>NC_089251.1:105765117-106965117 GCF_963930625.1 Muntiacus reevesi
TTTTCCTCCTCCTTTCTTTCCTTCATCCCTTCTTTTGCTCATTCATTCACTCCTATTTTTATTCTTTAAAAAACTTTTTATTTTATATCGGAGTATTGCTGATAAACAAGGTTGTAATGGTTTCAGGTGGAGACTCAGCCATATATATCCATGTATCCAATCTCCCCCAAGCTCGCCTCCCATCCAGGCTGCCACATCACATAGAGGAGCGCTCCCTGGATTCATCCCTACTTTCATTCCTCTTCCCTCTGTCTGTTAAAAGGACATTCCTTCTGCTCCTGCTCCATGCTGAGTCCTGTTGTTGGGCACTGGGGACACAGATCAACCAAACAGAGCCCAGGTCCTGTAGGACACGGACCCTAACCACCCCATCACTCCAGAGCCCCAGGGAGGGCGGCGGCAGAAAAGTCCGGGCCAATGTATCCGGGAAGGCTTCCCTGAGGAGGTGTCCGCCATGTAGAGCCATGAGGCCTCTGCCAGCCGGCAAGGTGGGGCAAGGCATCCGGGCAGCGTGTTCAAAGGCACAGAGGAGGAGCTGCCCGGGCGTGGCCAGACGTGAGAGTGTGGCCTCACGGCGAGGAAACGATGCTGCTCGCATGACTTCCCGTGGGCTGGGCACGTCGGTAAGCACCGTCCCTTGCGCAGTGGGGAAACTGAGGCTCAGAGAGTCGTGGGACTTGCTGAACATCACACAGCCAGTGAATGGTAGAGCTGGGACTTGAATTCAGACCTGGGTGGTTCTGAAGGCCATGACCGTGCCTCTTGACGATGATAAGCCTCGGCTCAGTGGTTCTCGAAGGTGCCGGCCACAGCCTTTGGGTGACTGGTGAAGCCTGCTCCTGCAGCCGCAGGGCTCACATGGTCCTTCTCTGCTGGCCACAGAGGTGAGGAGCCTGTGCCACACAGGCAGGAGCCCGCCTGCCACCCTGAGCCACTGGGGAGAAAGCAGGTCAGCCCACTGCCTCGCCCCGTTGGAACATGGAGCAAGGTCTGGCTAGAAGGTAAGCCCAAATGGCTTTGAAGGGCAGTGCTCTATCCTAGGCCCCAGCACCCCCTTCAGGCTGGACATCCTCCCTGGCACCTCCAGGAGCCAGGGGAGGGAGGAGGCAGCAGCTGCTTCCCCCAACCCTGCCCTGAGCCTCCTGGAAACACAGAGTTGCCAAAGGTGAGAACTAGGAACAGGCTGTAAAAAAGGCTGAGCGCCAAAGAATTGATGCTTTCAAACTGTGGTGTTGGAGAAGACTCTTGAGAGTCCCTTGGAAAGCAAGGAGGTCAAACCAGTCCATCCTAAAGGAATTCAGCCCTGAATATGCTGAAGCTGAAGCTCCAATACTTTGGCCACCTGATGTGAAGAGCTGACTCATTGGAAAAGACTCTGATGCTGGGAAAGAACGAAGGCAGGAGAAGAAGGGGATGACAGAGGATGAGATGGTTGGATGGCATCACCAGTTCAATGCACATGAGTTTGAACCAACTCCAGGAGAGAGTGAAGGACAGGGAAGTCTGGTGTGCTGCGGTTCATGGGGTCGCAAAGGATGGGACACGACTTCAAGACTGAACAACAGGGAAGAGGTGGAAGGTCACACCACCAAGGCATGTAGGTGGAGGTGCTGACTGCCACCAGCCAGGGGGCCCCGACCGCCCTGAGCCACCACCTCCCCACTTCTAGACACAAACAATAACCCCCGCCTTCTCACTGCTGGTGTCTCCTTCTGGCTCAGCGAAAGAGTGGCCTTGGATGAGGAAAGACTAAGAGCTTTAGGGGCAGAATCCTGGGTCCGGGCCTCAGCTGTGGGACCTCACCACTCAGAACCTCAGTGTCCTCAGGCGTAGACCACTGGCAATAACATCCCCCTGCGGTAAAGACCCCGCCTACCAATGCAAAAGACATAAGCGATGCAGGTTCAACCCCTGGGTCAGAAAGATCCCCTGGAGGAGGGCATGGCAACCCACTCCAGCAATCTCACCTGGAGAATCCCATGGACAGAGGAGCCTGGCGGGCTACAGTCCATGGGGTCACACAAAGTAAGACACGAATGAGTCAGCTTAGCATGCATGCAACACCTGATGAAAGTAGGTATTCCTACATGCAATCTCACTAGTTAAATACCAACTACTGCTGCGTGCATTCATTCATTTTATTCAGAAAATAGACACACAGGGTCTATGTGCTCCGCACTGAGGTAGACATGGGTTGGGGTTGGAATACCCCAGAGTCCAAAGAGAACCAGGTCCCCTCCTTGATGGTCAGCACCTGCCGGGGGGTGGGGAGAACAGAGTGGCAACAAATAAAGCTGGGTGACATAATGGCACATGACTGGGGAGCTGCTTGAAACAGGGTGACATGCAAGGCTTCTCTTGAAGAGATGAATGTCAAGAAGGAGCCGGTCACGCCAAGATCTGGAGACACATTCTGCAGAGGGGACAGCATGTGCAAAGGCCCTGAGGAAGCAACAGGCTGGGTGTCTATGAGGCTGGTGAGGGTGAAGACAGGGATTGGTGGGGAAAGTGGAGGGCTGAGGTTGAAGTGGTGAGTAGAGCCAGGTCAGGATGGGGCCCTTGAAGGGCTACAAAAAGAGCTGGACATGTGGTGGGAGCTCCATGTCAGCAGCTGTAAGATCTCGGGTCCCACAGCCTCATTTAGTAGCTGGGGAGACAGGCTGACCCTTCAGCCTCACCATTGGCCCTTGGGGGCTCCTTCTGGCCTCGGTGACTGCCAGTTCATCTGCTCATAGCCTAGTGGTCTGTCTTGACACAGAGGGCCTCCAGGCCACCAAACATCAGGTCTTGAGTTCTGAATAAAATGAAGCAGGGCCCCGGGGTGAGAACCCTTCCCAATCACCTCCAGGCTCACCTGTTTCACGCACTTTTAACACTGTAAGTAGCTCAATCGTGTCCGACTCTTTGCAACCCCAGGGATTGTAGCCTGCCAAGCTCCTCTGTCCCTGAAATTCTCCAGGCCAGAATACTAGAGTGGGGCACCACTCACTTCTCCAGGAGATCTTCCCAACCCAAGGATCAAATCCAGGTCTCCAGCACTGCAGGCAGACGCTTTACTGTCTGAGCCAGCAGGGAAGCCCAAGATGATGGAAACCAGGAAGCGGTGGCCCCTGTGTCCAGGTGAGCCCTGGGGCGCAGCCAAGCCTTCTCAGTTAGGCAGAGAATTAACCCCGAATTGACTGAGGTCTGTGAAGCTGAAGGGAAGGGACCCTGTCGCAGCAGCTGAAGCCCTGAACCCCAGGAGGCGTGCAGGTGGGAAGAGAGTTGGGGTCAGGAGGAGGTTTCCCACCACCTCCCTCAACACCTCTGAGCTGCGCTCACGTTTTCTGCAACCTCCCCAGAGTCCCTCCGATAATGGCCCAGCTGTCAGGGGCCCAGACGGCTGCTGCTCAGGACGGTCCTCCGGGGACCCCCCCAGCCCTGTCCACTCTGTTCTCTTTCCCCTCCCAGCCTCTCCCCGTCTCTCTGGACCCTCCCCCTTTCTCCCTTCACTCCTCATCTCCATCCTCAAACTGCCTCCAACTCTTCTCCTACGTCACCTTCCTCCTAGCTCAGATGGTAAAGAGTCTGCCTGCAATGCAGAAGACCAAGGTTCAATTCCTGGGTCAGGAAGATCCCCTGGAGAAGGAAATGGAAACTCACTCCAGTAGTCTTGCCTGGAGAATCCCATGGATGGAGGAGCCTAGTGGGCTACAGTCCGCGGGGTCACAGCGAATTGGACACAACTGAGCAATTAACACATACACACACACACACACACACACACACACACACATACACACACACACACACCCTTGTCTCTACCCTTCTCTCGCGTTCCTCTTTTCTGAGTTAACCAACTGTTGGTGGGTTGATTGATTGGTCTCTCCCATGCATGCGCGCACTCTCCCAATTTCCAGCAGACTTCCAGGGGGTTTATAGGAATATATAAACCACAAGTACAACAATGATCAAGTCTATGTTCTGGGGGGGTCTGCTGGCCAGGCTCTGTCTGGGAGCTAAGATCTCCATCACCAAAGGAAGAGAGGACTGCTGGCCCTTGGAAGACCCTCTCCCAAGAGGGTTCCTCTCCACAGTGCTGTAGATGAAGACTGCGTTGCAGGCAGGCGCCCCAGCAAGTCTCTGCAGGTCAGCAGCCCCCTGCATGCCGCCCATTACAGGCTGAACTGTTGGCTTCCGGGGCGACCCAGGGGACTGCCAAGAGAAGTCAGAATCACCTGGGGAACTTGTTGAAAATACAGATCCAAAGGCCCAACCAAGAGTTGCTAAACTGGGTTTTTCGGGCTGGAGCCCACGTTTATATTTTTAACAAGATCCCTGGGGATTCTGACGGACAGTGAGACTGGAGGAAGGCAAGCAGGGCAGGGCTACTCGCTCATTCAACCTCCCACTCCGGGCCGGGCAGCGTGCTCAGAGCTGGGTGTTCACGGGTGAAGGGCACAGACTCAGCGCCTGCCCTGGAGGCGCTCGTTCTACCAGGATCCTGACCCAAGTCCTAACATTCCTACGAGGCCCTGAGCCATCCGGTCCTGCCTGTGTCTCCCCTGCCTTCATCCCTTATGACAGCTGCACTTGACCTCAGCCAGCTCCTGGAATGCTCTGCACCCCCCAGACCGCCAGGCACTTTCCACGTAACTCTGTTCCATCTGCCCGCCCCGTCGTTGCCTTGTTAAACCCCCTCGTCCACCAGAAACAAAGGGAGAAAAATGACTAAGACACTGGATTCCAAAGCCGGGGAGCCTGGTTTCAAATCTCTTCCGTGCTACTTACCAACTGTATACATTGGACAATTTACTTTCTGTGCCTCAGTTTCCTCGTGTGTAAAATAGCGATAATCACCTTCAAAGAGCCCCAGCTCGCAAAACCACTCCCCATTCCGTGTTTTGTGTTTTCTTAGTAGTCCCTACTTGGCAGAGTAGCACTTCAATCTGTCATTTCCTTCCATTCATAACTATTGGAGTCGTGTCTGTTCTCCCCATGAGGGCGAGGATGCTTCTATTTTGTCCTCACTGCTGAACCCCATTCCCAGCACAAGGCCTGATGCTTCCTGGGAGGCCAAAAAATATTTGTTGTCTGAGCAAATGAAAGAATCAAGTGTGACTCTCTTCAAGCCAGGCCATCCTGCCTCCTCCGAGTCAACTTCAGCATGAGTTACGAGTCAAAGCAACATCAGTCTTAGACCCAGAAATCTCCCCAAGGCCACATGAAGGCTTTACTTCAGTCTCTTGTTGCTCAGCCGCTAAGCCATGTCTGACTCTTTGTGATCCCATGGACTGCAGCATGCCAGGCCTCCCTGTTTTTCACATTCTTCATGTCCCAGAGCCTGCTCAAACTCATGTCCGTTAAGTCAGTGATGCCATCCAACCATCTCATCCTCTGTCGTCCCCTTCTCCTCCTGCCCTCAATCTTTCCGGCATCAGAGTCTCTTCCAATGAGTTGGCTCTTCATATCAGGTGACCAAAGTATTGGAGCTTCAGCATCAGTCCTTCCAATGAATATTCAGAACTGATTTCCTTTAAGATGGACTGGTTGGATCTCCTTGCAGTCCAAGGGACTCTCAACAGTCTTCTCCAACACCACAGTTCAAAAGCATCAATTCTTCGGCGCTCAGCCTTCCTTATGGTCCAACTCTCACATCCATACATGACCACTGGAAAAACCATAGCTTTGACTAGACGGACATTTGTCAGGAAAGTGATGTCTGTGCTTTTTAACATGCTGTCTAGGTTTGTCACAGCTTTTCTTCCAAGGAGCAAGCGTTTTTTCTTTTTTTTTTTTAATGTCTCTTGAGAGAATGACAAAAGGGTGGAAATACAGTAATCAGCCAGACCCAACATCTTTAAACCCCTTCAGCTCCCCCTGTGGCCAGCTCAGCCCCTCAGGAGAAGGCACCAGGCTGCTACTCCGGGAAGGAAGTGCATAGTTTTTCAAATCTGGAGACCACACTGTGATTTCTGGAAGCTTCCTTCTCCAAGGGAGGGACGGATTCCCTGACCAGCATGGGGATCATGAGCCCTGAAGGCCTGGTGAGCACAGAGCCCTCAGCCCCCTCTGCCCAGGCCCACCCAGCTTGTCTCGAGGTCCCCTCGGAAGGAACTGAGGGAGGCGCCCTCCCCCACCACTGCCTGCGTAAGCCAGCAGATGAGGGGAGACAGTCTCCTTGTGGGTGTTTCCGCTTTCATTCTTGATAAACTTAGAGTCCATGCAGTCCTGCACGGAATATTGGAGCTGGAAGGGACCTTGACAGAAAAAGACAATCCCTCTGAGCCTTCAGTAAGTCCTGAGGGGGTTCAAACTGTAAAGAATCGGCCTACAATGCGGGAGACCTGGGTTTGATCCCTGGGTCGGGAAGATCCCCTGGAGAAGGGAATGGCAACCCACTCCAGGATTCTTGCCTGGAGAATCCCATGGATACAGGAGGCTGGCGGGTTACAGTCCATGGGGTCCCAAAGAGTCGGACGCAACTGAGCAATTAACACAAGTTCAGTAAGTCCCTTCCCTTCACAGAGATTGTGTTGTCCACCTACACGGGGGCAAATAAACTCCCTTACAGCTGGAAACCAAGGTGGTCTAGTAAACCTGGAGCAGCAAGGGAAACTGGCCCAGGGCTTTGGCCCATGGAGTCAGACAGGTACGTCTTCCATCAAGTTGGGCATCCTCCAAGGGCAGTCATAAAGACCACCAGGCTCTCAGTGACCAAAAAGCCTAGGATGGCTTTTATCAAAACACATGTAGTGGAGTGGTGCCTCTAGGTGTGAATCTTAACCACGTGGAATCTTTCTTTCCCTTGGGTACGTTTGTCTATGTTCTCTGAGATGCATCTTTAGGCTGCATTGTCTTAAGGACATGTCCAGCCCTCTCAGAGAGCCCTAAATATCCCTGTAGTCAGGAACACACTTATACATGTGTGTCCCTGGTAATGAGAGATACTGTATCCTGTGTGCCAATGGACGCTCATTAAATGTTTGCTGGTTTGAGATTTCTTTTTTTAATTGATTTTGCAGTTTCTGGCTGTGTGGTGTCAGGCAAGTTTCTGAACCTCTCTGAACCTCTCATCTGTAAGATGAGAATAAAAAATATGTCTGCCTGCAGGGTCCTTTGGAGGATTAAATAAAATTGTGCACACAAGGTGCTTAGCTCTACATCTATCACAGATAAAGATCTCAAAAATGCTGATACTGATTGGCAGGGATGGTGGTGGCGATGGCGACAATGGTGGCAATAGTGATAATGGTGGTGATGGTAGTGGCTGTGTGGATGGCAACGTGATCATGATGGAAAAAATGGTGGTGATGCTGGTGGTGGTGTCAGTGATGAAGACAATACGATGGTGATGCCAGCCTTGCCTAGGTCAGCCCAGGTGAACCCAGAATCAGCTCCCCCACCGGCCCCCGAGTCCAGCCAATACTTGGCAAGCAGGCACTTGGAACACTGACAAGGCCTTTTGGCCTCAAGCACTGCCACTGAGGCGGAAGCAGAAAGCATCCACCCACAGTCAATAGCAGGCTGTGATGTTTCATGTGGCATGTTCTGCCAACAAAAGGTGAATGTAATAATTTTGAAAAGGATATTTGTGCACTTGAGCGGCTGAACATCCACTTAATACCGTGCTCGGCAGGGAAGGCGAGACGCGTGGGCAATGAGAAATCTGCATCCATTACACCCAGAGGACGGCCGCTGCGTGTGTGGGTCAGGGGCTGGGTTCCATTTGTCTGGGAAAAGGCTGACTACAAAATCAAGCCCAGACCTTTGCTGAGCTCCTCCTGGGTGTAGGGCGGGCTCTGTGAAGGGTACGACTGAGCATGAAATCCAACCGTTACCTTAAAAAGCCAGGTGCAGGGAAGGGAAGCAAGATATATAGAAAAAAGACGTTAGCATCTGTCTATTCATTCAACAAATGTCCACTGAATATCTATTATGTATCAGGGCTATGATAGATCCTGGGAATACTGGAGTGGGGGTGAGGTGGGGGGGGAAGGGGGCTCTGTCCTTCAAGAAGCTCCCAGCCTGGTGAAGAAGACAGATAATAAACAAATACAAAAAGTGGACCCTGAGCCACTCAATAACCATCACTCACTGGGGGTCATACTGGGCTCACACTGGGCCTCACACTGGGCTAAACGTCTTATTTTCATCTCGGTTATCTTGGGCTTCCCCGGTGCCTTAGAGGTTAAAGCGTCTGCCTCCAGTGCGGGAGACCCGGGTTCGATTGCTGGGTTGGGAAGATCCCCTGGAGAAGGAAATGGTAACCCACTCCAGTATTCTTGCCTGGAGAATCCCACGGACGGAGGTCCACGGGGTCGCAAAAAGTCGGACACGACTAAGCGACCATGAGCCTATGAAGTCAGGACCATTATGATGCCCATTTTATACAGGAGCGGACAGGGACCCCCCAAGAGCATAAGCAACCTCCCTCACAGAGCTCCTTCGTGGAGGAGTCAGGATTCGAACCTGAGTTGTGCTTTCAGGCACCGGCCTGATGCAGGAGAAGGAGGATCTCAACTCTGCCGGGAGGATCAGGGAGGGGGCAAGAAAGCATGGGGCACTCCCTGGGGACAGTCAGAAGCCAAGGGTGCTGGAGTGGAAAGTTCCTGCAGGTGAAGGGGGAGCGAGGCCACTGAAGAGGGGGGAGCCCCAGGCAGACTCCTGGGCTGAGAGCAGGGCCATCAGGAAACTGGAGAAGCCAGCAGCGAAGCTCCAGGCTCCTCCCGGGCAGCACGTGAGTGAGGTATGACTCCTTGCACTCCTGGCATCTGGTCCAGACCTCTCCTGGGCTCCGGATTAAGCTTCCACTTTCAGATACCAATGTGGCAGAAAGGACACCACCCTGGGTTAGAATGCCAGCTCCAACCCATACTCTCTGAGCAATTTGGGCAAGTTTTCTAACCTCGCTGAGCCTCGGTATTCTCATCTGTAAAATGGGCTGATTAACACCCACCTCACTTTTGTGAGAATAGTATGATACTACTAAAAGGGAAAAAAAACTAACATAAAGTCTGACATGCAGCAGATGTTCCTATACAACAGATCCTCTGTTTCTTTCCCTTCATATCCTCTTCTTTGCCTTCTGGCGGAAACCACATAACCTCAGCTTTCTGAGACTGTCCTTATTTAAAATATACTGTCTCCTCACCCCCACAAGCCATCAAAAGATCCCCCAAATTGTAAAGCTTCTCCATCTACATCATGTCCTTCAGAATGTGCAATGGTCCGGGAACCAGCCTGGAATTCCTTTGCAGGTGCCGACTGGGGATTCAGAAGATTCCATCCCTACATAGGGAAGATGCACGTTTAATATACATGATGGGGGAAGGTGCTTATCACATTCCCCAATGCTCTGCCCACCCTGGGATTAGATATAAGCCCAAAATAATGCTGTCATAGGAAAAGATCCTGATGCTAGGAAAGACTGAAGGCAAAAAGAGAAGGGGCTGGCAGAGGATGAGATGGTTAGATAACATCACTGACTTAATGTACATGAACTTGAACAGACTCCGGGAGATAGTGGAGGACAGAGGAGCCTGGCAGGCTCCACAGGGTCACAAAGAGTCGGATATGACTTAACAATTGAACAGCAACAACACTGGTCTAACGGGGGCTTCCCAAGTGGCTCAGTGGTAAAGGATCCACATGCAATGCCGGAGACTCAGGTTCCATCTCTGAGTCGGGAAGATCCCCTAGAGAAGAAAATGGCAACCCACTCCAGTATTCTTGCCTGAGAAATCCCATGGACAGAGGAGCCTGGCGGGCTACAGGCCAGGGTGTTGCAAAAGAGTCAGACATGACTTAAAGAAGACAGATGAGGTTGGTTGCTTCTGGAAGGTGCTAGATGCAGAGGGGCTCCTGAGGGTCTGTCCTCCTGGGACTGGGGGCTGGGAGAACACAGCACCCCCTATCCACCACTTCCCTGAGCTCTGGACCCTCTGCCCATCTGCCACTAGGAGGCCTCAAAGCAGTGCAAACTCGACGTGATCATGACTCAATTCTGCTCTTCATCCCCAAACCTGGGCTTCCCCCAGCCCCATGTCTACCTCTTCAGTCAATGGCTCAAAGGCTATTTAGAAATCTAGAGGTCATTGTCAACACCCGTTCTCACCTCGGTCCCCTATACCCCATTCATCATTCCACGCCTTGTCCAGGGTACCACCTGCTGATCTCACAGCTTCATCCCTTCCCTTCCATCCCCATCTTCACGACCTAACTCCAGTTCCTCTTACCTGGATGATTCCACAGCCTCCTGACCGGTGTTCCTGCTCTTGCATCACCCATTTTCCACAGTCCAGGCCATCTTTGTAAAATGCAAGCCTGACCGTGCCGCTGTCTTGCTTAATGGCTTCTGTTGCTCTTCGAATAAGGACATCATTGCTTTAAAAACAACCTTTTCTAGATGAGGGGGATAATTAGGGAGTTTGGGATGGACATGCAGACACTGTTATCTTTAAAATGGATAACCAACAAAGACTTACTATACAGCATGTGGAACTCTGCTCAATGGTATGTGGCAGCTGGGATGGAAGAGGCGTTTGGGGGAGAATGGATACATGGATATGTGTGACTGAGCCCCTTTGCTGTTCCCCTGAAACCATCACAACATTGTATTGTGAGTCGACTGTGAAAGCGAAAGTGTTAGTCGCTCAGTCGTGTCTGACTCTTTGCAACCCCACGGACTGTAGGCCACCAGGCTCCTCTGTCCGTGGAGTTCTCCAGGCAGGAATACTGGAGTGGTTAGCCACTCCCTTCTCCAGGGGATCTTCCCAACCCAGAGACTGAACCTGGGTTCCCTGCACGGCAGGCAGACTCTTCACCATCTGAGCCACCAGGGAAGTATCAGCCATACCTCAGTACAAAACAAAAAGTTTAAAAGGTTAAAAAAAAAAAGAAGAAGAAGCTTCCCTAAACGATCAGAAAGGCCCTGTGGGGTTGGCCCCACCCTCCCATCGGTCTTCACTCCACACCCCTCTCCCTTAGACACAGCGCCTTCCCCTACCCTCTGCAGTCTCTCTGCTCCTTCCCACCACAGGGCCTTTGCATATGCCTTTTCTTCCCCCTGGAAGGTTCTTCTGGCCTCTCTTTACATAAATAACACTTAACAGCTCAGCCGAAGGATACTTCCCCCAGGAAATCTGTGACTTTCCAGACTAATTCTGGGCTCCCATAAAGCACCACATGTCTCTATAATATATAGCACTTGTCACGGTTGCAATTGAACATCGAGTTGTGTGGTCATTTGATGAATGTCGGCCTCCCTGAAACTCCCCAGAGGTAGGGATCATGGCTGCTTTTGTTCGTTTCAGAACAGATGGTGTTGGCACATTGTAAGCACACAATGACTTGAACCCAGTGAATGAATGATGTGATGCTTCTTCAAGGACACGCCCTCCACTTTTTGAACTTCTGTAAACCACAGACAGGCGGAGACATGGAGAGGAAACGTGCAGCCACAGAGCCCGTACGTAACTGAGCCCAGGGAAGCCCAGGCTTCTTGACTGGGACGCCCTCCCACTTCCCGACCTGGGGTCCAAGCGCCACGTGGGGCAGTGGGGGGAGGGCAGGGAGGCAGGAAGTGTGCCTAGAGGAGGCTTGAGGGCCAGAGGAGGAAAGAATTTTATAGGCCTGGTCTTTGTGCACCTGAGCTCTATCTATTCAGAATGCAAGCACCCTAGAGACAAAAAAAAATGTGTTTTCCCATGTTATTCCAGGCCCTGCTTTCACCACATGCAAATATATGCAAATTATGTGCAAACGCAGTCTCTGGCTCGATGAAAGGAGCCAAAGGCCCGGTACAGGGGGAGCCATCTGAGGCTAGACCAAGCTGCCGGCCCTTCTGGCCGCAAAGCCCGGACACAGCCCTGCTGGCCACACAGTTGAAAGAGATGGAGGGGGGATTTGCAGATGGGAACATCTCTCCCCAGGAACCCCCATGCTCCTGCCCTCCCTAAACACAGACCACCCACCCCAGGGGCGCTGGGTACGGTGAACTTTGGGTTCTTTCTCCAGGAGTAAAGTCATGCCCCCTGCCCACCCATCCTTGGCACAGCTATAAGCAGAGTCTGCTCTGAAGGGACCACGCCCAGAGCCCTGCTGGAAACGGCTCAGTCGGTAGGTAGTGGGTCCTCACGGCCTCACTCAAGCATCCTCAAAAAGAGGTTCCGTGGCCCAACTTCAGAGAGAGAACTTGTGGGTCTGGAAGAGTCCTCACCTTTCGCTGAGCTGAACATGCTCCTGTTCCACCTTCAGACTCAACTCAAGGATCTGCTGCAAAGATTACTTCGTGGTCTCCTCACTTTTCCCCCTTGGCATGGACCTCCCCCAGCCCTTAGCCCCCGGAAGCCCTCCAGCAGAGCCTGGCCCCCTGGGGAATTTTCCTGTGTAGTGATCAGTCTCTCCCACTGCTCCCAAAAGGCCTTGGGAACACATGATCAGAAACGGGAGAGGCTTGGTGAGTGAATGAATGAGTGAGAGTGATGGGGGAGGAAAGAATAAATGAAGCATCAATGATCTCTTACAGAAAATCCCAGAAGGTCTGAGAGAGCCAGTGAGGCAGCCAACAGTGCAGTGGGCTGGGGGTATTTGGCCTCCTGCCTCCAGGTGCCTGGGGGGCCTGACCCCGCCGCAGCAGAGATTTTCTATGGCTCCTGTTCACCCTCCCCCTGGCCCCAGCATCAGCCTAATCGGCTGTCAGCACCTTCTTTTGCCCAGAAACTGAGCTGTTCCTTGAAACCTCACAGCCATGATTAGATCTATGGCAGCTTCCTAAGCAGCTCAGCGGTTCCCATGGCAACCCAACTGGTACCCGACTGGCAGTGGGCCACCTGGAGGAAAGGGAGGGAGGAGGGAGAGACAGGTGTGAAGCTGCTGCCTGAGGCAGGGAGATGATGGAAGGAGGGAGATTCAGAGAGGACAGAGGAATCAGGAGAGCCCAGGGAAGAGGGGAAAGCCCGCAATCACGGGTACCCTGGGGCAAGCGGGTGGGAGCTGGGGCAGCCGGGAGACACAGCGAGAGGTCAGATGTAGGCAGTTGGAGGAGACTGGGGAGATGTGATGAACCTGAGAGCTGGAAACAGAGCGACTGGATTTGGAGAGATGAGGAGGGTGAGACTTTGAACTAGGAGATATGGGAAGGCTGAGAGTGGAGGACAGTGGGCAAGATCAAGGGAGAACCATGGGGGTGATCACGGATGGCAGAGAGAAGCTGGTCAGGCTGAGGCCGGAAGCAGGAATCAGAGGCTCGATGGCTGGGGAAGCTGCGGCCGAAGAAAATGGCCTCTGGCCCGCCCCACCCCTCAAACAAGGAAGGAAGGAGAGGGACACAGCCACTACCAATCCTCGGTCTCTGACCTCAGCCCATCTCCAGCCTGAGGGTCCCGGTGTCACTAATGAGGAGGCCCAGCAGCAGCTGCAGAAGGGGCCTGGCAGAAGGAAGCTCTGCTTGACTTGGAAAGGCCAAGGAGCCGCATCAGAAAGTCCCCACATGTCTAAAGTGCCCGAGCCACGGTGGGGAGTTACAGATCAGCGTGTTACTTCATCTCGCGAAGTGCACCGCCCCCTCAGGCCAGCAGGGATGCCCAGCAGAGAAATACGGCTGTTACCAAATGCAGGTCCACGTGCCCGATGCATGGTGAGGCCAAACAATACACGTCTGAGTTTGGAGCAGAGAAAGGCTTACCGCTGGGCCCCCACGCTGGGAGTCACAGCTGTAACAGGGGAGGGGGGAGCAAGACCCTTCAGGGTCCTACTCCGCCAACAGTCGGCAGCGCAGGAGTCCTGTCCGGGAGGCGGCGGTAACCCTGGGTTGCAGTCTGTGGGACCCAGCCCCCGTTTGCACAACCTGAGGAGCCTGGGGGCTGAATGGGTCCTGGGCTCCTGGCTCCCTCAGCGATGATGGCTGGGCAGGGCCTGGGGGCCTGGTGCTGAGGGTGCCACCAGCTGAGATCTGCCTCTTCAGCAGGGTCTGGGCACTGGTGGGATGATCTGGACTAGGTGTGACGTGGACACTCCTGGGCGGGGTGACCAGCCCAAGCGAGAACCCCTCCTCTCAGCCAGGGCTGGGACCTCGGAGGGAGAAAACCAATCATTGGGACCTTGAACAAGTGAAATCTTGCTTTGCTTACAGGATTTGTTAAGAGTTAAAAGCTGCGAGGAGACAGAATTCAGTGCCTCCCCTTCCATTTTTTATATAATTCTCAAGGCTATGGCATTTTAGAGTATCATACCTTTAGATTAAAAAATGTTGCAGAATACAGGATAACATTTCACTTTTGATGAAAGTTTAAGGCAACATTGTGACCTGACCCTAATCTGACCTAGTAGACAGCTACAAGAACAAAGGATTCAACACCAAGAAGCTTATCACGACTAACCACACTCCTTGCTCACCTTTCCTACAAAAGGGCTTTGCTGAAAGTCTTTGAGGAGTTCGGGGGATTTATGGCATGAGCCACCTGTCTCCTGGCATGGCCCTGCAATAAACCTTTCTCCGATCCAAACTCCGAGGTTTCTGTATTGTTTGGCCTCCCTGTGCATTGAACCCATGGACCTGCATTTGGAAACACTACGGCAACTTTAGCTTTAAGGGTCAGCCTTCCACTGCCCTCCAGAGAGCACCGACCATTGAGAGCTGGAGGTAACACCCGGAGTCACCTCATTGGGACGGGACAGCCAGGAAGAGGGGCTGCACTAGGGGTAAGGTATCTGAGCATTGCCCCCAACTCATCTCTAGTTTCTCCAGACGTGGGGGACAATCAAGGCAGATTTAGACAAATAGCCAGGACCGGAATAATCCTCGAAGCCAGAGCAGAACCAGGTTCTCCCTCCTGCCACTTGTGGCTGAGTTCTAAGCCACTCTACCTACCAGAGCTGCAATGCACCCAGCAGGGCTGAGAGCCATTGTCAGTTTTCGCCAAGCACTCTCATCTCGGGAACAAGTGGTGGATCACCAGTGGTATTAGGAAGTTGCAACAATATGTAACCTTTATTCAGAGGCTTGTGTAAACATGCAGGATCTGTCCTGGGCGTGGGCAGACATGATCTGCTCTGCACAATGGTTTTCTCACTGGACCAGCAACAGACAAGCTGGCCTGATGGTCTGCCTGAAGTCACCCATGATCATGATATGCTCAAGGACAACAGGGCGTTAGGGTCAAGACAGCACCCAAGACAGGTCTCCAGAGTTCTCCAAGGCCAGGCCCCAGCTCCTGTGACCCCTCTTACCACCCCCTTCCACTTCCTTCTGGAAGTGGAGCCAAGTGGTTAGGAACATGGCCTTTGGAGCCAAACAAACCTGAATTCAATCCTGGCTCCACCACCCTCTCCCCCAGTGGCCTTGAGTGAGTCACAGCAATCGCTGGGGCCTCAATTTCTTTTCTGTAAAGCAGAGCAAATAAAAAAAAGCCTACTCCCTGGGGTGGAGACCTCAGAGAAATAACCCATTTATTGGCATGGAACATGCTCAATAAACAGCCCTTAAAACTTTCCACCAATTTTGACTCCTTGGGAGGTACTGCCCTCTCTTCACCTTTTTTCCCCCAGAAGCAACACCTGGGCCTTGGCGCCAAGATACCACCACCCACGGGCACCTGCAGGCGCCACTTGGCACAGACTCAGGAGACAACGGCAGTGGCTTGTGCCCCATCAGGCGTTAGGACTCACGTGTGGTTTTTAAATGCACTGAACCTAAACATTTTTTTAATCTACTATTGTACCTTCGGCTCCTAAGACAATACCTGGCACTTAGTAGGCCCACAACAAATATGTGTTGACTAATGGATGGATTTGTCCACTCACTCATTCTGGTATTATTGGTACTGACTATGTTTCCAATGGGGGCTGCCCAGGTGGAACTAGTGGTAAAGAACCCCCCTGCCAATGCAGGATACGTAAGAGACACAAGTTTGATCCCTGGGTTGAGGGCATGGCAACCCACTCCAGTATTCTTGCCTGGAAAAGTCCCATGGAGAGATGAGCCTGGCAGGCTACAGTCCATAGGGTCACAAGGAGTCGGACCTGACTGAAGAGGCTTAGCACACACCCACACATGTTTCAAACACTGAGACACATGTTTCACACGGCGAGAAACCAAGCGTGGCCTGTGGGTGGGCGGGAGCACACAGGGGCAAAGATAAAATTAAAGTTGGTTCCTCCAAGAGACCTGGTCCCTCTCACAGCCCCAGTCCCAGCTTTGACCTTGAGAAGATACTGTGGTCTCTACTGGAAGGCAGGGGCATTTGAAAGTCACCCCCTCCCAGATTATTTACTCATTCAAAATTTATTTTGAACCCAACGGTGATGCCAGAAAGCCTAACTGGGTGCTCTTCTTTTCAAGAACCTTTGAGAACCACCAGACCACTCCATCTGTTTGCCCTGTATTCTAGAGTCAGTATAAAATGGTTAATGAGGACATAATCCAGGTGTTTGGTTCATGAGAGTAACTGTGTCCCATCTGGTCCTCATCTCCCTCTAAAACTGTCACAAGGAGTGAAGAGGTCCCTTTCTGAAACGCCAATGTTCCATTTGCTCCAAGATCCTCAGACTATCCCTGCTTAAGCCCCAATTAGCTTCCAGCATGCTCTTGGGCTGTTCATGCAAATTAACTTCCTCTCTTTGACAGCTGTCACCAAAAACAGAAAATAGCTTTAAATTTAAAGCCCTAAGCTGGCATTTAAGGACCATGAACAGTCTTGTTGTGGTCCCAGATGGATGGATGATATGTGGACGCATGCATGGATGGATAGATGGATGGATAAAAGTGAAAGTGTTAGTCACTCAGTCGTGTCCGACTCTTTGCGACCCCCGTGGACCATAGCCCATTAGGCTTCTCTGTCCATGGTATTCTCCAGGCAAGAGTACTGGAGTGGGTTGCCATTTCCTTCTCGAGGGAATCTTCCTGACCCAGGGATCAAGCTCACATTTCTTGTGTCTTCTACATAGACGGCAGATTCTTTACCTGCTGAGTCATCGGGAATGGCAGGATACATAGACACATAAATAGATACATGAACAGATAGGTAGATAGATGGATAGTGGATAAATGGATGGGTGGATAAAATGTCAGCCTTCTCCCCATCTCTCCCTTCTCACGGGCCCACTCCTCTGGGCATGAAAACCTACATCTGGCCACAACTGTGAATGAGTAGGTGAATCAATGGGTCAGCGACTGTATGAATTGCTGACGCCCTGATCTCCTCTTCCCTCTCAGTTGGCCTACCCCCTAAGAGTGAAAGCTTATGCCGCAAGGGTTCCCCACAGGCCACTTGCCCAGAGCCCCAGTGGAGTAGGCCTCCAACTTTTCTCCATCAGTAGGGACTCTCTGGTCAGCAACAACACCTAGTGAAATAAGTGAGGTGATACAAATAAACACTCATTCACTCACTTGCTCACTCATTCATTCATCCACTCATTCCAGTGGCTCAGATGATAAAGAATCTGCCTGCAGTGCAGGAGGCCTGGGTTCGATCCCTGGATCGGGAAGATCTCCTGGAGAAGGGAATGGCAACCCACTCCAGTATTCTTGCCTGGAGAATACCATGAACAGAGGAGTCTGGTTGGCTACCATCCATGGGATTGCAGAGTTGGGCATGAATGAGTGATTTTCGCTATGTGCCGGGTGCTCTGTGGGACACAGAGTGATAAACCAACCACTTATTGGCTTCAGGAACATGACCAAGTTCAGCAGAAGGAACAGAAGACCCACACCACATTTTCTGATGTGGTTCTTGATACATGTTGTGAATATATTTAAGATAATTATATTTAAAACAAGGAGGGAAAGGAACTTTAAAGGAGGTAAGATTTTGTGCAAACCATTAAAATATAAATACCAGTAGACTGTGATAAGTTATGTATGTATAATGTAACATCTACAAAAACCACTAAACATCCATCTATAAAAAGAGATACATTCAAATAGACTCTAGGTCAATCAAAATAGAATTCTAAAAAATATTCAACTTTTTAACATTGATAGAATAATTAAAAGACAGAGATGAGCATAATGGATTTTTTTCAAAAGCAAACATGATCCAACCATATACAATCTATAAGAAATCAACTTGAAATATAATGATATAGACAGTTTGGAAAAAAACAGTGGAAAAGGACGTATCATGCAAACAATGATCTTTTCAAAAAAGGAGTGGCTACATTAATGTCATGGTAGCATACTAGCTTTATTTGTAATAGCCAAAAACAGGGGGAAAAAACCCAAATGTCTTTCCATAGGCAGATGGTTAAACAAACTGGTGTATCCATACAATGAAATACAAGTCAGCAGTAAAACGAAACCAATGACTGATATATGCAGCAACTTGGATGAACCTCGAGGGCATTGTGCTGAGTGGGAAAAAAAAAAAAAAAAACGCCAGTCTCCAAAGGTCACATACTACATGATTTCATTTACACAACACTCATAACTATATAGTCCATGGAATTCTCCAGGCCAGGATACTGGGGTGGGTAGCCTTTCCCTTCTCCAGGGGATCTTCCCAACCCAGGGATCAAGACCAGGTCTCCCACATTGCAGGCAGATTCTTTACCAGCTGAGCCACAAGAGAAGCCCAAGAATACTGAGGTGGGTAGCCTATCCCTTCTCCAGCGGATCTTTCTGACCCAGGAAACAAACCGGGGTCTCCTGCGTTGCAGGCGGATTCTTTATCAACTGAAGTATCAGGGAAGCCCGCATATCCACGCAATGAAATACAACTAGCTGTAAAAAAAAAAACTACTGATATATACAGCAACTTGGATGAACCTCAAGGGCATTATGCTGAGTGGGGGAAAAAGCCATTCTCCAAAGGTCACATACCACATGATTTCATGTACACAACACTCTCCTAATGTTGACATGGTGGTGGTTTGTGGATGATGGTGGTGGTGGGAGTGGTGATAATGATGATAAGGATTACAGTGATGTTGGGATGACGGTGATGTGATGATGATGGTTATAAGGCTGGGGATGATGATGATGATGGCGATGATGTGATGATGAAGGGGAAGGTAGTAGGAGAAGAGGAAAAGCCCATACTGAGCACCTACCCCACTGAGGATTAAACTCTGATCTAGCCATTTCCCAGAATCCTCATATCAACCATATTGTGAGCCCAGTTCACAGATGAGAAACCAGAGCCTCAAATAGGCTAAGTGACCTACCCAGCGTCACATGGCTCAGTTCCACAGCCGCCCAACGCTCGGTCGTTAGCTCTCAACCTGAACCATCCTTGGTGAGTGGGATGCAGACAGCGCTGTGCCAGAACCCGAGACGCGGCTTCCACCCAGAAAGAACTCCTTCTGGTCTGCCACCCTCTGCGGCTTTCTGATGCATGCCCTTGACTCATTCACTCAGCAACGCGTGTTCACGGTGCCCGGCTGTGGGGCTGGCACACTGGAGTGGCTCACAGACTCCCTGCCCCCCAGGGGCCCTCAGGGGTGTCAGGTGAGCTGGGGAGAGTGCCACATAAACAATTTACCACAAACTCGGTGCTGAGAACCAGTCTCAAGGCGATCGGAGCACTGAGAGAGTGACATTCCAGCAGGGACAGGCACAGAAAGACTCACAGGACCAGTGACCTTGGGCTGGTTTCCAGGGATGAGTAGGAGTTTGAGGATAAGGTAAAGATGGCAGAGCAAAGGCATAAGGGAGGAGAAGAAAATCAGTCCAGGGAAGGATGTGGCCAGAGCAGAGGGTCCCCAGAGAGGTGGGAAGGGGCTGGATTTAAAAGGGCCCTGAACGCCAAACTAGACTCTCCCCAGAGGCAAAAGAGAGCCTTGGAAGCATGTCAAGTTGGGGAATGAGGTGATCGGGTTTGCTGGTTTCAGGAGGCCAGCCCTGGTGACAACGGTATGGAGAATGGATCAGGCAGGGTGGACAAGAGGAAGTCTGGAGAGAGGCCTGGAATGGGTCTGGGCCTCCTTCCCCTGGGAGGAGGCAAGGGAAAGCGGTCCGGAGAGGACGCTGGAGACACACAAGCTGGGTACTTCAGCGCTCTTCTCTTGCACTTGAGCAACCCAGGTGGAGGCTCTGGAAGCTGGCTAGGTGCCTGGGTTCTAAAGGCAAATGTAGGTTCTGCCCTTAGCAACTGAGTGACCATGGACATGCAACAAACGTAATCCCTCCGAGCCTCAGTTTCCTCATCGGAAAGATGGGTCATCACAAAGCGGAGTAGACGGTATACCTCGGGAAGCGCACACTGGAGGTCTGTGACAACCTAGAGGGCTGGGGTGGGACGGGACGTGGGAGGGAGGGCCTAGAAGGAGGGGACATGTGGACTGATCCATAGTGGATCAGGGCAGTGGATCATAGAGGGGACCCAGGGCTGATCCATAGTGATGTACGGCAGACACCAACACGATACTGTACAGCAATTATCCTTCAGTTAAAAATGAATACATTTTAAAATAAATAAAGTTGAGTAAAGTAACATACGAAAGTGTTTAGGGCCCTACCTACAAACCTTCAAAGTGCAAACTTTCAAAGATGTGAACGTGCGTTTACAGGTCCAATCACATTAGTTCATGTGTTTGTAACGTTAACTGTACTGTAAGATTTAGTGTTTTCTTTACTTTTTGTGTTTGCTTGTTTTACATATTATCTGTGTGAATAAACTATAGCACTATACAGCCAACTAAAGGAAACCCTAGAGGAATTCAATTCTGAATATTCATTGGAAGGACTGATGCTGAAGCTGAAACCCCAATACTTTGGCCACCTGATGCGAAGAACTGACTCATTAGAAAAGACCCTGATGCTGGAAAAGATTGAAGGCAGGGGGAGAAGGGGATGACAGAGGATGAAATGGTTGGATGGCATCACTGACTTGATGGACATGAGTTTGAGTAAGCTCCAGGAGTTGGTGATGGACAGGGAGGCCTGGCGTGCTGCGGTCCATGGGGTCGCAAAGAGTCGGACACGACTGAGCTGAACTGGACTGACAGAGCCAACTGGGGTTTCCCAGGCGGCACTCGTGGTGAAGAAGTTGCCTGCCGGGCAGGAGGCGAGACAGTCACAGGTTCAATCCCCGGCTGGGGAAGATCCCCTGGAGGCGGGCATGACAGCCCACTCCAGTATTCCTGCCCAAAGAGTCCCATGGACAGCGCGCCGCAGTCCACGGGGTCACGAAGGGTCGGACACGACTACAGTGACTTAGCACGCCACGGCACACCTCACACAGCCGAGTGTGGCTGCTGGGTACCCAGGCTAGCTTTGCCGAACTTCACACAAATTGAACAAATGAACACACTCTCAGAACAGAACTCGTTGGTAGGTAGGGGACTTACTGTACGTGGTAAATGCCAGTGAGTGTCCCCACTTGATAAATGAAGAAACGGAAGCCCAGGAAGATGCTGTGACAACGTCATGCCGCTTGAGAGCCTCCAAGCCGGGGCGCAGGCTGGGTCTCCCACTCTCTGTGCTTCCCTTTCATCGTGTCTCCCCACTCCCAATGCCCTCAGTGTCCAGCTGAGGGCATGGGGGCCCTCCTGGTACCAGCGGTCAGCAGCAAGAAAACTGGCCAACACCCCAAGCGTCAGAAGGGATGGGGCAGGGGCAGCCCCAAACCCTCCTTCACAGCCCAGTCACATCCTCCAATGTCATCTGGCCTTGACCCTGAAACCCTGCCCAGCGTCCTTCAACACGGCCGCATTCGGTGGGCGCAGGAGGGGCCTCCTCAAAGACTACTCTTGAGTGGTGATCAAGAGCTCTGGGTTCAAGTCCTGGCTCTGCCTCTTAACTCAGTGTGACCTGGATATTTCCCTTGTTGGGACCTCAGCTTCCCCATCTCGGAGTGAGTGGGTTGGAAGCTAAGCTTTCGAAGTGCCTGCCCACCTACCTCCTGGAACTCCTTCTGGCGGCATCCCACCAGCCTTTCTCCGCTGTTCGCCCTGGTTTTCTCCTTCCAAGCTTCCAAACTGCCCCCTGCTCCCAGGATTTGTGCTCAGCCTTTCTGGGGTTCCCAGAGTCCAAGGGACACAGCCCCCAGCCAGAGCCAAGCATCTCCCTGGCTGGTAAGAGCCCCATTATTGGCAGGGCGCCTCCCAGCACCAAGAAAGCCACCCTGCCTTCCTACTCAGGGTCAGTGGTGCCTAAAGAAAACCCCTGAGCTGACTTCAGAGGTTCCGAGCTGGGGCTTAAAAATACAAGTGCCCATGAACCCCCCCCCCCACCAGTGCAAACTGCCCACACAGACTGCAGGCGGTGCTGCCCACCGCACAGATGCCATTGTGGCCACCGTGGGTGGTACAAAATGAACACCAGGGGGTGGGGAGTCCAGAGAGGCCCGGGGGTGGCTGGTGAGGGGGGCGGACATTCCTCAGATTCTAGACTGCCGAGCAGGGCTGTTTACGCCATCTGGCTATAGCTGGTTCTCCGGACTCCGGAGAGAACTAGGCCAGTTCTGTGGAGACTCACAGAGTCAGGGGCTCTGGCGTTGGACAAGCCTGGAATCAGATCCTGGTTTGGTCACTGAATTGGCCGTGTGAGTCGGGGCAGGTCACTGGCCCTCTCTGAGCCTCAGCTGCTAGGTGTAAAAGAAGGATAATAAAAGTACACACTCCTTAGGGCTCTATCACAGAGCCTGACCCATCAACGGTAGCTGTCTTCCTTACCACTGTTGTTATTACGTGGAGGGCGGCTGGGACTTGATCAGGGGCACAGGAGCGAGTCAGGGATGCGATGTCCTGGCATCACCCTGCTGCCCACCTCCGAAACCGCCAAGGTCGGGCACCAGTGAATCTGAAAGTGAAGCCCATCTTCCTGTTGGACAAGCGGGCAGATGGGGGCCCAGAGAGAGCATGTGCCCGGCTCACGCGAGAGTCAGACCTGGAAATCGGAACCTCGCTCTCTGGGGTGTGAGACACAGCACCCCCACTGAGAGGACCCCTAGAGATGACCCGAGGCAGCCCTCCTCAGCTTTCCAGAAGAAACCCAAGCCCGGGACAGGGAAGGGATTCATCCCATTCGTGGGAGAGCAGGACTGAGGCGAGGATTCCGGCTCCCTGACCGGTGCCACATCGTTTGGCAGGACGGCTGGCCGAGCGGTCTGCGGCCAGGAGCCTGGCCCCCACTCCTGAAGCTTCTGCTGGGGGCTGGGGAGGGGGGTGTCGCTCCCGTCCCCCAATCCCACCAGGGCCTGCGACATTCTTACATAACCCACATCCGGTTACATAACCTGCTGCTGCCTCTTCCCAGAATGGGAGCTCTGGGAGCAGATTCGAGCGTGGGGAGAGACCACGAGCCGCGTCCATATGAAAACAGGGTCATTACCAGCACTCGGGCTCCAGCGCCGGCTAATGGCCTTCCCTCTGGGGCCGGGGGCCTGCCAGCCCACTCCCAGGCCCAAGGGAAGCGGAAAGATCCAGTTAGGACTAGAGCCCTGTGCCAGGGCAGGGTGCAGAGAGAGGTCACTGCCTGCAAGGGTGAGGCTGGAATCTGCTACCCCAACATCCAGGTGGGAACCCGCCCCCAGACTCCAAAGTCCCAGGCAAGTTTCGCGGTCCTAAAGGATTCCCCAGATGGAAAACTAGGGGCAGGCCCGCTGAGGGGCTGTGCAGCCTGGAATCTCAGGTCTGAGTGGGAACTGGCTTATCCTGGTCACTAATCAAGTGACTACAGACACATCACTCTCCTCTGTATCTTGGTTTTCCTATCTGGAGAACGTGATGACTGAATGGACCGGCATCATTGATTGCTGCTAATATAACATTAAATCCTGATTCACAGGGGCCTAGTGCAATGCCTGGCCCCAGGTAGGTGCCCATTTGGCAGATGAAACACTGAGGTCCAGACTAGGGATGTGACTTTAGGGGCATATATCGGGGATCAGAGGATGAGACGGTTGGATGGCATCATCGACTCAATGGATACGAGTTTGAGCAAACTCTGGGAGACAGTGAAGGACAGGGAGACCTGACATGCCGCAGTCCATGTTGACAGATGAAGAACTCAGGCTAACGGCGGTTAAGTGACATCCTCAAGGCATGCCTGTAGGAAGGGGCGGGGCCAGGACTTGAACTCGGACATCTGGCTTCAGAGCACTGCAGCCAGGAGCAGTCAAGCTGGCTCGAAGCCAGGAGGGACACCCCTGTGCCCGTCACGGCCCCCTAGACCAACAGTCGCCCTCCCCTCTCCCCGTCTCCAACTGCCTCCGAGCTATGTGACCTTGGCCGAGCTATGTGACCTTGGCCGAGCCAGCTGACCTCTTGGGCTTCATCTCCCCATCTGACACAGGAAGCCTGATCCCTAGGTTAACAATTACCAGGGTTATTGTGAGGACGCATTAAGATAACGAGTTGGAAACTGCTTTTCAGCAGAGAAAGTCCCGCACAGCTGTGACAGCTCACCACTCCCCCAGCCTCCAACTCCCTCCGATTCAGCAGGAACAGCTAATGGACACACACCAGGGGCCTCTAAGCATTTCTGGCTATTCAAACAAACACCTCTCCTCTCCACCGCCCCTGCCCTGGGCCGCCCTTTGGAAAGCTTCCGGTCTTCTCTCTAGCTTCTCCATAGCACTGAAATGGATCAGCCTGAACATCTGAGTCACCACCTTCTTGCCCTTCTTTTTAAAAAGCCTTCATTTCAGCTGAGCCCCCAGCTATGTGTTTCACGGGTACCTTCACAATCTTCACAACGTCCTCCAGGAAGCTGGGATCCATCTCGCCCATTTTACAGATGAGGAAGCTAACGCTCAGAGAGGTAGTCGTTTGCCTGAGGTCACAGAGCTGTCAGCCCAGTGGAGTCAGGAGTCACAAACAGTACGCCCTGGCTGCAGAGTCCACACTCTTAACTGGCTTGCTAACCCACTTCTCCATTAAATGGGTCGTGTTATACCCACTTTGCAGAGGAAGATGCTCAAGAGGGTTAGAGCAGTTGCCCAAGAAGCCCCAAAGAAGACCTAGGCTGCACGCTCAGGCACATCTTCTTCCTTCCCTGTCGCTCAGGGATGATTCCCAAGTGGGAGCTGTATCAAGCAGCCCACAGGAAAAGCCAGGCTGGGCGGACCCCGCGTGGGTAGATGGGGAAGCAGCTTGCCCAAGCCACAGGGCAAAGGGGCAGCAGAGTTAGCACCGGGCCAAATCAGGTCTCTCTCTGGACCTCAGTCTTCCCAAGTGTCCAAGAAGTACCAGACCCTAGTTTGGTCAGGGAGACCTCTGAAAACCCCACAACTGCAGGAGGCTGTATCCTGAGCCGAAGTCCCTAGAATCCCCTGGGAGTGTGGTACAACCCCCAAATGCCGAGCCACACCCCCAAGAGTTAATTTCATAGGACAGGGAAGGGGCCTAGGGAGTGGAATTCATTAAATCCACCAGGACCACTTCCATCATCAGCCAAGACCAAGAATCCCAGTCTAGGACAATTTTCCTAAGGCTGGATGGACCCCCTAGGTCCCTGCCTGCCCTCACAGAGGTCTCCTTTAGGCTGGGAAGTGGTACTCAGAGGTCTGTGGGCATCCAAGGTAGGTCAAGGCTGGTATCAAGGGGTCTCCGCTGTGGACCACAGCTTAGAATCAGGGCCTGGGAGAATTCTAGATGTCAGGTTGGGGCAGAAACTTGAGATGCCCCCAAACTTAGTTGACTCATTCCTCATTTAGCGAATACCTATTAGCAGCTATGATGTGTCAGGGACATTTTTAGGCATTGGGGGAATAGCAGTGAATAAAGCAACATCCTTTCTCCTGGAGTGCTTCTGTGATGTGGGGAACAGAGTCACAGCGGACCAGCCCAGCCCGCTGCAGCTGTCAACAGGCTTCCCCATCATGACGCCCTTAAATATGAACCCAGTCATGAGCTGGCAGCTGAGTCCCCATTTTACAGATGGTACAGATGAGTCAATGAGGCTCCAAAGCCATTTCAATAGTCTATCTCCCTACTCCAGGCAGGCAACACCGCCACGCCTCACCGCCCAACCAGTGTGTGTCTGCCTCCGAGCACAACTTTCCCTGTTGCCACGGCAACCCCCCTGGGGAGGCCTGCCCTACTTTGCATCCCTGGCACAGAGCCGGCAGCCTCACCCCACCCCTAAGACAGAGAGATGGGCTTTATCTCACTCATGGAAAGAACTGGTCCCACCGGGGAGAAGAACGGGCTTTCTCATTCAGACGTGTAATCAACGACGAGCAGAACCGATGCCCCAGGGACCCAGCCAGGCCTTGGGACAGGAGAAAGAAGTCGTGGTCTTGCCCTTCTAGAGCACACCGCCTGCCAGGGAAGGCTGGCAATCAGCGGGCGCAAACACACTGAGAACTAGATCAACGGGGACGATGATGAGAGTGGCCAAGTGCTCGGAGCAGTTCTAAGCCCTTTCCACAGATTAACTCCTGTAATCTTCCCGCTACCTCTTGGGGAAGGTCTCGATGCTATCTTCACTTTACAGATGAGAAAGCTGAGGCTCAGGGACGTCAAGAAGCTTGCCCAAGGTCACACAGCTGAAAAGCAGCAGAGCCAGAAGTAGGACCCAAGGGAAATCCTCAGCTGCACCGTACGCGTGGGAGAAAGGGGCCCCTAAAAGTGATCTCAACAGGAGGAGATGAGGCTGGGGATGGGAGCAAGACGGGGCAGGGGCCCTAAGCGCTGCCTGGCTGCTGGCAAAGACGCAGTATTGGGGGGCGAGGTCTGGTTCGCCACTTCCCGCCTGACGGGGCTCAGCTGGGCCTTGGGGCACATGATTTGAGAAAAGAAAATGCAAGGAAAGTTTTAGAGAGGCTAGCTCAGGAGCCTCGCAGCACTGGCCCCCTGATAAAGCTGAAATGCTCCCAGCGGTTCCCAAGAGGGCAGCTTCCCACCACCTACCGATATTTACACCCCACGCAGACTCCCCTGCGATTCCACTCCTGCGAGAGGGAAGGACCAGGCTAATCCTGGTCGTGCCTGTCTGCAGAGTGGTTCTGAGTGTGGACGGTGCAGCCGATTGCCTGCGTTCAAACCCAGCCCTCCTACATCCTAGCTGTGGGAACCTGGGCAAGTTAGATAACCTGAGACTCAGTTTCCACATCCAGGAAATGGGGCTAATAATACAGCCACATGTATACAGTCACAGTGTTATTGCAAGGGCTCAACTGTTCATTCTCTTGAGTTCACGGTGCCTGGCGCAAAGGTGTGTGTAGCCATCAGCTATCATGATTATCTCTGTGGCACACAGGTGCTCATGGGTCTGCATTTTTACACAGATAGGTGCCTGTGGGTGTACAAACCCATGCACACGGTGAACGCCCACATGTATGAATCTACCCAGTCGAGTGGACACCCCCTGAGTGGGAAAGGGAGATGCAGCTAAGCCCACAGGCTTGGGACACGAACATCTTCTGTGTGCCTGTAGGGAGGTGAGCACACCCCTCCCTGTGTGAACACACGCCTTCCTGGGTGCACACCTGGGCCTGCATATGCCGTGGGCACGCGTGCATGCATGGTTGAGGCCAACACATGGTACTGAGACCTGTTTTGATTTATGTTGCGGAGGGGAAGGAACTGGCTGCTTTATCTCCTGGAACCACAGTGATGGAAGACATCTCAGCTCTGGAAAGCACAGATCAATCACTAGGGAGGGAAAAAAAAAAAAGGTGCTTAAGGCACAAACCTCCACCCACAGGCCCCCAGAGAGTGTTAAAGTCACACTTCAGGAAAGAAAAACATGATGAAGATTAAAGTCAGGAACCCACAGAGCGGGAATCAAGGCGCCGCCAAGTGCTTTCCTGTTTTCCCAGACAGGAGGTCGTCCCCGAGGAAGCCAGGGCCCCTCAGAAACACTCCAAGGCTGGACCGGGCTCTGTTCATCTTCAACCAACAGAGGAAATGAGTCTTCTTGGGAGAAAAGAGATATCCCTCCCACCCCCCACCACTGCCTTGGATCTCACCTGGAGAGAAGAGACTAGAAAGAAAAGGCTGCTCAGCAAGGCCTCTCTAGGGAAACGGCCCTGAAGCTCCGCTCCCTCAAAGGGGATCAGGAATAGGGAAGAAGGAGGGTGTCTGTGCCCTAAGCTGTCAGCAGTCATTCAAGACCACCAGCCCAGGTGGCACAGAGGACGACAGATCCTGAACCGAGGAAGACCCCCTCCCGTTCATTCAGCACTTCAGCATTCTCAAAGGTACCATGTCCGGAATCCACACTGCAAACCTCCACAGTTCAGAAAGGTCCAGCAACTTGCTCAAGATCCCACAGTATTTCATCTATAATGTTGAGACTTGATCCCTTGTCTGAGTCCTCATCTCCTGGCATATTCTTTACATCACAGCATTGCCCAAACGTAATATACCAACAGCAACATTAGAAGCAAAATAGCATGGGGCAGATCTCAAAGAGTGAACCGGGACGAAAGCAACCGGCAGGAAACGGGGGCTCACTGTCCAAGGGCTGCAAGAGAGAGCTGAGCGCAGGTGGCTTGGGATGGTGAAGAGATACTCTGTAACGATGAGGGGCTTTTGTGGCCTTAAATGATGAGTGTGTTAGTCGTTCGGTCACGTCCGACTCTTTGAGAGGCCATGGACCATATGCCCCATCAGGCTCCTCTGTCTATGGGATTCTCCAGACAAGAATACTGGAGTGGGTTGCCATTCCCTTCTCCAGAGGATCTTCCCAACCCAGGGATCAATCCAGGGTCTCCTAAATCACAAGTAGATTCTTAACCATCCAAGCCACTGGTGAAATGATGAGTAGGGTTTGGATAAACTGTGAGTAAGAGGGCCCCAGACTTCCCTGCTGGCTAGAATCTGCCAGCAATGCCGGAGACCTGGGTTTGATCCCTGGTTCAGGAAGATCCCCTGGAGGAGGGCACAGTAACCCACTCCAGTAGTCTTGCCTGGAGAATCCCATGGACAGAGGAGCCTGGAAGGTTACAGTCCCTGGGACTGCAAAGAGTCAGATATGACTGAGCAACTAAAAACACACATCCATGGCGGCCCCAGGCAGGAAGGGCATCACTAGCAAAAGGGCAGAGACTAGAAGGAGCTTGGTGTGTTGGCAGTGGGGGCAGGGGCAGGGATGGGCACTTGTTAGTCTCAGTGAGAGAATTTCTTTTTGGCAGAAGGGTGAGGTGAGATAGACTGGATGGCCCCAATCTTAAGAGACGTAGGTGAGACAACCAAGAGCTTTCTGTACTGTTCAGGCCCAAGGTTGTACAGGGCATTCAGCAGGTACATAATATCTTTCTGAATGGATGGATGGATGGATGACAGATGAATCATGGATGGATGGCTAGGTGGACGATGGGTGATGGATGGATAGATGATGCATGGATGATGGAGAGACAAATGCTGAACTAATAATATGAGGTGATAATAATAATGAGGTAATAACTAATAATATGGTAGAAGTGAGTATGATCACAAGGGCTCTGGGCTGGGATTTGAGAGCCTGAAATTCAGGTCCCTGGTCTGCCACTGATCAACCATCTGAGGATGTCTCTGGGCCTCATGGCAAATAGATGGGGAAACAATGGAGACAGCGGCAGACTTAATTTTCTTGGACTCCAAAATCACTGCAGATGGTGATTGCAGCCATGAAATTAAAGGAGGCTTGCTCCTTGGAAGAAAAGCTATGACCAACCTAGACAGCATATTAAAAAGCAGAGACATTACCTTGCCAACAAAGGTCCATCTAGTCAAGGCTATGGTTTTTCTAGTAGTCATGTATGGATGTGAGAGTTGGACCATAAAGAAAGCTGAGCACCAAAATTTGATGCTTTTGAACTGTTGTGTTGGAGAAGACTCTTGAGAGTCCCTTGGACTGCAAGGAGATGAAATCAGTCAATCTGAAAGGAATCAGCCTTGAATATTCATTGGAAGAACTGATACTGAATCTGAAACTCCAATACTTTGGCCACCTGATGCAAAGTGCTAACTCCTTAGAAAAGACTCTGATGCTGGGAAAGACTGAAGGCAGGAGGAGAAGGGGACGACAGAGGATGAGACGGTTGATGGACACGACTTTGAGCAAGCCCCAGGAGTTAGTGATGGACAGGGAGGCCTGATGTGCCAGGCCTTGTGTCCATGGCGTCACAAAGAGTCGGACACGACTGAGCGACTGAACCGAACTGAACTGGGCCTCAGTTTCTCCATCCACAGAACCCAGATGATTCTCAAGGGTCTTCCACACGTGACAGTCTATGATCTTGTAGACAGAAGGAGGGGCTCAGGCAAGAAGGCTAGCTCAGGCAAGACCCACGAAGTGCCCCCAGGGGGAGAGAGGGGAGGACAGACGTTGACAACAGGGGGCCTACTGGTTAGGAACACGGCCACTGTGGGGGAGTGCCTAACCTGAGGGTCAGGCAACCTAGTTTTCAGCCGCTGCTGCTCATCTGCCGTCACTCCCCCTCGCTGGACCACCGTCTCAGCAGATGAGGTCCAGCATCAGCGTCTTAGGATTCTGGGAGCCTTGCCTCGCCCAATCTGTACAGCCAGAAGCCCAGCCCCGCCCCTCTGTTAGCCCACTTAGGAGGTTAAAGCAACTTGGGAAAAACACTTATTCTCAGCTCCTGGAATTACTCTTCCCTTTCCTGGCAGATAAATGGGGCAAAACAGAAGATGCTGTTGCATTTAAATGGAGCAAGGCAGGCGGAAGTTTATGAGATTTGAATACACTTTTGGCTGCTTTTGAATATTCATTTGCCCAAGGGAGTGTCGGGGCAGCCAGATCCAGGGCCCAGAGGGAGGTTATTTGAGGTTGGTGGGGGGGGCGGGGAAGGGAAGCTCAAAGACAGGTTTAGCAGGAATCCCTGCTCATCAGGCTCTCGGGAGCTCACTGTGGTTTTCCACCAGCTAAAATGTCACAGACTCAGAGTAAATGCTAGGAGTTGATACACCCCACGGTTACTGTTGCCATAGCAACTGCCTCTCTGTAACCAACTGTACAGGCAGATCACAGCAGATAAGACAAGTGCAAGGAGAATGACGGGGAGCCATCCCAGGACTCTAACAGGTCCCCAGAGTTCAGAAATACATCCCAGAATTCCAGAATACACCCCAGGCTTCCAAAGCATTCCCAAGGATTCTGAAAAAGAGCCCAGAGTTTTGGAACAGGCCTAGAATTTTGAAATCTGTCTTCCAATTCCAGAGTAAGTTTTCCCCAAGATCCAGAACTGACTCTCGACATCAAAGAATATCCTCCATTTCTAACGGTCAGGGCACGTGCTCCAGGAAGCTCCCCCAGACTCTAAAACAGGCCCCTGAATAGAATGTGCCCTTAAATTCTGACCCCTTTTCTGTCTGAACAGCGAGGCCTATGGGGCGCTCAGGGCTTATGCTGGAGAAGAGGGTGCAGGGGACGACCACGGCACAGCAAAGATGACCTTGTCCTCGTCGCTTGGGAAATGCAGACCTCCGCAGACATGCTCGCGACATTGCAGCCCTCATGGGCCATAGGAGGTCCCCGCCACCACCCCCGGCCGGCACTCCCAGCGTACTCCATGGTGTGCCCCGTTCTCTGCGGTCAGGGTGAGTCGACAGTGAGTCATCCCCACACGCTCCTGAGGTCTGTGGGTGACCTAATCCTGAGGCTCCAGGGAGGGAGCCGAACCCCAGGGCTGCCCCAAAGGCTTCTCTTTGCTCAGGCAGCTCAAGATAGGGGGGGGGGGGGCGGGGAGCCGCTGGTCTGTGAAGCCTTAGCAACTGCCTCGCTGTAAGCTTGGGATGCAGGGAGGGGCTGTTTATGAGCGCAGCTCCCCCCCCCAACCATCCCTGCCAACACAGTCCTCCAGGGTGATTCCTGGACCGGAGCATCATAAGCTGATGGGGAACTTCAGACGACCTCAGCCTCTTCCCTTTTCCTTTGCCTCCACAATAAGCTCACTGCCCAATCAGCTCCCATCTTCATTCCCTTTCTCTTCTGAATCCCACCTCTGCTCCATCCCACCCCCAGGGCTCATCGTTCAGCCTCCTCCCCAGTCTCCCTGCCTCCATGTCCCCCCTCTCCCTTTTAAATAGCCCACATGCAAGGCCCTGATGAACCCACCACTCCGCTCAGAATCTCGGGGCTGACCCCCACACATCACACATCCGGCACAAGCATCCCCCCTTAGCACTCAAGACCCTCTGACAGCTGGCCACGTCCAGCATTCCCATAGTCTCCCGCCTCCCACCAACCTGTCTGGCTCCCGGTTGTCTGGAGAAGGCCTGCTTCCGCCCCACTCCCAGGCCTGATTCTCTTCCTCCTCAAAGGCGCTCTCCACCAGCTCTAAATTCCCAAACCAAGTTAAGGGCCACCTTCTCGGAGAGGAATCCAGCCCTCACCTTGCCCTTCTCTGAAGCCCCAGCGTTTCCTGGCTGTACCACATCTTTGGAGTTGGCTATGGGTTGTCAGAGCTGCTAGGAGAAGCCCAGATGGTTTTCAAACCGGGCTTTGTGGCACCGCCATAGCAGGCAAGTAAAAATGAAAGTTGTTCAGTCGTGTCTGACTCTTTGTGATTCTCCAGGCCAGAATACTGGAGTGGGTGGCCTTCACTTTCTCCAGGGTATGTTCCCAAGCCAGGGATCGAACCCAGGTCTCCTGCACTGCAGGCGGATTCTTTACCAGCTGAGCCACAAGAGAAGCCCCCAATAGGGGGCAGGGGGACCTCAAAGATGGAGGATGGAGATTGTGAAGGGATGATCCAACCAGTGGGGTTACACAGCCCTCCACACCCAGATCAACGTCACCTTCACCTGTTTTAGATCATCATTCATTTATTCATTCATCAAGGAAAGACTGAGTACCTTCACTCTTTGCAGCTATGAAGGGAGCAATGAAAAGACCAAGTTATCCTCACGGATCTTGTAAGCTAGGAGGGAAAAGAGCCCATAAACATTTTAACAGATAAAGACACAAGGAAGTACCAAGGAGCCTTGAGGACACGGTAAACTGGAAACGATACAGAATGACTGGGGTGTGACTCTAATCATTAGCTGGTTAGAGAAGCTTCTCTAAGGGAGTAACAAGCCAGCTAACTCCTGAATAACGACAGGAGAAGGGCCAGCCGCGCCACCCCCATCATTCCAGGGGAAGGGTAGTCTAGTGCAAAAGAAAAAGTCAGTGCAAAGGCCCCAAGGCAGAAACAAGCCCACCATCTTTAAAACACACACACACACAAAGTCCAGGGGGGTAGTGACCAAGGGCCAGATCCCTCCATGGGGAGACTTGCATAGCGCCTTGCACTTGGGGAAACTGGGTTTTACTGCTTAAAATACTATAAAGCCACTGACCTTGTCTAATCCTGACACTGCACAGAAGATCCGCTGTTTCCAGGAATTGCCTGAAGTCAAGACGACAGTGGGTGGCAGAGCTGGGACCAGCACTCAGGTCTCGGGACTGTGTCCCAGGCATCCTCTGGCCTCCCCCACCCCACCCACCCCGGGCACAGGCGTGAAGCCTGAGGGAAGCAGTGTCTCCCAGGCCAGCCCAGCTCCAGACAGCACGTAGCCAGCCAAAGAAAGGCTTTATTGGGTTTGTTAAACACGCAACCTGTGGCCGAGGGCCTCCTGGCACCAGACAGCATGATGGAGGGGAGAAAAGAAAAGCGGACGACGAAATTAAAAGGCATTTCATTTCCAGAGCCCAGGCTGACGCTGCAGGGTGAGACTGGGTCTCTCCCTTTTTACCCTCCCCTCCTGGCGGCCGTGGCTGGCGAAGCCCCACTGACTATTCCCAGCTCATACAGCGACGCGGGAATCGTGGGCCTCCTGGGCCCAGGAATCAAGCATCCGGAAGGGATTCTGGGGAAGGAAGGACGGGAAGCAGGTGTCTGGGAGGTCATCTAGTCCATCCCACTGTCTCAGGGCTTGACTGCCTCCCCCCAAAGGAAGGGGCAAACCCCAAACCCAGACCTGGGCAGCTTAGGTGAAGGTGAGCCTGGGGGCTTCCTCCCTGCCCTCCCCAGCGCCCTCTGCAGCCCTGGGCAAGTCCCCAGCCTGCTGCGTGCCTGTTTCTCCTGCTGTGAAAGAGAGGAAATGACTGTTTCAAGGATGCAATGAGATATTTTGGTATAAAGTAAGTGTGCTTCATGGGCACCGAACAAATAACATGTTTAAAGGCACCTGGCGCCCCCGTTTTGCCACGTGACCTCCGTGAAGCGAGAGGGTGGAATCTCTCTGTTTTTCTACTCCGCACTCAACCCGCTAGCCTCTCTCCAGCTTCCCCAGGGCCTCTCGTCAGAGCAAACTATCTGTGTATAAATACATTAAACTGCATAATATTTTCCCTGATTCCCCTAAAGAGTATCAGCTGATTTCTCTCTGTTCATTCCTTTCAGAGCTGTCAGGCCCCTAAGAAAGCGTGTTAGTCGCTCAGTCACGTCCTGTCTACACGTAAACAGATGCTGCTCCCCCACCAAGACTGGGGTGTGGGGATTGGGGTGGGAAGGGCCCGTGGGAATTGACAAGCACCGTAAGGAAACAAGATATTGATAGTTTGTAGGTTACTTTGGAGGAGGCCTTTTCCCTGCTGCTTTTTGATGGTTGTTTTTTTTCAACAAACATGTATTAAAAATTAGAGTGTACAAAGCAAAGAATTAAATGTATTTTGCTCATAAAATCAAACAAATCAGACCCACCTTCTTTCCCTCCGGGAGCTTATGTGTCAGGGCTGAGGGATTGGATGGTTAAGTAGATTCATAATCTGTCAAGTGACCCAGTTTGAGGGATGTTGATAAATGAATCGATGTCAGCCCGCAGGAGGTCTCTGATGGTGTACCACGGGATCTGTCTCTGGACCTGCTCATCAAAGATACGATGACGGAGAGATCCTGGAGTCAGGCAAGCTTGAGGGAATCCATACACAGACATTTACAATGCACTAACTCTGTGCGAGGTACTGTTCTAGGCACTAGAGACACAGCCATGAGCAAGACAGACCAAAATCTCTTGTCGTCCTGGGATTTATATTCTAGTTGAGGGAGACAGACAATCAACCAATAAACAAGTAAAATAAAAAGAATGACAGATGCTGATAAGTGCTATGGAAAAATTAAGTTGGGGGGGGAGCAGTTAGAGAGTGCTGAGAAGTGAGGTTTGAATTTTTAAAAAGATGATCTGGGAAGGCCTCCTTGAGAAGACAACATTTCAGCAAAGACCTAAAGGAGGAGAGGCAAGTCAGGCAAACCACCTGGGTGACACAGAGCATTCTGAACGCTGGGGAAGCATGTGCAAAGGTCCTGGGGTGGGAGTACATTTGGCATGTTCAAGGAGCAGCAAGGAGGCTAGTGTGGCTGGATGGAACAGAGACCAAGGGGTGTGGGGTAATAGATGAGGCCCGAGGGGAAACAAGAAGAGGCATGGCAGGAATCCAGGTGGCCAATAAGAGTGCTTAGACAGGCAGACATCCTGAGCAGTGATTAAGACACGGGCTCTTGAACCAGGTTGCTGAGATAAGGACTTGTCAGCTGCATAATCTCGCCATGCATCTTCCCATCACGGTAAGGGCTTGAAAGGAGGATGGAGAACACTCTGCCCTGGAAACCAGATTCTGCCATGTCATTTGAGGGCTGAAAACACCCCTGGGTGGCTCTGGACCCCACCAGAACATCTAAATCTCTGGTAGATCTCCACGCCTGACCCCAACCCCCAAACGGGATCACCTTCTCTCTTTGGGTCCCTGATAAACAGCTGCAGCTGGCAGAGGCCAGCTGTTCAAATGCATCCACCCATTACCGCATGTCAACACTGTCAGTCATTCAACAAACATTTCCTCAGTATGACAGAGGGAGTCTGACACAGTTCATAAGACAGCCCTCGGAGGGGTCAGATCCCAGCTGGACCACCTCCAGTTGTGTAACCTTAGCTGGGCCTCTCAGCCTCTCTGAACCTTATTTTCCCATCCCCAAATGAGGAAGAAGGGAGCACCCACTTCAGGATTGGGGTAAGTGCTTCTTAAAATAACTCAATGTAAATCAAACCCTCACACCAGATGCCTTAAATGTATACAGTAGTGTATGTCAATTATTTCTCAAAAAAAAAAAATGAGAGAAAAAGATAGCTGTAGCAATTATGCTTATGTGGCAAGCACGCCACTAGACACCAACGGGACACAGAGGACAATAGACTTGACCCTGGTGTGTTTCTGGAGGGAGTTCAAGAATTTAACAATTAATAACACCACAGAAGAATGCTATTCAGAATGTCTATGAGGACACAGAAAGCCCACTTTGGGCCCCTAGCCCCATAGCTCAAGGCTTCAAAGAAGGAATCACAGGGTCTCCTCCCCAAAAGTTTAAGGACCCTGACTTCAGTGGGAGTTGATGATCTGCCAAAGAAAACTGGCTTTTGAAATCTGCGTGCCTCGGTTAATCAGACTCTTTTTGGCTTTTTTATAAAGACAGCACAAATAGAGACTTCCCTGAATCCTCAAGGCAGTCCCCACCCCCTCCCCCATCAACCTGTCCCGCACCCCTTCCATCCCCGCCCCCGCCCCGCCTGCCTCTGCAGCTCCTGCCGCCCCAGGCCCGGGTGTCCCAGGCACCGTTCCTCATCCAGGGCCCCGCTGCCCTGTCGCTACACCGAGGGTGGCCTCGGTTGCTCCACATATGACTATCTGCAGTTTGGTCAGCAAACAAGGACGGGATGTGTCAGGCCCAGGCTGTCTGGAGGCCAACCACCAAATGCAGAAAGGCCAATCCCTCCACGGCAGAGGGCCAAGCTGGCAGACCAAGAACCCAGCAGTTGCCCTGGGCACCAGGAAGAAGTCAGGTGGGGGCACCTGCTGTGGGGAAAGCGGTGTGCAGAGCCCGTGGACCGGAGCCAGAGAGGCCTGGCTCCCAAGAGCAGTAATTTCTGATCATCGGCCTAGTCCACGCCAGGGACTGTGCAAAGCCGTTTCAGTCATTAACCCCGAATCCTCGTGGAACGGGGGACTATTTTATCCCCCCGTTGTGTAGATGAGGAATTGAGACCCAGGGCCCTGAGGAAGTTCCCCAGATCACACTCAGTCAGTGAGTGGTAGAGCTTGACATTGAACTCAGGCTCCCGTTTCAACCACGTCCCTGTTCTGCATCGCTTATCATCATTCATCAGCTGCTCCTTTAGAGGCCTCACTCTGGGCTTTTGGGACACTGAGGTGAGCATGACCCAGCCTCTGTCTCAGAAGAGCTCATAGCTGAGCCTAGACAGAGCATGACAGCCACTTACAGGAAACGCTCACCCTGATAGAAGGACGCGCACAGCCCCGACAAAGCAGCCAAGGAGCACCTGATCCACCTCGGGCAGTCCTGGGGGGCTTCCGCGAGCCAGCATCATTGGAGCTGGACCTTGCCAGCCTCTCTCAAGGACTGTCCACCCAGCAGGGAGATGCTCATGAGCACAGACAGCCTGGAACCAGGCTCTGTTCTAGCTTCTTCCCCAAAGATGAGGAACTGGGTCTTAATCTTAATCCCCCAACCTTGTGGAGGGCCTGCCTCAGCAGCATTCTCGGGAGCCAGGGCTTTGAAGTCAGACAGGCTGGGGCCAGATCCCCTCTCTGCCACTTTCTAGCTGTTAATTATTAATTGGTGCTGTTGTTTAGTCACTAAGTCATGTCCAACTCTTTGCGATCCCATGGACTCTAGACCTCCAGGCTCCTTCTGCCCATGGGATTTTCCTAGGCAAGAATACTGGAGTGGTTTGCCATTTCCTTCTCCAGGTGACCTTACTGACTCAGGGATAGAACCCGCATCTCCTGCATTGGCAGGCGGATTCTTTACCACTGAGCCACTAGGAAAACCTCACGTTAAATATTAATACAACAGCAACAATAATGCATGGATAGATAAGCAGATTAATGAATGAATGAATGGTAGGAAGGACTATAGACCCAGAGCTCCCCAAATCTCCTGCCAAGTATAAGGTCAGTCTCAAGTCAAGGCTGGGGTCAAGCATTCATTCACATATGTAACACGAATTTGTTGAGCACCTACTATAGGCCTGGCACTGCTGTGGGTGGTGAGGATATAGCAGTGAACCAAATAAGCCAAAATCCCTGCTTTCAAGAGAACATCCATTCTAGAGAGGGGAGATAGCTATAAATAACTAAACAAAGAAATATAAGTATATGCAATCTCAAGAGTTGCTATGAAAGTGAAAGTCACTCAGTCGTGTCCGACTCTTTGTGACCCCACGGACTATACAGTCCATGGAATTCTCTAGGCCAGAATACTGGAGTGGGTAGCCTTTCGCTTCTCCAGGGGATCTTTCCAACCCAGGGATCGAGCCCAGGTCTCCCGCATTACAGGCAGATTTTTTACCAGCTGAGCCACAAGGGAAGCCCCCAGTAGAGAAAGATAAAATGGGATAACAAAGATAGAAAGGTCAGGGAAGGCTCAAGGTGGCCTGAAGGAAGTGGGGGAGTGAGCCCCTCAGGAATCTGGAGGAACATACCTAGAGGAAGACCCAGGCAGAAGCAAGAGGCGGGGAGGGAGCCAGCTTGCATGTTGTGAGATGGCCAAGTGGCCGGTATGATTGGGAAGGTGTGTGGGGCTTGATCGTGTAGGCTCCTGTTGGCCTTGTTGGGATTTGGGCTCTTATTTCAGAGTGAAATGGGAGCCACAGGAGAGCTTTAGAAAGAGGAGTGACAGATAGAAAGAGGATATGACAGATAAAAAAGATACAGAGGGCAGACTGCAGGGGACGCAAAGACAGACAAAAAGAGGGGCGGGCATGGAGATTCCTGCCATGTCCAGGTGAGGGGCAGTGTGACCTGGCCCTGGGTACGAGCGGTGCAGGTGGAATTCTGGTTTATATAGTATATGCTGGGCCGTGTTGGGTCTTCGTTGCTGAGCGCAGGCTTCCTCTAACCGCAGTGGTGGGGGCTACTGTCTAGCGGCAGTGCACAGGCTTCTCACTGCAGGGGCTTCTCTGGCTACAGAGCACAGGCTCTAGCGTGCAGGCTCAGTGGTTGTGGCAGACCACGGCAGGTGGAATCTTCCTGAAGCAGGGATCAAACCCATGTCCCTGCACTGGCAGATGGACCCCCAAACACTTGGACCACCAGGGAAGTCGCTGCAGAAGTTTCGAAGGTGAAGTTCAGACAGTTGCTGAGAGATTGGATACGGCGCATAGGAGGAGTCAAGAACGGCTCCGACGTTTGGACATCAGCAACTGAAAGCATGAAGTCTCCATTTTACTTAGATGGGAAAGGCAACACAGAGAGAAGACATCGACGTAAAGGTGACAGATTGGACACGCAAAACCACTTTGCTTCTCCCACCTCTTGAATGTTAAAACAACAGTAAAGGGGCTTCTTAACTGTTTGAAGGTAGGAGCCTAGGACGATGGGGAGAAAGGGAGATGAAACCACAGGAAGAAAAATTCAGGAGTTGGGAAATAAATGGACAATTGAGATAAATGAATTGAGGGAAAAAAGTCCCCAAAGATTCAGGAATTAGCAGCATCAGGTACCTCTGGAAGTTGAGGTAAAGGGTAACTCAAACAAAGAGGATTACTTGAGAGGCAGTTTTTAGAAGTTATTATCACAGATTAGACATCTATAGATGGGGGAGTCCAGGTATAGTGTTAATACTTGGGATGGTGCTCTGCTGATGACAGGGAGATTCAGGGAGTGTGAGTAAGCTGGATGTCAAGACCCCAATCATCTCCCACCACTCTGCTCTCGGGACACCAGCAGCCAAGCTTATACCCTCTGGGCAGACAACTGGAAGAGTTTTCTCTGGGGAATATGACAGAACAAGGATAAAACCCTAGAGAAACCCTAGAGACATCAACACTGGAGATTTTCCAACTAAACAGCCTGGCTAGACCCCCATGCAGAGAAGCCCACAGCCTACAAGACACACCCATGTACTCAAGAGCATCCACTCTGCTCCTACTTGGCTATTTCTAAATACGCACAGATAGCTGAGGTTTACCAGACATCAGAAGAATGCTTCAAACCTGAAAGATAAAAATAAACCAAACAAAAAGGACCAACTTGAAGATAACAGAGAATAGCGAGAAAAAAAAAGGAAAAAAAAAAGCCTGTCTTAATATCATCAAAGAGATAACATAAGGCATGCACAGGTGAAATTAAAACAGGATTCTCATAAAAAAAAAAAAAAAAAAAAGACTCAGAGCAAAAAGTAAAAAAGCTTTTAAAAACTAAAAATATAATAGCAGAAATTAAAAAGCAAAACTTGGAAGATAAGGTTTAGTTCTTCCAAAGTGACAGATAAGGACAATAGGAGAGAAAAAGAAAGAAAAACCAGAGGACTTGTCTAAGAGCTCCATTTTCAAGTAATTATAGTCCCAGAAAGAAAAGAAATATGTGAGGGTGTAGGAGATCATCAACAGGATAATTTTAGAAAATATCATAGACATGAACAAAACCTTTCTAGATTTCCAGGACTCACAGAGGGTCCAGCACAATAAATAAAAATAGACTCATGCCAAGGCACATTGTCAAGAAATGTCACTACTCTGAGAACCAAAAGAAGATTCTCTCAGCTTCCAGTTTGAAAAGATAAGAAATGAGAACAGCTTCCTTCTCTTCACAGCAATTCTGGAAGCCAGAAGGCAATAGAACAAAACCCTTAAATTTTCTGGGGGAAAATAATTTACAACCTGGAATTCTATACCTAGACTAATAAGCCAACCAAGGATGAGACATTTTCAGATGTGCAAGGTCTCAAGAAACTCATCCCACATATCTTTTCTCAGTAACGACTGGAGGATGTGCTCCACCGACACAAAGGAATAAGCAAGAAAGAGGAAGACTTGAGATCCAGGAAACTGAGAGAGAGAGAGAGATCCTCTAGGCTGACAGTGATGGATCCAGGGTGACATCTGTGCACCAAGCGTCAAAAGCAACTCATCCAACTGGAAGCAGAGTGGAAGGCCCTGGAAGACTTCTCCAAGAAGATGAAATTGATAGTAAACCTAATGCATCCAAATATCTTAAGAGGAGAGTCACACTATTAACCAAGAGTCTGAGGTTTTTCTGTGTATAAATACAGACAAACAAAGATACTTTTTACAGATGCAGTTAAGTAAAACAAAAACTTGCTCAGAAAAGGAAAGATTCATAGAATTATTGGGAGAAGAGGGGAGTGGGAAGAGTCAGGTAAGGATGGGGAAGAGAGCAAAGAAAGCTAAACCCTCATCGTCATTAGCATAAAGTCAAATAGCTCGAGTTGTACTTCTGGCATAGCAGTGTGAGGAGTTCTGCAGACTTGTTCCCCAGTGAAGCTGCTGAAAATTATTTAAAGTCTCTGGAAACCGTCCTAAGGGCTTACAGCAAATGAAGAAACATTTATTCAAGAAAACCTAATAGAACTTCATAAGAATAGTAAGAGTCTATGGCGTTTGAATTATGATCTACGCCCTCCCTCTCCCCTCCCAGCTCAGCATTACGGAAACTCCACTCTAGATGAGTACAGCCATTAGCACAGGACTCTCTCCTCTTTGCTCCCAATGGAGGCCTGCAATCTCTTCCCAGAGAGGGCAGGACGTCAGTACTTCTCTTCTTTCCCAGATTACTGTCGCAAAGGCTATGCTCTGGGTGAGCTCACTGAGAGATGAGCTCAGCTGAGAGCTCCCTTCTTTTCCCCAGACTCACCAGTGGGATGGAGGAGCCACCTCGGTAGTGGGATGCTGAGAAATACTGGGACCACAATCACCCTCATCCTGGCTTATTCATAAAGCAGATGTTCCATGTGAGGGAAGGCAAGCTGAGAGGACCAAAGCCTACAGCTGCACCCCCTCCACCAAACGCTCAGCTCCTGAAGCAGGGATGTCACCCAGAGAGAAAGGTGCCATTGTCCCGATCCCCAGTTCCGTAGTCCTGGCTTGGAGACCTTATGTAACTAAGAGGGCAGCAGTACGTTCATTTCGAACACAAACTAAACCATAAACTGACTAGTTTACCATAAAGAATTAGGAAGAAGATAGGTGAGGAAAGTCCTCCTGGTCAGAACAAACATCAAATGATGACCTGAAAAACTATACCCAAAAGGAGGCCAAAATCACTACACTATTTTAAAAGTACAATTAAAAAAAAAAAAAAAAGACATGCATAGAAACTAGAAAGTTTGATCCACACATGAAAAAAAAAGCCAGCAACGGAAACTTGCTTCCCAACGACCAGATATCAGATTTCAAAAAGAACTCAAAGTAGCTATTATAAATGTTATCAAAGAGCTAAAAATCATTCTTAAAGAAGTAAAGAGATGTTGATAGCAATGCCTTATTGAATAGAGAAGATAAACAAATGTCTTTAATGAAAATTTTGGAAGTGAAAGTATAACTGAAATGAAAAATTCGCTAGACAGGTTCAATAGTAGATATGAACTGGCAGAAGACATAATTAGCTAACTTGATGACAGATTGATAGAGATTATGCAATTGAAGAACAAACAGAAAAAAGAATGAAAGAAAACGAAGCACCTCAGAGATGTTGGGAATACCATTAAGTGCACCAACATATGCATAGTGGGAGTATCAGAAGGAAAGGAAACAGATATGCAGAAAGAAATAATGGGTGAAAACTTTCAAAATTTGATGAAAAACCTTATCTACAGATTTAAGAAGCTCAAAAAACTCTAAGTTGGAGAAAAGCCAAGTAGGAAAAATACTGAAAGCCAAATACATGGAGAAAATCTGCAAAACAGCGAAAGAAAAATGAACCATCACTACAATGGAATCCAATAAGATTAACAGGTGAATTCTCATCAGATACAGTGGGGATCAGAAGGCATCGGGATAATGTATTCAATGAAATTTAAAAAAAAAAAAAAAAAAAAACTGCCAACCAAGAATTTCATACCCCGTACCCAGAACAACTATCTTTTAAAAAGGGAGGAGAAATAAGGATATCCCCAATGTTACTCTGATACCAAAACCAAAGACATCACAAAAAAGAAAACTACAGAACAATATCTCTTATGCATAGATTCAAAATCCTCAATAAAATGCTAACAAACCAAATCTAACTGTATAAAAAGTAGTATACACCATGACCAAGTAGAATTCATTTGAGGAATGCAAGGTTGGTATAACATCTGAAAAATCAACTAATGTAATACATCATATCAATAAAAATATTTTAAAATCACGTGATCATCTGGACTTGGAGGGTATTATGCTAAGTGAAATAAATCAGACAGAGAAAGACAAATACTGAATGATATCACTAATATGTATAATCTAAAAAAACAAAGTAATGAATATACCAAAAAAGAAACAGACTCACAGATATAAGCTAATCCTTACCAGAGGGGAAAGGGAAGGGCAGAGGGGTGATAAAGGCAGAGGGATTAAGAGGTACAAACTATTATGCATAAAATAAGCTACAAGGACATACTGTACAACACAAGGGAGATAGTCAATATATCATAATAACCATAAAGGGTGTATAACCTTTAAAAACTGGGAATCGCTGCATTATACACCTGTAAATTATACAATATTGTACACCAATTATACTTCAAATTTAAAAAGCAATGATGTTGAAGATGCAAAAAAAATTACATGATCATTTTAATAAACACAGCAAAGGTACTTAATAAAATCCAACATCCTTTTATGACAAAAAAAAATTTTCAAAAAATTGGGAATAGAAGGGAACTTCTTCAACCTGCTGAAGGATATCTATGAAAAATCCACAGTTAACATAATACTTAATGGTGAAATACTGGATGTTTTTCCCTTAATATCAGGAACAAGACAGGACTATCCACTCTCACCACTTCTATTCAACACTGTACGAGACGATCTAATTAGTCCAGAGTAATTAGTCCAGGAAAAGGAAAGAGAAAGGAAGGAAGGAGAGAGAGGTGGAAGGGAGGGAAGAAGGCAGGAGTAAAACACCTCTATTCACAGATGATATGATCATGTATAAAGAAACCCCTAAGGAACCTGCTAAAAACTAAAAGAACTAACAGGTTCAGCACAGTTGCAGGATACAAAATGACCGTCCAAAATCATCTATATTTTTATACACTTGCAGGGAAAAGTCCAAAACTAAAATTAAGATACAGTTACACTTTCATTAGCATCTAAAAGAATAGAATACTTAGGAATAAATTTAACAAAATAAAGGCAAAATCTATCATCTGAAAACCATAAAGCATTGTTTGAAAACAGAGAAGACCTACATAAATCTTGAGATGTCATATGTTCATGGATCATAAAATTTAATAAAATTAAGATGGCATTACTACCCAAACTGATCTATAAACACAATGTAATGCCTATCAGAATTTCAATGGCATTTCTTGCAGAAATGGAAAATCTAATCCTAAAATTCACATGGAATTGCAAGAGACCTCAAAGAGTCAAACTATCTTGAGAGAGAATACGGAATCCTAACCACAAGACCACCAGGGGCAGCAAACTATCTTGAAAAAAGAACAAAGTTTTGAACTTTGTTGGAGGAATTGCAGTTTCCAATTGCAAAACTTACTTCAAAGCTACAGGAATCAAAACAGTGTCATGTTGACATAGGATAGACATATATGCCAGTGGAATGGAATTGAGAGTCCAGGAAAAAACTCATACATCTACAATCAATTGATTTTTCTTTCTTTCTTTCTTTTTCTTATTTGGCCACACTGCACAGCATGTGGGACCTGAGCTCCCTGTCAGGGATCAAACCCAGGTCCCCTGCAATGGAAGCGCAAAGTCCTAACCACTGGACCATCAGAGAAGTCCCATATGGTCAACTGATTTTTGACAAGAATACTAGGACCATTCAGTGGGAAAGAATTGTCTCATCAACAAATGGTGCTGGGACAACTGGATAGCGATATGGAAAAGAATGAAGTTTGACTCACACCTAACAACATACACACCAAGAAGTTAACTCAAAGTGGATCAAAGCTCTAAATGTAAGACCCAAAATTATATAACTCTTAGAAAAAAACATTGGGGTACTTTGAATTTGGCAATAGATTCTTAAATGTGACACCAAAAGCAACAGCAACAAGAAAAAGAACAAGTAAGCTGGACTTCATCTGAATTAAAACCTTTTGTGTTCAAAGGACACTATCAAGGAAGTGAAAAAACCCTTCACTTCCTTGGGAGAAAATCTTTGTAAACTATATGTCTGATAAGGGACTTATATCTAGAATATATTAAAAAAAAAAAAAAAAAACACTTCTGGAGTGGGTAGCCTTTCCCTTCTCCAGGGGATCTTCCCAATCCAGGGATTGAACCCAGGTCTCCCACTACAACTCGATTATAAAAGGCAAAATAATCCAAATTAAAGGGAGTAAGTTTCCCTCATAGCTCAGTGGGTAAAGAATCCGCCTGCAATGCAGGAGACCCCGGTTCAATTCCTGGGTCAGGAGGATCCCCTGGAGAGCGGAAGGCTACCCACTCCAGTATTCTGGCCTGGAGAATTCCAAGGACTATACAGTCCATGGGGTCACAAAGATTCAGACACAACTGAGCAACTTTCACTATCAAAGGATCTGAATAGACATTTCTCCCAAGAAGATATACAAATGTCCAAAAACACACAAAATATAATCAACATAATTAGCAATCATGGAAACACAAAATGAAACTACAATGTGACAACCATTTCAAACCCATTAGAATGGCTGTAATCAAAGAGTCAGAATATAATAAACACTGACAAAGATATGAAAAAAATGGAAACCTTATCCATTGCCAGTGGGGATGTAAAATGGCACACCCTGCTATGGAAAAAGTCTTGCATTTCCTCAAAAGCCTAAACGTGAAGTTACCCTGGTGGTGGTTTACTCACCAAGCTGTGTCTGACTGTTGCAACACCATGGACTGTAGCCCACCAGGCTCCTCTGTCCACGGGATTTCCCAGGCAAGAATACTGGAGCAGGTTGCCATTTCCTTCTCCAGGATATCTTCCTGACCCAGGTTACAAACCTGGGTCTCCTGCATTGTAGGTGTATTCTTTACTGACTGAGCTACAAGGGAATCCCCGTAAAGTTACCCTGAAAGTCGCTCAGCCATGTCCAACTCTTTGCGACCCCATGGACTGTAGTCTGCCAGGCTCTTCTGTCCATGGAATTCTCCAGGCAAGAATACTGGAGTGGGTTGCCATTTCCTTCTCCAGGAGAGCTTCCTAACCCAAGGATAGAACCCACGTCAGACAGGCTCTTTACCAATAACACCACCCCGGAGCCCACGCAGTAATTCCACTCCTGGGTACTGTACACCAAAAGAAATGAAAACATATGTCCACACAAAAACTTGTACACAAATGCTCATAATACCATTATCACTAGCATCACCTGGGAAGTCCCCTTGGGGAAAAAGTTATAACAAACCTAGACAGCAGAGACATCACTTTGCCAACAAAGGTCCATCTCCTCAAAGCTATGGTTTTTTCCCAATAGTTATGTACAGGTGTGAGAGCTGGACCATAAAGAAGACTGGGTGCTGAAGAATTAATGTTTTCATACTGTGGTGCTGGGGAAGACTCTTGACAGTCCCTTGGACAGTAAGGAGATCAAACCAGTTAATCCTAAAGGAAATCAGTCCTGAATATTCATTGGAAGGACTGACGCTGAAGCTGAAGTTCCAATACTTTTGGCCACCTGATGCAAACAGCTGACTCATTGGAAAAGACCCTGATGTTGGGAAAGATTGAGGACAAGAGGAAAAGGGGGCAACAGAAGATGAGGTGCTTCGAGGGCATCATTGACTCAATGGACACGAGTTAGAGCAAACTCTGGGAGATGGTGAAGGACAGGGAAGCCTGGTGTGCCGCAGTCCATGGGGTCACAAGGAGTTGGACATGACTGAGTGACTAAAGAACTGCTGCCCCACACCAGACCCCCAGGAGAAAGACGCCTACATCAGTTCTCTAATCTGGAAGAGACTGTGGTACATCCAGTCCGGTATCCTTATTGTATAAGTGGGAACACCCTCAGAGAGAGGGGGCCTGGCTGAGGTCACACGGGGGGTTGGTAGCAGCGCCAGCTCTCCTACCTGCTGGTGGGGCCAACGCCCCCCCGCTGCTGCCATACATGCACCCTTAGTGCTGTCTCCTCTTACTCAGTCTCACGGCCAGGAGAGATGCTACTAATTTGCACTAAAGAGTGAGTGACTGATAGGCACCTACTTCTCACAATCTTTATGTTTTAAAGGAGACAGAGAATCCGTTTCCCTCTCCTCTTGCCACATGCTACTCAGCTGCTGCCCAGTGATTACTTCAAATCTGTTCAGTTCAGTTGCTCAGTCGTGTCCAACTCTTTGCAACCCCATGGACTGCAGCACGCCAGGCCTCGCTGTCCATCATCAGCTCTTGGAGTTTATGCAAACTCATGCCCATTGAGTCGGTGGTGCCATCCAACCATCTCATCCTCTGTCGTCCCCGTCTCCTCCTGCCTTGAATCTTTCCCAGCATCACGGTCCTTTCAAATGATTCAGCTCTTCGCATGAGGTGGCCAAAGTATTGAAGTTTCAGCTTCAGCATCAGTCCTTCCAATGAACACCCAGGACTGATCTCCTTTAGGATGGACTGGTTGGATATCCTTGCAGTCCAAGGGACTCTCAAGAGTCTTCTCCAACACCACAGCTCAAAAGCATCAATTCTTTGGCACTCAACTTTCTTTATGGTCCTACTTTCACATCTGTGCATGACCACTGGAAAAACCGTTACTTCAAAAACAACTAGGAAAAGTGGTAGCAGGTCCACATGCATCATTAACAGGAGGACAGGTTTGGATTCAGACAGATTTGGTGTCTAATTCTGGATATGATCTTCCATACTTCTATGATCTTGGGAAAGTCACTTCACTCTGAGCTCCCATTGGATGGCCTGCCACGCCTCTGCTCCTGTATGTTCTTCTATCCACTCCCCCACTGAAGTGGGCTGGTTGCCCCCACTTCCCGGAACTCGGAGAGATGATGAGACTTGCCCCAGCTCACATCACAGTCAGGAGGGGAGAGGGCGGGGAGGGAAACCATGGCTCCCTCCTCCCAGGTGCCAAGGGCATATGCCCTCCCTTCCAAACCCCCTCCCTTGACAGCTGTCAGGGGGTTGGGTTTTGTAACATCCTTTGCCCTGGAGGGCCAGCCCAGACCTGCCCCAGGATCCGAACAAGCCAGAATCAGCCCAGTTCTACTGAGAACCCCAGTTGCTGCGGGGCCTCCGTCCCCTGTACCACCCACCCATCAAGGCGCCCCCCAACCGTTCTAAGGCTGATGGACCAGGGGTGACCGTGGCGCCTCGGCGCCCTCTAGTGGTGACAGGAAAGAGCGTCTCTGGGGAGAGACCAAGGGGGAGAGGGGGAGGGGAGGGGAGGGGAGGGGAGGGGGAGGGGCAGGGGCGGGGAGAAGGGGGTGGAGAGAAGGGCGAGGGCTGGAGCAGAGGAAGTGGGTGGAAAGGAGCCAGAGGAGACCGGCAGGGCATTTTGGTCCTTGGCTCCAGGGTCCCACCTTCTCCCCGTCCAGGGTGCCCTCGGCTAGCCGCCTCTTTGGGTTTCTGCCCTCGGGCTCGGCCCTGACCCTGGGGGCCTCAGAAGGACTGCCCTGCCCCCAGAGAATCACTGAAACCTTCTCTCAGTCCAGACTGGGTCATCCGTCTGTCTCCTGGGATGGAGCTGCCAAAGGCCTCCCCCGCGTAACGCAGAAAAGGACCTCCTTCCCTCTCTGCCCCTCCTCTCCCCTCCCCCATCAGAGATGGAGGGTGAAGAGGGGGCTAGGCAGAAGACCCCCACACCACCGCAAGGAAGGACACGCGCCCCAATCCCGCCCCAGCCCTCCCTGCCTCCCTTCCCTCCCTCCATCTGGCCTCCCCACCCCGCCGCCGCCACGCCCCAATCCCAGCGGCTGCCGTTGCCTTGGTAACAGCACCCCACCCCACCCCAGCCCCCACCCCTCGCACATAAATAAACTGCCGCCCGGGAACTGGAGCTGCTGGAAGAGGCCGAACGTGCAGAGCCAACTCATTTCCCGCTCCTCTCACTTCGGGATAATTAGTGCAAATTAAATTTCACACCCCTTCCCGAGCGGAGAGCGCTCCCTGGGAATGGAGACCCACGATGCACAGGGGAACGTACTCAAAAGTCTTCACAGTGTGCAAACGTGAGAGAGCTTTTCTGGGCTGCGAGTCCTCAGCCATTCCCCGGAGTCAAGTCCGCTCAGACTCGAGCTGGTGGAGCGTGGCCGGCGGAACCGGGGAAACAGAAGATGTGGGTCCAAGCCCCTGTCCGGCACCCCTCCCCCTGGCGTGCCTCACCTGTAAAACCTGAAGGATGGGCCAAATCACGGTAGGAAGGCATCAGCAAGGCCTCAATCAGGCGCATCTTCACCCACATTCTGCATTGTCTGCCCGCGATGCGGTCACCCACCGTCCTAAGTTCACAAGGGCCTGGGAGCCTAGTCCAAGGCTCTGTCTGCTGTCTGATTTTTGAACAAAGGGCCCACATCTCGTTTTGCACTGAACTCTGCCAATGATATAGCCTCTCCTCCCGGCACTCGTGTAATTGCACATTTAAGAATCTGGGTAAGCAAGCACACACAACATACCTGGAAGCAAATCAGAATAATCACAGCACCTATGTGGCCCAGACGCTCCTTCAAGCGCTGCTTTCTGCGCCTTGACCTCGTCCAGCCCTCACGGGGATCCCCTGAGGCCATTGCGTACAGCTGCTTCTTCAACCTTCCTGTGCTCAAGGGCTGGGGATCCTGTCGCAGAATCTGAGTCAGCAGGTGGGGGCTAGGGCATTCTAGCGAGTTCCCCGAGGAGGCTGATGCCAGGGGCTCCCAGGACCTCGTTTGGAGAAGGCTATTCGCACACTAGCCCCCAACTGCTGTGACATGGGCGCCCAGCAGCTCACATCTGCCCACTCTCTGGAACACCGCCCTCAGCCAACCCAAGCTGTCTCACCAGAAAAGGCCTGGGGGTTACTTCCTCCTCCAGGTGGAGGGTCAGGGGGGACATAGTCAATGACTGGCGGGCAAGGGCTGACCCCCTTCCCTCACTGAGTCAGCTCTGTGGTGTCCTTCATGCTCCAGGCCTCCCCTTGGGACCAGGCTAAGACTAGACTTCAGGGGAAGCAGGATCCATCTCAGCTCAGCACCTTCTCCAGCTCCACTCTGTTTCCTTCACTCCCTTTCAAGTCCCCTCTAAATAATCACATGCATAAGGATGCCTGCCTCGGGCCCTGCTCCTAAAGAACTGTTATTTTCCCCTTTTGATCAATGAAGCTGATGGAGGGTTAACTTGCCCAGGACAGATAAATGACAGAGCCAAGATTAGAACAAGTAACCTGGTTCCACTATGATACATCTGGATGTGCCTGTATACACAGTGCTAATCCATAATCACACTCACAGACATATCCTGTCATGAATGCATCTGTTTATGTGCATGTCTGCAGAAAACCATTTCTTGCATACGTGTTGACAATCACATGCATGTTAGTGGATGTCAGTTCATCCTTTTTTATTTTTTTGTTGTTGAAGTATAGATGATGTACAATATTACATAAGTTACAAGGGTAGAGATGTCAATTCATTCGACCATCTCCTCACACACATGCACACGACTCTATGTCCCAAAAGATGCAAGTGTGCATATTCATTCATTCAGTGAGTACACGAATGCTTGCACATGTGCTTGGGCATCTTCCCATCATCTCAGCTCAGACATCACCCCATCCAGGAGATTTCCATGTCTCCCTGAGATTAGGCCTGGAGCCCCATCTCTCGGGTCCCTCAGCCGCTATCCTCAGCCAGGTTTGTGGGTCTGTCTCCCCTGCTGCTCTGGGAGCTCCTCCAGGGCAGAAGACCCAATCTGATTTGCCATCATAACCACATGGACTGGCCCGTGGTAAGTGCTCAGCTCATCTTTATTGAAATAAACTTAATTGAGCTCTACCATCTACCAGTCGTGTGACCTCTGATGAGTCCCTTCCTTCTCGGAACCACAGTTTCCTCACCTCCCAGGAAGGTGGCTCTGTGGGGGCTGTAGCTGGTGGACCCAGTTCAGTCTTAAGGAAGACATTAGGAAAGATTTCTTCAAGGAAAGGAAGGGACATTGAGCCAAAGTCTGAGTGAGGGTCAGGATTTAGCCAACGGAAGAGGGGAGAGGAGAGTTCCAGGCAGAAGGAACAGCATACGCACAAGGGATGTAGTTCATTCAAGGGGAAACATGTTCAAAGGAGAAGCCCCGTGTCTGGAGTGCAACAGGGACGATTCCCTGAAGAGACAGAAGAGGGGTGAGGGACCGCAGTTTGGGTTTCATCTTGAAGGCAGTGGAGAGTCATCGAAAATCTTAGTGACAATCTCTTACTTGAGTTTTTAAAAATGCACCCAGACTGCCATGTAGAGAATAGATCGGGGGTGGGGGGCAGCAAGAAGGGGAATGTGAGGCCATTTAAAAGACTGTTGCCAGCAGCCAGGTGCAAAATGACAGTAACTTGGGCTAGAATGGGGTCAGTAGAAGCAGAGAGGGGATAAGGAAATGGCACCCCACTCCAGTGTTCTTGCCTGGAGAATCCCGTGGACAGAGGAGCCTTGTGGGCTGCTGTCCATGGGGTCACACAGAGTTGGACACGACTGAAGCGACTTAGCATGCATGCATGCATTGGAGAAGGAAATGGCACCCCACTCCAGTATACTTGCCTGGAGAATCCCAGGGACAGAAGAGCCTGGTGGGCTGTCGTCTATGGGGTCGCACAGAGTCAGACACGACTGAAGCGACTTAGCAGCAGCAGCAGCAGCAGAAGCAGAGAGAAGTGGATTGTTTAGAGATATTGAGAAGGTAGAATCAAGCGCCTATAGAAACTCAGGGAGAAGGAAGAGTTGGCCAGACACCCCAGGCCTCAGACAGACCCCATGTGGACAGATCATCCCGCACAATCCCTCTCTCCCACTCATTGCCACTAGGAGCCAGGGAGACCTGGCTTCTCTTTGCCTTCCCCGACCACAGCCCACCCTAAACATGCTCACAGTCAACTCAGTCACCCAGATATTCCTATAGCCTGTCTGCTCCTTCAAGGCCTTGGAACTCTGGTCCTTGGTAGCCTCTTCTCCAGGCAGGATTCCACCACCGCATTCAGTATGAAGAAGCCACAGGCATTCGGTGTGGCCCATGCTGATCTAAGCAGCCCCCACGCACCAGCTGGTGCCTTTCTGCCTGTAGCAGAAAGATCCCTGAGCTGAAAGTTCCTGTCTTCAATGCTGCCACTCACCAGCTCTGAGACCTTGGGTAAGTCATTTTCCCTCTCTGGGCTCCCATCTCTCCATCTGTCAGAGGATGGGCTGCTATGGTTTCTAAGGAGCTGGCCATCAGGGCACCAAATGCCCTCGGCTGTAGTGATTGGTACCAGAGTGAACACATGACCCAGAAGAGCCAATGAAAGTCCATCCTGGGACTTTGGTGGAAACATCTCACTCCTGCTGAGCTTGCTAGCTGGCAGTGTGGGAGCCTGGACACGCCAGGCCCTCCTCCTCCAGAAAAGAGGCTATGAGCAAAGTCAGTACTTATCCCCGAGGACATGGTTCAAGCACCTAGATCCAGCCACACCTGAAATCAGATACATGGACCAATAAATTCCCTTTTTTTTGCCTAAGCCAGCCTGAATTGCACTTCTGATGCTTGTCTCCAATGGAGTCTTGACCAATATAAGTCTTCTCACTCATATGTGCTATAATATTACTATTTAGTGCTTTATTCTGCGATTCATTTGGGATGCCTTCCCTGCTCTCATCTAATTCTCCTAATCCTCCTGTCTTTGAATGTAACTGAAGCACCTCCTTCCCCAATAAGCCTTCCCTGATTACCCTGGTCCACGCTGATCCTTGTGCTCCTGGAATTCCCCAAAATATAGTTCTCTAAACACTGATTCTTCAAAAATCTCATTTAATAAGGAGGATTGCATGGTCAAACCAGCTTGGAAAACACTGCATGCTATATCCTCCCTTGAGGGGATTCTCTGCAATCAGCCTATTAAGAATTTTGAGACTTTCTAAAGTAAGGGAGCCAATTCATTTTGTTCAGCCCAGTGTTTCACAAATTTACATCCTCATGAAGCAATTTCTTTTTCATGGAATGTCTAATAACATCCTGCAGAGCAGTGCTCCAGGGTCTCCCTGGGTAAACATACTTTATTCTCATTGTTTCCTTCATGGAGGCTTGCAGATCTATTTCTCTACTGCTTATTAAATGCCTACTGTGTGCCAGGCTCAGAACAGGTGTCTGAGAACACTTCAGCAAGTCAGTCACATCAGCCTAGGAGGAATCTGCAGGCCAAGGGGCAGTCACGCCTATTGCCCGAGTCTCACCGGGGCCCACCAACGCTGTGTGACTGTAAGATAGTCACTCTTTCCTGTAGGCTCTAATGTCTCCATCAGTAAAATGAGAGGATGGGATGCCATGGTCCCTAAGTATCTGGCCAATCAGAGCACCAAAACCTCTAGACTGCAGTGATTGGCTCCAGGGTGGCCACAAGACCCAAGCTGAGCCAATGAGAAGGGCCCCTTCACAAAGTCAATCACGACCTAAAATCATATGGCTAATGTGGGTTTGAGTGCATGAAGGCATTTTTGGTGAAAGAGAAGGTCCATAGTTTTCAATACTTTCTCTAAAGCCTCCATGACCCAAAGAAAGTTTATAAATGCTACCAATAATGAAAATTCAGTAACAGGAAAGTTGAAGGTGGGGAACTTAGCGTGTGCATACTCAGTCACATCCAACTGTTTGCAACCCCATGGACTGTAGCCCACCAGGCTGCTCTGTCTGTAGAATTTTCCAGGCAAGAAATACTGGAATGGGTTGCCATTTTTCATCCTCCAGGGGATCTTCCCCATCCAGGGATCTAACCTGTGTCTCTTGCATCTCCTGCATTGGCAGGTGGATTCTTTACCACTTGCTCCACCTGGGAAGTCAGGAAATAAAGACCTTGTATGAAACAGTAGGGGGATTAAGGCTCTGAATGAACGAATGTGTTCAAGCCTCCATGAATGCTTTTATGTTACTGTACTGAGATGGTTTTGATCACCTTGCTGGTAAAGACTTGGTCTCTGATGAATTTCAGCAACACTACTTTAATAGCTGTGTGTCCTCAGGCAAGTTACTTAACTCCTCTGTACCTCAGTTTCCTCATATTGCAAAGTGAGAATACTTTCGAGTCTGATCTTACAGGAGGAGTATTAAATGAGATCATGCAAGTGAAGTTCCTTATCCAGGGATGGACACAGAATAAATATAAAATAATGTTAGCTAGTACTATAATAGCACAGTGAAGACCCAACAGAGAGAACAGCCCTTAAAGAGGATGACAGCAATGATCTTCTGTGGGTTTTCCCTGAACCATAAGGGTAACCGCCACATTCCATTTCCTTCTTTCATTTCCTGCCCACCAGAACCTTTGCAGAATCTCCATCCTCCAAGTGTCCCCAAGATGCCTGTAGCTTCTCCTTACTGGGAGACCAATCAAAGGTGGGATCGGAAGGCCGAGCTTCACTCTCAAGGCCTCTCCAGCTCTGTGCCTTGGACCTGGGCCTCTTACTCCTTGTAGCTTGAGGTGGGCAGCTTCCATTATTAATAATAAGACGATTCCCGAAGGTCCCCACTCCCGGGTACCCATGTCCTTGTGTAATCCCCTCCCCTGGCGTGTGTGCTAGGGTTAAGGTTAGGATTACGGTCACCGAGTGCCTTGCTTCTAGCAAATAGAACACAAAAAAAGTGGCGGGATGTCGCTTGAACACTTAGGTGATAAACGACTCTGGCTTCTGTGTTGCTTACTCTGCCGTGTTGTGAGCTGCCCTGCGGAGAGGCCCACATGGCAAGGAGCTGAGGGGCAGCTTTGACTAACAGGGAGCAAACACCTGAGGACCTCAGTCCAACAGCCCATCGGGAACTGAGTTCTGCCACGAGAGGTGAGCTTGCAAGCAGACCTTTCTCAGGCAAGCTCTGAGCTAAAGCAGTTTAAGCTGACATCTTTACTGAAGTCTCACGAGGGACCCTGAGCCAGGGGACTCAGGAGCACCACCAGTCCTGGATTCCTCGCCCACAGAAGCCGTGATACTAAATGTTGTTGTTTAAAGCCACAAAGCTCGGGGATAATTTGTTACACAGTGAGAGTGAAGGTGTTAGTCACAGTTGTGTCCGACTGTTAGCCCGCCAGGCTCCTCTGCCCATGGAATTTTCCAGGCAAGAATACTGGAGTGGGTTGCCATTCCCTTCTCCAGGGCTCGAACCCAGGTCTCCTGCATTGCAGGCAGATTCTTTACCATCTGAGCCACCAGGGACACCCTATTAGTAGTTACTGTTACACAATAGTAGATCACTAATACACACAGCCAAAAACAGGAGGTAGGGGAATTTGGGGCTCACTTAACTGAAAAGCCCAAGAGTAGAGTTTGTTTCAGGTCTGGCTGGACCCAAATGCTCAAAGATCGACAGGGATCTGTCTGTCTTAGCTTGGGTTTCCATGAGAACAGAGCCTGGCACAAAGACCTGGGTATAAATGGTTTATTTGGGAGGGGATTACAAGAAACAGGAATGAGAGAGTGGGAAGACTGAGACCAAGAAGGACCAAAGAGTAATAAAGGTTGTGTTTTCAAATTTTTTGCCATAAGCAACATGAGCCGGACTCCTCTAGAACCTCTGAGAGGCAGCGTGCCTGGGATCAAGCATAAGATGATGCAAGATGCCAAAGGCCTCAGCACATCCCTCCATCTCTCAGCATCTCTCCTCTCAGATGCCTGTAGCATCAGGCAGCCTGCGGCCTGGGGTTCTTTTCCAACAACTCAGCGACCCCTGGGAAGAAAACTCCTCTTTCTCAGTAGTTCCAGCCAATCTCCCTTGTTTGCATTTCACTGGACAACAAAGAGGCCTTTGCAGCCCAACAAGAAAGAGTCCTTTGGACTGCAAGGAGATCCAACTAATCCGTCCTAAAGGAGATCAGTCCTGAATATTCACTGGAAGGACTGATGCTGAAACTGAAACTCCAATACTTTGGCCACCTGATGCGAAGAACTGACTCTTTGGAAAAGACCCCAGTGCTCAGAAAGATTGAAGGTGGGAGGAGAAGGGGACGACAGAGGATGAGATGGTTGGATGGCATCCCCAACACAATGGACATGAGTTTGAGTAAGCTCCGGGAGTTGGTGATGGACAGGGAGGCCTAGCGTGCTGCAGTCCATGGGGTCGCAAAGATTCAGACACAACTGAGTGACTGAACTGAACTGGACAACAAAGATCATGTGCTCATTCCTGAACCAACCACTGTATCAGTTGGCTAGGACTGTCTGGACCTCTCCGTGGAGAGTTAGTTCCTGTATTGAAATTTTGAGAAGAAGAAGAAAAAGAAGGAGGAGGAGGAAGGGGAAGAAAGGGAAGGAAAGGAAGAAGGAGCAGGGGAGAGAGAAAGAGGAGGAGGAAAAAGAGAAGGAAGGAGGGAAATGAGGGAAGGGAAAGGGAGGGGAGGGGAAGGAGGGGAAGGAGAAGAAGAAATAGATGCCAGCAGGGAAACAGGCATCCACGAAGTCTGCATGACTCATGATTCTTATTTGTGGGTTATGAGATCAATTTAGGTGATGAATAATCTCCATTTTTTAAAATAGAGTAAAACAGTGGTTTTCAAACTCTAGTCTCATTGGAATCACCCAGAGGCCTGTTGAAACAAATTTCTAGGCCTTACCCCCAGAATCTCTGGTTCAGCAGGTCTGGGATGGGTCTCAAGAAATTGCAAGTTCCCAAGTCACGCTGATGCTGCCGGTCCAGGGACCACACTTTGAGAACCACTGGAATAGAAACTATCAGAGTGTACCGGTGATAAGGAGAGTGCTCGGCCCCATGGAGCCTCGGTTCCAGTGACGTATGCATGTGGACATGGACAAGGTCGTTATGTGGAAAGACATTTCTTACTGACGTTACCCCAGTGCTGCCATGAGATTAAGTAATCTGCCAAAAGTCACAAGCTGCTAGGTGAGGGAACAGGGCCATGAAAGCAGGGCTAACAACAGGCTTCGAACCGTAATGCTATACTGATTGTGACTGAACACGCAAGTAAACCACTATAGGATTTGGATGAGTTATCAAGCTGTTTGCCACATGAAGAAAGTGAGGGTGCAAGATAAGCTGGTGTAACAAATAGACCTCAAAATACATTGACTTAATGAGATACACGTTCACGTCTCTCTCACATGATGGTCCAAAGATCCGTAGCCAGGGCACCTCTGCCAGCCTTCACACAGGCCTCCATGCTGGGTTCCGAGGGGTCTGCTCCAGCCATGGGAAGAAGGGAAGGGGAAAGGAAGTCCTGTCCTTTTAATGATCCAACCTAGAAATGGCCAGGATCACTTTTTTATTCACATCCTATTGGCTGATCCCAGTCACATGGTCAGATTAACCACAAAGGAGACTGGGAAATGCAGTCTTGAGCTGGAGAGTCACATACACAGGGGACGAGTGGCAAGCTCTACGCCACCTGAGGTGGTGGCCCGAGGAGCCTGACCGAGGCACCCAGGGGGCGGAGGGCGCCCCCGGAAGGACCCCCAGGGGGTTGCCTGTTGGTGGGGTCTTCACAGCGGACCAGACAGTAGACCAGCCTCACTCCCCCAAAACAGGGTCGAGCCACCCTTCCGCAGCCCTAGTTGTGGATCTAATACTAAACCCCAACCCAGACTATTCTAACTTAGCAATTCCTAAAGGTTTCTATGGAGAGCATATTTTCCAGTTTATTACATCATGTCAAGTAAAGCTTTGGATTTAAGCTTCAACATTTATTTACGTAAAAAAAAAAAAAAATGCTTGCTTCATCCAAAAAGGATGCTGGGTGGATATTAATAAAGCTATGTACTTCGAGCCAACAAAATAATCGCCTCTGGTTGAATGGGAGTGAGACCACATTAGACTTCACGCCAGGGCTCATTTTGACTGGCCCTGCCACTGTCTTATTCCCAACTGCAGATGCTTCTTTTTCTAATGTTTCTGAAAAAGCAGTGACTCATAAACAAGAACAGATTTCTCTTGCTTGCAGAAAAGGTAAATTGCTGGCAGAAATAAATTTGCAGATGCTAGGATTTCAGAGAGAGGAGCTGGCTGATGGAGAGGGTTTGCCAGCCTGCCCTGCTCCCCCCTCCCCTCCCTCATCTGCACCCTTTATCTTGCCTACCAGGACAAGCCGGGTGCTGTTGGGGCCTTGCTGGGCCTGATGTTGGGGGTGGGAAGGAGCTGGGCTCCACCTCTGAGAACGACTCCTCTGTTTATCTCCCGGGCTGTCCCAGTTCCTGGGCCTGGGATTGGGCTGGGGGCCCCTGAGGTGGAGCATACCGGCATCCCAGCTCTGCACGGTACACCGACCTCGATTTATGTGGGTTACTCCCAGCCTGTGGACCTGTCGCCTGGCGAGGAGGCCGGTGGGACCTGCCCAGGGCCTGAGGGAGGTGCTTCCTCGCTCAGGCAGACTGCGGGACCCAGGTCAGCAGCAGATGGGCTCAGATGCCAGAGCATCTTCCCTCTGATTTGAGGGAAGAGTTGAGGGCCTGGGGCAGAGTCTAGAAACTTCCTTCTCTGATACAGAATCAAAGGAAGAAAAGGGGTGGGCAGAAGCGGCCGCCACATGCTCTCACCATGCCAGGCCTCCACGTGCATCTTCCCCAGCCGTCACAGTCACCCTGGGAGGTTACTGTACCCATTTCACAGATAAGGAAACTGAGTCACCAGGCGGGGAAGTCACTTATTCACAGTCACGCACCCGCTAACAGCAGATCAGGGGTTCAAGGTGACCCTGTAACTGTCCCCATTTTCCTTCAGACCTCCCTTCTCATCCTCCCTCTCTCTCCGCTTCTCCCACCCACCCCTCCCAGTCACCCCTCCTTACCCCCTACCTCACTCCTCCACTGGAATCCTGACTCCCTCCTCTCCACTGTTCTTTTTACACTAAGCACTGAGCATCCAAGGGAGAACATTCTTCCAAAGAAAACAAATGCAGAGGAGCCAGCAGTGGGGGCAGGGGGAACCTCTGAGTCCAGTAGGAAAAACTCAGCTCCCAACGGAGGCAATGACCTCAGAGATCCAGGCCAAATGAGGCCTGGGTCCATCTCCAACTCCCACTGACACCCAAGGACAAGTCAGATTTGCAGTAGCTTCCAGGCATAACCAGAACCACCTTAGCAACTAGGTCTTAAATTGTTTAATATCCCACACTTCCCTCTCATGCCTAAAATCTCCCCTGTTGATAATCTGATCATTTAAGCTTCCAGTTTCTGTTAAAGTTGAGGCTTCTGCACATCCCAACCGACTGCACTCCCAAAAGGGGTCAATCATTTGCGCTCTAGTGTAAATAAGCCTCGACCCTTCCCTGAGACAGGGTGTTAGGATGTTACTAAGAGAAGTTAGCCCCAGGGAGAACCACGGGCTCTCTCCACGTCCACACTTCTCCAGCAGCCAGAGGGACTCCAGGCTGCATTGCCTCCAAACACTCCAGGGCTGAGAGGCACCAGATGTGGCCAATGGCTGCCCCCGAGCAGGTCAGGTGCCTCCGCACACTAATTCCTAGCATGGGAAAGGCCTGACTGAGGTCCCACAGGCAGCAGATGGTGAGCCAACTCCTGCGTTGCCATGGCAGCCTCGGAACGGGGGAGGGGGTGAGGAGACAGCACTGTGTCTTATGCCGAGATTACAGGAGGGCACATGGGGGGATGGATGTGAGTTTCAGATGTTATCCTTCCCTCTCTCCATCCCAGGATCTGGATGCCCACCCAGCTGTGAGGCCAGGTGCAACCGAGGAGCTTCCAGGCCAGCAACCCTGGCACAGAGGCTCAAGGACCTACTATGCACAGGATCCTCAAAGACAGCAGGGGTCCCAGAGGCAACATCAAAGGGCAAGAGAGGCCCCCCAGGACCTGTCCCCTTTTTGTCTACAGGAGGAGATGCCCGTGCCGAGGTGTCTGAGTGGTACCAGCATCCAGTGCGCGTTCCAGCCCGAGCTGATCCACCTGCCTCCAGGTCCCTAAAGGCAGTTCTCTCCCTGGGCCTGCCTGTGCTGAACCATGAGACCCAGCAGGGAACACACACACTGGACCCGGAAGCCCTTCCCCTCCCCGCCACCAGAGACCACCCTGGACCTCAGAGGACCCACCACTGTGTGCCGCCACCCCAACACACACACACACTTGCACACGCAGTGTGTGCACACACACCATGCACACACAATCTGTACACACATGGCGTGCACCACACTGTGTGCATGCCCATGTGCACACGCAACATGAACACACAAAAAGCGTACACAAAATTTGCACACACACAGTATGCATACGTATACACAAAGGTGTACACGAAATAGACACACACATTACTTTACGCACAGTGTGGTCACACACGTGGACATACAATGTGCACACACAACGTGCACACACGCACACACTTGGAGGTCACATGCAGCGCACCAGCACTTTCAGTACGTGCTCAGGGTGTGAGCGCGCTGTGTCTCTGCCCCACGGGTTGCTTCATCCACCAACGCACATGCACACATACCGTGCACAGCTCATGTACACAACACGCACATGGGCGATCCCTACACTGGGCAGAGAAAGGGCCCAGCAGGAACTGAGGCCAACACACCCACACGCCTGCCTGCTGCGCATACAGTGAGCACAGAGAACAAGCACTGCACGCGTGTGAATCACGTCCGTGAGGTGTGCCAGGAGAGGAAGCCCACACTGCACGCGCACCACACTACACGCACTGCACGCTTAGCCCCGCCGGGCCGCCTGGGAAGGGGCAGAGAGAGGCAGGGAAGCCCTTGCCCACCGCTGGCCCCTTCAGGGACAAGCTACGGCCTGCACGGTCATCCAGAGACAGGCTGGGGCCTGGGGAATTCCTGACTCAGCTCCTTAGGATGGTGAGGTCAGGGACCCATGCCCCTGGGAGGGCCCAGGAAGGAGTGTCTGGGCCGCAGCCAGGCCTGGCAGCCCTGTAATCACTGGGGATAGCGGTGGGGCTAGAGACCAGCCCCAGGGAGGCCCCAGGAGCCAGGCCGAGGCCCGGGGTGGGGCGGGCTCTGCCCTCCTGGCTCCTGCCTTCTCTTGGTTACACTCACCGGGCCAGGAGCCAAGCTGATGCGGAGGAAGCTGAGCAGAGAGCCACAGACTGGGGGTCAGGAGGCCTGGTATTGGGCTTGGCTCTGCCTCTGCCCAAAAGGGCGCCCGGGGCAGGACCCACCAGGCTGAGCGCTGGCTGCCCTCTGGAGCGCCCCGGGGAACAACCCTGGCCAGCTGCCCTTCGCGCTCACATGGAGGCCTGGCTCCCTAGTCACCTAGACTTCTGACCCACAGGTGGAACATCCCACGGTCAGGGTCCTGGCCCCACACCTCCGGGAATCTCCAGCACCAGCATGGATGGGCGCATGGGAAGGATCAGTAAAAGGCTTCACCACCCCTGGAAAGCCTGGTCCCCCATCCCGTCTATGGGGAACAGGTACGGGCTCCCTCCGGGTCTGCTCTTCTGAGCCACCATGTCCAGAGACGTACACACCTATTGGGGATCCAACTGCCCCAGCAACAAGAAAGAAGCACCCAGCTGGAGGTCAGAATGCACAGGTTCTAGCCACTGACTCTGTGGCCTTGGGCAAGTTCCCCTGCGGGCCTCAGTTTCCCCCTGTCTAATGAGGAGGTTGAACAAGAGCTGGTCTCCAGGGCACATCCAGTGCTGAGATTCCAGGTCTCCAGAAGCAGCAGGTGAGCTGAGCAGGAGGGGGCGGATCTGCTGGGGGAGGCTTGAGATTTCTTGAGCGTCCTCTGGGTCACACAATCTCCCCCATGAGGCAGATGCCAGTAGCATCCCCAACTTACAGTTTCAGACAAGGCAGCTTAGCAAGGCCCCACGGCCACCCTCCCAGTAAACGTAGAATCAAGACTCAGTCCCTGGCCTTCCTGGTGGCTCAGTAGTAAGGAGTCCACCCGCCAGTGCCAGAGACACGCGTTCGATCCCTGACCCGGGAAGATCTCACGAGCCACGGAGCAACGAAGCCCGTGGGCCGCAACTCCTGTGCCTGTGCCCCAGAGCCCGGGAGATGCAACTGTGGAGGCCCCCCAGAGCCCACACTCCACAGCAAGAGGAGCCGCCACGACAGGAAGATCGAGTGCTGAGACTGCGGACTAGCCCCCGCTCTCCACAGCTGGACGGAAACCCACATGGCGACGGAGACCCAACACAGCCGAAAATAAACACGCAAATAAATAAAGTTATTTTTTTAAAAAGACTCAATCTCACATTTATCTTTGACCTTCAGTTAAGTTCAGTTGCTTAGATGTGTCCAACTCTGTGACCCCATGAACTGCAGCACGCAGGCCTCCCTGTCCATCACCAACTCCCAGAGCTCACTCAAACTCATGTCCATCGAGTTGGTGATGCCATCCAACCATTTCATCCTCTGTCGTCCCCTTCTCCTCCCGTCTTCAATCTTTCCCGGCATCAGGGTCTTTTCCAACGAGTCCGTTCTTCGAATCAGGTGGCCTAAGTATTGGAGTTTCAGCTTCAGCATCAGTCCTTCCAGTGAATATTCAGGACCGATCTCCTTTAGGATGGACTGGTTGGATCTCCTTGCAGCCCAAGGGACTCTCAAGAGTCTTCTCCACCACCACAGTTCAAAAGCATCAATTCTTCGGCGCTCAGGTTTTTTTATAGTTCAACTCTCACACCTGTACATGACTACTGGAAAGATCATGGTTTTGACTAGATGGACTTTTCTTGGCAAAGTAATGTCTCTGCTTTTTAATAGGTTGTCTAGGTTGGTCATAGCTTTTCTTCCAAGGAGCAAGCATCTTTTAATTTCATGGCTGCAGTGAAAACTACACATGGGCAGTTTTTCTAAGTGCTTTACATGTATTAACAGAATCTGTACAAAAACCCCCAAATGGGTTCTCTGATTATCCAGATTTTAGAGAAAACAGAGGCCTCTGTGTTAAATAACTTGCCCAAAGCCACACAGCTAGAGACAAGCTGGAGTCTGAAGCCGGGCAGGCAATCCCATCCAGAACTTAAGCTCCCGACCATTACACTAGCCCACCTGTCTGGTTCCCCACCCCACCACCCCAGGCGAGCAACAGACAATCCCCAGCCGGGGTCAGACCATGGGTCACAGCCACACTCTTGGCCACTGACTGTGTATCAGTCATCTCCTGACTCACTGATACTGTGTAACAACCACAAACCTCAATGGCACGCAGCAATAAACATTCATTTTCCCACCAGTCTGCAAGGCAGTGGGGGATATGGCTGCTCTGGACTCGGGCTCAGCGGATCTCTGCTTGTCCAGCTCACAGGTCGGCTGATGGTAGGCAGGTGGACTGGGCCTGAGGTTGGTCCCATGCTGACCTGTCTGACAAGTGGCTGATTGTCAGCTGGGGTGACCAAAGTGACCCGGCCCTGTGTCTCTCCTCTGGCAGGCCAGCCCAGAATTGCTGAGATGCATGGTCACCTCCTCCACGCTGCACTGACCAAAGCAAAGTGCCAGAACAAGCAGGCTCACGGGCCAGGGAAATAGACCCCACCTCTCAGGGGCAGAAGCTGTGAAGTCACTTGGTAAATGGTGAGATGACAGAGGGCGTATTTCTGCCATCCATCCACCACACCATGTGTCTGTTTCCATGTTCATTTTCACACCTCCTCTTAGTCTCAACTCACAGAAAATCAGGGCTGGGCCAAGCAGGGCCTCGCAGTGGCCAGTCCCTTAGTCACCCATTCTACAGACGGGGCCTGAGGCCCAGAGAGGGCCCCAGCCCGGGACACGCAGCCTGGCTGCTTCCCCAGCCTTGGAGCTGCTGGCGTCCTCAGGCCCAGCCGTCGAGGGGGCGCCTAGCACAGAGCCCCCAGGAAGACGGCTCTCCTCTCAGCCCCCCGGCCCTCCTGCTCTCCAGACTGAACACTCCGTATCCACATGAGTCACCTTTGTGCAGTTGTCTTTCCCATACAAACTGTCTTCACCTATTATTCAAGCGCCAGATCGCCCCAAAGGGGAGCAGAAGCAAACCGATTGTAGCACCCAGCCTTTGCATTTACTGAGCACATTGTTCTAGGCGCTTGTCGCGCAGTGACTCATGCAATGCTCACACCAACCCCAACCGCAGACAGGAAGAGTGCAATTCCAAGAGGTGAAGAACACGGAGCGAACCAGTATCAGACTGGGTACGCAAGCCTAGGTCAGTCCAGCTCCCACCCGCAGGCTACGCCAGGTCATGGGGACAGTCTGCAGAGGGGGTGCCTGGGCTCCTTGTGTTCATGTCCCCAGAGTTCAGGCCTGGAAGGACGCGCTGGGGCTGGGGCTCGTCTCCTGGAAGAGCTGTGCGCGAGCCCACGAGGAATCAGAGAGAAAGGACGTAAGAGCTCATTGTGGGTGCTTGTTGCTCAGTCACTCAGTCGTGTCCGACCCTGCATCCCCCATAGACCGCAGCACACCGGGTCTCCTGTCTTTCACTGTCTCTCGGAGTTTGCTCAGACTCATGTCCATTGAGTTGATGATGCCATCCAACCGTCTCATCCTCTGTCACCCCCTTCTCCTCCTGCCCTCAATCACATGGAGCTAACCAGGTTCATATCCTGATTCTGTCACCCAATAGCTGTGTGACATTGGGCAATATATTTAATCTCTCTGCACCTCAGTGTTGCAATCTGTAAAATGGGAATGATACTAATAGTACTGACCTCCTGGATTTATTGTGATGATTAAACAAGTTTACAGATATAAGGCAATTACTGGCACATAGTGAAGGCTCCATAAATGCTGGCTATCATTATCGCTGTCTGGCTTCTTTTATGATCACTCTTCTAATATTATCACCCTTTTGATTTCTGGAACACCGGAGTGCAGACCTCACCAACTGCTAAGAAGTCAACTCTCAAAGCTGCCCTGCAAGATGTGAATCTGTCCACCAGAGGGATGAGCAGGGAGCGGTCTGGGGGTCGGCTCCCTGCCTTCATGTCCCCTGAGAGCTGGGTCCAGGCTTTTAGAGACTAAATGATGGGAAGAGGGTGGTGGCCCCCAACGCCCCCCCCACATAAGTCCAAACAAAACCAATGCTAAGCCATAAAATGAGCACAAGGTTTAACAACATTCTGTTCTCTGGGTGATGACAACGTTGATGCTTTTCCCCAAATAAAATCTGAGTTTATTTCAGTGCCTCCAAGAGCTGGCATCTTAAGCATGTGTGGGGTCTGACTTGGCACGTTTCTAAACTGGGCTCCAGGGGGCCTGAGGAATCCACAGACCCCAGGAGCTAGGACCCTCAGGAAGCAAGGAACAGATCCACTCCCAAGAGCACCCCACCTCCAGAGGGATGCAAGAAGAAAACCCCCACCCAGAAGGCTAAAAAAAAAACCCTCCAACCAACAATTTGGCAGCCGCGGTTGCCAGGGAGATGATGAGGGATGTGCGTGCCGCCAACCCCCACTTGGCAGAGCCCCTGCCTCCGCCCCAGGGGGGCATTCTCTTGGTGTCACTGTGGGGGCGAGGGGCCAGGCCGGGAAACAAGAACCCGGGGGTCATGTTCCCCCCGTTGTCCCCCGCTGTCCTCAGAGCAGAGGGCGTGGACCAGACAACGGGGCGACGGACAATAGGGACCAGCAGATGGTCCCCCACCCCCTGCCCCACCAGCTGGCGCTGCTCAGCCTGCCCGGGCTGTCAGGGAAGTCGGAGCGGGGGCCCGGGCCCAGCTGGCTGCAGACCCCAGCCGCGCACCTGCCTACACTGGGTTTTTGGAAAGAGGCTTGAACTGGAAATGAAGACCCTGGAGCGAAGGAAAATAAAAGGAAAAATAATAACAAGCAACACCCACCATGTCTAAAATAAATCTGCTCTTCATCTAAAATCCAAACTCCTGCAAGGCCCGGGAAGACCCAGCCCCAAGCCAGCTCTCTGGTGTCTCCCGAGTACTCTCTCCTGAACCTCTGCACCAGGGTCACACTCCCCGTCTTATGCCTAAAATACCATCCACCCTTTCCAGCTCCTCTATCTCCACATATGCTATCCCCACACCTTGGAACCCCACCACCTGCCCTCTCTCCAAGGTCAGCCCTTCCCCATCCTTCAGATCCTACCTTAAGTAGCATCTCTTCAGAGAGACTCGGAAACAGATCAGTTTGGCTCCTTCAGACAGCACTTGTCACAATTTATGATTGATTTTGTTTTCTGATTTATAATCTGTCTCCCCACCCACCCCCCACCGTCTGGAAGCTCCCAAAACACAGAGACACTGTCTATATCATTCTCTGCTGTATCCCCTGCTCTAAGAACAGTACCTGGTGCATAGTAAGTGTTCAATAAATGCTTCTGGAACTTCTCAAGTTCCAGGAACTAAATCTTCCCCATCTATCTGAGGAGGATGTTTTTGTCCCCATTTTACAGAAAGAAGAGGGGACGTTCAGAGAGGTTAGTAATTGATTAAACCTGAGCTAGAATCTGGGGCCAACCCAACGTCCAAAGTCCTGCTCTTGACATCACTCCGCTGCCTCCTCCCAGCTCTACTAGCACTCGGAGAAGCATAGGTCCCTTCCCCTCTGAGCCTCTGTTTTCCCATCTGTGAAATGGCAGCACAGAGCCTGCCATTCCTAGAGGTTCCTGCTTCTCTGACAGCCTAAGACCCTCCCAGAGGTGAGCAGCCCAACCGAGGCCCAGCTGTCCTCTTCAATCCACATGTCACCGCTGCCTGCGCTTCGGGGGCGTGAGTCTTGGCTTGGAGCACTGACAAGGGTGATGAAGAAGTGGAACTCTCACCACGGCTGGTGAAAATGCAAAACAGCAGAGCCGCTTTGCCAAATCCTTGACATCCACTTACCAGAAGAGCCAGCAATTTCACTCAAGAGAAACGAAAACAGCTGTCCACGCAAAAGACTTCTGTGTGACCACAGAAGCTTTATCTGTAACAACCAAAAACTGGAAACAACCCCAAATGCCCATCAGTGGGTGAACGGACAAAACGTGATACCGCTGTAAGTGGAATACTTCTCGGCGGCGAAAAGGAATGGGGTCCTGTCGCAGCCACAGTAGGGTGGAGTCTCACAATAATCGTGCTGAACGAAGGAAACTAGACCCAGAAGGCATGCATCGTGAGACTCCATCCACATGAGATTCTACAAAGGGCAAGATGGCAGCGACAAGAACACAGATCACCAGCTACCTAGGCCTGGGGGTGGGGGAGGGGCAGCTCCCAAGGGGCGGGGGGGTGATGACGATGGTCCGTGTCATGACTGCAGCACGGCAGCACAACCGCATACACCTCTCATTACTCATCAAATTGTGTCCTGAAAATTGGCGCGTTCTCTTGTGTACAAATTACACCTCGATGACGTGACCGAGCAAGGGAGAAAGGGGAGGCCTGGGTTTCGGTGCCAGCATTGCCAGGCCATCCTCTCGCTTGGAATCTACCTGAGGACTGAGCCTGGGCCTCCTGGACACCAGTCTTTGTCTAGGCTGGTAAGGAAAGCCTGGCTGGGGGCCCGCTGTGACCTGGCCAGGCCCCTCACGCAGCTGCTCCAGGTGCCCCCCTGACACGCGCCCAGCAGGCCCGGGATGGGTTTGGGGACTGCCTGCACTCCTTTCTGCTTCCCCAGATACTGAGCAAAAACTAGACCACAGACACGGGTGGGTTCACAGTCCCTCCTGGGGACCTCCTGGCATCACTCCTAGAAGCTTTGTCCCCCAAGTCTGGACACTCCCTCCCAGAGGTGGGGCCAACAGGTAGGACAGCTCCAGGCCCAGAGATCAGGAGAGCTCCCGATGCAGAGGTCTCTGAACCCACACTCACCTCCCTCCGCCTGCACCTGAGCACCCTCTTTCCTTCAGGAGGTAGGAAGGGTTGGCGGTACTAGACCCACCCTAACACATCCTGGGCCCGAGGCACGCACACAGACAGAGGTCTGCCAGGAGCATCCCCCACACCCCTTCCCAACACAGGCCCCACCTCCGCACGGCCCTCACCTGCACAGGTGGGGCCTGTATGCATGGGGCCAAGCCCCACCCGCAGGTCTGCCAAGGGCCCACCCGCCGGTCACCCCTTAGACTTAGGGACACACACACAGGAAGTTCGGTCCAACAACGGGCGAAGGACCCAGGGAAGAGGCCCCTGAAAGCAAACAGGGCCAGAGTCCAGGAGGAGTTGTGGCTTCTAGGTGGACACGCCCCCTTGACTTGGCCAGCTGCTGGCCCCGCGCCAATGGACCTGGCCTGATGGAAGCCAGATCCAGACCTTCTAAAGCACAGGCCCTGGAGCGAACGCCCTGGAGGGAATTCCCTGGCAGGCCCGTGGTTAGGACTCTGCACTGCTGCTATCTGCTCGAGTTTGACCCCTGATCTGGGAACTAAGGTCCTGCAAGCCCTGCGTTGCAGCCCAAAAAAGAAACGCATAAAGCACAGGTCTTGAAAAGTGGCCCCAGGTCTAAGGGCTAAGGGCAGTCCTGGGGGGTTGCGGCTCTGGGATCAGGTCACAAGAGGCTTCGAGTGCAAGGCTGATGGGCTTAGCCTGCTCTTCTGAAGGTCATGGACCTCCATTGATGAGTTCTGGGGACTCAGGAGGGTCAAGAGCAGATCTGGATTTTGGAAAGATTCATTTAACACGTATCTGCTGATCGTCTACTGTGTGCCAGGGCCTCGACCAGGAGCTGGGGAAATGACCACGTCCCCAGTGTGACTGTCAAGGAAACAGCTACACCGAAAGGGGAAGGAAAGAGAGAGAAGAAGGCAAAGGGAGCATCTGTTCTATGCTAGACTGAGTCCTGGGCATTTCATAGCAATGACCTTGGTTAATCCTCCCAGTAACCCACGAGAGAGGCACTGCTGCCCCCTTTTACAGATGGGAAAAGTGAAGCTCCAAGTGAGTTGTCCACGGTTACACAGTCAGAGAGCCTGTGCATGCTGCATTCCATGGGGTGGCAAAGAGCCGGACACAGCTTAGGGACTGCACAACACCAACGCACAGTCAGAAAGGAGTTGAACTTGATTTGAAACTGGATCTGACTCCAAACCCAGGGTTCTTTCTGCTTCCACAGGGCATGGAAGTCTTCCTGCAGTGCCGGTGGAGGTTGGAAGATGGTTTTATTCCATAGCAAAGGGAGCCGTTTGCCCCGAGGACTGGAAACCCACAGCCCAGTCAGCTAGAGCATCACCATGGCCCTTTTTAGAAAGACTCTGCAAAGCAACTGACTCCTGCGGGGACAGCCTCCCAGTGCCCTGGGATCCCACCGCCCTGTCTTCCTCCAGCAGCTTGAATTTTCCATCCTCCTCTCAGAAAAGCCTGAAGTAAGGGAGGGAAGGGAGGTTCTTCCTCTCCAGGAAGCGTGGTTCTTTGTATTCTTTTGAAGAGATTAAATATGGAACCAGCCAGGGAACAGCAAAAAGAAGGCTCCCCAGTAGCCAAGGCATCAGGGAACCTTCTCCAAAGACAACTGGTGAGTGTCTGTGTGCCTGTGTGTCGAGGTGCCTGTCTCTGTCTGTATCTCTGTGAGTCTTTCTCTTTGTGTGTCTGTATTTCTATGTGGGAATCTGTCTGTCTGTCCAGGTTGGTCTGTGGGCATGTGTGAGCATGTGTGTCTATGTGTCTTAGTGGGTACCTGTGTGTCTGTGTGTCTGTACGTGGAGGTGACCCCCTAATGGCACAAATATTCCATGTGGGCTCTGGGCTCTGGTTCTGTCTGCACAATTCACTGGCAGTAGGATTCCTCAAGTCACTTCACTCCTTGAATCTCCTTCTGTCCCCCGTGAAACAGAGCGAGTGATCCTCTCGGCATCTAAGTTGTGGTGAGAATGGATTGAATGATGTACTGTGAGCATTGTTCCCGTTACAAACTGATGGTAGGTTTTTATATTATTAGGGTCTTTTTCTCCTATTTTTGCTGACACCACTTTCATTCATTCATTCCACACTTTACTGAACCCCCATCATGTGCCAGGTGCTTTAGACACAAAATACCCTTTCTCAAAGGTGATAGAAGAGGAACAGAAACCAGACTCAAACAGTCCTGGTTTCAGTTCTTAGGTATTCATTCATCCATTGAATATTTACTGTGTATCTTTCTAGTTGTCCGACCTCAGGCGAGTCCTCTTCCTTCTGAGTCTCCATTTCTTAATCTGTCACCAGGACACGGAGATGATGCCCACCTTGTTTGGGCATTGAAAGGACGAGTTAAAAACAAGAGTCTGGGCTTCCCTGGTGGCCCAGTGGTTAAGAATCTGCCTTGCAATGCATGAGACACAGGTTCAGTCCCCGGCTGGGGAACTAAGATCCCATTTGCTGCGGAGCAACTAAGCCAACGTGCCATAAATAAGACCTTATGCAGCCCCCAGAAATAAATATTTTTGAAGAGGAAGAAGAAAACAGCAGAGTATAAAAGGCCTATTTCATAAACACTGCACAAATAGTAGCTATTACTCATGTGAGGCGGTACACCTCCATTTAGAGTACAAAGCTACACAACTCAACCAGAGGAAATTCCAGGCTGCAAGTGATAAACACGGTGGAAATCTGGAGGTGCACAGCTGAACCCCTGCATCCATCTCGCCGGAATGTCGTTAGAGGACCTCACTTTAGCAGGCTCTTCCTGACGCCATGCCCACCCTGGTCCAGATGGCGCAGCTTTCTCTGGGCCTGTCAGTTCTTCCTTCCTTGAGACATTCTCCTTTTGGGTTGCTCCCAGTTCTCAGAGCTTTCTAATTAATTAGTTTCTGGCCAGCTCACACTCCAGAGAGCGTCATCCGTGGCCTCTGCCACAAGGATGTAGTTACTCCCCTCCTCCAGGCCCAGTCGATCTCCAATCAGCTGTCCCCCCGTCTGTCACCCTCCAGGGTAACTAACAACACGTCCCCCCACAACAGAAACTTTTCAAGAACCTGGGTCACCCATGTGTGCTAAGTCGCTCCAGTGACTCTTTGCAATCCTCCAGGCTCCTCTGTCCACGGGATTCTCCAGGCAAGAATGCGGAAGTGGTTTGCCGTGCCCGCCTCCAGGGGATCTTCCCAACCCAGGCATAGAACCCTTGTCTCTTACGTCTCCTGAATTGGCAGGTGGGTTCTTTACCACCAGCACCACTTGGAAGCCAGTGCTTACATTCCAAAATGCTTTTGATTTACCGGTTGCCCTGGCCTGGAATTCTGCCTCCTACTCCCCTCCGTAGGCCATACACACACACCAAAGTCTAGCAGAGAAGCAGCAGTCCCGGGCATACCCCAGTCCTACCTCTGAGAACTGCGCTTCCTGGTGCGTTGCTTCACCTTCACCCTTCATCTGTCAGACGAGGAAAGTGGAACACACCTCATCGGGTTTTTGTGAGAACTCAGTTAGAATGTGAAAGTGCTTAGAACAGCGCCTGGCACATAGTCTATGCTCAGTAACTGTCAGTTTACTAGTTCATTTTGCAAGAGTCAAGTCAAGAAGCCTCCCCTGGCCAGCCGCTCTCTGAGCTACTGCTGACACTTGTGTGGATATTGACATTTTCCTAACTTCATCCATTTTGTAAGCGCTCATTGAGCTCTCGCAGAGAAAAATAAAGGAGGGCACTGATCCCAAGGTTCTTCAACCCACTTGGGAGGACAGGGAGACAGATCATCAATATCTGGGGCGAAGAGAACAGGGATGCAGACTTCCCTGGTGGTCCAGTGGCTAAGACTCTGCTCCCAATGCAGAGGGCCTGGGCTTATGTTCCCTGGTCAGGGAACTAGATCCCACAAGCCGCACAGCGAAGATGGAAGGTCCTGTGTGCTGAAGCTAAGACCCGGCACAGCCAGAAAAATAAATATTTATTTTAAAAAGATGGTGTGGAGTCGGCAAAAAGATAAAGAGATCAATGGAACAGAAAAAGAACCAGATCCACACTTTAAAAAAAAGTCTTCCTAGGTGAGCTGACTGCAGAGAAGCTTAAAAAATGAGTAAGTTGAAGGTCAAGAAAGGGTCTCCTGACAGAGAGACCAGCAAAGGCCTGGCCTGTCTCAGGGACTGCAGGTAATTCAGGGCGGCCAGAGCAGACAGGGCGGGTGATGGGCTCGAGATAGGCTTGGAGGTAAAAAGACACCAAGGTCACAAGAGGCTTCTCATGCCCTGTCTAAAAGCTGGGACTTCTGGGTGCGACCTGGTATCCAGAAAAAGGACGATACTGGGAAAACAGGTGAAATCTGAAGGAAGTCTACAATTTAGTTAATAGTGTCGTCCTAATGCTAATTTCTCGCATTTAACAAACGTAGTGTGGTTATATGGCTGGGACAAACTTAATGGTTGCCAGGGGAAGGATGGGGGGAAGGGGTAGTTAGGGAATTTGGGACAGACATGTACACACTGCTGTATTTTAAACGGGTAACCATATACAGCACGTGGAACTCTGCTCAATGTTACATGGCAGCCCGGATGGGAGCGGAGTTTGGGGGAGAATGGATACGTGTGTGTGTGGCTGAGTCCCTTCACTGTCCCCCTGAAATGATCACAACATTGTTAATGAGCTACACCCCGATACAAAACAAAAGATTTAAAACAATTTTTTACTTTGGCTAACGTGAGAGACTGGAGTGAGTGCGCCCAGACCCAGAGAGAGTCGTGAATAATCCAGGAGGCTGTGGGGATGGATAGAAGTGAGCAGAGGCGAGAACTCATTAAAAGGTAGAGTTTAAAAAATCTGGCTTCGATGGATGAGGAGGGAGAAGGGAGGGCTGAACAAGGAAGATGCTTGAGTTGCTGATGTGAGCAGTGTGATCACCAGGATCCTTGGATGGCAAGCGACGGGAACAGAACCTGGGCAAATGGCAAATGCATCACCCATCCACTCAACCCCGCCCTGAAACCCAACTGAGAGGAGTTCAGAGGCGGAGCCGCCTTTAGAAGCAACTGGAACCCGGGCCTTAGGCACCTTCAGGATGCCCTTCTGTCTTGGTACCACCCTCTACCCAACTGCAGAGAGCTCAGGATTTTACATTAAAGCCCTGTCATCGTCCAGGAAAGGACATTTTCCCTACCAGCTGCCAATAGAAAAACCCCAAGGAAGAGCTCTGATTGGTCAGGCTTGGTCCCAGATCCACCTCTGTCCTCGGTGCTGTGGCCTAAAGCCTGGGCACATGTGATTGGCCTAACTGGGATGCTTCCCACCCCACAGTCAGAACAGGTAGAAGGCTAATGGGCTGGTTCTATTAGAAACTAAAATGGGGAGGGGGAGGGGCTGTCCCTTGCAGTTTAGTGGTTAAGAATCTGCCTTGCAATGCAAGGGACGCTAGTTCGATCCCTGGCCTGGGAAGATCCCACGTGCGCAGACTAACTAAACCCATGCTCCACAACCACCGAGCCTGCGCTCTAGAACCCGGGAATGGCCTCGAGTACTGCAGCCCTCGGGCCTGGAGACTCTGCCCCACAACAGGAGAAGCCCCCACAAGGGGAAACCCATGCACCGCGATGAAGAGGAGCCCCCACTCTCTGCAGCCAGAGAAAGCCCACGGAACAGCACCAAAGACCCAGCCCAGCCAAAAATAAAATACGATAAATAAATAGATAAAAAGAGAAAAAGAACTAAAATGCAAGAAAACTTATGCAAAGAGGGAGGTGCTGTTACCTAAAGAAACGGGGAAAGAAGAATGGAACAGACAGGCAAAAGGATTAGATGGAGGATTAGAGAGGGCAGGGAAAAACCAAGCGGAGGAGAGGACGTGGAGAGGAAAGGGGTTCAGTCCTGGATGGGGGGAGTTTAAGGTGCCCGGACAGCATGAGGGGGAAAACCCCCACACCTCAGGAGGAGTCCTCTCTGTGAATTCCATTTGGCTTCCCATGAACTTGGAAGAGCCGTACCTCCTTTCCCCAAAGCCCCAAGGGCTTCTAGGGCCAAACGCTTTTTGCCGTGATTGGTCCTCCCTGGCCCGTTGGATGCGCCAACTCATCACTGCCCGCTCACAGCAGAGTTGCACACCTCACACTGCTCTGATCCTCCCAGGGGACAGGACGGGAGAGGATGGGAGAGGACGGCTCTGCTGCCTGTGGGGAGTCTGTCTTCCTCCTCACCTCTGACCTGGCCCAGACAGAAGGCCCCTCATGGCGCTCTCTCTCTCTTCCCCTCTCTCCCCAGGGGCTAAGATCAGGAGCCTCTGTTCTTACTAGAAAGGAAGGGGGAGCAGGACAGGGAGAAGGCCAGAGCTTGTAAGGAGGAAGACTGGGGGTGAGAGAGATTAGCACGTTGTGGGAACTGCGAGACAGCTTAAAGCATTCCCCCGGAAATACCCTCCACCACGGGGAAGCGAGAGACCGTGGGTGCTGAGCCCGGAGTCCAGGGTCAGCTCACTCTGACACTGGCCAGCTATGTGGCCCTGGGCAGGGTCCTAAAACTCTCTCCATGTTACTCTCCTCGCCTGAAACACGGTGATAGTGATCCTGGCTCGTGGAGTCCTGGGGAGACTGTAGCTTCACTTACTCAATCAGTTAATACATGTGCTCCGCTTAGCTCTCGGGCTGCCCAGACGGCACCAGTGGTAAAGACCCCGCCTGCCAACGCAGGAGATGTGAGAGATGAGGGCTCGATCCCCGGGGCAGGAAGATCTCCTGGGGGAGAGCATGGCGACCCACTCCAGTATTCTTGCCTGGAGAATCCCATGGACAGAGGAGTTAGGCCGGCTACAGTCCACGGGATCGCAAAGAGTCAGACACGACTGAAGCGACTGAGCACGCATTCGCACTTAGCGCTTGGAGAAAAGGAGCCCTGGGTAAAGGATGCTTGCTTGCAGTCCATCCAATCTGGCTTCATTTGTGCAACTCTCTTGAGTTTTGAAATGGACGCATGGTTACATGGATATACGGAGAGATAGATGATGGATGATGGATAGGTAAGTAGTTACACAAGTGGATGATTGTAAGAAGCATGGATGATGTCTGCCTATTGAATGGATGGATGGATGGATGGATGGATGGATAGGTGGTGGGTAATGGATGGGGTTCCCTGGTGGCTCAGATGGTAAAGAATCCGCCTGCAGTGTGGGAGACCTGGGTTCGATCCCTGGGTTGGGGAGATCCCCTGGAGGAGCGTGGAAACCCACTCCAGTATTCTCGCCTGGAGAATCCCATGGACAGAGGAGCCTGGCGGGCTACAGTCTGTGGGGTTACAGAGAGTAGCGCACGACAGTGACTCAGCACACACTCGTGGACGCCTGTCTGCTTGAGGATGGATAGGTAGTTGGATGAGACACCAAAATGTCTAATACGTATTTTCTGTCCTCACTGAGCTCATAGTTCAGTGGAAAACAAAGACACAGAAATAGATTATAACAACGACAGAGAGAGGCAGAAAATCCAGCTAGGACAGGGCAGAGGGTAGCGGCAACCAGGAGTTAGCCTGTCAGAAGAGGAAAGATAGTGGGGGTAGTTTCTGCCCTTAAGAAACTCACGATCTAATTAAATAATTTGCCCCTTCAGATTCTTTTTCAAAGTGAACCAGGTATAAATAAATCTGTAAACAGAACAGTTAAGTAAACAAGGTGTTCTTTAAAAAGCAGTGAGCTCAAATGTATAATAACTCCCAATTCAAAACATCATTTTCTCCTTGGAACAACCTCGGAGTTAATTCCCCAAATGTGCCAGAACACACACATTTCTTTGTCCCTGCTGCTCGGCGTCACCTCCCTGGGCCTCCTGTGCTACCGTGAGAGGAAAATAAACACACGAAGCCAGCCCCACCCGGCACATCCCTGGGTGTGTGCTGCAGGGTGGAACAGGCTCGATCATCACAGGGAGCACTCTGCTCCCGCCCCCGAAACAGGGGCCACACGTCCACAAGTTGGTGCGTTGCGTGACTGCCCATTAGTGGGTTAGGCTTTAGGCTTAAAAAGGGAAATAATTCATGGCATGAAATTTGAAAAATACCCGACTGAGGATCATGGCAGGCTGCCCCGCTGGCTCAGCAATAAAGAATCTGCTTGCGAGGCAGGAGACGCAGCACACTCAGGGTTCGAACCCTGGGTCGGGAAGATCCCCTGGGGAAGGAAATGGCAACCCGCTCCAGTATCCTTGCCTGGAGAATCCCATGGACTGAGGAGCCTGGCAGGCTACGATCCACGGGGTCGCGAAGAGTCGGACACGGCTGAAGCGACTGAGCGCACACGAGTCACTGATTCCACGTCTCTCCCCCCAGCAGCCCCAGCCTCGGTCTTGAACCAGCTCTGCCACAGGCCTCTGTGCAACCGGCTGGCGGGGCGGGAAGGGGGACCTGACGTCCCCATCTGCCAAACAGAAGGATCTGATGGGGGTGACTTCTAAGCGCCCAGGTCTCACATTCAGTAACATACAACTTTTATTTGTAGGTTAAAAATGAGAGAATATCAAGAGTTTTTGAAAGATCAAATGGCCTGAGGCGAGTCGCCGCTCCTCTCGGAGACCCTTCTATCATCCGAGGAGAGAAGGCCGTCGTCCAGCCTCACGGCATGGCTGTGGGGTTCCAGTGCAACCGTGTCCCCAAGAAAGGGACAGTCCCCGTGAAGGGACTGAACGGTAGAGCTCCACCCCAGTGGAGAAGGAGATGGCGTTCTGGCCACTTGGAGGGAGGAAGAGGCAGAAGTCGGGGTGGAATCCACTTGGAGGTACGTCACGGCACACCAGCTCAGAAGGACCCTGGGAGATCCTTTAGGTGGGCAACCGAGGCCCAGAGGAGCCCTGGGCCCCCCTCCCGAGTCAGTGAGGGTGCCGGAACTAGACCCAGATCTCCTCATGACCAGGATGCTGCTATCACAGGTCCAGGCATGGCCGGTGGGGGGCTTCCTCCTCTGGGGTCTCAGATCTCGGATTCCGCGTCTCTCCTCCCAGCAGCTTCCCCAGAGGCGCGAACCTGGGGGCGGGGGCAGGCGACGACAGCCACCCTGGCGGCGGGAACAATGGTGTTCCCTCGGCAGCTGGGGAGTGGGTGGCCGAGAAAGGTGGTGTTTTCTCCTTGTGATACGGGCATGCTGGCGAGGCTCGTGAAGCTTGCTGCTGCAGCTGCTGTCTCGGCGTGGGGAAAATGGGGAGGGGGACAGGAGATTGGGGGGGGGGTCTCGAAGCAAGTGGCAGCAGTCCAGAGCCACCCCCACGGAAAGGGGCGCTAACCCCTTACTGGCTGCCCATGACGGGCCAGGCTCCGGGGGAGGGTTGGAAGCTGTGTTGCGGAGTCAGGTCCCGAGTTCTACATGTGTTCAAATCCAAGTTCTACCACTTCCGATCTATGCAGCTGCAAGCAGAGACTTCACCTCTTTACTCCAGTTTCCCGGGGTGTTAAAAGAGTTCAATTGTGGTATCTCCCACAAAGGGTTATGGAGAGGATGACATGAGACAGTCCAAAAGGCTGTCTGACATCAGACTCCTAAGAAACATCCTCTGAGATGAAGGTCTGAATGCAGGAGGTTTGTCAGGCAAGGCTCTTGGCAGATGAGTGGGTGGAGCAAGCAGGTCTGGACAGAGGGAAAAGAGGACCCCTGCAGTTGCAGGAGTTTCCATGGTGGCTCAGATGGGAAAACGTCTGCCTGCAATGCGGGAGACCCAGGTTCGATCCCTGGGTCAGGAAGATCCCCTGGAGAAGGAAATGGCAACCCACTCTAGTACTCTTGCCCCAAAAATTCCATGGACAGAGAAGCCTGGGGGGCCAAAGTCCATGGGGTTGAAAAGAGATGGACACGACTGAGAGACTTCACCTTCTTTCTTTCTGCAGTTGCTACCATCTGGAGCTCCGAACTCACCCTTTGCGTTCTTCTCCACTGAGGCCAGGGCGCTGTGCCCCGGGAACAGGTGTGACCTTGACGGGCTGAGGGCAACACTCCTGGAAACTGGGAGCTGAGTGTCTTGGTCCTGAAGTGCATTGCATCACCCACTAGCAGATTTTAGGACTCAAACAACCCTGTTAATACCATCGTCATCACCATCAGTGACATTATCACCACCACCCCCATCATCATCTTGGTTAACCTTCAAAACCACCCTGGGAAGTGGATGCTGCTAATATCATTTTACAAAGAAGAAAACCGAGGCTCAGAGAGGTGAACTGACTTACCCAAGGATGCACAGCTGGGCGTGACAGAGCCAATACTGGGGAACCAGACCTGTCTAGGCTCACTCCAGGGCTGATGCCTCTTTACCCCAAGATGAAGTCTGTCCATCCCAATCACCCTTCCTTCCAGAGCTGGACAGATTGCCCCCTACACCAAGGATGGGAGCTCACTCCCACCAGGGCAGCCAGATCCAGCACCGAACCCTGAGTGATGGAGCCTAAGTCAGCTCTCCAAAGCCTTTACCCCCTGAAGCCCCGGATCCATGCTGAAGAAGTCAGGCTCCCTTTCACATGTGTTTCAACCAGAACTGTCCACTTCCAGTGTGAGAGAAGGGAGCCCCAGAGGGTGGCGCTTTGAAAGAGCTGAGAGTCATAAGCCCACCCCCGTGTCTTCCCACGTGCCCGTGAGATGCACTTGGCGACTCCTTCCTGGAGAGACCCTGCTGAGGGCCCCCAGGGCCCCACCCCTGCCCCCTGCTTTCCACCTCCCATCACAGCAGCCTCCCGTCCCCGCAACACCCCGCCTGCTCTCGCCCTGCCCCCTGCCAGCCCCTTGCCTCTTGCGGGTGGCCCCGTTACCCAGATCCTCTCCCGCCTTCCCCCATTCACTCTGTGGGCCCCGGCTTCGACGTCAGCTTCCCCAGGCAGCCATGACCTCCAAAGCCCAGGGCCAGGACTGCTCTCCGCCCACCACACTGAGAGCCTTGTGTGGATGCGGGCTGTATCTTATTGACCAAACATAGCCAGTGACCAGCACGTGGCCTGTGATGAATAAAGGGTGAATGAATGAAGGACGGCGGAAGGAGAGTCACTCGGGGAGATTTACCCTCGCTGCCGAGAGACGACCCAAATCCGAGAGTCCTGCCCCAAAGTCTCAGGACGCCTGACCGCTGGCCCCTGCCCCACGTCACTCCCCAGCCTGCCATCGAGGGAATCTCCCTGGAACCCAACCCGGTGAGGACCAAATTGGCTCCCAGACAGACATGTTGCAATTGTCCTAAAGTAATAGCCACTAAGAGTTGGTGATGGACAGGGGGGTCTGGCGTGCTGCCGTCCATGGGATCGCAAAGTGTCGACACGACTGAGCTACTGAACTGAACTGAACTGCACTGAAGGTCCTTAAACACTCATTGATGCCAGATTAGGAAAGCGAAACCAGAGAGGGAGAGCGAGCTCTCCAAGATCACCCAGCAAGCTAGCAGCCCAGCCTGACTGGCTGTACCAGTCAACCATCCCCCCGCCCCGCTCCGGGACCACAGGAAATCCAAGCGGCTCTTTCACAAAGTCCTAAGAGACCAGCAACCCCACTGGCCACTCTCTCTAGAGGCATCAAGGGGAGGACACCTTTCTTCTCTCCTTCCGGGAAGTTTTCTAGAGTCTAGAGACCCCTGCCCCCCATCATCCCCACTTTCCTGTCTCCCCTCTCTCCTTGTTTCTCTGCAGGGGCGGGGAGCGTGGGAGGTTGGCACCAGGGAGGCTGCAGGTTGGAAATAAATTCTAATCAAACACAGAATCATTCCATCTTCTCCCTCTGCTCCGAGGACAGCGTTTTCACCGGGTATTACTCATATGTTCGGAGAGAAATCTTTTGAGGCTTTCTCAGAGCCAGAGGGGAACTTGCAGGGTTGGGAGGATAAAAATCTTTTCTTTTTTTTCCCCCCAGGCAGGCTCTAGCTTTTATTATCTTCTCTCTCTGCCTCTCATTAAGGCAGGACTTTAAGCAGATAGATTTCATCTGGCCCCTCTCTTGCCGTCTTAAAGGCACAGGACGGTGGGGGCGCTCACAGCTGACTAAAGCCCAAAGGCAGAGAAGTGCCAAGGTCAGGGAGGGCGAGATGGGGGAGAGGCAGCCCTGCCCGTTCCGAGGAAGACACAGGAGGGCATAGCAGGGCCTGGAGTCTCGTGGCCGATGACGGCAGGGGCCACGAAGAGCAAGGAACTCACGAGGCAAAGGATAACCGTTCTCAGAAGCAAGGACCAAAGGAGCACAGGAAAACAGCTCTACTGTCCAGGAGGACCTCACAGCCTCCGAGCCGTTCTCTGCTGAGTCGCTTCAGTCAAAAATAAATTTTAAAAAAATCATTAAGAATATTGTTTAAAAACAAAACCTTAGGAAAGTTCCCGGGGTTGGGGGTGGGCGGGAGGGAGGGGTCAGCGGTTAAGAAGACTCTGCTTCCAGCACAGAGGATACAGGTTTGATCCCTGGTTGGGGAACCAAGATTCCACATGCCTTGCCAGGCGGCCAAAAAAATAAAATAACAACAACAACAAAAAAAAACCACTTTAATGCTATCTCTGTCCCCAGATCGGACCCCCAGTCTAACCAGGTGTATCTCCCCTCCCAGCCAGCACCCAGTCCCGGCTGCCATCACGTCCTCGTTAAGCGCTGTAGCAGCCCCGCTTGCCCCCCACTCCCAGTCTTTCCCACCCCATCCTGAAGCCCCTCTTCCACCCAGCGGCACCAGTGAGCATCCAGAGGCTGAAACCGGGCCACGTCACCACCCGGCTTAAACCCCTTCACACTGCGCGCCCAGATGCTCAGTCGTGCCCGACTCTGCGGCCCCCTGGACTGTAGCTCGCCAGGCTCCTCTGTCCATGGGATTTCGCATCAAGAATACCGGAGTGGCTTTACCATTTCCTTCTCCGGGGGATCTTCCCGACCCAGGGACCGAACCTGAGTCTCCTCAATCAGTTCAGTTGCTCAGTCGTGTCCGACTCTTTGCGACCCCCTAGACTGCAGCACGCCAGGCCTCCCTGTACATCGTCAACTCCCTACCTCTCCTGAATCAGCAGGCGGATTCTTAACCCCTAGTGCCGCCTGGGAAACCCCTTCTCACTGTGACCAGAACCGAACCCAGCACGGCCTGCGAGGCTCTGAGCGCTACGGCTCCTCCGGGCTCATCTCCAGGCCCCAGCCACCCTGTCCTTCTCTCTGTCCCTGGAAGGCGCCAGGCTCTCTCCCCCAGGTCTTGTCACGGGTGCCTCCTCCTCAGAGCGGCCTCCCCCACCCACCTGAGCTAAGGAAACCCTGCCCCGTCATCCCTGCCTCATCGTCCCCCGTCATCTCTGAGCTAGCTTTGCGCTGTATCTGCGACTGAGTTCACGGCCCTCTCCCGAAACTCCCTCCCCTGGACGGTGCTGGGGTGGCGTGGGCAGCGAAAGTCAGCCTGCCCAGAATGTGGAAGGTGAGCATGAAGGGGCAGCAGCTGGAAGTGGGTGTCACAGTCTGAAGGTCGGGGGGTGCACCCTTACCGCTGATCTACGGCCCACCCTTGGCAAGGAGCGGCCCCCGACCCTGCAGCCCTTCTCTCTCCCCCGATCGCCCCCTCCGGCCTCTCGGGATCCTGGACCAAGTGAGTACGCAGCTCCACGGTGACAGGGGCCAGCTCACCCAGGAGGTCAGCCCGGCACCAAGGTGGGCGGTGGGGAGACACATGCGTTCCAGTCTGTCCTTCCCTCCTTCCCGACCCCCAGAACGGACCTCAGAAGCAGGGGAGCAGCCTGCACACACAGCCCCCCACGGGCCCACTTGAATAAGGTCTGTGTGTGTTAATAAAGCCTTATTCTGGACCATTAGTAACAGTGCTGCGTCTCTGATTAAAGCCCGTGGCTCTCGTCTCCGTGTGATCTCATCGGCGCTGAAGGCCAGTTGAGTTGTAATGTGCTCACTGTCTTTGCCACCACTAGATGGGAAGGTGCTTGAAGGCTAGGATCCTGTCCGCCTTCTCTCAGCTGTGCCCTCGGCACGTGGAACAGATGCTGGCACATAACAGGGGCTGAGTAGTGACTGAGGGATGGACTAGCTGCCATTAGCCGGCAGGACTTACTGAGCAAGACAAATGCACCACTGACCTAAACAGGTGACAGGCCAGCACTGTGTCCACACCAAGTATTGGCCTGACCAAAAAAGTTCACTTGAGTTCTTTCCATAAGATGGTATGGAAAACCCAAACTTTTCGGCCAACCCCATATACGCACAGCACGAAGGAGACCCGTGCCCCTGCCTCTAACTTCGTCCTGCCCAAAGATGTCCCCCAACTCACAGGCACCCCTCCCCCCCACTGCCCACCTCCTGCAGAGAATGGACAAGGCTCTCCACCTCCCCTGCCCACCTCTCCTGGCTCCCAGCCTCCTGCATTCTGCTTCCGGCCTCAAGGTCACAGAGGTGACCAGCCCCAAGGCCACCATGTCCGGGTACCACCAGGCCCTGGATCTCCCCTAACCCTATCCCCACTGCCCTTGCCTCAAGCTCTCATCCCGTCTCTGAGAACAGGCCTCTTCTGGCCTCCCAAGCCTTCAAGGGACTGTTCCCCAATGGAGGCGGTCCCCTCCATTCCCCCTTCTCTTTTCTTCTTCCCCCAACTTCTCGCCATGTATCCCCGCCCAGACCCCAGCCCAGTCATACCCACCCTCATCACCTGACCCTTTGCCTCCAGGATCATAACCTCGAATCAGTGGTACCTCCCAGTCGCAATGACCCTCTCGGTCACCCCCATTCCCAACCATCTGCCAAAAGTGTGACGTTTTGACACAGTCTCAAACCCGGATCCAGCAGGTGGACATGTCCAAGTGCAAGTTCCTGCTTCTTGCTGAAGCTGAAGCTCCAATCCTTTGGCCACCTGATGCAAAGAACTGACTCATCGAAAAAGACCCCGATGCTGGGAAAGATTGAAGGCAAGAGGAGAAGGGGACGACGGAGGATGAGATGGTTGGATGGCATCACCAACTCAACAGACATGAGTTTGAGCAAGCTCCAGGAGTTGGTGATGGACAGGGAGGCCTGGCGTGCTGCAGTCCATGGGGCCACAGAGAGTCGGACACGACTGAGCAGCTAAACTGATTATCAAGCAGCAGTCCCAAGCCGCATAGCTGAGCCTAAGCCTATTGAGTCTTGAGAACAGACCTTGGGAAGGGGAGGGGAATGTCTCAAACCACTCATCAGACAAAACCAAGCTCAGTGCCATCCCTGTCATCCATGACGCCCTGTCTCACGCGCAGAGTGCAGCACACAGTAGGACTTGAAAAACATGGGTTGAATGAAGATGAAGATGGATTAACGCATGGAGGGCAAGGCCTCGCTGAGGGATCCCACTCCTGGAGGTCTGTCTTTTCTGCTGATTCAAAACCCAGGGACTGGGCTTCCCTGGTGTTTCGGTGGTGAAGGGTCTGCCTGCCAGTGCAGGAGACACGGGTTTGATCCCTCATCCGGGAAGATCCCACATGCCTGGGAGCAACTAAACCCGTGTGCCATGACAGCTGAGCCCGTGCTCTAGAGCCCGGGCGCCCCAGCATGAGCAAGGACTGCAGCCCGCACGCCCTAGAGCCCGTGCTCAGCAGCCGGAGAAGCCACCACCGTGAAAAGCCTGCACACCACAACTAGAGAAAAGTCCGCGCAGCAATAAAGGCCAGCCCGGCCACAAATTAATAAGCAAAATTATAGACTAAAAAAAACAGAAGAAAAAGAAGTCACTCAGTTTTCCTTGTATCTCCCATGTATACTGGAGGTCTATGTGTTACAAAACTCTTGCCTGTTTTTCTCTGTTTTAAAAGAAAATAAGGAAGGGGCTTGGACTACTTTGATCCTTGGGTTGGGAAGAAAGGAAAGGCTACCCACTCCAGTATTCTGGCCTGCAGAATTCTGGGTCACGAAGAGTCGGACAGGACTGAGCGACTCTCACTTCCACTTTGTCAATGGCTGTTGGGCTCCACCACTAGTCAGAAGAATCTCAATGGCGAGAGTGATGGCGATGACGGCGCCCGACACGAGGTCTCCCCTGAGGCTCCAGGTGGGTGTCGGGCTCCCCCCTCTTTACTCACAGAACTTTGAGACTGCCCGGTCACCTCAGGGCCTGGTTGCCTGTCCGCCTCCCAGACTGCGAGCAGATTTGCAGCCCTGACGCTAGATCTAATTATTTATCCACCATTCAATAGCTTCCTGGGCTTCCCTCGTGGCTCTGATGGTAAAGAATCTGCTGCAAGGCAGGAGACGCTGCGCTGTTTCCATCCCTGGGTCGGGAGGATCCCCTGCAGGAGGGAATGGCAACCCACTCAGAATTCTTGCCTGGAGAATCCCACGGACAGAGGAGCCTGGCAGGGTACAGTCCATGGGGTCACAAAGAGTCAGACAGGACTGAGTAACTAACACATACACACATGCGCACACGCAAATAGCTTCACAATGGATGGATGGATGGAGAGATAGATGGAGAGATGGATAGATGGATTAATGAAAAATAGGGGGGTGGGGATGTGAGAACTGGTAAGATGTTGTAATAATGGTTATCATGGCCACATCAACCCTTATTTCAAAAAGAATCCGGAGAAAACTCAAATCAAGGTCTAGCATAGACCCGCTAGGTCTGGGACCACCATCCCAAAAGACTAGAACTCAAGCAACTCTTGGTAGCAGAACCTAAAAGAACCCATGGGCCTTTATTCTTGAAAGGTCAAAACTATCCTTTTGCACAGCCCCCTCTCCACCAGGACACAGGACAGTGTCCAGGACAGAGTCACGCACATCGCCAGACCGAACAGAAGCGCACTTGCATCTGCCCAGGAGTAATTACTGAACGCCTACTGTGTGCTCAGCACAGTCATTTGCCGGCCAGCTGGCCAGCCCGCCCTGGCAGGCTGCCGGCGCGGCCAGCTGACTGACAGCGCCGGATCAGCTTACACAGCAGTTGGTGTTTCCTTCCCTGTAAATGCCCTTGTCTCGCTGGATAGAGGGAGCGTGTGATGATGACAGGGGTGGTCAGAATGATTTAGTTTCATCTCTGATGCACCCTGCCTGGGGAATTCTCATTGTCATCAGGTGGTGACAGCTTGTGGTTGAGGGTATTAAGCAGCTCAGCTCCTTGTTTCAATAAGCATCATATAAAATTATTAAACAAGCAGATGAGAGACAAAAGGGTCAGCCTGATATGTTTGGGGAAAGACTACCTGAGAACTGCTGACCCAGGCAGAAGAAAAATATATTGACATGCGTGTGTTCTCAGGGCGTCCCGGGTGTGAATTATGGAGGTGACCTGTGATCACGCCCCTTGAGTCCAAAAGGAAAGGATTCCTGAGTCTGTCTCCCCACTATTGTGCTTTGGGGGAAACTAGTTTATTATCCTCTCAGGATAATAAAAGAAATACATCCCTACTGTAAAATATTTAGGCAATACATTTTAGGGGATATTTAGGGAAGTGGGGAAAAAAGAAAGTAAAACTCACCCAGTAACCTCATTCCTGCAAAAATACAGCACTGACCTTTTCTTCCATCTTTTTTTAATGTATATATTTTCCACAGCTGCGAAGATGACAATAATTATTAAGAATAACTAGGGCTTCCCCGATGGTCCAGTGGTAAAGAATCCACCTTGCAAAGCAAGGGACAGTGGTTCGATCCCCGGCCCAAGAAGACCCCACATGCCATGTGGCAACTAGCCTGGGAGCCACAACTACCGAAACCCCGGAGCCCGAGAGGCCACGCTCCACAAGAGAAGTCCCCGCAATGAGAAGCCATCGCGGCAAAGAGCACCTCCCACTCACCCACTGCAACTAGAGAGCCTGGGCCAAGAAGCAAGGCCCGAGCACAGGCAAAATTAAATAAATATGGATAACTAAATCTTCACGGGGAATTCTACCCAATACTCTGTAATGGCATGGATGGGAAGAGAATCTAAAAGAAAAGAGGGGATATGTGTAAACACGCCGTTGATTCCCTTCGCTGTATACGCAAACTAACACAACGTTGTAAATCAACGATACTCCAATACCAATTTAAAAAACAAATGACTAAATCTTAAAGCAATACATACCAGGCATTGCTTTAAGTGCGTTACATCTATTTACATATTCAATCCTCCCTACAGCTCTACAAGGTAGGACTATTGCTACACCTATTCTACAGATGAGTAAACCGAGGCACAGACAGATTAGGTTGCCTGAGTTTGCAGGACTAACAGGCAGAACTGGGATTCAAACCATCCCTCCACACCGTCCTCCTATCTTAGGTCCAATTTATGGTCTCCTTTTTGTCTTCAGCATTATGATATATACACTTTCCTAAGGCACGAGCTACAGAAACATTATTTTTAATGGTTGCTAAATATTCCAAGTCGATGGGCTACAGTTTACTTAGTCATTCCTCTATTTTGGATATATTTTTTCCTCCAAATTCTCAGGGTTCTGAAACCCTCTCCAGTACAGCAGTGAACGAACCCCCACAGAAGACAGCCACTGCCTCCCACTCTTTCCCTTCCAGGGAATGCTCATCCCCACACAGCCCATCACTGCCACGCAAAGCTGGCCCCAACTCCTCCCTAGGGCTTGGAAGCAACAGCTCCTGGCCCCCAACTCTCCACCCCATCCCCCAAGGCAGAAAGCTTGCAATCAGAATTATGAGCAGACTGTATCCCACCCTGGACCAAAAATATTACATTTCCCCGCTTGCCTCGGGCAGGACAGCGTGGGCAGTGCACCTGTCCACCAGCCACCTGGGCAACACACCTCACGTCTTCCAGCCTCGGTTTCCTCCTTGTAAACAGAAAGACCAGTGGGACCCCTGCCTCCCTTGAATGACAAGTTCTTGGAGATCAGATGACATAATTGCCATAAAAAAGGCTTTCGAAACTGAAAAAGAGCTCTACATATGCAAGAGATTGTTATTATTATAGCATTAAGTCGACAATGTTCCCTGAGGAGCTGCTGCGTGCCTGGCATTTGTGTTGAAGCCCGTGGGGACACGCAGACCCATAAGAGAGCCCCAGGGCCAACCCAGAGGGAAACACAGTCTGACGGTGGCAGCCTGACCAGCAGGGACACACAGAGGAGTGAGTGCTTGGACAGAGAGGAGCGTAGGGCTGCAGGAGCCCAAGTCAGGGAAGGCTTCCTGGAGGAGGTAACAACTCAGCTGAAAGCTGGAGGATGAGTTTGGCAAGATGAAAAGGGGTGGGAGGCTTGAGAGAACAGCATATGCAAAAGTGCGGGGACAGAAAAAGAATGACATTCTGGAAAGAACAGCGTGGACAGGGTGTAGCGGGTTTCTGGAGAAGTGGAAGGAGAGGAGGTTTGCGGTGTGGACCACATTGGCATCTGCTCTTTTAACTGCTGGGATCCTGTACCCGTTGAGGGATGAGGAAGGGGCGGCACAACCCACTCCCAGCAAGCGTCACCGCCTTCTGTCCAGTCTAAGGGCCACACAGCATCAGGGGATGGACCCGGGGAGATGGTCTGGGATGTGCAGGTGCCACTCCTCATCAAGCCGAACGGGGCAGGGTTTAGAGGCCTCCTCCCAAGCCTCTGCACATCCTCGCCGCCCCCCATCACTGCCTACCAGCTCCACTGCACCCCAGGACTACCCCAAGGCTCAAACTCGATGGATTCCCCAGGAAGTTCAGGCAAAGAACCTACTAAGGCGCTGGGTATTCATTGTTATCGCCTTTAAACCTTTCCAGGACTTCCCTGGTGGCTCAGACGGTAAAGTGTCTGTCTACAATGCGGGAGATCTGGGTTCAATCCCTGGGTCGGGAAGATCCTTTGGAGAAGGAAACGGCAACCCACTCCAGTACTCTTGCCTGGAAAATCCCATGGACGGAGGAGCATAGCGGGCTCCATGGGGTCACACAGTCGGACACGACTGAGCAACTTCACTTAAATCTTTCCAGCAAGCCTGTAAGACCTGGATTCCTGGTCCCATTTCACCAGTGAGGGTCAGAAAAGTCAAATAATAGGCACTCGTGAAATTAAAGTGTGTGTAGGATTCAAGGTGGTGCAGGCATCAGAGAGGCGGAGATTGAAGCCTCTGAACAAGTCCCCACTTGGCTGCTCCAAGGTCGGGCTGAGACTCGCACCTCAAGCAAGGAGCCTGTAGATGGCACAGCGGCTTGGGCAGGGGACGCGTCTGACACCACGTCTGCCTCTCCCAGGGCCCCGCAGGTAGGGGACCAGGGTCGGATTAAATCAGAATCTCTCCGCATTCACATTCACCAGGGGACGTGGTACAAACCCCATCCCAGGCCCTAGACACATTCTTGCGCAGACGGCGTTCTGGGTTTGGTTCAAGTCCAAGAAGCTAGTCCTTTCCGGTTCAGCTGGGACTCCAGGGAAACCCCAACCCGCTTGCCCTCTGGGCATCTCAGAAATGCTCCCACACAAGCTCCCTTCCTGCCAGCGGAAGAGCCAGGCTCTAGCGGCCGGGAGGAGAAGAACCCACCCAGCGGCTTCCTCGGCCAGAAGGCAGGGGAAGCAGGAGATGCTCTGTGTCTCCAAACGAGATCCTCAGCCTTTCTGTGCCTCAGTTTCTTCACAAGGGCAGGAGGTTCACGGGCCCACTGAGGTCCAAGGAGGGTTTATGTATTTCCTGCTCAAGTTATTTAGACGCTGTTCTAGACACTGGTGGGCTTCCCCGGTGGCTCAGATGGTAGGGAATCCGCCTACAATGCAAGAGGCCCGGGTTCGATTTGTGGTTGGAGAAGACGCCCTGGAGAAGGGCATGGCAACCCACTCCAGTATTCTTGCCTGGAGAATCCCATGGACGGAGGAGCCGGACAGGCTGCAGTCCACGGGGTCACCAAGAGTCAGAGAGACAGCAGGAAACAAGCGAAACAGTGTCCCCTGGAGCCTTCCATCCTCTGGTGCCTCTGTTCCCCCAGCTGTTCAATGGAGACTGTAACCGTGCCTCCCTCACAGAGTTGTTGCGCGGATTAAATAAATGAGTATCTATAAAGAGCTCAGTCCGGGGCCTGGGGCTTAAGAAGTGGCTGCATAAGTTGACTGTTAGTAGGAGTAATACCCTCCTCCCTGGGTTATAAGGATTAGATGAGATCATATCTGTAAAGTACCAGGGTGTGACCAGCACACAACGTGAAAAACTACTTCCTCAAACATTAGCCAGTATGATCAGGCCATTTTAAGGAGGAGGGCACTGAGGCATGAGCCTAAGGGACTTGCCCAGAATCTCACGCTGGTTCCTGGTAAAGGCTCTTAAGCACACTCTGAACCAAGATTTCTCAGCTTTGGTGCACTCAGGGCTGGATGGTTCTGGGCGCCATAAGAAGTTTAGCAGCATCCATGCCCCCTACCCTAGGACACCAAGAGCTGTTCCCTCCTCCCACGCTGTTACAACCACAAAAGTCTCGGGACATCCCCAAATGGCCCCTGGAGGGCAAAACTATTTCCCAACCCCACGAGAAGCACTGCTCTAAACTGACCCTTGAGCTCATTTCAAGAACCACCCCCCCACCCCCGCCACCCGCCCCTTCTCCCCCCAGCACCAACAGAAATGCCCTGTTCCAACCACCCTCCCGGAGAACGAGCCCTTTCTCAAGCAAACTTCAAACTTGCCAGCCTCCCTCCCTCCGCTCCGGGTCTTCCCCACTCCAAGACCCCCCACCTCCCACCCGACCCCCATCCGAGGCGCAGCTGAAGCCCCACCGGCTCCCTGGAGGACCTCTCAGGGCCCCAGAACCTGCGGTCTGTACCCAGCCCTCCAGCTCCTATCATAATCAGTCACAACCCGTCTGTGCTTGCCTGCTCCCTGGGCCCTACCCCCACCCCGCTCCAGACAGAAGCAATCGGAGGGCAGGAGCTGGACCGGCTCCTCTGTGTCCCCAGCACCCAGCACAACGCTAGGCAGAGGGAGACTCCCTGGTGGGTGCACACGGCCCTCACAGGTGCCGCTGGCCGGCAGACTGAGGTCAGCATCACTGCGCCCTGCTTAGCCCTGGCTGAGAGTTAAGGGCGAGAGCCAGCCTCGGACTGCTCCCACCTGTGGCTCCTTCCTGACTGTGGACTGGAGAGTCAGTCCTCCAGGCCTCAGCTTCTTCATCTGTGAGATGGGGATGATGCACCGTGTTGACGGGCAGCACCGCTGGACAATCAAATGCTCCTGACTCCTAACCCAGTGCTCTCTCTGGTTTACGGACAGGGGTGCCCAGGGGAGGCTGCGGCCCGAGGTGGGAGGTTTCTGCCCCAAGTTCCCCGGAGGCCTGACCGTCCAGCTCCCCGGGCAGGGAGGAAGAGGGGCTGCTGCGAACCAGGATGTGAACAAGCCGCGCGGGCAGGGAGGGCGGAGGCCGCCGGGGAGGCCGCCAGACACGGTAAATAATTCACGCAGATGAACTGGAGATAAAGTGCGGCTTCGTGGGGGATTGAGTTCAGGTCGGAGGAGGCTCAGACGGCTGCAGGGCGCTTGTGGTCTGCCCTGTCTGAGGGGGGAGAAGTAATGCGGCTCGGCCTGCCCGGAAAACGCGGCTCCCTGTCGGTGGCGGGAGCTCCCCGGAACTGCCCCGCAGGGAGACCAGCCTGGGCCGGCGGCCTCCGCCCAGCTGTCCCCATGGCAACCGGCCGGCCTGGTCCAGGGTTCACCGCCAACCGGATCCTCAGCCTCCCCTCCCCCAAGGGAGGATGGGCGTCGTAGGCCCAGAACCTTGCTGCTCTCCGGGCTGCCGGGAGCAGTACAAAGTTGCCTTCTGCCCTCTGCTTTTATTGGAGCACTGGAAACCAGGGACGCTTGGGGCCAGCCTCCCTGGGGTCCGTGCCAGCTCCACGACTGTCTGGCTGTGCCACCTTAAGCGGGTGACTTCACTGCTCTGTGCCTTGATTTCCCTTATCTGGAAAATGGGTATAATAATAATAATAGTAACTCCCTCCTAGTGTTGTTGTGAAAAGTAAATGAATTAAATACAAAGAGTGTAGAGCAGTGCCTGGCCTGGAGTCGGCACCTGGTAAATACTGCTTTTCAAATTGGGTACAGGAGCCCCAGAGCCGCAAAATACCTGAACCCTGCGGCGAGCAGCGCCGTGGGTTTCTGACACATCTGTGGTCGGAATGCCGTTGTCGGTCTTTTCCAGGACACCCACTGCGGTCGCGGGGGCCTGCTCTTGGTGTTCCCCAAGGATTTCCTAAGCTTCCTGTGGGCCCACCCCCACCCCCCTTCTCAACCTCTTGAGGCTCAGCGTCACCGGATGGTCACTGACCCGTCTCTGAGGTCTCCGAAGGCCAGAAGAAGCCTTGTTTTTGTCAGCCTTGTCTTCCCAGTGCCAAGCATAATACCCTCCGCACCCCACCCCTGGCAGTCGAGCCCTTGAATGAATAGGGATTTAATTAATTAATTAGTTAATTTCCTCTACCCAAACACCCGCCTGGACCAGGCTCTTTCAGCCCTCAGCCACCGGCTGTCTGTCTTAGCTGACACTCATTTCCCTGACAACTTTCAGTCATCGCTGCCTGACCCCGCCCGCCCGGCCCCTTCTCCACTCTGTTAGGATTTCCCATGGACCACTTCCCAGGTCCGCCTGGCCTCCCCGACCTCCTTCCCCTCTCGTGACCCTTTGTCCTCAAACAGCTGCTTCTGGGTCGAGGACCTTCCTCCAGACCCGTGGGTGTATGCTGCCCCGGGTTAAGGATGAAGCTTCCAAAGTGAAGGGTAAACAGGATCAACCAAGTCCTCATCTCAGAGAGGGAGGGTGGGCTCGAGATGGGGGCCCAGTGCCGGCAAGGTGGGACTGTCTTTCTGGGTCTCCCTGTCCCTCTAGAGAAGCGACTAGGGCCCATGGACACAGGCTGTCTGTCCCCCGGGGCCACCCCGCAAGCTCCAGCCCTGTCTCCCAGCTGCCAGGTTTCCCCGGATACAGCCCGGTCGCTGAGGATTTATTTTTGCATATGGTTTGGGAGAATCTCTGTTTCTGGAATAATGACAACCTTTTTTTTTCCCCCCCTCCGCCTTCCCTCCAATAGGCAGATTTTATAAACCAGAGCAGCTGCCTGAAGGTTTCCAAGAGAAAATTCTGCACAGTTTCTAATCAGGGTGACAGTTCTCCCTCCACAGGAAGTTGCTTTTATTAATTTTGTTTAATCTTTTTCTTTTTTTTTGTAAGGCTCCATCTATCGGTTAGCAGGCAGCACCTTGGGTCTCATGGCATTTTTGGTTTTCCCCATTTTGCCTGGAACTCATGATTCCATCTAAACCCCAGTGGACTTGCCCAACACAGGGGCAACATTGATCAGCTGAAAAGTGGGTCACGCAGAAAAATCCCAATAATTTATGGAGACGTTCCCCTCTCTGGGCTTCCCTGGTGGCTCAGCTGGTAAAGAATCTGTCTGTAATGCAGGAGACCTGGGTTTGATCCCTGGGTTGGGAAGATCCCCTGGAGAAGGGAATGGCTATCCACTCCAGTATTCTGGCCTGGATGATTCCATGGACTGTAAAATCCATGGAGTGGCAAAGAGTCGGACACGACTGAGCGACTTTCACTTTCACTCCCCTCTCTAGGAGAGGAACATAACTGCCCACCCCTTAAGTGGGCCAGAATGAGTTCCTTCCAAAGAGGACTGTATGGAAACCAGAAGGAAATGAGTAATTTTGCCGTGGAGGATAACTGACAAAAGCTGCCTCAGCCAGGTAATCAAGGTCAGCATCAGCAGTACCCCTCATGTTGATAGCGTGTACCCTTGATGGGCTTCCCGGGTAGCTCAGCTGGTAAAGAATCCTCCTGCAATACAGGCGACCCTGCTTCCATTCCCAAGTCAGGAAGATCCCCTGGAGAAGGGACAGGCTACCCACTGCAGTATTCTTGGGCTTCCCTGATGGCTCAGACGGTAAGGAATCTGCCTGCAATGTGGGAGACCTGGGTTCGATCCCTGGGTTGGGAAGATCCCCTAGAAGAGGGTATGGCAACCCACTCCAGTATTCTTGCCTGGAGAATCCCCATGGACAGAGGAATTTGGTAGGCTACAGTCCATGTGGCCGCAAAGAGTCGGACACCACTGACCAACTGAGCGCACAGCACAGCCTTGAGAGGACGTGATGAGAATGACGTCATTTACCTCCATGGTCTCCTCAAAACCCATAGCCCCAGTGGAAGCATGAGAAACACTCAAACAAACCGCAGTTGAGGGACAGCCTACAAAATACCTGAGCAGGACTCCATCAAAAACAAGGAAAATCTGAGAAATGCTCACAGCCAAGAGGAGCCTAAGGAGACAGGATGACTTAATGTTACGTAGTATCCTGGGTGGAATCCTGGAACAGGAAAGGACATTAGGTAAAAACGAAGGAAATCTGAATGAATGGTGGATTTACAGTTCATAGTAGTGTTACCCGTGTTGGTTCCTTGGTTGTGAAATGTCATATCATGGAAATTTCAGATGTGAAGAAGACAAATCGGGTCGGGGGTACTTGGCAGCTCTCTACTACCTTCATAACTTCTCTGTAAATCTAAAACTATTCTAAAGTAAGAGTTTGTGTTTTTTAAAAGTGGATCCCGTGTTTGGGTTTCAGGCAGTCCCCAAGACCCAGTTTCCTTTGGTTCCTTCTTTTTGCCAGCAAGTAGGATCTGAGCTGCTGATTTGGGGGATCTCCAAGCTCCTGGCTCCCAACCTCATTGCCATGGCAACTGTCATCATTTCTCAAGCTCTGGGAAAACTCCCATTTCTTCACCATCGGATGCTCAGTTAGCCTAGCATAGGACCCGCCCCAAGGTGGGTGCTAAGTCAGGATTTGTCGAGTGAATGAAAACCCTGGAGGACCTGTTGATGGAGGGCGTCCAAGCAGAATGCCAAACTCTTTCCTTCCCAGGAAGGAAGTCAGTACCTGCTAGCCTCCATCCAGAGAAGGAAGGCTTCTGGCAGTCTGGTTGGAAGACAGGAGACTCTTCTCAACTGCCGTTGGAGAGCACGCATGCAGTTTTACTTAGGATCGTTTCATTGGGGTGCTTTGGGGAACTGATGGGGTAATGAGAGGCAAGAGGAGTCCTCTACCCTGCCCCCTGCGGGGACTCATGCCCTGCCCCTCTGTCCCCTTGGAGTATCAGCCCTGGGGTGCCAAAAACCATCTGCGAAGAAGCTTCGCCTACCGGAACTGTTTGCTAGGTCTTGGCACACAGTAGGCATCTCTTGTACGATCACGTGATGCTGCCATTAATAAGGCACCAGGCCCTGCGCTCAGGCGGAGTGGGAGTTTCTGTTTAATCCTTGTGCCATTGGTACTATCCCTTTTTCCAAAATAAGAAACAGAGGCCCAAAGAGCTTGAGAAACTGGCCCCGAGTCTCAACAAGAAAGTATATAAGAGAGGTTTCAAATTAAAGTCACGTAAGTCCCAAACTCATGCCCTCTGTGTGCCCAGGAGCCACCCTGAAACCTACCCCTTCTTTAAAAATAAAACAAAAACAAAGTGTGATTTTGGCTGTGTCGGATCTTAGCTGTGGCACACGGGACCTTTGCTTGGCATGCGGTATCTTTCCCTGCTGCACAAGGGCTTCTCCCGTGTGGCACGCGGGCTTAGTTGCCCAAGGTATGTGGGATGTTAGTTCCCCAACCAGGGATCAAACCTGTATCCCCTGCGTTGGAAGGTGGATTCTTAACCCCTGGACCACCAGGGAAGCCAGAAATCTACCCCTTCTGCTAGGTCCTGAGGGCCAAGAACCAGCTGCCTGCTATCTGCAGAAGTACCCTCACTCGCCCCTTCATCCGTGCCTCCAGACCAGCAGTAATTTTTGAGTCTTTCTTTTAAAACTCAGTTTGCCAACTTCCCCCTCTTAGAGGTGCTTTTGGATGTTCCTTCAGGCTGTCAGCCTGGACAGGCCCAGGAGGTGGAATCCAGAAAGTTGGATGCTTATTACAAGCCTTCAATTAGTGAAGTTGGAATAATGCAACCCTGGATGCTCGATCCGTGCCTGGAGGCTTCAAGACACCCTCCCCCAGGCCGGACCTCGAGTGGCCTTTTCCATATTTATGGCCACCTGACCAACCAGATACTTCGAACATATCCCACCATGGGTATAATCATTCAACATCTGCCCAGTCCCCAAAGTGCCTTCTCAACAAACGTTTGCCCCAATGTTCCAGTGTATTTAAAATGTATATCCTTCTTTCACTCTGGAAAAGCAGATTCAGCCTTCCCAGCCTGAGAATCCTGCCTTGGCAAAGGGGAAGGCCTCCAGCAGGAACATTTTGATACATCACTTATCAAGAAGGACCAGAGCCTTGCCCAAGGGCTTACGGGCTCTCCACTTCCCAGCAGATGGCAGCTCCAGATCTTAGCTGACCGCATCCCAGTCCTGCCTCACTCTGACCCCTGATGCAGTTATCTGTTGTCAGAATAGCGGGAGAACCCAGGCTGAGAAAAATCAACCAACAAAAGGATCTTTGAGGCTGAAGGACAATGACTGCAGCTGGGACTGAGCCCAGGGTCAGATAACTCCGTATCCCCATCCTGGAGCCTGGACTCTGCGTTCAAGTGTGCTTCAGCGATTTACTAGCCGAGCGACCTCGTGTGTGCGTATGTGCGTGTAGTCACTCCGTCATGTCTGACTCTCTGCAGCCCTTTGGACTGTAGCCCAGCAGGCCCCTCTGTCCATGGAATTTCCCAGGCAAGAATCCTGGAGTGGGTTATCATTTCCTTCTCTAGGGGATCTCCCCGACCCAGGGATCGAACACACGTCTCCTGTGTCTCCTGCATTGCCGGCAGAGTCTTTGCCCACGGAGCCACGGGGAGTGACCTCGTACAGGTCACGTAATGTCTCCCAGCCCTGGTTTCTCCTGTCTCATCAGGACATGGTTCATGGAGCTGCGGCGAGCCTGGCGTACAGTAAGGGCTCAGTGAGTGTGGACATCGGGCCGTCCTTTTCGCCCTCTGGGGTGTCGAGTCCCTCACCTACTGAAGAGACAGGAGGGCTGTGGGTTTCCGGGGCTGCTGGGCTTGGATTCCGTGAGGCTCACAAAGGAGGGCGTTGCATAATTGCACGGTGCTTTGATCACGTAAGTGGTAATTACTGCTGGGTGCGGACAGAGACCTACCTTCTGAAAGAATCTTTTCCTTTGGCTCCTACCCCTCTTGGCAAATCGATGCTGCGCAGAGGGTGGGCCCGGCCCCTCACTCTCCAAAGCAGGGCTCCGTGGTGCCTAAAAGTCATCGACCCTGGGCACTGGGATTCTCTGGGGTCGGGAGGGACGAGGGCCAGGTTTGGGAACAGAGTCTCGCCCCTGGGAAGATCAAGCTGGCACTCCCCCCGGCATCCTGAAGGCCCCGCCAGCTCCACTTGGCCTGCCATTCCTGACGATGACAGAGAGGGACTCTGCTGCGTCCCCCCAGGCTCTGGGCCTCCACTTCCTGAGAAGCGGGATGAGCGCCCCACTCCCCACAGGCCCCCTGGAACCCCTCTTCCTCCCCGCTCCCCCAGGCCTGTCTTACCTGATGTCTGAGTCACACTCAGGCTCCTGTCACCAGGAGCTGTGTTGTGACTCCCTGGCTGACAGTTTTACAACAAACACATTAAAAGCTCCCGGCGCTGGAACTCCTGGATGCCAAACAGCCCAGGAGGAAAAAAAGAAAAAACTCTCCCGGCCTTTCTTCAGCCAGTCTTTCTCCAAACCCCTCCTCCCCTGGGGGCCTGCTCTAACTGTCCTGAGTCCAACAAGGGGCTGAGAATTTTTTTCATAAGGAGACTTTTTGAGCGGTGGTTGGAGGAGGGCTGCAGAGTCTGGGAAGCCTGAGACAATGGAATCGGGCTGTGGGCCCCAGAGGACCAGGCTCTTCCCTCCAACAAGGACCTGGGGACTCGGGAAGGCGAAGGTGCCAGGCAAAGAGAACAGCTCCCCCTCAGTCCTGCCTTTGAGGAGGGGCGGCCCGTGATGGATGGTCTGGGCATCCCTTGCTGAGTGCTGCCTCTCGCTGGGTGCTGTGTTCATCCTCCCAACAACCTTCCAGGTAGGAGCTGCATTATCCCCATTTCACAGATTTGAAAACTGAGGCTTCAGGAAGTGAAGTGTGTGTTAGTCACTCAGTCGTGTCCGATTGTTTGCGACCCCATGGACTGCAGCCTGCCAGGCTCCATCGGATTTTCCATGGAATACTGGGAGCGGGTTGCCATTCCTTTCTCCAGGGTATCTTCCCGACCCAGGGATCAAACCTGGCCCAGATCTCCTGCATTGCAGGCAGATTCTTTACTGTCTGAGCCATAAAAAATGAAGGAACTTGCTCAAATGCCTAGAGCCAGGAAGTGAAGGAGCTGGGATTTGAATCCAAGTCTGCCAGCCTCCAAACTTTGCCTCTTGCAAGACTGACTCCCTGCCAACCAACACACCCCACCAGGGAAGCCTCAGGGAAGCAGGGAGAGCCCAGTGCAAATCCAAATTGGATGCACTTGCCCTTCGGGGATGGCCTTGCCAATCCAGCTTGTCTTTTCTATCATCTGAGCCCAACCCACACTGACTTTTTGCCGCTCCAACCAAAGCTGCTGTCCCCTCCTCCCTGTCTCCAGCCAGCAGAGACAAAAAGCAAGTCCCCCTTTCCCTCCCAACCAAAGCTGAGAAAAGAGAGCAGTGAGACACAGGAACAGTTCTTTTATTGTACATTGGAGAAATAGCCCTGTGTGCTGGTTAAAGGTGCAACATACAGAATATCGAATTAAGAAAAGAGGGGACAACAGGGTAGGTAAGGAAGAAACCTCTTGAGGTCCAAAGTTGCAACAACAACAACAAAAAAATGGTAGAAGATTTCCTCACGCAAGAGGCATTTTTGCAAATACCATGCAAAACAGGCGGCTGGTGTGCCTTAAGAGAACCCCTATAAATAACAGAGTAAGACACTCCAAGCATTCCTTTACGTGGACTCAGAGCACAGGGAAAAGAAAAGAAACCAAAATGCCTTTTGGCATTTCAAGATATTTGGCACTCTTGTGATTACATTTTTTTTTTTTACAGTCCATTAAAGAGAATAAACTGACACAATATTAGAGAAAAAAACAGGCTGCTCACACAACAGACTGCACGGAGAGGTTAGAAAAAGCTCAAGCATTTTTTTTTCTTTGCTTTTTTTATGTTTTTTTTTCCTGACATATAAAATGTGTTCGTTTGCATTAACTTGGGCAAATAGCTTGTAGCAACAAAGAAACACAAGCTTTACAATTCATTTTAAAATAAAGCAAGGATTCCTTCTATGCATGATTCCTTAGAAAAGTTCTCTTCTTGTTTTAAACACACTCTTGATAACTTCAAAAGATGACCAAAATAGGATGGAATATCTATAGAGATCACTTTCTGGTTTGTTTTGTACATCCAAAGATAACAACATAAAAATAATATAACTGGACAGCATTTCACATCCAAGTGCACAGAATCATTTTTGCAAGATTAAATAATGTAAACATTGGGAACAGCCAAATCAGCGAAGAATGCCAACACCTCAAAACACCTGGTGTTGCTTCATTATTTAAGTGGTTCAAAATCCAGATCTATAATTGCGCAATATTCACTGTATATAAAAAGAAATGGATATTAACTTTGACAAATAGCTGCAACTGAGACTTCTTTTTATTTCTTTACATGTGTGTATATAGTGATTTCTTTAATTTTTAAAAATTTTTTTTTCATTTTTATTTTTGCAATGGAGCCCAGAGCCTTCTCCTTCTCACGCCTCATCTGTCTCCCGGCCTGACACGGATACAGGTTGTTGATTTCCTCGCGGGTAGTAAGCTAGTAATCAATTTCAAAGTGCTTTCTCTTTTCACGCTCTTTTTGCCAATAACTGTTAACCGCCGGTCTCACTCTTATTTTCTCCCTTAACTCATTGTCTTTGGGGGAGTTAGACACCAGGAGGTGCCTTGTCTGTCATATTTTTCAGCACGTCATCAATCCTATCATCTTCAATAACAACTGCAAAAAAAGGGGGAGAAAAGCAGAAGTGAGCGCTCTTATTTGGGCCTAGCGGGGGGTCTCCGACAGGCAGAGGCAGAAGGAGAGAGGGAGGGGGCTCCACGCCCGCCGATACAGCCCCATCCTCCTCGTCTCAGTCAGGGGTCCCTCTGCGGCTTTCCTCTGACCCACCTCCACCCCAGGCTGCGTCCCAGCACGGTTCTGAGAACAGGAAGCCGAAAGGGCACGAAACCCGCAGCCCAGCCTGCAGCCCGGGCGCGCACCGGTCTGGTCCTCACCCCGCGGCATCCCCACCGCCACTCATCCTGGAGGGTGCATCTCTTTCGAAAGAAGCCTCCAGGGTCTGAGAGGGGTCTGGGACCCTTCCCGGGTGCCCCGAGCGCCGCGAGGGGTCAGCCAAGGCGGAGGGGTGGGGGAGGTTCAGAGATGCGCGAGCCAGCGGGGACGTCAGGGGGCCGGTCACACGGCGTGCAGCCCGTCGGGGGGTTCAGGCCTCGCTGGGGTCAGGGCCTCCCCACCCCCCACCCCCCGTCCCTGCGCGCTGCCTGCGGGCGGACTTGGCCTCTCCGCACTAGCCGCTCCCGAGGTCGGAGCCTCTCTTCGCTGCCGGCCGGGGGCTCGCCCGCCTCTCCGCATCCGCCTCTCTCCATCTCTGCCTAGCCTGCCCATCCTCGTCCTCTCCGTCATCTCCCAGAGCGACGGTCACCTGTCGAGGTCTCCGGGCCTCTCTCTCTCTGTTCGGGGTGTCGGCCGCCCTCGTTTCAGCGACTCCTGCGTCCCCCCTAGACTCGCGTCCCCGGCTCGCAGTCTCCCCGGCTCCGGCTCGCTCTCTCCTGAGCTGTATCTCGGGCTCTGCTCGTCCCGGCCTCCCCCTGCCTCCGCCGCGGCTTCCCTCCCTGTCTCTGCGCCTCGGTCTCTCCCGGCGACTGTCGGTCTCCTTCTCGGTCCCCGAGCCTCTGGAGCTCCTCTTGGAGCCTCGCCGAGTCCGCGTCTCTCCCGGGCTTTTCCAGCTCCCGCGCCTAGTGCCCGGGCTCCGCAAACCCCCTCCCTCTGCCAAGTAACAATGAAAAGCCCCTGCGATCCGAAAGCCCCTCGCATTCCCCACAGGAACCCCCCGCAGTCCCCACGCCGTCCCCTGGGGAGCCCTAGGACCCCCCCCACACACACACACCCGGGTTGTAGACGGAGTGCAGCTGCAGTTACATTGCGCAAAGGGGGCGCAAAAGGGGGCAAGGGCTAGAAATCAGAAAGCAAACTTTGGCACGGGCAGGGACCTGGGAAAACCTTTCGGCCCCCTGCGGCAGCGAGTGGCCGCCACGCCCCCTGGGTGACCCCAAACGCGGATCCGGCTGAGGGGGAGGAGTTCCCAAGACCAGCTGGAGCTGGACCCGCAGTGCGGGGTCCCCCACCCCCCACTCCCCGCAATTCCGCGCGACGAGATTCTAGTGGGTCGGAACGGTCCCCCGGGTGCCGGAGACCCTAGCGAACCGCCACCAGGCCTGGGTGCCCAAGAAACGGGAATCGGGGAGGGGGGCGCTAACTCACCCCGCTTGCTCCGGCCGATTTGGCCCAGCTTGGGCGGCCGCTTGTTCTGCCCGGAGCCGAAGAAGTTGTTGGTGTCCTGCAGGCGGCAGGAGAAGACCTGGCCCACGTCGCCGCCGTCGCCGTAGGGGCTCAGCTTCTCGTCGCCGTAGGGCAGCACCTCCGACATGGTCGCGTCCGGGGGCTCCGCGGCGGCACCTCCTCCGCCCGCGTCCCCGCCCGCGGCGGACAGGGTCAGCGGCGCTGGGGCCGGGGCCGGCCGGCCGGGGACGGCCCACGAGCTGCGGCGGCGGCGGCGGCTAGAGGCCCGGGGCGGCGGTGGGGTGGCGGTGGGGTGGGGGCGCCGCTGGATCGGGAGCGCGCGGCCGGCGCGAGCGACCCCGCCAGCGCCCGCGGCTGCGCTGCGCTGCGCTCCGGCTCGGCGCGCCGGGGACTGCTTCTCCGCGAGAGGCGAGCGGGACTCACATCCTCGGCGCGCTCGGGCGCGGGGCTGGGGCCGGGCCGGGCGGGGCCGAGAGCCGGAGGCGGGGGGGAGGCTGTGCCGGCGAGCCCCGAGGGCGCGGGGCCGAGGAGGGCGCACCCCGGGGAGCCGGGCTGGCCGTTCCTGCGGCGGCGGCGGCGCCGGTTCGGGGAGGCTGACTGGGGAGCTGCGAGCGGCGGGGCTGCGAGGGGCGGAGGGGGAGGGGAGCGAACGAGGAGGGAGCGCACGGGGGGCGGGGGGCGGGGGGCGGGAGAGGATGCCCGGAGGGAGGGGGAGCGAGAAACCCGGAGGGAGACGCGGGGAGAAGCGGAGACGGAGAGAGAATGGGAGGCAGGGGGACTGACCGAAAGAAACAGGGAGAGGAAGGAAAGAGAGAGGCGGCGAAGCAAGGGCGGAGGGAACGTCCAGCTCGGATCAGAGAGGCCAGGGGGCGACAGGAGAGGAGGATCGCGAGGGAGAGAAAGGGAAGGAGGAGAGGAAGAGGGAGCAGGAGGCGGCTGGGACCCGGAGCCAGCCCGCGAGCGAGATATGCCGGCCACGGCGCGGAGGCGAGGCCCGGGGGGAGCACGGGGAGGAGCGGACCCGGGCCGCGGGGAGCGATCCCTGGAAGCCGGGCGACGTCACGGGGCCGCGGCTAGCTTCCTGCCCCCGCCCCCGGCACCCGCGTCCTGCCCGCGCCGAGGGGGCCCCCGGTGAGCCCCGCCCCGGCCCGGAGGCCTCCGGGCGCCTCCTCCCCGCCCCCCCCCCGCACCCCCTCCTGCGAGTGTTTACCCGGTCCCGAGCCGGTGCGCGGCGGCTGAGCGCGGGACCAGCCCCCCCGGCTCTGCCTCCCGCCGGGGGCGGGGAGAGGAGCAGTTGGGGGGGGGGGTTCCGGGGGGGTTCCGGGAGCGGGGGGGAGGGGGACCCACGACGCGCACACGGGAAGGACAGATGGATGCCGGTCTCCCTGGAGGCCAGAGGCGGGGGCAGAAGTCAGAGGGCACCCGGCGACCTGTGGACCCATCTCCCCCGCCGGCGCCCACCGGGGAGCCCCTTGCCCCCGTCACCGCGCGCCCACTTTAGACTCTCGGGGCCCGGCCCCTTGGGCCTCGCACTCGCCCTGGAAGGCCCCGCTCCCGCCGGGGCTCTGGACTGGGGCCGCCGCGGGGCCTCGGGGTGGAGGCGAGGGGGGTGGGGGGAGGCGGCCCCGCCTCCCCGAGGAGAGGGGAGCGCCTCATTACGCCGGGCTCGCCCGGGATGCCCGGCCCTTGGCGTCCGCTGCCTCCACTAGGGGCGTCCCAGGCCTCCAGCCCTCTGCCCTCGGGGACCTCCCTTCCAGCAACAGCCACAAGCCCTGGGGAGAGACTTCGGCTTCAGGGCCGAGGAGCGGGTTCTGGATCCTGGGAAGGAGACGGGGGGCGGGGGGGGGCAGCCCCCAGAGGCCTAGGAGGCGCGCCTGCCGAGCAGATGGTAACTCCGAGGGGGGCAAGGTGCGTGAGGACGGCTCGTTATCCTCACTCAGTCAACAACACCTGCCCTACCCCCGGAGACGCCTTTAGCAGTAGAGCCAGCCTGACCAGCGAAAGGTTCAACCATGCCAAGGTCACGGAGCGTGATGAGGGCAGGGCAGGGGAACACATCTTGGTCCCCCGATGAATGTCAGCTGGCTCAACCAGCTGCCCTGCGAGGAGTCCCACCAATAGCTAAAGTGCATCCTCAGCCTCACTTGCCCCTTAAATCTAGGACACTGCGTGGCTTTAGTACTAGAGGCATAAAGGGGCTGCCTGAGAGGGGCCAGTCCAGCCTCAAACTGAGTCAAAGAGAGGCTGGCCTCCCCAGGCCAGACACCCTGGGGAGATGGGAGGAAGGGGACTGAGAACCCGGGATGCAGATGGAATAGGCATGGCCTTTGGATTCAGGCCTGAGTTTGAATCCCCGTCCTGCCATTGGCTCGAGGGGTGACTTTGGGCACGTCACGTCCCCTCTCTGAACTTCCATGATCTCAGCTATAAAATGGGGCATGTGGCTCACTAGCTGCCTGTGTGCCTCACAGGACCGTTAGGAAAACAAGGTGACATCAGGCTTCCAGTGCCAGGCTGGGCATGAATGTGCACCAAACACTTGAGAGATGACTTAACTCCAAGGAACAGTAGCATCTCATTCATTCCCACTTCAGAGCCGCCAGAGCCTGAAGTATCCGTAGAGAGGACCCAGTCCGGTCTCCTCGTTTACAGACCGGGAAACGGAAGCCCAGAGAGGGTCAGGAACTTGCTCCAAATTTCCCAGCTTGTCAGTGGAAGAAGCCGCAGGTCTCCGGCCTCCTTTGCTTCGCTCCACAAGCCGCCTGTCTCCATTCATTAAGGCTTTACTGAACATCTGCTCTGAGGTTTGCACCAGGCCAAGCGCTGGAAGAGAAAACAAAAGCATCAGAAGTAGGATGATGGTTAAAAGAAGCTCTTAGTCTTGTATCAGGCTTTCTCTTCTCCCCCACCCCCCAAAAGCATCCTCACATCTGTTATTGACCTTGCTTCTCAAAATAAACACCTTTTGAGACAGAAAGAGGAGACAGTACATCCCTGTGTAACTGCTCGCAGAAAGAGTATGAGTGACTTGCCAAGGTCACAGGCTATAGTGACAGAGCCAAGAGAAGCCACTTGTCCCAGCTGTGACTCCAGGACACCCCATAGTGGTGACCGCATGTGGGGCTGGGACCCCCCGGCTCCTTCCTTATTGCCGAGTAACAAAGCAGTGGCCATAGCGAGCAGCTACCACAGTCCCACTGTTCAGCAGATTCACGGAAAGGCAGAGAGGGCTGGTGAACCCCTGAACGCACAGCAGGGGAAAGCAAAGAGAGAAGCCACCTGTCTGCGTGCTTACCTTGTTGCTGTTGTTTAGTCGCTCGCTTGTGACTCTTTCTGCAGCCCCATGGACTGTAGACTGCCAGGCTTCTCTGTCCATGGGATTTCCCATGCAAAAGTGGGTTGTCATCTCCTTCTCCAGGAGATTTTCCCCAACCCAGGGATCAAACTCACATCTCCTGCATCGCAGGTGGGTTCTTTACCACCCAGCCACCTGGGAAGCCCCATGTTTGCTTTGCCTTGCTCCACATAAGGTGAAAGGGGGCAGCATCATACCTTCCCGACTCGGTGACCCACGCCCTTACCGAAACACCCATCCCTCTCAGGCACGTGGCACTTTACAGTCAGAAAGGTGTTTCCATGACTGTTCCCTTCATAGAGCCTCCCTTTAGCCTTCAGAAGTGGCGGGGCCAGGACATGCAGGCCCGTTTGACAGATAAGGTTCCTGGAGGTTAAGTGATGCCTCCAAGGGCACACACATGCTCTGCAAGAGAAAGTGTGAATCAGTGTGGTGTGCCTCCATCCCTACCCCACACCCCCACCCCAGCTGTCTCCATTTCAAAGGCCTTGCTCGGTTGCTTTATTCTGGAGCCCCAGATATGGAGGCAGACGTGTACCCTGGGTCTCCATCCATCCCTGCCATACCCGCCAAAGCCAAGAGGCTGACTCTGAGCCAGATGTCCAGAGCTGTGTGGAAGATGCCAGGTCCAGATGGAGGAGCGGACCCAGTAAGGCAGGAGTGGAGACCCCTTTGTACGCCACCCATCAAGGAAGCCCGGCATCTAGTGCAGCAGCCCAGGGTGAAGGGAGCGGCCTTCACGAGGGCAAGCCAAGTTCAAATTCCTGCTCATCATCTCCTAACTCCGTGGTTATCTCACCTCACAGTGCCTCAGTTTCCTCACCTGTCCAGTGGGGGTAATAATTATTCCTACTTGGTGGTTTGCTCCAGGGAAGGAGATTATATATGTATCATTAGCCTATCACACAGTAAGTCCTCAGTAAATGCAGTTATAATTATTAGCTGTTGACTCTCTTTGTGACTGAAGAAGCTGATTCTCTCCTCTAGGCCTCTAGCTCTGCATCACAAAATGGGAAATTTGGAAAAAATCACATCTTTATTTTTTCAGCTGCAAAATCAACCAGGTCTGTCAAATCTAAAGTAGATAAAACTGTGCTTGAGACCAAGGTGGGGGCTTCCTTCTCAAACCTCACCTGAAAGCCCCTTCACCAAACCCTGGGGCTCCGCAGCCTGAGAACCACAGGACAGGGACCATCTCAGTGAGCGTTTTCAGCACAAACACTCCGCGGTTAAAGATGCATGTTTGCAAGGCCTTGCTGTGCCCTGAGCCTGACACTAGTGTCTGCAGGATAGAAAAACAGAAAACCCAGCCCCAGATGGGCGCCAGCATCAAACAGATGCCCTGACCGCCTTTGCTCCCTGGTTCCCTTCCCCTCTCTCCTGCCCAGAGGGGGAAGCCGAGGCATGGTCCGCAGCATCAGAGAGAAATGGGAGACTTAGAGAAGACGGAGGCTACAGGGTGCCTCAGCCCGGGGGTGGGGACTCTCCTGGCAGCTCAAGCCCAGGTTCCCGTGGGGCGGAGCCCCGGGAATGCTGAGCCTGAGGGGGCTGGCTCAGACCCTCGGTGGTCCATCAGGGAAGGCCGGGATGCGGTGCTCCCTAGCGGCCAGCCGGTCACCTGCAGAGATGACCTGCCAGCCGGTCACCTGCAGAGATGCCAAGAGTCCTCCCGGCAGGGGACAACCCTCTGAGCCAAGGCTGGATAAACACCCACGCTGCCTCCAGCCTTCTCACCTTGGTGACCTTGGTGGCGCCGGTTCCCCACCTCCTTGAAAGGCTGGGCCTCTGCCGCCCACCCCCCCACCGCGCATGCATACAAAGACACACACACACACACACACACACACACCGCGCATGCATACAAAGACACACACACACACACAGAGTGTGGCTCAGACCTAGACTCAAGCAACAACCCAGGAAGACTTCCCTCACCTTTCCTTCATTCAGCAGACACACACATACACACACACACACACACACACACAGAGTGTGGCTCAGACCTAGACTCAAGCAACAACCCAGGAAGACTTCCCTCACCTTTCCTTCATTCAGCAGACATCTGCGGAGGACTTTCGCGGCAGCCATATTCCTTCCCTGCAAAAACTCAAAGAGCAAACTCTTCGCTTTGCTTTGTTTAATCACCGAGACCCTTTCTTCAATTAAAATCTTACAGGGAACCTCAGTAAATAAAACGTAGATAAAGGGCAAGCTGCTGGGGAGCTAGGGGCTCAGGACCCCACCTTTTAGGCCCTTCATCCTCCCCAGAGGGTCTCCAAAGAGCGCCCAGAGTTCTAGAAGGCTCTGCATGAAACCGCCTCTAGAGTTCGTCTGGTCCCACCACCTCCATCACAGGTGGGGGAGCGGGGGCCCACGGGGGGGACTGGACTCCTGCCGCGGGTCTCAGAGCCCTGCACCCCAACACCTCCATCACAGGTGGGGGAGCGGGGGCCCACGGGGGGGACTGGACTCCTGCCGCGGGTCTCAGAGCCCTGCACCCCAACACCTCCATCACAGGTGGGGGAGCGGGGGCCCACGGGGGGGACTGGACTCCTGCCGCGGGTCTCAGAGCCCTGCCCGTCACCGCAGCTCAGAGCAGTATCCGGAGGGGACCTGCGGCCACACACACACAGTCAGTCACAAAATACAAGGGCTTTTTGCAACGATGAAGTCTGTTGTGTTCCTTTAGAATAAAAAGATCAGAGGGCAATTTTTAAAAAGACTTTATTATACCAACGACCCCTCAAAGTGAGAGTCCCATGGGCCCTTCAGGAGAAAGAAACAGTGAGGACAGCTGGGGGCAGCTGAGGAGCCCAGTTTCACCAGGACATGGGGGGTGGGGGGTGCAGGGTGGATCTGGTGTCCTGACCGCACTCTCCCCTGCTCAGCCACTGCTCATCCTCACACAGAGGATGGGGGGACAGGGGGGCCTCGGACCTCCGACAGACCAGCCCGGAACCAGCAGGTGGGAGGCGCTGGGCTCCGCGTCACCCCGGGAACAGCTGCCTCACTCAGGCCCAGGCCAGGGGGAGAGCCGTGGCCGTGTGTGAGTGATCCTGAGCGCCGCAGACAAGCCCAGGGGTGGCCATAGCCTGGCGGACAGATGGTGGAGGCTCAGGAGGGTGGTGTCCGTGGTCCGGCTTCAGCGCCTGGGCTCTGAATGTCTAACCAGGCTCCTGAGAGGCCTGGAGAGAGGCCTGAAGTCTCCTGGCTCAAGAACCCCTGACCCCAGCAGTGGACGAGCTGAGTAAACCACTACCGCTAACGGGCGCCAAGGAGGAGCTTGACCCCGCCGCGATCAGAAAGGGTAGGCTCTGACCACAGCTCAGTCTCTGGGAAGAGCTTCCCACACCCTGGGAACACATATCCACACTCAGTAACCACAGAAGGAGGCTGTGATTACCCTCTCTCTTCTCGTGTCACCCTCAGGGACTCTGAGGTGCCAGAAGCTGAGTGATGAGCCCAAAGCTGCATGCACGGGCCAGCCTCTCAAATATTGGGTGATACCGCCTCCCTGCGGACACCTGGGAGTCAGGCAACCCGGGACAAGCCTCTTCTAGTCTTCGCACTTCGTCCCACCCACAAACCGAGGGACAGAGATTATAGTCCAAACCTCCCACACACGGAGGACCCCCTCTGAGAATCGACTGAAAGAGATGGGTTCTCCTTCCCAGATGCAGCAAACCGTGCATGCAATTTCCAGGGGATTTCTGAACGGCAAAGTTCCTCCAGATAAAGAACACGGAACTGGATCCTGTAAATGACTCTCCCCACCGGTATCCTGTAAAAACAGAAGAGCTTTTTTACACCTTAAAGCCAGGACCCTCACCCTGACTCTCCCCTAAACCTAGGGTCAGACCTTTGGGGGCTCAGCTCCGGGCAGAACAATGTGACCACGGACCTCTGAGCCCAGACTCCCAGCAAGGGCATAGGTTCCGCTCTGGCATCTTGGGTTCCCACACAGTGTTACTCAGGCACATCCCCACCTGACGGATGCAAGGTCATTTGGTGCCCGTGACAATCTGGAAGGTCGGCAGGACAGAGAGGGATCTTGGCCCACTGCACAGTGGGAAGGAGTCAGCCCCAAACGAGGAAGGCGAGCTGCCCAGCTAGAACCAGAGCCTAGACCAAGAGCCCAGGCCTCCCGACAACCAGCTCAGAGCTCTGTCCACTCAGCTCAGTGATGAGCGAGTAAATGGGGGGAAATCGGCAGCTCAACCCCAGCTCCACCCCCTCTTACCTGCACGGCCTCCCAGCAGTCACTTTGCTGTCTGAGTCAGATTTCCTCTCAGCAGTACAGTGGGGGTAACCAGATAAGCCTCAAGGATCAGATGAGGTGCTGAGTGGGTCCCTAGGAGACCTAGGGGGACAGCTGGCCCGGGGACAGCGAGGGTGCAGAGAAGGGCTTTCTGTTCCTAGGAACTTCTTGGGCAGTAGGAAGGGCAGCAGCTGGAGAAGCAGCCAGACCCTGGGCACAGAGGCCCTCCCCACCCTGCCCTGCCAGACCCTGGGCATCCAGAAGAGGAGAGACGGGTCTGGGAGGGGAGGTGCCGGGTGCAGGTGAGAAAGATGTGAAGACAGACAGACAGACTCACAGAAGCAGATGGAATCCAACAGAAGCAGAGAGACTAAAAAAGCCCCAGAGAGGAAGACAGATCCACGGGAAGAGGAAGAAACTCGTTCACACACTCCAAGACAAGAGACAACAGGGTAGACGAAAGGCGGGACCGTCAAGTACAGTAGTTGACAGTTCTGTCTCTTTGCAGAGGAGAAGACAGAGAAACTTGATACGTAGGCAAGAAGGCAGAAGGCAAAGACAGGGCAGAGGAGAGGACGGCAAAGGAGCAGGCCAGCCTGGGAAAAGCAGGATTTTCTCCACTGAGAAAAAGCTTCTGGGGAGAAAAATTAAAATCTATGCCATGCAATTTTTTTCAGCATCCTTTACCAGTGTGAAGTCATCTGGGTATTTTAAGAACATGTGATGCATTATGCATGTCTTATTTTTTTGTTGAAAGAAATCATGGTTAGTATATTTAAAGATGTGAATGCCTGGAAAATTATAGGGAGGGAAATGTGGGATTTTTTTTTCCGCCTGAATTTTCTGGGATTCTCAGTATTTTCACATCTGCACCCGGCTTCCTGGTGTGTTGGGCAGAGAAAGGAACTAGAGAGAACATTCCTGCCTGTCCCCTTTCCAGCCTGTGCCCAGCTGCGTCTGGTGTCAGCAGCCCCAGGTCCTTCTCAGGCTCTGTTCTCAGGCCTGTTCTCTAGCCCCCAGGAAAAGAGAAAATTGCACCCGCCTTTGGAAGCGCCACCTCGGTGTCGCCCGCAAGGCCTCTGGCAGCCGCAACCATAGGAGCACAGCGCCACCTGGAGGCCATGGTAGAAATCGCAGCAAGAGAGGGATTCCCATCACAAGCCCCGGTGCAGGGAAGGGCAGGAAGAAATGCACATTATGCGCCAACGTACTGCACGCATGAATGAAGCCCCATCCAATGAAGCACCTTAAATACTAGGGATGACCTTGAGGGGGTGGGAGGCCTGAAGTTATGGCGATGTGGACATTTATATTGGTGTGAACCCCCTGCCTCCAGCCTGGAGAGCAGGCTGGAGATAACAAGATAACAAGGCGTCTTGTGCGCCAGGTGCTTGATAAGTGCTCGTGGAGTCCAGCTGAGGCCCTCCAGGGTCACAGCCCAATCCAAGAGGAATCTGGATTTGAGTCACCGAAGGTGAGGCCACGGCTCTGGCAGGAACAAAGGGTAAAGGTCAAGAGCGGAGGGCCCGCCCCCAGGCCGGGGCAGCTCCTGGGACCGGTGCCAAAGTCCCTGGCTCGGCCTCACGTGACCCACGCTCGGGGAAGGGAAATGCCAGGTCCCTCGGCTGGCATCTGAAAAACAATAAGGCAGCAGCTGCAAGAGAGATGACTAATGAGCGCTCTGGGGAGCAACTCGGGACATTGTACATGGAAACTTATCTCATTCAAAATTGATCAGCGATCACTCTCTAATTAGGGAGAAAATGTGCTGATCTCCCCGGCTTTCCGGGCGCGTGGGCCTGGGGCCGCGGGAGGCAGCTCTGCTGAAGAGGGCCCTCAGATCTCAGACCGCAGCACCGAAAAGGGCTTTGAAACTACCACCTGCAGCCTCGTTCACCCACTCGCTGTGTCCCAGGCAGGCCCGACGGCAGAGCTGGATGGAGCCTTGGAGAGCTTCTGATCCAACCTGCTCCTTTTACAGACGCAGCGAAGCTCAGAGAGGTCACACCACTCCATTAAGATCACACAGCAACAGAACCCGAGAGAAAGTCAGCTCCCAGCCCAGACCATTTGGCATCATGCAGCGATGCCGGCCTGACTTCTACAGCATGGAGCCCTCGAAGCTCTGGGCAGGTCACTGTATGTGACGTTCTCTTACACAACGCATTGTAGCTTCAGGCACTCAGACAAGCCCCTGCCCTTGTTCTTTACAATCATGCCATGACCCTCACCTCTCGTCCAAAAACCAACTCCCACAGGCAGCCTTCCAGGATCATTGGCCCACATCCATCATCTTATTCACCAGTTTACTCTTTCATTCCATGTACATTCAGCAGTTAAGAGCTGGGGCTCTGGAGTCAAAGTGCCTGGGCTTAAATCCTGTCTTTCCTGGGTGCTTGAGTGAGACACTTGACCTCTCTGAGCCTTGACTTCCTTTTGTTTAAAGTAAGAATAATACAAACACATAGCTCACAGTGAAGATTAAGCGACGTTAATCATGTCCATTCCTTCACAGGCCCTTAGCAAAGAGCAAGCCCTGATGTGAGCTCTAATTAGTGCAGAGTGACAGCCTAAACAAATCGTGCTGGAGCAGAAATAAGACAGTTCCTGCCCGAGACGTGGGCAAGATGGCTGAGCAAGGAGGACTGGATGATGGCGTGTCGGAGGAGCGGCCCCTAACTCCACCTAAGCGGGGAGGGTCAGGGGAGGTTTTCCGAAGGGAACACCTAAAGCTGAGTTTTAAAGGGTGAGATGTTAGCAAGGTGAAGAAAGGACCAGAATGCCAGGGGTGAGACTCAGCAATAGCAGAGGCAAGGAGGCAGGAATGGCAGGTGTGTTTAACGAAGCTCAGAGGCTCGGTGTGGCTGGAGCCACGGGTGAGAGACAGACAGATGTGCAGAGGCCTGGAGAGATGGCCAGGGGCTGGGTCACACACCTCCATGTGCCTTAGAGGATCCAGGGCTTGAGCTTGGAGGTGACAGGGAGCCCGGGAACCTTCCAGGCTCCGCTTCTCTTCGAGCAGAGAAGGCATGTGGTCAGACCGGTGTTTCTAATAGATCATTCTCAGCTCTGTGGGATGGATGTTCTCTGCTTGGCTCCCCTTCAGCAGATACACTACCCTTGGTGGCTTTGTTTTGAACCGTCAGGGCATCTGCTCTAACCACGCCAATCTCAAAGGCCCTCCCAGCTATAACATTCTGTGAATCAGAAACACTCCAACAGCCATCACCCATCCATCCCTAGGGTTTATTCATTTTCAAACCATCAGGCCACTTTAAAAGACAACACTGAGTGTTTTGAGGGCAGAAACTGCACCACATTCATCTCTGAATCCTAAGGCACAGAATACACATTTAGCTGATGTTTCTGAGATGAATAAATGCCCACCAAGGATACCAAAACTTCACAGCTCTTCCTCTGGGCACCCCCAAGGCCCTTCGTGATCACCCACATCAGATCTGTCCACATCCAGTTTAGGACCAGGGCTGCAAAAGGTGTCAGAGTTCGCCCTAGTTTGTCGTGCTGTTTGCTGTTTGCATTTTCCATCATAATTCTGAGTGAATCGGGGTTCCGAGGACCTGCCTTTCCATCATAATTCTGAGTGAATTGGGGCTCCTCCTCCATCAGAATAAGCCTCAACCTGCGGTCTGTAAAACCAGGCGTGACTGGTGATTCTCAGGGTGCTGACGGGCTTCAAAAATGCTGTGCGTCTGCAATATTCACTTGTCTCTTGGACAGTTTTCCTTCTTAGCCTCTCAGGTTCAATGTAATTTAAAGGAAAAGGGCTTTATACTCAGACTTTGATAGCTTTGAGCAAATCACCTAAGCTGCAAAAAGGGGTGATAGAGCCTCCACTTCCGGTTCACCCTAAATCTAAGAAACGCACCTGACACCGGTAGAGCCCAACATTGCCAGGATGGTGATGATGTGTGGCCGTCGGTAAACTGTAACCCTACCAGGAAGTTCTCATTGGTACAATGGGGTGAACAACACTCACTTTGTCGGACTGTAAGTATTCACCCTTATCAAGTACCTCACAAAGAATTTCAAAACGCCAGGAGCAATTATTCAAGACCATCCTGGCCGAATGCTGTCAGCGTTGGATTCAAGTGGCTGAGCCTAAGGGTTGAATTGAAATTCACCACAATCCCATGGTTAGTCCCCCACCACCAGCTTCCACAGGCTTCCCTGATAGCTCAGTTGGTTAAGAATCCACCTGCAATGCAGGAGATCCCAGTTCGATTCCTGGGTTGGGAAGATCCCCTGGAGGAGGGAAAGGTTACCCACTCCAGGATTCTGGCCTGGAGAATTCCATGGACTGTATAGTCCATGGAGTCGCAGAGTCAGACACCACTGAGCGACTTTCACTTCCTCACTAGCTTCCCTCCCACAGATCAGTCTAAGCCCCTTCAAGCCTGCTAGAAAGGAGCTCCTTAAACCGAGGGTGGGGACTTGCATGGGCTATGACCACACGTGGACCTCAGGTCTGCAGTCTGGGTGCATGTGAGCTCGTGTTCCCAACCAGTGTCACCTCGAGGCAGTGATGGCGTGCTGCTCCTGTGTCTCACACAATGGGCACCTCAACTCCCTTGGAGGAGCCTTCAAGACAGAAGAATCAGTCTGCCCAGGGTATGAGTCGGTCTGGGGTGAGAGCAAGCTGCCTTCTCTGCTTTTCAATCACTTGATCAGATTTAGTCACGAAATCTATGCCAAGGGCAGAACTCTTCATAGATTTAACACAAACCCTCCTCCCCCACTCACCCCTACACAGTTCATTCATCCTCATAACCTGGACCCTCTTTCAAAGCACCTGATGAAGGGACACAGAACACGGCAGATGCTCTTGAGACGCTCCAAGGTCAGCTCCACCAGTCCCCCTCCCATCCTGCCCACCCCTCACCCCCAACACTGCTATGTAAAGCCAGGGTCCTAACACCTCCCTGGACAGGACCCACTGGGCACGTGGGCTCTCACCAATCTGCCTCCTCCTCCACAGTGTGGACTCCTCCACTAACATGGGGAAGTCTCGTGGGGTGTTCCTATGAACACCAAAGGAATGAGGCCCATCGCTGGTGAGTAGGAGGGTCAGGAGACTGGAACAGCTTGGAGTTTAAATGTGGACCACCTTTCTATGAACATGTGCAAATGGCCCTAAATAAATCTACACTCTAAAACTTTAAAAAAAAAAAAAAAAAAATGTGGACCACCTGCCTCGCTAGTTGTGTGCTTTTGACCCAGGGAACATCCTCTCGGGATGGGCTTCTTTGCTTATAGGATGAGATGCCATGAGAGCCTGCAGGGTCTTGTGAAGATCAACTCACCTTGAAATCCAAGTCAGACAGAGCTTTGAGTACACACGCTAGTATCCCCCGTGCTGTTCCCCGCGCCCACCTGCCCCACCCTTGCAACAGGTGAAACCTCACGGTCTGTGCTCAGGATGTCAGGACAGAGTTCTTCAAAGACAGCATGACCTGCAGGCACTGTTTCCAGGCTGCCCCGACACTCCACACACAGCCCCCCTCTTTCAGCATCACCAAGCTGCCCCCACCACGGGGAGCCCCAGACCTCCTTGCAGCCAAGGAAGGACAGAGGCCGCCAGGTCTCCAGTTCATCCTATCAAAACAGGACCCCATCCCTCCCAGGGAAGCATCAGCCTAGCCGTCAACTCCTGTTCAAAGCAACAGGCTCCCAGTCGGTTGTAAGGTGTTTTATTAGTGCCGTCCACACTGGACACTGCATAGAGCTGGTGTGAGCCCTGAGAGCACTCCCCGGCCCCGCACGAAGGGGGATGGGGGCAGGGACACTCAGAGCCAAGGAAGGGGGAGAAGAAAGTGCTGTGCGCGGGACTTCAGTGACCTCGGCCACTCAGAGGCAGTGAGAGCGGCCCCCCACTTGTCTGCACTCACGGAGTCGAGCGGGACGAGGGAGGGGTGCAGGGCGCTGAGGAGGGGCGGTGTGATGGCACTCTGGGAAGGTGAGCCTTTCGGGGGCGGGGTTAGGGTTAGCCTGGACAAGTCCCTCTCAAGATGCTGGCTGCTACTTTTTCTTGGTGGGAGCCTCCGTGAGAAGCTGAGAAAACTCAAGGCTGGGACAGCAGCATCCTTATTGCTTCCTTTGTGGCTAAGACCTTTCCAGCTCAGCCTGGGCAGAGAACACCAGAGCCAGCCCTCAGCCAGTTCAGACTTCCGAGTTCCAAGTCAGGGCGGACCACGTGCTTCCAGCACCCTCTCTTTAGGTCCTGTGACCCCAGGAAGGCTGCAGCTAAGTGGCCCTGTCCTCACCGAGACGGAGGACCACTGAACGGGCACCATTCCAAGTGTCCCTGCTTGTGACCTGCCTCCTTTCTCCGACCAGAGTCCCGGCCTGTTAGGCAGAGGGCAGATGCCGCATTCACTCCCTTGATGCTGAAGCACCTGCGTACACGTGGGAGGCCGCAGAGTAAGGGACGGGGGCACACGAGCAGTCTGGAGACTCTTCCCCGGGGGGTGGGGGGGAAGCAAGGGAGGGGAAGACTGCCCCGCCGTCTGCTCTCAGGCTCCTCAAGGCAACTCTGCTCTGCCCTCTGGCCAGTCATTCAGGCTCAGGTCCACAGGGACCCACACACCGGTCAGGGGAGCGTGGAGAAGACGAGAGATAGAAAAGCCGGAGGCCACAGACTTTGGCGCTCGGGCAGTGGGCTCCTCAGCCACACACGGGCTCACCTGGCTCCAAGGAAGGGACGCGGCACCCCCGTGGCCCGTGGTTCTGCGCCTGTGCCCCGGGCTGGCAAAGGCGACCTTCAGCGGCTGGCAGCGGCCCCGTCACTGCTCTTGTAAAGACCCGGAGATGGTAAACACCTCCGAAGTAGGGCGGAGTGCCCCCGCGCCCCCCTTAGCTGTTGTACAAGCGCACCACCCGGCTGATCTCCTGCCTGCAGATCGGGCACCGCCGGGGCTCAGGCAGCGCGCGGTAGCACTGGATGCAGGCGCACACGTGCCCGCACTCCAGGAAGACACACGACCGGAAGTTGCTCAGGCACACGACGCAGGCGCCCTTCGGGCCCTCCTGGTCCTCCTCGGGACGGTCCTCCTCGGGATACGCGCGCTCCCGGAACTCCTCCTCCGCCCGCTGCCGCTCGCGCCGCCGCCGCAGGTACTGCTTCCGGAGGAGGAAGAAGAGGGTGGCGCAGGCGGCGAAGCCGAAGACCAGGACCAGGACCTTCCAGAGCCGGACGCTGGACTCCTGCCGCTGCAGCAGGCTGTCGAAGTCCTGGCTGCTCAGGTAGTACTGCATGCCCGGCCCCTTGGGGGGCTGCAGGCGCACGCAGCTGTGGTCCAGGACCAGCTCGCCCACCCCCGTGAGTGGCGCCCCCACCTTCAGCATCTCCTCCGTCTCCTGGATGCCCTTGGGCCGCTCCCCGCTGAGGTAGTGGCCGAGGACGTCTGTGAAGGACGGCATGGAGGGGTGGAACTTCTCATACACCGTCTCCAGGCCCAGGTCCACCGCATCCAGGGGCTTCAGCACGCGCACCGCCACGCCCGCGCCGTCCTCGTGGGGCACCAGGTCAAAGGGCACCGTGTTGGTCCTCTGGTGAATGATCTTGGAACAGTCGTTCCTGCAGGAATGAGGACGAAAGATAAATCAGAAGACCACAAATACCTCACAGCCAGATGGGGGTTGAGACCACCTCAAGGCCAGGGCAGGATTAAGCGTGAAATGAGGGCAAGAGAAGAGGACAACAGACATCACACTCGTCCAGAGCCTCAGAAGGGGGAGGCGCAGGTTTTCCGGTTCTCTGGCCACCTCGGTGGGCGACAGATGCCATCAGAGATCACCTCTACTCTTTATTTCCCCTTACCCCTGTCAAAACACATCGATTTTTATCTTAAACTTCTCAAAAAATTTAAAAGCAGAACTACCATATATGACCCAGCAGTCCCGCTTCGGAGCCTGTATCCAAAAGAACTGAAATCTGGTTCTTGATCTGGAAGAGAGGTCCGTGCTCCCTGGCTCCCTGCTTACTCACAGCGGCCAGAGCACCCAAACAACATCAGTGTCTGTCAGTGAAGGAACTTAGAAATGCGGTCCACACATACAACAGGATGCCATTCAGCCTTTGGGAAAAAAACAAGAAATAAAGAAAAAGGAAACCTCAGCTCATGCGACAACATGGCTGAACCTGGAGGACATGAAGCAAAGCGGATCGAGGCGGTCAAGGGACAGAGACCGCAGGATCCCCTTAGCACAAAGTATCGAAAGTAGCCAAGCTCATCGAAACAGAGTAAAACACAGACTGCCGGGGCTGAGGGAAGAAGCAAACGGGGTGTTGATGTTCACCGGGTGTAAAGTTTCAGCTCTACAGGACGAGTGAGCGCGAAATCTGCTAGAACCTTGTGCCTGTAGTGGTTCTGCGCTGCGACACTTAAAATTTTGTTAAAAGAGGACACTGCAGGTTAAGCATCCTTAATAAAAATTAAAATTGAATTTTTAATTTTAATTTTTAAATTTTAATTATAGTTTTTACAATAAAAATTAAGATAAAACTCCAAAACAGAACCCCCCGAGGATCAGTTGGAAAAGTGGTGCTCCATGTTACAGTGTGGAGCGCTGAAAATCATCCATCCATGCCATCAATCAGGGCTTCTCAACCCTTAGTGTGCACATCTGCAGACTCCAGGTCCTCTATCCTGGAAATTCTATCTAGGCAGATCTGGAACAGAGGTCAGGAATCTGCATTTGGACAAGACGCCTAGGAGACTGCAGTGGCAGAGGTCCTCGGACCCGGCAAAAAGAGTATCAGCGGCACTGAGACACTGCTCTCCGCCCTGTCTCAGGAAGAGCTTGCAGACGTGGAAACAGGACCAGGACATCAGCTTTTCGGCTGGCCACCTATGAGGTGTGGGCGCCGGGAGCAAGGATACGCACCAGAGGTGGGTTGTGCGGTTCCACACCATCTTGTGCTCCTGAAGCGTCAGCCGCTGAATCACCCCCTTGCAATTTTCCACAAACTGGCTGTTAAGCGTTTCTTTAACGGATCGAACAGCTCCTAAATGGAAACAAATTATTTTATTTCTGACGAACTATTCTGTCCTTTCCTTTAATGTTATTTAGATTTTGTTTTTAGTTTGAGTTAGTTTAATTAATCAAAGTGATGACAATGTTATCACCAGTAGTTATGCTTTGTGGGCACTCTGCTGAGCAGTTTACATGTATCACATCATTTTAGTGTTATAATCACCCTGTGAAGTATATTTTGGGCTTCCCTGGTAGCTCAGACAATAAAGAATCTGCCTGCAATGCAGGAGACCTAGACTTTGATCCCTGGATTGGGAAGATCCCCTGGAGAAGGGAATTGTTACCCACTCCAGTATTCTTGCCTGGAGAAATCCATGGACAGAGAAGCCTGGCAGGCTACAGTCAGTGGGGTTGCAGAGTCGGACACAACTGAGCACCTTTCACGTTCAGATCAACTGCCACTTTCACAGTGTATTTTAGAGAGGGGGCAGCGGGGGCGCGAGAGCTTGTGTAATTTCCTCAAAATCAAACAGCAGTAACCCCAAAATCCAGGTTCTGAACCCCCACCCCAAGGCTACAAAAGGCTTACGTCAGTGTCAGCCAGGAAGATCTTTACCAAACTCTGCAAGCCTGAGTTATTTTTCATTTTACCAGTAAAGAGACATACCTTCAATAACAGCATACGGCACACACTTTCCTGGAGCTTCTGAAAGAATACTCTTTAAGTCTTCCCCCAAGTGGATTCTTTTAGCTCCCTAAATGGAAACAACAGATTGGACTGGCTGTTGAATACTGACATGCTCAATCAAACAAGTGAAGAAAGAAAAAGACTCTTTTTTTCCCATTGAGAGAATCAGGGAACCAGGCAGGAAAGAGACTAAGGAGAGTCAGATTCCAAAGCTGTGTCCCAGAAAACAGGTGCCTTGTTTCTGCCACCTCAAGTGGGGCTGCCACTTACACTCTGTCTGCAGTGAACCAAACATACAGTCCTTTTCATTCTCACTAAGATGAAAACATTAAAGGCACTAATCAATCGGCATACCATAAACTGAGTGTAATTTGATCTCTTCTTGACAACACAGAACCATGCATCCGAGGAGTTTATAAGCAGGTAAACTAGTGCCCAGTGCGTGGTGGGGGCCTGGGCAGGGGCTGGTATAATTATCGCCAGGCCCTTGTCAGCTCATGCTCGGCATCAGACATCATAAAGCACGGCCTCTGCACTACAGGGCGCGGCCTTGTGAACCTCCGCTAAACATTATCCTCCTTTCCCCACTTCTGCCTCCTTCCCTCTCATAAACAGGCGAGCACAGTCACCTCTGCCGCTGCCTTCCTCCCAGTCCCCAGTTCTCCATTCCTTCCTATTCTGACCGCAATCTGCTGTGCTTGGGAAACAATCAAGACTGTTACTGCTGTGTCAAAAGTAAGGTAAAATTAGTAACACCCCTGAACATTTTCTGAACCAGGCACTGTGCTGGGGGCCAGGGAGTCAGGGATGAATGAAGGAAACGGTTCCTGCTTTCAGGTATTTTCATCAACACCATCTTAAGGATACCAGACAAGTAACCTCAAAAGAGGTGGGTAGTACTGGATACGTATTAAGGTCCCTTGGCGTTTAAGCTATTGCTACCCAGTAAACGACAGGAGCAAGGTCAATAAGAATTATTACCCGCGTACACTGCGAAGGTAATAAAAACAATGGGCAGTAACAACAACTCACACTCAAGTTTATTTGCTCGTTTATTATCTGTCCCTCCCTCCACTGGACTGTAAGTGCAGGAGGGCTAGGACCCTGCACCCCACCAACAGGACACCCTGTTGGTCTTGTTCACTGCTGTCCCCCTAGTGCCCAGATAGTGCCTGACCCACAGCAGGCACCAAATAAATATTTGAGGAAGAAATTAGTGAATAAATAAGCACTTAGATATACTACATTCCAGGCACTCTGCTAAGCACTTTAAATGCATAACACCATTTAATGCTCATACCATCCCTCTACAGTTAGACATTATCATCCCCAATTACAGATAAGGAAATTGAGGCTCAGAGAGGTGAAGTAATTTGCTCAAAGTCACGTAAATAGTCAAGTATCCACCACAGGATAGTCTAGAAATTTTTTAGAAGGAAAGGAGATGAAATTCAGTCAGAAAGCCTGCGACTCAATCAAGCTTCAAGGCATCTATTGTGACTTTGGGCAACTTAATTTATTGGAGTCTCAGTTACAAAACATGCAAAAGTTGGGGAAAACAATCGCATAGGATTTTCATGTGAATTAAATGAAACTTAAGGTGTGAAAGAATACAGACAAGGGGCTGGCATACAGTAGGTGTGCAATAAATACGCATTTCCCTCACTATGAGAGATGCAAAAGGGTAAGACACAAACCCTACTCTGGAAGTTTTGTAATCGGATCAAGAAAACAGAGCGTAAGATATTAGGAGTTCCAACTGTTTTCCCAGGCAGGCACTACTTATTTCATCCTCATTGAGGAATTAATTGGCAAAGCTTTTAAAGTCACCCAAAGATGGATCCTGGAGCACTCACTGCTTCAAAGGATCCCATCTCTGGCCAACTTGATGGCAGTGTGATTTCTGATTCAGAGTCAGAAACTGAAGTTTCAATTACAACCAGAGCCAATCATTTCAGAAGTCATTTAATTAAGCAGACAAGAAGGCAGCTGGACTCTCACCTGGCTGTGATTCACAACCCAAATTCAACTCCCGGATAACTAGGTGCATTCCAAAACTCACACACTTGTTTCTAAGCTCTCAACACAAACTATCTGATGATAATGAAGCGTGTCAGGTTGAGGCATCCGTCTTCCAAATAAATGTCAAATTAAGCCCTGCTGTGTTATGAAATTTCAGCCAGGACTTCCCTGGTGGTCCAGTGGTTAAGAATCCACTTGCCAATGCAGGGGACACAGTTCGATCCCTTATCCGTGAAGATTCCCAGGTGCCTCAAGGCAACTAAGCCACGTGCTCTAGAGCTGTGCTCTGCAACTAGAGAAGCCACTGCAATGACAAGCCTGCACGCTGGAACTAGAGGGTAGCCCCTGCTCGCCACAACTAGAGAAAGCCTCGCACGGCATTGAAGAAATTAATCTGTCTTAAAAAAGAAATTTCACCCAAAACAAATCCACAAATATTTACTGAGTGTCTACTCTCTGCTAAGCATTGAGTTAGAATCTAGAAGGAAGGAAGGATAAGATCCCGTTTCTGACCTAATGAGGTTCATCTGTCATGAGGCACTCACACATTCATAACAGAGCAAATGTGGTCAACAACAACAAAAAAAAAAAAAATTCTACACTCTGAATCAAAAGACCTAAATTTAAGCTCCAAACTGACACTGTACAGACCTTTCCTCCAAGTTTCGATTTCTTGATTGGCAGTCTGGAGGTATCATTTCATCTACCTCAAATTACTGTGAAGCAGAACTAAAACCAAGATGGGAATATGTTGTGTAAATCGTCAGGTGCTGCATTAGGAAAGTGAGCAATATTTTTTAAGTGGCCATACAATAAAAAGGCAGAGTATGCAGAAGCAAGGAGTTGAGTGGTTACCTAGAGGGTAAATATGCTCTCCCCTCCCAGGCACCTGCACGCTCGCCTCAAATCCTCCTGGACTCTGCTCAACTGGACCCTGTTGAAAAGAGCAAACCTCCCTTTCTCCAGCATTCCCATTTCCTCTCTTCCCTGCACTAGGCTGACGTTTTTATCCTCACGTCTCACAACACCTGACTGACTGATTTACGGTCTGTCTGGTTGAACCAGAACGCACTCGCCACGAGGACAGGAATTTCTGTCTGTTTCACCCAGGCTCGGCGCCTGGAGCATAACAGGTGTTCAGTAAAGATTTTTTTCGTCAGTAAAGTGATGAAGTCAAGGTTTATTCTGAGTAACGAGAGGGACTTGGGAGAAGGAGGAAGGGAAGCCGTTATCACGGGACCCGACTCTGATCCTGCTCCCGGGGGCCGGGTGACGCCCTCCCAGGGCCTGGTTCCCCGCTGGGGTCTTTCCCCGAGGGTGGACCGGCCCACGGCGGGTCGGGGGGCTCACCGTTCCCCGGGGGCGGCATGGCCGGCGGAGGCCGGGCGGGCTCGGGCACTGACCTTGAGCTCCTGGGCGACCTGGGCCTTCTGCCGGTACACGGAGTACAGGAAGGCGGTGACCACGGAGCTGGTGCCCAGGAGGATGAACTGGCTCAGCGAGGGCCGCCCTCCGCTCTCCATGGCTGTGCCGAGCCCCGGCGAGGCCGCCGCGCTCCAGCGACCCCTCGCCCCTCAGCCTCGCCACCCGGAACCACACCCCCAGAGACGGCTCCTCCCGGAAGCCCGCGGCCAGCCGCCCGCCGAGCGCACAGGACCCGGAACCGGAAGTGGAGTGGGGTAGGGCGGGCACAACAGACCGGAAGGTGCTGTTGCCAGGGTGATGCACCAGCGTCAGCTGCTTATGCTGGAGTCGCGTCTCCAGGAGCTAGGAGTGCGGAATGGTTTGCGGAACTTGAGCGATCTCTCGTCGCTCCGCGACCCGTTCGACTCTGGCCGTAGTTGTATCGCTTGCGGTGCCACGGTTTCAGGCCTTCTGCTTTCCTGGGGTTATTATTATTGCAGGCGTTGTTCGATGACTCCGCCATTGGATTGGGAGGAAAGAACGTCTAGTAAGCACTTAGGGGGAGTATACAGTTAAGCTTCAGGGCAAACCTTGGGTCTTGGCTTTTATTCTTCCGTTTTACACGTGAGAAGACAGGCCAGAGAGGTTAGGGGATGTGCTCAAAGTGACACTGCTACTGGAGAGGAATTTACCGGACTGCACAGCTTATTCGGAGACGGCAATGGCAGCCCACTCCAGTACTCTTGCCTGGAAAATCCCGTGGACAGAGGAGCCTGGTGGGCTGCAGTCCATGGGGTCGCTAAGAGTCGGACACGACTGAGGGACTTCAACTTTTCACTTTGATTCATTGGAGAAGGCAATGGCAACCCACTCCAGTGTTCTTGCCTGGAGAATCCCAGGGACGGGGGAGCCTGCTGGGCTGCCGTCTATGGGGTCGCACAGAGTCGGACACGAGAGAAGCGACTTAGCAGCAGCAGCACAGCTTATTACCTCCAAGACGGCAGATTATATCACGAACTCCTTAATCCGCCATCACCACACATAGCAACTTACTTTACTAATTTATAATTACATCTACAACTGTTGTTTTCCAGTAGTCATGTATGGATGTGAGAGTTTGACTATAAAGAAAGCTGAGCGCTGAAGAATTGATGCTTTTGAACTGTGGTACTGGAGAAGACTCTTGAGAGTCCCTTGGACTGCAAGGAGATCCAACCAGTCCATCCTAAAGGAAATTAGTCATGAATATTCATTGGAAGGGCTGGTGCTGAAGTTGGAACTCCAATACTTTGGTCACCTGATGCGAAGAACTGACTCATTTGAAAAGACCCTGATGCTGGGGAAGATTGAAGGCGGGAGGAGAAGGGGACGACAGAGGATGAGATGGTTGGATGGCACCACTGACTCAATGGACCTGAGTTTGAGTAAACTCCAGGAGTTGGTGATGGACAGGGAGGCCTGGCATGCTGCAGTCCATCGTATCGCAAACAGTTGGACACGACTGAGCAACTGAACTGAACTGAACGGTGACAAAAAGTTTTACCAATATCAAACCACTTAATTCTCACTGCAGTTATAGAGCAGATTTCAAAATGTTTTCTGATCTGTACAGCAGCAATTCAATATGTTTGCAGATTATACTCCACATACGTTATTACAAGATAATGCCTTTAATTCCCTGTGCTGTACAGTATAACCTCGTTGCTTATCTATTTTATATTTGGTGGTTTGTATCAGTTAATCACATAACCCCTATTTTATCTCACCCGACTTCCCTCTCCTCTTTGGTAACCACAAGTGTATTTTCTACATGTCTGAGTCTGTTTCTGTTTTGCATGTACATTTGATTTGTGTTTTTAGATTCCACATATAAATGATATCTTACAGAATTTGCCTTTCCCTGTCTGACTCATTTCACTAAGCACAATATTCTCTAGGTCCATCCAAGTGGCTGCAAATGGCAGTATTTCAGCCTTTTTTTAATGACTGAGTGAAATATCACAGCTTCTTAATCCAGGCATCTGTTGCTAGGCGCTTGGAGTGCTTCCATGTCTTGACTATTGTAAATATTGCTGCTATGAACATTGAGGTGTATTTATCTTTTCAAATTAGTGTTCTTGTTTTTTCCAAATATATACCCAGGGGTGGAATTGCTGGATAACTTTATTTTTAATTTTTTGAGGAGGCTGCAAACTATTTTCCACAGTGACCGTACCAATTTACATTCCCACCAACAGTGTACAAGAGTTCCCTTTTCTCCACATTTTCTCCAACATTTGTTATTTGTAGACTTTTTGATGATACTCATTCTGACAGGTGTGAGGTGATATGATTGTTGTTTTGATTTTCATTTCTCTAATAATTAGTGGTGTGGAGCATCTTTTCATGTGCCTGTTAGCCATCTGTATGTCTTCTTTGGAAAAATGGCTATACAAGTCTTCTGCCCATTTTTTGATTAGGTAGTTGTTGTTGATGATATTGTATATTGATAATGTTACATGAACCGTTTGTGTATTTTAGATATTAACCTCTTGTCAGTCACATCATTTAAAAATAGTTTCTCCCATTCCGTAGATTGTCCTTTTATTTTGTCAGTGGTTTTCTTTGCTGTGCACAAGTTTAAAGTTTAATTAGGCCCCAATTGTTAATTTTGAGTTTATTTCTGTTGCCTTAGGAGACTTCTCCAAGATAATAGGGCCACACTATGTCAGTGGATGTCCTGTCACTGTTCCCTCCTAAGAGTTTTATGATTCTCATTCTTTTCTTCCCCATTTTTAAAAATTTATTTTTGTTGTTGTTGAAGGATAATTGCTTTAAAAATTTTGTTGTTTTCTGTCAAAGCTCGACATGAATCTACCGTAGGTATACATATATCCCCGCCCTTTTGAACCTCCCTCCCATCTCTGGCCCCCCTCCGCCGCTCTAGATTGATCCAGGTTCTCATTCTTATGCTTAGGTCTTTAACCCATTTGGTGGATGTTTGCACGTGGTGTGACTTGGGTGCATGCTCAGTTGCTCAGTCATGTCCCACTCTTTTGTGACCCTATGGGCTGTAGCCGGCCCGGTGGAGAAGGGAGTGTCCAACACCAGAGTCCCTTTTTTAAACTAAATGGTGGTTGATTTACAGTGTTTCCGGTGTATGCAGAGTGATTCAGTTATACGTACATATCCACATGTGTTCAGTTATACGAATTTATCTATTCGGTTACACGTGTATCGGTTCTTTTTCAGATTCTTTCACATTATAGGTTATTACACGATATTGAATGTAGTTCCCAGTGCTAGGTCCTTCTCATTTATCTATTTTATGTAGAGCAGTGTGTGTCTGTTAATCCCTCTTCCTAATTTATCTCTCCCCCACCTTTCCCCTTTGCTAACCGTAAGTTTGTGCTCTATGAAAGATTGTCATTCTTAAAGCACTTTGGTCATAAATAGCTCTGCCCCCTTTTTTTTTTCTGCCAAAGGCTGAAATCCTTCAGTAGCCGGGCTGAACTACCGCGACATTTTGAAATTCCATCATGTGGACCTTGTTGGGAGTGATGGAGGACGGGCACCTTCAGCTGCAGCCAGATGTCCCGAGGGCGCCGTCCTCAGCTCAGCGTGACTGTCCTCATTGAATCACAAGCCAAAGAGGAGCCTCTGACTTAGAGGAAGTGAGGTGAGTTCCCAAGAGGAAAGTGAGGTACCAGGCAGAGAATCTAGGAGGGGCAACTGGAAGGGGAGGGGTTTACTAAGGACAGTGCCACCGCTGGAAGCATTTCACAAGTTCCTGAGTTCCCCGTGAGCCACTGGGTCAGTGCCCTCTTGGGCTCTCCATTCCAGTAAGACACTTGGCAGGGTCCAGGCACCAGACAGATTTGGAAGATTAGGCCTCCTGCGCTAATGCTGCCCCACAGATGTGCCGAAGGAAATTTTTAAAAGGTTAACAATCACATCAGGTCCTCACTCGCTTTCCTTACAGAGCTTTCCCATGGGAGAGCCCTTAACTTAATCATTATTAGGAATTATCAAGTGTCAGCATACTTTTAATGAGCATTTAACCCATGGAGTGTACTCCCCCAGACACAGTGGAATGCAGGGGTACGATGCAAGATATGCCCCTGACCTCAGGCAGAGTGTCGGGGAGACCTTTTTCTTTTTATAATGAGGTAAGCCCCATCCCATCCCCAGGTGGCCACACAGCTGTTTTCTGTCACTGTGAGTCTGTGCCTTCTAAAAGTGCATATAAATAGGATCACGTGGTATGCACTCTCTCTTCTCTGGCTTCTTTCCTCAGAATAATTATTTTGACATTTATCCATATTACTGAGTGTCAATAGCAGTTTATGCCTGTTTTCTTGCTGAATAATGTTCCATTGTGTAAATACACCACAGTCTGTTTATTCGGTAACCTATTGACAGACATTTGGGTTGTTTCCAGTTTTAACTGTGACCAATAAAACTGCTCTGAACACGCATGTCTAAGTCTTTGTGCAGACGGATGCTTTTGTTTCTCTTGGGTGAATTCCTCGGACAGGGATGGCTGGGTCATACGTCAGATGTATGTTTAACTTTTTTAGAAACTACCCAGAAGTTCCCAAAAACAGCTGTACCATTCTACATTCCCACCAGCAGTGGCTGAGAATCCCAAAGCCTTCATGTCCTCAACAATATCTGGTATACCCAGGCTTTTGATTTGAAACATCCTGATACAGTAGTCCCCAGCCTTTTTGGCACCAGGGACCAGTTTCGTGGAAAACAATTTTTCCACAGACCCAGGAGGGAGGATGGTTTCAGGATGATTCAAATGCATGACATTTATTGTGCACTTTATTTCTATTATTATTACAGTCCATGGAATTCTCCAGGCCAGAATACTGGAGTGGGTAGCCATTCCCTTTGCCAGAGGATCGTCCCAACCCAGGGATCAAACCCACATCTTGACATTGTGGGCAGATTCTTTACCAGCTGAGCCACCAGGGAAGCCCAGGAATACTGGAGTGGGTAGCCTATCCCCTCTCCAGGGGTTCTTCCCAACCCAGGAATTGAACCAGCGTCTCCTGCATTGCAGGCGGATTCTTTACCAACTGAGCTATCAGGGAAGCCCATTATTGTGTACAAAAAAGATCTTCATGACCCAGATAATCACGATGGTGTGATCACTCGACTAGAGCCAGACATCCTGGAATGTGAAGTCGCGCAGGCCTTACGAAGCATCACTACGAACAAAGTTAGTGGAGGTGATGGAATTCCAGTTGAGTTATTTCAAATCCTGAAAGATGATGCTGCGAAAGTGCTGCACTCTATATGCCAGCAAATTTGGAAAACTCAGCAGTGGCCACAGGACTGGAAAAGGTCAGTTTTCATTACAATCCCAAAGAAAGGCAATGCCAAAGAATGCTCAAACTACTGCACAATTGCACTCATCTCACACGCTAATAAGGTAATGCTCAAAATTCTCCAAGCCAGGCTTCAACAGTACATGAACCATGAACTTCCAGATGTTCAAGCTGGTTTTAGAAAAGGCAGAGGAACCAGAGATCAAATTGCCAACATCTGCTGGATCATCGAAAAAGCAAGAGAGTTCCAGAAAAACATCTATTTCTGCTTTATTGACTATGGCAAAGCCTTGACTCTGTGGATCACAATAAACTGTTTGAAATTCTGTAAGAGATGGGAATACCAGACCACCTGACCTGCCTCCTAAGAAATCTGTATGCAGGTCAGGAAGCAACAGTTAGAACTGGACATGGAACAACAGACTGGTTCCAAATAAGAAAAGGAGTACATCAAGGTTGTATATTGTCACCCTGCTCACTTAACTTATATGCAGAGTACATCATGAGAAATGCTAGGCTGGGTGAAGCACAAGCTGGAATCAAGATTGCCGGGAGAAATATCAATAACCTCAGATATGCAGATGGCACCACCCTATGGCAGAAAGTGAAGAAGAACTAAAGAGCCTCTTGATGAAAATGAAAGAGGAGAGTGAAAAAGTTAGCTTAAAGCTCAACATTCAGAAAACTAAGATCATGGCATCCGGTCCCATCACTACATGGCAAATAGATGGGGAAACAGTGACTTACTTTATTTTTCTTGGCTCCAAAATCACTGCAGATGGTGACTGCAGCCATGAAATTAAAAGACTCCTTGGAAGGAAAGTTATGACCAACCTAGACAGCATATTAAAAAGCAGAGACATGACTTTACCAACAAAGGTCTGTGTAGTCAAGGCTATGGTTTTTCCGGTAGTCATGTATGGATGTGAAAGTTGGACTATAAAGGAAGCTGAGCACTGAAGAATTGATATTTTTGAACTGTGGTGTTGGAGAAGACCCTTGAGAGCCCCTTGGATGGCAAGGAGATCCAACCAGTCCATCCTAAAGGAGATCAGTCCTGGGTGTTCATTGGAAGGACTGATGTTGAAGCTGAAACTCCAATACTTTGGCCACCTGATGCAAAGAACTGACTCATTTGAAAAGACCCTGATGCTGGGAAAGATTGAGGGCAGGAGGAGAAGGGGATGACAGAGGATGAGATGGCTGGATGGCATCACAGACTCAATGGACATGAGTTTGGGTGGACTCCGGGAGTTGGTGATAGACAGGGAGGCCTGGCGTGCTGCAGTTTATGGGGTTGCAAAGAGTCGGCCACGACTGAGCGACGGAACTGATACTGATACTGATTATTATTACATGGTGATGTATAATAGACCACTCACCATAATTCAGAATCTGATAGGAGGCAGAACTTGGGTAGTAATGTGTGATGGGGAGCAGCTGTACATACAAATGAAGCTTCCCTTGCTAGCCTCCTGCTCACCCCCTGCTGTGTGGCCCAGTTCCTAACAGGCAGCGGACCGGTACCATTCCATGGTCCATGGTCCAGGGTCTGGGGACCCCTCTTCTAGTAGGTGTGTAATGACATCTCATTGTGGTTTTAATTTGCATTTTTCTAATAATTAATTACATCAGACATTTTTATGTGCTTGCTTGCCACCCACATATTTTTGCGAGGGAACTATTTGCTCAAATCTTTTCCCTATTTTTTAAATTGAGTTGTTTGCTAATTATTGAGCATTCTTTGTATATTTTGGATACAAGTCCCTTACAAAACATGTGATTTGCAAACATTTTCTTCAGTATTGTGGCTTGACTTCTCATTCTCTTTGTCTTTTGAAGAGCAGAAGTTCTTGATTTTTATGAAATCCAGTTTGTCAATTTTTTTTTAATGTATCATGCTTCCAGTATTGCATTAAGAAGTCTTTGCCCAATCTAAGACCACAGTCATTTTTCTCCTAGGTTTTCTCCCAAAAGTTTGATAGTTTTAGATCTGTGATCCATCTTATTTTTTCCCCAGTTTTATTGAGAAATAAAACATCCATCACTGTGTAAGTTTAAGGTATAGAGCATGATGATTTGATTTACATATACTGTGAAATGATGACCACAATAGATTTAATTAACATCCATCATCTCATATAGATACTAAACAAGTTTTTTTTAAAATTATCTGTGTGATGAGAACTCTTAAGATCTGCTCTCTTAACCACTGTCTATCACACAAGTTAATTTTTGTACGTGGTGTGCCAAGCACCGCCCTTTCCAGCCCTTCTCCCAGCTGCCTACGAACTGGTTAGGTACTTTTTTTTTAGGCCGTGTGGAGTGCCAGGTGGGATCTTAGTTCCCCAACCACAGATCAAACCTGTGTCCTCGGCATTGGGAACACCAAGTCTTAATCACTGGACTGCCAGGGAAGTCTCATTAGGCATTATTTTCACCCCCATTTTACAGATGGGGATCACTGAGGTGAAGATGCAGCTTACACAATTTTATCTTTCTCCAGACCTCCATGCCCAAGCACTAAACTCTTCTGACTTTTACCTCGTTCATGTTGTTTGACCCTAGAAACAACCTGGTGATTGGTGGGAGTCATTTCCCACCCTGAATCACAGACATTACTCCTTTTCGAAGAGTTATTCAAGAACAGTACATTTGGGAAACTAGCCTAGAAGACAGGATTCCACCAAGAAAAAGGAAAACAATTTGTAAAATAATCTCTAAGGGCCCTTCACCTCCCTATTTCTGTCTCTGGTATTTTCCCCGGGAACAGGTGCAGTCATTGCTGCAGTGGATACGTTCAGCCACAGCGGGGCACCAAGAGCACGGAATGAAGAAGGCAATCGGAAAGCAACAAGGCCAGGGCCTAGAGCAGGGAGATGAAGGAATAACGGCCCAGGTCCTAAGATTTAAAGGGAACCCTCAGGCTAACTGTGGCACCACATGGGGCTGTATCAGGGGCCCAAGTAAGCCCTAAGCCCTGTGTCTACCTCTGCCTCCAGCCCCACCTGGGAAATGCCGAATCCTCCTCCCTTCACCCCCATCCCTCTCCCCTCCCACCCCCCATCACCCATCCTTAACACCCACCCCTCTTAATTATTAATAGCAGCTGTTTCTTGGTGTATTAGGACAGGATGACTCAATTCAGGCTTGGGAGTCAGGTGCTAGGAGTCTTCCATCAGCTCTTTGCTTTGCTAATCACGTGCTTGCTGTCAAGGCCAGCACCTACCTGAGTCTCGGTTTCTCATCTGTAAAATGGGAAAACAGGAGTAGATGATTCCCCTGGTGTCTTCCAGCAGGAGTTCTATGGACCATAAAGAAGGCTGAGCACTAAAGAATTGATGCTTTTGAACTGTGGTGTTGGAGAAGACTCTTGAGAGTCCCTTGGACTGCAAGGAGATCCAACCAGTCCATCCTAAAGGAGATCAGTCCTGAATATTCATTGGAAGGACTAATGCTGAAACTAAAGCTCCAATACTTTGATCACCTGATGCAAAGAGCTGACTCATTAAAAAAGACCCTGATGCTGGGAAAGACTGAAGGCAGGAGGAAGAGACGACAGAGGATGAGATGGTTGGATGGCATCACCGACTCGATGGACATGAGTTTGAGAAAACTCCGAGAGATAGTGAAGGACAGGGAAGCTTGGCATGCTGCAGTCCATGGGGGTCACAAAGAGTCGGACACGACTGAGCGACTGAACAACAACTGCTGAAAAGCAAATATTACTACTCAGACAGGGTTTCCCAGGTGGGTCAGTGGTAAAGAATGTGCCTGCAATGCTGGCAACACAGGAGCTCTGGGTTCAGTCCCTGGGTTGGGAAGATCCTTTGGAGTAGAGCATGGCAACCACTCCAGTATTCTTGCCCAAAGAATTCCATGAACAGAGGAGCCTGGTGGGCTACAGTCCATGGGTCACAAAACGTTGGACACAACTGAAGAGGCTGAGCACACATGCACAGTACTCAGATTTACACAATATAGAAGTTTGCAGGAGAGAAACATTCCCCAGAAGCTCACTGGATAGGGAATATCTATAGTAGTAACAATTACTGAACTATCTACTATGCGCCAGGCACTGACTAAGTATTTTACATAGAAAATCATAAGTCTTTGATTCGAAGGAATTTTAAGAGTCATCCTACAATATCTGTAACTATATATTTGTCTGTATAATTATTCACTCAAGGCCCAGCTCCCCTGCTAACCTCTAAGCTGAATGACCCCAGGAGTATTTCTGTCTTGTTAACTGCTGCATCCTCAGTATTTAGCCCAGTACCTAGTATATAGTAGGTACTCAATAAATACTTGTTGAATAAATAAACAAACTCAATCCAAACTCACTCGCAATAGGAGAAGCCTTTCTACGTTGACCCAGAGATGGTCATCCAGTCTTTGCTTGAATGGTTTCCCTTGCCACTGGTTCTACTTTCTTGAGCTTTTGTCCATTTTGAGAGAGAGGCTGAATATAGAGTCCTTCTGCACACCTCAACAACATCGTTTGAGTTCAGCAAGTCATTAACTACCTAATTCTGATGAAGGAAAGAAATTTGGTGGCTAGGAAGGGTATAGGGCCGGGCGCGGTGGCACGCGCCTGTAATCCCAGCTACTCGGGAGGCTGAGGCTGGAGGATCGGGGAGCTCAGGGGTTCTGGGCTGCAGTGTGCTATGCCGATCGGGTGTCCGCCCTAAGTTTGGCATCAATATGGTGACCTCCCGGGAGCGGGGGACCACCAGGTTGCCTAAGGAGGGGTGAACCGGCCCAGATCGGAAACGGAGCAGGTCAAAACTCCCGTGCTGATCAGTAGAAAGGGTATAGGGTCAAATGAAGAGCTTTTCCTAGAGGTGGAAGGGAATTGTCTATATGCGAGGCAGATGGGATGGAACCTGAAGAGAGAACAGACTGTGGACACTGGTAGGAAGGGACAAACATAGGACCCATTGTGGGACCTTGTGCAGCAGGGCAGCCGACCTTGGCTCAGTCCCAGCCAGTCGTGATGGTCTCCCCCTCCTTGCCAGGGACTGGCTTGGGAATGAACACGTGATCCACTTCTGACCAATGAGCTGGGACAGAAGGTCTGCAGAGGGGCTTCAGGGAAGTCCTCTCTTAAGAAGCACAGACTAAAAGAGATGGTTCTTTTTATTCCCCTGACAAATGCAGGAGTTAGCATTACTGTCAGGCACAGCTGGTTCTGGTACCATTAGTTTCAACAAAAATTCTGGAATTTGAGTCTCATGGACTGCCTTGGCTCACATATCCATCCCTGAGCTAATTACCGAAGCCAGGGCAGGCAAAACACCTGCTAGTCAAGAAGAGAGCAAAAAACTGGCTTGAAACTCAACATTAAATAAACTAAGATCATGGCATCCAATCCCATCACTTCATGGCAGATAGAAGGGGGAAAAGTGGAAATGGTGACAGATCTTATTTTCTTGGGCTCCAAAATCACTGCAGACAATGACTGCAGCCATGAAATTAAAAGACCCTTGCTCCTTGGAAGGAAAGCTATGACCAACCTAGATAGCATACTAAAACAGCGGAGACATCACTTTGCCCACAAAGGTCCATATAGTCAATGCTATGGCTTTTCCAGCAGTCTTATACAGATGTGAGGCTTGGACCATAAAGAAGGCTGAGCACTGAAGAACTGATGCTTTTCAATTGTGGTGCCGGGGAAGATTCTTGAGAGTCCCTTGGACAGCAAGGAGGTCAAACCAGTCAATCCTAAAGGAAATCAACCCTAAATATTCATTGGAAGGACTGATACTGAAGCTCCAATACTTTGGCCACCCAATGTGAAGAGCCAGCTCATTGGAAAAGACCCTGATTCTGGGAGAGATTGAAAGCAAAAGGAGAAGAGGGCAGCAGAGGATGAGATGTTAGATAGTATCATCCATTCATTGGACATGAAGTCAAGCAAACTCAGAGAGATGGTGGAGGACAGAGGAGCCTGGCATTCTACAGTCTATGAGGTTGCAAAGAGTCAGACATGACTTAGCAACTGAACAATAACAGCAAGCCAAGAAGAAATGACACACCCGCTATTAGACATGTACAAGGAGATGGGAGCCCAGCGATCAAGGTGCAGTTCAGTTCAATCCAACAGATAACAGCTGAGCGCCTTCTATGTAACAAGCAGTCTCCTGGGCACTGTTACCTAAGGAAGGAGGGATGACTTCTCAGCATCCATTCTACCAACCATAAGACAAGTTAGAGAGACAGAAGCTCTGAGGTTACAAATGATATCTGAACAAGTTATAATCAACACAGTCATGTTCCCTAATTCGTGGCTTGTGTTACAACCAAGCCAGTTGTTGGCAGTTGTGAAATGGGTCACAGTTTACTTTCTTAGCCTAGAAACCTACTGACATTGACCCAGTTGTTTGTGTTCTTCAGGCTATGCCCATTAGTATTTAAATGTATTCGGCTAATTTGATCAAGTGATATGTTTCTAGCTTGCAATGACAAAATATAAGCAGAGTTTTTATTAGCCAATAATTCATTCAGTTACAAGTCATTGAAACTCAAGTCAGGCTAAAGACCAAGGTGCACCCAGGAGGAGTCTAGAGTACAAATTTAAGGGTACTCATTCTGAGGAGCATACAAGCAAGCCTGCCTTGCTGCACTCCTGGTCAGACCCAATTCAAACTAGCTTAAGCCAAAATAGAAAATTATAGACTGAATATTCTAAGCAGAAGAAGCACATGGTGAAGCCGGTCTCTAGGACACATGGATCCAGGGCTCAACTGCACCAGCATTTGCTAATTCTCTCCTTTTCTCCACTTGCTCTCTCCCTTCTCCTTGCTGCTGCTTTTCTCTGCCTTTTCACTTCCATCTCTCACCACCATTAGTCTTTCTCCTTTCAGTTAGATCACAGTTGCAAGCAGCATTAGGCTAAGGTCTTCATTTTGCAAGAAAAACTGGCACAGGTGAGGCAAAAGAGGCAACGATGAAGGGAAAAAAAAAAATCTCAGGGAAGACTTCCCATTGGCTATCCTGGGTCACATGTCTGTGCCTGGACCAATCACTGCGACCAAGGATAATATAATTGCCCGATCTGGAACAAGTGCTCACCCCTGTGGTCTAGAGGCTGAAGGTTGGGACCACAAGAGAGGAGGGTCTGGTGGGCAGACAAAGACAACTCTTACTATTTTAAATCTGAGACACTCTAGTCTTTGTTATTTTTCTATTGAAACAATTATTTTTAAACAACATAGCTTGATAACCTGAGGTTTCTAAAAATTGTACCAACTGACTTACAGAAAAATAGATTCCACCCTGGATCAGGAAAAGGTAGTGGCAAAAAAGACTGAAAAGATACATTAGAGCCAGATCATGGAGGTCCTTTCATTATTTCAGTAAATCTGTGTCCAAAGCCTTAGGTACCAGGAACTGTGGAGTTTGAACTCTCTTCTGTAAGCAGCAAGGCGCTTTTGAGCAGAGGCATGTCAGAATAAAATAAACTGCTGAAAAGTCACCAAATGATGTGACCATCAGCTGTCAAGGCTGGAAGAGAAATAACACACCCAGTTGCTAGAAAGGACTGCAGATAAATCTCTGGCTCAAATCTGAGGGAGACAAGGCGGGGAAAGACCACTAAGGCAACCCATCAGCTGAAAAACCCAAGTATCTTCAGCATTTACCACCCAGCAATCCCTTGGTCTGTGAACAACTTGGAACTCGTTGCTTTCACGGCCTTGAGTTTGCAGCCCACAGGCTGAAAGCCTTGCAGTAAACTCATCTTTCTGTTTTGTTGTATTTAGCGGACAGACTTTGGTCTGTCCAGAATGGATACACTGAAAGATCATCAGCCCTGACAGTACGTAGTAGTACAACCATGCTGACGAGGATGCTGAGGCTCTAAGGCGGCCACGGAGCCAGAAGGTGATGGAGCCTGGATGTGAAGTGAAACCAGGCAGTGCCACTCCAGAACCCACCCTCTTTAACTCAACTGCCGCCCAGTGCAGAGAAGTCCCTCGAAATCCTTCCATCTGGAGCCATGTGCTGTGCTGTGCTTAGGCGCTCAGTCGTGTCCGACTCTTTGTGACCCCGTGGACTGTAGCCCGCCAGGCTCCTCTGTCCGTGGGATTCTCCAGGCAAGAACACTGGAGTGGCTTGCCATGCCCTCCTCCAGGGGATCTTGCCAACCCAGGGATCAAACTCAGGTCTCCCACATTGCAGGCGGATTCGTTACCATCTGAGCCACCAGGGAAACCCAACGATATTGGGGTGGGTTACCTATTCCTTCTCCAGGGGATCTTCCCTAAGCAGGAATTAAACTGGGGTGTCTCTAATGGGAAAGCCTGCACTTCTTCAGGGAGGAAATATGAGCAGGAGTCCAAGGCCAGGAAGATTCTCTCAGGTCTCAGGCTCAGCTACTAATGAATATTGACAGGGAAAAAAGAGAAATCTCACTATTCCTTGATTCTAAGACATACTATCAATTTAATTGGAAGTAGGGAAAGAAAGGGTCTCCCTGGGGGCTCAGCAGTAAAGAACCCACCTGCCAATGCAAAAGACTCAAGTTCAATCCCTGGGTCAGGAAGATCCACTGGAGAAGGAAATGGCAACCCACTCCAGTATTCTTTCCTGGAGAATCCCATGGACAGAGAAGCCTGGCTGGTTACAGTTTATGGGGTCACAAAAGAGTCAGACAGGGCTTAGCGAATAAACAACAAAGGGAAATAAACATTTCATTGAATATATGATTGACGATGAAAAAAAATCCTGATTTCAGAAACATTATAACAGGGAAAATGTGCACCTTTGGTTAAGAGAATGGAGTACATAGTCCAAAATGTCTTTGAGAAACTTGTTAGAGATCTTTTCTTAAATGTTCCTCAAATATACATAGTGTGGCCAACCTTTTCTGTAAAAGAATTTAAAGCTGGGTTCTTTGATTTCCACCCCCACCAACATCTGTGCCAGAGCTAATCACTCCCTGCCTGCCCGTGCCTCACGCTCGCCTCTTCCAAGCCACGGAGTAATTTGTGTCTTTCCTTATCTCTCTGAAAGGTTCCGGGCAGGAGAAAGCGGCTCGCCGCCTAAATCACCTCCTAGACTCCTCTGACGCTCCAGCCCAGGACCTGGCACGCAGTGGGCTTTTAGCGAACATTTCCTGAGGGGTCACATGAGTGAATCCAAGAGCCAGTAAAGGCAAGAGCAGATGAAGAGTGACCCCTACACCTGTCACGTCCTCAGCCCGAAGACGGGTGTGTATGCACTACACCTGGTACAACCTGAGCACGTCTCCAGAGGTTTGAGCATCAAAGGCAGAAGGAGCGGAAGACAGACCTCCTTTCAAGCACGGGGGGTAGGGAGAAGCATTGGTTATGTGACCTTGTAGAAAAGAGATGCTTTCACCCTGGGCGGAGTGGGGGGGGGGGGGGTCCAACCTCTGACCCTGCTATTGCTAAAATCCTCAATGTTTCATCAATTCTGGAAGGAAATCTGGTGCTGCTAAGCTCACCTTCCCCCTCCTCACAGGAAGAAGGCAGGACACATTTTCTCCCCCAAAATATGCAGAATGGCGGTTGCCATGAGCACTGGGATCCGCATGTTACTTGACATCCGTTTTTTTAGAAGTTGGGTTGCCATGGTAACAAAATACCATTTGCCAGACTGAAGATACATCTCTGGCTCAAATCTGAGAGAGACGAGGCTCTTTCTAGACATCTCCTGGAGTGGCGGGGCGGAACCAAGCCTCCCACCTCGGGGACTCTGATAAACATCAAAGAATTAAAGTGCACTGAAGCAGCCTGGGGAAAAGAAAAAAAAAAATGGCTGATGGAAGGGAAATGAAGCTCCCATCAGGCTGCCTGGATTGGGGAGCTGCCCAACACACTCTCCAAAGCCAGCCCAGGCCGCTGCTAACACTGCCTGGCACACTGGGGCAGGTGATTTCAAACAGAGTCGCTGTTGCTGGTGGCACAGATCTCAAGGGCAGGCAAACACAGTCACAGCCCAAACAACAGATGTTCATTCAAGAAAATATTTATTGTGCATCTACTATTAGCCATGAATAGCCCTAGGCACTGAGGATACAGGCAAAAATCCTTCCTGAGGAGTCCAGATCCTCAAGGAGACAGCTGATGAAGTATTAATAATATGTGGTTTATTAGGAGGTGGGCTAGGTGAGGGGACTAAAACTACCCCCCTCCAAAGTTGTTCACATCCTAATCCCTGTGAATTTGTGAATACATCACCTTATGTGGCAAAAGGGATTTTGCAGATGTGATCAAGTTAAGATTTTGTTGTTGTTTAGGCGCTAAGTTGTGTCTGACTCTTTTGTGATCTCATGGACTGTATCAAGATTGCCTCAGACATGCAGATGACACCACCCTTATCACAGAAAGTGAAGAAGAACTAAAGAGCCTCTTGATGAAACTGAAAGAGGAGAGTGAAAAAGTTGGCTTAAAACTCAACATTCAGAAAACTAAGATCGTGGCATCCAGCCCCATCACTTCATGGAAAATAGATGGGGAAACAGTGGAAACAGTAACAGACTTTATTTGGGGGGTGGGGCTCCAAAATCACTGCAGATGGTGGCTATAGCCATGAAATTAAAAGACACTTGCTCCTTGGAAAAGTTATGACCAACCTAAACAGCATATTAAAAAGCAGAGACATTACTTTGCCCACAAAGGTCCATCTAGTCAAAGCTATGATTTTTCCAGTAGTCATGTATGGATGTGAAAGTTGGACTATAAAGAAAGCTGAGCATTGAAGAATTGATGCTTTTGAACTGTGGTGTTGGAGAAGACTCTTGAGAGTCCCTTGGACTGCATGGAGATCCAACCAGTCCATCCTAAAGGAGATCAGCCCTGAATATTCATTGGAAGGACTGATGCTAAAGCTGAAGCTACAATACTTTGGCCACCTGATGTGAAGAACCGCCTCATTGGAAAAGACCCTGATGCTGGGAAAGATTGAAGGCGGGAGGAGAAAGGGAGGACAGAGGATAAGATGGTTGGATGGCATCACCAACTCAATGGACATGAGTTTGAGCAAGCTCCAAGAGTTGGTGATGGACAGAGAAGCCTGGTATGCTGCAGTCCATGAGGTCGCAAAGAATCAGGCAAACTTAAAGAAAAAAAAAAAGAAAAAGAAAGTTGGTGGAGCAGGGTGGGAGCAGTGGAGGTGACAGGAAGGGTCAGATCCTGGACACACCTGAAGTGGAGCTGACATGAACAGTTCAGACTGGTGAAGGGTGTGAGGGAAAGAGAGCAGTCCAGACTGATGCTAAAATTCTTGGCCTGAGTAACTAACAGAGAGGCTGGCATGGCCATCCCTGTTTTTAGTCACTTGAATTTTAAGAAGTTTATCTGAGGTCCCAGAGTGGAGGTTCAGAAAGAGAATGGACTCAGAAATGGTCCAGGCTACAGACAGAATTTGGAAGTGAAGTGAGAGTTGCTCAGTTGTATCCAACTCTTTGTGACCCCCTGGACTATACAGTCCATGGAATTCTCCAGGCCAGAATACTGGAGTGGGTAGCCTTTCCCTTCTCCAGGGGATCTTCCCAACTCCGGGATCGAACCCAGGTCTCCTGCCTTACAGGCAGGTTTTTTACCAGCTGAGCCACAAGGGAAGCCCAGGAATACTGGAGTGGGTACCCTGTCCCTTCTCCAGTGGACCTTCCCGACCCAGGAATCGAAGCAGGGTCTTCTGTACTGCAGGCAGATTCTTTACTAACTGAGCTATCAGGGAAGCCCTTAGAATTTGGAGATGGTTAGTTAGTAAAAAGGGACTTCCCAGATAGCTCAGTTGGTAAAGAATCCACTTGCAAAGCAGGAGACCCCGGTTCTATGCCTGAATTGGGAAGATCCCCTGGAGGGGGAGCATGGCAACCCACTCCAGTATTCGCCCCATGGACAGAGGAGCCTCTCCCCAGGGACAGAGGAGCCTAATGGGCTACAGCTCATGGAGTCTCGGAGAGTCAGACACGACTGAGTGACTAAGCACAATCACAGCTTATAAAATGGTATTTCAAGCTAAGGACCTGGATGCGACCACGGAGGGAGCGTGAGGCATTTCCACCTCTCAAGGTCCAGGAGATAGGGAGAACTCAGCAGAGGAGGCTAAGACAAGTGGTCATTGAGAGAGGGGGACACCAAGTGAGGATGTAAAGGCAGAGCGTTCAGGAGGAAGAGGTAAGCTGTATCAGATGCTGCCGGGAGCCCAGGAAGGTCCGCGCTGAGAATCCACCGCTAGATACAGCAGCTTGGCAGTTGCCGGTGACCTTGAGAAGCGCAGTGGCAGCCAAAGCCGGATGTGAGCAGGTCCAAGAAAACTAGAGGGAAGAAACTGGACCTAAGAAGCAGAGAGCTCTTTATCTCATTTTTCTGTACAAAAAAGAAGCAAAGAAATAGGGATCGGCTGGAGAGATGATGTCAAATCCAGGGAGGGTTTTACTTCAGCTTGGTTTTGTGTGATGGGAGAAATGATAGCACGCCGGTACGTGGATGGGAAAATGAAACAAAAGGCAGAGGGGGTGGGTAATGATAGCACAGGAAGAAGTGGGGGGCTCCCTTGGAGTGACGGCCTCGAGGACACGAACAGGGAGAGGCTCCAGGCGCCAGCGGGGAGCTTTGGGCACTTGGCTTTGGGCACTTAGTCCATAGCACCGAGAGGGAGGGTGGATACAACGCAGATGCCAGTGGGCGGGTGGATGTGCGGCTGAGTCTGTCTGCTCCTCATTGCCCCAGTTTTCTCGGGGAACTAGGAAACAAGAGCCTGAGCGGAGAGTAAGGACAAGGAAGGAAGCGTGGGGATGTGAAGAGTGAGGAGGAGGTATGAGCTCATCAAACAGGAGAGGGAGAGAGTGAATGGACTAGGAAAATGTAGCAGAACTGCCTGGCAGGCCCAAGGGTCTACTCAAGACCAGTGGTCACGGCGGACTTCCCTGGTGGTCCAGTGGTTACGAATTCCCTGCCAATGCAGGGGACAAGGGTTCGACCCCTGGTCCAGGAAGATTCTATGTGACTCGGGGCAACTAAGCCCATAAACCACAGCTACTGAGTCCGTGCTCTGGAGCCCAAGCTCTGCAACAAGAGAAGCCACCGCCATGAGGAATCTGGCCCCGAAATGAAGAGCAGCCCTCACTCACTGCATCTAGAGAAAAGCAATGAAGACCCGGGGCAGCCAAAACTTAAGTATTTAAAAAAGACCAGTGGTCATGAATGTGGAGTGAGCTATGGTTTCTGTCTTTCTCCAACCAGGCTATGCTGCACGGGTGCAGACAGGGAGTAAGCAGACAGTTGGATGGAATGAGATTTGGGATTTTGCTCAGGATAGAAATAATAACCCAGAGAGAGGGAAAGGCATTTGAGGGGCTTGTGGGAGGCAGAATAATGGCCCCCTCAAAGATGCCCACATCCTCACTCTTGGAATCTCTGAATATATTAGACTAGGAGACAAAAGGGAATTAGAATAAAGTTGCAGACAGAATTAAGTTTGCTAACTAGGTGACCATGAAATGGGTCTTGAAATGGGGAGGTAATCAGAGGTTATCTTGTGTGGTCTTCTCTTGTGTTGTTGGAAGAGGGTATTTGCTATGACCAGTGCGTTCTCTTGGTAAAACTCAATTAGTCTTTGCCCCGCTTCATTCTGTACTCCAAAGCCAAATTTGCCTGCTACTCCAGTATTTCCTGACTTCCTACTTTTGCATTCCAGTCCCCTATAATGAAAAGGACATCTTTTTGGGGTGTTAGTTCTAGATGGCCTTGTAGGTCTTCACAGAACTATTTAACTTCAGCTTCTTCAGCATTACTGGTCAGGGCATAGACTTGGATTACCATGATATTGAATGGTTTGCCTTGGAAACGAACAGAGATCATTCTGTTGTTTTTGAGATTGCATCCAAATACTGCATTTCAGACTCTGTTGCTGAGTATGATGGCTACTCCATTTCTTCTAAGGGATTCCTGCCCACAGCAGTAGATATAATGGTCATCTGAGTTAAATTCACCCATTCCAGTCCATTTTAGTTCTCGGATTCCTAAAATGTCGATGCTCACTCTTGCCATCTCCTGTTTGATCACTTCCAATTTGCCTTGATTCATGGACCTAACATTCCAGGTTCCTGTGCAATATTGCTGTTTACAGCATTGGACCTTGCTTCTATCACCAGTTACATCCACATCTGGGTATTGTTTTTGCTTTGGCTCCACCCTTCATTCTTTCTGGAGTTATTTCTCCACTGATCTCCTGTAGCACATTGGGCACCTACTGACCTGGGGAGTTCATCTTTCAGTGTCCTATCTTTTTGCCTTTTCATTCTGTTCATGGGGTTCTCAAGGCAAGAATACTGAAGTGGTTTGCCATTCCCTTCTCCAGTGGACCACATTCTGTCAGAACTCTCCACCATGACCCGTCCATCTTGGGTGGCCCTACACAGCATGGCTTGTAGTTTCATTGAGTTAGACAAGGCTAAGGTCTATGCGATTAAATTGGTTAGTTTTCTATGACTGTGGTTTTCAGTCTGTCTGCCCTCTGATGAAGAAGGATAAGAGGCTTATGGAAGCTTCCTGATGGGAGAGACTGACTGAGAGGGAAACTGGGTCTTGTTCTGATGGGCGGGCCGTGCTCAGTAAATCTTTAATCCAATTTTCTGTTGATGGGCGGGGCTATGTTCCCTATCTGTTATTAACCTGGGGCCAAACTATGGTGGGGGCTTCCCTCATAGCTCAGTCAGTAAAGACTCTACCTGCAATGCAGGAGACCCGAGTTTGATTCCTGGATCGGGACGATCCCCTGGAGAAGGAATAGCAACCCACTCCAGTATTCTTGCCTGGAAAATCCCATGGACAGAGGCGTCTGGCAGGCTACAGTCCATGGGGTCGCAAGAGTTGGACACGACTTAGCAACCAAACCACCACCACCACCAAACTATGGTGGATGTAATGAAGATATGGCGACCTCCGTGAAAGGGGCCCATGCAGGCACTGCTACACTCAGCGCCCCCAAACCCGCAGCAGGCCACCACAACCCACACCTCCGCCCATCAGAACAAGACCCAACACAAGAAAAGACTCCACACATGGACATCACCAGATGGTCAATACCGAAATCTGATTATCTTTGCAGCCAAAGATGGAGACGCTCTATACAGTCAGCAAAAACAAGACCGGGAGTTGACCATGGCTCAAATTGTGAACTCCTTATTGCCAAATTCAGACTTCAATTGAAGAAAGTAGGGAAAACCACGAGACCATTCAGGTATGACCTAAGTCAAATCCCTTACAATTATACAGTGGAAGTGAGAAATAGATTCAAGGGATTAGATCTGATAGACAGAGTGCCTGAAGAACTATGGACAGAGGTTCGTGACATTGTACAAGGAGGCAGGGATCAAGACCATCCCCACACAAAAAAAATGCAAAAGTGCAAAATGGTTGTCTGAGAAGGCCTTTACAAATTGCTATGAGAAGAAGAGATGTGAAAGGCAAGGAGAAAAGGAAAGATATACCCATCTGAATGCAGAGTTCCAAAGAAGAGCAAGGAGAGATAAGAAAGCCTTCCTCGGTGATCAATGCAAAGAAATAGAGGAAAACAATAGAATGGGAAAGACTAGAGATCTCTTCAAGAAAATTAGAGATACCAAGGGAACATTTCATGCAAAGATGGGCACAATAAAGGAAAGAAATGGTATGGACCTAACAGAAGCAGAAGATATTAAGAAGAGGTAGCAAGAATACACAGAACTATACAAAAAAAGATCTTCACGACCCAGACAATCACAATGGTGTGATCACCAACCTAGAGCCAGACATCCTGGAATGTGAAGTCAAGTAGACCTTACGAAGCATCACTACGAACAAAGCTAGTGGAGGTGATGGAATTGCAGTTAAGCTATTTCAAATCCTAAAAGATGATGCTGTGGAAGTGCTGCACTCAATATGCCAGCAAATTTGGAAAATTCAGCAGTGGCAACAGGATTCCAAAAGGTCAGTTTTCATTCCAATCCCAAAGAAAGGAAATGCCAAAGAATGCTCAAACTACCGCACAATTGTACTCATCTCACACACTAGCAAAGTAATGCTCAAAATTCTCCAAGCCAGGCTTCAACAGTACATGAACCATGAGAACTTCCAGATGTTCAAGCTGGTTTTAGAAAAGGCAGAGGAATGGAGATCAAATTACCAACATCCGCTGGATCATGGAAAAAGCAAAAGAGTTCCAGAAAAACATCTACTTCTACTTTATTGACTATGCCAAAGCCTTTGACTGTGTGGATCACAATAAACTGTGGAAAATTCTGAAAGAGATGGGAATACCAGACCACCTGACCTGCCTCTTGAGAAACCTGTATGCAGGTCAGGAAGCAACAGTTAGAATTGGACATGGAACAACAGACTGGTTCCAAATAGGAAAAGGAGCATGTCAAGGCTGTATATTATCACCCTGCTTATTTAACTTATATGCAGAGTACATCACGAGAAATGTTGGACTGGATGAAGCACAAATTGGAATCAAGATTGCTGGGAGAAATATCAATAACCTCATATATGCAGATGATCCCACCCTTATGGCAGAAAGTGAAGAAGAACTAAAGAGCCTCTTGATGAAAGTGAAAGAAGAGAGTGAAAAAGTTGGCTTAAAGCTCAACATTCAGAAAACTAAGATCATGGCTTCTGGTTCCATCACTTCATGGCAAGTAGATGGCAAAACAATGGAAACAGTGACAGACTTCATTTTGGGGGGCTCCAAAATCACTACAGACGGTGACTGCAGCCATGAAATTAAAAGACGCTTATTCCTTGGAAGGAAAGTTATAACCAACCTAGACAGCATGTTAAAAAGCAGAGATGTTACTTTGCCGACAAAGACCCATGGTTTCTCCAGTAGTCATGTACGGATGTGAGAGTTGGACTATAAAGAAAGTTGAGCACCAAAGAATTGATGCTTTTGAACTGGGGTGTTGGAAAAGACTCTTGAGGGTCTCTTGGACTGCAGGGAGATCCAATCAGTCCATCCTAAAGGAAATCAGTCCTGAATATTCATTGGAAGGACTGATGCTAAAGCTATACTTCAGCAATACTTTGGCCACCTGATGCGAAGAAATGACTCATTGGAAAAAACCCTGATGCTGGGATAGATTAAAGGCAGAAGGAGAAGGGGATGACAGAGGATGAGATGGTTGGATGGTATCACCAACTCGATGGACATAAGTTTGAGTAAACTCCAGGAGTTGGTGATAGACAGGGAGGCCTGGCGTGCATGGGGACACAAGGAGTTGTACATGACTGAGCGACTGAACTGAACTGTGTGGTCTAGATAAGACCAAAGTAATCCCAGGGTCCTTATAAGCAGAAGAGGAAGGAAGGAGAGAGAGAACCAGAGAAAGGGCAGCATGAGAAAGACACAGCACAAGTTTGCTGGCTTTGAAGACGAGGGCAAGGGCAATGCACCAAAGGATATGGGTGGCCTCCAGGAGCTGGAAAAGGCAAGGAATCCTTCCCTAGAGCCTCTAGAAGGAACCTGGCCCTAGGGACACCTTGATGTTAGCAAGCGAGCCCTACTTCAGACTTCTAACCTCTAGAACAAAAGAGAACAGATACGTGTTGTTGTAAACTGTTAAGCTTAAGGTCATCTGTTAGAGCAGCAACAGGACGCTAATACAGAGACATGCAAGGCGTCAAGGGATTTCAGCTGAGGGAGGAGGAAAATGAGCAATGAGAAGGAGATAAAGGTGGCAAGATCCATGAACTGGATGCGCAGATGGGGTCAAAGCAGTGTGGCTGAACGGACACTAGAAGGTGAGTTCTTACCCTGTGGGATGCTTTAAATTGACATTATGTAGGGCTCATCTATGTATGAACCCTAGATGATGTAGAAGCTAGAAAAATGTAGAAGTTCGAACAGTGACACAAGATGACCCTAATCCCAAGGCAGGAACAGATCTGCATAGACCTAGAGAACGAACGTGTGGACACAGAGAGAGGTAGGGGAGGGCGGGATGAATGTGGAGATTAGGCCTGACATAAATGCACAGTCCCCCAGTGGGAGCCGGCGGTGAGGCACAGAGAGCTCAGCGCGGTGCTCCATGATGACCCAGGGGGGTGCAGTGGCGGCGAGGGAGCCCACAAGTGAGCGGGTGTATGTGTCCACGTAGCTGGCTCACTTCATTGTACAGCAGTAGCTGACACGACTTCGTAAAGCAATTGCACTACCAGTAAAAATAAATAAACTAAAAAACTGACATTATGTAGGGGTCGCAGGTTTTGACAATAGCAAGGTCAAGGGTATGACAGTGAGGATGAGGGCTGAGATGGGTGGAAGACAGGTCCTCAGGGGAGGGACAGGGAGGAAGGAGTGTCAGAGGACCACTCCATGGATGTTGAAGTGGCCAGGCATTAAGCAGGAGTGGCCGAGCCAGGAGCTCGGACCTTAAGAGAGATGGCCCCCGGGGCTGGTGGATGACTGGAGCAAAGAGAAGCATTGGTGGTGTGGTCTCGTGGCCTGGGAGACTTTAGGGAGGAAAAGGGGGTTTTCTATATGCAAAACAGAAAAAGAGACACAGATGTACAGAACAGATTTTGGGACTCTGTGGGAGAAGGCGAGGGTGGGATGTTCAGAGAGAACAGCATTGAAACAAGTATACTATCAAGGGTGAAACAGATCGCCAGCCCAGGTTGGATGCATGAGACAAGTGCTCAGGGCTGGTGCACTGGGAAGACCCAGAGGGATGTGATGGGGAGGGAGGTGGGAGGGGGGATCGAGATGGGGAACACGTGTAAATCCATGGCTGAGTCATGTCAATGTATGGCAGAAACCACTACAATATTGTAAAGTAATTAGCCTTCAACTAATAAAAATAAATGAAAGAAAAAAGAAAGAAAAAAATTTAAAACAATATGAGAAATTTAAATGCTGACTAGATCGTTGATGATAACAAATCAAGTATTTTAAGTACCTGGAGATGCCACTGCTGACTAAATAAACTTGGCATTTTTTAAAAAAAAATAAAAATAAAAAAAGAAAAGGGGGTTTTGACTTGGGAGCAACAAGGACATCTGTTCGTTTAGCGCATGTCCTATGACATATGGCCCCTTCCCAAGCAAGACTGTAAGCTCCAGAGTAGAGGACACGCATATGCCTTATTCTCCTCCATACCCTGTGCCTACACATCAAGTGGTCAGAAACCGTTGGTTGAATGGCCGATTGAGTGAATGAAGATATAAAATAGGTAGACAACAAGGACCTGCTATGTAGCACAGGAAACCATATTCTGTATCTTGTAATAACCTATAATGGAAAAGAATATGAAAAAGAAATATGTCATTTATATATTTATAAATATATATATAGCTGAATCACTTTTCTGTACAGTAGAAGCTAACACAACATTGTAAATCAACTATACTTCAATTAAAAACTTTTTAGTTAAAAAAGAGTGACTATATGTGGTTGGATGAAGGAGGCCAAGCCAGAGGGATTCACAGGGAGATTAGTGTCGGGACAAAATGGAGCCGACCTTGACATTGCCTCCTCTGACCCCGTCTTTGCTCCCACCTGCTCTGGCTCAGGGTCTGGGGGACTACAGTTGGCGCCTCTTGCCTGCATTCCTGAGATCCAGCTGTGTCCAGATACCAGCCTTGGTTTAGGCTGCTCTGTTTTGCAAACATGACTTTGCTTTGCACTGGACTGTAATTTGATGGATGCACCAGCTTATCTCACAAATACAGGTGCGCTGAAGGTAACATTTTCATCCATAACTTTTGCTCCCCTCTTGCATTCATACCACGCAGTACTGAGACATCTGATTGTAGACTAATGCTATTCTGAAGTCGCCTTTCTGCTGAAAATCCTTCAGGGTGAATAGTAATTTTGGTCACATTCCTCTTTTTCTTTATTTCTTAGTCACAAATGCACATGCACAATTTTTCCAAAGGTTAAGAACACGCCAAACAGATTTTAGTTGTGGATCTGTCAGTTACTAGCTGTGTGGCCTTAGGGAAGTAATTTCAGCTCTCTGAGTCTCTGCTCCCTCATCTGTAAGACAGGAATTATAAATAGCAGTAGTCCCTATCTCACAAAAGTAATAATGAGGGTTGGCTCTGATAAAGGAAAAGGTTTTGCATAATTCTGACCACTTAAGTAAACATTGGTTTGTTATTATTAGAAATGAATAGAGCTGAATGAATTACAAATGAAAACAGCTTCCAGAAAAGTCAAACAGTTACAGCTTCAAACAAATCTGCAGCAGACTTCTAGATGTTAATGAGCATTCTAGAGCAAACTATTCTTTAAAAAGAAGTGAAAGTGAAAGTCACTCAGTCGTGTCTGACTCTTTGTGCCCCCATAGATTGTAGCCTGCCAGGCTCCTCTGTCCATGGGATTCTCCAGGCCAGAATACTGGAGTGGCTTGCCTTCCCCTTCTCCAGGGAATTTTCCCAACCCAGGGATCGAACCCAGGTCTCCCGCATTTCGGGCAGATTCTTTACCGTCTGAGCCACCAGGGGAGCCCAATATGCGCACACAAATGTTTACTGATTTATCACCAAGAGGTGTACACACACACATACACAGACACACACGCAGACACACACACACACACGCAGACACACACACACGCAGACACACACACACACACACACGCAGACACACACACGCACACACACACACTCTCATAACTGAAATACATTCACATGGTAAATCATAGCTCACTTCTATTCATCACTTATATAATCGTTTACAACCGCCTGGATACTAAGAAAATTGTACTTTAAGAGCACTGATAAACCTTGCCAGCCTCTCTCTAAATGAGACAGCTTCCCAGCCTTCCAGAGAAGCATTGTACCCAATGCTATCTGCCTTCTTCAGAGAGGAAAGGCAAGCAGTCCAAGGTCACAAAATGAGTCACTGTCGGAAGTAAGACTTTAAAAAAAAAAGTATGTGCTGTCCTTTAAGAAAAATGTACTGACCAGCCATCAATTAAGGGTTGGCTCTAAGCTGTTTTTTTTTTCAGACTGGAGAGAATGAAAACTGAATCAAATAACGGAAACACATCTCACTCAGCTATTCAGCAACTATCTTCCAAGTTCCTACTATGTTCCAGATGCCATTCAGGGCAGTGTGGAGTTAGGAGTGCAAAAGATAGACGCAGAGGACTTCCCTGGGGGTCCAGTGGCTAAGGCTCCACACTCGCAATGCAGGGGGCCCAGGTTAGAATCCCTGGTGAGGGAACTGGATCCCACACGCCACAGCTAAGAGTCCACATACTACAATAACGATCCTGCATGCCGTAACTAGGACCCGACACATAAGTAAGTAAATATTTTTAATAGTAGATAAATATTTTTAAAAAAGAAGAAGAAGATGTATTCCCTGTCCTAGGAGTTCCCGAAGCCTTGGGAGCCTTAGGAGTAGAGCAGGGCAGGAATTAAATAAATGATTGCACAAATAATGAATTCATGACTGTCCTGATACATGTTTCAAGAGATACACCCAAGGAAGTCACGACAGTTCGTCCAGAGAACTATTTTCCTAAGAGAAATGACTTCTAAGACGGCTTGAAAGATGAACAGGCTAGAAGAAGAGACGAGAAAGAAGAATGGGGACCAGAGGGAACAGCATGTGGAAAAGACCTGGGGGGCAAGGTGGCGCTTAGAGGTTAGAGGCGCTGGGTACAGTACGGCTGAGGTCCAGAGATGGGGCAGAGGCACCTTGTAGGGAAGCTGGGCAGGGGGAGAAGGGGGTGCAGCCTGAGCTTTGGAGCCCCTGTGACAGACTGAGGATTATATTCAGTACCTTTTGGTAATCTAGGAAAACGGTACAGATGAACATATTTGCAAGGCAGAAATAGAGACACAAATGTAGAAAACAAACATATGGACACCAAGGGGGGTGGGGGGGTGGGATGAATTAGGAGATCGGGCCCGACATACACACACTGCTATGGATAAAACAGGTAACTAATGCGAACCTGGGCTTCCCTGTGGCTCAGATGGCAAAGAACTTGCCTGCAATGTGGGAGATCTGGGTTCAATCCCTGGGTCGGGAAGACCCCCTGAAGAAGGGAAAGGCTACCCACTCCAGTATTCTGGCCTGGAGAATCCCATGGACAGAAGAGCCTGGCAGGCTACAGTCCATGGGGTCTCAAAGAATTGGACACGACTGAGCAACTTTCACCTCACTTCCATGAGAAACTACTATATAACACAGGGAACTCGACTCCATGCTCTGTGGCGATCTCAGTGGGAAAGAAACGCAAAAAAGATGGGATATACATGTACAACTGTCTCACTTTGCCGTAGAGCAGAAACTAACGCGACACTGTAAAGCAACTCTACTCCAGTAAACATTTTAAAACAAAAATCCAAAGCATAGTGGCTTGAAACAAAAATAACTTTATTATCTCACAGTTTTTGTGAGTCAGGAGTTGGGGAGCAGCTGCTTGGCTGCATGATCCCGATTCAGGATCTCTCACAAGGTAGATGTCAGCTGGGGAGACAATCAGCTCGACTGGCGGGGAGGGTCGGTACCCACAGTGGCACCCTCACCGGGATGGTGACCTGGCGGAAGGCCTTAGCTCTTTGCCAAGTCCTCATGTGTCCTGTGTCCTCATGACATGGCAGCTGGTTTCGGCCAGCAAGAGTGATCCAGGAGAGAACAAGGCTGCTGCTGCTGCTAAGTCGCTTCAGCGGTGTCCGACTCTGTGCGACCCCGTAGACGGCAGCCCACCAGGCTCCCCCGTCCTTGGGATTCTCCAGGCAACAACACTGGAGTGGGTTGCCATTTCCTTCTCCAATGCATCAAAGTGAAAAGTGAAAGTGAAGTCTCTCAGTCATGTCCAATTCTTAGCGACCCCATGGAGTGCAGCCTACCAGGCTTCTCCGTCCATGGGATTTTCCAGGCAAGAGTACTGGAGCGGGGTGCCATTGCCTTCTCCAAAAACAAGGCAGAGGATGGAAGGGATGGGGACAAGGGGAGCAAGCTCAGTGGAGCAGAAATAACGGAAACCCAAAAAGAGTCAAGTCCTGTCCTGCTAAAGAGCCCCAGAAACCGAGGAACCCTACACCCCAGATGTCTCTGGTGACAGCAGATCAGGTATAAAAACTGAGGATCCGGGAGAGCCTGCAGTGAAAGCCCTAGGTACTCTCCCCTCTCTGCAGCAGCCTGGAGATTCCCACCCCACCCCCTGCATCAGAAGATCGGAGCTCTCCTCTCTGGGGAGCCCTAGCCCAGGTGCCTCTGGCCTGAGGACTCCAGGGATAACAGAGGGTTCGGAGACTCCATCCGGAACAGCCGGTCCACCTACTGATCAGTGAGACCTCCAGGAGGCCCCGTCTCCACTCTGCCCCCGGAATCCTGGCAGCCGGGTTTATACAACCCCGCCCCCACGAGCAGGAGGCGCCTGGAGCTCTCCCTGGGGACCCCGGCCAGCCCAAAAGGAGAGACCTACAGACCTCAACACTGGAGGGTGGTTAAAAAAGGAAGTGAGGGACCAACCTGGTGGTCCAGTGCGCGGGAGTCCGCCTGCCAATGCAGGAGACTGGGGTTCGGTCCTTGGTCTGCAAGACTCCACGTGCTGCGGAACATCTCGGTCCACGCGGCACTAATACCCAGACCCCGCGCTAAGCCACAGCTACCGAGCCTGCGCGCTGCAGCTACTGAAGCCCGGGCGCCTAGAGCCCGCGCTCCGGGACAAAAGAAGCCGGAGGACCCCAACGAGGAGTGAATCCTGTTCACTGCAACCAGAGAAAGCCCTTGTGCAGCAACAAAGACCCGCTGATACCATAAACAGGAAAAAAAAAATTTGTTTTTTTTTTTAAATAGAGCCGGATGGTGGTTAAAGTAGTAAAAACAGATTTTGGGGGGTCGGGGGTAAAAACCAGTGGTTAAAAAAAAAAAAGATTTTATTCAGGAATGATTGCAATAGAGAAACCTCAGGATAGAACTGGCATCGATTCCAAATACAACAAGAACAAAGGGGCATTTCAGGGCGGGCAGGGGTGGGGGTTGTAGTATAGGTGAAAGGCAAATTACTAAGAGGAAAAATCATAGCTAAGAGGGGATTCTAACTAAACCACGGAGACAGACCCGAGTGATCAGCTATCAACAGGGGGATTGAGGGGAGGGTGAGGAATTTGAGCAGATATCATCAAGGGTGATCAGATATCCAGGGGGGAGTCTCTCTACACTGACTTAACATGATTCTTCCTAAAATTGGGTGATGCGGGATAGGACAAGGATGGGGGACAAGCATGGGGTCTGGTTGAGAAAAGGATTCAGAGGAGCCTGAGTCAAGTCTGCTCAAGGAGTCTTTTGTTGGGGTCTCTTTGTAACCTGGCTGAGCACGGCATCAGGTAAGGAGGCCCACATATGACAAGTTCTGTTCATCACCCTCCATCTCCCACACAGTGTTTCTACCAGTGTGTGAGCCTCTCAGATAGGACTTAGATGACAGTGATTATCAGACATTAGAGGAAAGCTGGAAGCATGACAGAGTTGGATATCGTTCAATTAAAAAAACAAAAAATCAGGGAGAAAGAACTCAAGGAGCAGAGCAATGCATGAAACTGAAAAAAGAAAAAACCTTTTAAAAACAACTATAACTAGAAAACGCTAAAGATTCCACACACACACAAAAAAAACCTTAGGATAAATAAACTCAGCAAAATAATCAGGTATAAAATCAACACACAAAAATCCGTTACATTTCTAGCCACGAACAATTTCTGAAAAGAAAAATTAATTTAAAAATTCCATGTACAATAGCATCAAAAAGAATAAAATACTTAGGAATAAACTTCACCAAGGAAATGAAAACTACAAAATATTTCTGAACAAAAACTAAAGACAACACAAATAAAGGCAGTGAAGACCCTCGCCCGCATGGATCGGACGCTGAGACGCCAGTGCTGCCCAAAGCAATTTATAGATTTAGTGCAAACCCTATCAAAACCTCAGTGGCATTTTTTTTTCCAGAAAAAGGAAAATCCATCCTAAAATTCACATGGGATCTCAAGAGACCCTAAAAAAGACCAAAGTTGGAGGTCTCACACTTCCTGATTTCAAAACTTATTACAAAGCTAAAGTAACCAAAACAATGTGGTACTGGCATAAACACAGACATAGACCAAGAATAGAATAGAGATGAAAACAAATGCACATACGGTCAAATGATTTTCAATAAGGGTGCCAAAGCCAATCAATGGGAAAGGGACAGTCTTTTCAACAAATGGCACTGGGAAAACTAGATATCAACATGTAAAAGAATGATGTTGTATCTGTACCTTATACCATATGCCAAAACTAACACAAAAATGGATCAAAGACTTAAAAACAAAACCAAAAACTATAAACTCTAGGGGGTTAATATCCAAAATCTATAAAGAACTCCTGTGATTCAACAACAACAACAAAAGAATAATCCAGTTTTTAAACAGGCAAAAGATTTGAACAGCCATCTCTCTAAAGAAAACATACAAATAGCTAATGAGTACATGAAAAAGTGCTCAACATCACTATTTAGGGAAATGCAAATCAAAACCACAATGAGATACCACCTCACGTCCATCAGGATGGCTCCTATAAAAAAAAGAAAGAGTGAGAGAGAGAGGAAGGAAGAAAATAATGACTGTTGGTTAGGATATGGAAAAATTAGAGCCCTGTGCAATGTAAATTGGTGCAGCCATTATGGAAAACAGTATGGTAATTCTTCAAAATATTAAAAATAGAATTATCATATGATCCAGCAATTTCACGTGCCGTTATACATCCCAAAGAATTGAAACCACAGTCTCTAAGAGATATTTACACAGCCATGTTCATAGCAACATTATTCACACTAGCCAAAAGGTGGAAGCAACCCGAGTGTCCATCAGTGGGTGACTGGATACACAAAATATATGTATGCAATGGACACTGTCCAGCCTTAAAAAGGATGTAAATACTGACACATGCTACATCATGGATGAACATTAAGGACATTATGCTAAGTGACATAAACCACTCACAGATGCTCCATGATGCCACTTATATGAGGTATCTAGAGCAGTCACATTCATAGAGACAGAGGGTTAAATGATGCTTGCCAGGGGATGGGGATGGGCGGATTGGGGAAGAAATGGAGTATAGAGTTTCGATTTTGTAAGATGAAAAAGTTCTGAAGATCAATTGCATGACAATGTGAATATACTTAGCAATACTGAACTGTACATTGAAAAATGGTTAAGATGGTAAATGTAATCTTCCATGTGTTTTATTGCAATTAAAATTTTTAAAGCAACTATAATTCATATTTTGAGAGACACAGGAGATAATATTACATCCATGAATAAGTATAGGCTGTTATTTTTTAAAAAGAGTAAGAAATTGCTCTTAAAATGAAAAATTATGAGAAGAGACATAAAAATCCAACTATAAAATTTGGAAGTTAAAGTTGAGGTAACGTCCCAGAAAACAGGACGTTTTTCAAAATGGAAAATTGGAAAGAAAATTTTGAAAAAGTAGAGGATCAATCCAAGAGGTCCAACATCCAACCAAAACAGAAAAAAAAAAAAAAAAAAAGGAATGGATGAAATTAGCACACAGAAATGTCCCCAAGTTGATTTTTAGATTAAGAGATTGGTTTCCACATGGACAGGTTCACCCAGTGCCCGTGATAAATGCACATCTGAAACTTTAGAGCTCTGAGAGATCCTAAAAACATCCAGAGAGAAAAATCAAGTCACACATATACGCAGGATCAGATGTCAGAATGTCATCTGACTTTTCAACAGCAACAATGGATCATCTCTCCAAAATTCTGAGGGCAATTTATTTCTAGCCTAGAACTCTACACCCAGCGAAACTATCAGTCAATGCTACTGGAATACATGCTCTGCCGAAAACAAGGAAATAAATTCTGGCTGGGGGGAAGCAGAATTTATTCTTCACTGTGGCATGTCGGGTCTTTAGTTGGAGCATGCAAACTGTTTGTTGCAGCATGTGAGATCTAGTTCCTTGGCCAGGGATGGAACGTGGGCCCGGTGAATGGGGAGCTTGGAGTCTTAGCCACTGAACCACCAGCGAAGTCCCTGTGTGTTTGTTTGTCTTTAATGAGGTGATTAAATACCTCTAGAAAAGCAAAAATGTTGTCCAATAAGGAAAAATCAGATCATAACACACTTCGAGGTTCAGCTATGAACAATAGTTCCATAGTTATTAATATTATACTTAAACAATGAATACTGATGCAACAGCAATAAAATGCTATAACTAAACTGAGAGGCAAGGAGGGGCAATAATGTGTGGGATGAGATGATGAAGGGAATTACATCTTCATCTTCCATAGAAGGGAGGCAATAGACACAGTTTCAAAAAGTGGAAAATCTGAATTCAATGTGTTATTTAAAAATAAGAAGGCATATGACAGAAGTGCCATCTAAAATGTGTAAAAGAGGCGTTGTCTTTGGAAGTGAGAACTGAGATTGGGGAAAGGATGGGGCAAACGACTGATTTTTTAATTATATGCCTACGATAAATCAGTTACCTGACTTCTTCACCTAATGCGAGCGTAAACATGACAGATGGGCGTCCCTGGTTGCTCAGTGATAAAGAATTGACCTGCCAGCGCAGGAGACACAGAATCGTTCTTCTGACTCTTCTGAAAGATCCCACGCGCGGCCGAGCAACCAAACCTGTGTACCACAGCACCTGCGCCTGGGCTCCGGAACTCTGGAGTGGCAGTGACTGAGGCTGGGCGCCTAGAGAAGCCACCGCAATAAGAAGCCCGTCCTAGGCAACTAGAGAGGAGCCCCCATGGGCCATAGCTAGACCAAAAGCCCATGCGGCAATGAAGACCCAGCACAGCCAAAAATAAATCAATTCTAGAAATAAATTGAAGGTAGAGATTGCTTTGTGAAAAGTTTAAATCTTCAAGCAGCAGTCGGCTGTAAAAACAATTACTTTTCTTATAAACACTTAGATTATTACTGTCATCTGTAAATCCATTTACCAAAAAAGCACACATTACTTTTTTATTGCTTAGAAAATAAAATTATGCTCTAGTAAGTAAAAAAAATCCAACTACATGCTAGACTATGAAGCAGCCATGGTGCTGCTTTGGAACAGTTTGTGGGACAAGAAGCAGCAGTTAGAACCAGATACGGACAACGGACTGGTTCCGAATTGGGAAAAGAGTATTTCAAGGCTCTATTTTGTCACCCTGCTTATTTAACTTCTATGCAGAGTACATCATGTGAAATGCTAGGCTGGATGTAGCACAAGCTGGAATCAAGATTGCTGGAAGAAATATCAACAACCTCAGATATGCAGATGACACCACCCTAATGGCACAAAGCAAAGAGGAACTAAAGAGCCTCTTGATGAAGGTGAAAGAGAAAAGTAATAAAAATTGACTTAAAACTCAACATTCAAAAAACTAAGATTATGGGCTTCCCTGGTGGTCCAGTGGCTAAGACTCTGAGCTCCCAATGCAGGGGGCCAGGGTTCAATCCTTGGTCAGAGATCTAGATCTCGCACGCCGCAACTCAAAGAGCCTCTGCGCCACAACAAAGATCGAAGATCCCACGTGCCTCAGTGAAGACCCAGTAGAGCCAAATAAATAAATAAAATTATTTAAAAAAAAAAAAAAAAAACTAAGATTATGGCATCTGGTCACATCATTTCATGGCAAATAGATGGGGAAATAATGGAAACAGTGACAGACTTTATTTTCTTGGGCTCCAAAATCACTTTGGACTGTGACTACAGCCACAAAATTAAAAGATGCTTGCTCCTTGGAAGAAAAGCTATGACCAACCTAGACAGAATATTAAAAAAGCTGAGACATCATTTTGACAACAAAGATCCATAAATCGAAGCTGTGGTTTTTCCGTAGTCATGTATGGCTGTGAGAGTTGGACCATAAAGAAGGCTGTTGTTGCTCAGTCCCTCAGTCAAGTCCAACGTTTTGCAACCCCATCGACTGCAGCCCATCAGGCTTCCCTGTCCTTCATTATCTTCTGGAGGTTGCTCAAACTCATGTCCACTGAGTAAGCGATGTCATCCAACCATCTCATCCTCTGTCATCATGTTCTCCTGCCTTCAATCTTTCCCAGCATCAGGGTCTTTTACAATGGGTCAGTTCTTCGCATCAGGTAGCCAAAGTACTAGAGCTTCAGCTTCAGCATCAGTCCTTCCAATGAATGTTTGGGATTGATTTCCTTTAGGATTGACTGGGTGGATCTCCTTGCAGTCCAAGAGACTCTCAAGAGCCTTCTCCAACACCACAGTTCTAAAGCATCTATTCTTCTTTAAGGTCCAACTCTCCCATCCATACATGACTACTGGAAAAACCATAGCTTTGACTACACAGACCTTTGTTGGCAAAGTAATGTCTCTGCTTTTGAATATGCTGTCTAAGTTTGTTGTTTGTTGTTTGAATATGCTGTCTAGCTTTTGTTCCAAGGAGGAAGTGTCTTCTGATTTCATGGCTGCAGTCACTGTCCGAAATGATTTTGGAGCCCAAGAAAATAAAGCCTGTCACTGTTTCCATTGTTTCCCCATCTATTTGCCATTAAGTGATGGGACCAGATTCGATGATCTTAGTTTTTTGAATGTTGAGTTCTAAGGTAGCTTTTTCACTCTCCTCTTTCACCTTCATCAAGTCTCTTTAGTTCCTTTTTGCTTTCTGCTATTAGGTTGGTACCATCTGCTTATCTGAGGTTATTGTTATGCAGATAAAGAAGGCTGAGCAGCAAATAATTGATGCTTTTAAACTGTGTTGTTGGAGAAGACTCTTGAGAGTCCCTTGGACAGCAAGGAAATCAAATCAGTCAATCCTAAAGGAAATCAACCCTGAATATTCACTGGAAGTGTTCAGTTCGGTTCAGTCGCTCAGTCGTGTCTGACTCTTTGTGACCCCATGGACTGCAGCATGCCAGGCCTCTCTGTCCATCACCAACTCCTGGAGTTTACTCAAACTCAGGTCCATTGAGTCAGTGATGCCATCCAACCATCTCATCCTCTGTCCATCCCTTCTCCTCCCACCTTCAATCTTTCCAAGCATCAGGGTCTTTTCCAGTAAGTCAGTTCTTCGCATCAGGTGGTCAAAGTATTGGAGTTTCAGCTTCAATGTCAGTCCTTCCAATGAGTATTCAGGACTGATTTCCTTTAGGATTGACTGGGTGGATCTCCTTGCAGTCCAAGGGACTCTCAAGAGTCTTCTCCAACACCACAGTTCAAAAACACCACTGGAAGTGTAACAAGAGGGAAAGGGGCAGGTACAACTTTTGAAAGAGTGACAAAGCCCAAGGACACAATGTAAACCAATTAGGATCAAATGGGAGCAAGATGGCAAAGGAGACTAGACCTTGATCCTCAATCAGCAAGTGAAATGACACACCAGAGGTGCCCCGACAGTTCCAAGGCACTGTCAAAACACCACGGAGTGGGTGGTGGCCTAAATCCTGGAAATCTCCACCCTTTCCCAAAAATAGCTGGCATAATCCTCCCACTCATTTGCATATGAAATTACCCAGCCTTAAAAAAAAAAGAAAACTATGGTGTTGGACAAGACCCTTGAGAGTTCCTTGGACTGCAAGGAGATCCAACCAGTCCATCCTAAAGGAGATCAGTCCTGGGTGTTCATTGGAAGGACTGATGTTGAGGCTGAAACGCCAATCCTTTGTCCATCTGATTCGAAGAGCTGACTCATTTGAAAAGACCCTGATGCTGGGAAAGATTGAGGGCAGGAGGAGAAGGGGATGACAAAGGATGAGATGGCTAGATGGCATCACTGACCCTATGGACATAAGTTTGAGTAAACTCTGGAGTTGGTGATGGTCAGGGAGGCCTGGTGTGCTGCAGTCCATGGGATCACAGAGTCAGATACAACTGAGCAACTGAACTAAACTGACTGATAAAAACTAACCACACTCTGTCTGTGGAGTGTACTTCTCTCTGAATCTGAATAAATCCACATTTTACCTATTATTTTGTCTCTCACTGAATTCTTTCTGCAATGAGACATCAAGAACCTGAGCTTCATTGGGCCCTGAAACCAGGTACTGTGGGTTTTGGCTGGGTTCGAGTCCCAAACTGGGTTTTGCTGGGTTCAAGTCCCAGCCACATGGGTTCAAGTCCCAAGCAGGGTTTTGTCTGCTGAATCAGTCCTGAATATTTATTGGAAGGACTGATGCTGAAGCTGAAGCTCCAACACTTTGGCCACCTGATGCGAGAAGTCTCTGGACTTTCTGGAAAAGAGAAAACTCACTGGAAAAGACTCTGATGCTGGGAAAGACTGAGGACAGGAGAAGAAGAGGACGACAGAGGATGAGATGGCTGGATGGCATCACCAACTCAATGGACATGGATTGACACAAACTCCGAGAGATGGTGAAGGACAGGGAAGACCGACATGCTGCAGTTCACGGGGTTGCAAAGAATCGGACACAACTAGTGACTGAAGAACAATAACAGCCATGGATGGGAGAGAAGGGAAGGAAGACTTAAGGGCAGAGACAGCCTTGAGGTCTACCTGGATGAATGGGACCAGGCTGGCTTCTCCGCCCTGCTGAATACAAAGAACAGTGGAAGTTCTTGGGAAGCTGGGCCTTTCCAAGGAACAAGTTTAGAGGCGGAAGAGCTGAAGTGGCGAGGCAGGGGGGGGGGACACCAAGCCCAAGGGTGTAAGAAGGCCCCTGAAAGGAGGAGCGGTCCCAAGGAGGCTGTGGGAGGAAGGAACCCTAGCCATGGAGACCGAGGTGAGTTGTCAACAAGGTAACAAAGTGGCTAATGATGTCAAGTGCTGCTTCGCGATCTGGAGTACTTAACACAGACAAAGAACACTGCGCCCTGTGATCTCACACTGTCCGGGGTGACTGCCCACCACCACCACCCACAGGAGGCTTTTCCAAGAGCAGTGAGAAGGGACAAAGGCAGGGCTACGTGAGGGCGTCCACACTAGGCTCCCAAGCGCAGCACATTTCCACCCACAGCACCCCGTCCCTTCTAATTCTCTGGGAGGCAGGACGCTTAGTTACTGGATCAAAGGCATGCAATGCTTGGGACACACTTGGCACTAAAGAAATGGTTGGTCAGCAGAGATCTACATTGAACGGGGCTTCCTGGGTCACGATATGGGAACCCCAGCAAGCCCAGGAGGCTGGGCCTTCCCCAAAGCTTGGAGGCAGCTAGGCCGCACAAGTGCAGACTTTGCTGCTGGCCGCTCCCACCTGCCTCCTCATGCTCGTGGGGAGAGGACCTCAGAGGCAGTGAGGTTCACGGGGTGGCTCCTCCTGCCTCCCAGAGCCTGTTTGCTCATGGAGAAAGGACAGGGTGGGGACAGTAGGAGGCTTCCATGTCCTTCTTCAGTGATTTTTTTTTTTTTTTAGCCACAAGCACATATTACTTTTATAATGAGCAACAAAGAATAAAGACATTTTCAAGTTGAAAATAAAATGAGGCTGCAGGAGACTAGCCCATCTCTGAGGCCCCCTCCAAAGCTAAGATGCTGCAATTCTAAGTAATTTCCTATTCTTTATTTGCCTGTCCTGTGAGGAGCATTTGGTGAAGCAGCCTTGTGTGGGGGGTGGGGGATACGTTTGTATTCCCCCCACAGATGCTGGGCCCAGCCGGCTGGCCCCGGACGTATGTTGCCAGGCTGTGGGACATATCATCTTCCCAATGTCCCCACTCTGGGAGGTCACCTGGTGTGACGGGGCCTAGCCCAAAGCTCTGGGCTCATTCCTGGCCTGGAAGACTCCCCAAATGACCTGTTCTAAGGCCACAGAAAGGGCTTGGGTATGGGCCCTGTGGGAGACTCCTGGACCCCCATCGGAGCAGTCCTGGAGTTCTAGGGAGTTTGTTGTGGTTTAACAAATCCTGGAAAGGGGGAGTTGTGGCCCCACGCCCAGGGCCCACTGCCTCTTTCCCAGCACAGGAGAACTCCCTCCATAGTAAGAGCCCCACTGGAGGGTCACAGGGCAGGATAGAACATCCCCCATCCATACCCAGTATATGAAGAACTCACAGAAGAGGGAGGGCCCCCACGTGGCTCAGTCAAGCCTGAGTGGGACCCTAGTTCCACCTCCTATCAGCCCTGTGACCTTGGGCAAGGCCCTTAGCTGAGGCCAGGCTATCCTGAGATAAAGAGGTCAAGAATGCAACGCCCCCAGCCCCGCCCAGGTGGTGGGGAGCAGGAGAGGTCTCACAAACCGCAGTGTAATCTGTTTAATCCTGGGAGGGTCCAGAGGCTGCCCTTTGGCCAAAAGGAGCTTTTAATCTGCACTTCCCCCACAGACCCCGGTCGGCTCTGGAAGTTTCCCCACCCGCAAGGCGTCCCCTCCGGCGTCAGTCCAGGCGAGAGCCACCACCAGCCGCTGCAGCGCAGGACTGGTCTCCCAGCTCCGGCGCGCCAGGCGGGCCCACGACCTTGGAGGGACCCGGGAGAGGAAGCTTCACCGAGCGACAGTACTTTTCCACTGCACTGCTCGGCCACCTCGGCTGACTTTCTGCTGCGCAGATAGGAGGCAAAAGGAGCCAGGCCGGCCCCGGGAGGAACCCACCCGAACTCGCGCTCAGAGATGCGCGGAGGCAGGAGCTGCGGGTAAGGGGCAGTGGGCATCCGAGAAAGAGGAGGGGGGCACCGAACCCTGCCAGAGGGGCTGAGAGGGCGAGCTGAGAAACTTGCACTGTCAAAGCCCTTGGGTAGATTTCAAGCGCTTCCTGCTCCTTGACCTCCGACAATAATGATTAAACCCGACCCACCGCGCCTGTGCCGGGTCTCAGGCGAAGAGCCCCGCTGGCCGGCGCGGGGGGAGGAGACGGAGGAGGGGACGAGAGAGCTAGCGGTCCCGCCCGGTGATGTAGGCAGCCGGGGGAGGTGGAGCCGCGACGCCTGGAGGAGTCCCCACCGCAGTCGCGGCTCTCGGTCTACCCCTCCGAGCAGCCAGCCTCCAGCCCCGGCTCCGGCGACTTCCCCGCCGCCGCAGTTTGAGCGGCTGGGACCGCGGGGTGCCCCCCTCTTCGGATCTGGGGGGCGCGTCTCCACCCCGCCCAGCCCCTGCCCCTCCTGGCTTCCCGGACGGCTGGAGCGACTCCCGGGGGAAGCTGTTCCCGGACGCTCAGGGCCGTCGCCCGGGCATCTCGGCTGCCAGCCCGGCTGGGCACCGGGCATCTGCGAAGCCAGCTAGCCCTGCCTGGCACTGGGCATCTGCGGGCACCGATTGTCCCCGGCGCCGCCCAGCTTCTCGAACGCCCTGGGCCGCGGGCTTCTGGGCGCGCTCCCCTCCCCCGGCCGCCGGGCCGGCCGCCCGCGAGCTCCCGGCGCCCCCAGCCCCTCGGGCCGCCGCCGCAGCCGCCGCGATGCTGCCCTGGAGGCGTAACAAATTTGTGCTGGTGGAGGACGACGCCAAGCGCAAGGCCAAGAGCCTGAGCCCCGGGCTCGCCTACACGTCTCTGCTCTCCAGCTTCCTGCGCTCCTGCCCGGACCTGCTGCCCGACTGGCCGCTGGAGCGCCTGGGCCGCGTGTTCCGCAGCCGGCGCCAGAAAGTGGAGCTCAACAAAGAGGACCCGACCTACACCGTGTGGTACCTGGGCAACGCCGTCACCCTGCACGCCAAGGGCGACGGCTGCACCGAGGACGCCGTGGGCAAGATCTGGGCGCGCTGCGGGCCGGGCGGGGGCACCAAGATGAAGCTGACGCTGGGGCCGCACGGCCTCCGCATGCAGCCGTGCGAGCGCAGCAGCCCGGGGGGCCCCGGGGGCCGCCGGCCGGCGCACGCCTACCTACTGCCGCGCATCACCTACTGCGCGGCGGACGCGCGCCACCCGCGCGTCTTCGCCTGGGTCTACCGCCACCAGGCGCGCCACAAGGCGGTGGTGCTGCGCTGCCACGCCGTGTTGCTGGCGCGGGCGCATAAGGCGCGCGCCCTGGCCCGCCTGCTCCGCCAGGCCGCGCTGGCGGCCTTCAGCGACTTCAAGCGCCTGCAGCGCCAGAGTGACGCGCGCCACGTGCGCCAGCAGCACCTCCGCGCCGGGGGCGCCCCAGCCGGCTCGCTGCCCCGCGCCCCGCTGCGCCGGCTCCTCAACGCCAAGTGCGCCTACCGGCCGCCCCCAGCCGCCGAGCGCGGCCGCGGGGCGCCGCGCCTCAGCAGCATCCAGGAGGAGGACGAGGACCAGGACGAGGACGCGGGGCCGCGCGAGCGGCCGGAGGTGCTCAGCCTGGCCCGCGAGCTGAGGACGTGCAGTCTGCGGGCCGCCCCGGCGCCTCCGCCGCCCTCGCAGCCCCGCCGCTGGAAGGCCGGCCCCCGGGAGCGAGCGGGCCAGGCGCGCTGAGAGCCGGAGGTGGGGGGCGCGGGGCGGATGGACAGGCCTCGCGGCCCCAGAACCGGCCGGCCTGACGTAGAGCCTCCAGCCTCGGCCCTGCCCACTACGGCTTCCCCGTGGTCCCCCCACCCCGCCCTTGTCTCCCTCGTGGTCTCTGTCCGCCCCGCGCCTCATCCTGGCTCAGGGTGACGCCTGACATGCCCTTGAGTGTGGGGGGCGGCGAGCTGGGGGAGCAGCAGTATTCCGTGTTCGCCCCCCACGCCCGGAGCCTGCCGCCGCCCTCCACTGTGGAATTGCCTCCCCGACGCTTAACACCAAGTTGCTTTGCCCATAGGCCACGCCCTGCCTCCCCAAACATCCTCTCTAGAGAAGGGGGCTTGGGGAGGAGACTCTTCCAGAAAACCAGGAAGGTGGCCTTGGATCTTGGCCCCGGGGGGAGACGGTGGGTCTGCCCGTAGCCCGGGTAGCCCTGGGCAGGCATTCTTAGAGCGGGAAGAATAGTGGCCCCGGAGAGCTGAGGCCAGGCCCCAAGTGGCACCTGAGTCTACTGCCATACCACACAAGGAAGCGTGCCCAGACTCTACGCCTGGCCTCTCCACCCCTTGGAGGACTTCTGGGACTTGGCTGCTCTGCCTGTAGAGAAAACGGGGATGTTCCTACCACCCCAAACAACAGACGGCCGGGAACAGCCCTGTGCAGCAGGCCGCGGCCCAAGCCTGTGTCCTGGTGCCCGCAGGCCTCCTCACCCACCCTGTCTTTCTGCATACAAATGTGTGTGGGTCCTCACTCAGCGCCCCACAGCTAGGACCAAGACGTGGCCTCCAACGGAGGTAAGAGGACATCTGGCAGGTGTTTGAGGCACTGACCGGCCAGCAAATGGACAGGGGAAAGATGTCCCCAAGCCAAGGCTTGTCAGAGCCGGAGGGTACTGACGGCACCCAGCTTCTGACAGCAAGATGAGGCTGGAGAGTGCGGTGACCCCACCGGGGGAGCGGGCCCCTGCCCACGTGTCTTTTAACAAGGTCACTAAAAGCCCAAAGATCTATGTGTCACCAAATGATCATTGTAAATAAACCGTTCCTGCTTTTTCAGCCTGTCACCACTCTTGTGTTGTGCTTGATGCCAGGCCTGTTGACGATGAAAAGATGATCATCAGACCCTTGAAGGGCAGGAGAGGTCCCAGGAAGCATCCCCCGTAGCAGCTGGAGCCAACTCTCAGGAGGGGGGCAGAGTTGCTGCCAGGACCCTGTTCCCTTCATGTCAGGAGAGGAGACAGAAGCAGGTGCCTTGCCTGCAAATCACATGGGCTAAGCCTGGGAGGGGTGTCAGCTGTCTGTCTCGGGCTTCTGGAATGTCTGTCTGCCTGGGCACCAAACGCAAGTGTCTCTGGAGCATTTGGGCGGGGAGGGGGCAGGGGGCTGGGGCCTTCTCATGAGCTGTGTATCTTTGAGAAGGGGTGTGTGTGTGTGTGTGTGTGTCGAGGCAAATGGTATTTGCTGGGTCTCCTTGGGGATGTAAAAGAGAGGGGTGAGCAATCCAGTTTGCCTTCAGAGGAGCTGGAGAGGTCTATCGAGACCTTTAGGACAGCCTGAGTCCTGAGCTTGGATATCTTCTTCATTTCTGTGCTGAGTTGGGCACTGATCCCAGGCTTGTCCAGAGCCCAGACAAGCGGCCTCTGCAGTCAGCCGCCATCAGGACGGCTCTGTGTCCCGTAGACCCGAGGGCACCCCTGTCACTTCAGCCTGGCGGAACACAGGGTCAGGGGACTGTGAAGGGGCAAGCCGGGCTTGACTTCATCACGCGTTTGGGGAGTGACAGGGGCCCACTACCACTCATGTGGTAGCGTGTTCACTGCTTCCCTCTTATCAACCTCCAGGGATTTGCTGGGGTTTCTCCCCATACGGAGAGAGAGATAGGAGAGACCTGGGAGCGGAGGAGGGGCTGCAAGCCAGCCCCTGCTGTTGGAGGCAATCTCACCCAGAAACACGGCCGCAAGCACAGCCTCTTTAATCAGAAGTGTGCAGCAGAAATGTACTGAACGCCTGCCTTGGGACAGACGCTGAGCTAGGTCCCAGCGGTCCGGGAGGCCCTTCCCCGTGGCTCACACATTCTCAAGTGAAATGCACATAATTAAAGGAACAGTTGCAATGTAATAATTCACAAGCAGGCTCCCAGTCTTAGCCTCTGTGCCTCCGCTTGTCTCCAGCAGCCTCCCGAAACACGCACGCGCACACACACACACACACACACACACACGACTTCCTTCCCCCGTTCACGCTCTGTTCTCTAGATCGGGAGTTACAGGACCGGACTGCAAGGACTGTCTGCCTCCTTCCAGCTGTGTGATGCTGGGTAATGCGTTCAGCCTCTCTGGGCCCCGCCTTTATCGATGGTAAAGTGGGAGACAGCTGATTCCTGTTCACAGTCTGATTATAAGAAGGAAACAGAATGACGTCTGTGGAAAAGCTTTGGCAAATGACAATGCCCATATGAAGAACCACCATTTTACCCGTTTGTTACTGTTCAGTCACTAAGTCGTGTCTGACTCTCTGAGACCCCCAGGACCCCCAGCACGCCAGGTTTCCCTGTCCTTCACCATCTCCTGGAGTTTGCTCCAGCTCACATCTATTGAGTCGGTGATGCCATCCAGCCATTGCATTCCCTATCACCCCTTCTCTTGCCCTTAATCTTTCCCAGCATTGGGATCTTTTCCTATTTCACCCATAGGATTCTTCTGTTTAGGTTAGGATTTTTAGTCTGCCTTCCCCCAACCCCTACTCCACTCACCCCTGGCAATGGTGATTATAAGTCGTTTTTATCTCTCTCTCTCTCTTTGCCACACTGCATGGTTTGTGAGTTCTCAGCTCCCCCCAACCAGGGATTGAACCCGGGCCAAGGCAGTGAAAGCACAGAATCCTAACCACTAGACCACCAGTGAACTCCCACACCTCCATTCTCATTGTGTGTGATGGAGGGAGGCCCTGGTCCACCTTCCCTCTCGCAGTCGAGGATGAGATAAGCCACAAGCTGGCCGGTACAATGCCAACAGCCACCAGGCCCCAGAGGGGGTGTTGGGGGCAGCTCTAGCCCCCCAGGCCCCAGGCTTCATTGCTCCCAAGGGAGGGAGGTCCAGCCTGGGAAACACCCCCTCCTTCTCTGCACTGACTTTGCCTTTATCCCCTGAGCTTAGACACAAGCTCAAGAAGATCCCTGAACCGTTGAGCAAGCCATCCGGCGCCCATGTCTCATTTCTGGCATCCTTTGCCCACCTGTAAAATAAAAGTGGGAGCATTCTCTGAGTTCTGGGTTTCCCAGGTGTGCCCCAGGAGCTGCTGTGGGGAGTGATGGGGTGATGGAATAGGGAGGGCCCCCCAACCTGCTGTAACTGGAACATCTCTGTTTTCCCTTTGGGGTTTATGGGGTTCCAGTTGAATAATGGGAGCCTACCTCACCACGTCATGTCCGACTCTTTGCTGCCCCATGGACTGTAGCACGTCAGGCTTCCCTGTCTCTTACCACCTCCCAGAGTTTGCCCAAGTTCATGGAAACCTGCAGATTTTTCTTTTTGGAGGTCTTTTTTTGGGGGGAGGGGAGTAGGTTGGCCATACCATGCAGCATGAGTCCATGTAGCATGGAGGATCTTAGTTCCCCAACCAGGGATCAAACCTGTGTCCACTGCAGTGGAAGCATGGAGTCTTAACCAACTGGGCCAGAGAAGTAATGCTGGGATGTGAACATGGCAATGGAGGGCGTCCCAGAAACAACACAGCCAGGGACAACTCCGGCAGTGTGTCTTCCCGGGAGCTCTGGGGCCTTATCTGCTGCTCCCCTGATCCCACTCGGGAGGGGCTGGGCCGTGACCGGTGTGACTGGGCCGCAGCTCACAGCTCCAGCCACCCGTGCCTTCCTGACTCCTGTTCCTCCCCTTCCGTACACAGACATGCTCCCGGGTCCCCAGACCTTGCCGTGTGCGCCCACGTCCAGGCCCAGGCCCCTGCCATTCTCACCACCTCGAATGTCCTTTCCTTTGGCCGCACATGTTCAGCCCTACCCTCTCACAAGGCCCAGTCCCGCCTCCTCGGAACTTTCCTTAATGCACACCCCTCCTCCACTCCTGCCAGATCCAGGGGTCATCTCTCCTCTCAGACTCAGAATGGGGCCTGTGCTGTTCTCGTGGTCCTCATCAGATGACACTTCAGATTCCTGTTTTTATGGAAGTGTCTTACCTCATACTGCTTCGTAGATTCGTACTCATTTCCCCATCCCCTTCAGTACTCCTTGGCAGGAAAGTTATGACCAACCTAGACAGCATATTAAAAAGCAGAGACATTACTTTGCCAACAAAGGTCCATCTAGTCAAGGCTATGGTTTTTACAGTAGTCATGTATGGATGTGAGAGTTGGACTATAAACAAAACTGAGCACTGAAGAATTGATGCTTTTGAACTGTGGTGTTGGAGAAGACTCTTGAGAGTCCCTTGGACTGCAAGGAGATCCAACCAGTCCATCCTAAAGGAAATCAGTCCTGAATATTCATTGGAAGGACTGATGCAGAAGCTGAAGCTCCAATACTTTGGCCACCTGATGCAAACAGCTGACTCATTTGAAAAGACCCTGATGCTGGGAAAGATTGAAGGCGGGAGGAGAAGGGCATGACAGAGGATGAAATGGTAGGATGGCATCACCAACTCAATGGACATGAGTTCAGGTAAACTCCAGGAGCTGGTGATGGACAGGGAGGCCTGGCATGCTGCAGTCCACGGGGTCGCAGAGTCAGACACGACTGAGCGACTGAACTGAACTGAACTTCAGTACCTTGACCACCGCAGAGCAGAGAGTGAGGCTCCACAGTAACTTGTTGAATGAATACGTGAATGAATGAGCCAGACAGAGAGCCATCACAGGATAGGAAACCAAGTGGGTGGAGGAGCGTTCCTTCTGCCAGGCTTCTGCCTGGGGAGGCTGAAGGGGAGCTATCCTCAGATGCCCTGCTCAGGGGGACGGCTATTCTTGGGGAGGAAAACCGAGGCCCAAGAGATAAGGCCAGCGGAAGAGACCGCAGCCCCTGTCCCTGGGGTCCGCTCTGAGTTCCAAAGCCCCAGGTTGGGGCCTCCTCCCTCTCTGGTCTAGTCCAGCCCTGGCAGAGGGCTGCCACTCACAACACAGAGCAGCTCCTGGCAGACACCAGACACCCTCCGGGTTCGCAGTCTGGGCAGCTGGAAGATCATCCAGACAGATGCCGTCTCTAATTTAACACAGGCGGTCAGACCTTGGGCTTGGGCACAGGATGGACCTGACTGCCGGTCCCAGAGCTGCCACTTGATGATGGCTTTATAACTTGGAGCAGGTTTCTGAAAGCTTTCGGTGCCTTGATTTTCCATCTGTAAAAACAGGGGTGGGTGAGTTCCAGATTTTATACAGTGGTTGGGAGAATGAAAGCCTTGCACATCTGAATAATTTAGCACAGTGCCCAATGCACACAATAAGTTGTAACTGCTGCCCTTGTGTTGCTTATTATCATTTTTACCTGGCACTCTCCTTACTGACAGCCCTGGGATGAGGAGATTGGGTCCCTGAAGCACTAAATATGCTGCTTGTTCATGCCTTGGGGTGGCATCATCTCTAAATCACGGTAGAAGATACAGCTTCAGCTTGTCTTATTTTCATCTCCAGTTGTTCAGCCGCATGAGCGTGATTGCCTTAACACTAGATTAGATCTAGTATCTCATGCTTTTGCATCTCCTTCTCGCCTGAGCACCCGGCACAATGCCAGGCGCACAGTGAGCACGTCAGAGGTCAGTGAGTGAATGAAAGATTAGCTGCTGCCTGCAGCAGTGTTGGCACATGGTCTTCCCAGCTAAGGTCTTCAGAAAGCTGGGGTGCCAGTCCTTTGTGGTGATGGGCCAGCTTCCCTCCAGCTCCTGTCTGCCCTTAGCTATGGGCTGTGGGGCAGAGGAGGGCTTCCCAGGTGGCGGCTAGTGGTAAAGAGCCCACCTACTGATGCAGGAGGCATAAGAGACGTGGGTTCGAACCCTGGGTCAGGAAGATCCCCTGGAGGAAGGCACAGCAACCCGCTCCAGTGTTCTTGCCTGGAGAACCCCATGGACAGAGGAGCCTGGCGGGCTACAGTCCCTGGGGTCACAAAGAGTCGGACACGACTGACGTGGCTTTGCACGCCCACAAGCATGGAGCGGAGGAAGGTGCTGCTGGCTTAGAGACCAGTAAAGGTAGCTGAAAAGGATTGAGGGGGCTGACACGTGGATCTGAGGAGTCTTAAAATCAAAACTGTTCTCTCTGTCCCTTTGTTCCACTGCCCGCCTGTCCGCAGAGCAACTATGGGCTTGGCAGCTGATCCAGGATAAAAAAGCCTCCTCATCACTCAATGTAAGAATGCGAAGGAGGTTGGGTAGGCAAGGGGTGAAGGGGGCAGGTGGATCCAGACATCATAAAGGAGACCGCAGCTGGAAAGATTGGGCCAGTCCTGCTGCATGCCAGGGACAAAGGCTGAAGGACTTGGACTGTTCTAGAAGGCACAGGTGGGTCTTGTTTTTGCCTGCCCGGGATTCACCCACCCCTCTTTTAAGGTACAGACTGCCTCCCCTTTCTCCCTGGCACTGAGATGTGGTTATGTGACTAAGCTGTGGCCAGTACAATAGATGAGTGCCTCGCCCGGGGCCTGGACCTAACAAAATGTAACCTTTGCTTTATTCTCCCACAGACCTGTTGGATGTCATCAACCCAGGGTGTCCTGGGAAGCTAAGTGTTGAAGATGACAGAGCCTCCACCAGCCTGGGCCCCTGGATGAGCATAAAAAGTAGAGCCCCAGCCCTGACACCAATGGGAGCAAGAAATGAAACTGTATTGTGTTAGCTGCTGACGTGCTGGGGTGTTTATTGCAGCACGTGGCTTACCTGGGCTAACACACTCTTCTTGAGACCCACTGCCCTGATGCTCTTGGTAAAACCATCATTCTCTGCTTTTGGTCCCTGGGGCTTCAGGTGGAGCTTGACTTCACACACATGGGCTCCAGAGGGGGACATATGATTCAGGCCTGACCCATCAGAATTATCCCATATCCTTAGCCCTAGAGATCAGTTCTGGGGTGAGCATGTGACATGGTCAGAGCCACTGGAACTTTGTCCTGGGACTTCCATTGGAAACTCTTAGGAAGAGAAATGCTCACTTTATGCTGGAGTTGCTGAGAAGTAGGGAGAATGTCTGGTGGTGCTGGCAGCCACCTTGCCACCATGAGGAGAGAGAGAGAGCCAGAGAGCCAGCAGGGAAAAGCAGAGTGGGCCACAAGCCCCACGGCATTTGTTTGAGGCCCTGGACCTCACCAGGCCTGCCCGGGTCTGCCCCTGGAGTTTCAGTGCCTTGAGCCAATTGTTGTCGATGTTATTCAGTCACAAAGTCACGTCCGAGTCTTTGCGACCCCGTGGACTACAGCACTCCCGGTTCCCCTGTCTTTCACTCTCTCTGGGAGTGTGCTCAGATTCACGTCCATTGAGTCAGTGATGCTATCCAGCCACCTCATCCTCTGTCATCCCCTTCTCCTTTTGCCTCAGTCTTCCCCAGCATCAGGGTCTTTCCCAACGAGCCTGGAGCCAATGAGGTCTACTTTCCACCTAAGCCAGTGTGAGCTGGCCTTTCGGCTGTTGCATCTAAGACGGCTCTGGCCCTGCCAGCTATTCCATGTTCTCATCAGCTCAGCAGCTCTGGAAACGGGGGATTGTTGAAGAGCTGCAGGGTCTGTCGTGGGGCCCGACTGTGCGACATCCAGCCAGCTCACCGGATCCAAACGTTCCCGGCCCTCTCCCTCTCTGAGGTCACTGGATCTTCCATCCGGGCTGCCCCTCGCGCACCTTCCCAGGCCCCTCTCCCTGGAGCAGCCTCCTTCGCTGCTCGCAGCACCTGCTCCTCCACGCCTCCAATCAGCACGTGTCCGACCCTGACTCCACGTGCCGCTGCGCTCAGCCTCACCAGTCTCTGGCCTTCCTTCAAATGCTAGAGCTCGAGGCTGATCGGTACAGCCCAGGATGGTCACCACAGATCATGAACAAACCCTGGGCCGCTCTCTTGAGACTGGGGAGTCGGCTCATCAGATGTTAAGTGTGGCTGATTAAGCCAGTCTCCCAGGGGACCATCAATGGTGGAAGTTCCTTTCCTTTTTTTTGGCCACACTGCGCGGTTTGTGAGATTGTGAGATCTTAGTCGCCCTAACAGAGATCGAACGTGCATTCCCTGCAGTGGAAGCTTTGGAGCCTTAACCACTGGACCGCCAGGGACGGGGCATCTCTGATAATAGCGTGAGGTCTCAACAGGTTGATCTTTGGAGTCAAAGGCCTGGAAATGCTTGTTACTCATTTTGGGGACACAGACAAGTCACTTGACTGCTCTGCACCCCCATTTTCTCTGTAACACAGAGGCAACACTCCCAGCCATTCCTGCTGCAGAGGACTATTGTGTAAGGGGCTGTTCGAGTGGTATGGGGCGTGAGAGGGCTTTGAAAAGCATCAAACGCCCCACAAGGGGCAGGGTGCTTCCTTCCTGACGCCAGGACAAGCAAGTTGGAAGGAGGCTACCCTGCAACATCCAGGCTGAAGGGCTCCTACGTGTGGAGAGAAGCCCACAGCCAAGGGGGTGAACACAGACTGCAGCGAGGGTGGTCTAAGGTAGACATCTGCAGGGGTTCCTGGAAGGAGAGAGTGACATGACCCAGAAGTGGCTTCCCAGCTCGGACAATAAGCTCACACGCACCTCCCCGCAGGGCAACCTCGAGGGATGATTGGTTTCAATCAGTCTGCAACCAGAGGAGTGGCCGGGGAGGCCCCGGAAGACCCTTGCAGCCCAAGCGGCCTCTGAGGCCCCAAAGCAGGGGCAGGAAGGAGCAGGAAAGAGCGGGCTGGAGCATCTGCTTCTTGTGATGTCATCACACCTGTGATCTCAGATCCCACAGGCCCTGGGCAGCTCCCGCGCATCTCCAGGCACCAAAATCAGTCTCAGATTGTGAGCGATCGGCAGCCTTTGAAATAGAGGCTCAGATGCCAGGAGGGGAGAGGGACATTCCAAGGTCCAAGTGGATACTGCCCACGCCTGTCCCTCCCTACGTCCCTCAGTCTCCAAAGGACATAAGCTCAGAGACTGGCATCACAGCGCCCCTCTGCCAGAATCTCAGTGATACACAGGCGCAGATGGTGAGCTGGGTCCTGGGAGGTGGGCTGCCGTCTTTAGGGAAAGTGTGCACACACACACACTAGATAACTGATGTTACAGACTGCAGCTTACTCTCTCCCACCTCTCTCCTGACTTGTGAGCACAAACAAACCCACATATGTACATACAGAGATCTTTGTTGTTTGGTTTTCACAAAAACAGAGTCTTTGGCTAACACATCCTGCAACTAGCTTTATCACTTACATCACGCGCCTCCCCCCGGCTCAGTGGCTCTCTGCCTAACTCATTCATCTTTTAATAGCTGCACGATGTATCTGACCATCCCCTGCTAATGTTTGTGCAGGTTGTCTCCTGTTTTCAAAATCACCTAATACATGTCCGCTGTGTGCAGATCCTGGATGAAGGAGCAGACGTGTGCTGAGAAGATCCATATGTGGGCAGAAAACAGGATCAAGAGGAGTTAACACGAATTTCTGGAGCTGGGCTCTCTCAGCCAGAAAGGCCTTTAGAGCTTGTGGTCCAATCTCCTGGTTTAAAAATGAGAAAGGGGATTTGTCCAAGGTCATATCACTCACTACTGAAATATCTGGGGCTATGATTTAGGTCTTCTGACTCCCAGACTAGTAATATCCTGTCATCTATACAAAAGCCGTTAAAATAAAAATTTGAAATAGGGCCAAGAAAGGTTTGTTTAGGCTTGTTGTTGGACACTCTAAGTCGTATCCTACTCTTGTGACCCCCATGGACTATATAGCCCACCAGGCCAACTCTCCATGGGATTTCCCAGGCAAGAATACTGAAGTGGGTTCCACTTCCTTCTCTAGGGGATCTTGCCGACCCAGGGATCAAACCCTCATATCCTGCATTGATTCTTTACCACTGAACCACAAAGTTACAGATGCCTAAAATTTAGGGGTTGAATAAGGAGATAAGATGTTCTCAAATCCCTTAGAGATGACAAAGGGAAAGGGCCTCTTTTTAGTCTTCCTTTTGCCCTTCTCACCAGGCAAATTTGCCCAAACACAAGCTCATTTCTGCCTCAGGGCCTTTGCACTTGCCACTGCCCAGGGAGGGACCACACTTGCCTCAGATTTCTGCTTGGCTGCCGCCTTCTCACACACAGATCTCAGCTCCACCGTCCCCACTTCAGAGAGGCCGTCCTTGCTTCCACCATCCCCACAACTAACCAACCTGTTCAGCCCTCATGTATCCCATTATCCTGCTTGTTGTCATCATCTGTAAAGACCTCAGGCATGTGTGTATCTGTCTGCTCATTAACAGTCTCTTCCTATTAGAACAGAAGCCCCATGAGGCAGAGAACTTGCCTGCGGAGGACCCTGACTGGCACGGGGTTTGTGATTAGCAATGATTTGAATTGACAGAGCCCATGTCTCCTGGCTGCTTGTCCAGGGATGCTCCCACTGCACCCAGAGGTATCTGGGTTACATCGGGGCTAGAGAGGCTACTGGCCCTGGCTCCTGGAGAGAGTGCTGGCTGCCAGCTTCTGTGAGGAAGGGGGCAGGGATCCTGCAAGGATTCAGTTCAGTCAGTTCAGTCACTCAGTCATGTCCAACTCTTTGCAACCCCACGGACTGCAGCACACCAGGCCTCCTGTCAATCACCAACTGCTGGAGTTTACCCAAACTCATGTCCATTGAGTCAGTGATGCCATCCAACCATCTCATCCTCTGTCCTCCCCTTCTCCTCCCACCTTCAATCTTTCCCAGCATCAGGGTCTTTTCAAACGGGTCAGTTCTTCGCATCATGTGGTCAAATATTGGAGTTTCAGCTTCAACATCAGTCCTTCCAATGAGTATTCAGGACTGATTTCCTTTAGGATGGACTGGTTGGACCTCCTTGCTGTCCAAGGGACTCTCAGAGTCTTATCCAACACCACAGTCCAAAAGCATTAATTCTTCAGTGCTTAGCTTTCTTTATAGGCCAACTCTCACATCCATACATGACCAATGGAAAAACCATAGCCTTGACTAGATGGACCTTTGTTGGCAAAGTAATGTCTCTGCTTTTTAATATGCTGTTTGGCTTGGTCATAACTTTTCTTCCAAGGAATAAGCATCTTTTGATTTCATGGTTGCAGTCACCATCTGCAGTGATTTTGGAGCCCCCCGAAATAAAGTCTGCCACTGTTTCCACTGTTTCCCCATCTATTTGCCATGAAGTGGTGGGACTGAATGCCATGATCTTAGTTTTCTGAATGTTGAGCTTTAAGCCAACTTTTTCACTCTCCTCTTTCACTTTCATCAAGAGGCTCTTTAGTTCTTCTTTGCTTTCTGCCATAAGGGTGGTGTCATCTGCATATCTGAGGTTATTGATATTTCTCCCAGCAATCTTGATTCCAGCCTGTGCTTCATTCAGCCCCGCGTTTCTCATGATATACTCTGCATATAAGTTAAATAAGCAGGGTGACAATATACAGCCTTGATGTACTCCTTTTGCTATTTGGAACCAGTGTGCTATTCCATGTCCAGTTCTAACTGTTGCTCCCTGACCTGCATACAGGTTTCTCAAGAGGCAGGTCAGGTGGTCTGGTTTTCCCATCTCTTTCAGAATTTTCCACAGGTTATTATGATCCACACAGTCAAAGGCTTTGGCGCAGTCAATAAAGCAGAAGTAGATGTGTTTCTGGAACTCTCTTGCTTTTTCAATGATCTAGTGGATGTTGGCAATTTGATCTCTGGTTCCTCTGCTTTTTCTAAAACCAGCTTGAGCATCTGGAAGTTCACGGTTCACATACTGTTGAAGCCTGGCTTGGAGAATTTTGAGCATCACTTTGCTAGCGTGTGAGATGAGTACAATTGTGCGGTAGTTTGAGCATTCTTTGGCATTGCTTTTCTTTGGAATTGGTATGAAAACTGACCTTTTCTAGTCCTGTGGCCACTGCTGAGTTTTCCAAATTTGCTGGCAATACCTTAGGAAGCATCACTACGAACAAAGCTAGTGGAGGTGATGGAATTCCAGTTGAGCTATTTCAAATCCTAAAAGATGATGCTGTGAAAGTGCTGCACTCAACATGCCTGGAATACAGTGCATGCTAAGTTGCTTCAGTCATGTCTGGCTCTTTGTGACCCCATGTACTGTAGCCCACCAGGCTTTTCTGTCCACGGGGATTCTCCAAGCAAGAATACTGGAGTGAATTGCCATGCCCTCCTCCAGGGGATCTTCCCAACCCAGGGATCAAACTGGCGTCTCTTAGGTCTCCTACATTGGCAGGTGGGTTCTTTACCAGTAGCACCACCTGGGAAGCCCTGGGATATAGTAGCTTCCCAATAAATCTTTGTTAAGCGAATAAGTGGATGGATGGATGAATGGGGGATTCAAAGAAGAACAGGTTGGAGAATATAAGGAAAGAATAGAGCTACAGCTTTGAGAAGGCTTAAAAAAAAAAAACAAAACTGAAAAGCCACTGTCTTCTCTTTGCCTGTAAGGTTTTGCAAACCGCCTCCTTGGTCTCTAAGCCCTGTGGAGAAGCCCCTCATGGAAAGTCTAGCCAGGTGAGGCAAGGAGCCTGCCTCTCTTCCGGGATGCCCAGTTTTCTTGGCTCTGCCCTCTCAGTGATCGGTGGCCTCTGCGTTCAGCTGGCAGATGGGGAAAGCAGAAACAGGGCTTGCTCAGGGCAGGAATGGTAAAGAGGCTCTCACGCCACTGGCTAGAACACAGTCACATGGCCACACCCAGCAGCAAGGGGAGCTGGGAAAGGCGTGGCCCCTTCCCTGCAGGGAGAGGTGACGGCTATGGGGAGCATCTTGCCAGTTTGCCAGGACCATTTCCAGCCCAGAGATTTTACAACCTCGGAATTTTCCACTCATGGCACTCACTTTCCTTACACCACTCTACTTTTCCTTGATACAAATATCTCCTTCTAACAGAGATTTATTCATTTCCTGTGTTTCTTATTTCTTGTTGGCCCATGGAGACCACAAAGGCACAGAGCTTTGGCGTTCTGTTCACCACTGTCTCCTCGGGACCCTGGATGGGGCCTGGCATGCAGAAGGCACTTAACATTTGTCGGAAGAAGATTGGATGGTGCGGGTCCTTGGTTTGCAGCCTGATGGTGAGGGCACGGTCAGCCCTAGACCGATGGTCAGTTTCTCGTCTGCCTACTGGGAAGCCTGTGCTAGGTGGTGGGGAGTGGCCAGGCCTGGCTGGGAAAGGACGCTGTGTGTGAACTGTCCCAGGGCCACAGCGGTGAACTCACCCTGTGCAGGCCAGCGGCTCTCTGCCCCGACACGGTCCACGCCCAGGATGCCCGGACCCCTGAGTCCATTCAGGCCCAGAGGCTTGTTTTACTGAAGAAGAGGCCACAGCAGCCGAGCCACTGGCCAGCCGTCCTATGCACAGGGCGGTCTGTTCCAGTCTGTTTCCCCAGCCAGAACCTGGTTTTTAGAAAATCAATTTTACTTATTTGTTTTTGGCTGCCCTGGGTCTTCACTGCCGCGCAGGCTCTCCTCTGATTGCTGTGAATGGGGTCACTCTCGAGCTGCCATGTGTGGGCTTCTCATCGTGGGGGCTTCTCTTGCCATGGAGCACAGGCTCCAGGCACATGGGCTCGGTAGTCATGGCATCCGGGCTTAGCTGCCCCTCAGCATGTGGGATCTTCCCAGACCAAGGATCGAAGCCCTGTCTGCTGTATTTGGCAGGTGGATTCTCTACCACTGAGTCACCAGGAAAGGTTTGGGGTTTTTTTCTTAATTTAAAAAAAATGTATTTTATTTTAAATTTTTTTGACCATGCTGTATGGCTTGTGGGATGTTAGGTCCCCGACCAGGGATTGAACCTGCACCCTCTGCAGTGAAATTGCAGTGTCTTCACCACTGGACAGTCAGGGAATTCCCTAGAACCTGATTTTTAAAAATGTAAAACACAAAAGGAGGCTGGTTCTTCTTCTCCAATTTTGAGGGACAAACATGTCCCTCAGGTGGTAACTTCAGGGCATCCGAGCGATAGAGCCGTCCAGCTTTGGGAGCCTTCCTGTGCCTCATTTTTGAGAGGAGGAGACAAAGCCCACAGAGGTGAAGAGATCTGGCCGAGGCTGCCCAGTGCTCCGGTGACTGAGGACTCCCAGAGGCCAAGGCGTCCAGGTCCCCCTTCTGACCTCTCCCCTTCCCTGGGCACAGCACCAGGAATGCCCACGAGCAGGAGAAGGGGGGCTGGGGCACAGGAGACAAGGAGAGCTGGCTTGGGAGGGGGCCGCTCCGAGCTCCTGCTGGAAGCACGTGGTGGGGTCAGCGGCCAAGCAGAGAGGAGGGTGCAGGAAGCAGAGACAGGGGCTCTGGTCCTGGATTGGAGGGGGAGAAGTCGTCCGGATTTGTCACCTTCTAATCCTTGCAGGATTGAAGAAAGACAGTGCCAAAGAATGCTCAAACCACCGCACAGCTGCACTCATCTCACACGCTAGTGAAGCAATGCTCAAAATTCCCCAAGCCAGGCTTCAGCAATACGTGAACCGTGAACTTCCAGATGTTCAGGCTGGTTTTAGAAAAGGCAGAGGAACCAGAGATCAAATTGCCAACATCTGATGGATCATCAAAAAAGCAAGAGAGTTCCAGAAAAACATCTATTTCTGCTTTATTGACTATGCCAAAGCCTTTGACTGTGTGGATCACCACAAACTGGAAAATTCTGAAAGAGATGAGAATACCAGACCACCTGACCTGCCTCTTGAGAAATCTGTATGCAGGTCAGGGAGCAACAGTTAGAACTGGACATGGAACAGCACACTGGTTCCAAACAGGAAAAGGAGTACGTCAAGGCTGTATACTGTCACCCTGTTTATTTAACTTATATGCAGAGTACATCATGAGAAATGCTGGACTGGATGAAGCACAAGCTGGAATCAAGATTGCTGGGAGAAGTATCAATAACCCCTGATATGCAGATGACACCACACTTATGGCAGAAAGCAAAGAAGAACTAAAGAGCCTCTTGATGAAAGTGAAAGAGGAGAGTGAAAAAGTTGGCTTAAAAAAAAAGCTCAACATTCAGAAAACTAAGATCATGGCATCCAGTCCAACCACTTCATGGCAAATAGATGGGGAGACAGTGGAAACAGTGGCAAACTTTATTTTTCTGGGCTCCAAAATCACTGCAGATGGTGACTGCAGCCATGAAATTAAAAGACACTTATTCCTTGGAAGAAAAGTTATGACCAAGTCAAACAGCATATTAAAAAGCAGAGACATTACTTTGCCAACAAATGTCCATCTAGTCAAGGCTATGGTTTTTCCAGTGGTCATGTATGGATGTGAGAGTTGGACTGTGAAGAAAGCTGAGCACTGAAAAATTGATGCTTTTGAACTGTGGTGTTGGAGAAGACTCTTGAGAGTCCCTTGGACAGCAAGGAGATCCAACCAGTCCATCCTAAATGAGATCAGTCCTGAATACTCATTGGAAAGACTGATGCTGAAGCTGAAATTCCAATACATTGGCCACCTGATTCAAAGAACTGACTCATTTGAAAAGACCCTGATGCTGGGAAAGATTGAAGGCAGGAGAAGGGGATGACAGAGGATGAGATGGTTAGAAGGCATCACGGACTCATTGTATGTGAGTTTGAGTAAGCTCCAGGAGTTGGTTACGGACAGGGAGGCCTGGCGTGCTGCAGTCCATGAGGTCACAAAGAGTTGGACATGACTGAGCGACTGAACTGAACTGAACTGAATATTCCAGGCACTGTTCTAGGCGCTGGGGTTAGAGCAGTGAACAGCACAGACAAAAATCCCACCCCCCTGGCATCTCTCGCTTTCTGAGATGGCCAAACTGTGAAGAGTGTTTCTTTCTAAATAAATCCGCTTCTTACCTATCAAACAACAACAACAACAACCCCACCCCTCAAGGGGCTTACATTCTAGCACGGCCAAAACAGACAATAAACAAAACAGTAAGAAACGGGAGTTCTGTTACTAGACCCGTTTTGCACCTGAGCAGCCTGAGGCTAAATAACTGAAGCTGGTTTGATTCTGACTGACGATAATAAAAAGAGTATATCTGGGAGCCTGGTGAAGAGGAACTTGCATCATTTTCCTTTGTGGGGACTTGGTTCCTCACGGTGGGGGCTTAATTGCCTTTGCAAAAAATCTCTGACGCTTGAGAGCCAAGGATTTGTGTTCCACTCTGCCTTTTCGTTTCGTGTGACCTGGAGCATGTTTCTTATCCTTTCTGATTCCTGGTCTCCTCACCTGAAAAACATGGATAAGAACAGAGTAACCTGTCTGACGGATGGTTCAGTAACGGCCTCTGATGAATCCTCTCTCCCGTGTGAGTCCCCTCTCACCCTGACTCTGGGCTTGGCTGTGACTTCCTCTGGCAATGGCAAACGTGACTCAAACAAAGGCCCGAAAAATGCTGCACTTTGGGGCCTGGTGTCCTGGAACTCCGCCAGCCCCCGAAAGAAGCCCAAGCTGGGCTGCCGGAGACACGTGGCCCGGCCGACCGTTCAGCCTTTAGACATGTGAGCGAGGCCACTGTGATCCTCTTGGACCCATCTGTTCCCTTGGATGAGTGCACGTGAGTGACCCCAGGCAAGACCAGCAAGTCCAGTGCAAATTGCTGGCCTGCAGAATTGTGAGCAAATAGAATGGTTGTTCCCTTAAACCACTGCGTGTTAAGGTGGATTGTTACACGGCAATAGATGACTACTGATGCAACAGCCTCAAACTGTGTCTCTGAGGACTGAATGAGAAAATGTCTGAAGGGCATGTGAAAGTGTGTTTGGCCTGAAATGACAGCTCCGTCAAATATAATACTTGTTATTGTCAGACGGGGCCACGTTTCCGGTTTGTGGAACCCTCTCTGTTGGCCTTTCTAGTTACCTAAGTGGAGTGTGCTGACACTGGACAATTCCGTGAGGTCACCTTAAACCTGCCAGTGGTGGCGGCAGACCACGAGGTTACGGGCTGCCTCGGGTGGACTTCAGCCTGACCACTCTTGAATGGGGAGAGAAAGGGATTTCAGACAGAGACCAGGTGGCCCCAACCGGCAGTTATTTAAGGTTAAGCAACCAAGACTGACAAATCGACTATGGACTCTGGGGTCTTTCCTGGAGCTCCGGAGTCTGCCCTGACCTGTACTTTGGGCAGGGGCCGAGTGGTGATGCCCAGATGGCTCAGTGGTAGAGAACCCACCAGCCAATGCAGGAACCACAGGAGATGTGGGTTCAACCCCCGGGGTCCAGAAGATCCCCTGGAGGAGGAAAAGGCAATCCACCTGAGTATCCTTGCTGGGATCATCCCACGGACAGAGGAGCCTGGCAGGCTACAGTCCATGGGGCTGCAAAGAGTCGGACGCAAATGAGCGACTGACCACACGTGCACCTACTTTGGGGGCTTCCTCCCTCCCTTTCACGTTAAACCTCTCCTGTGCACCAGGCACTGGGTGCCCAGGAGGCAAGATAGACATTCATCTGTCATTCTAGACAGACGGACAATCAACTCATAACTGATGCTATCAGATAGCGATAGGACCTCTGAAGGGAAGGAGGGTAACAAGAGAGTGAAGGGGAGATGCAGTCAGGACACGCTCTCAAAGCAGATGCTGTTTGAAGACCCCCAGAAAGAGACATCAAGGAGAGAGAACAACCTGGGCAAAGGTCTTATGATGAGAACATGGTTCTCGTGTTGGATGCGACAAGCCCGTGATCGACTCGCTGAGCAGGAGGCCAGAGAGGTGGGCGGGACTGCCTAAGTCATGGGGAAGGCTTTGGGTTCTATTCCAAGCAGTGGAAACTCGTGGGTGGTTTGTGTTTTCAAAAGCTCACTCGGACCAGTATTTAAAGGATGGAATTGGGAGAGGGAGTCAGAGAGGAAGCAGGAGAACTGATCAGAGATCTAGCTGTGAACCGGTGCTGCCTTAGACTATGGCTGCAGAGGCGAAGACGGGGAGGAGTGGCTGGATTCAAAACAGGTTTTGAAGATAGAGCCAGAGCCGGGGGTGTGAATGGGGATGAAGGAAAGCGAGGCATTGAGGGTCGCTTCTAGGTTTGTGATCTGAGTCACTGATCAGACCTTTAACTGAGGCACCGACCAGGGCCAAGGCAGGGACAGGTTGGGGGTCGGTTGAGGACAGAGGTTTTATTTCAGATCTCCTCAAATCACGAGGCTAATAAACATCCAAGTGGAGAGGCTACGTGGTAGCTCGAAGTGCAAGACTATTTCCAAGAGCAAGGCAGGTAAGTCTGGAAGTGATGACTCTCATGGGAATTTCAAGCCATAATCCTGGGCGCATGACCTGGGAGAGGAGAGGAGTAAATGCAGGCAGGCGGAGACCACCGTGCTGAGGTAGACGAGCAGGAAAGAAGCCGAAGATGGAGACAGCAAAGTTGGGGGGGAACCAGGAGAATGTGGGCTCCCTGAGCGTGGAGGCTGCAGGCAGCTTGTGTCCGGGGCCCCTTAGCTGGTGTAACACCAGGACCCTCTGCACCCCAGAGCCCACCCCAGGGAGAGCAGGAGGCCCCTCCCTTTGAAGAATCAGCCCTGCTATGGAAACGGCCCAAGTTCCACTGAGCTGCCCAGGAGCAGGAGAAAAATTCAGCTGCGTTTTTGCCAAATGTTTTGCTGAACCTGTTTTCCTCTCCATGGATGGCATTTAGAGTCATAAAAATCTTGGGTCAAACCTTGGTTCTGCCACTGACTTGCTTGTTGAAGGACCCCGCACCACAGATGTCACCTCTCAGAGCCTCAGTGTCCTCATCTGTACAATGGGCAGCCTCCTTCCTTTCAGGGTGGCTGTGAGGATGGTAGATGGTCACAGCAGGCAGAGCAGGACCTCACACTCGATGGGCACCCGTCAAACTCGGAGGCCCCCCTTTCGCAGGTGCCCAATCCAATCAATCATTTGGGGTGTGTTTGATTGTCAGCTGGCCAGGGCTTAGAATACCCTCCCCAGCATCCTCTTCTGCTGTCCCCAGAACAAATCCACATACGTGACACTTTAAAGATTTTACCATTAAGGAATTCCCTAGCTGTCCAGTGGTTAGGGCTCCAAGCTTTCAGTGCAGGAGACACAGTTTTCCATCCCTGATCAAGGAACTAAGATCCCACATGCCCAGCAGCATTGCCAAAAACAAAAACAAAATATTTTACCATTAGTCGCTATAGAGAAACAGAAGTGGACAGCATCTTTGAGCCATTGTTCAAACCGTTCCCTCTTCTCAGAGACAGAGTTTTGGGTAAAGTAGAAAAATATAGTTTTATTGCTTTGCCGAGCAAAGGAAGACACAGCAGCTAAAACCCTCAAAACCATGGCCCAACTTGGGGAAGATAGTGGCAAGTTTTACTATAAAGGAGGGTGTGATCAGTTCATGGACAGTCTTCCGATGGGTTGGCAGTGAGGTTAGTAGGAATCAACCTCAAGATTAACTGGTCTGAGGTCTACATGCTTGCGGGCAGCAGACCACAACTTCTGCCATGGGGACAGGCTTTCAGCATCTGAAAAGCCACTCAGAGATGCTGTTGTGCGTATCCACTGGCGGGAAACAGGGCCTTGTCCCAAGGCTGCTCTTGACTCTTTCTCCCTGGTCTCGCATCCCCTTCCTTCCCTAATTAACAGTTGCTTACATCTGCCCATCGGAACTCAGGGAACTTCACGAAGGCTGAATGAAGGCTGTTTCCTATAATCAAAGAAATGGGGCTCAGCAGCCTTGAGCTAAGGGCCCTGCAGGGTCAGGCTCCTACAAGTTCCGGCTGCAGTGTCGGGTCCTCTCTGGGGCTTTAGCCGGGGCCCCCCCCGGGGCAGACAGACTCCTCCTCCCCACGGCCTGGTGGCTGTGACCAGTGAGGGCAGGCAGACGCCGCAGACGCTGCCTGGCACATCTTGGCCAGAGGTGCACCAAGGGGCCCCGCAGAGGGGGTGCCCGGGGGTCCTGCCCTCCTGCCACCTGCCCCACAGGCCGCCTCGGCCCCTCCCAGAGACCCCTGAAGGATCTCATGATCTCAGGGGCAGGAACTCAGCCCTTTGGACTCCCCTGGGTCACGTTAAAAATTAATCTGTAAGTGCCTGGTGCTACCCGGAGTAGGCCGCTGTGCAGAGCGTTCCAGGAGTTGTCCCTCCTCCACCAGCTCTGCCCTCCACCCTCCTGTCCCTGGGCTCCCAGTAGGGAAAGGACTGGCCCGGGAGCTCCCCTGGGGTGTTTGGAGCTTGGGGTCTGTTGTCCCTGGGCCCCAGGATAGGAAGGATAGGGACTCAAGAAAGGATTAGACAGGGGCTTCCCTGGTGGCTCAGTGGTAAAGAATCCACGTGCCAGTGCAGGAGACACGAGTTCGACCCCTGACCCGGGAAGATCCCACATGCCAAGCCCACAGACCACAGATACTGAGCATGAGGTCTAGGGCCCGGGCTCTGCAACAAGAGAAGCACCGAACTGTAAGCTTTGCCACCAACAACCACACCTTCCAAAATGGGACAACTGCACTTCCCCGATGGTACAGAGGCAAGAGTCCGCCCGCCAATGCCGGGGACACAGGTTCAATCCCTGGTCCAGGAAGATCCCACATGCCTCGGGGCTACTAAGCCCATGCACCCCAACTACTGAAGCCCGCACGCCTAAAGCCTGTGCTCACCAACAAGAGAAGCCACGTCAGTGAGAAGTCTGCACACCGCAGTGAAGAGTAGACCCCACTCACCGCAAGTAGGGAAAGCCTGTGCTCAGCAACAAAGACTCAGCACAGCCAACAATAAACAAACCAAACGGTGGGAGGAGAAAGACAGTGAGCACCATCCCTAGCTATATGCATGGCATAGCAAGGAAGGAAGAATATATAGATAAGCGATATCCTTCTCATCTCTGCTGTGGGTCATGAGACAATTGTAACATCCTTTCTCTGCTATCCATTCCATTTTTCCTTTGCCTTCAGCATGCTCCTCATGTGGTCAAAGGCCTTTATCTGGTGGGATCACTTGAACTTCATTCAGGAGGAAACAGTTCACGTTGTCCTACTCATCCTGAGTTGCTGTCATCTTCCGTTAATTTTGACCACTGACCAAGGAATTAGAAGGCAGCCCCAGAGGGTTTCATGGGACCCAGGGACACACTTCTCCCTGTTCCCACTGTGCAGCAAATGTATTTGCCCCTTGATAACTAGAATCGATCACTCCAGTCAGCACAAATCCTCAACCCACCTTTTTCTCCCTGCTCATCCAGGGGATGAGGAATCTGAAATTGCCAGATGTGAGTCTCAATTTCTGGGCTTCCCAGGTGTTGTTAGTGGTAAAGAACTTATCTGCCTGTGCAGGAGACATAAGAGACACTGGTTCGATCCCTGGGTTGGAAAGATCCCCTGGAGGGAGGCATAGCAACCCACTTCAGTATTCTTGTCTGGAGAATTCCATGGACAGAGGAGCCTCGTGGGCTGCAATCCATGGGGTTACAAAGAGTTGGACACAGCAGAAGTGACTTAGCACTCATAGTCTCAATTTCCAAATCAATGGGACTTCTGTGATATCCTGATAGAAACATTCTTCCTTTGCATACCAAGACCTCTAAACTGGCAGAGTCCATGCTCTAGGGAAAGGGGAGCGAAATTTTTTTAAGTCATCCAGCCCAAGACTCCCTGACCCATGGATTTTGGGAAAGAAAGAAGCATCAGAGCATGTGCCAACTTGGGCCAGCACTTCAGATTCACATAAGGTTGTCTTCTGGTCAGTACCAACCTTGTTCCAGGAGGCCATGCAACCCACTCATAAAGCCAGATGACTCTGGTGATAGGGGTGTGTGGCAACACCAGTGAATCTCATATTCATTTGCCAATTCCTTTATTTCTCTTGAAGAATGAGGTCTCTGGTCAAAAGCAATGCTATTTGGACTACCGTGGCTAATTTTTTATATCAATTTAGTTGTTTCAATTGGAGGCTAGTTACTTTACAATATTGTAGTGGTTTTTGCCACACATTGACATGAATCAGCTATGGGTGTACATGTGTCCCCCCTTTTGAACCCCCTCCCACCTCTCTCCCCATCCCATCCCTCAGGGTCATCCCAGTGGACCAGCCCTGAGCGCCCTGTCTCATGCATCAACCTGGATTGGCGATCTATTTCATATATGGTAATATACATGTTTCAATGCTATTCTCTCAAATCATCCCACCCTCGCCTTCTCCCACAGGGTCCAAAAGTCTGTTCTTTACATCTGTGTCTCTTTTGCTGTCTCACATATAGGGTCATCGTTACCATCTTTGTAAATTCCATATATATACATTAATATACTGTACTGGTGATTTTCCTTCTGACTTACTTCACTCTGTATAATAGTACTGTGGTTACTAATAAGGCACCCTGTAAATCTACTAATGAAGTTGCTGGCAGAAGTATGGCCAGCAGAGAATGTAAAACCTTAGCTGGAATAAATGTCTGTTGTATTGAGGGCAAGTCTAAGCCACTTGCATGATGAAAGGAAGCCAGTGCAACCAACCTGCCAGCAGATGGCAGGCCGGGCGTCTATGGGTCAGTTACCATATATGAAGGTTCAGAGCCACCGCTGCTGACAGGACACACCTGTGGTTGGGAGGCTAAGGTAGCGGCTGCTAAGAGTTGCTCAGTGTCCACCATCCTCTTCTTCCTTAGTATTAGTAAAATAATCCTAATGCCGTTCGGGTGATCAATGTGCCCAACCAAATGAAAGCATTTCATAGTTTCCTTCACTACTAGGTGAGACCAAATAACTAAGTTCTGGCTAATGAAGTATAAAGTGGAGGTGCACCTCTTTTAATTCTTCCACCATCCTTCTTTCCTGCTGCTTGGAATGAGTCTGTGAAGGCTAAAGCTCCAGCAGCAATCGTGAGTCACGAGATAAACTTTAAGATGGAAGTTACAACTAAGAAGGTGGAAACTGAATCCCTGATGACTGTGGAGTCCTAGACTAAAAGAGAGATATAATTATATCTTAATTAAAGTATTATCATTTGGAGTTTTCTATAGCATAAGTCAAACTTCATTTTAATTGATATTTATAGTAAATAAGATGGCAGGGAAAATCGAAGATATAGCAATAATTACAGTAAGTATAAATGGTTGAAGTATCTGATCAAGAGATATAGACTTATAGAAGAGATATTTATAACAGACACACAACAAGGGCCAAAATATTAAAAGACAAAGCAAGAGTTCTTATTGTGAGACACATGGACCCCACCCTTCCTGTCCGCTGAGTCACTGGATAGAATTCAGGGAGTCCACAAACTAGGAAGAAAAAATTATGCCTTTAATTTTACTAAGTTATAACTGTTAATAAAGTTTAGCATTCTCATCATTTATAAAGGTAGAGAACACATCACAGAAGTATTATAGTACCTGTAACTTTGTCATCAATATAAACCATATATATAAAAAATAAATAAATAAATAAATAAACCATATATATTTTCACATCATTTATTACAATATTCCCAAATACATTTTATTTCTAGCATGACTTGAAAAGTGACAGTAGTTATTAGGTTTACTGTTAGAACTTGCTATTTAATCTATTAATTTAAAAGTAAACAAATATTTTAACTATTCTGGTAACTGTATTTCTGGTACCTGTATTTCACAACTAGCTTGCTTTGGGGCTTCCCTGGTGGGTCAGATGGTAAAGAATCTGCCTGCAACACAGGAGACCTGAGTTCGATCCCTGGGTCAGGAAGATTCCCTGGAGAAGGAAACGGCAGCCCAATTCAGTATCCTTGCCTGGGAAATCCCATGGACAGAGGAGCCTGGTGGGCTACAGTCCACGCTCACTTTCCAGCTTGCTTTATAATTCTAAGCATTTAAAACATTTTGAGGGACTTTCCGGGTGGTCCGTTGGCTAAGACTCCATGCTCCCAACGCAGGGGGCTCAGGTTCTAGCCCTGGTCAGGGAACTAGATCCCACACGCAACAACCAAAAGGATCTCACATGCCAACACTAAAGATCCTGGGCAGCCAAATAAATAAACAAACAAATACATTTTTTAAAAAGTTTTTGAAAAGAGATTTATGTGGAGTCCTGCCTTGCAAGTCCTGCAAGGCCTTGCACCAAAGCCATGGACACGGAGCCCAGAAACAAAGTCGCCTCTGAAGCTGACTGAGCTCCTATGTCACCTCTACCAAAAGCCCCCCTGATCATCACCCACAGGCTTCCTGACCCCATACTGGGCAAAAATGCCCACCCCAGTACTCACCCTATAGCTCCCTAACCAATCACCTAATGCCAGCCTTCCAGCAAGAATTTTCTAGATCTTGAGGCTATAAAAATTGGCTACTAATCCATGAAAAGTGTCGACTCTCCCTGGTCCAGCAGGAGGTCGGCTGCTGCATTTGCAGCGCCTTGGTTGTCTTTGCTCCTTGCTCTTAATAAGCTCACTCCCTTCTGAAATACTCTGTGTCAGGAAATTCTTTGCCAACTTGGGTTTGGATTGCCATAACAGTTTGTAGGGGAATTCCCTGGTTGACTAGTGGTTAGAATAGTAGCCTTTCACTGCCATCACTGCCACGACCTGTTTAGTCTCTGGTCAGGGAACAGAGATCCCGTAAGTTGTGCAACAAGACCAAGGAAGGGGAAAAAAAAATAAAAAAGAGGTTTATAGACTCACCAGGCTGCCAAAGGCGTCTATGGCACAGTAAACTCCTAAAATAAAGAGGATTTCTAGAATATTAATATTAATATCAGGAGAAATGATATAGGGTGTTTTTTTAAATCATGAGAAACAAAAAGGGACATTATACATAAATATACAATAAATCAAAAAGACATAACGATCACAAATATATACCACCAAAAGATGCAGCTTCAAAAATACATAAAACAAAAACTGATAGGAATATATGGAAAGTATATATAGTAAACACATATATAATGAATAGTTGTAGTCAGACCTCTCCCCCAAACTGATAAATCAATTAGACACAAATAAGAAAGGCATAATTTTTTTTAAGAGCGTGATTAATAAGTCCCAAACATCACATAGAACTTTATGTCCAACAAACCTAAAATACACAAACTTTCCTGTACCTATGGGACATTCACAAAGATCAACTATGTGCTAAATCACAGACAAAGACAGACAGCATCAAAAATTTCAAAGATAGTGAGAATACCATATATAACTTGATGCCAACACTTTTTTTTTATGCCAACACTTTTGAAAATTTAGATGAAATTGACAAAAGCTTTAAAAACACACACACACAGTTTCCTAAAATTGATTCAAGAAGCAATAGGAAACCCAGATAGCTCTATAATATTTAAAGAAATTCAGTTAATGGTTTAATTTTTTTCTTAAAAGAAAACATGAGCCTTAGTACGGTTTTACAGGAAAATTCTTCCCAAAAGTCAAAGAATACATTACTCCAACTTTTTAGAAATTCCTTCAGAGGCTAGAGTTTTCAGCAGATATTGAAAAATTAATCATAAAATGTATAGAGAAGAGCAAAGGCCCAAGTGGCAGGCATGTGGAGGAAAGTGAGGGTATTTGAACTCCAGAAATCTGCTGCTGCTGCTGCTAAGTCGCTTCAGTCATGTCTGACACTGAGCGACCCCACAGACAGCAGCCCACCAGTCTCCTCCGTCCTTGGGATTCTCCAGGCAAGAATACTGGAGTGGGTTGCCATTTCCTTCTCCAGAAATCAACCTTTATCATAAAGTTATAGTAAAGACAGGTGTGATGGAACTTCCCTGGTGGTCCAGTGGATAAGACTCCACACTCCCAATGCAGGGGGCCAGGGTTTGATCCCTGATTGAGGAACTAGATCCCACATGCTACAACTAAGAGCTCGACTGCCTCAACTGAACGGTCCTGTATGTCACGACGACGATGGAAGACCCAGTGCAGTCAAACAAATACATACAAAGACAGGTATGGTATGGGAGTCGGAGCGGAAAAATTCACCGGTGGAACATAATAGAGTCCAAAGCCGTTTCTACTCACATATAGAATTGAAATTTGACATAGCTGTCCTTGTGGCTCTTTGGGGAAAGGACATGCTTTGTTGCTCAGTTCTGTCCGACTCTTTGTGACCCCATGGACTGTAGCCCACCAGGCTCCTCTGTCCATGGGGATTCTCCAGGCAAGAATCTGGAGTGGGCTGCCATGTCCTCCTCCAGGGGATCTGCCCAACCCAGAGATCAAACCCAGGTCTCCCACACTGTAGGCGGATTCTTTACTACCTGAACCACCAGGGAAGCCCAGGAGTACTGGAGTGGGTAGCCCATCCCTTCTCCAGGGGAATTTTGCGACCCGGGAATCAAACCTGGAGTATTCAGTTAGTGGTACTGGCATCACTGGGTATCCATATGGCAAAAAGTTAAATTGGATCTCTACCTCACAACAGAACTAATAACAATGTTAATTCCAGATGAATGAAAGACTTGAAAGTGAAAAGTAACACTTTATAACTTTTCAGAAAATACCCTAATACATATTCCTTTACGGGTACATGTGAGAGTGTCTCAGTTTACCTAGGGGTGAGATCAATGAATCTCAAGGTTAAACTCACACATAATTTCATTAAGTCCTGCTAGATTGCTCTCCGGAAGTATCAACAGTTTGAAACTCCAGCAGCAGTACCAGAGAGTTCCAGTCTCACCCTGTCTTTACCAATACTTCTCCTTCTACTACTTTATTTTTTCTTTTTGCCATTTTGATGGATATAAAGTAACATCTCGTTAAGTCAATTTCATTTTTATGACTCTAAGAAGGTTGAGCAAACACTTCCTGGCCATGTGCATTTCCCTTTCTGTAAGTTGCCTAGTCATAATTTTTGTCCATCTTTCCACAGAATTTCCCATCTTTTTCTTGTTAATTTGCCATGATTTTGTCATACAGTCACTGTGTTATTCATTTGTTACCATCTAGCCATGGAAAGTTATAACCAACCTAGATAGCATATTAAAAAGCAGAGACATTACTTTGCCAACAAAGATCCGTCTAGTCAAGGCTATGGTTTTTCCAGTAGTCATGTATGGATGTGAGAGTTGGACTGTGAAGAAAGCTGAGTGCCGAAAAATTGATGCTTTTGAGCTGTGGTGTTGGGAAGACTCTTAAGAGTCCCTTGGAGTGCAAGGAGATCCAACCAGTCCATCCTAAAGGAGGTCAGTCCTGGGTGTTCATTGGAAGGACTGATGCTGAAGCTGAAACTCCAATACTTTGGCCACCTCATTTGAAGAGTTGACTCATTAGGAAAGATCCTGATGCTGGGAGGGATTGGGGGCAGGAGGAGAAGAGGACAACAGAGGATGAGATGCCTGGATGGCATCACCGATTCGACAGACAGGAGTTTGAGTAAACTGTGGGAGTTTGTGATAGATAGGGAGGCCTGGCGTGCTGCGGTTCATGGGGTCACAAAGAGCGGACACGACTGATCGACTGAACTGAACTGAACTGAACCATGGAAAAGATAATTCTTTCCCAGTTTTTTAACCTTCTGATAGCCTTGTCTATGAAATTAATTGAATAAAACTCCTTAATTCCTTTAAAAAATTTGTTTAATTATTTTTGTCTGTACTAAAAAAAAGTTAAATAAAAAAATCTTTAAAAAAAAAAGTTAAATAAAAAAATCTTTAAAAAAAAATACAGAGTTTTGTTCAATTAACTTCATAGACAAGACTATCAAGGCTGTGCTGGGCTTCCCTGGTGGCTCAGATGGTAAAGCGTCTGCCAGCAATGCGGGAGACCCCGGTTTGATCCCTGCGTCGGGAAGATCCCCTGGAGAAGGAAATGGCAACCCACTTCAGTATTCATGCCTGGAAAATTCCATGGACGGAGGAGCCTGGTGGGCTACAGTCCGTGGGGTCGCAAAGAGTCGGACACGACTGAGCGACTTCACTTTCTTTGGCCATGCTGGGTCTTTGCTGTTGCTCACAGGCTTCCTCTAATCGCGGAGAGCAAGGGGCTACTCTGTCACGGCACAAGGGCTTCCCACTGCAGTGGCTTCTCTTGCTGTGGAGCACGGGCTCTAGGCACGCAGCCTCAGTAGCTGCCGTGTGCTGGCTTCAATGCCCTGCCGCAGGGGGAATCTTCCCGGACCAGGGATCGACCTGCACCTCCTGCACTGGCAGGCAGATCCTTAACCTCTAGACCACCAGGGAAGCCCCCAGTTAATCTGTACAATGATGAAGCTGAAGCTCCAATATTTTGGCCACCTGATGAGAAGAGACTACTCATTAGAAAAGACCCTGATGCTGGGAAAGATTGAGGGCAGGAGGAGAAGGGGACGACAGAGGATGAGATGGTTGGATGGCATCACCTTCTCGATGGACATGAGTTTGAGTAAGCTCCAGGAGTTGGTGATAGACAGGAAGGCCTGGTGTGCTGCAGTCCATGGGGTTGCAAAGAGTCGGACATGACTGGGCAACTGGACTGAACTGAACTGAACTGAAATCTTAGAAACTTACAGACTTCTTTTCACCCCCATTTCTTCTGTAAAATCGTTCAAGTCTTCTGCCTACTATCCTACTATCCTGAAATGTTCATCTTTTTCTTACTGATTTTAGGGATCCTTGATAAATTATGGATCCTAATCCCTCTAAGGGTGTTAATTCCCTAACATTTCTTAAGGTATTTAGTATAGGCTGAGCCCAGGGTATGCTTAAGGTTGGAAGCCAGGATCTCTCCACTAAAGCTGGAAGTGACCTCTGGGGTGGCTCAGGGTATCGAGGAAGCACTGGCAGCATTTACTGTACCCACTGATTAGTTTCCTAGGGCCACCATAACAGAGTACCAGAAACTGAGTGGCTTAAAACAATGGACATGCATCCCTTCGCACTGCTGGAGGCTAGAAGTCCAAGCTCAAGGTGTCAGCAGTGTTGGTTCCTTTGAGGGCTAGGAGGAAGAATCTGTTCCATGCCTCTCTCGCACCTTCTAGTGATGGCCAGCAATCCCTAGCTTGCAGGAGCATTACCCCAATCTCTGTCTCCATCGATATGTAGTACTCTCCATGTGTCTCTGTATCTTCACATGATCAGCTTCTCACAAGAAGAGCAGTCATTTTAGCACTTCCCTAAAATGGTCCAGTGATTTACAAATACAGCGCTCAATGCAGGGGATTCACAGGTTCGATCCCCGGTCCAGGAAGATTCCACCTGCCACAGAGCAACTAAGCCTGTGCAGCGGAACCACTGAGCCTGCGCTCTCGAGCCCATGATCTGCAACAGGAGAAGCCACCGCAGACAGAAGCCCTTGCACCACAATTAGGGGAGTAGCCCCCGCTCTCCACAACTAGCGAGAGCTTGCTCACAGCAGCAAAGACCCAGCGCAGCCAAAAATAAATAAATAAACACAATTTGAAAAAAAGAATGCCAGTCATTTTGGATTAGGAGTCCACCCTACTCCGGGATGGCCTTGTTGTGGTTTAGTTGCTAAGTCGTGTCCAACTCATTGCAGCCCCACGGACTGCAGCACGCCAGGCCTCCCTGTCCATCACCAAGTTCCGGACTTTACCCAAACTCATGCCCATTGAGTCGTGATGCCATCCAACCATCTCATCTTCTGTCATCCCCCTCTCCTCCTACCTTCAATCTTCCCCAGCATCAGAGTCTTTTCAAATGAGTCAGCTCTTTGCATCAGGTGGCCAAAGTATTGGAGCTTCAGCATCAGTCTTTCCAATGAATATTCAGGACTGACTTCCCTTAGGATGGACTGGTTGGATCTCCTTGCTGTCCAAGGGACTCTCCAGAGTCTTCTCCAACACCACAGTTCAAAAGCATCAATTCTTCAGCACTCAGCTTTCTTTATAGTCCAAGTCTCACATCCATACATGACTACTGTAAAAATCATAGCTTTGACTAGACGAACCTTTGTGGGCAAAGTAATGTCTCTACTTTTTAATATGCTGTCTAGGTTGGTCATAGATTTTCTTCCAAGTACAGTGGTTAGGACTCAGCATTTTCATTGCCAGGGCCTTGGGTTCAATCTCTGGTTGGGGAGCTAAGGTCCTGCAACCCACGTGGCACAGTCAAAAATATATATTGTTTATCTATAACTTAAGTCTAAGCAAATTTCCAATCTTACTCTCCCCCTCTAACTAGTTGATCATCCCAAGCCCCTTCTATAAGGAACTCTAGAACCACTGTTGACTCTCAAGCTCCACACAGCTGGGTATGCAATGGTCACTGTCCCCGTTTATGACCATGGGTAGTTAATGAGCTTTGAAGGCGCCAAGGGCCATAAGTAACCTGGAGGTCACCCATGTTCTCTTGGAACTGTGGAGGCTAGTAGTCCAGCCCCTGGCCTGGGTAGGGCCAAAAAGCTGAGCTGGGGTGAGCTGGGGTAGGTTAAGACACGGCAGCGGACAGTAACAGGACTGCTCAGCGAGGCCTCCGACAGGCCTGGCCGGCCGGCAGGGCACATGACTCTTTTTCCCAACCGGGATTCTACTTGACCACCAAAAGCTTTAGAATTATTCCCATGTCAAGTGGGTGCACACTGTCCCAGAACAGCCTTTGCTTTCTTCCCTCGAGCCTTGAGGGAAGGCCCTTGGGGGTGCCTGGGCTGCACAGGGCTGGAGGATAGGGGAGCCCTCCTGCTGCCTCAGACCTAGAAACCACTCTAGATGGTGGTGTGGATGTGTGGAAAGGGGGTGGAGGATCAGAGGAAGGGGAGGGAGGGGGAGGGAAGAGGAATCTCTGCAGCTGGGGGTCCTGAGTGTTCATGATGCTGAGCACACCAGGCTCAGGACACAGAGATGCTGGGCCACAGAACCAGAGAGCGTGAAGATGCTGCCTCATTTCCCCCCCTCCACTCCCCTCCGCTTCCCCTTTCCTTTCCCCACACCACCCGTCTAAGCTGAGAGAAGATGCAGATTCACTCCTGTTTGCTGGGGCTGTGGGGACACGTGATGCCTCTGGATGCCCCAACTGCATTCTGCCCCTCCTGTGTCATCTTGACCAAATCACTTAAGGACAGAACCCAGTTTGCATGGGTGTTCACATCATGACCTCATGGGATCCTCCAACCATGCTCACCGTAACACATTATATCTCATTCAATTCTCATTACAACTCTACAAGATTCTGTTAAGCACCCACTTTACAGAGGAGAAAACAGAGACTTAGAGAGGTGGTGTTAACTTCTCAAGGTCACATGGCTAATAAATGGCAGAACTGGAATTCAACTCAACTCCAAAGTGTGAGCTCTTCTATAATCTCAGAATGGAGAAAAGAGATGATCACTAACTATTCTCACCGTACAGATGAGGAAATTGATTCAGAGAAGTCAAGTCACTGCCAATGATTGTACAAAGGGGAAGTGGTGACGCCAGGGTGCAAACTCATTTCTTTTACCATCAGCCCAATGTCTATGTTGCCAACAACAACAAAGTGAGGCATCCTAAGTAGATGATCTCAGAGAGTCTCCAGTTGAGATCTTTTTACATTCTGGGTTGAGACAAAGAGGAATTGGAAGGAGGATGAGTGTAAATAAAACAGCAACTTGGTCTTATGGCTGTGCCTCACACTCCCCGACTCAGGAAGCCAGTGGGGCTGCCCCAGCCCTGCCCTTTCAATCTCACCACACCCCTCATTGAAGGAGTCATTCAACGAACAGGGCCGTCAACACTTGGAGCTTGGGTTTCCCAGACCACAAGCTGACCACTCCGCAGCCTCTCCCCTGAAGCCGGTGTGTCCACAGTCACGTCCTACACCGTGGCACCCATCCCCTGAGCTTCTCACTCATCAGGGCGTGCCGGAGTGGGAGTGGTCCCCAAAGGAGCGTATAAAGCGCCCGAGGACCCTGGGCATCCACGCTGGGACGGCACACACGCACACCCTCCGTCCCCAGACCTCTCCCTCACCCGCCCGGCCCAGCACCCCGAGGGGTGCACCTGGCCGCCTCCCGCAAGGACACACCCCGGGAGGAGGAGCTGCGGTCGCGGTGGGGCCCAGCCCACACCGGCTGCGAGCTCCCTTTCCGCTTCTCCGCCGGCCCCGGGGGATCGACATGGCCCAGGAGCGTGCCAGCACCGCCCTGGAGCCCCAGCACGTCCAGCGGTTGCTGCTGTCCTGCCAAGAGGCCAAGAAGTCCGCCTACTGCCCCTACAGCCGCTTCCCCGTGGGGGCCGCTCTCCTCACCGAGGACGGCAGGATCTTCTCGGGTAAGCGCGGCGCCTGGGGGTCCCCTCCGCGGCAGCCTGGGCGGGAGGTCAGAGGAGGACGCGGACTGGCGACAGGCGTGCCCCGTCTCCCCTCTCCGGGGGCAAGGCCGCCACACCCCCCGGGCCTGCCTGCTGTTCCAGACGGCCGGGATGAATATACTGCTCAAGCCCCATGGCTTTCCATTCCTGGGGGGCCCGGGAAGCCGAGACCAGATGGGGAAGGAAGGGGGGAGGGAAGACCACACATGCAGAGCCTCGGGCAGCTCCCGCTGCAGCCAGGAGGGAGAGGGTTAACACATCCTGAGTCCCGCCTCTATGTCTGGCACCCGCTGAGACTTCACGGCTGCATCAGCAAGTCCTCACCACCCCCAACCCCCACCCGTCAACGTAGGAGTTATGCCCATTTTTTCTAGTGAAGAGCCTGAGGTCCAGAGAGGTGACATGGCTTGCCCGAGGTCTCAGGGGTTTCGGTGACCAGAGCTAAGTGCGCCCCAAACTCTCCTTTCTTCCCGTCGCCCACCACCCAGGGGGCTGGCTGGGCGTGAGATCGAGGAATCCAGCGCTGACTCCTTAGTCGAGCGTGGGCCTTGCAGAAAAGGAGCCAGGTGGGGTTCGGGTGGCCAGTATTGAGTGCCCGCCTGGGGAGAGAGACAGGAATCTGAGCCGGCACTAATCTGTTCCTAAGCGACTTTTCTTTGGTTTGCTGGCTTCATAGAATAGCTCACTTGAACAATAATTCAGACTCGTTTTTGCTAAGCTTAGGGACATCCCCTTTAATGACAGTGGGAAACAGGGCGTGGAGGTGGCGGGTAAGCAGGAAGGCCAATTGCCCCTTCCCCCCACATTCCCACCGCTGCCCCACGCAGATGAGAACTGGTCCAGATGGATAGATGCGAATCCCCAGTCCTGCCCAGTCCTGCCGCCCAGAATCCCCCTTCCACCTGGCCGCAGCCATTTGAAGGACCAGAGGCTCACATGTGTACATCTCATTGGTAGCCCACACACACCCCAAGCATCCCCAGGTCAAATGTGAGCCCCTCCCCCCCACCACTATTCAGCTGGGAGTCTGGCTGGAGACCCACACCTCCCCCTCTGTGGTGGCCCTTCTGGGCTGTCCTTGATGTTCATCTCATCCCTTGTCTTGAGATTGGAACTTAGAGTTTTTCTGACTCCCAAGTTTGCTTTCCTGTGGGGGATACAAAAATCTCTGTGAGTATCATGTGGAAATTCAGGCCTGGCCCAGTGGCTCAGATGCACATTAAACATTAACCAATACCTCAAACAACACTGCAACCCACAGGCTCAGGGCCTTGAACACGCAATCCGCTATTGATTCCTCCAGCACCTCCATATCCCCTCTGGACGGTGTACAGAGAGGGGCCCTCCCCATCCTTGCATTGATCTATTCATTCAACACATGTTTGCCAAGCACCAATTATGTGCTGGGCAATGTATCAGGTGCTGGAGATGCCGCTGGGAGCAGAAATGACAGTCCCTGCCCCCACGGAGGTCTCTGCTCCTCTTGCACAGGCCATGGCTCCAAGTGGGAGCCTCAGCCAATGATTGTAGGAGAGAACTGATGAAGTGAGCAGAGGTGTGACCTGTTTAAATGGCAGGGAAGGACCTGGCGTCACCAGGAAAAGGGCCGTGGAGGCATTATGGGATGGGGTACAGGCCCTGGAGGAGTTAGAGTCTCCTGGGTTTGCATCCCGGCACTGCTGTTTCTCGGCTGTGAGTGACCCTGGGCTAACCCTCCTGAGTCTCAGCTTACACATCTGTGAATGGAGGATCACAGTGCCCGCCTTCCAGGATGGCGGTGAGCAGAGCTGGTGTTCCTGGCCCAGAGTCCTCCCTGATGGGTGGTGCCCCTGCTGCCTCAGTCATGAAAGATGTCAAATGTCACCCCTGAGTGTGAAGCTTTCCATGAGCGTATGCCTTTAAAGGGGCAAAATGCTTAGCACACAGTGTCTGGCCCACAATAGGACTGTCACCATTAGTGACTGCTTCTACTACTGCTAATTATTGGCATGATGATGATGGTTTAGAGGCAGATTGTGGAGGACTTTTGAAGGCCAAGTGGAGACAGTGAGATTTGATGAGGTAGAAAGTAGGGAGCCAAGAAAAGTAACATGAAAGTGGGGTTTGAGGACAGTGCGTCTGATAAGTACTCCAGCAGGACCGGGGCAGGGGAAAGAGCATCAAGGGGGTGATGTCTGTCTTGCTCACTGACCGCATGTTGCCTGGCCTATAGTTCAGGTTCATTGAATGTATGAAAGAGGGGTTTGGCCTACGTCACTGGCAAGTGGGGTGAAGAGGAAGGAATTATCTGGGAGGGTTGTACAGGACAGATGGACTAGACCTTTTATATGAGAATAAAAGGAAAGAATATCATTCTAGGGTTTCTAGCCAGGGAGACCAGGGGAAGGATGAGACAGAGTTGGATGGTGCCGGGACATCATGGGCAGGGACCAACAGTCATATTAATAACCACAATGGATTAAGTCTTCTCTAATCACTTCTTTGGGGCTTCCCAGGTGGCTTAGGGGTAAAGAATCTGCCTGCCAATGCAGGAGATGCAGGAGAGGTAGGTTCGGTCCCTGGGTCAGGAAGATCCCTAAAGGAGGAAATGGCAACCCACTCCAGTATTCTTGCCTGGAAAACCCCATGGACAGAGGAGCCTGGTGGGCTACAGTCCATGGGGTCGCAAAAAGTCAGACACAACTAAGTGACTGAGCACACACACACACACTCACACACAAACACTTCTATGAAAGATCTTTTTAAATTTCATAGCCACCACATGAGAGGAGACAGTGAGTGTCACATGCATTAGAGCACTTCGTGTTGCAAATGCCAGAAACCAACCAGAACCATAATAGGCGAAAGTAAATTTGCCTCAGGGACAGCTGGATCCAGGAACTCCAACGCCACCATGTTCTTCTTTATCCTGGATGCTGGTTCCTTTCTCTTATCTAAAGGTGGGCGTTCTCCAGGCATCAGGGAACATGAGCGCAGGCATCCCTAGTTTACATTCTTCCAGCCTAAAAAGCAGAGAGGGAAGAACGCTTTCCCACTAGCTCAAGATGGAAAAATTCCAGGGAAAGGCTCTGATTGGTCCTTCTCCAGTCACATGCACATCCCCGGGCCAATCACTGTTGTCACAGTGGGGTAGTGCGATGGGTCCAGCTGATTCATACACACGTTCCTCCTCGATGAAGAGAGGGTGGTCTGTTACCACAAGAAGGAGTGTGGAGGTAACAAGCAGACCTAACCAAGAGTCAAACGCACATTTACAAATGGGATCACTGAGGACCAGTTTTATCTGCTTCCAAATTCCTTGCTCTTTCTGCTGCCCCTCACTGCAGCATGGATGTGCAGGAGGGGGCAGAGAGAACTGTACTGAGGAGAGGGGACCAATGGAGGCCCTCTACCAGAACCCCTGGGTCTCCTTACTTAGAAGGAAAGGGAGGGCAGATGGCAGGAAGGCCGGGCTTGGAAAGGACGGGACATTGAACAACCAGAGGAAACCTGATAGGGCATCAGAGGGTGAATCAGAGATGATTAGGAGACAGACGCTGAAGATGAAGCTCCAATACTTTGGCCCCCTAATGCGAAGAGCTGACTCTTTGGAAAAGACCCTGATGCTGGGAAAGATTGAGGGCAGGAGGAGAAGGGGACAACAGAAGATGAGATGGTTGGATGGCATCACCAACTCGATGGACACGAATTTGAGGAAGCTCTGGGAGTTGGTGAAGGACAGGGAAGCCTGGTGTGCTGTAGTCCATGGGGTCGTAAAGAGTCAGACAGGGCTGAGCGACTGAACTGATAAGACAGGGCACAGCTGAACTCAGACACTGAGTTTATAGCTCAAAGCGTGATGGGTCGGCCCAGTTCTGTGACTCTCTCCAGCCTCACAAAAGACTGGCCCTCCGTGGAGTTACCACCCTCAGGGGCAGCTGGTGTCTTGGCCAACTCAAAAACAAGTCTGATAGCCTTGCTGTCACGATCTGGTCATAATGGTTTTATTTCCTCTGTCACCCCTGACGCCGGCCAGGGCCTTGTGCCCCTTGCAGCTGGACCACCAGGGTGGTAATTAGTAACTCCAACAACTACCTTCTGTGGTTGCTGTGGGGCGAGGAGAAGGGGAGGTGACCGTGGGGGAGAGAGAGCTGCTGGGGGCCTGGGGCAGCGGGACCCCGAGGAGAGTTAGGATGGGACACAAGGGGGTGAGGGTGGAGTCAGCCAGGGCCGCCCAGGAGCTGGTGCTCAGCAGGCATTTGTGGCCGGCCAAGTGGGAGGGGCTGGGGGAGACTCACGGAGGACCACCCTGCGGGCACCACCCAAGAGATGGGGGTTTCCTCTTCAGCTCATGCTCTTGGAATGATGGCCCCTCCCTGTCCTCCTCTCTCAGAGCGATTGTCGCACTCTATGTTTCATTGCCATGGATGGGGGGGGAGGTCATGGAGTCACTTTACTGGATCAGCTGTAATTAATTTGGGAGGGAAAAACCACATTTAAAAAAACTTAAGGCATTCTGGTTAACTGCTGAATGCAGCCTGTCTTGACTTAACCTTTAAAACTGACCCTTCATCTGTCTTCCCCCATCCAGTCCCTGCCCTCCGGATTCCCTCCCGGGCTCCCTTCCTCCCTCAGGACCGCTCTTTACGCTTGCTTTGTACAGCCCTGCTCCGCAGGCCTCCGGGTTCCCTAACCTGCTTTCTCTCCGGATAGCCCCGCCCCCACCCGAGCTTCATCACTGGTCCTCTCCACTGTCGCTCAAAAGCGGCTTATGGCAAAGACGGGCTTCGGAACACCCCTCAGCTCTCCGGGTGAGTTAGGGTAGAATTCATTAGCGAAAGTGCCGCGTTGCATTTGCAGTGGGCAGGGAGGCGGGAACACGGGGAGAGGGGAGTGTTCACACGCATGGCCGTGGCATTTGCCTTGTCCCGTGGCTCTGACGCGTGGTCCCAGACTCACAGCCTCCGGCACCTCCTGGGAACTTGTTAGAAGTTTCAGTTCATGGGCTCTGATCCAGAACTGCTAAAGCAGAAACTCAAGGAGTAGGACTCAGAAATCTTCTTGTTGTTTTTTTAATTAAAAAAAAAAAGTTTATTGGTTTGGCTGTGCAGGGTCTTAGTTGCGTCTCGTGGAATCTTTGCTCTTCCTCGCGACATGTGGGATCTCGTTCCCTGACCAGGGATTGAACGGGGGTCCCCTGCATTGGGAGCGCGGTCAGCCACCAGACTGCCAGGGAAGTCCCTCAGAAATCTTCTAAGAAGCCCTCCGGGAGATGCCACTTGCCTGAATGCGGAAGCCCTGCTCTTATCTTAAGATCCGTCAGAAGGCAGACTGGATGCAGATGGGGGACAGTGCTCGCTTCTCTGGGGGACTGGTCCCAGTCACCTCCTTGGGAATTCCTTTCCCTGGTGTTGTCTTGATGATATCCAACCCCAGCTCTGCCTTAAGTACCAAAACACCTCAAAACCCAGCCTCACTGAAATTCCACCAGGGAAAAGAACACTCTCTGTGTCTGTCAGGCCAGGACATGAGTTGGCTTCCTGCCCCTAGTCTCAGCTTTTACCTTCTGTAAAATGGGGTTATAATAGCATTTGCCCTACAGAACTGTTAAAAATTCCATGGAGTGCCTGGCAGATAAAGTGAAAGTGAAAGTCACTCAGTCATGTCCGACTCTTTGCGACCCCATGGACTACACAGTCTATGGCATTCTCCAGGCCAGAATACTGGAGTGGGTAGCCTTTCCCTTCTCCAGGGGATCTCCCCAACCCAGGGATTGAACCAGGTCCCCCGCATGGCAGGCGGATTCTTCACCAGCTGAGCCATGGGGGAAGCCCAAAGGAAGGCAATAAAAGAAGAGATTAGAAGAAAGCGATTAGTAGTAATAGCACTCTCTTCATAGTATTATTTTTGGTACAATCTTTTCTAATTATGGATTTCTAACTTGGAACCATCCCAGGCCGTCTCTCCTGTATGTTTGAGTCAGTGAGGCGAACACCAGGAATGGAGTTGGTTTGCCTGGATAGATGATGTTTTTGTTCTTTGGGCTCAGGGAAGCAAAACAAAATTGTCTGGCCTTTCAGGATTACAGTTCACAGCCAAGGATTTCCTTCCTCCCTTCCTCCTCTTTCTATTTTTTAAAGCAAGACTGGGAAATTACACTTGAACTTGCTAGGTGCCCAAAATACACTTATTTCTTTTCACCTCAGAAACTTGGCGTCAAAGTGTGAAAATCCAGTCGTTTGATAAGTAACTGAGCGCATCACTGTTCTAGGCTCTGGGCCCAGTGACTGTTCCAGGGCCTGAGTGTACTGTAATGCACTATACAGACCAAGTCCCTACCCTCAGGAATGTATACTTGGGGAGTAATGGGAAAATTAGATAATAGAGACATTTATTCCAGGCAAGTGTTAAGTGTTAAAGCTGGAGAGATGGATTGAGAGAGTTGGAGGTGGTAGAGGGAGGAAGCAATTTTAGATAGAGTAATCAGGGAAGGCTTCTCTGAGGAGGTGACATTTAAGCAAAGACCTAGGTAGAGTGAGCCATGTGCTTAGAGGGGGGAAGAGAGTCCCAGGCAGTTAGAACAGCCAGTGCAAAGGCCCTGTAGCAGGAGTATACTTGGGGAACAGCTGGAAAGCAAAAGGAGATGAAGTCCAAGAGGTAGGGAGGTTGGCACCAGATGACAAGGGACTTTTTGTAATCATGGAAAGGATTTCAAAGTGGCCTGAAGGGCAGAGGCAGGGTAACTGTCACATCGTGTGCAGAAGCAGCAGAAACTCAGCCCCACCACCACCAAAGCCTTGTTCATGCGATTAGGAATAGCCGCTCCAGCTACTGTGGATTTTCTCTGTGCCAGAGGTTGTGGTCATTGCTTTACATGCATGAACTCAACTCGTTCCCACCAGCGGCCTGCGAGGAAGGTGCTGTCATCTTCGTTTTACAAACTGAAAATGAGACATTCAAGGAGGTTCAGTCCCTTTCCCAAATTCTCAGAACCCACGGACTCTTTCTACAAAATCCTATTTGAACAGTAGGGTATGTGAGCGCACTCCCTTCTAAAACGCTTTCTCAAAAAAATTAAAAATGAATAGATAAATAAAACGCTTTCTCCCTCTCCTTAACTGGATCATTGACGTTTTCACACAGCAAAGGAAGCGTTCTCTATAAAAGGTCATTCTGAGCTTCAAAAGCAGACACAGGCAATTGTCTTGAGAGTCCGGACCTCCAGCAGTCTGGCAATTTGCTTTAAGAGCACCTCAGCAAAACCCAAGATTTATGTGAATCACGTCTAATGGGAAGAGTGTCCCTGAATCAGGGACAAGGCAAGGGCTCGGAGGCTTGCTAGACCGAAGTGGAGTGGGGAGCAATTCTCCTGGGAGCAGCAGTCAAACGCAAGGGAGCCAAGTCTCGTCCCGGCCTGGCAGACGCAAGGGCTGGTTCTTTCTGTTTGTGGCATTTCAGTGAGGCTGTGTTTTGAGGTGAGCTGGTGCTTAAACAAGGTCACAGGTCAGCAAAGGTGGGAGGGGCAGGCAGGTGCGAGCAGGTGCGAGCAGGCAAGGATATGTTTAAAAGAAGTCACTTCCGGTAGGCATCAGAAACCTGGCTGGGAGACTAGGTCGGGAGCAGGAAAGACTCGTTCATTTCTTCACTGACCTAGCAGAGCGGCTGAGCATTCAGGGGCCAGCTTTCCAGGCTGCAGTAACTCGCATGTGAATATGCTTTGCCAAAGTAGGCAGTCCATAAACACCAACCACTCCTTTCACGATTACAACTCCCTGATTGCACGCTGTCCTGTATCCCAACTGTATCCACTGATTTCTGTAGGGTTGCAAATGATACAAGGCATGCAAACTGTTTTAGGCAAAAGGAGGCTACACTGGTCCCTATAACTAAATGGTGGCAGGGCTGGCGTGTTTCTATACTTCAGGGGCAACCGGTAGCAGAAGGCCACACTCTTTCCCCACCAGCTCTCATCTGAGTTGATTACCATTTCACTGTCTCCTATTGGTCTCCTCTGTAAAGAGCAGAAACTAGGACGCCAGCAGGATCCAGGCCCAACTTACAATGTTAGAGAACAACTGAAATTCCCTCACAGAGGGGTAGTCTGATTGGCGCAGGGGGTCAGGTGCTCAGCTCTGACTGGCCCAGGGGACCAGGTGCTCAGCTCTGAGTGGCCCAGGGTAGGTCTGGTGCTCAGCTCTGATTGGTCCAGTGTGGGTCAATTGCTCTGCTCTGATTGATCCAATGAGGGTCAGGTTTCATCCAACACTTGCACTCATATCCCATTGGCCAAACCTATAGGACTCTATGAAGCTTCCAGGGAGGCTGGGAAAGCAATTTCTAGTTAGGGATGTGCCCAACTAAACTCCAGTGGATTTTTTTTTTTTTTTTTTTTGCCGCACCTTCTGGCCTGTGGGGTCTTAGTTTCTCAGCCAGGGATCGAATCCATGCCCCCTGCATTGGAAGTGCAGAATCTTAACCACTGGACTGCCAGAGAGAAATCCCTAAACTTAAGTGGGTTCTACTGGGAGTGTGAACACTGAGAACAATTAAGTCTTTGCCATTATAAACCCCCTGTGGCCTGTGAGTATCTGTGTACATCTTTCTTCACACACATTGGACCCACTTACAACTTCCTGAGGGTGACAACCCAAAGTTCACGCAGTCACTGCGTCCAGCCCTAACAGCAGGATCCCTTGGTGGTGCACAGTCCCTTCTCAGGTTGGGATGTGGCCCTGATCATCCAGGGCCTGAAAACTAAAAAACAATCATCTGCCCTCACTCCATACCTGCTGGGGCACTACACAATGTGGAGTAGAAAGACTAACCATCATCAAATCTCCAGTTAGGCAAAGGGAGCACCAGTCCACGCAGTTACCAAGCCTGTGGGGCAAGCGGTGTGAAGACTCTGGTGCACCGGAGTACACCTTGCCTCCCTTTCCTGCCCTGAGGGTAACCCCCTTGTCCACTGAGGCCACTGGCTTTGCTCTCTGGGAGTTTCTTCCTTGACCATTATCATCCTTGGCCGTACAGCCAAAGTGGGTGTCCAAGAGAATGCCCCCCTAGAGGACACACAGCTCTCTGAGCTTACTTCTGATAGTAGGGTCTGGGGGTCCCCAGATTTCTTTAGGGATTGAGCAATTAGGGTTAGGGCTTTTATAGACGACACCTTTGGCTTTGTTGGCTATCCAATTCTGTCACACCCAAAGAATCCTTTCTGCGCAGTAGTTCTTCAACCTGCCAACTCCCGTGTTTTACTAACTGACTTCCCTGCCCAGCCGTGCCCTGCTGCCTCATTTGAACAGTGGCTACCTTGAAGCACCCGAAACAATGGCCAGGTGGAAATGACAGCCTTAATCAGACCTTTGCCACACGGCGGTCTCACGTTGCCAGGTAGAAAAATCCTCTGAGTCGGTAATTTGGTTTGCCTTCCAGTTTTTTACAGGTTGCTGCTGCTGCTGCTGCTAAGTCGCTTCAGTCGTGTCCAACTCTGTGCGACCCCATAGACGGCAGCCCACCAGGCTCCCCCGTCCCTGGGATTCTCCAGGCATTATTACAAGTTGGGGCTTTATCAAATAATCTGCCAGGAGTATCAAGGGCCTTCAGCTTTCCTTCTTGCCATATCTTTGTTTTTTTTCACACTGGTTTAGGTGCTAAATCATGTCCGACTCTCATGACCCCATGGACTGTAACCTGGCAGGCTCCTCTGTCCATGGGATTCTCCAGGCAAGAATACTGGAGTGGGTTGCCATTTCCTTCTCCAGGGGATTGTCCCAACCCAGGGATCGAACCCAGGCCTTCTGCATTACAGGCAGATTCTTTACCAACTGAGCTACAAGGGAAGTCCCATTCCCAACTGCTAAACCATGGCCACTTGGTTTTGGGTTGGTTTTTTTTTTTTTTTTTTTGGTCACAGTTACATCTTATTTTTACTGCCAATTTCTGTTTTAGTTGGATATAGGTTAAGTTACTGTAACCAAAAGATCCCAAAATACAGAGACTCAAATTCTCCCGTGGCCCTGACCTCTGCTGGGAAAGTGACGGTGGGCTCATCAGCCCTGTGACACTGTGCCTGCTCCCAGGTTTTGCTTTAAGATGCCAGCACTGGGTAAGTGATGAGAGTGGGAATTCCTTGGAAAAACCACACCACGCTTGTGACTGTGAGTCACAAGCCGCCCAGTGCTTCTGGTCAAATTGCCCTCTCCTTCCCCTACTTGTTTTGAGTAGCGGGTCCCTCCCAGCTCTGCAATGGGGCAAGCGTCTTACTCAACACATGTAACAGGAAGTGGTTCTGCTGGTAACACAACTGGACTCGCCTCTCTTCTCAGGGTGCAACATCGAAAATGCCTGCTACCCGCTGGGTGTCTGTGCTGAACGAACTGCCATCCAGAAGGCCATCTCGGAAGGGTACAAAGAGTTCAGGGCAATCGCTATTGCCAGGTGAGTGGAAAAGGCCGGTCATAGCAATATTCGTTCATCTATTCAGCCAACGTCAACCACACACCTGTTACTCATTCATTCATTCATCTGCGGTGTTTATTCTGAACTTCCTATGTGCCAGGCACTCTAGGGGCTGGGCTGAGGGCTAAAAGTAGAAGATAAATAAGCAACAGACTCTGCCCTTGGTAAGCCTAAAGAGCAGATAAACAATCAGGACAACTCTAAGACAAAGGGAGGTGTGTTCTTGTTCTGATAATAGTGCAAAGTACAATAACATCCCTACAAGATACAATAGAAAGGCCACAAAGAAACCTAAAGTGAGAGGGACCTAAAAGTCACCTGATTAGACTTCCTGGCCACTGTACCCATTTTACAGTTGAAGAAACTGAGACCCAGAGAGGAGGAGGAGCTTTCCTAAGAATTAGTGGCAAAGCTGGGAGAGATAGATCTCTAGAGTCCGACTCCAGAGCTCATTCCACTGTGCTGTGCTGTGACGGGAAATGAAACCCTCTTCCCTGCTCTCCTTGAGCCGATCCTGGGATCCTGTCTTCACTGTGCAAGCTGACACCTTTGCTTGGCATCAGTCACCGCTAGGTGCAAGAACCAGAATAAAAGGACAGGCTGGTGGGGTGACGGCCAGGCAACCCAGGTTATGGTCTAAACTGATCAGATTCCAGTCTGAGTCCTGGCTGAACAGGAGCACTTATCAACTCTTTCTACATGCCCCAAACATAAATATCCAAGTTCCCACGTGTGCCCTCAAAGGGAATTCTTTGAGTTCTTCCTGGCCATGGACCCAGACTCATTGGCTTCAGGATTCAAGGGATATGAATGGGCTGTTTTATTAATTCAGACCCCCTTACACTTCTGATTTAATGATAAATTGCTCTTGTGTGTACCATTGCATTGTCTATGAGAGAGAGTTCTCTTAGCAGGATAACGGCACAGGGAAAATAGGTAGGAAATGTTGAATCTACCCAGAAAGAGACTACAGGGCTGACCCAGTGTTGGTGTTTAGAGACAACTGGGTGTATGGGTCATGGACTAGGAGTAAATGATCTCTCCATTGTCGGGGAGATGCAGGCCTTTTCTGGCAGAAATAGGAGGACCAGGAGCAAGGCTGATGGGGTCTGTATGACAGAAACCAGCCTCCATTTCTTTGATAAGATCCTCAATTTGGCTCGGTCTGGCCGCTGAGGTGATCCACATTATTGAAGGTTTTTTCCTCTGAGTGACTGGAGCCAAGGATGCGCTTCTGGAGGAGGGCCTCAGCTTCCGAGAGCTCTGCCTGGGACCAAGGTCTGTCCTGGCTTCCCTCCGGCTTTGGGAGGAATAAATGAGGCCACCCTGGGAACATTCTGTGCGGATGAGCGGAGATCAGGATGTGAATTACACTTCAGGGAAAAAAAAAAGAGATGGGGGGGATAACTCAATTTCAAAGCTGATCCAAGAAAATAATGATATTCTGGGGAAAAGGAGGCCAAAGTCAACAAAAGGAGAATGGCGAGGTGGCCCTGCTTTGTTTAGAATGTTCCAGTTGAAAGACCTTTTTCTCTTGTCTACTCTTCAACATGACTGGGTTTTGTTTGTGATGATTAGTCAATGTCCTTGTTTACACCAAAACTGCATTTTTTCCAGCACCCAACTGCTGCTCTCTGGGTGCTCAGCCGGCACTGGCATCCCCCGGCCGGAAAAGCAGTCATTACTGCACTAATGATTTGTTAAATTGAGGGTGTGGGTTTAGAGGGCAAATGGGAAGTGCCAGCTCCCTTGTTAGCGCTGGTGGGCGTGCACCGTCTCAGAGAGCCCCCTCGAGATCTGTGAAATGGAGTGTGCGCAGCTCAGAGGGGATTTGGCTAACGAGGAGATGAGCTGGCCCCACCGGGGTCCCTGCTGTCATCATCAAAGTCAATAGGTTTCCAGCCCATCAAGTCTGATAAGCTGGCCTCAGTGTGAGCCCAAGGTCAGCACAAACCACAGGAAACTGTCGATACCCAGCACGAGGCAGGGGAGGCAGAGGGTGGGGATGAGAGGAGGGAAGGTCCCTGCGCGCCCAGCACCTTCTGTGATGCTTCTTGTCCCGCCTCTCCCCTGAGCCTAATCATTGTCTGCCTGTAGCTGTCACATTTACACACGGATCTGATCTCCCTGCAGGTCCCTGCAGGCGGGGATTCTCCGACGGGTCTTTGTTGCTCCCTCCCAGGCTTACCTAGCGTAGAGCAAGCTCTCAGCCAACATGCCATGAAATAAAAAACAGAGACTTCCCTGGTTGTCTAGTAACTAAGGCTCTGTGCTCCCAATGCAGGGGGCCTGGATTTGATCCCTGGTCAGGGAACTTCCTGGTGGCTCAGACTGTAAAGTGTCTGCCTACAATGCGGGAGACCCTGGTTCAATCCCTGGGTCAGGAAGATCTCCTGGAGGAGGAAATGGCAACCCACACCAGTGTTCTTGCCTGGAAAATCCCATGGACGGAGGAGCCTGGTTACAGTCTACAGACTACAGTCCATGGGGTTGCAAAGAGTCAGGAAGATCTCCTGGAGGAGGAAATGGCAACCCACTCCAGTGTTCTTGCCTGGAAAATCCCATGGACAGAGGAGCCTGGTAGGCTACAGTCCATGGGATTTTCCAGGCAAGAGTACTGGAGTGGGTTGCCATTTCCTTTCTCCAGGGGATCCTCCAACACAGGGATCGAACCCAGGTCTCCCGCATTGCAGGCAGACACTTTACCGTCTGAATCACCAGGGAAGCCCACCCTGAAACTAGAGAAAAACCCATGCAGCAACAAAGACCCAGCACAGCCAAAAATAAATAATTTTTTAAACTTGGTTAAAATAAATAAATACAAAATAACAGAGTCCAGGACTTCCCTGGCAGTCCAGTGGTTAAAATTCTGTGCTTCTAATGCAGGGGGCATGGGTTCGATCACTGGTCAGGGGAAGATCCCAAGTGCTGTACTGTGTAGCCAAAAAAACCCAAGTCCAGCCTCCAAAGAGCTAATGAGAGGCTCTGGCTACAACATCAGCCGCTTGGTAACCAGAAGGGTTCATCTGGCTCATTGTGCATCCTGGGCAGGGGTCCCCACCCTCTCAGGTCCCCAAGGGATCCCTCTGAAGCTAGGAGTGGGAGTGTGCTCAGTGAGGACCCACCTTCCCATGAGCAGAACCTTTCTTTGACTGGACCCCCACAGGTAAAAGAGAGTTGTCATGAGGGTTAAATAAAGCAGCAGCCCTCCACTCTCTCTCCCCTCAGCTGCTTTATTAAATTCACAGAATCTGTTTCTAGCTGTAATTGATATGTGGTTGGCTGATAGGCCGATGGTTTGCTAGTTATCTGGTTCACCTGATTAGTCAAAAACTCCCGAATGCAGTGAATTTCACCTGTTTTGTTCACTGCTCTATCCCCAGCACAGACAGTGCCTGACATATAGTAGGTGCTCAATAAATAACTGTTTGTCAATTAACATGAGATAAACACTATAAAATACTTTGGAGGGTGTCTGGCACTTTCTAGGCATCTATTAAACAATATGATAATTATTGTTAATACAAAATAGGTAAATTAATTATATAATATTATACCATGTAAAGCACATAGTATATAATAAAGCTGTATATGACAAGGTATGAAAATTATGACAGAGCTTATCTATCTAAAGGAGTAATGCCCAGTGACTAGTATAGGCAGTAATAATGTGTGTATAGCATTCTAAAGTTTAGGAAATGCTTTGCACATCTTAGTTCATTTTATCCTAGCATTTCTACAATGTGGATGACATTATTCCCCACATTTTAAAGGCAAAGATAGGACCCTTGCACGGGTTAAAATGACTTGGTCAAAATCACATGCAATTAATGAAAGGAGGAACTGATTAAGAATTGAATTTTAAATCCTGTGATCTTCCAGAAACATCAGAGAACTATGGGTGTTAAAAGCGCGAAGATGATAGTGACTGCTGGCTTAACCTCTGATACTTTATCAGACTTGGAGTTTCTTATAGTTTCCTCTTTCTTTAAACACCATCCTTTGTCCTGCTCAGAACTGGAAGGCTGCCTGCAGGTGCCTTCATTCTCAGAGACAACCCCTTGGCTGTAAGCTTCTCTTCTCCAACTTTCTCAGATGCAAGGTGCCCAGTTTTCTCAAGGACTCACGTGTGTCTTATTCTTTTATGCCTCAGGACCTTTGCACATACTGTATCCCTGTCTGCAACAGAGAAAAACCCGGAACTTCAGAATAGCACTCTGTTACTTCATCTCAGTGAACCTGTGTCCTTGACGATAAAATGGTCATCTGGATGCTCAGGTTATACTGAGAATTACATGAGATAATGTCTGCCACTGCCTGGTCCAGAGCTTGGAGCAGAGCAGGTGCCCACTAATGATGACTTATGAACTCTACACTTCCTCGAAGGACCAGGTCAATGCCACCTCCTCCATGAAATACTCTCCCTCCCTAGTAGAGGATCATCTCCTGCTTACCGTGTGTTCTTGCTGCATTTTGTTTGAAATGATAGCTCATCTAGTTTTCTTTGTCACCCACTGGGCTGAAGGCCAGAGACAAATTCTCCTTAACCTTTGTGTCCCTGGCTTGTGGGTGATGTTAAGTGTTCACTACACATTCAGTGAACACACTAATGAAAAGAATGCTCCTACCCGTGGTCTCGCCCCTTGCAAGCGTGGAAAGCTCTGTCCACTTCTTCTCAGCCTCTAGGACGCGTCTCATCTGTGAACCAGGAACTGCCTGGAGGGATTTGACTTAATCTGCAGGCAGGCAGGGCTCCTGAATTTAAGCAGTCATTCTCATGTCTCCGAAGAGACTGATTCATGTTTTTGTGTCTCTGCTTCCCCAGTGACTTGCAAGATGATTTTATTTCACCCTGTGGGGCTTGCAGACAGGTCATGAGAGAGGTAAGCAACTTCCCTTTCTTTCTGGAATGGATTTCCCCCTGCTCTTCCCTGCTCTTCCAGGCCCCGGCAGCCAAGCCAGGCCAAGCGAAGAGACACAACGACTGTCCTGTTAGCTGGATTGGCTGACTCCTAACACCTTCCCAAACTTGCATGAATCACTGGAAATTATTCTTTCATTCAGCAAATACTTACTGAGTGTCTGCTCTGTGCTAGGCATTGACCTTGCTCTGGCGAGACAGTGGTAAAAAGACAGGCCAGGCCCTACACTCACAGACATTATAGTCTAGTGTAGAAGACAGACAAATAAGGAGCAAAATAAATCAACTGAGTTGCTGAGAGTGATGAGGGCCACAGAGAAAAAAAATGCAGAAGAAAGGAGTAGAGAGTGACAGAGGTGGAGCTGACTCAGTCAGAGTCAAAGGTCAGCAAACAACAGCCCGCAGGGAAATCCAGACTTCTGCTTGTTGTGGTAAATAGTGTTACTGGCATGCATCCACACCCACCAATTCACACGTTCCCTCTGGCTGCTCAGGTCCTACCAGGGAGAGAGAGGAATTACAACACGGACCTAATGGCCCGCAAGGCCTAAAATATTTACTATCTGGCCCTTTATGGGAAAAAGTTTGCCAACCCCTGCTTTTAGATGGCCGGGAAGGGCCTCTCTTTGAAGATAACATTTGAGCAGAGATATAAATAATGAGAAAAGATGAGACAGACCAAGGTCTCGAGATTTGCAGGTGGAGGAAGCAGCAAGTTTAATGCTTACACACTTGGTGAGTTGCATGAACAGTATGAAAGTCAAAGAGGCTAGAACACCGGGGCAGGACTTGGGGGTAGTAATTGGTGAAGACAGGTGGTCAGGGGCCCATCACACAGGGTCTAGTAGGCTGTGGATAGAGGGTATATTTCACTCCAGGAGTAAAGGGAACTGAATCGTACACTTAAAAATGGTTAAAATGATAAACTGTATGTATATTTTATGATATTAAAACTCAAGTTGGGGGAAGAAAAGAATAAAGGGAATTCAGTGGCTGTTTTTAAGAAGGGATTCAAAGGATCTGATGTACTTTTTACAAAGATCTTGGATGGAAGGCTTCAGCTTCTTCAATTCTAAAAACCAAGGGGCTGGATTCGGTCCTTTCTTCTGAATCTGGGCTCAGTGAGGTTCTTGATGTGTATAGGTACATTTGAGGAAGAGGGGTGTCAGCTCTGGTGGACCCTCAAAGGGGCCTGTGCCCGTCAGAGCCCCCAAAGGCTAGAGCCACCAATTTGAAGAGTCCCCAGGCCTTGAGCTCTGATGAGACATCCTCGACCCCTCTAAATACAGTATCTCATTTAATCCCCACGCCCCACATGGAGGGAAGTGTGGGTCGTTATCCCCATTCGTCAGCGAAGCAAGTGACCTGCTGAAGGACACACAGCCAGCCGGTCAGTGGTGAGCTGGCACTCACTATAGCCATTCCGGCCCACACTCCCCGCCGGCCCCCTCGCTCCCTTTAAGGTCCTACAAAAGAGACAAATTATTTTTAGCCACAGTGGAGATAAAGTGATGCTGTGCAGAATCGGAGTAGCTTGTTCCATGGGGGCTTCAGCTTTGGGAGCTGCTGGAATTTGGGGGGAGGTGGGGGGGTGTTTCGGCTTTGCTGTTGCACTTTGCGGGGTTCCTAGCATCTCTGGAACACACAGACATCTTCATCCTCCTGCTGCTCTCCAGGCCTGCAAATCAGGCACAGTTAGCAGGACTCATTTCCCAAATCTAGATGAAAAATGCCACCAGGAAGGCTCTGAATTCACATTAGGGACTTCATTCACCACCCCCGTTAGAGGGGCGCAAATGGCCGCCCAGCACCACGGCGTGTCCCAGGCCACAGACAGCAAGCACATGGGGATGCCAGCTCCCTGACTCCCCAGACCCTGCTGGCGTCTAATTGCTCAAGGCTGTTTTCTCCACACAGATCAGATGTTGGCAAATGAGAGACAGCAAATGGAAAAGCTGAAGGAGAGAGAAGCAAGACGGAAACCAAAATGCAAATAATAAGATCTGAAGCTTGGGGGCTGGAGGCCTGGCACTTAAACTCGCCTCTGCTCAACTTTCACCCACACCCCCAGGCAGAGGCCGCCAAGCAGAAAAATTTCCTTCCTTAAAACATTAGCCTTAAAAAGACGGATTGTGCCTGGTAATAATTTGGTGATTCAGGCCGAAGCATCAACAGCAGGCTGCAGACCTGAGCCATCACCAGGAACCTCTGGCTGTCACTAAAAATGGCTTCCACTGGGTATTTACTACGTGCAGGCCCTTTCCACCCATTGCCTCCAGTGCTCACGGCATCTGGCCAGGTAGAGCCTCAGGCTGTTGACTGCAGCTCCCCAGGATATTCTCCATTACACTGCTGATTTAACTCTCCACCCAGGACACATAAGTCTTTTGTCTCTAAAACCATTTCACAGCTCAAGACACCAAAGAGTTTCATCATTTGCCCCCATGTTACTCTGCAAAGCCTCAGTCTCCTTATCAGTAAAATGGGAATAATATCCACCTACCTCAAAGGGCAGATGATGAAATCCTGCATGTTCATTGTACAGTGTGTGATGAGGCAGGCATGCCTCTCTAGGTTCTCAGGAGTTATCAAGAGGCCCCAAAGGAAGAAGATATGGGTTGTTATTTGTCACAACAGGAGGGGATCTGGCCCCAGGGGTTAGATATTGTTCTTATAAAGTCCTACTGTTGTTCAGCTGCTAAGTTACATCAGCCTTTTTGTGACCCTATGGACTGCAGCACGCCAGACTTCCTGTCCTTCACTATCTCCCAGAGTTTGCTCAAATTCATGTCCATTGAGTTGGTGATGCTATCTAGCCATTTCATCCTCTACCACCCTCTTCACCTTTTGCCTTCAACCTTTCCCAGCTTCAGGGTCTTTTCTAATGAGTCAGATCTTCATATCAGGTGGCCAAAGTGTTGGTGAGTCCTAATCACAGAACAGAGCATTTACTGCCCTTTAGCAATGTGCCAAGTTCTGTGCTAACTGCTTATGCCATCTTTCACTGGCTCCCCCCTCAGGCCCTATGAACCAGGTATGATTATTATCATTCCCATTTTACAGGTGAGAAAACTGAGACACAGGGAGGCACATTAGACAGTAGGAGGCACTCAACCCAGGCCAGACTCAAACCAGGGCAGCCTTCACCCCTCAGCCACACTGCCTCCCTCATGCTGGCTCTGCCTCTTTTCCAGTTTGGCACCGACTGGGCTGTCTACATGACCAAGCTGGACGGCACATATGTTGTCAGGACGGTCCAGGAGCTGCTGCCTGACTCTTTTGGGCCCGAGGACCTGCAGAAAATCCAGTGAGGGATGGAGAGCACCCTCCGCCCGGGAGCCCCTGCGTTCCTACACGGGCTAAAGGGGACGACCACCCGGAGGACTTCATGAAGACATTCTCACAGACCTGGGGACACCTGCCGAACGGGCCCCAACCCCCCGGGCACTGGGCAGAGACGATTTTTCCAATTAACACTCGAGCACCAGGTTTCTACGAAGTGATACCGGGTTTCCCTTCCGGCCTCCCTGGCAACCCGTCTCGTCCTCCCCGGAACTCAGGGCACCCCGTCCCTCTCTCTCCTTCCCGTGGGCCTTCTTTCAAATTCCAACCTAGTCTGGACTGCTTCCCCATCTGCCTTCCCAAGGTTCTGTCCTGCTCTGGGTGACTTTTCTAATGATAAACATCACAAAACATTCAAGAGAGGCCTTTTGCTCCATCTCAATCCTTGCTGTAGCTCTCAGGAAGGGCAGTCTTTATATTAAATAGAAAGACCTGGACTCTTCCTGCCAGGAACAGAATCAGACACCTTGGATCTGTGTAGCTGGTGTGGAGAGCTGAGTTTTTAGGTCTCCAGCCCCTGCCTTCTTCCAATGGGGGTCCGCTGGGCTGGGTCTTACTGCGAACGGCCACTTCCAGAGTCTGTTCTGGGCTAAGTCAGACCCGGGCCCTGGATGCTGTCACCCCCCAAGTATAAAGGTGGGGAAGGGCTGTTTGTCTAGATGGCAGAGCAAACATCTCTATGAGGACCTGCTGTGTGTCCAGTGATTTTACCTGGATTATTTTGTATTTAAAGTACTCAACAACACAGTAAAGTAGCTATCTCCTCCTTCTTACAGTTGGGGGCCCTGGGCCTCAGCGAGGTTGAGTAACTTGCTTTCGGATCACAGCAAAGTTTAAACCAAAATCCAGGTCCCATCACTCCCCCTTGTAAGGTATAGTTCGGGCCAAGGCGGAAAAGGAAAGACGACCTCAACGGAAGTAGGTTACCTTTATTCAGGCAAGGAGGGGCGACAGTCGACCAGGCTGAGCGCCGAGAGGGATCAGGGAGACTCCATATTTATAGAGAGGTTTGTGGAAGCGATAAGGGAAACGTTAATCAGGCGGGATGTTTTGGGTGTTCTTTAGTTGAGATGGCATTTGTAGTTGGGCAGGGGATGATAAGTCTTCTGGGCAGGTGTAGGGGGTGGAAGGTTTCTGGGCAGAGGGTGATAAGTCCCAGATAGTTTAAAAAAAAAAGTCCCAGATAGATGCAACCGGCCTGGAGCTTCAGGGCGGAACCTAAAGTTCTGTTTTGTTTTCTCCGAAGTTAGATGATTCAGCAAGGGCCTTTGAGACTGTTGTTTTCTTTTCTAGGCCCAAAGACTCCTTCACCCCTAGGATCTAGAAACAGTGCCTGCTCTTTGCCATGTGCTGTGATGTAGCAGACCTGGAATCTGAACCAGGTCTGACTCTGAGTCTTTTTCCACTTTTTCCGCAGCTGATGTCTGGCTGCCTATATTTACTGAGTCTTTTCTATATGCCAAATACTGCAGAGAAAGATGTATAAGAAACAGTCTCTGCCTCTGAGGAATTTGCAATCTGATAGAGAGATGTAAACAGGACTCAGGCTCAGAAATACACACTGTGATCTAGGCTGGTAGCAAGCGCAGGGGGCAGCACGCTGCCTTCTGGGGAGTGAAGAGGGTCAGAGAGGGAACTGTTTGTTTCCTTGGTGCAATTAGGAAGGTGAGGGCTGAAAAGGGAAGGAGCTGGGCTGGCTCGGAAAAGGGGCTGGCAGCTCTAGGTGTCCTCCCTGGAGGAGCTGGCCTCGGGGCCCGTCTTTGTGGCTAGGGTAACAGTAGAGCATGGGTTTCCTCTTTCTCCCCTTCCCTGGGAGTCCTTTCTTTTGAGATCAGAGCATCTGCAGGGATTACTGGTGCGTGCGTGCTAAGTCATTTCCACTGTGTCCGACTCTTTGTGACCCCATGGACTGTAGCCCACCAGGCTCCTCTGTCCATGGGATTCTCCAGGCAAGAATACTGGAGTGGGCTGCCATTTCCTCCTCCAGGGGATCTTCCTGATCCAGGGATCAAACCTGTGTCTCATACACCTGCCTATATTGACAAGCTAGTTCTTTACCACTAGCGCCACCTAGGAAGCCCTACTGTCTGATAAGACTGGCTTTTCCAAAAAATAAAAAAATAAAAAATAAAAAAAAAAAGACTGGCTTTTCCATTACCCACCCAAACTTACCTGCTGCCATCTCGAGAGACAGAAAAGTAGTATTTCCAACATTCTACATGATGCAAGACTGCACCCTGCCTTTCTCTAGAAATGGTTGCTGAGAACTTCAGCATACTCTTCTGGATGTTCTCAACCAGGAGAAGTGAAGAAAGAAAAAGAAGAGAGGAAGCAGGAAGAAAACGGGCCAAGACATTAACATCAGTTAAAATTCTGATCAGTGGGAGTCTAGAGTAGTGGGTTATTTTCCGTTGTACATATCTGGATTTTTTAAATTCCCAAAGTATTTCTTTTTCATTTAACAACAACAACAAAAAAGATAGTACGACATAATGGAGTTAAACAGCCTCCGAACCATGTGGCGGCCAAACTGTGTGATTTCATTACCCTGAGTCTCAATTTCCTCATCTGTAAATCAGTGGTGACAGTTCCCAGGGAACAGCATTGTCTATGGATCAAAGGAAAGAGGCCTTATTGAGAGCCCGGTGCTGGGTCCGCAATAAGCTCTTGATACATGCCAGCTATTCCTCTTGTGAAGGGTGACAAATCTGGGTCCTTTGCAGATGGATGTGATTTTTGCAAACAGGCTTTTACACTTGTTTAATAATTTTTTAATTGAGTTCCTGCTGTGTTGTAGGGCTGGGGCCACACCCTGGGGTTGCAGCAGTAAAGATATAAAATCGCTGTCCTCACAGGGCTCTGTCTGCCTGTGGGAAAGACATCTAAGTCAGCGGTTCCCAACCTTTCAGGCACCAGGGACCAGTTTCGTGGAAGACAATTTTTGGGGGATGGCACTTTGCAAAGAAGGATTCCAAAAATTATTCGAACAATGTCCCCTTGGAAGAATGACACTCATTTGGCTGCAGAGAGGCTGGGATGTTTGTTTTAAATAAAAGCACTTTCATTTTGCAGTCCTGCTGTTCTGAGGGCTGTGATTGCAGAGCAGCACGTGTTCCATTGTTTAAGGCTGTCTGTGTTTTTTAGGACCCTAAAGCTAAGTCCCAGATTCCCATGGACATAAATAGAAGCATGTATATCTCTGCTGCTCTTGCCAGCTGCTGCTAACTGCTTATGTAAACTACAAGATTCTTTAGGATTTCCTTTTGGCAGGGAGGAGGGAACAAATATGATTCATAGATGCCAGGGGCACTTTGGGTGCCTGCGTCTGAAATGAAGCCAGAAAATGCTGTTCAAGAATAAATAATGGAATGGCCTAATAAGTCTCACATGTGTGAGTGCATGGGAGAAGGCAATGGCACCCCACTCCAGTACTCTTGCCTGGAAAATCCCATGGACAGAGGAGCCTGGTAGCCTGCGGTTCATGGGGTCGCTACGAGTCAGACACGACTGAGCAACTTCACTTTCACTTTTCACTTTCACCCATTGGAGAAGGAAATGGCAACCCACTCCAGTGTTCTTGCCTGGAGAATCCCAGGGACGGGGGAGCTGGTGGGCTGAAATCTATGGGGTCGCAGAGTCAGACACGACTGAAGTGACTTAGCAGCAGCAGCAGCAGCATGAGTGCATGCTAAGCACTCCAGTCGTGTCTCTGCGTGATGCTATGGACTGCAGCCCGCCAGGCTCCACTGTCCATGGGATTGTCCAGGTAAGAAGGTAGGTTGCTGTACCCTCCTCCAGAGGATCTTCCTGACCCAGGGATCAAATGCACATCTCTTACATCTAACCTGCATTGGCAGGTGGGTTCTTTGCCACTAGCACTATCTGGGAAGTCCAGTAAGTCTCACACATATATAATATTTTTTATTGGATTATATGAACACAGAAAATACTTGGAAGGAATGCTTAGTCTGTTGATAGTTGTTGAGGGGTATGGGAAGGGGAAGTTAAGGGAGGACAAATTAAAAGCTCTACAACTAAACAGAAAAAAAAAATGTCATAATGATAGTGCTAGCTACCTATGGCTGTGTAACAAATTATGCCAAAATTTAGCAGCTTGGGACAACAGAAATTTATTACCACACAGTTCCTGCAGGTCAGAAGTCTGGGATGAACTGGGTCATCTCAAAGTCTCATACAAGACTGCAGTTAAGGCATCACTGGGGCTGCAGGCTCATCTGAAGGCTCCACTGGGGAAGGATCAACTTCAAAGCTAACATGTGTGGCTGTTGGCAGGACTCCTACAGGCTGTTGCTGTTACTATTTAGTTCCTTGTGACATGAGCTGCTCTACAGGGCAATTCACAGCACAGCAACTGGCTTCCCCCAGAAGAAGCATGAGGGGGAGCCAGAGAGAAGCCAGAGTTTTTCGGTAGCCTCATTGCAAAAGTAATATCCCATCACTTTGCCAAATTCTATGCCTTAGAAGATGTCCCTGAAGTCCAGCCCACAGTTAAGAGGAGGAGATTCCACAAAGGCATGGATACTGGCATGGGGTGGGTGTCACTCTAAAGATGTAAAATTTGGGGCTTAGAGTCTACACATGGACATCACCAGATGGTCGACACCAAAATCACATTGATTATATTCTTTGCAGTCAAAGATGGGGAAGCTCTATACAGTCAGCAAGAACAAGACTGGGAGCTGACTGTGGCTCACACCATGAACTCCTTATTGCCAAATTCAGACTGAAATTGAAGAAAGTGGAGAAAACCACGAGACCATTCAGGTATGACCTGAATCAATATGATTGTGACTATGACTATACAGTGGAAGTGAGAAGTAGATTTAAGGGACTAGATCTGACAGACAGAGAGCCTGATGAACTATGGACAGAAGTTCGTGACATTGTACAGGAGACAGGTATCAAGACCATCCCCAAGAAAAAGAAATGCAAAAAAGCAAAATGGCTGTCTGAGGAGGCCTTACAAATAGCTGTGAAAAGAAGGGAAGTGAAAGGCAAAGGAGAAAAGGAACGATATATCCATTTGAATGCAGAGTTCCAAAGAATAGCAAGGAGAGATAAGAAAGCCTTCCTCAGCGATCAATGCAAAGAAATAGAGGAAAACAATAGAATGGGGAAAACTAGAGATCTCTTCAAGAAAATTAGAGATAGCAAGGGAACATTTCATGCAAAGATGGGCTCAATAAAGGACAGAAACGGTATGGACCTAACAGAAGCAAATGCTGTTAAGAAGAGGTGGCAAGGATACACAGAAGAACTGTGCAAAAAAGAGCTTCATGAACCAGATAATCAGCCAGACATCCTGTAATTCGAAGTCAAGTGGTTAGGACGCTTCACTACGAACAAAGCTAGTGGAGGTGATGGAATTCCAGTTGAGCTATTTCAAATCCTGAAAGATGATGTTGTTAAAGTGCTGCACTCAATATGCCAGCAAATTTGGAAAACTCAGCAGTGGCCACAGGACTAGAAAAGGTCAGTTTTCATTACAATCCCAAAGAAAGGCAATGCCAAAGAATGCTCAAACTACCGCACAATAGCACTCATCTCACACGCTAGTAAAGTAATGCTCAAACTTCCCCAAGCCAGGCTTCAGCAATACGTGAACCGTGAACTTCCAGATGTTGAAGCTGGTTTTAGAAAAGGCAGAGGAACCAGAGATCAAATTGCCAACATCTGCTGGATCATCGAAAAAGCAAGAGAATTCCAGAAAAACGTACTTCTGCTTTATTGACTATGCCAAAGCCTTTGACTGTGTGGATCACAACAAACTGTGGAAAATTCTTCAAGAGATAGGAATACCAGACCACCTGACCTGCCTCTTGAGAAACCTGTATGCAGGTCAGGAAGCAACAGTTAGAATTGGACATGGAGCAACAGACTGGTTTCAAATAGGAAAAGGAGTATGTTAAGGTTGTATATTGTCACCCTGCTTATTTAACTTCTATGCAGAGTACATCATGAGAAACACTGGGCTGGAGGAAGCACAAACTGGAATCAAGATTGCAGGGAGAAATATCAATAACCTCAGATATGCAGATGACACCACCCTTATGGCAGAAAGTGAAGAGGAACTAAAGAGCCTCTTGATGAAAGTGAAAGAGGAGAGTGAAAAAGTTGGCTTAAAGTTCAGCATTCAGAAAACTAAGATCAAGGCATCTGTCCCATCACTTAATGGCAAATAGATGGGGAAACAGTGGCTTACTTTATTTTTGGGGGCTCCAAAATCACTGCAGATGGTGACTGCAGCCATGAAATTAAAAGACTCCTTGGAAGGAAAGTTATGACCAACCTAGACAGCATATTAAAAAGCAGAGACATTACTTTGCCAACAAAGGTCTGTCTAGTCAAGGCTGTGGTTTTTCCAGTGGTCATGTATGGATGTGAGATTTGGACTATAAAGAAAGCTGAGTGCCAAAGAATTGATGCTTTTGAACTGTGGTATTGGAGAAGACTTTGAGAGTCCCTTGGACTGCAAGGAGATCCAACCAGTACATGCTAAAGGAGATCAGTCCTGGGTGTTCATTGGAAGGACTGATGCTGAAACTGAAACTCCAATACTTTGGCCACCTCATGCGAAGAGCTAACTCATTTGAAAAGACCCTGATGCTTGGAAAGATTGAGGGCAGGAGGAGAAGGGGATGACAGAGATGAGATGGCTGGGTGGCATCACCGACTCAATGGACATGGGTTTGGGTAGATTCCGGGAGTTGGTGATGGACAGGGAGGCCTGGCGTGCTGCGGTTCATGGTGTCACAAAGAGTCGGACACGACTGAATGACTGAACTGAACTGTGGCTCAGTAGTAAAGGATCCTCCTGCCAATGCAGGAGACAGGTTTGATAGAGTCAGGGAAGATCCCATACGCAGCGGAGCAACTAAGTCTGTGTGTGACAACTATTGAGCCTGTGCTCTGGAGTCCAGGAACCGCAGCTCCAAAAGACTGCACCCTAGAGCCTGCGCTCCACAACCAGAAGAACCACTACCATGAAAAGCTCAAGTACCGCAACCGGAGAGCACTCACAGCAGCAAAGACCCAGTAGAGCCAAAAACAAATAAATAAAGTCATTTTTTTAAAAGGTGTAAAAATTGAAAAGGCACGTGGGCAAAGAAAAGAAAAGATGGGTGGGTAGGGGTGTGCGTTTATGTGTACGTGTGTGACATGATCAGCTTTGTGCCTTAAATAGCTCAGTCTGTCAAATCAGGAGATGTTAGAGATCTGAAGGAAGATAAGAAATAGCCATACGGGCAAAATAGCATGCTTCTGGGCTTAGGGGGAGTTGGAACAGCTGACTGTTTGCTTGTCGTGATGAGTGTATCTCTATATACTGGTAGTCTTTTTCAAACCATGTGTGTGTATTACTTTAAATTAAAAGACTTTAATTTTATGTATTTATTTAGTTTAATTTTGGCTGTGCTGGATCTTCGTTGCCTTGCTCAGGCTCTCTCTAGTTGAGGCCAACGGGGGCCACTTTCTAGTTGCAGTGCTCGAACTTCTCACGGCGGTGGCTTTTCTTATTCCAGAGCATAGGCTCTGGACACTTGGGCTTCAGCAGTTGCGACTTGTGGGCCCTAGAGCACGGACTCAGCAGTGGTGGCCCGCTGGGTTAGTTGCTGTGTGGCATGCGGAATCTTCCCAAACCAGGGATCAAACCCATGTCCCCTGCAATGGCAGGCGGAGTCTTATGCACTTCACCGCCATGAAAGTCCTTAAAAGACTTTTTAATTAAGAAAAAAAAGAATGAAAAGAGAGAAGCTTGTAGAACGGAGGTTCATTTAGCAATAATCTAGTGTATTAGAGAGCAAAGGCAGTAGTTAATTCTATTGGGGGTGGGGGTGAGCTATTTAACATTCCTGATGTTGCTGGACCACTCAGGGAGGGGAAGAGGGACAGCAAGAAAGGCTAGCGCCAAAGAGCGAAGAACATTCTCTGGCAGACTAAGGAGCTTAGGCTTTATCCTGAGATCAATGGGCAAAGTCAAAGAGCCTGTGAAGGAGTTTAAGCAGCAGGTGACATAGCCATATTTGTATTTTGAATAACCACTGCAGGGCAGCAAAGTTATTGGACTGAATAAGCCACGGACTGTGTGAATGTCTCCACAACACTGCACCTCCACAATCCGTCACATCACACTTCTTTCCAGTGAAATCTCATTCTCTGCCCACAGTTGTCTGATCCTAACCTCCAAAAACTACAGCCCAGGAGTTCTAAGTAGCTGGATTTTGATCTGGCAGCAGCTTTGCTCTGTCAACAGTTCTAGCAAAAACTCCTTCCACCTCCGCTGGCAATTTACAGATAGCATTTCTGAGATGGTCTGTGGATAAAGGATGTGGCTGCCCTGGGAAAACGTGTCTGTCTCCTGCCGGAGGAGACAAAGATCTTTGAAATGCTGCCAAAGGACATCGTCCACAAGGGAAGGTCAAACAGCCCTCAACAGTTCTCTTTTTTGCAAGTCTTGTCTTTTTCCATTTTCACATTAGCGTCAGCCTTCCTCCCCACTACACATCCCCCCGCCCCCGCCATGTCCTTTGGGGAAAGGTTAAATGATGCTTCTCAGGAATATTATGCACTTTATCAAAACTATGCAGTCTCGCTGCCTGGAGGGAGAAGGGTACAATGAACACACGCGGGGCCCCCAGAGCAGAGCATATACCAGAAAAGAGTCCTGTGGCCTCTCGAGCAACCCCCTCCATTCCCCGCCAATTCTCGTGGCGGAGCAGATCAAAGCCGGCCTTTGATGTTTAATAAATATGCTCTGAATGAATGAGACTCTCAGACAGAATATTAAATCTGCAGTATAAACAGATATCTTCGCAGAAAACCACATGCCAATTCGTCCACGTCACCTGTGTGGGATACCACTAAAGAGACAGAATATGTTATGGGAGAACCTCAGGATGAGACCCCTGAGACCCGAAACAGGGCACCTCTATGGAAGACTTCCTTCTCAGGAGAACAAATGGGAACAAGGGAAGCAGGGCCGTGATCCCAACGAAAGACAGCCCCTGTGCCCCAAACAATAAGGCTGCATCTCTGCCCTGAAAGGGGAGGACACAGAACCCCGTGAATCCTGACGGCAGCTTCTCTGTGCAGAAATCCCCCCATTTGCCCTTTCTATAGTTAGGCCTGCTGAAGAATTGAACTTCATCACATGCTTGCTTCAGACCTGTCACAAGCAACTTAAATTTTTCTACAGAAGGAGAACCCATCTAGTGCTCTCTGTTGGGCAAAAAACTTCACAGTCTACAATGGAGGGTTAATTAACATCAGCCTGGCGTTTTCATTTCTGCAGGTGGGTAGCTTAAGCATCACAAGTCTGGCAAGTTTATTTGTGGCTTAGAGGAACAAATCCGGAAGCTGATAACAACCACCCTCTTTAACTCAGAAACACCAACACAATGTCTCTTTGGCGAATACATGTTACAGGCTGCATAGTCATCACAAGCCTTGTGGTAAAAGGTTACATTCCTAGTGGAGTAAAGAAAATCCTTTTAGTTAAAATATTAAACATCTCAGAGAAACTCTTGCTCCTTTTCAGTAAATATTAACAAGAAGAGCTGTAATGACAAGAACACACATCAGATGGGTAGGCTTAAACTTTAAAGGAGGTCTTTGCCACAACTGACTAAGTTTCCATGGGTGAGCCTGTGGTCACTTGCATGACATTTGTGAAGTTTCTCCAACCTTCTCTTCCTTACCTTTCTCCAAAGGACAGTTTCAATGGAGCACTTTAAAATTGTAATTTAAAACTCTCTGAGATCAAGCCAAAAACTTAAAGATAATATCTGACTTCCATGCACCTCCATAAATAAATTGGAAAGAAATTCATCTGTTTACCTACTTATGTCTCTCCCAAATAAACATGACTGCATATGACATGGGCCCTGGTGTTTCTCCCCATAGGAGAGATCAAAACACCCATACTGCTGAAACAGTCAGCCACCTGTCTCTAGCCAGGGATCCACCCCATGGCCAAACAAGCCTGGAGCTAGAGCTCTTCAGAGGACTGAAGATCCCTCCAGCAACAGCTGCTATGTACCTGTCCCTTAATTTCATATATAAGTAGGAAGGAGGGGGCGTGAAGCCTTTTGCATGCTCTCTCTTGGTGTCTTGACTTCCATCACACCCTCATCAGAACAATCAGAGTGAAGATGCTCCCCAGTGTTGGCTGGCTTTGAACAGTGGAGAGTCCCACCCTCTCTTCATTCAGGAAAAGGCAGTTGAGGTATACAACATAGTGATTCGTATGCTTATAGTTATTATATGCTTATAATAACTATGCTTATAGTTATTATAGAATATTGCCTGTATCCCCTGTGTTTTACAATATACTCTTTTGCTCATTTATTTTATACATAATGGTTTGTACCTCTTAATCCCCTACCCCTAAGTGTCCATCAACAGATGAATGGATAAAGAATATGTGGTATGTTTATACAATGGAATACTACTCTGCCATACAAAAGAAAAAATTCTGCCATCTGCAACAACAATGGATGGACTTGGAGGGTATCAAGCTAAAGTGAAATAAGTCAGACAGAGAAAGACAAATACTGTATGATGTCACTTACATATGGAATCTAAAAAATAAAACAAACTAGTGAAAGTGAAAGTTGTTCAGTCGTGTCTGACTCTTTGCAACCCCATGAGTATAGTACACGGAATTCTCTAGGCCAGAATACTGGAGTGGGTAGCCTTTCCTTTCTCCAGGGGATCTTCCCAACCCAGGGATGGAACCCAGGTCTCCCGCATTGCAGGTGGAAACAAACTAGTGGATATAACAAAGAGAGAACAAATTAGTGGTTACCAGTGGGGAGAGGAAAGGGGAGAGGGGCAAGATAAACTGAATTTTTCAAAAAACCTTTCATTATATCAAGAAGCTTTATGTAAAATGTTTACTCAATCACCACACAGAGAAAATTGCACAAATCGACTGTACATCTAGGTGAATTTTCATCACATGAACATACCCAAATCAGGAAAGAGCATGTCCTCAGCACCTCAGAAACCTGGCCCCTAACACTGTAGATTAATTTTTTCTGCCTTAGAACTTTGTATAAATTGAACCCCATAGAATTTATCACTTTTTTTTTGACTGCCCCCCCGCGGCATGTGGAATCTTAGTTCCCCAACCAGGGATCGAACCCAAGCCCCTTGCATTGGAAACACAGATTCTTAACCACTGGACTGTCAGAGAAGTACCTATTTATTGCTTTTTAGGTTTGCTTTTTTAACTGATCAGTGTATTTATAAAATATGCCTATATTGTTGCCTATAGTTGTAGACACTCTTCTGGCTGAATATACCACAATTTATCCAGTCTACTAAAGATGGTCATTTGAGTTGTTTCCAGTTTTACACTATGTAGAATAGCATTGCTATAAACATTCTTGGGGAAATTATGTTTGCATTTCTATGGGTCTATGCTTAGTAAAATTACCAGTTTCTCATTACATGTATGTGTGTGTGTGTTTAAATTCACCAATTCAAAGATGGATCTTTTTGCAGTTGCCTTATTTTTACTCCTATTTACTTCTATTTTTCCTTACTACTCTACAGCACAGAACCAGGGCTGTGCTGAAGGTCACAAATGAGCCCCAAAATAAATGGATTAGGTTGCGCCTTTCTACCCAAGCAATGCTGAGATAGTTCTCTCACGAGACAAATGTCTCCTTGCCCCGAAGCTCACCTGTCACACACAGATATTCATGGCTGTTCATTGTTTAGTTACTAAGTCGTGTCTGACTCTTTGTAACCCCATGGACTGCAGCAGGACTGGCTTCCCTGACCTTCACTATCTCCCGGAGTTTGCTCAGACTCCTATCCATTGAGTCAGTGATGCCATACATACATGGCTACACCTACAAAAACATTTTATATCTTTTCCAGGGTCTCTGATCCACAACTAGCCTTAGGGGTAAGGAGAATGTTACTGAATCCAAGCTCAGTCGGCTTGTTGAAGACTGATTGACCAAGAGACTAGGAGTTGAGGCAAGAAATACAACTTTATTCAGAAAGCCAATTGACCAAGAAAAAGGCAGACTAATGTCTCAAAATAACTGTCTTGTCAGGATTTAGATGCCAGGTTTTTTTACAGGACAGAGATGGGGAGGAGTTGAGGAAATAAACGAGTCCATCCTAAAGGAAATCAGTCTTGAATATTCATTGGAAGCACTGATGCTGAAGCTGAAACTCCAATACTTTGGCCACCTGATACGAAGAAATGACTCATTGGAAAAGACCCTGATGCTGGGAAAGATTGAAGGTAGGAGGAGAAGGGGACAACAGAGGATGAGATGGTTGGATGGCATCACCAACTCAATGGACATGAGTTTGGGAAAACTCTCGGAATTGGTGATGGACAGGGAGGCCTAGCCTACTGCAGTTCATGGGGTCGCATAGAGTCAGACACAACTGAGAGACTGAACTGAACTGAGGAAATAAAGATAACTATCTTGCAAATATCTCCTGGAATGGACAACCTCAGGGAGGAGAAGTGTTAATCTCTTCAGGCAGAGATTCCCTCTTCAGGCAGGGTTCCCTGAGGCAGGTCATTATATACAATTACAATAACAAAAGCAATGAAAAAAAAGGTTAAAGTCAAAGAAACAGATTCATCTTGGAGTCAGAATTGGCTCTTGCCTGCAATAAACAGAGGTACCTATTGTCACAGCAACCTTTTTTTAATGGAAGCACAATAAAACATACCTCCTTAGCTTAGGGAAGGCACAGGGCTTTTTCCAAGTGGCTCAGACGGTAAAGAACCTGCCTGTAATGCAGATTTGAGTCTGGGTTCGACCCCTGGTTTGGGAAGATCCCCTGGAGAGGGGAACCACAACCCACTCCACTATTCTTGCCTGGAGAATTCCATGGACAAAGGAGCCTAGCAGGTTACAGTCCATGGGGTCACAGAGTTGGCCACCACTGAGCGACTTTCACACTTCCAATATTCTTGCCTGGGAAATCCCAAGCACAGAGGAGCCTGGCGGGCTACAGTTCATAGGGTCTCAAAGAATTGGACACAACTGACTGACTGAGAGAGAGCAAGAGAGATGGAAACCTTGTCTGGATCCCAATTTGAGTAACTGTAAAATAAAACAGCACAATAGGGAAATTTTATATTGACTGAATAATAAATGATAATATGGAGTTAATGGTAATATTTTTAGTGGTGGTGGTTCAGCCGCTCAGTCGTGTCCAACTCTTTGCAATCCCTTGGACTGTAGCCTGCCAGGCTCCTCTGTCCATGGGATTCTCCAGGCAAGAATACTGGAGTGGGTTGTCATTTCCTTCTCCAGGGGATCTTCCCGACCCAGGAATTGAACCTAGATCTCCTGCGTTGCAGGCAGATTCTTTACCAAGTGAGCTACAAGAGAAGCTCAATGGTTTTAGAGCTGATAATAATATTTTTGCTTTAAAGTTGGGGGAATGGGGAGTATGAAGATCTGCATAGGTGAATAAAATAACGACTATTTGTTGATAACTGTTGAAGCTGCATGATGGGTACATGGGGTTCACTATATTATTTCATTATTATGTTTTTGAAAATTCCATGTTTAAAAAAAAAAAGGCAAGAAAAAAGAAATGAACAGGAATTCCTTTAACAACCATTCCTAATAGTAGGAATGGGTAACAGGGCTCTGCCACTGACAAGCTGTGCAACTCTGGGCGAGTCACTCCACTTCCCTGAGACTCAGTTCCCTCTCCTTCCGGTGTGATTTCTCCTGGGGAGTGTCAGACACACTGGGGGAGTGTCTCCTGAGAAACCAGCAGACACTGGAGAGGAGCCTCCGGGCACTGAGGGATAAGGACTCTGCCACCAGGCCAACGTGAACTTTAACCTCAGTTCTGACACTGATGCTTTTCAACTGTGGTGTTGGAGAAGACTCTTGAGAGTCCCTTGGACAGCAAGGAGATCCAACCAGTCCATTCTAAAGGAAATCAGTTCTGAATATTCATTGGAAGGACTGATGCTGAAGCTGAAACTCCAATCCTTTGGCCACCTGATGCGAAGAACTGACTCCTTGGAAAAGACCCTGATGCTGGGAACGATTGAAGGCAGGGGGAGAAGGGGACGACAGCAGATGAGATGGTTGGATGGCATCACCAACTCAATGGACAAGTTTGGGTAAACTCCAGGAGGTGGTGATGGACAGGGACGCATGACGTGCTGTGGTCCATGGGGTGGCAAAGGGTGGGACACGACCGAGCGACTGGACTGAACTGGCATCGCATATGACCTGGGACCCTCGCAGCCCTTCCCTTGCTCAGTATTTTTATCTATAAAAATGACATTCCATCTCATTGGTGGGAAAATTAACAAAGGTAGAGTGTCTAGCACAGTGGGGGTTACTCAATAAAAATTCCCTCCTCAACGACTCGATTTTGTTAGAAAGCAGCCAAGTTCACACCCCTGACGTCCTGGACAGGCCATCCCTTAGACGCTGCGGGCAAAAATCTGAAGAGTACGCGCCGGCAGGTACGGGCACAGCGCCCTCGCGCGTCCAGCCGGGAAACTGCCGGAGCGACGGCCCCGCCCACCGGCGCCCGCGCCTGCGCAGAGGCTCCGCCCCGTTGAGGCGTTGTGTCAGGCGCCCCGGACGCCGGCAGGTCCCCAGGGACCGGGCGGCGACGCCATGGCGGTGCGACAGGCGCTGGGCCGGGGCCTGCAGCTGGGCCGAGCGCTGCTCCTGCGCTTCACGGCCAAGCCCGGCCCGGCCTACGGCTGGGGCCGGCCGGAGCGGCCGGGCCCCGCGGCGGGCTGGGGCCGCGGAGAGCGCCCGGGCCCGGCCGCGGGACCCGGCACGGAGCCGGGCAAGCTCGGGCTCGGGCTTCCCGGCCGCTACCGCTTCTTCCGCCAGTCGGTGGCCGGGCTGGCGGAGCGGCTCCAGCGGCAGTTCGTGGTGCGGGCCCGGGGCGGTGCGAGCCCTTGCGGCCGCGCTGTCTTTCTGGCCTTCGGGCTGGGGCTGGGCCTCATCGAGGAGAAGCAAGCGGAGGGTCGGCGGGCCGCCTCAGCCTGTGAGGAGATCCAGGTGAGTGCCGGCGGCGGGCGGGGCGGGGTCGGCCGAGAAGGGGGCGGGGCCCCAGTTGGGTGCGGGGCGGGGCCGGGGAGGCCGGACTGGGGGCGGGGCTTAGTGCGGGGGCGGGGGCAGAGTTGGGGGCGGGGCGGGACTGGGAGGCACTGACTGCCTTGGGGCCTGGTGTCAAGATTTATCTTGTTGAGTTCAGTCCAGTCGCTCAGTTGTGACCGACTCTCTGCGACCCCATGGACTGCAGCACGCCAGCCTTCCCTGTCCATCTCCAACTCCCAGAGCTTACTCAAACTCATGTCCATCACGTCGGTGATGCTATCCAACCATCTCTTCCTCTGTCTTCCCCTTTTCTTCCTGCCCTGTCTTTCCCAGCATCAGGGTCTTTTCCAAGGAGTCAATTCTTCGCATCAGGTGGCCAAAGTATTAGAGTTTCAGCTTCAGCATCAGTCCTTCCAATGAATACTCAGGACTGATTGTATTTACCTTGTAGCTGGGAATTCCTTGGCAATCATTGATTAAAGCTCATTTGTTACTGATCTTCTGGTGCCGGGCCAGGACCTCACTTTTGTTTTACTATCTTCCCTTCCTCAAACGGGGCTTTCCTGACAACTCAATTGGTAAAGAATTCGCTTGCAATACGGGAGACCCCGGTTAGATTCCTGGGTCGGGAAGATCGGCTGGAGAGGGGATAGGCTACCCACTCCAGTATTCTGGCCTGGAGAATTCCATGGACAGTCCGTGGGGTCACAAAGAGTCAGACAGGACTGAGCGACTTTCACTTTCACTTCCTCAAACAGCATGGTTTGAAAGATATACTAATTATATAGCTCCTGTGGCTCCAAGGCCAATGACATTCTGTAAATTTTCTAAAATTTAAGGACAGCTAAATCCTAACCCTTATGTTCCAGAGGTAGTTGTCATCCCCAATTTATGGATGAGGAAACATACTTAGGGAGGTGAAAAGCGAAGTAACTTGCTGAAGTCACAAGTCTAACTTGCACAGAACCTGTGTTGTTAACCACTTGCCAGCCAGGCAGCCGCCACAGTTTAGCCAATTAGTGATAGAGCTGAGGTCGCAGTAAAAACCCAAACAGCAGGCCTAACGGTTTTTATTTAACAGCCTGTATAGAGTTATCAGGGGTGACTAAGAGGCTTAGTTCTTGGGCTTTTTAAATGTTTTAAAGAGCTCAGAGGATTCTGTTTCTACTCAACCAAAATCTCTACTTCTCCAAAGAAACAGAATGAATAGGGTGTGTTTATTAAAAGGCAGCTTTATTTGAGGGCATTGCTGTTCCCAAGTCTGGCAAGTTCAGACTGCAGGGCAGGCAGGCAGGATGGACACCTGGGGAAGAATCATTGTTAAGTTCAAGTCTGAAGGCCATCAGCTGGCACCGTTCTCTCCTCTTCAGGGAGGTCATTCTTCCTGGGGTTTGGAACCATTCGCTGCCTTAGTACAGCCCCAGCGTTTCACAGCTTAGCGCTAAGGTGGTGCAAGGTGGGGTGACCTGCCCAAGGACACAGCCAGTTAAAGACCAAGCAGTGTCTCCCATGTTTCCTGGCTTTCAGTCCAGGTCGTGTTACTCATCACCAGAGCGTTTACGCTCTGGCCCCTTTGAGGCAACAGGTGACGCCTGACCTAGTCCCCAGCCTCTGCCCCTGTCTTTTGTTACATACAGCTCAGCCGGCAGAAGACAAGGGCGGCCGACTTGACTAACCCTACTTAAAATTACAGCGGCTGTTTCTAAACTGAGGAGCTTGACCCTCCTAAGCTTACCATCTCCAAATCCTTTCCTCAAACTTCACTCTTCTGTGTCTTAAATTTTTTAATTAATTACCAATTAATTTGAAAAATTCTTGCATTTGACTTCTTTGGAAAGAAAATCAGAGTACCAGATTTGGCAACGTGTGTGCTAAAATTCTAATTCTAATGCTAATTAGAATTAATTCTAATGCTAATTCCATTTGGTGTCATACTGGAATAGAGCAGACTAGTCCCTTTAGATGCATTTGGAAAGAATTTTGTGGGGAGAACCCTTTATAAAATAGGCCAAAGATATGCATATATATTTCACCAAGAGGAGATACAGATGCCAAATAAGGATAGTTCAACTTCATGAAACATTAGGGAAATGCAAATTAAAAATACAATGTGATATCTCTGCATACTTATTAGAGCAGCTAATATTTTAAAACTAAGCGATAATAGCGAGTGCTTATGAGGATGCAGAGAAACTGGACCAATGGTGAAAATATAAAATAGTATAACCATTCTGGAAAATAGTCTGCGGTTTCTTACAAAACTGAACATACATTTGTTTATCATATGACCCAGCCATTGCAGTCTTGGGCATTTACCCAGAGAATTGAAAATTTATGTTCACACAAAAACCTGTACATGAGTAGCTACTATGGGAAACAGTATGCCAGTTCCCCACCAAAATTAAAATTGTGATCCCAGCAATTCCACTTCTTAGTATATATCCAAAGGATTGAAAGCAGGGACTTTGAACAAATATTTGTACACCTATGTTCATAGCAGCATTATTCACAATAGTCAAAAGGTAGAAGCAACCCAAGTGGCCATCAATGGGTGTTAAATCTTGTACACTAGTGTTTATGGCTGCATCCTTCATAATAGCAAAATATTAAAAACACAAACATCCTTTAGCTGGTGAATTGTTAAACAAACCCTGGTATATACAGTGGAATACCAGGAATAAGAAATTAAAAGGAATCAGCCATTGATACAGGTAACAACTTCAGTGAACCTCAGGGGCATTATGCTGAGTGAAAAAAAGTCAGTTCCAAATGGTTGCATCCTGTGGTTCTATTTATATAACATTCTTGAAATGACAGAATGGTAGAGATGGAGAACAGGTCAGTGGTTGCCAGGGACGTGGTTACATGGGGCATGGCGGGGGTGGTGCAAAAACAAAGAGGCAGCTCAAAGGAATTCTCCTGTGATGGAACAGATCTGTATCTTGATGGTGATTACATGAATCTGTAGGTGGGGTGAAATCTAATAGAGCTACACCACATGCACACGAGTGAATGCGGGTTAGAAAAGATGGTGAAAACTGAGTAAGATCTGTAGCCTAGCTGTACGTCAGTTGGGGGAACTGGTGAAGGGTACACAGGACACTTTGTTGGTTTTTTTGGGCAGCTTCCCATGAGTCTATATTTATTTCAAAATAAAGCTTTAAAAAATTTATCTCATTCTCAAAACTGTGGTTGACTGAGGATTACACAATAGTGCTTCGGCTCCACAGAATTTAGAAACTGGTTGGTAAGGCAAGACAGACTTTCATTTTTTAAAAACATTAAAAGTTCTCATGTGAGCTATTTTAGCTTATAGACTCCAGTGCTTTAGGAATCTTACAGAAGGAAAGACTGTTGCGGACAAGGTTGTCAGCCCTGGTTATAGGGGATGCAGGAGCTTGAGTTGGGACTTGTTGGATGAGTAGGGATGAGCAGGCTGAGCAAAGACAATAGAAACAGGGGGCGAGGAGAGGGGAGCAGTTTGAGCAAAGGCTCCGGGAGAGGCATGTGAGAGACCAGCGTGGGCGGTACAGACCGGCCTGCAGGACAGTTTTCACATGTAGGAGTGTCAGGACCAGGACAAGGCGCTGAATAACTCGTAAGGTAGACTTTTTTTTTTGGTGGTGCTGGTCTTCCTTGCTGCATGCAGGGGCTAATCTTTGTTGCAGTGCACAGGTTTCTCATTGCGGTGACTTCTCTTGTCATGGAGCAGTGCTCTAGGGTGCACAGGTTCAGTAGTTGCAGTACACGAGCTCAGTAGTTGTGGGGCACTGGCTTAGTTGCTCTGAGGCTTGTGGAGTCTTCCCGGACCAGGGATCAAACACACGTCCCCTGCATTGGCAGGCAGATTCTTATCCACTGGCGGCTGCTGCTGCTGCTGCTAAGTCACTTCAGTCGGGTCCGACTCTGTGTGACCCCATAGACAGCAGTCCATCAGGCTCCCACATCCCTGGGATTCTCCAGGCAAGAACACTGGAGTGGGTTTCCATTTCCTTCTCCAATGCATGAAAGTGAAAAGTGAAAGTGAAGTCACTCAGTCGTGTCCGACTCTTAGCGACCCCATGGAGTGCAGCCTACCAGGCTTCTCCGTCCATGGGATTTTCCAGGCAAGAGTACTGGAGTGGGGTGCCATTACCTTCTCCCTTATCCACTGGACCACCAGGGAAGCCCATCAGTTAGGTTATGATGTGACATTTGAAAGCAATGGGCTTTCATTGGACTCAGAAGCAGGTGAAGGAAGGACCTGAGTGGGAAAGTCTGGAGGCAAGTGCCTAGCCATAGAAAGGGAGGGATCAGCAGCTGAGACGGGATCTGAGGAGGAAGGCAGAGTTTGGGCAACTGGAGGAATGATGTCACCTGCCTGAAGTAGGCAAGAATCCCAATTTGGGGGAAATGGCCTCTTTTCCCATGCACCCCCACCTACACTTCCATCTAGTTCCATCAGAACTTTTGTACTCTTTGTCTCCTTTCTGTAAACAGAATGGCCCCCCAGCTTCCTAAGAGGTAGAAACAGGGAGACAGATGTATGGTCAGACCACTGAAGATCACAGTTCTCTTGCTCTCTGTACATCCCCTGTGGGACCAGTCCCTGCTTCAGCTACATCCTCCTCACAGGAATATGCTTGCCCCCTGTCCCAGCTATGATTGTTCTCAGCTTTGGGCCAGAGCAGCTCCACCTGCTAATTAATTAACAGCTTACTGACCAGAGACATTAATAATACGTCTTTTGTTACCTAATTGTTATTGACCAGAGTCGTCTTTTAATATTCACTTATATAAAAATCGCCAGCACAGTTGTTAATTTCTGCAAAAATCCCCTAATTGATAATATGTTAAAGGGAAACATCTGTCCTCGTGATGGTCGTTAACCCAAGGGGCTGTGAGGGACATGCCCCAGCCACCGGTTTCCCTGGTGACTGATGAGCCAACCTGACTTCAGTTCCTCCTGTAAATAGCAGTACCCCACAGCCCCCGGCAGTGAAGGTTGCTGCTGGGTCCTGCCTGCTGCACACGGCGGGGTGTTGCTCAGGGACCTTTCGCTGTAGACATGTAAGGTTCTCTGTCACTGTCTCCGGGCTTTTTGCTTCAGTCATCTGAAGCCTGGGCAACTACAAAGCCTGAGGGCCTTGAGGGTGCCACCTAAGAATTGGTGAGCTGGCCGAGAGGCCGAGAAAGTGCCCGTAAACACCAAGATGTCAGGAAGGGACAGGGAGCTTTGTTGGGGAAAGGAAAACTGTTGGGGAAATCCCAGGGTGGCCGCCCACCAGCTTGTGAGCCCCTGTGACAGCTGACTACCATGAGCGGTATCTTTCTCTTCGATTATATCACTGCTTTCCCCGTTAACCTCAGAGTCTCTTTCTTGTTTAAATGTAGCAGCCCCATGCTCATGGTTCATCTGATTGCACAGGGTTGGCTGATGAATAGACAAAATGCAAGGGCCTGGATTGTTTGTAAAATACAAGTATACCCCTGACCCATCACCCCCAAACAATTTAGACACAGGTTTAGAGTTATTAACTCAGGGACAGGCTTGTGAATTGCACATGGCCAGTTTCTTGCAAAGGCTTGTTTGGGGCCTGTGGCAGTGGCAAAACAATTAAAGCATACCCTTGGGCTTCTGGTCCCAGCTTTGAAAGGGAGCTGAGCAGTGATAGTAGTGTGACGGAGCAGCAGTGATACGCAGCCTACAATGCGTTACAGCTGATGGAAGACATTACAGAAGGCCTTCCTGTGTCATCGAGTGACACTAAAGACCCACCTTACCAGTCACGAAGTTCAGAAGTGGACCAAAAAAATACGTAACATACACTGGCACGTCCATCTGCCTTACAGCCCCACTGCACCTGGGCTAATGGTACAGATGAAAGCGAAAGTGATGGTCACTCAGTCATGTCCAACTCTTTGTGACCCCATGGGCTATACAGTCCATGGAATTCTCAAGGCCAGATGTAGGTAGGTAGCATTTCCCTTCTCCAGGGGATCTTCCCAACTCAGGGTTCAGACCCAGATTTCCCACATTGCAGGTAGATTCTTTACCAGCTGAGCCACAAAGGAAGCCCCAAAATACTGGCATGGGTAGCCTATTTCTTCTCCAGCGGATCTTCCCGACCCAGGAATCGAACCGGGGTCTCCTGAATTGCAGGCAGATTCTTTACCAACTGAGCTGTGAGGGAAGTCCAATGGGAGGGATAAAGGAACTATTTCAACAACGATTAAGATGTGAAACCCACTCTCTCACCGTGTGACCACATGTGACCCAGGAGGGTGACTCCAGCCCTACCAGCTATAACTGAACATCTCAGGAGTGACCGGCCCCCTGCCTCTGCCACAGTAACCCAGAGGCTGCTTGTCAACACCCTCTAAGTTCAGCTAAGTTCAGCTGTTGACCACCAAAGGACCAACCCGCCAGGGAAATATTGTAAAGTGGTCCTGGGACTGGAAGATAAGACCCTGGTGGCTTGGGCTTGCCACCCTGTGGGGCATGGGATTAGAATGGGATTTACAGATCTCACCTTCTTATGGATCTTCTACCCAGCCCCACCTAAGACTACTTAAAGGAATTAATCTGGGTCCCTACTGGAGAAAGGCACCATTCTATTAACCCTGGGGTCTGTCACACCACCTCCCCAGGACTGGCATCGGTCGTGGGGACTGAGAGTGGGCCGGCGGTGTGGTCCCACAGGCCTGGCCAGGACGGAACCACAGGACGGGTGGGCTCTCACAATGCTGGCACTGCTTGTATTTTGCCTAGTGGTCACGACGTTCCCTATATTATGTGAATGTAAACATCCTACGTTTTGTCCCTTGTCTGAGCAGAGAGAATCTGTCTGGGGACTGGGCGACCGCGGTGGCCTAACTGTGAAATGAGTCTGGGAATTTCCCTGGTGGTCCAGTGGTTAAGAATCCGCCTTCCAGTGCAGGGGACGCGGGTTAGATCCCTGGTTAGGGAACTAAAATCCCACATGCCACGCAATGAAGCCCTTGCGGCCAAACTAAAGAAGCCAGCACCAAAGACCAGCATGCCTCAGAAGAGACCCAGCACAGCCAGAAAAATGAAAAGCGTAGAATTGAGTCTGACCAGCGGGTCTCCAGCAAGATGCCCTGTCCTGCGCGTCCCTGGGCCTTCCGTGCTCTTAGCTGCTGGTGTTCGTGTTGCGTTTGTGGTGTTTGGTTGCACTGCACCTCTGCATACCTGACCCCAGGAGAGGGCTGGACCAAGATTGTAAGGGCCGCGCAGGGTCTGTGGGAGTGGAGTCTGTGGTCTGGCCACTCAGAATGGCCACTCCCTTGCTCTCGGTTCATCCCCTGCTGGACCTGCAGGGCCAGGGGCCTGGACCAGTGCCTGCTCCCCTACAGCCTCTTCACAGGAGGTGTTGACCCCCTGCCCCAGCTATGGTTGCTCTAAGTCTTGAGCCAGAACCGCTCCACCTGCTGGTGTATTAAAGGGAAACATCTGCCCTGGTGATGGTCATGAACCTGTGGGGCTGTGAGGGACGCGCCCCACCCACCGGTTTCCCTGGTTACAAATGAGCCCACCTGACTTCAGCTCCCCCTGTGAATGGTAGCTGCCTCCTCCCCAGAGTAGCGAAGATGGCTGTCAGGTCCTTCCTGCTGTCTGCTGCACACAGTGGGATGTTTCTCCAGGACCCCCTGCTGCAGACATGTAAGATTCCCCATCCAGTAAACCACAGACGTCATTGTCACTGGCTCCAGGCTCTTTCTTCAGTTGCCTGGAGGCTGGCCGTGTACAGGAGCTGCAGGCCCTCGGGGTTCAGCCCAGCAACAAGCTCCAGGGAGCCTCCTGGTTTTCACCCACTTGCTTGCCAGAGCAGCCCAAGATCATTCACAAGGAGGAGGGGCGGCTGTGACCACATGCTCCTGCCCGTTCACAGCCCCTGGTAATAGTCCCGTAGCCGCCTGCCGAGGCCTTTGCAGAACGAACCGTCTCCATAATCGGAAACCTCCAAGGTTGGGCTGGTAGCCTGACAGGCAGCAAAGGAGCAGTGTGCCAGCTGCAGAACTGGGGAGTTGTGACCTCTTAACTAACACAGTGTTCTGTGTTGGACTGTCGCGGTGGCTGCCATGAAGTGACAGTTTGAGAAGTATTCTGAATAAGGAGAGAGAACACAGGCTGGCTTGAGCCCAGGACCAACAGTAGCACCCAATTTTAGTTGTTTTATTAGCACTCAATCTTGTCAGTGGAGATTTGGCCTCGCTGTACCGCTCCATCCCTTCACTGAAGCCTCACGGGGCTCCCGAGCTCACAGTGGCTGCTCGTTTTCTTCACAGGCAATTTTCACCCAGAAAAACAAGCTGCTCCCGGACCCGCTGGACAGCAGACGCTGGCAGGGTTTCCGGCTGGAGGAGTACCTGATCGGGCAGTCCATTGGCAAGGGCTGCAGTGCCGCCGTCTATGAGGCCACCATGCCCGTGCTGCCCCAGGGCCTGGAGGAGGCAGAGCGCCTGGGCCAGCTTCTTCCAGGGAAGGGCCTAGAGATCCTTCCACGAGGAGAGGAGGAGGCGCCGGCCCCACAGGCCCCGGCCTTCCCCTTGGCCATCAAGATGATGTGGAACATCTCGGTAAGGGCGGGGCCTTCCATCTCTAAAGTCATCCTTTTTCAAAATCACCTTCTTGTGGGGGGGTAACCTGACGACACTTTTTCCCAGGAAATAAATAGGAACCAGCAAGATTCTCCACAGGACAGGCGCCTCGCGCTCTTGTGCAGCGGTCTGAAGCAGTGTGTCTCAGATTGTAACATGTCCACACGTCAGCTGAGGTCGGGTCAGAAGGCAGGTTCTGAGCGCAGGTGTGAGGTGGAGCCCGAGTCTCGCCTCCCTGATGAGCTCCCAGGCTGCTGGGCCGCGAGCCACACTGAGTGGCAAGGACCCGGGGCGTCCAAGCCAATGAGCGCATTTCAGGGCTGCGGTCTGCTCCGTCCTCTCGGTCCCTGACCTGGTCGTGGGGAGGGAGAAGCCACGTGCCTTCCTCTGAGCTCACCTCCCACCACACTCCAGACCCAAGGCTGGTGTGTCAGCTCTCTGCTCTTAACCCTTGCAGAACTCAAGGCTCTGGGAAGTTGAGTATTTTTCCCACCCCAAAACAAAGATTTCTGTCCATTTAGAGTAGTTTCTTTATCTTGCCATTACATGGTGGGAGGAGGGTTAGGAAATTCATCAAGAGTTGATTGTATTTTCTCCTGTCCTGAGCTTCTCTCCAAGGCTGAGGTGGGACACAGCCACATAGCTCATGCTGGACCCTGAAGGATGTGGTTTGTGCCTTGATTTGGGGAATGAAGCTTATTAGACTGTACTTCCAAGCAGGGCTGATAGCTAACAAGTAGCCAACCCCCCACCCCACACCCACCCCCAAGAAACATCCAGTCTTAACATCAAAACTCCCACTGGTTGGGGCATGACAGCAAGTGCATTCACAGAAGCTAAAAGACTTAATTCTTAAAGGATTCTTTATAAGTGTCGCCAGTCCTAAGGGCTGTTCATAATGAAATGAGGAAAATATGGTGCTTTTCCTCATTGTTGCTTTTTGCTGGTCGATAGAAGGCTGTTCTGTGATTCAGCACAAGCTTATCCAGGGCAGGCTTGTCGGGCTCAGCCTGTCTGCTGAAGGGAGCCTTCACAGGTGAGCGGTAGTGCTCAGTGGTCCGGTCTGAGCCTGGTGGTGCCCGGGGGCATCTGTGGCAGGAAGAGGAGCCCCTGCCACGGTCGTCTCGGCATCTCCTCTTGCCCTGGGCACCTGAGCTGCCGAGAGCTTGAGGCATGGGCAGCATCCTCTGGGTTGGCATGAATGACAGCTCTGCCTCTGCTTGCCACTCAGAGAGGTTATGAGCTTGGAGGTCAAAGCCAGTTCCAGGCAGTAGTTGTCCTGGTCCAGATTACAAGGAGGGTCTGGACTTCTTGGACCCATGTAATTCTGGACCCGCTGTGGATATGTTCCAGGCAGGCTCATCCAGCGAAGCCATCTTTAGCACAATGAGCCAGGAGCTGGTCCCAGCCAGTCCAGTGGCCTTGGCCGGGGAGTATGGAGCGATCAGTCACAGGTAAGCAGCCATCTGCCCCTCCCTCCGCCCCGTCACAGAGCAGAGCCCCCTGTGCCCTCCGCCCAATGTTTGATGTGACACACACACCCACAAATACAATAAACGCTCACTGAACAGTGTAGTCAGTGATTGGGTTTTCAGTTGGTGGATAACTGGGAAAGACTGTAGATAGTCTGACCCCAGCTGGAGATGCAGGTGGCTGACTCACGCTGGAGCAGGGAGAGAAGGCCATCGAAAACCATTCCCCATCCTTCCGAACTGGGCGGATCTGATTTATGACTCCTGAGTGATTCCCAGGTAGAGCACCACCATTTTGTACGAATTGAATTCTGTCTGTCCCCAGCAGAGGCAACACTCATTTTATGAATAACCGCCATGACCTGATGGTGCCGAGGGATTCTTTTTTAATGGCCTATTCCCCGAGAGTGCTCTTGGTGGTGGAGGCGCCTGAGAAGAGGCAGCAGAGTCCAGCGTGGTCAGTGCTGGGACGGCGTATGCTCCGGTGTGAGGGAGCCCCGTGGCGGCGTGTGTGCAGGGCTTGGGGGCCACTCAAAGGCCTCTGAAGGGACAGTTCATTCTCTCTTTTAAAAGATGGCTAGCTGTTAGCTTGGCAGAGGAGCAGGAAGAGAGACGCCCTCCACAGAGGGAAGGGCAGGTAGACGGCAGCTTAACCTCACCGCGGCTTTGCAGACCCACAGGTTGTAAACGTTAGCGCTTATGGCAAAGGAGATGCTGGGCTCACTTTAGTGTTTGTAGACCACGGGAAGAGGTGGCTGCTGAGCTCTCGGTGGCTTACTCAGGGTTGGCTTGTAGATCAGAAGAAGGAAGGTAGAGACAGAGACCTAAGGACATACACACGGGAGTCCCGTCCCGGGCTCTGAAGGTTCCCGTGTGACGGAGGGTCGGTGCGGGCCTCGAGAAGCAGACACTCGGTGGGCTGAGCCCTGACCTCCTCAGCTCCTGATGCTTTTGTAGGGACGGCTGGGTGTCAGCCGACCCCTAGGGGCTAGTGTGACCCTCCGGCGCCTCGTGGTGCTGCCCTGCAGCTGTGAGCGTGTCGTGTCTCTGCTGCCCACATCTCCCATCTGAGGCAGGCCCTGCCACTCTCCAGTCCTCTGCCCACTGCGTTGTTTCATAGCATTTGTCTCTATCCGTCTTAAATCATAGGTGTCTGTTTATTCACCACTCTCCGGCTGAACCGGAAGCTCTCCGAGGGCAGCACTTTTATGTTTGCTAGGTATGCTCACAGCTCAGTGAATGTCTGTGGAACGATTAGCTGAACACGCCAGGAGGTCTGCTACCTCTAGTCCTGATGGCATCAGCTCTGTCTCAGGAGAAAGACCCTGAGAGCACTGGGTGGGTTTCTTCCTAGCCTTTGCTCATCTAGGGCCTCAGACTCAGCGTGTGCGGTCTGCTCGGTGCCTGCTTCTCCCACCTGCTCTCTGATCCTATCCTGCTCATACCCTCTGCTCCACCACACTGAGATCATGTGTCCCCACCCCACCCCACCCCCAGATGACTACAGGCTGGCTTGTGTGTACGGTTGGCTAGGCTTGGTCCGACCCCGTCAGGCCTCCTGTCTGGCTCCAGTTTTCCGTTCCAACACACACGCCCCTCCCCCGTGCAGCCACACGCCTCCCCTGGGCTCTCGCGACAGCCAGGCCGCACTTTGCCACTATGGCGCCCACAGCCTCGTGCTGGGAGCCTCGTTCTCCTGGTGGCTCTAAGGGCCCCAGGCCGGAACGATGCTCTAACGCCTTTGATAACCTAGGACAGGGGCCCATGTGGACAGACCCCAGAGGAGCTGTTGGAGCCACTCATGGCCTGGCTGAAAGCTCGAACCTGAGGCAGCTCGGAGGACAGGCCGGGCGTGGGGCTCTCCCTGTTGCCTCCATGTCTCTGGGCTTCCGCTCCATCCGCCTCTCTCTGCCACCCTGCGTCCTCATTTCCTGCCCAAAGCTTTACTTCCGGCTTCCCTCAGGTCTCGTGGTATTGTTACCAAAAGCAAACTCCTGTGCCTGACGTACAGTGAGGCCAAACAATACCAAAATGTCAGAGTTTGGAACAGAGAAAGGTTTATTGCAGGACCATGGAAGGAGACGGGTGGCTTATGGCCCCCAAACGTCAAATTCCCCGAAGGGTTTCAGCAAAGTATTTTTAAAGGCTGCATAAGGGAGAGGGGGTCCCAGGGTATGTGATGGGCTCGTGAACAATTCGGTAGATGGTGAGGTGACAGGGCAGTGTCACTGGTTAACAGACTCAGTCCTCAGGCTCCAGGAGGTCTGCAGGCTACCTGCTCACGGTCACCAAGCAGTCAGCATCTTCATTTGGTGGGGGTTTTAAAATCTGTGAAACAGCTCAGGAGATGTGCATCAGATACTGTTCAGAGAGGAGCTCAAGCGCGGTTACAGCATCCTTTCAAAACCTCGGCTCCATCTCCTGTGCAGTTACTGCCGGTTTTTCCTCACGCTCTCACGCTCCACGCAGAGACCTCCCCTTTTCCTGGCCACCACTGGGACTCGGGCAGGACTGCAGGCCCTTGGTCGCCCTTGGGTCAGGTGCGCACGCTTAGTCCCGGCAGCTCTGGGCAAGGGCGGGGCTGTACCCAGCGGGCAGTCCTGCGGCCCTGACAGGGCGTCCCGAGGGTAGCCTCTGTGTCTGAGCAGGGCGGTGGGCTGGGGCTCCCGGAGCGGCAGAGGCCTGGGCAGGGCATCTGACACGGCAGGGGAATCGCTTCTACAAATGGCCTCCGTGTCGGCTTACTCAAAGGCTGACTGAGCTCATGCCAGGTGTTATGCTGGGGCCTGGATCAGGGAGATTCTGGGTCCTATTAACCACCTTACAGGGTATGTTACCACTCTATGCCCCTTTTGCATTTGAGACTGAGCCCAGAGAAGTTGGGCAGTGTGGCCAAGGACTTGGAGAGGCAGGCGTGGGGTTCAACCCCAGGCAGCCCGCTTCCAGGGCCTCCTGCCCCGTGCTCTACCTCATGGGACGGACGGACGGTGGATGGACGGGTGGGGTCAGCAGTGTGATGGGTCATCGCGGGTTTCCCTTCCAGCACCCTGCTCTGCACTTGGCACACACTTGGTATAAATACGGGTGGAGATGAGTGTCAGTGTTGATTGTGGCCTCAGGCTATTGTATTCTCAAGTGTCATATCTGCTGCTGCCCTCCCGTTTGTCCCACCTGGCTGAGACAGAAGACCCAAGGGAGGTCCCAAGCAGCTGGCCCCGCACCCCAACATCATCCGGGTCTTCCGAGCCTTCACCTCGACGGTGCCGCTGCTGCCAGGGGCCCTGGTCGACTACCCGGACGTGCTGCCCCCGCGTCTTCACCCCGAAGGCCTGGGCCACGGGCGGACTCTCTTCCTTGTCATGAAGAAGTGAGTGGTGGGACCTGGAGTGAGTGGGAGCTGGTCACTGCCTCCAGGAGCCTGGGGTCACAGGCAGGAGGACCCTCTCTCTGGGAGACAAGGGCAGACTGAGGGCGTATGTCTGCCCTGAAGCGCAGTTCCCTTTGGGACGGCCTTTCAGGAAAACAGAAGTGCATGTTCAGTCAGGTCATCCCTTCCATCTAGTGCTCTCAGTACCTTTGACCATCGCCCCCTCTGTGCTCACCTTTCTCCTGCTCTTTTTTTTAAACATAGACTCTTCTCCTTTCCTCCTCCTCTGTGCCTCTGGCATTGCTATGTGAGTGTTTTATGGAAACGAGAAGCTAGCTGTCCTGTGACTTCTAGCGTGTGAGGCCCCAGCTCTTACTTCCTAATTCCAGGACGGTGGATAGAAACAGAAAGGCTACTTAGGGAGAGAAGGAACCAGAAGAAAGGCCGTCACCCTAAGAGGAAGTAAGGTGCTCGGGGTGCGTGGCGCGCGGTAACTCGTGCCCTGTCACGCTCCCCACCAGCTACCCCTGTACCCTGCGCCAGTACCTCCGCGGGAACACCCCGAGCCCCCGCCTGGCCGCGGTGATGACTCTGCAGCTCCTGGAAGGGGTGCATCACCTGGTCCAGCAGGGCGTCGCGCACAGGGACCTGAAGTCTGACAACATCCTTGTGGAACTGGACTCCGGTAGGTGCCCCGCCCTCTCTCCTGCAGGATGGAGACTCTTTGTTTTGGTCTTTGTATTGTAAGAATATTTTCAGTGAGTACTGCTTGACTGTCAGCCCAACTGCCTCTGGCAATGAGCTCCCCATCATGGGAATCATTCAGGCAAAGCTGGGTGGCTACTTGGCTGGGGGTTCTGTAAAGGAGAGTCATTGTTTTGTTGTTGTTGAGTCGCTAACTCGTGTCAGACTGTTTGCAACCCCGTGGACTGTAGCCCGCCAGGCTCCTCTGTCCATGCGATTTCCCCGGCAGGAATACTGGAGTGTGTTGCCTTTTCCTTCTCCAGTGGATCTTGACCCCGAGATCAAACTCGTGTCCCTGCAACACAGGAGGGTTCTTATTTGGTCAATTTTGAAATAAAGGACTCAGGATAATTAAATATGCAATTAAATTCTAGAGGAACTGACTTTTAAAGAAAGTCTGCGTGAATCCTTTTCCAGATAACTAACTGATAAGGCACTGATTTTGTCCAGTTCTTGGCTGGGGGACCTTGATTTCCTGGAGGCACATCCATATTTGTGTTGCTGGTCCCACTCAGCTCTGGCGAGTGGGCAGCTGTCCAGGCCTTGCTGGCCTGTGTTCCTGGGTCAGCATGTCCTGATAGTGGCTTTTGTTGTTGTTCAGTCACTCAGTCAGGTCCGACTCTTTGTGACCCCGTGGACTGCAACACGCCAGGCCTCTGTCCATCACCAACTCCCAGAGTTTACTCAAAGCCATGTCCATCGAGTCGGTGATGCGATCCAACTATCTCATCCTCTGTCGTCCCCTTCTCCTCCTGCCTTCAATCTTTCCCAGCATCAGGGTCTTTTCCAAGGAGTCAGTTCTTTGCATCAGGTGGCCAAAGTATTGGAGTTTCAGCTTCAGCATCAGTCCTTCCAATGAGTATTCAGGATTGATTTCCTTTAAGATGGACTGGTTGGATCTCCTTGCAGTCCAAGGGACTCTCACGAGTCCTCTCCAACACCACAGTTCAAAAACATCAATTCTTTGGCACTCAGCCCTCTTTATGGCCCAACTCTCACATCCATACATGACCACTGGAAAAGCCACAGCCTGACTAGATGGACCTTTGTTGGCAAAGTAATGTCTCTGCTTTTTAATATGCTGTCTAGGTTTGTCACAGCTGTTTTTCCAAGGAGCAAGCGTCTTTTAATTTCATGGCTGCAGTCACCATCTGCAGTGATTCTGAAGCCCAAGAAAATAAAGCCTGTCACGGTTTCCATTGTTTCCCCATCTGTTTGCATGAAGTGATGTGACTGGATGCCATGATCTTAGTTTTCTGAATGTTGAGCTTTAAGCCAACTTTTTCACTGTCCTCTTTCACTTTCATCAAGAGGCTCTTTAGTTCTTTCCTTTCTGCCATAATGGTGGTATCATCTGGATATCTGAGGTTATTGATGTTTCTTCCAACAGTCTTGATTCCAGCTTGTGCTTCATCCAGCTTGGCATTTCGCATGATATACTCTGCACATGAGTTAAATAAGCACAGTGACAATATATAGCCTTGATGTACTCCTCTCCCAGTTTTGAATCACTCTGTTGTTCCATGTCTGGTTTTAACTATTGCTTCTTGACCTGCATACAGGTTTCTCAGGAGGCAGGTCAGGTGGTCTGGAATTCCCATCTCTTGAAGAATTTTCCATAGTTTGCTGTGATCCCCACAGTTGAAGGCTTTAGTATAGTCAATGAAGCAGAAGCAGATGTTTTTCTGGAATCCTCTTGCTTTCTCTATGATCCAACAGATATTGGCAATTTGATCTCTGGTTCTTCTGCCTTTTCTAAATCCAACTCGGACATCTGGAAGTTCTCAGTTCACTTACTGTTGAAGCCTGACTTGGAGAATTTGAGCATTACATTGCTAGCATGTGAAGTGAGCGCAGTTGTGCAGTAGTTTGTTCCTGGGTCAGCATGACCTGAGGGTGGCTTTAGTGGAAGTATAGGAGGGCCTCGAGGTGCGGGGAGGGGAGGAGACTTGGCCTCTCACCTCTGCACTTCTCCCCGCAGACGGCTGCCCCTGGCTGGTGATCACCGACTTTGGCTGCTGCCTGGCTGATGAGCATGTCGGCCTGCAGTTGCCTTTCACCAGCTGGTACGTGGACCGTGGCGGAAATGGCTGCCTGATGGCTCCCGAGGTGAGTCCCACTGAGCGTGTCATGTGCCACCAGCAGAGCCTCTCCCACCAGGTTTCCTCCCTGTTTACTCAACACTTCAGTCTTTTCTGACCCATGATTTATCAGAAGTTCCTTCCCTGCCTCTTTGCCTAGAACTGACGCCCCAGGAGAGATGAGTTTTGTCAGCCTGAAGTAGGCAGCCTGAGCACATTTTCTTGTATCTGAGCTACAGTTCACTCCAATTCTGGGTCCCTTGGGTCAGAGTCCAGACTAGTCTGCAAATCAGGTGCCGTGCAGGAGCACAGATAGGTTTCAAGTACCAGCAGCGTGATTGCTCACTTGTTGCTTTCCAAGCAGGTGTCCACGGCCTGCCCCGGCCCCAGGGCAGTGATCGACTACAGCAAGGCCGACACCTGGGCGGTGGGTGCGCTCGCCTACGAGATCTTCGGGCTCCCCAATCCCTTTTACGGCCAGGGCAAGGCCCACCTTGAAAGCCGAAGTTACCAGGAGGCTCAGCTGCCAGCACTGCCCGAGCGGGTGCCGTGGGACGTGAGGTGCCTGGTGAGGTCGCTGCTGCAGCGGGAGGCCTACAAGGTGAGGCGGTGCAGACTTACAGGGGGCTTGTGGATGGGAACCTCACGTCGAGTTCCAGAGTAAAGGGCAGGGCTGGGCAGGCACTGGAGTGAAAACTGGCTCCTCTGTCTTACAGAGGCGATGGCCATGGACAGGAGAACACACAACAGGCTGGAATAGAGATGGGAGCAGGGGAGCTGGCCACCAAGTTCGGAGTCAGGATTCTAGCAGTCAGCTCCTCTTGGCTTTAGTCATGTTTAATAAAGATGTAGAATCAGCTGAGATCTAACCAGACAGGTAGGATGAACTCTCCTAGGGGATCTGGACATTTTGAAATTAGTCCAAAGGCTAACATATTTGAAACCTTAATAGGAGTGGCAGGGCCAGCGCGGGTGGCATGTGGAGTGGAAAAGGATGGACAGACCAGGGCTCAAACCCACCCCACCACGTGCCCCTCACCATGTGCAGCAGGCTGCCACATAGTATACACTGCCGTCATGAAGTTAGGACAGCTCCCCTCACCACAGACACAGCTCCTGGGCCTTCCAAAGGCCCAGGAGGGACCTCCCTGACAGTCCAGTGCTGGCCTCCCAAGATTCCAATGCAAGGGACACATGTTCGATCCCTGCTTGGGGAAATAAGATCACATATGCCATGCTGCATGGCGAAAAAATCCTAATCAAAAAAAGGCCCGGGATGGGGAGGCTATTCCAACAATGTCCCCTCCCCCTCCCCCACCCCAAATCTTGTACCCCTGGGAAAGCCTGGGGCGTGGGTAGAATCGGCCAGTGTGTGTGCAGGGTGCTGCAGGACAGGAGGGTGAAGAACATGCTCGGGGCCAGAGAAGGGCAGACCCTGACACAGGCGGCACTAACAAAGCAGGCCGTGGGTGAAGACTGTCAGAGGTGTTCTAAGCTCCGGCTCCCCTTCCTGTTACAGAGGCCATCCGCCCGAGTGGCTGCTAACGTGCTTCATTTAAGCCTCTGGGGTGAACACACGCTCGCCCCGAAGAACCTGAAGCTAGACAAGATGATCGGCTGGCTCCTCCAGCAGTCGGCTGCCACTCTGCTGGCCAACAGGCTGATGGAGAAGAACTGTGTGGAAACAAAAATGAAGATGCTATTTCTGGCCAACCTGGAGTATGAAGCGCTGAACCAGGCGGCCCTCCTCCTCGACTCCTGGAGGGCGGCCCCGAGACAGCTGCTGTAGCTGGCGAATTACTAAAAGTTTCCAGTATCTGTGTTGTGCTGGTCTGTGAATGCTGAGTGAGTGCCTCCTGGGTGAGGGGACGGGGGAGTCAGAAGCAAAGATGGCACGCGGAGGGTGAGTCAGCGAAGAGAAGGCCTCAGGTCTGGCAGATGGAAGGAGCAGCTCGAGGTTGCGCTTTAGCCGCTAACGCGTTCTAGCTGTGTGATTTTGTCTAGCTGTGTGATTCTGATGCATTGTCCAAGTTCTCTTACCTGTGAAATGAAGACGCTGCTCTTGATAGAGGTCAGCAAACTTTTTCTGTCAAGGGCCAGTGCTCAGGCTGTCCCAGCTACTCAGCTCTGCCATCGTGGTGCAAAGGCAGCCTTCAATGTGTGAACAAGTTCAGCTTCACTTAGGGACCCTGAGATTTGGGATTTCGTGTGTCACTAAACATTCTTAATTTTTTCAACCACTTAAAAGGTAAAAACCATTTTTAGCTTGCAGGCCTACAAAAATCAGGCAGCAAGCCAGACCGGCCCACAGACCAAGTCTGCCAACCCCTCGTCTAGATGACCGCAAAGGGCCTAACCCTCAAGAGAAACGCTACCCAATCACCAGGCTCCTTTGTGCATCAGTGCTGACCACGTGACCAGCCCTGGGCACACAGATCCCAAGGATGAGCTCTGTCCCAGGCGAGAGGCGGCCCGGGTGTAAACCGCTGACCAGAGTCCTGCCTCCCTACACCTCTGAAAAGTCAGTGGCCGAGCGGGTCTTTAGGTGAGGCTGAGCTGAGGAAGGTCAGACCTGTGCTGCGGCCAGAGTTCACGCAGGTCAGGACAGTGGGGTGTCAGAGTGAACAGCGCGTGAGCGAGCCCCGAGGCAGGGGCCGCTGCAGTCAGTCACGTGTCCCGGAGCAGCGCTGGGTGCTGGTGACAAGCATCGCGCAGAGCTCGCGCAGCCGCTGACTTGAGTCCAGCAGAGCGCCGGTGACTCATGAAATGGAGATTAACAGTGCAGTGTTCCGAACCTGCTGATTGTCCCTTCTGACTAGCATTTCTTACAGGAGTTGTGACGAATTAAATGTATACTGACAACTAAAAAATATGTAAGTGCCTCAAACTGAATACTTGGCTCACACTATAAAGACAATCATAGTGGAAATGGATCATACAACTTTATGTGTGCTTTTTAGAAACACAACTAGTGCATAAAGCAAGGTGAATACGATGAAAGGCTCTTTTCAAACAAGCAGTCTATAATTCTATTAAAGTCAAGTGCTGTTACCCTAGCTTTCCCATCTCTGTGATGTCCCCACTGGCCTTTATTAACCTTATTTTTCTCCCCTTGACATTCAGCAGCTCTGTAATTTCCAGACCAACAAAACTAAAAACGGCCACTTACTACTTTCTACCCCGTCATTTCACAACAGCACCCTTCCATCAGCAAAGTACAACAGGGGCCAGATGAAATGTGAGGACCATGTTTCTCTTTATTTTAGAAATGAGAGTTGATGTCACATATGAAAAAATACACTTAGCGTTCAAGGTGAAAAAACAAATTATTCCCTAACCCTCCACCCCTTGGTATTCAATGTTCCATCTCCCACTGAGGTAAAGCTGTACCATTGTCCGTGGCTTTAAAAAAAACAAAACAAAAAACCGCCATAGAGGAGGAGGAAAACCAATCCTGTGAAAACCCTCCGCCTGTTCCCAGGAGTGCAGGGCGCCAGCCCCTCAGTCGGACTTCTCCTTCTCCTTCATGTGCAGGAAGACGACGCTGAAGATGAAGAGCCCCAGCATCATGGAGAAGGCGCTGGCGTAGTAGGGGTAGGCCGAGGGGATGAAGCGCTCGTACTGCGTGTGCTGCAGCGGCCGCACCGACACCTGCGGAGGGCAGCGTGCTGGGCCCCGGCCACACGGGGCGGCGCGGGGTGCGGGCAGGGAGCCGCCAGCTTACCTGAGTGGAGGAGTACAGGTGTGTGTAGCCTAGCCGGTTGTAATCCACTTTGAACTGGAACACACCATACACGTCAGGCAACTTGAACTGGACGCTGTATTTGCCACCTGGGGAAGAGACAAGACCCATAACCAGGAGGGGCTTCCCAGGCAGCCCGAGGCAGGGATGGGCTTCCAGAGCTGTCTCTCGCCAGAGCTGCGCTCACCTTTCCTCTTCAAGAAGGTCCTCACAAAAGGATCGATGCGGACAAACTCCAGCTGAATGTCATCGCCATCAAAGGGGACCCACTTGCCGTCCGAGAGCTGCTCAATGACGATGCTGTACTCCTGAGACCAGCAGCCGGGGTAAGCCCGGTGGCCACTGACCGGAGGACAGCCTCGCCTCCTGCTGCACTGAATCCCGCCGTGTCTCGGGCAGGAGCCCCCCAGGAGCCTGACAGCTCAGGCAGGCCCCCCAACCCCAGACAGTGGAGGCCGCACCCAGCTGGCCCAGCCCTCTGACCTGCCCGCGGGAGCCCGCAGCAAACCGTCTCCCTGAACGCACCGGCACGCCTGAGCGGCCCTGCTTCCACAGTCGCCACGCGAGCCTTTCCTGACCGATTCTCCAGACCCCACTCAACGTGAATTCTACTCCCAGCGGAGTAAACCAGCAAAGCCCTCCCCACTGCGCTCCCACAGCAAAAGCACACCTCCTCCACAGAAGGCCGCCTGTTAGGGTGCGTTTATACACCAGGCTCTCTGCACCCAAGCTGACTTCTTAGGGTGAAGATGAACTTATTCAGCCCTGTGTAGGCGCTTCAGACCCAGCACGGGAGTGTTGCGTGCTTTTGAGTGGAATCAACTTGGCCCAAACCCAGGGGCCCTCCAGCGCCAAGCTCTTACCACTAGGTCAGTGACGGTGTAGGCGTTGGGTGGCGCTGTCTCGCCCACCCGATGATGGGACACTGGCCCCACCCGGAGGACCCCCTCCTCCTTGAACACCCAGCGGGAGAGGGCCACAGCCAGCTCGTAGTTGCCGGTCTGGGAGTACCTGCAGAAGGGGGAACGGGGAGGCTGCAGCCGGGGACCAACTTCCCTCCAGCGGTGCCTGGTAAACCAGTCACCACGCACCGGATAGACCACACCCAGCCAGGCTCTGCCTAGAGGCCACACATGTCTAGGGGTCCTGCTTGAGGGGAACACAGGAAAGGACGACAGGCGTGATACGCTGCTCTGGGTGTCACCCACACAATAAACACACAGCTACCGGAACATCAGTGACAGGAGTTTGAGCAAACTCCAGGAGGTGGTGACGGACCGGGAAGCCTGGTGCGCTGCAGTCCACGGAGCTGCAGAGTCGATCCGACTAGTGACTGAACCACCACCACTACATCTCCAGATGAGCCATCACTACTGTGAACAGTCTAGGTTGCCAACAGCAGCAATATAGTGACAAAGTCTTCAAAAAAGCATCTGAAGATACTCAGCCTCCAACACTTTTAGCTAAAAGGCTCCTTCCTCCCCCTTGGCACAGACCCACCCTCGGCGCCCCCAATCTCCCGCATCTACCTCTGGGAGCCAGGTGTGGCCTTCTGCACCGCCGAATTGAAGAAGGCGTCGCTGAAGAAGTCAAGGGAGCCGCTGAAGATGACCCGGGCGTTGTTCCGGGCCTGCAGCCCCGCAATGAGAAGGGTGTTCTTCCCCACGGCGTGCGGGTACTGGAGCAACAAGAGGTCGTCGGCCGGGAGGGCTGAGACCCACCCTGTTGCTGCCCTCACCCCCGCCCACCCATTTCTCATCCCACTGCCAAGGCTTTCCTGCTTGCTGCCCACTTTCAGATAAAAACTGCTGCTGCCCCAGGCCCAGGAGCCGGAGGCCTCAAGGCTGCAGAGGCCCTCACCTGGGTGATGGGTTTATCCGGGAAGAAGGAGTAAGAGGTGGAAGAACCTGTCAGGATGTCCAGCACCAAAGGATTGTCAGGGTCGGCCACCATCCTGGAGAAGGAAAGGAGAATCGCCCAACTCTGACCCCAAAGGACCAGGGTCCCCCAGGAGCCACTTCTTCACAGGAGTTCATCACACTTCCTAAAAGCCAAACCCCGAGCCCTCCTCTTGCTGTGACGATGGAGTCTGACTCAGTGTCACATTTAATCTCACCCACGTGCTCCAAGGGAAGGAAAGCCTCCAGACAAAAGTGACTCCTCCTTTCCCCAGGCTTCTGCTGGCCCCTCCTGCTCACTCACCCCACACCCCGAAAGAGGATGGGATTCAGAGATGATTTCCCAACGATGGTGGGGGCCTTCAGCAAGTTCTCCGTGTCGGCCACGATGAGCGTGTGCTGCCCGAGCAGAGGAATATCAAATCAGGAGACGGTTCCTCAGGCGGGAGGGCGCCTCCCAACCCCCTCCTGGTTTCGAGGCTGAGCTGGTTACCTGGCCAAGGTCTGAGACGTCATAGTTGTGATGGTCGATAACAGCTGTTTTCTCCTCGTCGAACTCAATCCCACACTCACTGCCCAGCTCTCGGAGAGGGTCGCCTGCAAAGACCCGACAGATGCCTGACTGAGCCCTGAAGCCGGGACCCTGGGGCGGGCAGTGTCCCTCCTGCCGGCATCCTCACGACTCACTCTACCAGTCACCCCCGGGCCCCGCAGCCTCACCAAGCCGGGCGCAGCCCCACGACCCCTGAGCAACAGCATGGTGTTCTGCCTGCGGGAGTCAGAATCTGAACTAATAAACCACCACCACCTGACCCCTCGCCTCAAGTACACAGTGATCTTGGTTCTGCACAAAAACTTGCTTTGAAGCAAAGTAAATACCTTGGGCAAACTTCATCTGGATGAGCCGGGCTAACAAGGTTTCTCTCCTCTTCATCATCATATGACCAAGAGCCCCACCCAACACAGTTTTAAAAATCTACCCACACTGGAGGAAAGGAAACAAGAGTTGCCGGCGGTGCTCACTGGCGCAGCTGGTGGTTAAGTACGTGGGGCTCAGGGTCCTACTCCCCTCTCCCTGCTTCTAAGTACGTTTGAAAATGTCCAAAGTAGGAAACAAAAATCTGTTAAATCTTCCCTCTTGCCTTCTCTTTGTAAGAGCCGCCAAAAAAACAAGAGAAACAAAAGGAAAAAGCAAAACGAAGGAAAAGAGAAACAGGGGTCCCAGCTCTTAAAACAGGACCTGCTTCTCACCTCCCTGGCTGTGGTCACGGGAGTACAGAAGCGACTGAAGGGCGCTGCAGTCCCCTCCGTCCCTGGCGGGGCTCCCCCACCGCCCCACCACGAATGCCCCCTTGGCAGCTTCCAAGTGTAAAGCTCTCAGCTCCCGGGAGAAATGGTGGGAAACACCACAACCTCCCGGGTCAGACTTACCGATGTCTGAGCTGGCAGCTACCAGGACACTGCCTCCACCGTCGATAAAGGTACTGATGGTCTCCACGTTGATATTTCCTCCAAAATCTGAAAGAAGCACCAGACTCAGGACCCAGAAGGTTCCTCTCACTACCTCTCTGACATCTGGCTGGGGAGGATGACCCGCAGACTATGCTAAGTTGCTTCAGTCGAGTCTGACTCTTTGTGACCCCAGGACTGTAGCCCGCCAGGCTCCCCTGTCCATGGGATTCTCCAGGCAGGAATACTGGAGTGGGTTGCCATGTCCTCCTCCAGGGGATCTTCCCGACCCAGGGATCGAACACTGGCAAGCAGGTTCTTAACCAGCTGAGCCACCAGACACCAGGCATGACCAATTAGAGAATAGCACCCTCTGGAGGCCCAAAGTAAGAGGGACCTCTACCATACATGTCCCGACATAGGACGATGTTTCCAGTTCCTCAGTGTCAAGATCCAAGAATAATGGCTCAAATTCATAAACCTTTAGAAGTACAAATGAAACACTGAAACACCTGCCAATTACAGCTGTCAAGTCAGTCATACACATTTCAAGTCACACATGAACTATCCATCCAGAAATGTCACGTTTTTTTACTCCCATTTCATGAAACAACTTGCAGCTTATCACCTGCACCTTTCACATCAGTACCTTCATCTTCACTCTAGCCACTCCTGAGGCCCCTGGCAGTTCTCTAGAGTCCATCAACCTCACCTTCAGTGAGCCCGTCTGAGAAGGAGCACTCCTGAATCTCAGAATGATGCTGTCCCGTGACACGGGCAATCCTCTGCCCAACCTGAGAAGATTTTTCCCGTTAATCCTACAGATTTAGGTCTAGCAGTCATAACAGGACCACTTCATATACTGTTTTAAAGTGAGCACCAAAAAGGCACGTGAACTTTCAGCACCTGTAACTGTAAGATCATACCCTTTTCTGGTCAGTGGGTCAGGAGAGGCCGTAGCATCCAGAACCGGCACTGAGTGGGGCTGCTGCAGCTCAAGTGCTAAGTTGCTCAGTCTCTTGTGTGACCCCGTGGACTGCAGCCCGCCAGGCTCCTCTGTCCTCCACTACCTCCCAGATCAAATCCATGTCCCCTGAGTTGGTGATACTGTCTAACCATCTCATCCTCTGTCGTCCCCTTCTTCAATATTTCCCAGCATCAGGGTCTTTTACAACGAATCACCTCTTCGCATCACGTAGCCAAAGGATTGGAGTTTCAGCTTCATCAGTCCTTCAAATGAACACTCAGGACTGATTTCCTTTAGAATGGACTGGTTGGATCTCCTTGCAGTCCAAGGGACTCTCTCAAGAGTCTTCTCCAACACCACAGTTCAAAAGCATCAATTCTTCAGTCCTCAGCATTCTTTATGGTCCAACTCTCACATCTGTATGAATGAAACTTAGATACCTGGGCTTAACTCCAGGATCATGCCTTGAAAACCCAGTGAACAGCATGAAAAGGCAAAAAGATATGACACTGAAAGATGAACTGCCCAGGTCAGTAGGTGGCCAATATGCCACTGGAGAAGAGTGGAAAAATAGCTCCAGAAGGAATAAAGAGGCTGAGCCAAAGTGGAAACAATACCCAGTTGTGGATGGGTCTGGTGGTGAAAGGAAAGTGTGGTGCTGTAAAGAACAATACTGCATGGGAACTGGAATGTTAGGTCCCTGAATCAAGGTAAATTGGAAGTGATCAAACAGGGGATGACAAGAATGAACATCGACATTTTAGGAATCAGTGAGCTAAAATGGACAGGAATGGGCGAATTTAACTCAGATGACCATTATATCTACTACCGTGGGCAAGAATCCCTTAGAAGAAGTGGAGTAGCCCTCACAGTCAACAAGAGTCTGAAATGCAGCACTAGGGTACAAACTCAAAAATGATAGAATGATCTCTATTAGCTTCCAAGGCAAACCATTCAATATCATGGTAATTTAAGTCTATACCCCAACCACCAATGCCAAAGAAGCTGAACAATTCTATGAAGACCTACAAGACCTTCTAGAACTAAAACCAAAAAAAGATAATTTCATTATAGAGGACTGAATGCAAAAGTAGGAAGTCAAGAGATACTTGGAGTAACAGGCAAGTTTGGCCGTGGAGTACAATATGAAGCAGGGAAAAGGCTAACAGAGTTTTCCCAAAAGAATGCAGTAGTCATAGCAAATACCCTCTTCCAATAGCACAAGAGACAACTCTACATATGGACATCACCAGATGGTCAATACCGAAATCAGACTAATTTATATTTTTTGCAGCCGAAGTTGGAAAAGCTCTACACAGTGAGCAAAAACAAGACCGGGAGCTGACTCTGACTCAGATCATGAACTATTTATTGCAAAATTCAGACCTAAATTAAAGAAAGTAGGGAAAACCACTACACCATTCAGATATGACCTAAAGAAAATCCCTTACACTTACACAGTGGAAGTGACAAACAGATTCAAGGGATTAGCTCTAATAGATAGAGTGCCTGAAGAACTATGGATGGAGGTTCATAACACTGTACAGAAGGCGATGATAAAACCATCCCCAAGAAAAAGAAATGCAAAAAGGCAAAATGGTTGTCTAAGGAGGCCTTACAAGTAGCTGAGAAAGAAGATAAGTAAAAGTCCAAGGAGAAAAGGAAAGATAAACCCATTTGAATGCAGAGCTCCAAAGAACAGCAAGGAGAGATAAGAAAGCCTTCCTCAGTGATCAATGCAAAGAAATAGAGGAAACAATAGAATGGAGACTATAGATCTCTTCAAGAAAATAAGAAACAACAAGGGAACTTTTCATGCAAAGATGGGCACAATAAAGGCCAAAAACGGTATGGACCTAACAGAAACAGAAGATATTAAAAAGAGGTGGCAAGAATACACGGAAAAACTATACAAAAAAGATCTTCATGACTCATATAACCACGAATGTGGTTATACAAAACTATACAAAAAAGTTCTTCATCACTCAGATAACCACTCACCTAGAGCCAGACATCCTGGAATGTGAAGTCAACTGGGCCTTAGGAATCATCGCTATGAACAAAGCTAGTGGAGGTGATAGAATTCCAGTTGAGCTATTTCAAATCCTAAAAGACGATGCTGTTAAAGTGCCACACTCAATATGCCAGCAAATTTGGAAAACTCAGCAGTGGCCACAGGACTGGAGAAGGTCAGTTTTCATTCCAATCCCAAAGAAAGGCAATGCCAAAGAATGCTCAAACTACTGCACAATTGCACTCATTTCACACGCTAGTAAAGTAATGCTCAAAATTCCCCAAGCTAGACTTCAACAGTACACAAACTGAGACCTTCCAAATGTTCAAGCTGGATTAAGAAAAGGCAGAGGAACCAGAGATCAAATTGCCAACATCTGTTGGATAACAGAAAAAGCAAATTCCAGAAAAAAATCTACCTCTGTTTCATTGACTATGCTAAAGCCTAAGACTGTGGATCACCACAAACTATGGAAAACTCTTAAAGAGATGGGAATACCAGACTGGTCCAAATCAGGAGAGGACTACGTCAAGGCTGTGTACTGTCACCCTGCTTATTTAACTTCTGTGCAGAGTATATCATGAGAAATGTCAGGCTGGATGAAGCACAAGGTGGTATCAATATCAATAACCTCAGATATGCAGATGACATCACCGTTATGGCAGAATGCGAAGAGGAACTAAAGAGCCTCTTGATGAAAGTGAAAGAGGAGAGTGAAAAAGTTGGCTTAAAACTCAACATTCAAAAAACTCTTGATTGTGGCATCTGGTACCGTCACTTCATGGCAGATAGATGGGGAAACAATGGAAACAGTGACAGACTTTATTTTTTTGGGCTCCAAAACCACTGCAGATGGTAACTGCATCCCTGCAATTAAAAGACACTTTCTCCTTGGGAGAAAAGGTATGACAAACCTAGACAGCATGTTAAAAAGCAGAGACATCACTTCGTCAACAAAGGTCCGCTCAGTCAAAACTATGCTTTTTCCATTAGTCATGTACAGATCTTAGAGTTGGACCATAAAGGCGGCTGGGCGCTAAAGAATTGATGTTTTTGAACTGTGGTGTTGGAGAAAACTCTTGAGAGTCCCTTGGACTGCAAGGAGATCAAACCAGTCGATCTTAAATCAATCCTGAATATTCATCAGAAGGACTGATGCTGAAGCTGAAGCTCCAATACTCTGGTCACCTGATGTGAAAAGCCAACTCACTGGAAAAGGCCCTGATGCTGGGAAAGAGTGAAGGCAGAGGAGAAGGGGATGACTTCTCTGCCATCATTACCATCACCAACTTGATGGACATGAGTTTGAGTAAACTCCAGGAGGTGGCGATGGACAGGGAAGCCTGGTGTGCTACAGGCCATGGGGTCACAGAGAGTCAGACACGCCTGAGTGACTGAAGAACAACAAATCCAGGCAACCCCTTCACCTTTCTGAGCCCACTTCCCCATCTATAAAACAAGGACCCAGCGTTTCCCGGGCACAGAGGACATGGTAAGGATCCTTCTCGTGTAGTCATTACTGCATGTGCCTTCAGAGCTTCCAGATCCCAGAAGAGCAAGGAACCCGCCGATACGTGGAGGAGGAAGCCAGGCCCGTGTCCTCACACCTGAGAGGGCCTAGTGCTCACAGTACCGCAGAAGGGCCCTCAGACTGGGGACCACCACTTATCCTGAACACCCCTGACCTCCAGAACATGCTAGCCTTCTCCCTAGGGGTGTCTGAGAGGGTTTCTTACAAGAATGGTCCCCACCTTGCAAGAGGCAGGAAAGTTCACCACAGAGATGCCAGGCAGGGCTTCAAATAACACCGAATCTCAGAGACACTATTCCATTTCGTTTCCCTGCTTCCTCCATCAGAGAATGGGCACAGTTCAACACTGGCCTTAACACCTCTCTCAACCAGCTCATCTCCCCTTTTCAGAGGAAGCCTCAGGTCCAAAGCCTTCAGCAGTTCAAGAATCAGCTAGAACTTGACAGCGCTGCGCTCACTGTTATATTTTCCTCTTCAGAAAGCAAATGATAGTCCAGTACTGGCTTTCCATTTTCAGTGGTGACAATAGGTTCGTTACCAGTTTTCTTTTAAACTGGGTTATGTTTTTTTCTTTTTTTCTAAGCAGGTCAATTTGAAGAAAAACATTACTGGCACAAATATGGAAAGTGGTAAAGATCACAAAGTGGGGACAGAAATGAATCCGATTTCTGAAGCAGTATCTTGGGCTCTGCCCCTTCTCCCACTGACAGCAGCCTACCTCAGCCTCCTCAGCCCACCTACCACTTCCCTCCCTCTCAGTGACCCTTCAAAGCCCAACTCAGACAGTCCCTCCCCTCCATCTGGGACATTCCAACATGTGGTCTGGTAGCTCATCTCAAGTCCTTGTTTATCTTTCCTCACAGACAGGCTGAGAGAGTCCTGAAGGGCAGCCTGTCCCTATTCAGTACTGCTTTCAGAGTTCCAACACAGCAGCAGTCCAGCAAACACCATTTAACCAGCGACAGCCATCATTCGCCTGCCCAGCCAACTTGAAGATTTTAATGCACAACTGAACTTGCCTCTGAAAAGCTAATTCCAAAGGCACATGTTACAGGAGAGTTGGGAGCACCTCACCAAGTACTGCGAACCTAGGGAAAATGCATCAGGGGCTTGGCAGATCCCAATCTCACATGAACCACAGAGAAGAAAGTCGATGCCAGTGAAGTGACAGCCTTCCTAAGCTTCATAAGCTGAACAGAGAGATGGCAGTCCTGACTCACCCCGGACAGGGACAACTTGTGTCCTCCGAGAAAAAGATAAACTGAAGCCACTAAAGAATGACTAGGATGCTCACCGAAAAAGCACAACAAAAAGGGAAACAACCAAAGGAACTGGGGTTATTTAGTCTGGAGAAGAAACAACTGAATAATTCAGGACCTGATTATGCGAAGGCTACGCCTGTAAGCAAAATAAGCATTAGACCTATTCTCTTAGGCCCTGGGGAGTATCAGAAACCCTTTTCCTCCTTGCCCCAAATAAACAAAGCAGGAAGTGGAAGACAAGTTCAGTTTAATACATGATCTTCTTAAGAGAGTTGTACAGTGGCAGCCTATTTTAGGAGTTGCCTCCTAAAACAGTAAGCTGTCACAGGAACATCAACTGGAAAATCTAGTGAAGATGTTCATTTGGCTCAACAACTAGTCTTCTGCTAAGCCCTGGACATATCCATCCAGCCTCAAATAGTTTGGACTAGGTAATCACTAAAGGGTCTTTTCAGTCTAACTGTGACTCCATCTGAATTCTCAGGATCAACTACCACCAATGCCCCTTTACAGAAAATCAAGCTTAGAGCACAGCCATTTTCTTGTTCCACACAGGCAAACCCAATCAGAGAGTGAAGGAATGTCTGTCTTTCTTATCAGGCCCTTTAACGGAGAAAACCCCTTCTCAGAGTAGCAGAGCCAGGAGTTCTAACGTCTGCAACAACACCTGATCCCACAGTCCTCAGCTCTGTCTTCTGGTAAGGACATATTCTCTCCTAAGCCCAGAGTGAAGTGAGGTGAACTGACAGTCACTCAATCGTGTCCGACTCTTTGCGACTCCACGGACTACAGAGTCCATGGAATTCTCCAGGTCAGAATACTGGAGTGGGTAGCCTTTCCCTTCTCCAGAGAATCTTCCCAACGCAGGTCTCCCGCATTGCAGGTGGATTCTTTACCAGTTCAGCCACAAGTGAAGCCCAAGAATACTGAAACGGGTAGCCTATCCCTTCTCCAGCATATCCTCCTAACGGAGGAACCGAACCGGGGTCTCCTGCATTGCAGGCAGATTCTTTACCAACTGAGCGTTAGCCTTTTCCTCTTCTCTGGGAGCAGCAGCGCCGAGGGCTGGCGACCCACTCCATCCCAGGACATGCCCAAGATCCTGAAGAAAGCTGATAAATCAGAGTCCTGGGAGCGACCGGCAGCTCTTACCTTCTACCGAAGGGGAGAAGATGATGAGATTGTCATAGAGAAATTCCCCGTACTTAATGAGGGACAGGCTGGGATCATCTGCGGTCTTGAATGTGAGTACAAAGCCACGATCTGGAAAAAGAGAACGAGGGAGCTGAGGCAGATAGGAGGCAAAGAGAAACCACCACTGCAGAGACCGTGACCGTCCTGCCCCCGTCCCCCAACCAGCCCCCTGGCGGCAGGTCGGACCTGGAAGGCCAGCTCGGGTGGGAGGGAGAGGTGTCGGCGTCTCGGGGCTCAGGGACCTTACCACCCCCTCGGGCCCCAGGCTCACCCTTCAGGCTCCGGAAGAAAAGCGAATGGGTCTCCCGGAGGTTGAGGTTGTCCAGCAGTACCAAGGTGCGAGGACCGCTGGCGCCGGCCAGGCCAAGCAAGGGCAGCAACAGCAGCCACCAGCGGGACCACACACGGGCCGCGCGGGGCGCCATCTTACTGCTCCAAAGAACCCAAGGGCCTGGGCACCGGAAGTGTCTCTTCCACGGTCGCCCAATCGCGGCTCGTTGTCTTGAAGTATCACCCGGAAGTGATTCGAGAAAGCCAGGGCCGGGCGTCCGGAGCCGCTGCTCGGACGGCGAGGCTCGAGGAATACGGCCGGAAATGTTCCTGTGGGAGGCGGATTCTCGGCACACTATTGGTGAAAGTGGCGCGCGGTCCCGCCCCCCCGAGAGGAAAAGGCTCAATCCTAGAGAGACAGCTCTGCGGCCGCGGCCAATCAGTAGGGCCGAGAACCCTTGGGTTCCGCCCATTGCCGGCTCCCGCCCGAGCCTGGGGCTCCCGCCTCCTCATCCGATTGGTCCGGGTCTGGGCCGCGGCGCTCGGGTCAGAGACCCGGGCAGAGGGTCCCTGGACCGGGACAGGTTCGGCTGGAGCCAGGCCCCACCTCCACTGTCTCGCGGGAGGAGGTGGTTGGAAAAAAGCCGGGGACGGGTCGCGGGCGTGGGGAAGAAGGCCGGAATCTCTCCCGCTGCTCACGGGCGCAGGGCCTTGGCGCGGGCCCGGCCCACCCAGCCTGATGACCCAGGCCGGAGGCAGTGTGGGCTGGGTGAGGAGTCAAAACCTGTAGCTGGGCATATCCGCGCCCAGGCTCGCACCAGCCCTGTAACCCGGGCGCTTCTCTGGTTTCCAGGCCGCTTCTGGTGGCTCAGAGGGTAAAGAGCCCGCCTGCAGTGTGGGAGACCTGGGTTCAATCCTTGGGTTGGGAAGATCCCCTGGAGAAGGGAATGACAACCCACTCCAGTATTCTTGCCTGGAGAATCCCATGGGCAGAGGAGCCTGTCGGGCTACAGTTCATGGGTCCCCAAAGAGTCGGACACGACTGACCGATTTCACTTGTTTCCAGGCCGCTGTCCTAGGCTGGCACTGGAAGCGATGAGGCCCGGCCCTACTTACCTGTGTGTGCCTTTGGGACCGCCTGGGCTCTTGGGAGGACTACCGCGGGTTTCGAAAGTGCTTCGTGCAGAGCCAGGCTGAGCCTCCACTCAGTTCTGGCCCCACACCCCTTCTGAACTGACAAACAGGGCAACCAGCTCTCCTCAGACCACCGTGGGTCTAAGTAAAAGCTACCACAGGCATCTCCAGGACTTAACTGTTCTCTGGGGCTCAGCCTCAATCTTGGAGTGAATGGTGAAGGTAACTGTGGAGAGAGAAGGTAGCCATTCTTTTCTGATGTATTCTCCTTGTCCACCAAGCCAAGAATGTGGGGGCAAAAGTCAAAACCTCCCTCTGCGCTTCTCCTCAACCAATCTTGCCCTCCATCCCCACTTACCGCACCCTGAACTTCTGCCCACAGCCCGCCCTCCTGCCTATGATGCCACATCAACCCACTTCTCACTCAGACCTGATGGTGTGGACAGAGTCACTGAGCAGTCGGCCACAGCTCACGGAACCCAGAGGCTCTTCATGCGGGTCTGCACCTAAACTCGTCTTGTCAGCCTATCTCCTCTCAGTCCCTGCTCAGGCCTTCCATGGAACAGGTCTCCTCCCACCTTTTACATACCCTGACCTTGCCACCTCCTACCTTTTGTTCATGAGGACCCCTCTACCAGGAGCCCTTCACGCAGACCCCTAACCAGGAACCCTCTCCCCACATTCCCATCTTAAGGGGTCGTCTCCATCCTTCGTGGCAGCCCCACCCGCTGCTGCTCCCTTCAGAAGGGCACTCTGTTCCCCATACGGATCTGACTTTGCATCCTCTTGTTCCAAGTGTGCACTGCAGCCTGCCTCCCCATAGGCCAATCTCTGGGTTTCCTAAGCATCTTCCGCCCTGGCTTCTCCAGAACATGAGCTCCTTGGCCCAGGCAAGTAGCTTGGGGCAGGTACCACAGTAGTTAATACAAATATGGAAGGGGAGGACAGGGGGACTAACAGAGCACCTGCTACAAACCAGGAGCTCCACACACTATCTCATTTAACCTTCACAGTAATCCTGTGAGGGCTTCCCTCATAGCTCAGTTGTAGAGAATCCGCCTGCAATGCAGAAGACCTGGGTTCGATTCCTGGGTCAGGAAGATGTGCTGGAGAAGGGATAGCCTGCCCACTCCAGTATTCTTGGGCTTCCCTTGTGGCTCAGCTGGTAAAGAATCTGCCTGCAATGCAGAAGACCTGGGTTCGATCCGTGGGTTGGGAAGATCCCCTGGAGATCACACAAGGAACTCTACACACTGTCTCATTTCACCTTCACAATAACCCTGTGGGGTTGGTATTATCCCCATTTCATAGATGCTTAGCATGAAATGAGGCTCAGGACAGCACCAAAGCCTTTTCCCTCAGACTGTGGGCCCCTCCCACAGAGCAGGGCTGGGATACAGTGGGCGAGGGGATGGGTCAGTCTTATACAACTGGGATGGCCTGGATTCGTTTCTAGAGATGTTAGGATGCACGGTTCCAACACAGCCCCTGAGGGCATCAAGACCTGGGTCTTCTCTGGACCTCAGCCAGATGTGGCCTCTATTTTCCAAACCAAGGAGTTTGCTTTCCTGGGTCACAGATCCTTTGAGAGTCTTAACAACGGTTCACATTCATATGCTCTCTGCTGAAAACGCTGCACTTGCGCTCACAGTTGCGGGAGTTGCGGAGACCTGGAGCCTGCAGGCGGTTACAAAGCCCTGCTCCAGGCTTCCCCAGTGGCTCAGTGGGTAAGAATCTGACGGCCACTGTCGGGGACACTGGTCAGATCCCTGGTCCAGGAAGATGCCACATGCCACAGAGCCATTAAGCCCATGAGCCACAACTACTGAAGCCCGTGCATCCAGAGTCCTTCTCTGCTACAGAAGTCATCATCACAAGAAGCAGCCTGTGCATCACAATGAAGAGGAGCCTCCACTCACCCCAACTAGAGAAAGCCCATGTGTGGCAGTGAAGACCCAGCACAGCCAAAAATATACACAAACACACATACATAAAAGAACCCCTGGTCTGAAAGAGCGTCCCCATGGAGGCCAGGGAGGGGCTGTGGGACGCTGTCTGAGGGTCGGAGCAGCACAGTTGGCCGGTAAAAGGCAGTTTATTAGGGCAGCTTAATGTGGAATGGCCTCCCCTGGGCCGCAAACCACCTGGGAGTGGGCAGCCCGGGACTCCTGGGCCCACCCCCCAGGGCGTCCCCAGCAAGTGGGGCCTACTGGACAGAGGAATAGTGTTCACTTTGCCAAGAGGTTGAGTCTGATCCACGTGGAAGTCGCTGACACTCTGCTGGGATGCTGATGGAGGCCTGGAGGCAGAGCTGAGGTCTCTGATCCCATGGAGGCACGGAACCGCACTGGTGGGCACAGCGGCGGGCCAATGGGAACACTGATGTGGCGTGGGTCCAGGCTCCGAGGGGCTCACAGCCTGGGCAGAGTGGGCTCTCTGGGTGGCAGGGAGGGGAGTGTGCCTTCCCAGGGACAGGCCCCCTTGGGTGCCCCGGTCACTGTCGGGGCAGGCAGGAGGAGGCCTGGCTGGAGCTGCCCTGGGGGGGCCTGGCGGTCTCACGGGAGCCCAAAGGCAGGGCGGCAGCAGGCAGTGTGTTCACAGGGGCTCACCGCCAAAGCTGCTTTTGCTTTTCTTACGCTTGGCCTTGGTGAAGGGGATGTCGAGGGACTCGAGGCGGAAGGGCCGAGGCTGGGGCATTTCGGGGGCCTGGGCGGGAGGGGTGGTGGAGCTGCCGCCGAGAGGGGAGCTGAGGCCTGGTGGTGAGCTGTGGTGTGCTGGGGAAAAGCACAGAAGGGAGACGCGCTGGTTAGCCAGGATGCAGGGGTGGAGAGGAAAGACTGTATGCGGGGTATGACCCCAGCCAGAGGCCCTGGGACCCCAAGCTCTGAGAACCTGTTCTGGCTGTGGCCTTGGGCCCAGCACTCCCATCTCTGCCCAAAGGGTCTGGGCTGGGAGCTTGGATTTTCAAGCCTCAGACTGTGCAGCCTGGGTGTCAAGCCAGACAAGCCTGCTGCAAAATCCTGCTCCGTCACTTTGTGGGAGGGTAACCTTAGGGAGCTGCTTCTCCTGAGCCTCGGTTTCCACATCTGCAACATGAGCACGATGCCAGGTACTCATCTGATGTGAGTGTCTTTACCGTCCGGCTTTCCTCTCCTTACTCCTCAGCTCCACCCACTCTGTCTCTGAATAACCTCAGGACAGATCTGAGATTTCCTTTTTAATTGGTACTGGATTGGAAGCTCAGTGTCTTTGGTTTTAGTTTTAAGAGCAAAGTGTCTTTGGACTCTTGCTTGTAGAAGCGTGTTTTGTTTTTGTGGTCCTGATTGCCCTGCTTTGGGAATGAGTCACCATCTGAGGAAGCTGGTGAGGAATTGACTGAGTCCTGGGCAGCCCCAGACTGGGGTGTGCTAAGGGGCTGCTGTGTGTCAGGAAGACAGAGGATCCAGCTCGCACCTCACCCCCCAGGAGATGGAGGGGGACAGGAGGCGGGAGGTTGTGTACCAAGCACTCCCCGCCTCGTCACCAAGCACTCCCCGCCTCGTCCCACCGATCACAGAGGAGGCAGCTCCCCTCAGTTGACAGCGGAGGAAACAGGCTCAGAGAGAGAAAGGGGTTCCTGGCCCAGCCTGTGTGGCTCCAGAGCACTCAGGGAGGGGCTGGAGGGCAGGAGGCGGGCGGGACGCTCACCCAGGCTCTTCATGGGGTCCGTGCTGAGGATCTGGCTGGCCCGCTTGGGCCGGAAGTAGTTACTGGCTATGTTCTCGCTGTCACTGCGACTGAGCATCAGCCGGTAGCGGTCCTCCTCCTGCTGAGAGTCCACGTCCTCCAGGTCAGGACCCTTGTTTGTGCGCTGCTTGTACCCCGTGCCCTGACCCGGGGGGGTTCCACGGGCTCTGCCGGCCTGGGCAGCGGGCTGACATGAAGCTCACTGCCCATGTTGGGGTGCCCTCCACTCCAGACCCCGACTCCTGCAGTGGGATGCAGGCAGCTCAGGCAGCAAGGAGGGTCACCGTCTCCAGTCTATACACGCTCCTCCCCACCCCCACCTTCCAGTGCTCAAAACCAGGTCCATCAGGGGAAAGGAGATACTACATACCCCACACCCAGGACAACATACTCTTACAGTACAGTACTCAGCTCACGAGCACATTTATGAACATCAGAACTGGAGTCCTCTAACATGTTCATCACCAAGCACTAGTAGCCAGGCTTCAGCAATACGTGAACCGAGAACTTCCAGAAGCCTAAGCCGGTTTTAGAAAGGGCAGAGAAACCAGAGATCAAATTGCCAACATCCACTGAATCACTGAAAAAGCAAGAAAGTTCCAGAAAAACATCTGTTTCTGCTTTACTGACTATGCCAAAGCCTTTGACTGTGTGGATCACAATAAACTGTGGAAAATTCTGAAGGAGATGGGATACCAGACCACCTGACCTGCCTCTTGAGAAACCTGTATGCAGGTCAGGAAGCAACAGTTAGAACTGGACATGGAACAACAGACTGGTTCCAAATAGGGAAAGGAGTACGTCAAGGCTGTATATTGTCACCCTGCTTATTTAACTTATATGCAGAGTACATCATGAGAAACTCTGGGCTGGAGAAAGCACAAGCTGGAATCAAGATTGCCAGGAGAAATATCAATAACCTCAGATATGCAGATGACACCACCCTTATGGCAGAAAGTGAAGAACTAAAGAGCCTCTTGATGAAAGAGGAGAGTGAAAAAGTTGGCTTAAAACTCAACATTCAGAAAACTATGATTGTGGCATCTGGTCCCATCACTTTATGGCAAATAGGTGGGGAAACAGTGGAAACTGGCAGATTTTATTTTTGGGGGCTCCAAAATCACTGCAGATGGTGATTGCAGCCATGAAATTAAAAGACGCTTACTTCTTGGAAGAAAAAGTATGACAAACCTAGACAGCATGTTAAAAAGCAGACACATCACTTCATCAACAAAGGTCCATCTAGTCAAGGCTATAGTTTTTCCGGTAGTCATGCATGGATGTGAGAGTTGGAGCATAAAGAAGGTTGAGCACTGAAAAATTGATGCTTTTGAATTGTGGTGTTGGAGAAGACTCTTGACAACTCAAGACCCCTTGGACAACAAGGAGATCCAACTAGTCCATCCTAAAGGAAATCAGTCCTGAATATTCATTGGAAGGACTGATGTTGAAGCTGAAACTCCAATACTTTGGCCACCTGATGGGAAGAGTTGGCTCATTTGAAAAAACCCTGATGCTGGGAAAGATAGAAGGCAGGAGGAGAAGGGGACAACAGAGGATAAGATGGTTGGATGGCATCACCAACTCAATGGACATGAGTTTGAGTAAACTCTGGGAGTTGGTGACAGACAGGGAGGCCTGGCGTGCTGCAGTCCATGGGGTCATAGTCGGACACAACTGAGCAACTGAACTGAACTCAGTACTTTTCACTGCTGTAGTGGTTCTGTTTTCTTCAGCCTGAATCTCTTCCTTCAGGGAACTACCTTTCACCCACTGGACATGGTCTTGGTAGGTTATGCATTCACAGCACCCTAATACCACCACTGCCGCTTGCCCATCCCCTTACTACACACCTGGACACGTGACTTAGACTGGACCAATCGCAGAACTACATCTTCTGGACACAGTCATTGGTCTAAGAGTAGGCCCAACCCAGGCAGAGCCAATCAGAATCTTGCCACAAGCCTTGGTTTAAGGACGCTCCAAAAACCCACATCTCTTTCCTATTTGATTACTGATTGCTAGCAGCCGTCTTTCCTGCCACACAGAGAAGTCCTGCCTACGTCCAAACCCAGGACTCCAAGTGAAGCAGAGCCAAGAGGTGAAGAAACCATACAGAACAGGACTGTTTGGGCCCCTTGATCCAGTCGTGCCTGAAACTGGGCCACTTAACATAGACCAAGAAAATCCCTAATTTGCTTCTGATTGTTTGCTTTGCATAGGTATCCGTCACCTGGAACTAAAAGCATTCAAATATAACCCATCCATAACCTCAGATTAAGAATGGCTTCTTTCAGGAACAACTTTCCCTTTTCTTTTTTTAAAACAAAGTTAGGGAATCAAAAGCAGCCAGTCAGAACCTTAGACCAGCCTGTGTTGCTCAGATGAAGACGCATTAACCTATGAGTGACCTTATCATGACTGCAGAGGTATGTTCCATGTAGGTTTTCCAAAATATCTGTAATAGTTAATGGTGAGGATCAGCAGATTATACAGTCTATGGGTCAAATCTGGCCCACAGGCTGTTCTTGGAAACTTCCTCTGGAACGCAGCTGGGCTCATTCATTTACCCAGGGGATGGGGTGGGTTCGTGCTCTTGTGCAGCGTTGTGAGAGACCACACCCAACCCCTAAAGTATTTCCCGTGTGGTCCTTTAGAGAAAAGTTCGCTGACCTGCTTTAAGGCTGTGTATTTTTTGTAATACAAAATAAAGGCAATATGAAATAAAGTGACTTCAGAATCGCAATGACTGTTTACAGAAACTTGAGGATGCTTTCTGTCTAAGAGTACCAGCTGGGGCCCAGGGAACCGGGATGAGCTGCTTGGGCTCTGGGTTTGCGGCTGAGACCTCGGTCCATCACCAGCAGGGTAGGCTGCCTTGAAGCCCTGCTCCTTCTCTGCTCTTTGTGCACACTAAAGTGCCTTTGAGTGAGGCCCAGAGGAGGCAGGGGGTCTAGGTGCAAAGAGCGACACAGAAAGGGCCCCCGCTCAGCCCCCTGATTTAATCCTTAGGTCACCTGGAAGCACAGTCCAGATCCTACAGCTCCCCGACCCACTGCGCCGTGGGGGCCAAGCTCCCACTCCCCACTGGCTCTCCCAGAGACCATACCATGCCTGGCTCGCCGTTGTCCGCTGCAGAGGCTTTGCGGGCTGGTCTGTTCTGTGGCCCTGTTGAAACTGCTACGAGAAAACAGAAGCTCAGGTCCCTGCTGCCTGGTAGGAGGGGCAGCGGGGCTGGGGGAGAGGCTGGGTGCTCGGGCCTGGCTCAGGCTTGGAGCCAGGGGAGGACACTAGAGCCCACCCCTAGAGAGGGGATGGCTCTGAGAGACGTCAGGAGGCTTAGGCCAAAGCAGCCATCCCCCTGCCCCCAGGCAAGACTGCAGGTGAGCATGGGGAGACAGGCCACGCTGCCTGCAGCCTGCGAGGAAATGAGGCAGCTGCCGTCTCACCGGGGATGGTGCCACGCAGGGGTTAACAGTCGCCTGTTGCTCTGGCTGAGCAAGGAAACAAAACCATGGGAAAAGAATGAAAGCAAGATAGAGCAATTAAGTGTAATCTAAACAGAAGTGCATCGGCGTGATGAGTTGGGGTCGTCATGCCCTGCTGAGCTAAGGAAAAACATAGTGGGACCTTGGAACGCCGGGTCGGCGCGAGTTCAGAACACTGCTTGCTGTGCACACCAAGATGTTTTTCCCAAGGCATATGTGGGTTTCGGGCCTCCAGCTGGGTGATACCCTCTGCACGAGAGAATAACGACAGTTCAAGGTCATCAGTAACATGGGCGACGGGATCAGGGACAGAGGAGGCTGATTTTATCGTTAACACAACAGATACTCTACATGCGAAGATGCTAAATAAAAGTGAGGTGGCTTGGAGGAACAGGGCTCTTGATCCCTGAGATCTTGAGTCCCCCGGTCCCATCTTTAAAACTAATTCTGTCTCTAGTTTCTTTCTTCCAAACTGTGCGTCGCCCCGCTTTTGCTCCCTGCCCACTGAGCTGGCCGCGGCAGCGCCCATCCCCCCGGGTCATCAGAGATGCAGGACCTAGGTGAGCACTCCCCGAGCGGGGGGTGCATGGGTGTGGCCCCGCAGGCCCGAGGAGCCCACAGCTCCCTGGATGGGCAGAGCCGCTGGAGACAATCCACTGCGAGTCTGAGCCTACTCTGAGACCCAGTGAGGGCTCGGTGGCTTTCAGGAGTATCTCATCCAACCCCTTTTCAGTGAAGATCAGGCGACCAAGGCCCAGAGAGGGACAGTGATCATCATAAGGTCACACAGGAGATCAGCAGCAAAAGCAGAAGGTGAGCCAGGCCTGCAACTGCCCAGCTCACTTCCGTCCCTGGCCTATGACTCACTGCTATGATTGTGACTCCAGGTAAGTCACTTACACTCTCTGAGATTCCTCATATGGAAGACAGGGGTGAAAATCTTTACCCCTTCAGGGTTATTGTAGGCTGAAGTAAGGACAATAATGATCGTGGTAAGAAAATGCCTCATGCATTTACAATGTGCCGGGCATGTTTCCAAGGATTTTACATGTCATAAGACGTTAAACCACCCAGCGATCTTTAAGGAAGGTGCTGTTATTAATCCCCATCTCACGGATGAGAACACTGAGTCCCCAGAGCTGACACAGGGACTGCGGGAGCCAAAATTCCAACCCACGTGTGCCTGACTCTTAGGCCCCCAACATGCTGGGTACCCAGGGTCACCTGTCTGCTGCCCCCAGAGCCAGCAGGGAGAGGTGCGTGGCCCCCTGCCAGCCTGCAGGAGAGAAAACTGTGGAGAAGGGAGGGGGAACAAGGAAGTGGGTGGGCAGCGGGGAGGTGAGGGAGACAGCAAAGCTCCTGACCTACTGGGAGGCTGGTTTTTATGATGATGGGCTCGGGAATCTTCCAGAAACCATTGTCTTCATCCCAGCAGGACTCTCGTCGGATCTTCTCCAGGTTGCTATAGTTACAGTCCCGGCGAATCAGGGGCTGCACCTGCTCCAAGAGCTGCTGGAAGAGCAGAAAGTCACGTTCCTGCCGACGGATGGTGGCCAAGTAATCGATCTTCTCCAGCTCAAACTCCGACTGCAGATCTTTGATCTCCACCTCTGCTGCTCGGAGCTGAAAACAAAAGATGAACGAGCAATGAGCAGGAAAGACAGCCAGAAGGAAAGACATTCCCTCTCCTGCACGCCCGCCCCCCTGCCCTGCCCCCCGCCCATCAGTCACTCACCCCCACTCACTGATCCTCTCACCCATCCAATCTGATCGTCTACCCTGTCATCCTTCCACTGATTCATTCACAGTCCCTCCCACCCCTCCACTCAATACTTAGATGAGCACCTACAGGGTCCCGAGCCCTGCAGAAAGCAGGAAGAGAGGCTGGTCATCCACTCCCACCACCAGCCCTCAGCCACTATCCCCACTCGTACGTTTTATTCAGAAGCCATTTACAAGGCTCCACGTGTAACACTGTAGTTACCACAGTCCTCGAGATCTCAGAGAACTGTACAGATTCATTCTTCTAAAAGAAGCAGTAGGCAGGACTTCCCTGCTGGTCCAGTGGCTAGGAGACAACTGTCTGCCTGCGGATGCGGGGGACAGGGGTTCGATCCCTGGTCCAGGAAGAGCCCGTGTGCCACAGCAGCTGCAGTCTGCGCCCCAGGGCCCGCGAGCCGCACCTGCTGAAGCTTAAGCACCGGGAGCCTGTGCCGCGCAACGAGAAGTCACCACAGTGAGACGCCTGCGCGCAGCAATGAAGACCCAGAACATCCAAAACTAATGAATTCGTATTTTAAAAAGCAGCCGTAGGCACAGATTCTCAGACAGCAGCCCTCGCTCTCCCCGGCTATCACACTCCTGTTGTTCCGTCGCTCAGTCATGACTGACTCTTTGCGACCCCATGACCCCGTGGACCACAGCACACCAGGCCTCCGTGTCCTTCACCATCTCCCGGAGTTTACTCAAACTCACGTCCACTGAGTCAGTGATGCCACCCAACCATCTCATCCTCCGTCGTCCCCTTTCTAAGGAGAGGTCAGAAAGCATCCTTCAGTGAACAATGCAAAGAAATAGAGGGAAAAATAGAATGGGAAAGACTAGAGATCTCTTCAAGGAAACAGGAGATATCAAGAGAACTATTTCATGCAAAGATGGGTTCAATAAAGGACAGAAATTGTATGGACCTAACAGAAGCAGAAGATATTAAGAATACACAGAAGAACTGTACAAAAAAGATCTTCACGACCCAGATAATCACAATGGTGTGATCATTCACCTAGAGTCAGATGTCCTGGAATGTGAAGTCAAGTGGGCCTTAGGAAGCGTTACTACCAACAAAGCTAGTGGACAGTGATGGAATTCTAGTTGAGTTATTTAAAATCCTAAAAGATGATGCTGTGAAAGTGCTGCAGTCAATAAGTCAGCAAATTTGGAACACTCAGCAGTAGCCACAGGACTGGAAAAAGTCAGTTTTCATTCCAGTCCCAAAGAAGGGCAATGCCAAAGAATGTTCAAACTACCATACAATTGTGATCATCTCACACACTAGCAAGGTAATGCTCAAAATCCGTCAAGTTAGGCTTCAACAGTATATGAAGAGAACTTTCAGATGTATAAGCTGGATTTAGAAAAAGCAGAGGAACCAGAGATCAAATTGCCAACATCCATTGGATCATAGAAAAAGCAAGGGAATTCCAGAAAAACAACTACTTCTGCTTCATTGACTACACTAAACATTGACTAAAAAAAAAAAAAAAAATTGACTGACTGTGTGGATCACAACTATGGAAAATTCTTAGAGATGGAAATGCTTGACTGCCTCACCTGTCTCCTGAGAAACCTGCATGCAGGTCAAGAAGCAGCAATTAGAACAGAACATGGAACAAGAGAATGGTTCCAAATTGGGAAAGGAGTACATTAAGGCTGTATATTGTCACCCTGCTTATTTAACTTCTATGCAGAGTACATTATGTGAAATGCCAGGCTGGATGAAGCACAAGCTGGAATCAAGATTGCCGGGAGAAATATCAACAACCTCAGATATGCAGATGATGCCACACTAATAGCAGAAAGCAGAGAGGAACTAAAAAGCCTCTTGATTAAAGTGAAAGAGGAGAGTGAAAAAGCTGGCTTAAAACTCAACATTCAAAAAACAAAGATCATGGCATCCAGTCCCATCACCACATGGCAAAAAGATGAGGAAAAAGCGGAAGCAGTGACAGATTCTATTTTCTTGGGCTCCAAAATCACTGCAGATGGTGACTGCAGCCACGAAATTAAAAGACGCTTGCTCCTTGGAACAAAAGCTATGACAAACCTAGACAGTGTATTAAAAAGCAAAGATATCACTTTACTGGCAAAGGTCCATATAGTCAAAGCTATGGTTTTTCCAGCAGTCATGTAAGAATGTGATGTGTGAACCATAAAGAAGGTTGAGAGAAGAACTTTTAAACTGTGGTGCTAGAGAAGACTCTTGAGAATCCCTTGGACAGCAACGAGATCAAGCCAGTCAATCCTAAAGGAAATAAACCCTGAATATTCATTGAAAGGACTGATGATGAAGCTAAAGCTCCAATACTTTGGCCACCTATTGCGAAGAGCCAACTCACTGGAAAAGACCCTAATGCTGGGAAAGACTGAAGGCAAAAGGAGAAGAGGGCAGCAGAGAATGAGATGGTTAGATAGCATCAGCAACTCAATGGAAATGAATGAGGACTCTCCGGGAGATGGTGAAGAATAGGGAAGCCTGGCATGCTGCAGTCCATGGGGTCCCCAAGAGTCAGACACGACTGAGCGATGGAACAACAAGCAACTGACTTAAAAATAAGGAGATTGTCCTAGATTACTGAGTGGGCCCAATGTAATGTATATACCACGTGGGAGAGGGAGCAGAGAGAGACGGGTAGAAGAGATGCAATAAAGGAGATGCTTGGGAATTCCCTGGTGATCCAGCGGTTAGGACTCCACGTTTAGGGGCGCGTTCAATCCCTCGTTCCACAAGCAGAGTGGCACGGTCACAAATAAAGGAGAGATGCTTCAGAAAAGTCAGTCAGGACAGCCAAAGAGACGGGAAGCAGGAGAGAAACTGCACAGGCCAGGCTGTCTTTGGAGGGGGCCAGGCAGCAGGAAATATAGACTGCCTCTAGAAACTGAGGATGACCACGGCTGACGGCCGGCAGGGAGACGGGAATCTCAGTCCTTCAACCACGCGGGGTTAAATTCTGTCAACAACCTCAAATGGACTGTCCCCTAGGATCTCCAGAAAGAAACGCAGCCCTGCCAACACGTCGAGTTCGGCGTTGGGGAGTTCCAAGCGGAGAAGCCAGCCAGGCCGTACCTGGAGTCTGCCCTACAGAGCTGTGGGATAACGTTTTTAAGCATTTATCTGTTTTTCGCTGCGCTGGGTCCTCCTTGCTGTGCTGGCTACTCTGCAGTCGTGGCGCCCAGGCTCCCACCGCAGTGGCCTCCCGCGTTGCAGAGCACGGGCTCTGGGGTCCTTGAACTTCAGCAGCTCTGGCACGTGGGCTCAGCAGCTGTCGCTCACAGGCTCAGTACTTGTGAGGCACGGGCTTGGTTGCTCTGAGGCATTTGAGATCCTCCCGGGATCAGGGGTTAAACCCGTGTCTCCTGCACCGGCAGGTGGATTCTTTAGCACTGAGCCCCGGGGAAACCCACTGTGAAAGAACCAATTTGTGTTGTTTCAGGCAACAAAATGTGTGGCCATCTGCTACAGCAGCCACAGGAAACTAATGAAGAGCTCTATTTAAAGCCACACTTCTCTGTGGACAGAGGAGTATATCATTGAGTCAGCCACCCCGGACCTTTACCTCCGTGTGGCTGTCAGCACCGCTGACACCGCCTTGGGCCCGTTCAGCTCCTCCTGGCCTTCCACTGACCCCACCTTGGGCTGTGCGTGTGAGCTAAGCCGCTTCAGTCACATCTGACTCTTTGTAACACCAAGGACTGCAGCCCAGCAGGTTCTGTCCGTTCCAGGCAAGAACACTGGAGTGGGTCGCCATGCCCTCCTCCAGGGGGTCTTCCTGACCCAGGGATCGAACCCGCATCTCTTCTGCCTCCTACATTGGCAGGAGAGTTCTTTACCACTAGCGCCACCTGGGAAGTACTGTGTAGTAAATTTCTTCTGTGTGGTCAAGGGCCTTGTAGTTAACAGATGCTGTTTAATTGTGATTAAGTCCAGGTGGTCTCTATGCCCTGGTAGTTGCTAAACAACAATGAAGACCTTTCACCGACATATTCCCAGTGCCCACAAGACTAGTTACCCATTCATAAATCTTGACCTAAGAGTGCTCTTCCTGGGGCTTCGTTGGTGGTCCAGTGGTGGAGAATACGCCTGCCCATGCAGGGGACACAGGTCTGATCCCTGGGCTGGGAACTAGATCCCACAGGCCGCAGAGCAATGGAGCCCCAGCACCCCAGAGGGCATGCTCCACCACAAGAGAAGTCAGCACAGTGACGGCCCGCACGCTACGGGGAGAGAGTGGCCCCAGCCACCAGAGTCAGAGAACATCTGCGTGTAGCAACGAGTATCTAGTGGAGCCAGAAAAACAAAAATGGATGCTCTTCCTGTTGTAAAGTTCCTACCCCCGCACCCTGGGTAAATACAGAATCATCCTGGTGGCCCCTGGGTGCCGGGAAGCACAGCAGCGAATGCTTCCAGGCTGTCATCCGTCCGGTCCCATCCCGTGACTACCTTACCCTAAAATCAACTGACCCACCGATTACATACAGCCGCCTGCCTCGTTTTTGGTCTCAGGGTACCTTGCTTTGGTGGGTACTTTTGGTTCCCTCCCTCCTCCAACAACTTGGGCGCTCAGTTGTTACTGAGTGCAGAAAAACATGACGTTATGCAGTAAACAGAAGCGAGCAGATGTATCTAATCAACGACACTATTAAGAAACAGGAAGTGAAAATCAAAAGCATTTCAGCAGAGGAAAGATCCCACCAAAGCACAAGCATATGCAACCAAACGTTAAAAATATAACTCGACGCCCCAATGTGAATAGTTTCCTTAAACACAAATTCGTAGGTGTGAGATTTTCAAATCAGAAATCCAAAATCTTGAAATGGACAAAAGTGAAGAAGATGCCAAGTGGGACATTAATACAAAACCAGCAAAGTTTTTTTTTTAATTTAGATATGTAGACCAAAGTACAAGAAAGACCAAATTCAATTAAAAACAAGAAGCATAGTAAGAAAAGGCAAGAAAGTAGCCAAGAAAAAAATTAAAACTAAAGACCAAAAAGTATCAGCTTTATGCTCTGGCAAGATCCCTTGGTTGCCACGCTGAGTGGGGATGAGGAGGGGGTAGCAGGCGGCCAGGGAGGGCGCTATGAGGCCCAGGCCACCTGGAAGATGCTCTGAAGGCCACGCAAGTCTCGGTCACAGATGGCAGAACCTCGTTTCCTTCCAGTCCTCTCTCCCCATGCTCAGCCATGTGGCCGCCTTTCTGTTTCCTGAACCACGGGCCGCATTCCAGGCACCTGCCCGTCTCTTCCGCTAGACCGCTTTCCACTAGGTCCCACCTGAGAAGTCACCACCTGTGTGGTCCTCCTATCTGAAGTGGCCCTGGGAACTTCTGGGGTCCTGCTAACGCTCAGAGCCACGCACACACTCCACTACTGCAGAGATGAACCTGTCACCATGACAGCTTCCAGAACAGGGCGTGGCACACAGCACGCACGGAATACAGGCAAGGTTCAAGAGCTGCCGTGAACGCCCACCTAGCGCGCCCTGCCCGGGGAGCGGGGCCTGCCGGGGCCGGGGCCTGCCCGGGGGCGGGGCCTGCCCGGGGTCGGGGCCTGAGCCCGGGCCTCACCTTCCTCTGCATCTTCTCCAGCAGCTTGCTCTTGGCCCTCACTTCCTCCTGGATGGAGTCGTAGACGTTGAGCAGCACCCAGTCCCCGCTGTCCTCGTCCGAGTTCTGCAGGGCCGCCACCAGCTGCTTCTTGCGCTCGTCCGCGTACCGCTTCCGCCGCCTGTGCTTCTCCTTCAGGTCCTTGTTCTTGGCCTGCTCCCCCCCGACCACCTGCTGCTCCAGCAGCTGCAAGCTGCCGGCGGGGAGGAGAAAGCAAACGTGACAGAGTCTGCCGATCACTGAGCACTGGCTGTCCAGCCTGATCGCCCCGACTCCTTCCAACAACCCCACTTCACAGACAGGTACACTGAGGCCCGGGGAGGTGGCTGCTGTTTGCTCGGGGACAGACCCAGCGTTCCTGCCGGCTCTACCCGACTCCAGCCCGCAGTTCTCCGCACAGGAAGGGCGAGTCTCCCTCCGCCCAGGGCTGCCCCACCCACACCCGGGTGCTGGTGGTCCTGCCACAGAGCAAGGTCCTGGCCGTGCTCCCAGAGAACCTGCAGATCAGAGTACCCCTGGGTTGTGGGGAATGTTCCTTACGGTCAGTGCATAATGTTTCATCAGGGACACGAATAGTTCTTTTATTTTTTTTTAGTATTTATATCTAAAATGCTAAAAAATGTTTACAGAGTTTTGCCTTTTAAAAGCACAAATTTGAAATAACTACAAAGTCTCAGGTGGAACTCCTCACTCTACTAAATCACCACAGAAGTGTTCTGACTGTGCCTCTTCCCAAAAGGATGTAAGGTCGGATAACTAAAGGCATGGCACGGGCTCGTAACAGCATAGGAGACCACGCTCAGGGGAAAGAAGGGAACCGCGCAGACCCAGCCACCAGGGCAGACCCGCTTCAGGCTCGGCTCTGAGCTCAACAGCAGCCGGGATACAGGTGAGCCACATCCAAGTCGCTGCTCTGTTTAAAATCCTTCTAGGGTCCCCATCAGGACGGAGCCCAAGCCCGGGGGCACATACGTCTCCCGAGGAACCCTACCACCCCTTCCTCGCTCCAGCTTTAACCCGGGGCGGCTGCTTCTCCAAACACCCAGTCTGCCTCCACCCCCGGAACCCACCCTGCGCCACCTCAGCTGTGCCCTGTCCCTCGAATGCCACCCCTGAGACATCTGTGCTGCATACCTTCTTCGAGGGCCCCCTCTTCTGAGAAGCCCTCCCTGACCACACTCCAGACCACACCGTGAAAACCGACACCCGTGCTGTTTCTGTGTGCCCGACACCGAGCTGCTGCCTCTCGGGGCGTCGTGTCGTGTGACCCTCACAACACGCTTCCCAAGCGGGCACTCTCGCCGTCACCCACTGTGCCTGTGAGGAACTGGGGGCCAGAGAGGTAACCTCAGCCCAGGTGGCGGAGCTGGGAGACGCTGGAGGCAGACGGGAACACAGCCAGTCTAACCCTTCCAGAGCCTGACTCCCCCTGGGCCGAGAGCTTCTTGAAGGCCAAGGTGATATCCCATCCATGCTTGCATCCTGATGCCTGGTACATGGTAGATGCTCAGTTAGTGTTTGAACCATAGTCTGTGGGCCCAGGAGGAGGCTGAACCGCTGGCTGTGGGGCTGACTCTGTCCTGCAGACGGGCTCAGAGATGGTAAGTGACTTGCACAAAGCTGCACTGCAAGGGAGGAAAGTGCAGCTGGGCAGGCAGCCCCAGGGTGCGCTGGGAGTGGCGGTCCCTAGAGGGAGCACGTCTTCCAAGAGGGAGGGACTGGAGGCGCGGCGATGTTGTTGATGTGCCAGCCGCCCAGGGGTGTCTGACTCTTTGCGACCCCACGGACTGTAGCCCACCAGGCGCCTCTGTCCGTGCAATTCTTTAGGCAAGAATACTGGAGTGGGTAGCCATTCTCCCTGACCAGGGATTGAACCTGGATCTCCCACATTGTTGAACCTGAGGTCAGTTCAGTGGCTCAATCGTGTCTGACTTTTTGAGACCCCATGGCCTGCAGCACGCCAGACTTCCCTGTCCTTCACTAACTCCCAGAGCTTGCTCCAACTCATGTCCATTGAGTCGTTGATGCCATCCAATCATCTCATCCTCTGTCGTCCCCTTCTCCTACTGCCTTCAGTCTTTCCCAGCATCAGGGTCTTTCCTAATGAGTCAGTTCTTCGCATCAGCTGGCCAAAGTGTTGGAGCTTCAGCTTCATCATCAGTCCTTCCAATGAATATTCAGGACTAATTTCTTTACGATGGACTAGTTGGATCTCCTTGGCCAAAAGGGTGGTGATATCTCCATATCTGAGGTTATTTCTCCTGGTAATCTTGATTCCAGCTTATGCTTCATCCAGCCCGGCATTTTGCTTGATTTCTGCCTCCCACAATGTAGGCAGATTCTTGACCATCTAAGCCACCAGGGATGCTCTGGAGGCTTGGCTGGGACCCCGGGGAAAGCCTGCATCACCTGCCCTGAACTCCTGAAACCTGCATGGTGGCCCGAGAAAGCCAGGCAGGGACTGTTGCCTCCCTCCCCCGGAGTAGCTGCTCCCCCCACAAGCGTCTGATGGGATCTGGAGGCACCTGAGCCGCTTCATCAGTGGAAAGCCCTGCCACCCGGCTGACCGCATGCTCCCACCCCCCGCACCGCTCCTGGGTAGGACCGGGCCCCCGGCAGCCACGTCTGGGGGAGGGCTGGGTGGGGCTCAGGAAGGATCTCTGGGCCCTACCATCCACCCCTGGGCCTGGGGCTCCCTCCTGCCACCGTGGGGTCCCATCACGCCCACCCCCTGCCCCCCGGGTCCCACTGCTCCGGGCTCAGGCGCTTACCGGGCAAGCACCTGCTGTTGGTCCAAGGTGGGCAGGAGGTCATCGGCGAGCGTGGCCACGCCCTCCCTCCTCACACCGGCCCCGGCCAGCAGAGACCGGGGCTGAGCCTCCAAGGCCGCCGGCACTTCAGCCTGGGCTTCCGCGATGGGTTCTGTCACCAACACCAGTTCCTCCGTCGCCCCCGGGCCCAAGTCAACCTCCTAAGGGCAGCGAGAAGCCAAGATGGAGGCGGGGGCCAACTCCTCGGCAGGAGCTCGCCGCAGCCTCAACCCCAGCTGAGATGGCCCTGGCGGCCCACGACATCGACATCGCTACGGGCTCGGGGACACCCGTCATTAAACACATGCACCCAGTCAACTTCCCGCCACTTTTCTGACCAACACCCCCCAAAGCAGCCCCCAGCTCGCTCTCCCTCCCGCCCCTTACCATCTAGACTCCACACAGCAGCTAGGGCCATTTTTGTTTGTTTTTTGGCCTTGCTGTGAGGTTGGCAGAATCTTACTTCCCCAGTCAGGGACTGAACCCATGGAACCAAGCCCCCTGCGGTGGAAGCACAGTGCCATAACCACAGGACCACCAGAGTTCCCCGGAATTTTCTTAAACTATAAATTGGTCCTTCGCAGACCCCCCATCCCATCTGCAGTCAAAGCCAGTTTCTTCCACAACCTGCTGCACCCGCGGTGCCCACCCCCCAACCCCCCATCCACCCCGCCACTCCCCTGATCTCCTTCTCTGGCACTGAGAACCTTGAGATCTTTCCGGCCACAGAAATCTGGCACCTGCAGCCCCCGCCCCCACCGCCGGCTCGGTGCTCTCTCCCCTGCCGCCCCGGCCCCTTCTTCCTGCTTGAGTCCCACATCTCAGTGTCACCTGCTGCCCCGGGGACCCCTGGCCTCCCCGTGTGCCCTCTGCCGAGAAGCTGCAGGCTGGCTCCTACCCAGTAATCAGGCGCAGAGGCCAGCAGGTCGCTTTCTCTCTCCACAAACATGGGCAGATTTAAAGTCTTCCTCCGGCTCCCCTTGGCTAGTTGTGTTTTCTGAAGCAGAAGTGGGGGGAGGTGGGGTCTGAGAGCAGCAGAGCTCAACACGCCCCCCCGCCCCCCGCCGCCTCGGGGGTTCTCTGCCAGCGCTTCTGTGGTCCTCATCCACCACACATGCTGGGCCTCTGTGCTTTAGACCAGGGCTCCACCGCTGAGCAAAGGGTGAACATCACCCTGGAACAGCGACCTCTCGTTAAATTAATAAATAAAGAGAGAGGTGAGGACTCCTCTGATTTGCACGCTGCTTTGTGCTGGGGGAGGGCCGGGGGTACTGTCCCCATTTTACGGGTGAGAAAACTGAGGCCAGAGAAGGAAGAGCGGCGAGAGCATCCCAGGAGGAATCAGGCCCCTGGAGCTTCCACCCCCCACTCAAGGCCGGGCGGGGGCACTCACAATCCTGGGCGGGAGGTCCTCGGCCACCGCAGCTTCAGACCCGAGGTCAGCGGGCTCCAGCAGATCTGTCAGGGAAGGGTGCTTGCAGGAGAACAGGTTGGGGGAGCAGGGGTTGGGTCAGGATCATCCTCTGGGACCCCGCCCCGGCCTTCCCGCCAGCTCCCCGCCGGTTCCCCAACCGCACCTGACCTCAAAGGACGCGGGTGTCAGCGTCCCCATTTAACAGATGAGGAAACTGAGGCCCAGAGAGGTCACACAGCTGAGTGACGGGTAGAGCTGGGATCTGAACCCGGGACTCTGATTCAAAGGCCTGTGCTCTTTAGACCCACACAATCTCATACACAGAGAGAGACAAAGGAAAGGAGAGGAGAAAAGAGAAAAAAGAGTTTTTAAACATAAAACAGAGGGTTGAAAAGTGAGAGAAGGCCTTGGACCGGGAGGCAGGATGGAGGAGAAGCAGCCCCCCTGGACCCCTGGGCGGCCCCTGAAAGGTAGCCAGACTCTCGCGGAACCCCCGCCTCCCTATGAGAACAGGAGGGCTGTCGCGCCATGTAACCATGGCAACCAGCAGACGCCCCACCTGGGTGTCCCCGTGTCAGCAGAACAGGGGCCCACCCGGCGTCGCCTGGGATCGCATCCCGACCTTCCCACTGGTTTACAGGGCCTTAGCCAGAGCTCCCCTTGCCCAGGCCCCCAAGCCCCGAGGCGCAGCCACGCCGCAGGCCCCTGTGCGCCCGCGCCGGGGCTCGGCCTCCCCTGAGCTCCCGCGCGTCAGCCCGCGGACGCCAGCTACCTGCGTGGTCGCCTTGGGGCCGTCCCCCGGGGGCGCGTCCGGCCCGGACGCCGTGGAGGAGAACCTGGCCAGCCTGGCCGCCACCTCGGCGTAGGGGTCGTGCAGCGTCGGCAGCGGGGGCTCCTCCTCCAGCGGGGGCTCCGCGGCGCCCCTGCCGGCGTCGTCGTCAGGCAGCAGGTGGCGGCCCCGGGCCTCCGAATCAGGCACGGAGAACTCCAGGCCGCAGGGCTCCTCGGGCCCAGAGAAGGCCGCGCAGACCGAGCTCTCTCCCAGCGTGGAGGACTCATCGCGCCCCAGAGACGCCTCGGACTTGGAGGCTGCCAGCTTGGGCAGCTCCTCAAATCCGGAGGAGACCTGAGCCTGGAGCAGGGGGTCAGGCACGGAGCAGATCTCTGGTCTCTCGGCCATCTTGAACTCCAAAGGGGGAGAGTAGTCCGAACTGCTGGCAAACTCAGCCCTGGACAGGACCTCAGCCTTGTAGAGGACTTCCGCCTTCAGGACAGCCTCTGCAGGGAGAGACTTCCTTTAGCTTGTTACAGGGTGGACTGGGGCGGAGGGCAGCCCTTCCTTGGAAGCTGGCCGCAGGCCCACCATCTTCAAGAGACCAACTTTAGAGTCAGAGCCTCCAGGCCCCCAAACGCTGACTTCCCATGTTTGCCCCTCAGAACTCAAGCCCTATCTCCTTCCACCTCTTCCAGGAAGTCCTCCCTGACCAGCTCCATGATGTCTCCATTCTCTAACCGCCCCAGCCATTAGGGGCTGGACTCTTACCCCTGTGCCTTGGGTTTGCTCTTTATACATAAACTGGCTGTCCTACCAGTATTATTGCCTCAAAGGCAGAGAGCTCCTGACCTAAATATTTCAACTAGTTGTTCTGCCGGTATTATTGCGTCTAAAGGAGAGAGCTCCTGACCCAAAGATTTCACACCCAAGACCCTCAGGGCCCGCTCCTGGCATAACCAGCTCAAGGCCCTTGTCCACAGGACAAGCTAGAGCCATTGGGGTTAAATGAATGCTGCAGATGAGTATTAGCGAGGTCAAATAAAATCCCTCAGAGGCCTGATACTCAAAGTGGGCTGGAGGGAACACTCTCCAGGAGAGAAAGTGCTACAACCTGCTCCTCGGCCTTCCCCTGGGGCTACATCTCCCTGCCAGCTGGGGTTGGGGGATGAGCCCACGGGCCTCCTGCTGCAGCTCACGGGCAGCTCCTTCGGGTCCATCCACTCCTTTGTTACCGTGCCCTGGGCCCCCCCGAGAGAGCCCCGATGTCCCCTTTGCTAGGGTCGCTAACTCGCCAGCTCAGGGGTCCCCAAGGCCCAGAAGCCGGGCCACACGGCCGAAGGAGAGCAGTGAGTGAGTGAACGGAGTTCCTCCTGCCGCACCCCATCGCCTGCGTTACCCTGAAGCACCGCCCCCTCCGTGGAAGAACTGTCTTCCACAAAACCGGTCCCTGGTGCCGAGAAGGTTGGGGACCGCTGTATGTAGCTCACGGCCTGAACCTTTCCAAGCCTTGGTTTGCACACCTGCCGTGTGAGGAAGCAGTGAGTCCCAACTCACCGAGGGCTGGCAGGGGGAGCGCCTACCTACCCAGTACCTGGCACACAGCAATGCCCATATACGGGACCAATGATATGAAACCGTCATCATTACAACGTGGATTTTATGGTATTTATGGGCTTCCCTGGCAGCTCAGATGGTAAAGCGTCTGCCTACAATGCGGGAGACCTGGGTTCAATCCCTGGGTCGGGAAGATCCCTTGGAGAAGGAAATGACTACACACCAGTATTCTGGCCTGGAGAATCCCATGATCGGAGGAGCCTGGGGGGCTACAGTCCATGGGGCCACACAGAGTCGGACGCAACTGAGCAACTAACACTTATAGTGAGTACTAGGAAGTCTGGGATGCCTGGCAGCACAGGGTGTTTGAAAGATAGCGGTGGGATGGAACATTCTAGAGTGTCAAACAGCAGACAAAAATTCCCAGGTAGGTAAAAGCTCTTGCTAAGGATTGCCTCAGCAGCAGAGACATTACTTTGCCAACAAAAGTCCGTCTGGTCAAGGCTACAGTTTTTCCAGTGGTCATGTATGGATGTGAGAGTTGGACTGTGAGGAAAGCTGAGCACCAAAGAATTGATGTTTTTGTTTGTTTGTTTGTTTGTTTTGAATTGATGCTTTTGAACTGTGGTGTTGGAGAAGACTCTTGAGAGTCCCTTGAGCTGCAAGGAGATCCAACCAGTCCATCCTGAAGGAGATCAGTTCTGGGTGTTCATTGGAAGGACTGATGCTGAAGCTGAAATTCCAGTACTTTGGCCACCTCATGCGAAGAGTTGCCTCATTGGAAAAGACCCTGATGCTGGGAGGGATTGGGGGCAGGAGGAGAAGGGGACGACAGAGGATGAGATGGCTGGATGGCATCACTGAATCGATGGACAAGAGTTTGAGTAAACTCCGGGAGTTTGTGATGGACAGGGAGGCCTGGCGTGCTGCGATTCATGGGGTTGCAAAGAGTCGGACACGACTGAGCGACTGAACTGAACTGAACTGAAGGACTGCCTAGTTTGGGATGTAGTTGCCCTGGTGACAGATGGGCTCTAAAGTGGAAAAGAGACTAGAAAATGCAGAAACCGGGGGGAGGGACTTACCCGTGAAACTTGGGTGACATGCTGCCACTCTAAGTCAGCCTCGGGCAGGAGCCCAGGCTGCGGCCAGGGTGATACAATGCAGGGCTGTGGGTGAGGACGCTGACCCCGAGATCAGGCTGCTGCAGTCAAATCCCAGCTCTGCTTTAAAAGCCATGTGACCTCGGGGAACTTCCTCACCCTCTCTGGGCCTCAGTTTCCTCAACTGCCCAGTGAGGGCGATGGAGGTGCCTGCCTTGCTGGGGCCCGTCGGCGGGGGGCGGGGGCAGCAGGCTGGGCTCCCTCCCGCCTGGCGGGGCCGGCCCACCTGTCTCCTTGCGCAGGTTCTGCTCCAGCGTGGACAGCTTCACGTCGTACGAGTTGCGCATGGCGGTGATGTCCTCCTCCAGCCGGGCCCTGGACTCCTGCTCCGCCTCATAGTCGGCCCTCAGCCGGGCCAGGCGCTGCTCGTACTCCTGGAGAGGCGGGCGGGGAACAGAGGGGAGCACTCTATCACCGCTTCCAAACCCAGCTTTCGGGAATCCTCCTCTGTCCAGCAATCCAGGAAACGCAGCTGAGCCCAAGGAACAGAATTAAGATTATCACCCTGATAATCTAGGGTGATTCCTGGCTGGGGAAGACCCTTCTGAACTTTCGTCTAAGCATGTTTTAACACGCTAATAACATCTGCCTGCGTGCTAAGTTGCTTCAGTCGTGTCTGACTCTCTGCGACCCGGTGGACTGCAGCTCGCCAGACTCCTCTGTCTGTAGGATTCTTCAAGCCAGAGTACTGGAGTGGGGTGCCGTTTCCTCCTCCAGGAGATCCCGATCCAGGGATCAAACCCACGTCTCTTATGTCTCCTGCATTGGCAGCTGGGCCCTTTACTGCTAGCGCTACTTGGGAAGCCCGTATATGTGTCTAGAATCTAATTTTTCCACAAAGCAATAGATTACAAACACCTTTCTACATTGACAAATACGGTTTAACCAAGCCCATCAAAGACAAAATAAATCACTATACTCTGCTTAGCCATCCATCTTCCCCATCACCAGTTCCTGCCCAGACCTGGTTCCCCGCCTCTACTCTCACTCCAGACCTTCCTCCACAGGGCAGTTTTGCGTCCACGGATCGTGCTTCAGTGGCTTCCGATGGCTGAGGATAAAATCTAACTTCCTGCAGTCGACCTCCAGCCCCCGGTGACCCGGACAGCCCACCCCATCTGTCACACTTGGGCGCGCCAGCCCCTTTCCACTCCTCGGCACACCCACTCCCCCGACCCCCGCCAGCCTCAGGCCCTCTGCGCTCGCTCCGAGGCAAGTTCACCCCTTCGGGCCTCAGCTCAGCGACATCCGCTCAGAGAGGCCTTCTGTGAACGCCCTCTCGGGAGATGCCCACCGCCACTCTACGTCACTTTGCTCAGTTCTCCTTAGCCTGGCTCAGAAGTTCCACCGTGCTCTGCACTTTGATTATAGGTTAACCGCCTGGCTCCCCGGCCAGAGGGCGAGCACCGTGCCATCTTGCAGCCGTGATGCCGGGCACAGAGGGGCACCTCTGAGGGTTGCGCCACCGAGTCGGCACGCGCGTGAAGCAGGACGGCTGGGGGGACAGTCCAGGCGTCTGCTGCGAGCCCCCGGGAAGGCCGGGCCTCTGCGAGCTCACGACACCCTGTGAGCCGCGGCCTTCCGGGCAGGGTGGCCCTGCAGCGGCAGTGAGCCGGGGGTGCGACAGGGTTAGAGGGTGAGCCCCTGCGCACGCCCAGCCGACCCCCGGGAAGTACCGGACCAGCGCAGACCCCCAGCACAGCACAGCCAGCCAGCCCGGGCTCTCAGGGCGGGAGAGACAGACCATCATGAAGACCCAGCGGTTTCCGCAGCACGGCCGAGGTGCCGCTGACCCAGGGAGGGCCCGGCTTGCCCAGAACCACACGCAGCTCCTGGCGGCCCCCCTGAGACCTGCAGCCCTCACCCCACCTACCTTCTGCCCTCGAACCCACGCCCACCCAGCAGAGACCCCAGGCCGGCACTTCAGCCCCCACCCCAGTTCAACCCGGGCCTCAGCCCAGCAGCACCTACAGTTTAGCAAGACCTGACTGGAGACACACACACTTCTCTGCACACACGCACACGCCGTTCTCACGCGTAAGCATGTGACCCCCAAATTACAGGAGGACATGTGACCCCCAAATTACAGGAGGACGTGTGACCCCCAAATTACAGGAGGATGTGTGACCCCAAGTTACAGGACATGTGACCCCCAAATTACAGGAGGACGTGTGACCCCCAAATTACAGGAGGACATGTGACCCCCAAATTACAGGAGGACGTGTGGCCCCCAAATTACAGGAGGACGTGTGACCCCCAAATTACAGGAGGACGTGTGGCCCCCAAATTACAGGACGTGTGACCCCCAAATTACAGGACGTGTGGCCCCCAAATTACAGGAGGACGTGTGACCCCCAAATTACAGGACATGTGACCCCCAATTACAGGACTGTGACCCCCAAATTACAGGAGGACGTGTGGCCCCCAAATTACAGGAGGACGTGTGACCCCCAAATTACAGGAGAACATGTGACCCCCAAATTACAGGAGAACATGTGACCCCCAAATTACAGGAGGATGTGTGACCCTCAAATTACAGGAGGACGTGTGACCCCCAAATTACAGGAGGACGTGTGACCCCCAAATTACAGGACATGTGACCCCCAAATTACAGGACATGTGACCCCCAAATTACAGGAGGATGTGTGACCCTCAAATTACAGGAGGATGTGTGACCCCCAAATTACAGGACATGTGACCCCCAAATTACAGGACTGTGACCCCCAAATTACAGGAGGACGTGTGGCCCCCAAATTACAGGAGGACGTGTGACCCCCAAATTACAGGAGAACGTGTGACCCCAAAATTATAGGACATGTGACCCCCAAATTACAGGAGGATGTGTGACCCTCAAATTACAGGAGGATGTGTGACCCCCAAATTACAGGAGGACGTGTGACCCCCAAATTACAGGACTGTGACCCCCAAATTACAGGAGGACCTCGAAGTGTGGAGTGCCCCTTCCCGGCCCCTCCATCTTCCCTCCCCTCAACGCTCCTCTGCCTCCATTCCCGTCCCTTCACAGAGGAGGCATCACTGATGCGATGGCCATGAGTCTGAGTAGGCTCTGGGAGTTGGTGATGGACAGGGAGGCCTGGCGCGCGCAGGCCATGGGGTCGCAAAGAGTCGGACACGACTGAGCGACTGAACTGAACTGATGACAAAAGTTTTACCAACCAAACCACTTAATCCTCACCGCACAGTTTTAGAGCAAAAGTTTTCTGATCTGCACAGCAAAGTGATTCAGTATGTCTGCAGATTATACTCCTGAAGAGGTCACCCTCTCTTCACATCCTCGTTTTAAGATTTTTTTTTTTTTTGATGTGAGCCATTTTTTAAAGTTTTTATTGAATTTGTTACAATATTGTTTCTGTTTTATGTTTCGCTTTTTTGGCCAGGAGGCAGGTGGGATTTCAGCTCCCCAGTTGGGGATCAAACCCGCGTCCCCTGCACTTGAAGGCGAAGTGTCAGTAACTGGACACCAGGAAGTCCCTCTGGCATCCTCCCAGGGCAGAGGACAGTCATCCACGGCCAGCCCCCCAAGGGAGGACTCCGCTCCCCCACACCGGGCTGCCCGCTCGGTCCCCGATCACTCCCCCCGTCCCTGAAAGACGCTGGCCACTTCCGATCTTTTTTTTTTTTTTTTTGGCCATGCTGTGCAGTTTGCGAGATCTAGGGCCCTGACCAGGGACTGAAGCAGGAGCCACCTCCCTCCAAGAGATGGAAGCACAGAGCTCCAGGGACCGCCAGGACATTGCCAGTATTTAAAACAGCACAGCCCCGCCCCGGCCGCACAGCCGCCTCCAGCCGCATCACCTAGCAGCTGCGCGCCAGATGCTTGCGGGTGCGGGAGGGGTGGAGAGAACACAAACCCAGACCGCCCCCCACCCCCGGGCCCCGGCGGGCACCTTTCACACCACCCAGAAACGCTGCTTTCTGTCCACTCCCAGAGATGAGGAAGGGCTTCCCTGGGGGCTCGGATGCTAAAGAATCCACCCGCGATGCCTGCGTGCGTGGTCGCTCGGTCATGTCTCTCTGCAACCCCGTGGACCGCAGCCCACCCAGCTCTTCTGTAAATGGGATTTCCCAGGCAAGAATACTGGAGTGGGCTGCCATTTCCTCCAGGGGATCTTCGCGACCCAGGGATTGAACCAGCGTCTCCTGCGCGGGCAGCATCGGCTCCACCAGCAACCCGGCCAGCACAGCGGCGCGTCTCCCCTATGACCGCTAGGGGGCGGCACTGCCCTGCTTCTCACGCGGCCGGGACCCCCGCCCGCCCAACCCAGCTTCCCAGGCAGGAAGCCTGCATCCCAGCCCCAGGCCCACCCCCGCATCCCCGCCCCCACCCCCAGCCCGCTCCGGGTCACCCCCCGGCCCATATGTCTTGTGTCCAACGTCACCCCTCTGTGACTCTAAAACCCTCCATGAACCCAGGGCGTCACCGCTCTCCTGTGGGCTTGTGCTCAGCCATCCCCAAAGGCCCCCTCCTCCCAGGACCCCCCAGGAGCTGGGTCCAGGGCTCCAGGGCCAGCCTGACACCGACCCCGCCCCGGGGGGCAGCAGGGGAACAGTTAGAGTGAGCGGCTGCGCCCCCAGAACCTTCACGGGGGCCCCACTGGGGGCTATTGGGGGTTACATCCAGACCCGAGCCCGCAGAACCTTCACGGGGCCCCACTGGGGGCTATTGGCTACATCCAGATCTGAGCCCCCAGAACCTTCACGGGGCCCCACTGGGGGGGCTGTTGGAGGTTACATCCAGATCTGAGCCCCCAGAACCTGCACGGGGCCCCACTGGGGGCTATTGAGGGCTACATCCAGATCTGAGCCCCCAGAACCTTCACGGGGCCCCACTGGGGGCTATTGGGGGTTACATCCAGATCTGAGCCCCAAGAACCTGCACGGGGCCCCACTGGGGGCCATCCAGGGCTACATCCGGGCCCTCACTCAAGCAGTACAAGACCCCGCCCGTCACGGGCAGCTGGGGGTTCTTCGGTCGGTGTCCCCTAGCCCTCCAGCCCACAGCATAGAGATCCCCCCAGGCCTCACCCGGTCTGCCTCCCAGAGGCTGGGCCCCAGGCCCCGAAAGCCTGCCCGGGGGCTTCCGGGGGCCCCAGGACTGAGCCCGTCTGAGGTCAGGGGGCCACCGAATGTCAAACCCCACCCCATGCTGGGGTCTCAGGATGTGACCTCTCAGAAACCAGCAGGGCCTGGGGTCGGGGCACAGCTGAAGGCAGGGGTGGGAGGCTCTGGGTGTCTGGCTCTGTGCGTGTCTCTGGGGCAGCTCCGCGCCTGTCAATTGCTGTGACCTGCCCTGCGGGTTCCCAGTGCCGCAGGGAGGCAGGCACGCAGGCGGGAGGACCCAGGGCGCCGAGGCGACAGCTTTTTCTCGGAGGCCACACGTGCCGCTGGGGGCTCCCTGCGGCCCGCCCGGGATGCCCCACTCTCAGCCCCCAGCCCGCCCACTCTGACCTCGGTGCGGACCCGCCAGCCCCACTACCAGGGACGGCCCCTCCTCGGCCGTGATCCACTGCCGGCCCTTCGAGCAAGACAGACGGCGGATGGACAGACGGCGGACGGGGCCCGGCAGACGCCTCTCTTCTCCCCACACCGGCACTCACGCTGGACGGACTGTGCTCCGGAGGCGGGAACCCCAGTTCAAATCCTGGCTCAGACTCGCCTCGGCTGTGTGACCTTGGGCAAGCCTCGGCGCCTCTCGGAGCCTCAGCTCTCTGAGCTCCGAAAGCGAGCCTGGAGGACCAGCCCCCAGGGGAGGGCGGCGGGGAGGCGGTCTAGTCCCGGAGCCCGGTCCACCTCCCGCGGGGCCCACCTGCCCGCCCGCCCCGCGCCTCACCTCCCGGATCAGCTGCTTCTCAGCCTCCGCGTCGTGCTGCGTCACCGGTGGAGACAACGGCTTTTCCTCAGCCTGGACGGGGCTTGGGGGCACCTGACTGTTCAGCAGAGCTGGGAGAAAAGCAGAAATGAGGGGCTGTGACCAAGCTGCGCATGGTCTGCCTGCGCCGAGCCTGCATGCACGTCTGCATGCTCAGAGTCATGGCTGACTCTGCGACCCACGGACTGCAGCCCGCCGGGCTCCTCTGCCCACGGGACTTCCCAGGCAAGAATACCGGAGCAGGTTGCCATTTCCTTCTCCAGGGGGTCCTCCTGGATTGGGGATCAAACCCATGTCTCCTGCATTGGCAGGCAGGTTTTTTCCCCTCTGAGCCACCTGGGAAGCCCCTAGAAACTAAGCAGAAAACCATAAAATGACGCCAATGTGCTCATTCAAACAAGACCCTCAATACTGAACTGATTTTGAGCACATCTCTATGCAAAATGCCAACGTACTCATCCAGCAAGCCTTTCTTGGGCACCTGGGGGTTTGGCACTGAACAGAACAGACAGGACTCCACACACATCATTTCCAACTGGGAAAGAAAGGTGAGCAAAAGGCATACCATATTACAAAGTGATACTTTCTAAGAAGAGAAAGAAAGCAGGGAGGATGTGGAGAAGTAAAGACCAGGGCGAAGGACTTCAATTTAATTCTTGTGGACAGGAGAGACCTCTTAGACAAGGTAGGCGGAAAGCAGTGATCTGAAGGAAGTGAGGGAGAGGGGCAGGCAGAGATCCCAGGGACAGACAGAAGGGAGCTGTGAGTGCAAAGGTCCTGTGGCAGGCAGGGGGCCGTCCCAGGAACAGCCGGGAGGCCACTGAGGCTGCAGCAGAGTGAGCGAGGGAGAGTGTGAGCCAAGGGCACACTGAGAGGGAAACACGCTGGCCTTGGCGAGAACTCTGGCTTCAAGTCTGAATTCCACCAGCCCACTGGAGGACTTGGGCAGGGCAGGACTCGCGTCTGAACAGGAGTTCCCTGGCTGCCGTGTGGAGAATGTACCAGGGGACAAGAGCATAGCCAGGAGGCCTGCTGGGGGCAGGGGGCCCTCTGCAGTAATTCAGCTGAGAGATGCTAGCGGGGTTGCAGGCCACGGGGTTGCAGCGGACAGCGTCTGGGCCTGCTCCAAAGGTTCAGTTCAGTTCAGTCACTCAGTCGTGTCCGACTCTGCGACCCCCAGGCCTCCCAGTCCATTACCGACTCCCGGCGCTCACTCAAAGTCACGTCCTTAGAGTTGGTGATGCCATTGGCTAAAGGTTTAGACATCATTCTAAAGGCAGAGACAACAAAAGCAAGAGGGCAAAAGTGAGAAGCCAAGGATGATGACGCCAAGGCTTCTGGCTTGAACATCTGGGAGAGAGGTGCCACCAGCCGGGGGTGGGGCGGGGGGAGGGAAACAGCTGCAGAAGAAGCAGGACTGGGGAAGATTCAGGGCTCAGTGTCCCATACATTAGGTTTGGAGTGATGATTAGATAGATGGCAGGATGTTCAAGACTGGAATTTGGAGGAGATGATGTATAAATCAGGTTTTAATGATGTTTTTAAGACTAGAATTTGGAGGAGATGGTGTTATCAATCAGGTTCATTTTAATGATGTTTTAACATCCTGGGGAACTTGATGGTCTGGAGGAGACGGTCCTTCCCGGGGTCAGCCAACTCCTAGGGAGAGTCAACACCTTGTTTGGAGGAGCCCACCTTTCATACGCACACCAACCAACCTCAAGTCCAAGGCCGCCTCTAACTCTCCCACCGGGAGCCAGTATTTCCTCTGCCCGAAATCAGCCAGGGCCAGCACCACGCAAGCAAGCCCAGCATTACGCCCTGATCCCGCCAGGCTTCCTCAAACCGGTCAGTCCTGGGCCCTTTCTCCTGCCTGCTATGGCTTTCCACCAAAACCTCCATCACGGCTCTGGCTCAGGCTTGCCTGGCTCCTCTGCAGCCTGACCCCCCTGGTGCTTCCCCCCCACCCCTGACCCTGGTGGTCCCGCGTGACCTGCCTCTCATCGCCCAGGTAGCTGAGGAACGTTAACCCTTTCTTGTGATGACACTGACCTCTCTGTGTCACCACTCAGTCACCTATATAAATTAAAAAGACCTGGGCACACATCACACAGCCAGGATCGAGGTCCATGAGCGGGGAGGTGGTGGTTAAAGCTGTGAGACCAGGAGAGCGAGTGTAGACAGAGAGGAGGCTGGAGGACCGGCCCCGGGACGACCTGCCGTCAGGAGAGGGGAAGACTCGTCCAAGGATGAGGAGGAGCAGCTGGAGGAGAGGAGGACTGGGGTGAGGGTGTCCAGGAAGCAAGGGCTTCAAGGACGAGGGAGGGGATCCTCTGAGTCAGCAGATGCGAAGAGGGCAGGCGGGGCCTCCTCGGGCCGATCGCTGGATTTAACCACCAGGAAGCACGGGTTCGATCCTCAGTCTGGGACGATCCCAACGTGCCTCAGAGCACCTGAGCCTGTGAACCACAACGGCTCAGCCCTCACACCGCAGCTACTGAAGAGCCGGGGCCACACGGAGAGAGAAGCTCTTGCAGTGAGGAGCCTGCACATCGAAACTATAGAATAGCCCCCAGCTGGAGAAAACTGCACGCAGCGACAAAGACCCCATGCAGCCACAAATAAATAAATAAATGATCTTTTTAAAAAATCAGGAGGTGGTTTCTGCGGGCTGGGAGCACGGGGCCTGCCTAAACTAGGGGCAAGTGAGCATGGAGGGTGTGAAAACAGACCAGTGTCTCCAGCGTGGCTAAAAAGGGGAGACAGAAACATGCCAGCGGCCAGAGGGACCAGAGAGACCAGAGGGAGGGCTGGGGCCGAGAGGGCGCTGGCTCACGGGGAGTGCCGGGCGATGCGGACACCCGGAGCTCCGAGTCAGACACCCCTGGCTGGTCTCAAGGCCCAACTCTGAAGTTAAAGCGTCAGGAACAGTCTGTGGAGCCTTACGGGACAAGTTCTGGGCTAAGCCCCCACGTGAACCATCTCAGGCAGTCCTCCCAACTGCCCCATAGCCGTCACAAGGCGGGTGACCCATTTCACAGATGAGGACACTGAGACTCAGGGTGGGTCTAAGTCGCTTCCCCGAGGAGCCAGACTGCAAGCCAGTGGTTACTGCCTGGCTCTCGGCTCTCTGCCTGCCCTGCACCATCATCCCAGCTTGTTTGGGCTCCACGCTGCAAATCCAGGGAGACGGGACACAGACAGCCCCCACCCAGCAAGTCTGCCGTGGTAACCACAGGAGGTCTGCAGGAATGTCAGCTGCTGCTTCGTTAGGGTTGGGGGGGGGTCCCAACAGAGTGCCCCAGCAGACTCCCTCCCGGACCTCTCACCACTCCTCCATCGAGCGGCCCCTTGCTAATCCTGGGCCCGGAGGGGAAGAGGAGAAAGGCACGCTGCCCAAGGGGAAGCCGTCACCGTGGTGGTCAAGGCCCTCTCCACGCCGCCCCTGCCAGCCCCTGCCAGGCCCTGCACCTGGGCACCTCCCACCACCCAGATTCCCAGGCAGCCAGCGGATCTCTTAATCCTTGAGGGTCTCCAAAGGCACCTGAGAGTCTTGTGCTTCTCTGCACAGACTGACCACGCTCATCTAACAGGAGACTTCTCATCCCGCCAGACTCCACTCAAGCACCCCTCCTCCTCTGCGAAGCCCTCCCTGAGGCCCACCCCCCCACCCCACATGCTCCCTTCTGCCCTGAAGTGCCCGATCAAGCTCTCTGCCCGAGGGGCACACGCTCCTCTGCGGGAGTGTCCTTTCCCTCCCGGGAGACTAGTTAACCATGAGGCAGAACCTGGATCTGCATCATCTCTGGGTCCCCATGCCAGGCCCAGGGCCACACACAGACGGGTGTGAATGGGTGGCGGGAGGTGAGAGGAAAGGGAGCTACGAGGATGGATGGCAGGATGGAGTGAATGAGCAGGCGGACGTGTGGAGAGGAGGGTAGATAGGGTGGGCGGAGAGAAGGGGTGGGGGGGGTGGGGGGTAAATAATGGAGTGGGCGGGGGTGGGTGGGCTGGCTGGCTGGATATACGAGTGGATGGGTAGATGGATGGGGGGATGAGTAGATCAGTTCAGGCAGAGAATGGATGGATGGGTGGGTGGAAGGATAAATAATGGAGTGGGTGGGAGGTGGGCTGGCTGGCTGGATAGGTGGATGGGTAGATGGATGGGGGGATGAGTAGATCAGTGAAAGGAGAGAATGCATGGACAGAGGAAGGTAGGGAGGCGGATGAATGGATACATGGACTCAGGCTCTCTGGTGCTCCCTTCCTCCCAGGAATTCTCAGACAGAGACGACCCTGGAGCCCCTCAGCCGCACAGAAGGACTCTGCAGGCCCAGGCTCCAGGTCTGGATTGCCACCTGCTGGGTGACGGCCAAACACCTGGGTACAGAGAGCCGCCGTCCCAAGGTGCCTGCCTCACTGGGAGCGGAGGCAGGATGCGGGGGAACGGGGGTGCGGGACGTGAGTCACCCCGCTGCTCAGCAGCACAACATCACGACTCTGTGGCTGCCACGGAGCCAACAGGCAGACAGGCCGGAGGCCCGATGCGCAGCTTGGAGGGAGGGAACGGGGGCGGGGGGCGTGGGGAATGGAGCCTCCAGCTGCTGGGACAGGCCGGATGGACCAGCCTCTCCCTGGGGCATCGGTGGGCAGACACCTCCACGCCCAGGGCCGTCCCCAAGCAGGGTTCCCCCTGGCTACTCACACGCAGCTGGGAGGAGGTGGGGCATGGCTTCCGGATGAGGAAGGGGAGGCGGGCAGACCCGGGGCGGGGGCGGGGGTGGGGTTCCCGGCGCTCCGCCGCCCTGCCGGTCCCCCGCCGCGCCGCCCACCTGACAGGCTGCCGGGGCCCAGCTGCTGAGCCAGGATGGCCTTGAGCGTCTTGATCTCCTCCTGGTACTCGCGCAGCAGGGCGTCCTTCGGGTCCTCGTTGATGCGCGGCTTGTTGCGGATGTTCTTGGCGCGGTTGGCGTAGCGCAGCGTGCTGAGCGTCTCGTCGTAGTTGCTGTCGGCGGGCGACAGGCACGCCAGCATCAGCGTCCGGGTGTTGCCGCCCAGCGAGTCCTGCAGCAGCCGGGTCAGCTTCGAGTCCCGGTAGGGGATGTGCCTGCAGCGCCCGTCCACCAGGGCCGAGATGACGTTGCCCAGCGCCGACAGGGACAGGTTGATCTTGGTGGCCTCCTTGAGCCGCTCCCCCGTGGCGCCCGTCTTGGACTGCCGCTCGCTGCCCGCCAAGTCCACCAGGTTCAGCTTGCCCGCCCGGAGGTGGTCCTTGCCCCGCTCGTCTGCAGACAGGCCAGACGGAGGGGTGAGGGGCCTGGGGTGCAGCGACCCCCTGCAGAAAGGGGGCTCTGGGTGCTCCCCACCCACCGAGGGCCTCATTTCGGCCGCACGGGAGCCCCACGAAGGGGGCTGCTAGGATTGTGCCCACGTTACAGGTGAGAAAAGTGAGGCTCAGAAAGGGCGTGTGACGTGCGCAAGGTCACACGGCTGGCTAAGCAGCAGAGTCAAGGTCAGGACCCAGGGCCCACCCTCCAGGGAGGTACGCGCTGTTCCGAGTGCTCCCTGCCCCTCCTCCCTGGGAGGTGAGGCGTGGGGTAACGTGTGTCTGGGTCACCAGGAAGCTGCCGCCCTTCAACGCAGAAAAACATCGGCTTCGAGACCCTGGGACCCAGTTCCTGTCCGAGTCCTGCCTCCTTCTTGCCGTGTGACCTTGGCAGAGCCATATTCTGCCCTGATCTTCGATTCTCACACCAACAAAATGAGGCTAACGACAGCTCCCCGCCAGGGAAGCTGTTGGCAGGGGTAAACGGATAGCACTATCACAGAGCCCACTCGGGGCACGGCACGCAGCAGGGAACACGTCCAGGTCTGCGGGGACCACGGCTGCGCTGGCAGGCAGACCCGGGTGCCGGGTGCCTCGGGAGCAGGGGCCCAGAGCATCACTTGGGAAGACCCAAGGGATCCAGTCAGGGTTCCATCCCTTGGGAGCTGCGGGCCTCAGGGAGCTAACTGAGTCTCAGCCTTTCTCTCGGTAACTCGGGAACCCAAGACCACCCTCAAGGGTCGCGCCTGCCATATAGCAAATGCTCCTGGAGCAAGATGAGGGGAGGGGAGGGAACTTCTACGTTGGTTTCCTGCTCATTGAAACCAGAATTGTCCTGGCTTTGCCCACGAACACAGTTACCCAAATGAAGAAAAGGTCTGGCTGATGCCCAGTGGAGGCCTGGGCATGCAAGGGGCTTGATTCTTTGGGCTTTTTTTTTTAAGCAGTAGCAGGCAGGAGGAACTTGGATACACCCTTTAGGACAGTTCTTTGTAGAAAGTACCAGGTGCCTTAGACAGGTTTGCACCCTCACCCCAGGAGGCCCGCTCCAGGAGCCTCTAAAAGCAAAAAATCTCTAAAAGCAGAAAAGGCTTTGCGCACAGAGATGCTCATCGCTGCATCATTTACAACACAGAGAAACCGGAAATAGGCATCACGACCTTGTAGAGGGGTGGGGAGAGGAAGACCACGAGGCACCTCCATCCACCTCCCGAGGTCAGGAAGACGCGGCAGGAACGATGTTGGGAACATTTGTAAGGACGGCATGGGGAAGAAACTAAATAGAGCTTAAGATTCAGTTGTGTTTAAAATTTTCATAGGAAAAAAAGGACCAAACGGGTATATGCTTAGATGTTAATAGTTGTGTTTGTGAATAATTTCCCCTACCTTTCTCTTAACTCCTAAATATCTTTATCTGAGCTTCTTTTATCATGAAAGCAATAAACATCTTAACAGTTCTTTAAAATCCTGCTTCCAGGCAGCCTGCCTCGTCCTGCAAACTCATCTGCAGAGACCGAGAGGCTCCCACAGCCGAGCTTCCCTCCCCTCCTCATCTGTCCTCAGCCGGCCGGGTCCCAGCTCCCCACCCACAGCGTCATCACACGAGGATGAGACCACACCGTCATCCCAGACCCCATGTCTACACCCGGGGGAAGACTCTGGTCCAGCCAGCCCCAGGGGCTTGGCCTGCGGCCAGGTCAGCCCGCAGCTGGGCATCGTGCTTCGGGGGGCTCCATCGACCCAGGCCATGACCTTGGGCCAGGATCTCTCCAGAACTACATCCCTATGTGAGCGAGGCTGCTCCCTGCCCACTGCTCTCCGGAGTTCTGTCCAGGATGAATGAACCACACACTCGGAGGCAGCCGCAGTGTGAGTGGGGAAAACCCAGATGGCAAAGCAACCTGGGTTCAAGTCCCAGCTCCACCTCCTAGCAGTTAAGTGGGCCTTGAACCAGCAGGTCACTAATCTCTCAGAGCCTCCGTTCCCTGCCCTGTCAGTGGGAGTTACAATGTCTGCCTGCGTTTAGGACTCTGCTGTGAGGCTCCAGCGGAATGAAGTGTGAGAAGGATTCGGCACAGCATCCACAGGTGACCTGAAATAAGCGAGTACTTCTTCCTATCTCTCCTCTTCCCCTTCTCAGTAACGCTTCCAGGAAGAAAAAAAAAAAGGAAGAGTGAGGCAGCTCAGGAGTAGAGAGCGTCCCAGAAAGAGGGGAATCCAGAGTCCTGGGTGGCAGGGACTTCCCCGGTGGTGCAGCGGTTAGGAATCCGCCTTCCAGGGCAGGGGACGCAGGCTTGATGCCGGTGGGGAACTGTGATAATAAGATCCCACGCGCCGTGGGGCAGCTAAGCCTGGGAGCCACGACTGGAGAGCCGGTTCCACAGCAAAGAGCATGCGCGCAGCAGCTAAGACCCGACGCAGCCAAAATAAACAAATATTCTAAAGTTCTGGGTGAAAAAAAAAACAAGAGTTCTGGGTGGCACACGCTCTGGGGGACAGACCCCTGGGACAGAGGCCCAGCTCAGAGACTTTCTAGTTGTGTGACCTCAGTTTCCTCATCTGTAAAATGGGGATGCTATCAGTATCCACCTCCTGGGGTGGTAAGGAGCAAGTAAGGAGTAAGTGCACCAGAGTAACTGCCAGTGTTATTACTGGTGGTGGTAATGCTCTCTCTCCTTTAAACACGGGTCCTGGCACAGGGATGGTCCTCGTGTTTCCCCTCCGGGCGATCCCAGCATCTCTTCCCAACTGGGGCCCTGGAGGCTCTGAGAGGTGAAGGGTCTGGGCTACTACTTAGGAGTGGGCACCCGGCTCGGGAGGCCCGCCCCCCTCCAGCCCCGCCCGGCCCCACGCACCCATGGCGTAGATCTCGATGCTGATGGTGAAGATGGAGTGGGATCGAGAGGAGTCCTTGTTCATCAGAGTGTAGCCCACCGCGCGGTTCTTCCAGCCCGCCTCCATGATGCGCTCGCACTGGGCCACGCTGTGCACCGTGTGCATGGACAGCCCCTTCACGTACACCCCCTTCTCCGGGTGCTCCTTCAGCTGCGGGCAGGAGACGCGGGTCAGGGCTCCCCAGGGAACCCGTGGGAGGGGCCCCATCGGTGCCCACCACCTCTGCCCTCCTGCGGGGCAGGTTGGCACCTCGAATTCCCTGTCACAGACCAGGCAGAGCAGCCTCAAAGTCACCCCCGCCTCTTCCTCATTGTGTGACCTTGGGCCAGCTACATCAACCTCCCTGGGCCTCAGTTTCCACATCTGTAAAATGGACATTTCCTAGGGAGACGGTGAGGACGCTGTAAACTAAGGCCCGTACAATGCCAGGCATCACCTGGCACCTGGCAAGTGCTCCATAAATGGCCGCCCTGGGCCTCATCGCTGCTGTTGGCGCCCTAGCTGTAGAGGCGGTTTCCCGTCTGGGGCTTTAGCCCCCGGGGAGCTGACCTGGTGGTCGTTCACCCAAGGGCTCTGAGTGCTTCTCCCCTGCTGTGCCAACGTGCCTTCTGCCCACATCTCTCTGCCGCAGCTCCAGAGCAACAGGAATGTTCCCAGACCTCGTGGACCACAGCAGGTGAAGGGCCGCCTGCTGCCCAGAGCCCCCGCTAGCCGGCAGCTCAGCCTGGCCCGCGGCTCCCTCCAGCCCTCAGCAGGACGGCAGCAAGTAAATTAATTTATCTGACTGCTCCCCGCTCGCTCTCCAGGCAGCCAAGCTGTCATGCTGCTGACACAGCTGTGAAACGCAGTATTTTTCCGGTGTGAGAGGAAATCCGAACTGCTCCAGCAGGAGCAGGAAGGAACCGGGACAGAAGTCATCTGTCTGCTGCTCTGGGCCAGGGCAGGCTCGTATGTTGTGCCCCGGGGCGGCTTCAGGGTCGCAGGTGGGGCTGGACCCCTGCTGCAGAGTCGGGGGCGGGTGGGGCGGTGAGTGAGGGTGGCCAGCACTGGCTTGCCCTAGTGGCCCCAGTCTGGAGAAGGAGCCAGACCCAGACTGAAGGATCGGGTCTCAGGGAACAGTTAAACCACTGAGGCACAGAAAGGTTGAGTGAGTGACTTGCTGGGAGGCCACACCGGGGTCCCCAGCAGTGGACGACTCCAGAGGCTGCCGCGGCTTCCCCAGTGGCTCAGCGGGTAAAGAATCCGCCTGCAGTACTGAAGACATAGGTTCGATCCCTGGGTGGGGAAGATCCCCTGGAGAAGGGAAAGGCTACCGACTCCAGTATTCTGGCCTGAAGAATTCACTGGACTGTCCAGTCCAGGGGGTGGCAAAGAGTTGGACACTGAGTGACTTTCACTTTCACTGCACCGCCCTGGAGGAACTGAGGTTTGACAGGACACAGGGCTGACCTTGGCCTTGGAGGTGCCTATGAGCCTGGAGCTCAAAGGCCAGAAGCAGGAGACTCGGCCAGCGGAGCAGGGCCTGAGGGCGGCCTGGGAGAAGGCGCATCCGCACTGCGGCCTGCTCTGGGCACTGCTGCTCCCCCAGAACCTAGATGCCTAGATAGGCACACAGTGGGTGTGTGTGCGGGGATGGCGGCTCCCAGCCTCGGGAAGAACGCAGCTTCTCGTCTGCACTCAGACGGGCCCAGGCTAGACGCTTCGTCCTGGCTTGCTACCTTTTAGGGAAGTCACTTTGCCTCTCCTGGCCTCGGTGGCCTTATCGGTAAAGTGAAAGTGAGGTTGCTCAGTCATGTCTGACTCTCTGCGACCCCATGGACTGTAGCCCACCAGGCTCCTCCGTCCATGGGATTCCCCAGGCAAGAGTACTGGAGTGGGTTGCCATTTCCTTCTCCAGATCTTCCCAACCCAGGGGTTGAACCCGGGTCTCCCTCATTGTAGGCAGACGCTTTACCGTCTGAGCCCCCAAGGAAGCCCATCTGTACAGTGAGGGTGATAAACCCTATTCCCCACAGGGCTGTTGGGAGGGTTAAGAAGAGAGTGGATCTAAAGGAAGCTCTGTGGGAGCTTGGAGGGGGTTCAGTGACCCCAGATACTGAGGAGGTGAGGCTATCTCTCTCTGTAGAGCGATGACCCTGACATAAGGGTCTCCCCCACCCCTATTTTTAGGCCCCACCTCACCTCCTGAGCCTTCCGCCCCGCCCCCGCTGTTCCCGCCCCCACCCTCCTCCGGAGTGTCAGCCGCCAGCCAGCTGTGCCCCGCGTTCCTTGGTAACTGCTCCTCCAAAATGCCAGGCCGGGCCCGGTCGCCATGGCAACCAGCTGCGATGTGACCGGGTGGGCGGGCGCGCTGCGCGCAGGACCAGAACCACGCGGCCGTCCGGAGTCAGGATGCGTCCCGGCGGAGGAGGGGGGTCCTGCCACACTGGCGGGATGCCCGCAGCCCCTCAGCCGCCTCCTGCACCACCCAGCGCCGAGCAGGGTTCCCTGAGGGCGGTTCGTGGTGGTTGGGGGGAAGGGGTATAATCCGCTTCCCCAAATCCCTTGCTGACCCCAGCTGATCCAACCTCCTCTAACGACCAGAATGACCAGGCCCTGCGCTGTGCCGCAGAGCCTCGCCACCTGGATGCCACCTCTGTCCCTTCCTGACTGTGCCCTTGGGCTGGTTCGCACCTAGGCACTAGGAGCCTCAGGCTTCTCCTCTGTAATAAAGGACAAAAACAGCAGCTCCTCCTGAGGCTAGGGTCAGGCTTACCCGAGAACCCAGCTGCACCTCCCGGGAGAGAGCCTGGTGCACCCAAGGCGGGTGTCTCTGAGCACATCAGTTATAGGCAACCCTCCACCTCCAGGCAGCCTGGTTTACCAGGCTGGAGGCCTGTGGCCCAGCTGGGCCAAGTGCATGCAGCTGCCAGCCCTGGGCACCCCCGCCCCCCCGGGGCCTGGTTAACCTAGCCCATCCTAGGGTCTGGGGTGGGGAGGAAGGGGAGGGGGGCCCCCTGATGCTGTCCCCATTTCCCTGTCTGGGGGCTGAGTGATGACTCAGCTGCTCCAGCTCCAGGAGAGAAAACAGTGCAAAGACTGCCGGGGGGGTGGCTGGGGGCTCCTGTGTGGAAAGGGCAGAGCACCTTGTATCTTCAAGGAGCTGAGGAGGGGTTGCTGGGGGCAGGTCCTGGTCTGGACGGGGACTGGGAGGGTGGGGTGGTTCACAGTCATCTTTGTTGAATGGATGCATTGACTCATGGACGTCCCTCCCTTGAAAGGAACCCTGTTGCCGGCTTCTCATGGCCCCCCAGGTTTCCTATATTGCCCACCCCAAAAAGTCTGGGAGGAAAAAGCACCTGGCCACTCAGATCCTGCAAGTTCTGGTACCAACACCATTGCTAGTAACTTGCTGTGTGACCTTGGCCAAGTCCGTTCCCCTCCCTGGGGCTCAGTTTCCTCATCTCCACCACGAAAGGACTGTGGACTTAGGAGCTCTCTAAGGGTCTTTCTGGCGCAAATTTTTAAGGATTTTTCCGCCACGTGATCAGTACAAACAAGTGGTTTTTTCAAAATAGTTGCTCCTTGGGGGTCATTTGTGTTCCGGTGGGGCATTTAATGGTTGCAGGCCAGAGAGGAACTCATGGTCCCTCCAAATGAAGCCAGGACAAGTGCGGGGGTGGGGTGGGGTATGGGGTGTCTAGAGGCAAGTGGGGGGCTCTGGAGCTGAGCAGGGAAACAGCCCTGTCCCACGTGGATGGGGGTGGGGCAGGAACCGGGTGGTCACAATGTCCGGTCCAGTCTGGAGGTCGGGGAGGGTCCAGAGGACTGGACCTTATCTGCTTCTGGACCTTATCAGCAGCCCCTTATCTGCTTCTGCCCCCCACCCCTCACTGGAGGTCAAGGCCTGTGCCCCAGTGAAATTTAGGCAGTTTGAGTCACGGAAATGTCCAACCCTGGCTCTGAGGCTTCCTAACCCAGTGGCCTCAGGCAGGTCCCGTCTCTTTCCCAGCCTCCCTTCCTCATCTACAGGATGGGGATCTCCATAGCAACCTCCCGAGACTGATGCTCATTAAGGACTGACACTCCCCCAGTGCAGGCACTCTGACTCTGGACTGGAGAAGGTAGGTCAACCCCCACCGCTGGTTTGTGGGCCTCGCGGTGGGAAGATCCAGTGGTCAGATAAGAAGCCCAGAGTCTGGGAGCAGTCACTGGCACGCTGGCCACAGACCCGGGCCGGTCTCCCCTTCTCAGGCTCCTCCTGGAACTGGTCCAGCATTTAGAGTCCCGGACAGGAGACATAACCAAGCCTTGCCCAAAGGTCCCAGACCTGGTCCAGCCTTGCTAACCACCTGGCTGTCCAGTCCTGGCAGGTCACGTGATCTCACTGGGCTCCCCTAGGGATCAGGCCTGCTTTGCCCATCTTGGCAGGGCTGGGCAGACTAGCGGGCCCTGGGGACCCTTCCCCACATCTCCTCCAGCACCCCCACCTACCCTGGCCAGGGCCGCACCCAACCCACCTCCAGCTTCTGCTTGGCATCGGCGCCCAGCAGGTCCCGGACGTCTTCATTGTAGATCTCCAGGTAGGAAGCCCGGACCAGGAACTTGGTGTTCTCTGCACACTGCAGGGAGCGGCCGGGAAAAACAGACACCCCTGAGCACCTGCTGCCTGACCGGCACGGGAAGACCTCGCGGCAAGACACGGCGGCAGGGGGCGGGACGTCCAGGGGAGCGGCGTCCCCGACCTCACCTGGCCCTGCCTGCCTAGCAAGCGGTCCCCTCCTCTCTGGCTGGCTGGGCCCTCAACGTCTCAGAGTGGCATCATTTCCTACTGCTAAGGAGTCACACTCCCTCTGCACTCTACAGGCCTCCTGGGAAAGGAAACAGGAGAGGGGTCCCCACTGTGAAGGTGGAGAGCCTGAGACTGTGCGTTTAAGGCCTGGTCCCAGCACCGGCCCTGGGCTAAGCCCTGGCAGCTCTCCCAGTTGCTTGCGGGTCCTCAGAATGAGTCCCAGCTGCAGCACAGCGGCTCTGCAGCGGACTAGCCCCTGCTTTGTCATCTCTCAGATGCCGGGATCTCTGAGCCTTCACGGGTGGGCAGCAGGGCATGTCTCACCTGCCATCTGGACCCCAGGATCACTGGTCTGGGCCCAGCCCGTAAGGGCTCCCGGTCTTGGCTTCCCTCTATCAAAAATGAGGGCAACAGCTACCTCCTGGGCTAGGGTCACAGCGCGGTAATTATGCAAAGTGCTCTGCACAGCGCTTGGTCTGCAGCAGCTGGTCCATGAAAAGGGGAAGCTCTGATCATTTACGCCAAGTCTCGGGCCAGCACTCTGGGCCACCATATCCACGTGAAAAATCACATGAAATGTTAAAATTCCAAAAACGGCAGGAGAAAAACGTAGAACTGGTAGGTAGAATTTTCTCAGCTTTAAGTTCTCCCATCACCGCTTCAGACACTAGAGCCTGCCTCTGCCTGTCTGGGCCACAGACGGGTGGGCTCTGACCATAGCCCACATCCTGGGTCAGAAGTGCTCCGGGAGGGCCCACGGTAATGCCTGGGCGCCCAGCCCCGCCCTGCCACCCTCCAGGCCCATCACCTGGACGCTCTCGAAAACGTGCTCGAAGGCCCGGGGGATGATGCCTCTATGGCAGGCCGGGTCCGGCAGGCCCTGCATGGTGAAGGACTTCCCGCTGCCCGTCTGGCCGTAGGCAAAGATGGTGCCGTTGTAGCCTTCAGTTACGCCCTGCGAGGAGGACACAGCCCGGCGCTCAGCTGGCCTGGCACGGCGGGGCTCGGGCCCGGGCCCGGGGCTGCGGGGCTACCTCCTGACGCAGGGACCCGGCGCCCCCCAGCCCCTGGTTCTCCCAGCATGGTGGCGCCGGGTGGGGTGGCTGTGCAGAGATGCAGGCGGCACCGCTGGTGGGGTAGCAGACCGTCTCTGTGTCTGGCTAAGAGCCTGGTGCCATCCCGTCCTGCCTGCGCCCTTGGCCTGTTCTCATCCAGGGACGTGGGGCCCCGGCGTCCTCACTGGTGACCAAGGGTCAGAACAGCGCCTCCTCTGAGGCTGTGGACAGGGGGGCTTGCTGCTGCTGTTTAGTCGCTCAGTCGTGTCTCTCTCCGACCCCATGGACTGTAGCCCACCAGGCTCTTCTGTCCATGATTTTCCAGGCGAAAGTACTGGAGTGGGTTGCCGTTTCCTTCTCCAGGGGATCTTCTCAACCCAGGGATTGAACCTGGGTCTCCTGCACCGGCAGGCGGATTCTCTACCGCTGAGCCGCCAGGGAGGCCCGTTGAGAGCTGTGCATGGGAATGATTTCCTGCCCTGGCACTCGGAGTGCTGGCACACGGAGGTAGGTGCCCCCCGAGTGTCTGCTGGAACGTGTGGGAGATGGGCCTTCTCCTTCTGTGAGGTGCAGGTGCGTGCAATTGGAGTTCAGGCTGGGAGAGGAAAGTGCGGGAAGAGCTGGGCAAACTTTCCAGGCAGGTGGGCGAGAGTGGAGAACAGGGGAACAGAAAGGGTGGCTTGGATTTCGACAGGTGAGAGGAGGAAGAAGGCTGGGGTGAAGGCTGGAGCAAAGCCTCGAGGGGAGGGGCGGGAGGCTGAGAGCAGGCGGACCTGGAGCGAGGCGGATGGAGACAAGCTGAGAAGGAGGCGGCGGCAAGCCAGGGTGGCATCCCCCCGGGCGACCCCCGTTCACAGAGGCCATTGTTCACTGCTTAGTTTCCCACTCTCTTCTCTGCAGGGGACCGTGCTCTGGCTGGGGACCGAACCCCGAACAAGGAAGACACCCCACTCCCTGCCCTCGCCCCGCTCATGAGGCCACATTCTAGAATTTAGCACGGGGAGCGGGACTCTTGTGTCAGAATGTGGGCCCAGAGAGCTGTGCCCAGGCCCGAGGGCCCAGCTGGCATCTGCGAAGACCCATCCTGCAGACCACGGCGGGGCTCAGGGTCCCCAGGGGCTGCAGGGAAAGTAAGACTGGAAGTCACCATCCACAGCTCATCAGACGGCCGGGGGGCGGGGTGCGGGCGGAAGTGATGGCAGACCAGTCACCCAACCAGAAGGCCAGAGGCGGGGGCACACGGAGCCCCAGGGACGACACGATGCAGGGCCTGGAGAATCAGTGTCACCCGGGCCAGGAGGAGGGTTCCATATCAAAGGAAGTATTTCACACGCGCGGTGCAGTAAGGCAGCCACAGGCACACCTGAAGGGTGCCTCATGCCACTGAGAAAGGTTAAAACTTTAAAATATTTTTTAAAAAATTTTTAATGGAAAATTTTCCATTTTCCATTTAAAACCCAAAGCAGTGTAAAACAGTTTCCCGTTAAACATGAATTTACTTTTTGTGTTTCATTCCAACTGAACTGTTGACACTTTAGCACCTAAATTAAGACGTGCTGTAAGTGTGAAACACATAGGTGATCTCAAAGGCTTACAGTGAAGAAAGAATGTAAGGTATCTCTCTGACAGCTATTATGCCACGATAATATCGATTATCAGGCTTTCTTTTTTCCTTGTTTCCTTTCGCTTTTAAAAATGTGCTGTGCTTAGTCACTCAGTCATGTCTGACTCTTTACAACCCCGTGGACTGTAACCCGCCAGGCTCCTCTGTCCATGGGGATTCTCCAGGCACGAACACTGGAGTGGGTTGCCATGCCCTCCTCCAGAGGATCTTCCCCACCCAGGGATCGAACCCAGGTCTCTCACATTGTGAGCAGATTCTTTACCATCTGAGCCACCAGGGAAGCCCAAGAATATTGGAGTGGGCAGCCTATCCCTTCCCCAGAGGAATTAAACCGGGGTCTCCTGCATTGTAGGCAGATTCTTTACCAGCTGAGCTACTAGGGAAGCCCTTTTAAAATGTGGCTACTAGAAAAATTTACATTCTGTCTGTGGCTCATGTTACATCTGTATTGGAAAGGATGGCTTGAGAGTTGTGCCATCCCCAGTGGTAGCCACTGGCCATATGTGGTTACTCAAATTTAACTTACGATGAAATAAAACCAAGATTCGGTTCCTCAAAAACATTAGCTTCACGTCAAGTGCTCACTTGCCACGTGTGGCTGGCGGTCCCTAATTGGACAGCCCAGATCCAGAACATTTCCACCACTGCAGGAAGTTCGGCAGAACCACGCTGCTGTGAAGTGGAAGACAACGTTACCTGCACTCTTAAGGCAAAACATAAAATTTCAAAAACGCCTCACCCATTAAGTGATACTCCAGACCTGCCAGCGACACGCGCAGACACGGAGCAGGTCCAAGTGTCATCCACTCTGTCCACCCAGGTTTGGCCAAGGTCCCCCATGTTACTGTTTACCGAATGATTTTCATTAAATCAAACTGTTAGTTGACTGTCTTTATAACTTGGTGTCATCCTCAGCAATAACTCCTGTGAAGCTGCTATTAGAGGTCGGATGTGCTACATAACTTTTCTACCTAGCATCTGTGCTAAATTGCCTCATGCCGCCTTTCTGTCCTCTCCCAAACCAACAGCTCTGTGTTCCATCCAGGGGCCAAATTCTACTGTGTTGCTGTCTCTGGAAACCGGGCCTGTCCTTGGTCTGTCCCGGTAGAAGGCATGGTACCAGGCCCCTGGGTGGGTTGGGCCGTGGCTCATCAGAGGTGACTCTAAGGCTGTGGGTGTGAAGGAGGAGGATGCGGACAGGGAAAAGCCACTGGCTGGGGAAGAGCCCAGAGACCAAGCAGAAGGCCAGGTGTGGAGGGGACGAGCTCAGGGTAGGTCGTGCTGAGGTGGCTGAAAGATGGGTCTGGGGTGGTCAGCTCCCAGGAGAGTGGAAGAGGTCACTCAGTGGCAGAGAAATCAGGAACCCAGTCTGGATTTAAGTGGGAGAGAAGGCGAGGCAAGGGGAGGGACAGGAGTGGAGGGCGGGAAAGGTCAGTCTGAAGTGCTGGAGGCTCTGTGCAGCAGGATCTGGAGGGAAGGACCTGGGCAGGAGGCTCCCTGGAGGTGGTCAGAGTCCAGCAGGACAGACACACAGCTGCCCAGCCTAAGGGTGCAGCTGCTCCTCGATGTGCTCTGCGTACGATTCACAGGACGGAGCTTGGGGACCTAGCCCTGCAGTCAAAATCACCCCTAACTCATTCTGGGACGCTCAAGGCTTCCATTTCCTCATCAGGAATGATAATCCCAGTTTTAAGTATGTTCATGGAGTCTGGTGAAGATCAAATGATTTGGTCTCCACCTGAAAGGCCCTTTCCTCCACCTTCTTGCCTGGCTGACCCCCCTCATCCTTCTGGCCTCAGTTTAGACCTCACCGCTTCCAGGAAGTCCTCCCTGCCTGCCCATCCTCTCCAAGCCCAGGTTTGCTAGTCTTTGTTCTGCCAAAGTCCCCGTGGCTCCTCTTCCCATTCATCACCCTGGCTTGCAGCTACTAGCTTAGCTGCTCCTCTGCCCGGCTGTGAGCTCGATGAGGGAAGGCGCTGTTATTGCTACATGCCTTGGATGGGGCCTGGTACCGCGATGCTCTTCGTTGGCTGAGTGAACGAATGAAAATGGGACGTATGTCCTCCTGAGCCTGAGGCTCCGTGGGATGCCCAGAGGCAGATGTCCCTGTAGTAGAGCCCTTGCGACAGGAGTAGGGGCTGGAGATCTGAGGTGTTCCCCCTCTGGGCTGGGGCTTCTTGGGGACCCCGACAAGGGAGGTGTGCTCAGGGGGGTTATTTCCAGGGTGAGGAGGCAGACGCATGAGCAAGACTGAGCCGCTGGAGAAGCCAAGGCCAAGGAGAACTCAGTCTCAGCATCTTCCCATGTCTGAGGAACCGACCCTGGACCAGGAAGCAGAGGTGTTCTGTGCGCCCCCGGACAGAGCCAGGGCAGGAAGTGAAAGCGTCAGGGAGTCGGGCTCTGATTCACTGTGCAGAAGGCTCTCCCAGGAGTGAGGAAGCGAAGGGGAGGGCAGGCTTCTCTGGGAAGAGTGAGCGCCTGCCACCACGTGGACAGTCAAGGACCCCGGGGTGGGGGTGGGAGCAGACCACCCATTCCAGTCCCTTAGAGCCTGAGAGTCCAGGATGGCAGGGGAGCCTGGCCACCCCCAGTGCCCAGGGCCAATGTCGGGGCAGACTTGCCCTCTTCCCCTGGGCATCACCTCCAGTCACACCCTCACTGCTGGGGGCTCCAGAACACTTCAGCCCCCACAAAGGGTTCTGACCACAGCCAAAGGAGGTGTGCTGGGGGATGGTAGCTGGCCTGCTGGCCAAAGCAGAAAGACTCCACGGGAAAATGCCTTTTGGAAACACTGGGTTAGAGAAGTCAAAGTAGTTTCTCTGCTGCAGACTCCCCAGAGCTCAAGTATCCTCACCTGCAGGGGGATATAGGCAGCAGTTCTCCAACCTTTCCTTTTTTCCTGGAACAACACCTCACATCCTGACATCTCCACTAGCAAATTCGCCGCACAACTGGGAAGGTGGCAGTAGCAAGGAAACCCTTGGCCAGAAGACAGCAGGCGTAGCTCCAGCCCCATCTCCTCCAGAAACTCTCTGCGGGAGCTCCGAGTTTCCTCCCTCCGGGCCTCAGTCTCCCCATCTGTGACATGGGCGCCTCCCTGCCCGAAGCTCCAAGGAGCTCCCTAGTCTGAGGGGGTGAAGAAAAAGCAAAAGACCTGCAAAGGGGTGGGAACTGCTGTTGCCTCCCCCTTCTTCCAGCGCCAGGGAGACCAAACGCCAAGGGGTTCCGCTCCTCCCAGACCAAGGCTTGGCCAACAGCCTTCTCTCTGCAGAAGTGAGACCCCCCCCCCACCCTGCTCCACACACACACATAGGCTTGTACCCCGACAGGCCTCTCAGGAAGCTGGAGCGGGGGTGAAGAGGGAGAGGACTCCAGGTGTTGAGGGCAGAAAGAGGGGGGCCAGGGCTCGGGAGGGCGTAGAGGCGAGAGGAGAAGGGGGAGGCTGAGGAGGACGAGGCCTGGGGTTCCTGGGAGGCTGGGGGAGTGACGAGAGCTTTCAGAGGAGTCTTGAGGCTGCCCGATGAAGGTGGGGGGCAAGTGGTCGCAGGGGCTGGAGTTCCTGTGGGGAACGGCGGAAGGATGGGGTGAGAACCAGCCTTGGCACCAGGGGCAGTGGGGGACCCAGACAGACACTGCAGGTGGCTTCCAGCAGTCTCCTGTGGGGACGGAGGTCTTCAGCCTGCTGCTGTCCACCTGCGGCCCCTCCAGAAGGGCCTTCCCGCCCGGCCCGGGGGGCAGCACCGGCCCTCAGGAGCCCTCCGAGGGGCCCCAGGTCCTGCCCAGCGGGTCTCCTCGGGAAGTGGGGGCCCTCACCTCCACCAGCGGGTAGGCGATCTCGTTGTAAATCTGCTCGGTGAAGTGGTCCATGTAGTAGGCGCCGTCGAAGGTGAACTGCTTGGGGGGCTGGTCCGCGGCGCCCGGGTTCTGGATGAAGCACTGGCCACGAGCGGAGTCCACCGTCACCACCAGCCGGCAGTTCAGCTCCCGCTCCCGCTGGTTCATGGGGCGGCAGCGCACCACCACCTTCACCGACTCCGAGGCCATGGCGCCGCCGCGGCGGGGGCGGTCCCCCAGGGCCGGCCCGCACGGGCCCCCCACGCAGCCCGGGCCAGGGCGCGGGGCCAGCGCGCGCGCGGCGGGGCCGGGGCCGGGGCCGCGGCGGCGGGGGGACCGGGCTCCTCGGAGGGCACCCGGAGACGAGGAGGAAGCTGGGCGGCGGGGCAGCCGAAGGAGCAGAGCCGGAGCCGCCGCCTCCTCCCGCGCCCGGGCTCGCCCGTCTCCCTGAGGCCCGGCCCGGGCGGGGGCGGGGGTCGGGGGGGCAGTGGCGGATCCGCGCGGTAGGCGCCGCCGCAGGACCCGGGCCCCGGAGCCGCCCCAACCGCCCGCTAGCTCGCGCGCAAGTCGCCGCGGCGTCCGCGGTTGCTGGGCAACGCCGGGGCGTCACACTCCCTGGCGCCAGCGCCCAGCGCGCCGGACGGAGGAAACCGCACGTGTGAGGTCCCCAGCGCGCGTGCTGAAGGCTGGTCCGCCGGCGCGGGAGACCTGCGCTGACTTTGTCCACGCGCATGCTGACTCAGTGCCAGGCTCTGCAAGTTCAGTTCAGTCGCTCAGTCGTGTCCGACTCTTTGCGACCCCAGGGCCTGCAGCACGCCAGGCCTCCCTGTCCATCACCAACTCCTGGAGTTTACTCAAACTCATGTCCTTTGAGTCGGTGATGCCATCCAAGCATCTCATCCTCTGTCGTCCCCTTCTCCTCCCGCCTTCAGTCTTTCCCAGCATCAGGGTGTTTTCCAATGAGTCAGTTCTTCGCATCAGTATATCTGTCCAAAGTATTGGAGTTTCAGCTTCAGCATCAGTCCTTCCAATGAATATTCAGGACTGATCTCCTTGCAGTTCAAAGGACTCTCAAGAGTCTTCTCCTACACCACGGTTGGAAAGCATCAGTTCTCCTCCGTTCAGCCTTCTCTATGGTCCAGCTCTCACATCCATACGTGACCACTGGAGAAACCATAGCTCTGACTAGACGCTGCACAGCCGTCCTCTTCCAGTCCCCGCAGCCCCGGTTCTGAGAGGCTAACCACCTTGCTAGAGGTGGCCCAGGGGAGCCCCCCCTCCCCGGAGATATCAGAGGAGCGGCCTCCCTCGGGGGTTAGAGAGTTACCGACAAAGGGGACAGGGACCTTGCTGCCCTTTATCCACATCCCCGTATTGACTCGGAAAGGCTGCCCCAGAGCCTGTTACCGCGCCCCCGGCACCCCACACCGGGCGGCGCTGGAGCAAAGCTTCCCTGTAATGCTGTCTCTTGTCTTTATTAAGACTCAAGCTGAAGATACAAAACAAAAAATTTTGAGAGCGAAAGTCCTTTGGCTGGAGAGGCTGCCTGGCCTCTCTCCCCACCCCGACCCCGACCCCCGCATAAATCCCTCTAGAGGAGCCCCTGGTCGCACCTCCTCTGGGCTCCCGTTTGCATAGAAATTGTTCGCTATGGGCCAGGCACGGCAATAGATGCTGGGAGAGAGCTCAGCCCCTGCCCTCCAGTGCACCTGTGGTCTAGTGGGGGAGGCTGACATCTGAAACAAATATTCCACAAACAAAGATCCCAAAAATAAAAGAGTATTAAGAAACTGAAGGGACAGATGCACTGAATAGTTGGCCAGGATACCTCACCCAGCCCGGGCAGGGGGCCAGGGGGCAGTCAGGGCAGGCTTCCTGAGAGTCAGAGATGGTAAGGTTGAGGAGCTCATCAGTTAAAGGAGAGGAGGGCAAGGAGGCCTGTGCAAAGGCCCTGTGGCATGTTGCAGGAGCAGAAGGATCAGCCGAATGGCCAGAACATACGGACTCGAGTCTCTTCCGTACAGGAAATACCCACCGAAGGTTTTAAGCAGGAGTCTTTGTTTGAAGCTACCCACGCAATTGATTCAAGACCTCCTGAGCCCCTGAGGACAGGATCTCTGTCTGGTTCATCATTCAGCACCAGCGGAAGGGACGGTTGGCAAACGAAAACAAAGCAGGCAAGCTGGACAAAGCCCTGGCCTTTCAAAGGAAAAGTCTGTACTCAACAAGCCCAAGAAATGCGCTTTATTTGTTTCAAGTCCACACAGTAAGGAGGCTGGGCTACCCAGCTGGCACTGGTTGCAACAGAGGAAACTGTGGTCTGTAATGAAGACAGTGAGGTGTCTGCCCAGGTGGATCAGAAACCTGGCCTCGTTTGTGCCACGTGACCCAAAGCGCCGTGTGAAGGATGCTCAAGTACTGTGGGGACGCTCCCGACACCCTGTCCACACAGACAACCTGTGCAACAAAATCTGTCCCTCACAGAGGTCAGACCAGATAGCTGGGCTTCCTAAATGTGTGCGGCTCCGGGGCGGTAATCCTGGGCCCCACATCACCAAACCCCTCTCCTTGCCAGGGAGACGGGAGGCTGGGGTCATGAGGGGACAGGGCTTTGCCCAGGGAGGAGGTGGCTTCTGGTAGCAAGGGCTGTAACATGAGTCCAGGTTCCCACTCACATTCAGTACAAAACCACTGCTGCGGTTCCAGTGAAACAAGCCCCTAAGGACGGCTTCCTCCTTCCATCTCTTGTGACAAGAGTGACAAGGCCCCAACCAAGAGCCTTTACTGAGCCGGAGGGTGTAAACTGGGGACGCCAGGCCTGAACTTCTGAGGCTCCGCAATCTTTTTATTACGATGGGGCTGCTCGTTTTTCCAAGAAACAGAAGTGTATTACTTTCAAGGCGCCACGCAGTCACACCTGTCCCCAGAGAAGGGAGGAGGCAGCCCCCAGACTCACGACTAGACCCCTGCCTCAGGAGTAGAAGTTCATCCACCATGAACTTGCTCCCTAGTTTGGGAGATTCATGTTTGCCTGTCAAGTTTACTTATAAAGGGGGATACCTAGAGCTGTCACCGCGGGGCCATTTCCCTGGATGAACGCCCCCCTGCCAGCCGAGGCCAAGTGTCCTCTGGCAGGGCCCACACTGGTTCTGCCTTTAGATGGTTCCTCCCTGACCCTCACCTCCAGTGGGGCTGACCTAGTGACGTGGTCCCTGACAGATGCCCATTAAGGGAAATGCCACCATGGGGCGGGGGCGGACTTCCCAGGCAGCCACCAAACCCAAACCCAGTGTGGCCTGCAGGATGAGTGGGTCAGGGCCCTAGTCACCCCCGTAAGCCTGTAGCTTACTGCTGGCCCCTCAGAATCAAATGGCCAAAGGCAGTGAGCCTGGGCATGGGGGGGTCTTGATGGTATTCAGAGGGTGTGTGGGAAGAGACGAGTCTGCGACATCTCTTCTGTGTGAGCAGGAGGCCCAGCTCTGCGGTTCTGAGCAGACAAAGCAGCCTTCCTGATCTGAGGTTCACTGGGATCCTCTGCCCCGTCAGCCCGCTCACACTGCTTTCTACACACAGGTGTCCACCTGGGCTCTGGGTGACTCGGCTCCTCTCTGCAGCCTCTTAACCCCCACCCTTCAGGACTCAAGGGCAGACTTCTCTCACCTCAAGGGACGTGGGAAATAGGATGTGCTCCGTCAGCCTGGACGTCGCCCCCAAGTTCCACCACGTTGTCCCTGCTTCTCTCATGGAGAGGGCGACTTGGCCCACACCTCCGCCCAAAGTGAGAACTCCCTCCTGCCTGCCCACATGCCTCTCCCTCACGCGTCTGGCTGCCTTGGCCCGGAGCTCCCTGGGGACGCCCAGTCAGGGCCCCAAGGCCTGGCCTCCTTGGGGGAGGGCCCCACCTGCACTGGAACACCCTTCCTGCCCCCTTTGGAAAGCTCCCCACCCAGGAGGGAGGTGAGACCCAGAGAAGGCAAGCATCAAGTCACCCGGCAAGTTCTGAGAAGCCTGGAGCTTGGTCTGCTGCGCTTGTGATCCTGACGGCCTGTGTCCTGGGGAGAAGCCCCTGGTGATCCTCACTCTCAGGGCCCCCCCACAGGCAGGGAAGTGATGGAAGACTGGTCCCAGGGGCAGTGACTGGATGGAACTGGTGCCCAGCAGGGTGGAAGAGGCCAGAGCTGAGCAGCCCGCTGAGGCTCGGGAGCCAGGGTACAGCGGGGCCTGTTGGCGTGGGGCCCCGCCTCCTAGCCCAGACCCTGCAGCTCTGCCTCGGACTTGGCGTGGCCCAGGGGTCTGAGCGTCCGAGGAGGCCGGCCCTCGGGCCCGCAGTCCTGCTCCTCGTAGCCGGGGTTCAAGCGGCCCATGTCGAGGGAGCAGAAGAGGCTCCGCTCCGTTCCAGCGTGGTGCTCCACCAGGGCTTCCAGGCTGGGGAACTCAGCCGGCAGGTGCTGGGGAGGGGGCAGGGCAGGAACTTCAGTTCCAGCCCCCCTTTCCCCACAGATCACGCCTCCAACTACCCCATCACCCTAGATCCTGCCTCACTTTAGAGGAATTCAGAGAGGACACTGTCCTGCTCCCAGCAGAACTACACCCCTCTCTTTTTCTCCCCCAGGGCCTGGACAAGACCGAGGCACTTAGCGTGCAAATAAGACTGGGCATTTAAAAAGCCATGCCTGTCCACCCCGGTCCCTGGAAACGTGTGATCAGGCTAGGACTCCAGACCTAGAGACTGTGTGAACTTAAACGCAAGCCTCGACCCTCTCTGAGTCAGTTTCCTCCTCTGCTAAAAGACGAGTTAGGGTGTGAGAAAGCATGACTTCTAAAAGCTGTGATTGATGTAAAAATGCGAGGCATGACCCTAGCCCAAGACTCCACTGTGTGTCTGTGTGTTAAGTCGTTTCAGTCGTGTCTGACTCTTTAAGACCCTATGGACTGTAGCCCACCCGGCTCCTCTGTCCATGGGATTCTCCAGGCAAGAATACTGGAGTGGGTTGCCATCTCCTCCTCCAGGGGGATCTTCCCAACCCAGGGATGGAAGCTGCATCTCCTCTACGTCCTGCATTGACAGGCAGGTTCTTTGCTACCAGCACCACCTCAGAAGCCCACGACTCTACTTGAAATACCCTACTCTGGTGAGAGAGGGGCCTTAGAGTGGATCCCAGAGTAGAAGTGGGGCCAGAGCTGGAAGGATCAATGACTGAAGAGCTGGGTGGAGTGTTAAATAGGGGGTGGAGCGTTAAATAGGGGGTGGGGCCAGAGTGAGCCAATGAGGGACCGGGGTGAGGTGTGAAAGGGGCGGGGCTTGATGGCGAGAGGCGGGGCCGGGAACCCTCTCACCTCCACGCTGTAGCGGCCCACGTGGTTCCGGAAGACCTGATGCGGCACGACACCGCACTGCGTCCTCACCGACAGGCACCACTGGCCACTGGCGCCCGGCTCAGGCCACAGCAGGAAGGCCCCCAGCACGTCTCTCCGCAGCAGCGCGAGGGCGCTGGGCCTGGGAGGGCCGAGGCCAGAGGCTGAGGGCCGGCCCCTTGTCGGGACCCAGCCTCAGTCTGCTGAATGGCCTAACAGACCCACAGCGTCGGAAACACGGTGCCTGCCCAGGGTATGCCTTCCAGGAAAGGACGCTGTCTGACTGCCTCTCAGAAAGGCTTCCCAGGGTTACCCTAACTGTTGCCCCACTAGGGAGAGAGGTTTAAAGTGCAGGCATTTAGGAAGGCCGTTCCCTGTGACAGGCTTCACCTGAATAACCTTATTTGATCCCCTCCACAGCCCTGCAATGAAGGTCTGTATATTTTATTTTTTTAGTTGTTTTTATCTTTTGGCTGCACCGCACAGCATGTGGGATCCTAGTTCCTGCACCAGGGATCGAATCCATGCCTCCGGCACCGGCAGCGCAAAAATCTTAACCACTAGACCACCAGGGAAGCCCGAAAGGTTCTTTTATTATCCCCATTTTACAGAAAACTGAAGCCCTGGGTGAGGAAGTCTCTGGCCTAAGGTCGGAGAGCCCTCCGTCCAAGGGCAGGGATGCACATCTCGGGCCCCGGGGGAGCTCACAGCCTAGTTCCCCGCCCCTCCCAAAGGGCTGGGCACCACTCCTACCTGGAGATGCCAGCAAAGGCCCAGATGTTCTCCGTCAGACTTCCCTCGCTCTCCACCAGGCACGAGGGGCCCCCGGGTGCCCGGGGCCAGGCCTCCCACGCGGCAGGAACTAGAGCGAGGAGAGGGAGGGAGGTCGTCCTCTCCCGCGCCCATCCCTATTTCACCCCCACAGGCTTCGGCACCCCCCCACCGAGCTTGTCTCTTTACCAAGCCCCCCGCTCTCCGCCCAATCTGCACACATCGTGCTTCCGCAAAGACACAGGCACACCCAGGCACACGCCTACGCACACCCACTCGCCACTCACAGCACTTCAGCAGCTACGCCCGCGCCTCGGCCGACAGCAGCTGGGCCTCAGCCCCGAACGCATCCTCGCGCACAGAGCCCTGGCACTCTCAGGCTTCTATAGTCACAGCCCGCAGACGCTGCCGCTCAGGCCCACCCTCGCCCAACCCACGCCGGTGCACGCGTGCCCGGCAACTCACGGGCCTCCCGGGCGGACAGCTGCAGCTGCGTCTCGTAGGTGCAGGCGCGGTAGGCCCCGGAGCGGAGCACCTTGCTGCGGATGGCCTTCTTGCGCACCAGCGTGGGCGAGCAGTACGGGTTCCCCAGGCGTGCGTGGCGGGCGCCCCCGCGGCTCCCCGACTCCAGCAGCTCCTTCTAGGGAGGGCCCCGCAGGGGCGCCCAGACTCAGGCCCGCCCGACCATAGCCCCTCCCACGGAAATCCGGCACCCGCCCCTCTCGACCTCCAGACCCTCGACCCGGTCCCCCGGTCCCCTGCCCACTCCCTGGCTGGGGTGCTGCATACCCCGCTGCCCCCAGACCCCTCTGCCGGCAGCCGCCGGAAGGAGACCAGCGCGTTAACGTTCTGTGAGAGCTGATCCCGGCCGAAGGGTTCCCGTACTAGGCCAGGGGAGGGGCCGGGGCCGGACACCGGCTTCAGGGGCACGTCCCCCACAGTCCCCGGGCATGGCTCGGGCCGCGCCCGCTCCTCCGGGTGCTGCAGGAGGTAAGCGAGCTGGAAGGAGCGGCAGAGCAGCAGGTGAAGGATCTGGACCTGGGGAGGGAGAAGGAGGTGTGCTCAGCTGGGGGGCTCCTGGGGGATCCCTGGGCATCAACCCACCCAGGGGTGCCTGCAGCCCCCTGGCTTGATGTGCTCTTCCCTATTCTTCCTGAGAAAACGAATACTTAGCCCTCAAAACCTCACCACCACGCAGCCTCCCCTCCCATCTTCCTTGATTCATTTAACAAACAGGAAGCATCTACTTTGTTCCAGGCGTCGTGCTTGGAGCTGGGAATACATGGGCTAAATGTACTTCTAGCCCTCAGTTACTAACCCCACCTATATCCTCTTAGAGGCGTGGCTGAGTCCAGACCCTGAAGTCATAGGACCTGGGATCTGATCCTGGCTCTGTCACAGAGGAACTGCTGGGTGACCCCTGGGTACAGCATGGCATCTCCGTGCCCCTTTAATGACATGGACCACAGGAAACCTCCACCCCCCCCCCCAGGGGAGGCCCAGCACTCTGAGACCTGAACGTTCGATCCATTACACATGCAGCATCTAGCCCCGACATGGAACTGTGAGCTCCAAAAGTTCAAGGGTCATGGCTTGGCCACCAGTAACCCCAAGTAGCCACACAGGGCTCAACACACAGACGGCAAAGGCCTGCTGCTTGGAACCAAGCCCAGGCCCTGCTGCCCAAATGGCTGGCTGCCCCGGCTCCGCTGTTAGCAGCGGTCACACTGGCTTTGACTTTTAGGATCCACCCGTCCATCCTCTCTCCCCACAGGGCCAAGCAGCAGAACAGTTCAAGACCCAGACCCAGCCTGTGCCCTCAAAGAATTCCAGTGACTGCAGTGAGGGACAGACAGATGGCAGAGTGCAGTTCAGGTCACAGGATGGCAGAAGGCGAGGTGGTCTGGGGGATTCAAGCTGGGCTGAACCTCAAAGGGCAAGCTGGAATTTGCCAGGATGGGGAGGGGGAGGGGCGTGGAGGCAGACAGAACAGCAAGGACGAAGGCCTGGCAGTGTAAGCCTCCCGGCCTGCTGCCCGTCTCCCAGCCCGAGGCATGCTGAGTCCACTGACTCACACTGGGGGGTTCCTCCGAAGGCAGAGCCACAGAAGGAGCCAGGGTGATGAGGGGTGCAGGCCAGGGGGTGGGGGTGCTTAGGCCAGCTCGCTGAGCCAGCCATGGCCTCGGTCCCTGGGACCCACGTGGAAGCACAGCACACCGCCCCCCCCCGCCAGCCCCAGTGCTGGGACCCTGCCCTGGGCCCCGGGTACCTCTCCAGGCTGGCTGCCCACAAAGAGGTGGCAGAAGAGCTTGCTGGCCGGGCTCCTGGGGTTTCGGGCCATGAAGGCGAACTGGCAGTCGGCTGGGCACCAGGTGGCGTAGAGGATGCGCTTCAGGGCGTGCGCCATCAGGAGCACCTGGGAGCCAGCAAGCCCGGGGCTCCATCAGACCTACCATGTGGCCCGCAGATGCCGCCAGCGCGCAGCCCCGCGGGCGCCACAACCTGGCCGGCGGCCTCCTGGGTCTGCCCTCCAGCCTGGGTGCCCAGCTGGGGGCCCACCCGGCTCCTGGGACGGAGAACTCTGCCCTCCTTCCAGGCCTGCCCAAACCGTGCTTCCCACGTGCACCCTCATCCTTTACACGGACCCTGAGCTCGGGGCCCCTGCCCTGCGCTGCCAACCAGCTGACTGGGGTGGTCGTGCCGAGTCATGGAGCCGAGGGGTAGAGCATTCACGGCCTGCAGGGTCACAGGGACAGGCAGTAGTGGCCGGCCCTGGGCTTGCACTCCTGGTCTCTGGAGTCAGGTGACCAGGGTTCGAATCCGGGCTGTCACTCACTCTCCGGTGCCTTGGGCGGCTGAGTACAGCTCTCTGAGCCCTTGCTGGGACCAGTGTTAAGGAGGGACAGGACCCCTCCGATGGGGCCGTCAGAGGGCATCAGTGAGACCTCGTGGAGGTGGCACAGGTGCTGGCCCCAGGGCCCCCACCGTGCCAGCTCTGGACGCGTTGGCACCACACCCTAGGTGAGTGGCGCCAAGTCGTGGGGCACCCAGCCTGGCACACGGGGCTAGAGTTCATTTTTTGGGGCTGGTTTTTCACCAAGAGGGGGATGGGTGACCAAACAGGGGCTCCCAGCCCGCCTCCAGCCTGCCTGGCCCTATTCCACAGTCATGAGACGCTGGCCACAGCCCCCTGGCCCAGACCTCATGAGGTCGGCTGGGCCTGACGCTCAGGCTAGGAGCTGGTCCCTGGAGATTCTAGGGCTGGAGGCAGGGGGTGAGGTGGGGTGGGGAGAAACTAGGGAGAGGGCCCTTGGAGAGAGGACGTCCAACGGCCCAGGGTAGGCTGGGAAACCCGGGAGGCCGCAGGGCTGGGCGGAGGCGTGTCCCTGGGGAGCAGGACACCCGGGGGTCCTCACCTGCACCCCCCGCCCCCCGAGGGCTCCTACCTCGCCCTCCCCACTGTAGATCTTGAGGCCCTGAAGGCTGAATTTCAGGATGACGGCCCGGCGACGGGGACAGTCCTGGGTGGGAGAGAGTGAGTGGGGGGCGTCGTCACCTCCCGGGCCTGCCCAGCCTGGCCTCTGCTCCCAGGGCTGGTCAGCAACTCTGCCCCCCTTCCCCCACCGCCGCAGCTGCCAGGGGGGCGGAACCCTGGACGGGGAGTCCCCGGGGGTTGGCCCAGCGTGCATGGCTCCTGGCAGACCACCCCCTGGCCGGTGATGACCGCCCCCCACATCTCCCATCTGTGGGGCCTAGGTCACAACTGCCGGGGGGGAAGGGAGCCTCGGTGCATGAATAACGTGGCTCCAAGAGCCCGCGTGTGGTCCCAAGGGTGCCCACCTCTCAGAAAGGCTTTGGTTCTGCCCTTCCCTGGGTCTCACTTGCTCGGTATTTCTGAATGGGGGGCTGGGGTGGACCCAAGGGCCTCAGAGGTCATCCCCAGCCCGGCGCTCCGGGGCTCTGAGCCCAGCGGGGAAGCGCCAGCCCGCTACCTTCAGTGCCCACAGCTGCTGTTGGACCAGCCACACGCTCTCCTGGGGGTCCAGGTCGTCCACCGGGAAGGAGCCCACGTACTGCTTGGGGGCAGGGGTGCGGGGTGGGGGCGGGGGAGTCAGGCCCCTGGCCCTGATCCCCACTCTCCACGTGACCCTCCTCACACACACTCTGCGCTGTGGGGGAGGCTGGTGAGTGGCAGAAGGCATCCCCGGGGCCAGGCTCCACACCCCCCCCACCCAGGCCCCATGGCCTCATTTGCGGGCACACACTCCAGAGCCAGGCCCCCCCCCAAGCTGGGAATCCATGGGCCCGAGGCTCCTCCCCCCGCCCCCGGGGGCTGACCCCACCCACCTGGGCAAACTTGGTGATGCACCGGGGCCGCTGAGGGGCAGGGCCGCAGTCCGAGGCCCTCCGGCCCCCGGCCCCCGCCCTCTGCATGGCCCCCAGGGCGGCCGGCTTCCCGCTCCCACGGAGAGGAGGCTGCAAAGGGCAGGGCGAGGAGGGCTGGCGCCCAAGGCTGGTGCCCAACCTCGGAGCACCGGTCAGAGGCTCCCCTCTGCGCTCCGGCGTCCAGCAAGCTGTGCCTGGGCGCCTGCTGTGTGTGCCAGGCAGCGTCCTGGGCGCTGGGACACAGGGGACACACACCCCAGGCAACACGATAAAGTCCCCACCTGCCCTTGCGGAGCCGACATTGAATTAAGCCATCAGTAAGATATGGAATGTGCCAGATGGTGATAAGGGGCTTCCCTGGTGGCTCAGCTGGTAAAGAATGCACCTGCAATGCGGGAGACCTGGGTTGGGAAGATCCCCTGGAGAAGGGCAAGGCTACCCACTCCGGTATTCTGGCCTGGAGAATCCCATGGACAGAGGAGCCCAGTGGGCTACAATCCATGGGGTCACAGAGTCGGACACGACTGAGTGACTAACACAGATGGTGATAGAGCAGAGAAGAGGCCATGAAGGGCAGGCTGGGGGGTGACCACGGCAAAGAAGTTCTCACTGAGGCGTGAGGTTGGAGGAAGGGGGAGCGGACATGTAGCCAGCTTGTGCGAAGTGCCAGGGGAGGGGCACCCTGGGAGATACCACCCAAGAGGAGGCATGTGACAGCAGCCTGAACAGGGTCTGCGATGGCCGCGAGGAGCTGGGCAGCTGGGGCCCCGAGGCAGAACTTACCAGAGCAGCACCCGGGATGGGGTCAGTCCAAACCGTCACACGAGGGGACTGAGGCGCTGCCCCATGGGCAGCAGGGAGCCACGGCAGGTGCCAGGGCAGGACGCCTGGAGTTCACGGGGCAGCGGTGGCCCCTGAACTGAGGTGACCCTGGCTCCTCCTGCCCAGCCTGACCCCAGCCCCTACCCAAAGTGCCCACCCCAACCAGAGCCGGTACTGGTGCTGAGTCAGAGGGGAGGGAGGGTGGACCCAGCCCAGCCCGGGCGCTGGTGTTTCCCAGATCTCCCGGATCCCCCAGCAGAGAAGAGGAGGGACACTGCCTTCCAGACTGTCCTCAGGGGCAGGGAGGGCGCGTCCTTCGCCCTCAGAGCTCAGGGCATAGCTGATGTTCAGTGAACGCAGTATGAACGCGTCCTGCCACCGCAGAGCCTGCGCGTGGCAAGTGGAGAAGCTGATGCCCTGCCACGGAGAGCCAGGTCTCGGGAATGAAGACCCAGCGCGGCCACAACATAAATGAAAAAACAATAGCAACAGCAGCAACAAACGCATCACCAAATAGAATGTCTGAATGTCTCTGCCGCAGCCCCCGGACTCAGCTCCCTCAGGCTTCCTCGGGGCTGATTTAGACACCCGCGTCTGTCCCCCATCCCGGAGGGCTCCATCTTACCAGGCCGCTTGTAAATCACTGCATTTGGGATCAGAGAGACCCGGGTCCAAATTCTGTGTGATTTTGCATAAGCTGCTTCACCTCTCTGAGCCCCCCCATTTCCTCAACCCCAAATGTGGGATAACGTGTGGCACTGATGAGACCTGAACGCAGGCACAGAACCGAGCACGATGCCCGCCAGGGTCAGAGCTGTGGCCGACAAGGACGGTCTCGTACGGAATGTGGTTGTTGGTGTTCAGTCGCTCAGGCATGTCCGATTATCTGTGACCATGGCCTGCAGCACGCCAGGCCTCCCTGTCCATCACCAAATCCCGGAGTTTACTCAAACTCAGGTCCATCAAGTCAGTGATGCCATCCAACCATCGCATCCTCTGTCGCCCCCTTCTCCTCCTGTCCTCAGTCTTTCTCAGCGTCAGGGTCTTTTCCAGCGAGTCGGCTCTCCGCAGCAGGGGGCCACAGTATGGGGGGACTGGGGACCCACTCAGGAGGGGATCTCAGGGACAGTGAGGCCTGATTACTGTCAGGGCCCTCCTTGCAGCAGGCCGCACCTGAGAGGAAACCCCCAACCAAGGAGGGCAGGCATGCCTGGGGCCACAATTCCTGCCAAGAGAGAGCAGGGATCAGACAAGGCGCTGGGCAGGAGACGGGTGCACCGTGGGTGTGCTCCAGCACCTGCGGGAGTCCTGGACAAGGCGGGTTTGGGAGATTGCCTAGAGCCCGGGAATGGCCCCTACCGCAGCCTTGTCCGTGACCATCAGCCCCAGCCGCTGGCTCAGGCCCGCTGGGGGCACTAGCAGCATGAAAGGGCACCAGTGAGCCCTTAAAGGAAGCCCGGACCGTCCCCTCGAGGGCTTCCTGGTTCCGCCCTCCTGCTTTCCTGGGCCTTCCCACCTCTCTTCACATTTTGATCCTAATTATTTTTCACATCACGACCATTACCTGCCATCATTTCACGTTTAAATACAGCAAGGTTAGGGTGTAACTGGCACAGAAGCTATGTGGCCCTGGCTCCAGGTACAGAGACGGGGCTTCCAGGGAACGCGACCTTCAGCCCATCCTGAGCTGGGATGCCTGGTGCCTGCAGGCAGGGGGAGGGGGAACAGAGGCGGCAGAGACCAAAACCCAAACCAAATGGGGCAAAAGGGAGAGAGGGAAGGAGCAGAGGATGAAAAGCATGACACACCCAGACAGCATATTAAAAAGCAGAGACATTACTTTGCCAACAAATGTCCATACAGTCAAAGCTATGGTTTTTCCAGTAGTCATGTACGGATGTGAGTGTTGGACTATAAAGAAGCTAAGCGCCAAATAATTGATGCTTTTGAACTGTGGTGTTGGAGAAGACTCTTGAGAGTCCCTTGGACAGCTAAGACATACAACCAGTCCATCCTAAAGGAGATCAGTCCTGAATATTCATTGGAAGGACTGATGCTGAAGCTCTAATACTTTGGCCACCTGATAGGAAGAGTTGACTCACTAGAAAAGACCCTGATGCTGGGAAGGATTGAAGGCGGGAAGAGAAGGGGATGACAGAGGATGAGATGGTTGGATGGCATCACCGACTCAGTGGATAGGAGTTTGAGCAAACTCCAGGAGATAGCGACGGACAGGGAAGCCTGGTGTGCCACAGTCCATGGGGTCACAAAGAGTAGGACCCGACTTAGTGACTGAAGAAGAAGAAGTGGGAACAGAGGAGTGAGAAGAAAGACAATGGGAAGAGAGATAAGGGAAAGATGGGAGGAGGGAGAGGTGGGGAGCAGGGAGCACGTCTCACTCAGAGGGTGGGAGTGGAAGGAGGCACCGGGGCTATGACCCCTCCCACAGCCAGGACAGCCGTGTCTGAGGCTGCAAACAGCCTCCTCCCCAGAGCCACAGCTTTCTTGGGGACACCCCGGGGTGTAGGCTGTGGGGGTGCAAGGCGGAGACCAGGCCACTGGGCCCTCTTACGGGTCCCACTTCACCCCCACATCATCTGATCCTTCTTCCCCCAACCTTGGAAAACTGGAAGTTTCTCCCTCCTAAGCCCAAGGGATACAGTACCTTTCAGCCCCAGACTGCCCAGGGAACCAGGGAGGGGAGAGGCTCACAGAACACTGGAAACAGACCCACTGACCTATTCCAGGCACAGACATCCACGGATCCCTTTGATCAGATCTGTTTTTCTTAGGTTTTGCACAGGAGCCTGGCTCTGGGCCAGAAGCGTCCTAAGGGGACACATTTGGAACAAGGCTGGGGCCCTTCTCTTGCTCCTCTGACGTTTTCCAGGCGGCCGCTTGGAGGCCGGGCCTGGATGGGTTGACTGCCTCGAGGGGCACGGATGGAGCCCTCTGCTGCGCTGTACTGCAGCCAAGTGGTATCCTAAGGAGGGTCCGCCTTCCAGCGTCACGGGAGGCCCCTCAGCCTGCACACTCCGTGCTTAGCAAATGGTGGCTCAGGGGGTGAAGTCACCTGCCCAAAGTCATAAAGCAAAAGGGGAGCTGGGAACCCACTGTGGGTCTATAGGGCTCTTCCCCCCTCCCTGCCCCCCCCATCCCCGCTATGGCAGTGCCCGCCCGCAAGAAAGCAGGTGTCCTCCTCCTGAGTTTGGTGGGTCCCAGCCTACCCAGGGGCAGGTGAGGCGAGGAAGCAACAGCAGCAGTGCTGGGGGTGGATGTGATCAGCTGCTTTCTCCTGCTGCCTGCCTCCCAGGCCAGACGGTCTGGGGCTGCCAGAGGCACGCCAGACTCACCACACTGTCTTTGGCTCCACAGCACAGAAGAGCCCCCCTATTCCCAGGACAGCCCCCTACCCCCAGGGCAATCCCCCGCCCCGTGCCAGCCCTGCCTGCCCTTGGCCACAGGCTAGGAGTGACTAAGGTCAAGACCGTGGGTGGTGGGGTCCCCACGACATTGGCTGATGTCACCAGCATCAGCCTCCATGTCCTCAACCAGAGAGTGGGCTTAATGATAGCAGCTGCCTCCTGGAGTTGTTCATCTATCTGTTCCTTCTGAGAACATTTCCAAGCGCTACGTTCCAGGTGAACAAAACAAAGTCCCAGCCTCAGCAAGCTGGCCCGAGGAGGGGCGGGGGTGGATACTGGAAATCAACATTTCAGGGAAGCTGAAGCGACTTGGAGAAAAATACGCAGAGTGAAGAGGACCTGGGATCTGCGTGCGTCTCTGTCGGGTGGGGGGGGGGAGGTGCCATCAAATATAGGCTCCCCGCGCAATCGACAGGAAGAGGAAAGTGCTGTTTTCAGGATTAAAGTGGGGCCGAAACCAGATGCGCGGCGGTACAGAACGCTCCGCAGCGTGGGGAATTATTCCTATCACTGTAATTCCCAGGGAGCACTGTCAGGGTCCCCGGCCGCCCCCGGGGGCGGAGAAAGTCTTGCCCACCCCCCGCCCCCGACAGAGGGGCGAGCGAGGCAGGACGCTAGCCAACGGGATGGTGGAGGTGATGGACGGTGATGGTGGAAGTGACAGATGACGACGGTGATGGGCGAAAAGGAGACAGGCGACTCCCCATCCGACACGCGCCCCCCCACGCAACCACCCACGCACCTCAATCTCCACGCCCCGGAACCGAGTCCCGCTTCAGCCGATCCGCCAGTCCCAGCCCCCGCCCGGCTCCCCGGACGCTCACTCACCGCGGGCCCGGAGTCCCGTCCCTGCCACCCGGCGCTGCGACCCGCGAGCCTGCACCGCGCGCCCCTCCCCTGCCTCCCGCAACTCCCAGCGCAGCCCCCACGTGGCCTCGGCGAGCGGCTCCCACATCACCCGGCCCTTGGCCTCACCCGTCCAATCGGCGCCCGCGGAGCCGCTCCGCACGCCCGCGCCGGCCAATTGGCGCCCGCGAGGGGCCCTGGCTCCGCCCACTTCGTCTCGCGCCCCGGCGCTCCGCCTTTAAAGCCAGAGCCGGGGGCCGCTCACCGCTGGTCATGACGCTTCTTTAAGGGCTGGTTGGGGGGATCTGAGTGCTAGGGGCCTCGCCGATGGTTCCCCCCTCCTAGGGCGTCTCCAGACCCCCTCCAGATCCCCCCAAACCTCCACCCCCCACCCCCACCCCCGGCTATTGCTCCTTCTCGTCATCTCGGCGGCGGCTGCGGCAACACCTCCTCCGGGAAGCCTTCCCTGACCACCACCGGTGACCTCACCTCCTTAAAGCTCTCGCCACTCCTGTCAGCCTAACTAACCCATCTTACTAGAGGGCCCTCGGCCCCGGCCCGGAGACGCCTCTCTCCCCAGAGCGCAAGCACCCGCTGGCCCGCAGTAGGCTTGTACCGGGCTTGTCGTCTTAATGATGAATGAAGAAGGCGTCACGATCCGGCCTCTGGGAATCCCCCACCCCCACCCCCGGCCAGCCTCAGCCCTGGTTCCCTCAGCCCCAGAGGGGTGGGAGGTGTGGCACAGCCCTTTCCTCGCCCTCCTCCTGCCGGCGTTCCTTGTAAGAGATTTAACTGCCCAGGTGGCTCCAAGAAATCTGGGCAGTTAGCTCTGCAGGGGGGCCATGACCTCGTCCTTTGGGTTACATGAAAATCCACCGAGATGGGGTGAGCAAATTCAGCGCAGAGCGTCAGCACAGACCCTGTGCTAAGTCGCTTCCCTCGTGTCCAACTGTTTCGTGACAGCCCACCAGGTTCCTTTGTCCATGGGGTTCTCCAGGCAAGAATATTGGAGTGGGTTACTATTTCCTCCTCTAACAGACCTTGCAGGTGCCACAGAAATAAATAGCAAGCCCGGTTCAGCCCAGTCTTTGGCATGTATGACATCTGAATTCTGTAGCGGTAACGCCAGCAGCTGCCACATGGCAGGAAAGCAGGCGGGCACCCTGAGGGAGGTGGGTGGCACTGCTGAGGTCTGACTGCCTCAGGGGAGTGGGGGAAGAGGTGGGTGTGGGCCCTGAGGGCCTGCTGGGCATCGCTTCATCTCACCAAAGCTTCTGGATGCCTTTCCAAGAAGGGCAGTGGTGAGGTGTGGTGCTTAGAGACTTGGTCCCAAATCTGGACACTTCCTCTGACTGCACAGATGTGGGACCTGAATCACTTTAATCTTCTAGCACCTCCTCTGGAAGTTTTACTAACACCTGACTCCTAGGGGCATGAGGATTCCCATGCGCTCAGTTCAGTTGCTCAGTCGTGTCCAACTCTTTGCGACCGCATGGACTGCAGTACACCAAGCCTCCCTGTCCATCACCACCTCCCGGAGTTTACTCAGACTCATGTCCACTGAGTCGGTGATGCCATCCAGCCGTCTCATCCCATGCGGTAATGTGGGCAAACTGCTCAGCACCCTACCTGACCCACGTGAGTGAAGTGCTCAGTGGGTATGAGTGCTGTTACTCTTTTCTTTTCAATGTGATTGAAGGGCAGATGCTAAGTGCTCTGGAAAACACTTCATGGAGGTCATGTGACAGCCTTGAACCCATTGATGAGAAGCATCAAGATGGTTTACAGTTTGGTCCTGCTTTCCAGAAATCCCAATTTATGAAACTCAGAGTACACGAAGGATGAAGGGTTAATTCTTACAAGCTTTCTTAAAAGGCATGTAAATTTTAGAGGACTTGCCAATTACTAGACCACAGTCCCCATTTTGAGACCCTTCAGAGAAAACAGGAGAAACCAAAACAGTATTAATTACTGACTCTAACAAGTTCCAGAGACACACAATTCATTCTGATGCCTACAATTAAAAAAAAAAAAAAAAGTGACAGGAATTTGTTTTAGGTCAAAATGAAAAGACCAAGGAATTAAATTCAGATGGTGAAGCCGTTAAAACCCGGTGGGGCGGGGGGGAGTTTTGCCTTCTAAATCTTGCTCAGAAGGGGGCAGAGGGTGAAGGTCTGAATGGCAGGCACTGCGGTAGGTCCCAGAGATACAGAGATTTACTACAAAAATCAGATCTGGGAAGATACATGTGTGGGAAATGTATGTGACATTGACTCCTGACTTTGTGACCACCAAGGATCCTCTTCTTACTGGTCTTCACTTATTCCTTCACTCAGGAATATGTTTCAAAACCAAATGCATTTTATGGACTGCAAGTTCACGTCTTCATTTTTATTTGTGTATCAGAGTAATGTAACTGCCCATCTGAGCTGGTCTTCAGGTTACCAAATTCAGTGGACTTAGCTCCACCCAAAGCACAGAAACTCTGATCTTCTACCATGCATGTAGCCTTAGTAAAGCTACAATAGATGTATCAGCTCAGAGGTTTACATCAAGGAAAGCAAGTGTCAGCAGGAGTCAGCCATCTCTTGGGCGAGCCAAGCTGGTCCATTCAGGGCAGCATGAAATGGCCACCACCGCATAATTATCTGCCCCAGGTATCCAATCCTACATTCACAACAGCACAAGTCTTGGGAGTCACCAGGTAGAGAACCTCAACCGTCGGATAAATGACTCACTTTGCAGGAAGACGGGAGAAATCATCTATACAGAGCAGGGGAGGGGATGACAAAGAAGGCAAGGTGGTGGGGTTGTGATCCCTGAACGTGTGAGGGCACACGGCCCCGTCTTGGCATTTCCTGGTGAGTCAGTGACAGTGACTAAGCCTCACCAGGTGTGAGCTTGCTATCGCAATCTTCTCTGTTCACTAAAAATCCCAGAAATCTGGTACTGGAGTTGCTAGCTGATGAATGTGTGTGGGAAGTAACATCACATCATTAGCAAGCCCGTCTCCAACAGCAGGACTCAAACGGGAGCCAAGATGGTGAGCTTGGAACAGGCCCTGGCTCAGCATCTCACACACATCTGGTTTTTATAGCGCGTGTTTCCACGTCTCCTCAGTGACACCTTCCCATACTGGCAGCTACTTTCAGCCTTGAGCACCTTGCTCTCCTTCTCTCAGGCGTCTCCCAAAAGCTGTCCCTGCAACTTACTGTGCCTCCCAAGTGACCTAGAACAGAGTTTGTTTTTTTTTTAATTCTGAGATGTTATGGGCTGAATTGTGTCCCCTCTCTCCAAGTTAACATGCTGAAATGCTAACACCTGGTGTCTGAGAGTATGACCGGATTTAGAGCTAGGGTGTGTAAAGAGGTAATTACATTAAAATGAGGTTATTAGGGGACGCCCCTGGTGGTCCAGTGGTTGACCTTGTGCTTCCAATGCAGGGGGCACAGGTTCAATCCCTGGTCATGGAACTAAAACATCCCCCCTCCTCAAAAAAAAAAATAAAAAGAGGGTTCCCAGGTGGGCACTGATCCCATCTGACTGGTGTCCTTTTAAGAAGACGGTATTTGGACAGACAGGAAAGACAATGTGCTGGCAGGGAGGAGACAGCCGTCCATGAGCCAAGGAGAGGGGCCTGGAACAGACCCTTCCCTCTCTCGCTGGAAGGAACTAACCTGCTGACGCTTTGATTCTGGACTTGGAGACTCCACAGCTGACAAATTAAATAGCTGTTGTTTACGCGATCTGGGTTGTGGTGTTTTGTTATGGCTCAAGCAGACTAACACAGTGACTAAAATAAGACTCCTTTTCATCCAATTGCAAAGTGATCCAGACCACAGCACTCTATGGCCAGATTCCTCCTTCTGGTATTTTCTGGGTGGCAGGGATTGTGGAGGTTCCACGATCAGAGACATGTTATCTAGTTCAACTCTCTCCTTTCCAGTTGAGAACTAGAACGTTCCACGGCTGGCCTGAGGCTGCACTCTTTCACTTCCAAAGGGGCACAGACTGCAGGCACCTCCACTCACCCTCTCAGCCAGTTAGGGTGGTGCTTTTGTTTTTGGAGCAGAGGGACCGGGCACACCCTGGGGACCACCTGGTAGCGGCTGAGTGCCGCTGCTGCTCTAGTTCCAGGTAATCCTGGATCTGAAGTGACTACTATGGACTTTGCACTTCCTTCCACTTGTTTCATCACCAGTAACATAAAGCACTCCCTCCAATACTCTGGAGATAAAGCGAATGCCCCAGAAATAGGTATTTAATCTTGTTGCTACCTGTACCCCATTTGAGAAACAGGGAACAAGGAATAGTTCCAAGTACTTCTCCACCTGAGAAGTACAAGTCTAAAGAGGACCCCTCCCTAGAAACACTTGTGAGACTCTCGTCACAGACCAGAGTCGAGGGATGCACTTCAGAAAGTAAAGAAAGCAGGGTATATCGAATACTCTCCAAAGCCCCATCTATGTTGAAAACAAACTGGTAATAACGTTTAGCAGAAACCCTTAAAAAGACTGCAGTGAGGAGCTGGTCTCCCCTGCAGCCCCTCTGTCCACCACAGCCAGCTGGGGCCCCAGGTCGGCCAGGTGGCGGGTGACGGTGACCCTGGCCTAGGAAGGACTTCTTCTCTTACCCAGCGGGCTGCCCTTCTCTTCTGCTCCCTGGCATCACCTGCAGCCCTGGCAGCTCAAAAGCTGTATTTTTTTTTTTTTTTTTTTAAACAAGTAAGCTCCTAGCGGTTTGAAAACCTAATTGGAAAAAAATCTGTTCACCACTGCCATTTATGGCACGTCCATCTTGTAACTTGTTGCCAGACATCTTGCTTCCTGAGCTGCCAGAGTATAAACCTGCTAAGGAAAGTGTGAAGGCAAGTGACTGGTCAAGTCTGCTATGCCTCGGTTTGTGTCTACTTCCACCACTTGTTACTTGTTTAATCAGGGGAAATGAACCAAAATCTGTTTCTGAAAGTTGGGCATACTGTCACATACTTTGAGAATATATCTCTAAGCATCTGAGGTAGTGTGATAGACAGGTCTAACAACAGGAACCTACCATGAATGGTAAACAACAAAGCTGAACTCGTAAAACTGGATTTTGTCTCATTTATTAAAAAAAAAAAAAAAAATTTCAGCCTCCTAAAATCCTAAAATGTCTTAGTAACCTTAGTGAATATGGTTCAGTATTTGATACTTGATAATCTCACACTGCCTTTGGGTGGCTATTCTAATAAAACACCAAGAATTGTGCATCTGAACCTATTTTATGGGAGGAAATTAAGCTCAGGAAGCTTGTCTTGGCCAAGGTCACACGGCTGGTTAAGTGACACAGCCCCCAAAGACCACAGCTATGCATGTTCTTAGGATGCTAGGCTGAGTGATACACTCTAACCAGGAGTCAAACCCAGTTTGAAATTAATGTCTTGTCTACAGACTGAACCAGCAAATTTAAGTTATGCAAACAACATAAGGGATTTAGGTTTGACACGAGAATTTCATCAGTGCAAAAGTTCTCAAACAGTAAAATGGATGAGCAAGGATGCTGTGTAACTCTGGGTTTTAGGGAAAAGAGTATCTGCTGGAATTGGGCAAACAAAGCAGACAGAGCAAGAGAGACAGGATGAGTAAGGTTTCTTTCAGAATCAAGAGCAAGAATTTCTAATATTCCAGGTCATGACTACTAAGCTGGTATCATGTCCAAAAAATGCAGTTGTCAGACAATCCCCTTTCTGGAATTTCTCTTGGTAGGCCTCATAGAACACAAGTGCATAGTTTGTAAGGTGTGAGGGCATTGCTCACACTTAGCAACATAAAAGTTCTAATTAAAAAAAAGTTCTGATAGAAGCTGTGGTTCTTGGAGGAAAAGCTCTCGTAAGTGTCAGTAGAATCTGCCTGGAATAAGTAAACTGTGAGGACCAGAAAGAGTCCCATGGCTAGGTTCTGAGAGTGACCAAGTGCGTGCAATGTCCTAGGAGAAAAACAAAACAAAAACAAATAAAAAACCGCCTTAGGACAGCCTAGCTAAAATTTCCCAGTAATCCAAGATTTAATTTGAAAAGTTCTTACCAAACTTAAAAGTCACACAGACTCCTACTGGAAAATTTAATAATTTCATTTCATTTCCAAATCCCCTGCATTCACTGGGCTGTGAGATAAGGGGAGAATTCAGAAGCTTGAACAAGGTCAAAGAGAGACGGTGGAGAAGAGATGCTGGAGACGGCTCTGCACTCACAGGGCCTGGGTGTAGTTCTGGCTTTGCCTCTTACTATGTCCTGGGGTAACTTTGTGAGCCTCATTCTGTGTCAGTTTTCTCTTCTGTAAAATGGGAATAATAAACAGGGACCATCTCACAGGACTGCTAGGGTTAAATGAGTTAATATATGTACAGAGCCTGATATGTAGAAAAAATTCAGATAGTGTTAGCTATGATTGTCACCTGAGAAATCTGTATGCAGGTCAAGAAGCAATAGTTAGAACTGGACATGGAATAACAGACTGGTTTCAAATCGGGAAAGGAGTACATCAAGGTTGTGTATTGTCACCCTGCTTATTTAACTTATATGCGGAGTACATCATGCAAAATGTTGGGCTGGATGAAGCACAAGTTGGAATCAAGATTGCCAGGAGAAATATCAATAACCTCAGATATGCAGATGACACCACCCTTACGGCAGAAAGCAAACAACTAAAAGGCCTCTTGATGAAAGTGAAAGAGTGAAAAAGTTGGCTTAAAACTCAACATTCAGAAAACTAAGATCATGGCATCTGGTCCCATCACTTCATGGCAAATAGATGGGGAAACAATGGAAACAATGACAGACTGTTTTGGGGCTCCAAAATCACTGCAGATGGTGATTACAGCCATGAAATTAAAAGACGCTTGTGCCTTAGAAGAAAAGTTATGACCGACCTAGACAGCATATTAAAAACCAGAGACATTATTTTACCAACAAAAGTCTGTATAGTCAAGGCTGTGGTTTTTCCAGTAGTCATGTATGGATGTGAGAGTTGGACTATAAAGAAAGCTGAGCACCAAAAAATTGATGGTTTTGAACTCTGGTGCTGGAGTAGACTCTTGAGAGCTCCTTGGACTGCAAAGAGATCCAACCAGTCAATTCTATAGGAAATCAGTCCTGAATATTCATTGGAAGGACTGAAGTACTGAAACTCCTATACTTTGGCCACCTGATATGAAAAACTGACTCACTGGAAAAGACCCTGATGCTGGGAAAGGTTGAAGGCAGGAGGAGAAGGGGACAACACAGGATGAGGTGGTTGGTGCCATCACCGATGCGATGGACATGAGTTTGGGTGAACTCGGGAAGTTGTGATGGACAGGGGAGCCTGGCTTGCTGAGTTCATGGGATCACAGAGTCAGATACGACCGAGCGACTGAACTGAATGATTGTCACTATTATTAGGTTACGTAACAAGTCGAATGACGACACGCTGTCAAACATATTCAAGGCACCAAAGAGAAAGCACTCAACTAATAAGCAAATATTTAACAGCTGCTGCTGCTGCTAAGTCACTTCAGTCGTGTCTGACTCTATACGACCCCATAGACGGCAGCCCACCAGGCTCCCCCGTCCCTGGGATTCTCCAGGCAAGAACACTGGAGTGGGTTGCCATTTCCTTCTCCAATGCATGAAAGTGAAAAGTGAAAGTGAAGTCACTCAGTCGTGTCCGATTCTTAGTGACCCCATGGACTGCAGCCCACCAGGCTCCTCCATCCATGGGATTCCAGATTTAACAGCAAATGGTGTTAATTACACATTTACATTCAGTATCAAGAGAAAGAGCTGCCATTTTTGGAGGAAAATATTTTGTGAAGGTTACCTTTAGAAACCTCCTTTGACATACCAGTTGTTGACAAAACTATTAACAGAAAGTTAAAACTAAGCTAATACATTTAAGTAGCCAAAGGCAGAAAATTCCTGCAACAGAAAAAAAAAGTCACTGAAGTTAAGAATCTTGTGGAAAATGACAGAAGGCAAGAATATTGTAATAAAAACGGCAGGAATCAGTTTCTTAAAAAAACAGTGCAGTAGAGGGGTACCATTTAGCCTCTTCCCTGGCTTCTGAGTATGCATCCATCAAGCAGGTCCCAGGCCCAGAGCTTCCAACAGTTCTAGTTCTCTAGCTTCAGCTCTGCAGAACTGAGTACCATCTGTTCTATCGCAAAAATGCAAAAGCAACTCTACACGTTGGGAATAGAAATGTCAGTCAGAACCTCTGGGGAAAATAATGAATGATCTTTACACAATTAAGAACAGAATTTCTGGGTCTTCCCTGGTGGTCCAGTGGCTAAGACTCCATGCTCCCAATGCAATGGGCCTAGGTTCAATCCCTGGTCAGGGAACTAGATCCCACATGCAGCAACTTAAGAGTTCACTTGCTACAACTCAAGATCCTGTGTACTGCAACAAGGATTGAAGGTCCTGCATACCATGACTAAGACCTGGCACAGCTAAATAAATAACACATAAAATTAATAAATATTAAAGAAAAAACCTACCTCTTAAAAAAAAAAGAATAGAATTTCTCTTCATGGATAAAATTTGAATTTTTGCTTGATCCAAAGAAAAATAAATATCATTTATCAGGTTCCAAAAATGAAAAGCTTCAACTATAATTTTAAGTTTTTGGATTAAAGGTTCTTTTAGCTGGTGTTTAGTTAAGTACAGCAGTTCATGAATAAAGCTGGCTTACCCTCTTTCCCCTGACAGTTTAGGATGGCAAAGTACCTCAGCTTGAGTAAGAATAACTTCTTAGGTATAAGGACAGGTTAGCAAGCCTAGACTGGGCTGACAAAATTTTACAAAAGAGGAATGACGGAAACAAAAAATGTCCAAGGTACAGGTATATTACCTAGCCCTTGTTTTCATGTGATTTCCCATTAGTTATAGCCAACAGACAGGACTGGATCAGGCTTCCCTTAGTTAAATCTACGTGGATAATTTGGATGGAGTTCTCCCTGCGTTGAAAGCTTGTCATAATTTTAAAAATATGTCTCCACCGTTCTCTGAAGTGGTATCTCTTTTTCTCATTGGAGCTTTAAGAAGCCAACCCTCTCCCAGCACCTTCCGGGAGTCATCTATCACACGCTGTCTGTGGGTGGCTGAAGGACACGTGAAGCACTGCACCTGAGCTAAGAGCCACTGTCAGTACTGAAGCCACTGGGCCAGGCCAGGACTGCTGGCTTATCTCCTGGGTTTGGTTTGCTGTTTACCTTTCTGTAACATGGAAGCAAAAGCTGTGCCTTCTCCTCCTTGAGAACGCCTGGAAGGGGAAAAACCCAAACGTCCCTTTATGTCACCATCAGGAAGGCACGCATCTCGGACAGCTGGGGATCTTCCCTGGAACAGTGCAACGGCCCTCTTGTCTTTTCCCTTTACATGATGCTAGAATCAAGGACAGGTCTGTCTTCACCTGAATTCTATGAATTTAACAGAACGTCAGGGTGGAAAGGGACCTGAAACGATCTCAATGTCTCACTCTACGCGAGAGTGCCTGATACACAACATCGCCACCAGATGACTGGTTCAGACAATCTCTTTACAACAAAACACAGAAATCAACCAAAACCCTCACTTCTGATTCCAGAAGAGTAGAGAATTCTTAGCACAGGAAGGATTATAATAACAACTATAATATTAAGAATTATTGGACTTCCCTGGTGGTTTAGTGGTTAAGACTCTTGAGCTCTCAATCCAGGGGACCTGGGTTTGATCCCTGGTCGGGGAACTAGATCCCACATATTGCAACTAAGACCCAAATAAATAAATGATTTGAAATAAAAATTTAAAAAAAAATTATTACCTGCTAAATAGCATAACAGAAAATTAGATTACTTTCTAGAAGGTGGCAGAGGATTTATCAATCTTCTTGCAATGCTGTGTTTTTTCCTAGTTCAGGGACATATATGAACACTAAATATGAAAAACTGGAATTTATGACCTTGAAAACAAGGACCTTGATAAAACACAAAGTGATTTTTAAAAATCCCTTATGCACTGAATAATGAGGTTCAATGTACTAAAAACAAAAACATTCACCATCCATTTAAAAATTCAAAAAAGTAAATAAACTGGAGCTTGTTGGAGCTGGTATTTAAAAAGGAAAATGGATGACAGCTGGTACAAGCAGCAGAGAAGGCTCAAAGTGAGTAAAACACTACTTCTGAGGAATTCTAGAAACTTTTAAATACAAGCTACAGTTCAGCAGCTTTTAAAATTCCATGTTTATTCATATTTTTCAAAATATATGTACATAAAAAAAGGAAGATTTACAACAGGAAAAGATTGCCTTACATGCAACACAAATTCCAATAAACTCATGATGGGATCACACATGATTCTGGATCTAACTCAAGCCAGTCTTCTCAAGTCCAATTCCCAGCCAGCCTCAGGCTGCAGACGGGATCCCAGGAGACAATGCAAATGGAATGGATTAAACAAACATATTTTGCCTCTGGCAGCACTCGGGCCAGAAGATGTACACCAAAAAATTTAAGACAATTAAAATGTCAAGTGCCACAGGGAGGATAAATGATAACCGGAAATCAATATTTCTTAGGAAGCTAATACTATTTAACACAACTTCACGATACTAAAACAAATACAAATAAGGAAGGGTTAGGTAGTCAGGCTTCATTTGTCTTTTTCTTTTCTCTTTTTAAATAACTCAAAAAAGGAAGCCACTTGTTTGTTATCAAAAGTGCTATGGAAAGAAGAGGGGAAAAAACCCACAGATAGATTTGAAATATTTTAGCAAATCGTATGTTTTTTCATTTCACATTTCTACATTAGCAATGATGTAACTCTCCAACATTTCTTTATAAAAAAGGAAAAGAGGAAGTGACAACTCATGCTCCAAATATTAAAAATATATTTAACTATCTGATCAAGATTGTGTTTTAATTTTTGGTAATACAGGTGACACCAGAAATGACAAATTCAGCATGTTCCTATATTTCCTCTTCAGTCAAAAACCAAGTGGTGGAGAGACCTTGTGCTTGCTACTGTGGGAATGCGATACCCAGGGATCAATGAAAAATACCTGGAAATTGAGCAATGGAAAAGTGGCCCAAAGGAGTCATGGATCTTCAGAATCTAATGAGATCAGGGTGCTTTTGGCCTATTCCCACAGCTAAGACATCTCTGTTTATAGTTGGATAGAGAGAGGGTTAGCAGAGTGGTTTTATAAATAAGATTAGTTATTATAGCCGTAAGTGAAGCCTCCAAGTAGGAGGCTTTATGATTCAGTCAGTGCTATGCTGCCTCCTTTTTACATCCAGCACCTGACCAGCATCCCATTCTCGATGGTTTCTAACAAATATTGCAACTGTTTAGATAAAACTGGAAGGGAAAAAAAAAGCCAAAGCAGACCATTAAAAAAGAAAGAGGGCTGGGGTGGAGGGAGAAAAAAGGACAAGTACAGACTATACAGTTGAGGAAAAGTCCAAAATTATCGCAGAAATTAAAATGACTGGGAGGGGGAGGGGCAGGCACCAAGAACAGCACCTAAAGCTAACAAATGGCTAAACTGGTTTATTTATATTCCCTCCCCAGTGTTCATAAGGGAGGAAAAAAAATGTAATTTTAAAAGCATCAAAACTAAAACAAATGCACACTGACCTTAGAAAATAAGATTTTGAATTTCATCATGATACCCTTTTTTCCTATAAAATTTACTTTTTTGCTTTGAATGACTTCTTCATGGTAGATTTGCCCTTGCCAGGCAATTTCACTTCCTTTCTCACACTGGCTGCAGGCTTCTTGGAAGAGCTACCACTAGGTTTCTTGATGACTGAGGGTGAGGGTCTGGCTTTCTTGGCAGGCGTTTTCGCTTTAGGAGGGGCTTTCTTGGGCAGGGGTCTCACTTTCCCTCGCTGGGCAGCTGGGACTTTGGGTGCCAGCTTGGACCCTCTTTGCTTCATGGCTGCAGCCTTCCCTGGTGACTTGGCTGGGGTTTTCTTCTGCAACCTGTGAGACCCAAAGAGTGAAGGCAATCACTTAGGACTTGACAGATTCACTGCACCGTGATGACGAGATACTTTGCCAGAAAAGAAACATCACAGGTTCAATCACCTACATTAAGAGGAATGTGGGTTATAACCTTTCACCTAAAATTGTATAAAAATTCAACCAATTCTGGAAGTCTACACATACATACTTTAGTTCTTCAAGTAACTAAACTACACACTACACATACACACACACACGCATACACACAGGTCTGACCAAAGAGTAATTAAATATTCACAGTGTTTCACAAGTTCAGAGCCTCTAAATACTCAGGAGAGGCTAAGTTCAAACGTCACACAGAGCACTTGAGAAGGATCCGGAGTTGCTGACACGCTTCTTCTCACAGCCTCTCCTGTCACAGACTCTCTCAGCTCTAAGAAATCGTTTCCCACACACTCGCACCTTCTCTTCGGTGGTGGCTCTTCATCTTCAGAGTCTTCCTCTGATGAGTCATCTTCATCTTCATCCTCATCCTCATCTTTAGAATCATCTGGCTCTTTCTTTGGAAACAGAACTCCTGGGCTAATAAGAAAAAATATTAGATAAACAGAAGTCCCATCGGGACAAGAAAAAGGATGTGAACCTAGATATGCTCTTTCCTGGACATTACCCACTTCCTCCCACACTTGCCAATTAAGTCAGGTTAGGTTACAAATACCAGGTCACACTTTAAACCTATTTTGAACACTCAAATGAAGTTATGACAAATGCATAAAAGTCTCAAACATAACTCATTCTCTTCCTCCCTCCATTTAATAAAATTGACACTTAATCACTTATTTAGTAAAGTTATTTAAACTCCGGATGTGTGTTCGGCACTGTATCAGCACTGAATATACAGCAGTGAACAGTCCATACAGTGGTGAACAGTCTACATAGCAGTATGTATTTTTTGCCCTTATGCTATAAGACCTCATAAAGCCTCAATCTCTTCAAAGTTTTTGAAAAATTCAGCAAGGATTTTCTAACTTTTCTTTGTCTTTAATGATAGAAGACTTGGTACCACTGATTAATAAACCCTTAAATCATAACACTGTATATACATGATTTTAAGAATTATCTTTAAAGCTAAACATTTGAAAAATTCAAATACTATACATTCAATGAAGTAACACTTATGTTTATGCACCTAGAAAAGGAAACGGCAACCCACTCCAGTGTTCTGACCTGGGAAATCCCAAGGACAGAGGACCCTGGCAGGCTACAGTCCATGGGGCCACAAAGAGTTGGATATGACTGAGCTCCATGCACGCAGCTCCTACACAGAAAGGTGTAGAATATGACGTGGCATGTTTATGCATAAAGAGCAATATAAGAAAGCTACACACTATATGCCTGCCAAAATAGGTTTCAGTGTTAACTGTCATGGCACTTGATTGGAAATCAAAGTAGAAAAAGGCAATAGCCTGGGTACACAGAAAAATGCCTGGTCCATAGGAGGTGCTCAATACATTTTTTGGTTCAATGAATAAATAAGGCATGTATAAGAGAGAAGCTTTCAAAAAAATGTCCTTGTCTCTATAGCATGAAGAAGGCAGATTAGGATTCTTAGAAGTAGCCAATGTTCCCCCTACTTGGTACTGGACAGTTAGAACAAATAATCCTCTAATAATCTTCCTGTTATCATCATGTACTTTATTTCTTATTAGCAGGAATGAACATGTTAATGACTGGCCAAGGATCTCAAAGAACTCAATGCTTGATTTCGGGAACACTTGGCTAACAATGAGCTTCAGCAGGATAGGCCAAATCAGTCCCCTGTTACTATATGAAAACGTTATGCTCCAAAACAATACTGCCTGAAGAAGTCTTTATTTTCAAGTACATTCTGTTCAGTTTAACGGTAATAAGGGCAAATAAGTGAAGCCAACACCAGTAATCTGGAGTCAGATTTTTAAAATCTGCAGTAACCACTACTTCACATTATGGGTTGGGTGCTTACCTGGGATAATAGGGAAAACAGAGCTGGAAGGTGCCACTGAATCCTTTACCAGATATCTGTTCCATCCACCCATTCTTTTCACATCTCTGCAGGGTTTTCTTCAGCAAATGCACTGGATAAAAGTCAGAAATGAAGAAAGTAATTGTTTATTCGGATTTGATAATTCTCTCAACTACAATCTATTATACATTAATTTATTATCTTGTCACATCCAGTATTCTGGCCTGGAGAATTCCATGGACTGTATAGTTCATGGGATTGCAAAGACTCAGACATGACTGAGCAACTGTCACATGCTAAATGAATCCTTTGTGGTCAAAGGGATTATCAACTAATTTACTGAATTATTATTACATGCCCATGAATTTGGCAAGAATTAATTATAATGGGATGAGACTTCAGAGACCCTTGTGTCAAATTCCTCACTACACAGAAAGTGAAACAGCAGCCTAGAGTGACTAGTGACCTGCCCTACAGTTGCACATAAATGGGTAACTGTTGACTTAAAACTCAGTCTCTATTTCTATTATTTTAAATATCTACTGAGTGCCTATAAGTATTGATAAGCACTTAGGAGAATGTCTATAAAGATAAACCATGTATCACATGAAGCAGCAAATAGTAACAAAACAGTATCATGGCTTCTAATGGCCTCACCAGTCCTCACCTTTCACACAAAATCACCAAGCATTCCTTCAGAACATTAAAAAACACATATTGCATATGTTAAAAGTCACCATTAAGACCTGGAAACTGTTTCACTTAAAGCAATATACTCCAGTTGGAATCTTCTGTGGCCTAATTTCCAGGTTCCTCACCCTACACCACGGTGCCTACCCTCACGGCTGAGTGACAGATCCCTCTCACAATCCGTCAGAGAGAATGCTGGACAGCAAGCTTTCTAACCTCGACCGTCACCTGACAGGGTAAACGTATCCACTGAAGAGCGTTTTCTGTACAGGGGTTAAGTCAATAAGAAATCACATAAGCAGTATTTTAACCCACTGGTTTAATTTCAGGATGACACTAGATGTTTTGGTAAACATTCAGAAGAAGGTAAAAAGATACTATACTTGAGAGATTTTTTTGGCCATGCCACATGGACTGTGGGAAAACCACATCCCCTGCCTTGGAAGCTAAAAATTTTAACCACTGTACTGCTGGGAAGTCCCACCTGAGAGGTGTTTTGAACCTAGAAATGTATCTGTATTACAATAAAAATTAGCATAAAAAATCTTTATAGTAAAGTGAAATCAAATTCTAATCCTCAGCAGATACTATAAATTAAGGGTGAGTCTTGATTACTTTTGTCTTTTGTAAATAATAAATTTATAAGGTTGTTCCCTCTTGGTTTTCGGTCAGTAGTTAATGCTCTTTCATTAATAAGCATGATCTCTAAGGATATTTCCACAAGATAACTTCCCCACCACCTTCCCCGGGTCCCCACTGAACGTGTGCAGCTCTGAGTCTTACTTTGATAGTTAGAATTGGTCCCTGGGTGGTTCTCCAGGACATACTTCTTCAGAGCAGTGGTGGAGCAGGTCTTCGGCTCATTCATGGCAGCAATGGCAGACAAGATTGCATATTCCATCAGGCTTCCACCAAGCAGGGGTTTCTCCCCTGATTTCTTCAGCTGTTTTCCAAGGAGGAAGAGAAAAGCATCAAGACAACACTCTCCCAAAGCAGCTCAAGACAAGACTCCTCTGCACCAGGTGGGTCGGAGTTCCTGCATTAGCACAGATATGTTTTACAATAAATTGTCAGGTTAGGGACTTTCTCTTCCCACTCATCAGGTATTCAATCTAACTGAGGAGTCCCAACCCTCCTGTGGATATTTTCTCCTTCTAGCTATCCCTCTATCCAACTGAAAATAGCAAAAGTCAACATAATCCAAAGAGAATGACAACTCTACTCCAAAAAGGAGGTTATCTGGTTATGTTCCTGATAAATGAACACTTTTGAGACAACTTCCTTTTTTCTGAACTTGAAAAATGGGAGTATTTACAGAAATAATAGTATTTTTAATCTTGTAAGGAAAACAGCAAAAAGTCTGACAAACATTTGGGGTATAACAGAAAATTATATATCATATTTCAAGGACAAAAAGCACCAGTGCTAACAAAGGTGGCAGCAGTAAGCAAAAAGGTCAAAGAATAAACTGAGGTATGATCTATAATAGTGATTCTCAAAAGAAAGGTCCAAAAACCCCAAAGGGTTCCTGAGACCCTTTCAGAGGATCTACAAGGTTAAAACTGGGTTTTCATAATCATTCTAAGATGGGTTTGTCTTTTTCACTGTGATGACATCTGCACTGATGGTGGAAAAACAATGATGAGTAAAACTACTATTACTTTACTACAAATCGTGGTGGAGGCAAAGAAATATACCAGTAGTTAGTGTGTTTTTTACTACTATATATTTATGGAAGAAAAATAAGAGCTAGCTTCAAACAGCAATGTCTTTGATATAACAATGATTTTATTAAATCTCAACTCCAACGCATGTCTTTTTGATACTCTATGGGGCAAAATGAGAAGAATGTATAAGGCATGCCAGCTGCATGTGGAGGGATGGTGATAGTCTCAAGGAAAATCACCTAGTGATTGAGTTCTGAGCCGAATTAGCAACATTTTTCATGGAATATCCTTTTTACTTGAAGGAACAATTAATAGATAAATCTGTGGCCATCCAGACCTGGGTATCTGGTAGACATTTTCTTGAAAAAGAATTAAGTAAGGCTATCAGCTCAAGGAAAACAACTAACAGTATCTGTTACCAAATGATAAATTTAACTTTTCAAGAGATAAACTGTGGAAAATCTGCACCTACCATTTTGAGCACAATAATTTCCCAACACTTAAATGTTCTGATGAGATCAGTAGGTGATATTAATGAATATGATTTGTGTTATTTTTGATGAAGTATGTCAACATTTAAAAAATCTGCATGATTCAGTGCACTACTATTTTTCAAACGACTGTGTTATAAAATTACAATTAAAAGAGATGCACTCAAAGTTCAAGACAAACCAAAGAAATTTAAGGTTACAGAGTACAAGGAGCTCACTAATATGGTTTCAGGCTTCACACGGCAATTTTAATGTAATTTAAGAAATACCACAAGATCAATTAACATAGTATTAACAGAACTAAGGACAAAAAGCATATGATCATCTCCACAGTTTTAGAACAGTATGTGAGAAATCCAACAACCATTCATCATAAACTTCCAACAAACTAGTAGTAGAACTTTCTCAATCTGATAATACGCATTTACGAAAAATCTACAGCTTTAATGGTGAAAAAAATGAATGTTTTCCCTTTAAGATGGGTAACAAGACAAAAACATCTATTCTCATCACTGTAGTAGACAGTCTATCTAGTGCACAGGCATGGAGGGGAAAACAAAAAAAGACATCCAGATTGGAAAAGAAGAAGTAAAATGGTCTTTATTTGCAGATGACATTATCCTATATGTAGAAAATCCTAGGGAATCCACCCCCAAATTCCCAAGGAACCTACAAAAAATTCTAGACTAGTAAATGAGTTCAGCAGATTGCAGGATACAAGAACAATAGATAAACCAAATGTATTTCCTTTTTTATAAACCAAATGTATTTCTATTGGACAGCAGTGAGCACTCTGAAAAATGAAAATAAAGTTCCATTCACAATAGCATGGAAAAAGAACAAAATATTTAGGAATAAATTTAACAAAAGAAATGTAAGATGTATACACTGAAAACTACAAAGCACTGCTGAGAGAAGTTAAAGATCTAAATAAACGAAGAGACAATGCTTGTCCGTGGATTGGAAAACACAACATTGTAAAGGCAGTGATTCCTTCTGGATTGATCTATAGTGTTCAATGCAATTTCTACCAAAACCTCAGGTGGATTTTTATGATGAATGAATTGTAAAAACCATATGGAAATGCACAAGACCCAGAGCAGTCAAAGCAATTTTGAAAAAGAGAAGGTTAAAAAAAAAAAAGAAAGAAAAAGAGCTTAAGAGAGGACTTATATTTCCCAATTTCAAAACTTACTATAAAGCTACAGTCATCAAGACAGTGTGATCCTGACATGAAGATTCACAATGGAACAGAAATGAAGAGTCCAGAAAAAAAACCCTTACACTCATGGTCAATTACATTTTGATAAAAGTGCGAAGGCAATTCAACAAGGAAGGGACAGTCTTTTCAATAAGTGGTGTTGGGACAATTGGACGTCCACATGCAGAAACATGAATTTATATCCTTATCACACATCATAAGCAAAACTTAACTCAAAATGGATCACAGATCTACATGTAAGAATTAAAACCATAAACTCTCAAAAGATAAGAGTAAATCTTGGGATTTCAAGCTAGGCAATGATTTATTAATAAGTCATCAACAAACAAGCAACTTAGGAAAATGATCAACTGAACTTTACCAAAATTAAACACTTCTGTGCTTCAAAAGACACCATTAAGAAAGTGAAATCATGGGTCACAGAATAGGAGAAAATATTTGCAAATCACTTATCTGAAGAGGATCTTGTATCTAGTTATATAACTCTTATACAGAGGCTTAAATGGGGCTTCCCTGGTAGCTCAGAGGGTGAAGAATCTGCTTGCAATGCAGGAGACCTCAGTTCAATCCCTGGATTGGGAAGATCCCCCGGAGAAGGGAATGGCAACCCACTCCCATATTCTTGCCTGGGAAATCCCATGGACAGAGGAGTCTGGTGGACTACAGTCCATGGGGTCACAAAGAGTTGGACACAACTGAGCAACCAACTGACTTTCACATATAACTCTTATAACTCATAATAAGACAAATAGCTCAATTCTAAAAATAAGCAAAGGATGTGAATAGACATTTTACCAAAGAAGGCAAATAAATGTCCAATAAATCCAAGGAAAAATGGTCAACATCAATAGTCTTAGGGAAATGCAAACTAAAACTATAATAGAAACTGCTTTCTATCTACTAGTATGGGTATAATTTTCAAGACAGTAAGAGAGTTGGCAAAGATAAAGAGAAGCTGGAACTCTTATACACACAGTGCTGGTGGGAATGAAAAATGATGCAGCCACTTTGGCAGTTTCTTAAAATAAATTTACCATGTAGTCCAGGCAGCCCACACTCCTACTTTACCACAAGGGAAATAAAAACATATATCCACACAAAGATCTGGACATAAATGGTCATAGGCAATATTAATCACAATAGCTAAAAAGCAGAAATAATTCAACTTGTGAATGGATAAATAAAACATGTCACATTATGCATTATCATTTGGCAATAAAAGGAATGAAAAGTATTGGTTTCTGTTGCAACATGGATAAAACTAAAAAAATATTATGCTAAGTGAAAGAAGTCAGACACAAAAGAGCACATATTGTATGATTCTATCTTTGTGAAAGGTGTAAGAAGGTAAATCTACACAGGAAGGAGAGATGAGTAGGCTGGATGGGGATGGGAATGAGAGTGATGCAAATGGGTACTGGAGTTTTTTGGGGTGATGGAAATGCTCTAAAATTGGATTGCAGTGATAGGTGTACAACACTAAACTTACTAAATTTTACTGACTCATAAATTGTAATGTAAAATGATTATACCTTATAGTATACAAATCATACTTCAATAAAGCTATTACAAAAACTATCAGTTGTTGAGTATTGGTATATTATCAAAGAATAGTATTGACTCCTGAAAATTACCCCAGTTACTTCACATTTAAGTACTCGGTGTGAGCTGGATTTTTTTCACAGATGTAACCCCAAATATATTAAAAACAGATACCAGCTGTCTTCTATTAAGCTAGACAGTGAAGACTTTCCTAAAAACGTAACAAATAGTAACCTTCTTTCATTACGGGAGGAAACGCAGTTTTCATAAAAAGTGTTATGTCAACATGTAACAGGTTTATTACTTTTAAAATGAGTAAGTATCTAAAAAGGTCCTCAGCTATAATTTCTAATATGGTAAATATTAGTATGTATAACCCACATAAACACAAGCTCTTGGGGTCCTCAATAAATTAGAGTATAAGGAGGTCCTGAAACCAAAACTTTTGACAACTACTCTACAACCAACCCTTTGAGCCTCTAACCTGGAATGTTCCAGAAGCACCTTTGCCAGTTATTTGTTCTAACTGGCCCCTCTCTACTGCTCTCTGCAGAGCATTCTTCAACAGCTGAGGCCTGCAGAGAAAACATAAAATAGCGATTAATACATCAATGAAGCAAAGATTTGAAAAAAACAGATCCACTGTCATTCTAAACAACTGAAGTTTTGATTCCTATCACACGTGTAGTACTTTGTTAAAATGGACAATAAAGTAATAAGCTGTTGGCACTCTTAGTAAGTGGTATTCTTTTTTCTTCAAGCAAGAAGCTAAATTATTACAGAACCAGGTACCATACAGAACTATGTAGTGCATAAGGAGGTCCTGGAAGCAAGACTTCTGAGAGGTACTTCTCTAAAACCAAGCCTATGGGACCAACTTCCCACTTGCCAGGGCACGCCAAACACCTCTTTATTACCATCAGACAACAGCAACACGACTTTGTAATCAAGCAAAGAACAGGCATCTTTATAGTCCCAACTAATTCTGACATTCTGAGGCAAAACTCCTAGATCTAAAATACACGGACACACACACACACGTATATACACATCAACAAAACTGGAGTCATGTTTTGCAAACCAGTTATCTGAAGTCAGTCGAATAAAATATAATTCCCTGAGAAAGAAAAAAATATATATATATGTATGTATTTAGCATAGTATCTCTGCCTTTAAAGGGCTGTCGTTTAACGCCACACACATACACACACAACCCAGGTCATCAAAATCAAATGGCAAGCATGAGGCAACTGAATTTCATTAAAAACATAAAAATAAAGTGTTGAAGCAAAAGCTACTCTGTCAAGGGACAATGGTCTGAGTGGTGGGTGGAGAATCTCAGGTGCAGGGAGAAATCAGTCAGGGTGACTTAGGGCTTAAAGGGTCTGCGGTACACAACAGGGCAAAATGGAAAGCTACAACCCAGGCTACTGACAGGACAGCCAAACAAACAAGTTAACTGAAACCCAAAAGGTTAGTGATGTGTTTTGCCACACCTCCACAGAATTAGTAGAACAGCACTAAATCAGCAGAAAATCATGAGACTTATTTGAAACTGATTACTTGATAAGTTAAACTGAGAAGGTCAACAACTTGGCAGCCCACTGAGGAGCAGAATAATGAGGGCCAAACTATTACCACTTGACGTCCTTTACTGAGCTTTGATACGTTTCATCAGAGAAGAGACTTTAAATCTTTTATCTAATCAATAAACATTACAGGTTGAGTTGACACTAGAATTACTGATTACATTATCCATGTGATTGGAGAGGAAAAGTAGAGATCTCATGTCCTAATAGGATGCTAAAGAGGAGAAATCATGGGGCTTTCCTGGTAGTCCAGTGGTTAAAGACTCCAGCTTCCAATACAGGCAGCATGGGTTTGATCACTGCTTCAGGAACTAAGATCAAACATGCTATGCAGTTTGGCCAAAAAAAAAAAAGAAAAGTAGAAACCATACTAACAAATCATGTACACTGTGACACTTCAAATAAAGAAACTCCCTCCCCACCAAATCACAGTCAAAATATTTCTAAGCCAATGCTGTTTCATTCAGGACAAATATGATTTATGTCATAACCCAAAATATACTCATTCACCCCATAAATATTTACTTAGTATTTACTACGGTTATGCAGGAATTAACACTTAGATCCAGTCACTAAACTTAAGGAATTTAAGAGATGATGAAAACATAGTAATTATGGCAAGGAATTATACGGGTCAGGGTTGAAGTATGTGCATAGAGCTTTGGGAACACAACCGAAGGCATGATTTAACTGCCAAATGATTTTTCTATTAGTTGCTCTGTAAGTTAGATTCCAACAGAGGATTACATAGTTTAAGTGAAACACTGAAATCCTAGACTCTTATATCAAATTAAATAACTCATCTGAGAAGAATCTTCTTAACCAAGGTTCAAATGCTCTAGGAAATGAGTTATCAGTTAAGCTGGTTCCCTTAACATTTTGTTTCCTCAGCAATACCAATCATTACCCGGATATATACCTTACCCTAGGCCTTTGGAAATCTCCAGAGTTCTCTCACTCACTCCTACCTTCAGGTAAACCATACTTATTAAGTGCTTCAAAACTTCTCAGGCCCTTTCCCTCTCATCACTGCTATAACCTTAGCAGAGGGCAGGCCCCCTTCTGGGCACCGTGCGGCTGTTTTCACAGTGCGCACCACCATCGGGTCATCACATCTGTGAAGGCCTCCTTTATCGCATGACTCGACCGACAGGTGTCAGCTTCACAGTCTTTCAAGGCCGCGGCCCACCTCTTGTCAGTCTACAGCCAGGCAGACACAAGCTTCTTCTTTCCGTTCCCAAAAAAGAATGCCAACTCTTGCCTCTAAACTTTCTCATGAAGCTCCTTTAAGAATGCCTTCACCACTTCATCATCTGATCTAAATTCTACACGTTCTTCTAGAGCCATCTCAATGCGATGGGACACAACGGGATGGGGCCCATTCAAGTCCCATCTCTGTAACTTGCTGTTGACGGCCAGGCACAATTCCCTTTTCTAAAAAATTCTACAGGATATATATATATCACAACATTTTGTACATATGATGGTGCTAAGTGTTGCTCTAAATGTTTTACATGTGCAGAATAAAAAAGAGACAACAACCCAAAGAAATAGGTACTACTACTGCCCACGCTCCATAGAAAACTAACCAAACTGATCACATGGACCACAGCTTTGTCTAACTGAATGAAACTATGAGCCATGCTGTGTAGTAAAAGATGTCTGCTCCTCAGAAGAAAAGCTATGACCAACCTAGACGGCATATTAAAAAGCAAGAAACATTACTGTGCCAACAAAGGTACGTTTAGTCACGGCTATGGCTTTTCCAGTAGTCAGGTAGGGATGTGAGAGAGTTGGACCAAAAGAAAGCTGAGCTCTGAAGAATTGATGCTTTTGAACTGTGGTGTTGGAGAAGACTCTTCAGAGTCCCTTGGACTACAAGGAGATCAAATCAGTTCATCCTAAAGGAAATCAATCCAGAATATTCAATGGAAGGACTGATGCTGAAACTCCCAATACTTTGGCCACCTGAGGCAAGAACTGACTCACTGGAAAAGACCCTGATGCTGGGAAAGATTGAAAGCAGGAGAAGGGGACAACAGAGAATGAGATGGTTGGATGGCATCACTGAGTCGATGGACATGAGTTTGAGCAAGCTTTGGGAGTTGGTGATGGACAGGGAGGCCTTGCGTGCTGCAGTCTATGGGGTCGCAAAGAGTTGGACATGACTTAGCAACTGAACTAAATTGCTCATGCTTTACTGAAAGGGAAAAGTTAAGTGACAGAAAAATTAAGTCATTTCTTCAGGGTCACACAGTCAGGCAGTGGAAGAACCAGATTATAAACATGGGCAGTCTGATTTCAGATTCTGCATTTTTACTATGCTAGGCCTGCACTTTCAGTATGTTAGTGAACTGTCCAGAACAGTGGAAAAAGCAAGGTTATAACCAAAAAATGAAATATAGTTCTGCTTTCACCAGTGAATAGCCAGGTAACCCAGGGTAAAACTTACCCAGGGTTAAGACTTTTATTAGCAAAATTGAGGTAGGAATACATATTTCTTAAGTCTATTTAGAAAATTACAGAAAACATGTAAACAGAAGTAGTCTTTTTTTTTTTAGTAACATTTTAAAGAAGTGCCCATTTTTATTTATTTAAATTATTTGGACGTGCCATGAGGCATGTCAAATCTTAGTTCCCTGACCAGGGATCAAACCCATGCCCCACGCTTGCCGTGGGAGCCCAGAGTCTTAACCACTGGACTTCCAGGGAAATCCCCAAAAGTGTTTTCAAAAGCTCTGTACAAATTTAAGGAGCTGTTTATATCAAGGTTTTTCATTTTTCTTTTTTTTTAAAATAAGATGATTAAGCAAGTCTGCACTGAGAAATAAATAAGAAAGTAATGCAGAGTGAATGGAAGGTAAGGCAGAGAGAGTTTCCAAGTGTCAGGATGTAAACAATAGAGTTACATCAATCTGTTAGATCAATTTTTTAAAAATGAATATGACGAAGTTACACCATACACAGGATTAAATATTAAGATTTTATTTCTAATGCCATGTGGCCGAATTACCTTTGAAAAACACCTTCTTAGAGGCCAACCCAAAGCCCATGTAAAGCTAACATACCTAGTTTTTCTTTAGGGTTGCAAAAAAAAATCATTGTCTAAAAAAACAACGAGGTGACTTACATGTTTAAGTCACCTTAGTGAAGTCGCTCAGTCGTGTCTGACTCTTTGCAACCCCATGGACTGAAGCCTACCAGGCTACTCCATCCATGGGATTTTCCAGGCAAGAATACTGGAGTGGGTTACCATTTCCTTCTCCAGGAGATCTTCCTGACCCAGGGTTTGAACCCGGGTCTCCCACATTGTAGGCAGATGCTTTACCGTCTGAGCCACCTTTAGTCACTATAAACATCAGAATCATATTTAATATTTAGTATGCTGTGATGCTCATACTGTAAGAATTATGTTGGAATTTGTGTGTGTGTTCAGTTGCTCAGTCATGTCTGACTCTTTACAACCCCAAGGACTGCAGCCCACCAGGCTTGTCTGTCCATGGGATTGTCCAGGTAAGAAAGCTGGAGTGGGCTGCCATTTCCTCCTCCAGGGGATCCTTCTGACCCAGGGATCAAACCTGTGTCTCCTGCACTGGCAGGCAGATTCTACACCACTGAGCTACCCGAGAAGTCCTACGTTGGAATTTAGGCTGACTAATACTACTAACATTAGCTATTTTAAGCAGTTAACATGTACAAAGGTTCCTAACAACCCTTGAATTATACAGTTTATCAATGAGGAAACCAAAACACAAAGGAATAACTTTTTCAGAGATATAAAGCTAGAAAATGACAGACTCAGGATTTAAACACAGGCATCTGGTTCCAAAGTCTGTCCTCTTTACCACAATGCTCTACAACCTCCAATACATGGTAGCAGAAATTCATGTCTCATTTCATATGCTCCAAGGCATAAATTCCTTGAGTGAAATGCCCAGGTAAAGGACCCTCATTAGCTCACTTATTCGAGGCTTGGGGAAAACAGAGGTCAACAATTTACAAACTCTGGCCTTTAGGAATCTGACATTTTAATGTGGGTGTGCATGCAATTTTTTTACAAAAGGAGTAAATACATAGTATATTAGAACAGGATGAATGCTATGCAGAAAAGTAAGGCAGAGACAGAATTCTCCACTTTGGGTGAGGAGGGAAAAGGTTGCAAATGTAAGTTAAGAGGTCCCATCAACCAAATGCAATGTGTGGACCATGTGTGGATATTAACTTGAAAAAATAAATCATTAAAAAAAGTCATTTGGGAGACAACTGAGGACATTTGAACATGGTCTGGGTACTGGATAATGTTTGAAAAGTTAAAGTGACGTCACTCAGTCGTGTCCGACTGTTTGCGACCCCATAGACTGTAGCCTACCAGGCTCCTCCGTCCATGGGACTTTCCAGGCAAGAATACTGGAGTGGGTTGCCATTTCCTTCTCCAGGAGATCTTCCCAACCCAGGGACTGAACCTGGGTCTCCCACATTGTAGGCAGACGCTTCACTGTCGGAGCCACCAGGGAAAAGTACTATAATGTTCAAGAATAATGCTTAAGGAATTATAACTTAGTTCAGAATTATGTTAGTATCATGATTATATTCTCTCTACATTTATGTTTATGTTTGAAAACTTCCAAAATAAAATGTTTAAAAATAGTAAGATAGTCAATGCAAGCATGTGGAGTCTTACTCCAAGTTTTTAGAGTAAACACTTAAAGGAAGAGAAAGAGTAAAGTGGATTATGGCAGAAAACCACCCAGGCAAAGCAAACAGCAAGTGTGAAGTCTCTGAAGCCAGTAGGGCAGAGAAGAGCAGTAGGAGATTAGGTCAGAGATGCAATGAGAATGTAGTGCAGACCATTTTAAAGACTCCACCTTTAAACAATTAAAACTGTGAGGTGGTTGAGAAGCCACTGGAAGGTTTGAGGAGCAAGACGGTATCACCTAACTTACATTTTAAAAAGTCTCACTCTCAGCAGAGCTCCAGTGGCGCAATCGGTTAGCGTGCGGTACTTACAAAAAGTCTCACTCTCATAGCTATGTTAACAATAGACTGAAAGGGAGGGAGTATGGGAAAAGCAGGGCCTTACTGCTCTAACACAGGTAAGAGATGATGGTGGGCTTAGAAAAGATTGACAATAGTGGAGGTAATGAAAAGAGGTCTGTTTATGTATGTATTTTAAAAACAAAGCCAAAATAACTGTTTAGAGACCAGTATAAACCCAAGGTTTTTGACTTCAGAAGCTGGAAAGATGTTATTGCCATTAACTGAGATGGAGGAGGTATGGGAAGTGCAGGGCCTTTCTGGTGGCACAGGAGGGACAGGGCTGGGGAAGAGGGGGATCATGAGTCTGGTTTTGGACACATCAAGTCAGACATACAAGTGGTGATAGCCAATAGGTATCTGTATAAATAAATGCGGGCGAGATTTATGTATCTATACACTAGTACTGTATAGGTGGTATTTAAAGCTTTGAGAATGAAAAGAATTATCCACTCTGTAGGCATCATACAATGCTTATCAGACCCAAAGTTGTATCTGAGGGGCATAATCAGGGTTGTAAGAATGACAGGAAGCCTAAGGTCTAACCCTGGGACACTCAGACACTAAAGAGGCAGGTGGGAAATCTGGAATCCTTAGGAGATTGACAAAGAATGGGAGGAAAAACCAGAAAGATGCAGTGTTCTGAAAAGCAAGTGAAGGAAGTGTTTCATGTAGATGGGAGCCATCAACTGGGTCAAATGCTGGTACAGAGACTGGACCAGCAAGTATGTCAAGGACTATGAACTTATTACTTCTTTGATTCCCATTTCTTTGGCACTTTATGGATGGTCCTAGAGATTCTCTTACTGAGTGAAGACAGACAGACAGAAAGACTAACTGGCCACTCTGAAGACCACTGATTGCTTTTCTGAACACGTGGCTTCTGAGTTGAAACCCCAACAATTCTAATTCTATACCTCAGTAATCCAAGGTAAATACTGGTACTAAACTATAATAGGACAATGTGCATCCAATACAAAGATTGTCTATAGAAAGGACTCTGGATTACAAACACAATTTCCCAGAGGTCAACATAACAAAGAACTTACACAAACATTCAAAACATAAACCCCGTGAATTTAAAACTTAAACAAATTAATGTGTCTGCACGAATCCACAAGGACATGTGACAATCTAAATCAGTCTAATAATAAAAATAAAAACAAAAATAAATGGTACCTAATTAAACTTAAAAGCTTTTGCACAGCAAAGGAAACCATAAACAAAATGAGAAGAAAACCGTCAGAATGGGAAAAAATATTTGCAAAGAAAGCAACTGACAAGGGATTAATCGCCAAAATACACAAACAGCTCATGCAGTTCAATTAAAAAAAAATAAAAAAATAGAAGATCTAAATAGACATTCCTTCAAAGAAGACATATAGGTGGTTAAAAAGCACATGAAAAAATGCTCAACATTATTGATTATTAGAGAAATGGAAATCAAAACTACAATGAGTTAACACCTTACACCCGTCAGAATGGCCACCATCAAAAAAACTACAAACAATAAATGCTGGAGAGGGTATGGAGAAAAAGGAACCTTCCTACACTGCTGGTGGGAATGCAAACTGATACAGCCTCTACGGAGAACTGTATGGAGGTTTGTTCCTTAAAAAACTGAAAACAGAGCTACCATATGATCAAGCAATTCCACTTCTGGGGATGTATCTGCAGAACATAGTAACTGGAAAACATACATCTACCTCAATGTTCACTACAGCATTATTCACAATAGCCAAGACATGGAAGCAACCTAAAGATCTAGCAACAGAGGAATGGATAAAGATGTGGTACATATATACAATGAGATATTCTTCAGCTATAAAAAAGAATAAAATAACACCATTTGCAGCAATATGGATGGACCTAGAGATCCTCATACTGAGTGAAGTAAGAGAAAGACAGATACATGATTATCACTTATATTTGGAATTAGAAAGAAAAAGGTTACAAATCAACTTGTTTACAAAACTGAAACAGTTACAGAGTAGAAAATACACTTACAGAGGGGGCATAAACTGGAAGAATGGGACTGACACACACACCACTCTATATAAAAAGAGGCCTGATAAGGACGGTCGTCCAACACGGAGCACTCTCTTCTTCGTCATGGCCTACACAGCAAACAGACGGGGAGAAACTGGAAACTGACATTTTCTTGGGCTCCACAATCACTGTGGTGACTGCAGCCATGAAATTCAAAGACACTTGCCCCTTGGAAGGAAAGCTATGACAAATCTAGACAACATGTTAAAAAGCAGAGATGTCACTTTGTCAACAAAGGTCCTTCTAGTCAAAAGCTATGGTTTTTCCATTAGTCATGTACAGATGTGAGAGGTGGACCATAAAGAAGGCAGAGCACCAAAGAATAGATGCTTTCAAACTGTGGTGATGGAGAAGACTCTTGAGAGTCCCTTGGATGGCAAGGAGATCAAACCAGTCAACTCTAAAGGAAATCAGCCCTGAATATTCATTGGAAGGACTGATGCTAACACTGAAGCTTCAATACTTTGGCCACCTGATGCAAAGAGCCAACTCACTGGAAAAGACCCTGATGTTGGGAAAGACTGAGGGCAAGAGGACGAGGGGGCGTCAGAGGATAAGATGGTTAGACAGTATCACTGACTCAACAGGACATCAATCTGAGCAAACTCCCAGAGACAGTGAAGGGCTTTGGCGTGCTGCAGTCCATGGGGTTGCAAAGAGTTGGACATGACTTGGCGACAGAACAACGACATAACAGATTCAGTCTGCTGTACACATGAAATGAACACAAACACTGTACATCAATTACATACCAATAAAAATTTAACAAGATTTAAAAAGAGAGTTAAATTTTCCGAACAGCAGTGACATTAAATGAATCAACAGCAAAAGAAAAAAAAATCAGTCTAGGTGTTTTTAAAGTGGCAATTTTTTAACAAATGAATTACTATCAAAATTCTCTCTGTTTTACCTGAAATGTTTGAATGATGAAGATATTATGCTATTTCTATGTAGAAGTGCTACAGAAGCCTGAATTCTCCTATATTCTGGATTATAACTCTAAACAATAAATGAGCTACCAACCAGTTCATTCCCGTCAGCATGGCTACTGTCAAAAAACAAAAACACACAAACACACACCAGAAAATAAGTGTTGGTGAGGATATGGAGAAATCAAAACTCCTGTGGCCTGATGGTAGAAATGTAAAATGGTAACAGTCACCATGGAGAACAGTGTGGTGGTTCTTCACAAAATTAAAAATAGGATTATCATATCATCCAGAAATTCCACTTCTGGCTATTTGAAAATAGGGTCTCAAAGAGATATTAATACACCAAGGTTCACAGCAGCATTATTTCACAACAGTTAAAACATGAAAGCAACCCAAATGTTCAATGACAGATGAATGGGTAGATAAAATGTAGAGTGTGTGTGTACACACACACACACATATTCATTCTTAAAAAGAAAGGAAATTCTGACACATGCAACAATATGGCTGAACTTTAAAGGACACTATGTTAAGTGAAATAAGCCAGTTACAAAATTACTGTATGATTCTACTTACATGAGGTAGGTTCCTACAGTAGTCAAAAACCATAGAGATAGAAAGTAGAATGGTGGTGCCCAGGGGTGGGGGGATGAGGGAGAATAAAGAGTTCGTATTCAATGGGTACAGAGTTACAGCTTTATAAGACTGAAAAGAATGCTAGAGATGGGTGGTGCAATCAAAGGTGACGTGAAGTGAAGTGGCTCAGTCGTGTCCGACTCTTTGTGACCCCGTGGATTGTAGACTACCAGGCTCCTCTGTCCATGGGATTCTCCAGGCAAGAATACTGGAGTGGGTTGCCATTTCCTTCTCCAGGGGATCTTCCCGACCCAGGGATCGAACCTGGGTCTCCCGCATTGGAGGCAAATGCTCTAACCTCTGAGCCACCATGGAAGCCCACATTAAAGTGTTTAAGAGCACTAAACAATGTGCTCTTAAAAATGGCTAACAAGGTATACTTTACATATTATCTGCATTTTATCACAATAAAAAGGTGAAAAATTTAACAATAAGCAGCTCAAAGGACATGGTTTAATGCTGAATATTCTAGCAGTTGACCATGAAAAGTTATTCTATGGTAGTCTTATGAAGGTCAACATGTGGTTGGAGTTTCAAAAAGAAACTACATATGGAGATATGAAAAGGAAAATATCATGGGACAAAAAAAGAAACCCACAATAAAAGGTTTAATTCCTAGCTCACCTAGCAGCAATCCTTAATAAATATTTAATCTCTCTCCTTTCTCATGAAAAAGCGGCTAAGGAAGTAACAGACATGTGTGCTTTAAAGCACAGGCCTCTGGCTTTTACCTGATGTCCACTCTAAGTTTGGGATAATACTGAGACACATATTTCCTGATGAGACTGTAGGAAGCTTCTTTAGGTTCACAAAGGCGAGTAAAGGCCAGTGGGAGGATATCCTCCAGTTTTACTTGTGGTTCTGGATCCACTGCAGAGCTCCTGTTCTGAAATGTAGTATCAAAAATGATCATCATTACAGGTTTCTGCTCTACTGTTTCTATATTCAACACAAGGGCTTTCCTCAGCTGACTGCCAAATCAACGAGCCCAAACAACAACTACCCCTTTTTAGCACATCCAAACAAATCACTGCACCATCATGCAAGGCCGCTTGCGTGGCGATTTCTTTGAGGTAAAAATTTCAAACTGGGACAGTTAAAATATATATATAAAACTGTAAAAACAAAAATGTAGAGGAACAGTCATGATTTCAATCACTGACTCAGAGGAAATACTATACATTTCACAGTTATTGTATACTTTCCATAAATGAACGTATGTGTCTGGTGGAAGGGTAGTGTAGTTAGTACCTACACTAAAGAAAAACTGCCTCGAGGTATAGTACTTTTAGGATCTAATGTTGGGTAAAAATGTATTTGTATGCCTCTTCTAGTTTAAAAGGTATTTCACAAAAAAGCAAAAAGCTGTAACTCATACAGCTGCCCGTGACTCAATATAAGGTAGTTAGACCCGCAGCCTCTGGCTAAACTATATGAGCAAATGAATTACCACCTCTCCAGGCCTTCATAGAAACGTAACTCCCTGCCCAGTGCACAAGGAACACTCAGTAAACACTGTTTAGTAGCACCAACAGTATTACAGTGCTCAAGCAAATTGGTACAGGCTTCTTACCTTTCTGTTTCTGGATTTCTGAGGCGGTTTTCTCGATTTCTGGACCACAACAAAACTTCCGGAAGCACCTTTTCCTTTTACCTAAAGTAAATTAACTTTAGTTGCAATAACCAGTGTTTTTACTTTAAATGATTCTGGTAACCATATTAGTAACTTTAACTAGACTAAATTACAGGGCATGGTGATGCAAGAACTAATGTAAAATGCTGTTAAACTCTTCAGAGAAAAAAGAGTGGATGAGTCAAAAGACTTGGGATAGAACACTATTTATGATATCATCTAGTTATGTAATACTAGACAACTCATAAACTCTCTCAGCTTTTGTTTCCTCATCTACAAAATTGGAGAAGAATGAAGAATGCTATTGTGATAACAGGTTAAACAGTCTACTACAAGCTTTAAAAAGAGAAGTCCCATGGAAGAAGGGACACCATGTTTTTGGAAAATGAGAAAACCTCTACCTTAAAAGGAAGACAGTTCCTTGACAAAAGTTCAGAGCCTAATCTCAGGCCACAATGCTTCCTATAGTTTGTCCATTAGAGATTATTACTGTATAAGGGAAAAGTTATCTAATTTTAGACACTACACATGGTAATATGTGCAAGTCTTACCACATATTTCCAGTTTACAAATCACTGTCATAGAACTCCAGGTTAACCTGAGTCTTCTACACTTTGGCTTTACTGACTAGGGATATAGCAATCAAATGCTTTCAGCCTATAAACTTGTTGAAGCACCAAACTGAGGGCCAGCCTATGAGGCAAAATAGGTCACAAACTATATCATCATGAAGAAAAACATGAAGCTAGCTCACAAACTCTGCTGACATACTATGATACAGGTCTCTGGTTCTAATTATATCGGTTAGATAATTCTTTTTAAGCAGTGGTTACTTTAAAGGCTAAACATTAGATTTACAACATTTGAGAAAGCTGGAATATAAGCTCCACAGCAAGAAACTGTTTTCCTCACTGATGGACCCCCAAGCACCTGGTACACAGGAAACATTCAATAATGTATTTGTGAAATCAAGTACTCATTGAAAGTTCCTAACAGGAGTTTAAATGGCTGAGCGGCACAGAATTTTGTATTAATCAAACAATGCAGAAAGATACAGAAAAAAGGCAATAGGACTCTGGGACTGCAGTGAACTAGATCCTCGGAACCATCTTTGCTACTACCACGGGACCTCGGGAGTTACTTCATCCCTCTGGACTTCTGAAGAATGTGGAGACAAGAAAGTTCATTCTGGCATTAGAGTGTCATGATCTTGTCATGTGGAGTTTAAAAAAAAAACAAAACAAAACTGAAGTACAGATGATTTACAATATTGTACAGTTTCAGGTACATAACACGGTGATATATATTTTTACAGATTATACTCAATTTAAAATTATTATAAAGTACTGGCTATATTTGTTATGATATACAAAGTATCCTCAGCTCTAAGTAATGCTTTGATATACTAAGCAAAGTAATATGGATTTATGTCTGAAATCAAGATTGGTTTTAGTATTATTCTCAACTTACTCAGGTTTATCCGATGCTTCCAAAAGCTTTAACAAATTTAGGTACTAGTAAGTTAAGGTAAACCTATTTACAAAGCTAATTTATGATCACCAGTCTAGTCACAGAAGTTAGGTTTTAAAACTAACAAACCTAAGACAAGAACAATGATCTTTTTTGGTGCTGCAACAACAGGATATCTCAACCCCACTTCTCACCTTTACCACTACATAATCGTAAGCACTAGCAGCCCCCAAAGGAAATCCAATTAAATGTACAGGCAGGGGTTTTCCCTTGTGGTCTGGTGGCTGAGACTCTGTGCTCCCAATGCAGGGGATCCAGGCGTAATTCCTGGTCAAAGAACTGGATCCCACATGCCTCAACTAAAGATCCTGCATGTCACAACTAAGATGAAGTACAGTCAAATAAATAAATACTTTAAAAAAAAATTGTACAGGCAGCGAGAAAAAATTTACACTATCATATTGCTTCCGTTCTTTAGAATACTTATTAAAGTTCATTGGCACCAGTGATTTTTAAAACCAGGTTAAGCATAAGCCCCTCATCATGTCAACTTATTTTAACTAACTCACAATGCACAAAAAGCGTAAATGTTACTATATATAGGATTTATAGCTAATATATGCTTATTACAAATAAACATTTAATACCTGTTTGATAACACCTCTATTTAATTCTCTTTTCAGTGCCTGTTTAAGGAGGTAGCCCCTTCTCTCCAGCTCCAAAGAAGGGTACTTATGGATGATATATTTTCGAATAGCAACCACGGATGCACCACTCTTCTGGAAGCATGCCTAGGAAACAGATTATTAAACCATACACATTAATTTAAAATAGCTGTTTTTCATGTGTTTTCTGACACGTATGTTTTCAAAATAAATTATTTTGGAAGTGAACGCGATAATGGATGATAAAAATGGCAGGAAAGAATGAATAATATTTCTGGTAACTTCAGTTCATCATGACTGTGGAGAAATACAGAATTAGCAATATTTCTGCAACAATTTTAAATTGTTCAAAACAGCCAAAGAGAAGATACAACATGTGAACAACGTTCTGTGTTAGTGAAGAAGCTCTTCCCATTCTAATTCTATTCTGTACCTAGAAGACATCTTTAGCATTAAAGTAAGGAAACCAGGACATCCTATAGCTTGTAGGTTCATAGATTTGGTCCACTTTACAGAATTACCTTTGGCTCACCAAAACCAATTATTTCTCTGCAGGCTTTGTGGGATGCTAGCAGATAATATAAGCAAAGACAATCTGAACAAATGGCATAAAACTGAGTTTACAAATGCAAAGCTTTAAGGGGAGTTTTGGACAACAATGACAACATTCAACTGCTATTTCAAGTGCCCTCTTCCTTTCCCATCCTATTTCTCTATACCTCATCTGACTAATGTCCAAGGAAGATTCAAGCACGTCATTAGGCCACAAAGGTAGCAATTTTTTTTCAAATGCTTTACATTTTGAAATACCCACGCAGTATCTGTTGTCCACCAATTTTGTGTAGCTGTTACCTATAAAGTGACCGTAGGATTTAGTAATTGTTATTGGATAAAGACTTCGGTGAAAGCTTATATACTGACAGTAAAGAAAAATGTCACAGACAGATGGACCAGGAAAGACTTTACAACACAGAACAGGTTAATATGGACTGTGTTAATAAGGATCATCTACTTCAAGCAAATGTCTCCAACCTATTACAACCGATTTAAGTTTACTCCTGATCTTACAAGAGAACACAGAGTAAAGAATATCAAGCAGAAAAGAACATTAAGGCTACAATAATCCCCTGCTCCACCAAACTGACAATAAGATGAAAACAGATACCATCTATTTGACAGATGATTTAATTCAGAAAAAGATATCTGGAATTATAATTTGTTACACTGCATGGAATACACATGACCCATTGGATAAGATCTTACAGAGAAACACAAATGAACATTTTGGTAAACCCAACGTATATATTCATTTGTATAAATACATATATATATTTAAATACATATAAATAAATATGCATAAACATATTTAAACTATTCTTTAGAACTGCACACACTGTTTAAATGTTTTATTATTTAAACACTCAGCCTCTTCTTCACCTTCACTACAATCCTGCTTCAAACCTGGGCTGAGCAATCACAGCTCAGTCTCCTCAGCAACTAAAAGTCGTTCAGTCCTGTCTCTTTGCCACCCCGTGGACTGCTAGCCTCCTCCGCTTATCCCCTCGGAGGGATTCTCCTGGGGGGATTCTCCAGGCAAGAATACTGGAGTGGGTTGCCATGCCCTCCCTCCAGGGGATCTTCCCAACCAGGGATTGAACCCAGGTCTCCCAAATTGCAGGCTGATTCTTTACCTTCTGCGCCACCAAGGAAGCCCAAGAACACTGCAGTGGGCAGCCTATCCCTTCTCCAGAGGATCTTTCTGACCCAGGAATCAAACTGGGGTCTCCTGCATTGGAGGCAGATTCTTTACCAGTTGAGCTATCAGGGAAACCCAATCACAAAGTGAAATCCTTAAAAAAAAGGCTACACAAAAATCAGACTTCTCACTACAGTCAAGCTATCTAACCCAAGGAAGTTCTCTTAGTGTGCTGAGAGTAACCTTGAAGGAACGCAGGGAGAGGCTAGAAGGTGAGCTCTTTCCCAGTTTCTGTGTCACTGCTGGCTTCTCGATTTCTAAGCATGACCAGGAGACTCCGCATTCCTACCTAGGTCACTTTTTGTTAAGTTTACCTAAAGCTTTCTCTCCCCAGTTCTGACTCAGATCCTAGCAAAAGGAAATCAGAATCTATGGCTTCTATTTTAACTACTCTGTCATGTGATCACATAAAATCAACACAGCAAAATTAGCCAGAAAAATTTACGCACAAAAAGGCAAGGTCAGATGAGAAGATTCCCTTAAAATAGGAAAACAGTATCTGATGATCACACAAGCTAATGAAAGTCAATGAATTCTAGTAAAGTTATAAAGCTATGGAAGGAGGATAGTTTTTCCAAGTATTCTGGAATGACTAGGTGATGAAACAAAGTATTCAGGTTTCTGAAAGTTTCCTGTAAGTTTTTCCTATACGTTTTCTAAAAGTTTCTATAAGTTTTCAGGTGTGAAAGATAACCAACTACTAATGTTAGACATAAGCTCTGAAAATGAACCTAAGGATAGTATGCTGCTGCTGTTTATTCGCTCAGTTGTGGCCAATTCTTTTGCAACCCCTTGGACTGTAGCCTGCCAGGCTCCTTTGCATGGGATTTCCCAGGCAAGAATACTGGATTGGGTTTCCATTTCCTTCTCCAGGTTATCTTCCTGACCTAGGGATCGAAACCCCCTCTCCTGCACTGCAGGTGGATTCTTTAGCGCTGAGCCATTGGGGAAACTGTAAAGATAAGTATACATTTTTAAAATAAAAATTTTCACGATGTTACCCTGAGTCATAAATAGATTTTATAAAGGCAAAAACTGTTTGTCTTATTCTATGCTATATCACTAGTGGGATTACCTGATACAGAGAAACTAGTCCATAATGGTGTGATTGAATTAACATGGTTAATCTTCAAATAAAAACTACATTTAAAAGAAATTCAGTTAAAAAAAAACAAAAAGCTAAAAATACTTGCTATAGCAAATCGGAGTTATTAAAAAAATTAACAGCGCTCTCCAAATATGATATTATAAAAACATGAACTTTGCAATGGCTCTCTTCTATTTAGATCTCTTTTAGGAAGCAGAGCAAGATTTCTGATGTCTGCACAGGAGTATTCCATTTTCAAATACGCAAGAGACAAACAGAATAAATCTATGATGAACTGCTTGAAATAAAAACTTGCCTTGATGGCCTCAGTTAGGATTGCATCCATCTTGGGGCGTGGGGAGGAAGCCATCGGTGTCTGTTTCTGGGCCCTGGCTAGCTGGCTGGCAGAAAGGGTAGCCCAGGAAGGTATTGTTTTTTTCACTTTCTTCTCCTTTTCTTTAGACTGATCTTTCTCACTTTAAAACAAAGAATTGTTATTATGCAAGATAAACTCTTCAGAAAGAAGTATAAAGTCAGAAAGAAGAAAAGACTGGAAAGAAATAAAAATCAATGTTTTAATTCATTTTCATATTGAAGTGATATGTATAGTAAGCATTTTACAAAATAAAACATTTTTAAAAATTGGGTACTATAAATGAACCAAAAAGGTGTGTTCTCTCAGGTGCACACAGGAAAGAGAAGTTATATAAATTAGAACTAGTATGAAGGGCCAGTACATAAAAGAAATGAGAATTTTAAAATGTATTCCAGTAACAACTACAACAGATGCAATTCAGTACAGTGCAAAGAACTCAAGGTCTGAAGTCAGAAAACCTGGGTTTGACTCTTAGCTCTAGCATTTTACCTAGCAAGTGACCTGAGCCTCAGTCTCCTCAGCTTAAAACAGAAACATGATACCAAGTACTTCACAAGGTGCTTCAAGAAATTATGCGATTATATTTATAAAAAGTTTTGTGAATCATAAAGCATTATACAAATTTTATTCTAAGTAATAATAAAAACATCCCATGCATCTAAAATACCAGGTAGCTGCTAAAAATTCCACAAACCTTACAAATACCTATGATACTGGGATGAAGGATTAGAATTCCACCTGAAAGGTACAGTTATTTCTAAATCATCCTTTTATTTTAAAAGTAATTCCTAACTGTTCTCACCAATTATGAATGAAATGTTACCAGCCGTCCTGCAAAAAGTAATTTTAATTAAAAAAGAATCACCATTACACTGTACAGATTATTGAGAGCAAATTCTGCTTTCACATTCTCCAAGTCACCCTCCAACTGAATACTTCTTCAAATATATACAGAGTTTTAGGTCACTCTAGCAATGTCCTGGTATAGATTAACACTTTCTAACATAGACATGTAAAAATAACTCACGCCTGGCATAGAGGGAAAAATAAAATGATGGAGTATCTCCCAGGTCAGACTTTTAAAGTCACGTTTCATTTCTTACTGTAAAACACGTTCTGAAGCCGAAAAGAATGAATTATACATTAGTGAAATCATTGTTCTAACCACTACAAATTCTAATAGGCCATACAACTACATCATAAGCCTATTTCAAAAGATAATTCGCCAAAAAGTAAATCTAAATATCATATATCCAGCATAAATTAACATTATACCACTTAAAAAAAAAACCATCTGATCTATACTCCTTTTATATAGTCTTCAATTATAAAAAGCAAGAAGACTTAAATCCTTACTCCTTTTTGGTTTCCTCAGAAGGCTTGTTTTCTTCCTTCTCTTCATTCTCAGGTTGCCCCTTTGGCTGCTCTGTCTCACTAGATGTAGCAGGTGGAGTTTCATTCTCTTGTTCCTCTACAGTAGAGATAGATTCCTCTGAACTTACATCTGGTTCTTAAAATAAACCAGTAAAACAGGTGAGTAGAATTGCATCAAGTAAATACACTAGAGCCCGAGTCAATAAAAGGATAAAAGTTCATCTCTTTAAACAGGTTAAGTCAAATGTTCCAATTAACATTCTAAAATGAGTAAATGACTACGGGAGTAGTTTTTTTCCTTCCTATCACTCAAATTGTCTATATAATGGGTTGCCGATCCAAACCATTATGTGAGAAAAGGAAAAGAATCAGGAAATTACATAGCAAGTGAAACTCCTTTTACTCCAAATCGAATCTCTTATTCTACTCCATAATATTAAGGATAAGACTCGTAATTAAGAAATTAGCCATTTTATAGTTTAACGAGCATTAGTAAGGGAATAAATCATAAAAAATTAAAATGAAATTTTCAAGTCAAATGATTTGGGCAAGGGTAGAAATATGAGTGGGGGAATACTGAGGCCTGCAGTTGCCTGTCAAGTCTCTTCTCAGGAGGTCTCTGAGCAGCTATTACGAAACACAGAATCCCAGGAAATGATTAAGCAGAGACTATAAAGGATGTCAGGGGCCAAAATCAGGCAAAAAGAAAAAAAGGATATGTTTGAAGAGATTGGTCATTTAAATTATGTGCACTTATTACTGGCATAATGAAGACTTCTTTGGAGCCCTCACATAAATATTTCCTTCTCTAGCGGGTCTTCCCGACCCAGGAAGCAAACCTAAGTCTCCTGCATTGGCAGGTGGATTCTGAGCCACCAGTGAAGCCCAAATTTCAGGACAGTCAATTGTAATTTGTAAATCATCCTGGATTATGCTCTTCAACCAGACATGAAGATAAGTAAAAAATTCTCCTACGTATGTTCAACCAAAATCAAGGCTCTAGGATCAGATATATCTGGATTCAATTTCAGAGTTTCTAATGTTCTAGTTCATTATCTTGGGGCAAGTTCTTTGACACTTAAGTCTGAGTACTCTTACCTCAGAGTTGTCAGAAACATTGTATAAAATGGTTCAGGGAAAACCTGTAGGCCAGCACTTGTATACTATGATTCCCATTCTCCTTTGGTCTCTTCTGCTGCTTCTATAGCTGTTTGGCAAATATTAAGGCTAGAACTTCACTATAACAATAGTATCTCGTGATACAGATAACTACAAAATATTTTTTTTTAAATCTTGATGCATCTCTTACTGCCCTATGTCTCAACTATTTGACCTAACTGTTCAACCGAACTGGCTGTGTAACAACTTAGTCAGTCATGTTTACTTATTTTTACGTTGCCTTACTTCAAAAAACTGAAAAGCTAAGAATGTTTATTGAGATCTATCAAACGGTAAAGAATCAGCCTGCAATGCAGGAGACCTGGGTTCGACCCCAGTGGGGATGATCCCCTGGAAAAGGGATGGCAACCCACACCAGTATTCTTGCCTGGAGAACTCCATAGATAGAGGAGTCCGGCAGGCTACAGTCCATGGAGTCACAAAGAGTCGGACACAACTGGGCGACTAACACTTTCACTGTAACAACAGAGCTACAAATTAAATTTCACTTTATTTTCTCCTAAAAGTTTACAGTTTAATAAAGGTTCAGTTGCTCAGCTGATAATGTGTATTTATTACATATCAGACATTATTTCCAACTCATTAAACTATTCTATCTTTTCAGATTTATAAAATTTAAAACATGAGTGAAATCCAGTCATTTTCATATACAAAATACTATATAAAAGGACAGAGATAAGACAAATAAACAGAACTTGGGAGTCTATTATTGGTCCTTTATAAATTCTTGGTTGACTTTCTTAATATCTCTTACATCTGAACATTGGTGTATTCTGAAAACTCATGTTATCAGTGACTTCAGCTGGCTGTTAAATGTGGATTAAGGTAGGCCATCAAGTGGTTTATCCCAGTGCTGGACAAAATAACCTTCCCTCCAACTCACCAGTAACTATTTTTTTTTAATATGCTAATTCCCTTGTCTCCTCACCGCCTTAGGCCAGAGTACCCAAGATGTTTACAGTATTCATCTGAGGATTCTGAGAGAGAACTCAGGCTTAGCTAGAAAAGAGTAGATCTCTGGTGCACCAATGATAAAGGCAATAAAGATGCATGGTTTATTTTATTCATAATATATGCTGGTCAGCAAATATTCAGTTCTAATAGTTGTAACAGGGACAGCACCATGTGCTCATCCCTGGCAAAGAAGAGAGAGAGAAGGTCACGAAAAGAACAAGAAGTGCAGCTACACTTGAAGAAGTGGTCAGATATGCAATAAAGGGGCACAAATACTCCAGATTGACAGTTCTACCTTTTTCTCAATTTACTATGTTCCCAGCTCTATCTGGCCAACCTTCTCTCCACCAACACCAAAGTTACAAACCAACACTTTAATCACCCATTTGCTCCCTTACAGCCTCCTCATGACTTCCAGTTGAGCCATCCCCTGTCCATCTTGAAGGCCCTAGTCCTTCATTCTCCCAGTCTTCCTCCCCATGACATTGTATGCCCAGAAGCTATGCTTTTGACCATTTCTGTTCTCTCCAACAATCTTTCCATTTTTAATCCCAAGAACATGAAATTTTCACCTTCTAGAAATCTTTAGAGACAAGGTGAAATTCTTTCTTTGCCCAGAGGGTCCGGAAATGACATACCAACTTGTACCACTTCTCTCTCCAAATGCTCCCCAAGGGAATTTATGGGACACTCTAACCTGGAGCAGAAACGCTGGCCTTTGTAACCTGTCCACTGCTTTACTTTACCTGGCTTTTCTTCTACTCCTTCAGCGAGCTTGCTCTTGGGAGGAGTTTCCCGGGTAGAATTCACAGCTCGACGAATAGGCATGGTGTTATCTTCTACCTTCTAAGAAAAGAAATGGCCATAATCACACATGCAAAAACAATTATCTTTCCTCTCTTTCTCAAGGGGGGCTAACTAGGTGTCAGAAGATGTAGAATTCTTCAAGTCGACTCCAGGATCTGATGCAAATTACTTTTTAACAAGTTTTTTTGAAATGAAAATATGGTTCTTAAGAAGTACTCTTCAAAATGTTTTATTTTAGCTAGAATTTCAAATGGAAATAATTATACTTGATTTGAAATAAATTTAGAAGCTTGGAGGTTTTCTCAGGAGTTTGAGGGGTAAGGGAAGATGAAAAGAACTTTGTATCTACTTGATTTTTTTAGATTCATAACCCAGACTCCCCAAAATAGAGGAAGGAACAGGTACCAAGAAGGACCCAGCAGGGCCTGGAAGTCAGGGACTGATCCAAGAGTGAGCTTCAAGAATGTGTCAGCCCCTACCTCACCTAACTTGTCCGCGTGGATCAGCTGAGCTCCTACTATAAGTGGGAGTGCCTTAGGATGGACGAGTTCACCTTGAGACGTATCAGTCGCCATTTAAAATAATTTCTAGGCCCGAGTACAGGTTACACTCTGAAGCCTCTGCTGTTAACCACAAGGATTTTTCCTAATGGTTTCAGTGTGAAGCATCAACCTAAAGCACAGAAAAGACCTGGTGTGAAGATTACAGAAACAAAACTAAACTAAAACGTCTAAATTTAATATATATCCAAAGGGGAAAAAAATTCACTATAAAACTTATAGTTAAATGACAGATGACTTGGTCAGTTATCATTCAGAAAGATAAAAATTACTATCAAAATACAGACTGTGTAAAGCAGCGACTAGGACAAACGCACAGGCCACAACAGCTGTTGCACCTTCCACATGAACAAAGGCAGCAAGGACCAGAAAGCTCATGAAGAACCTAACTCCGTCCTCTCTCCTACCATCAGGAGCTGAGAATAGACTAAAAAGACCCAGAAAAGTTTCGTCTATGTTTACTCAAAGATCATTTTACTAAAGAGAGAAATGTTAATGTTCTCAAAGGGGTCAGGAAACTTAACTGCAAACTTAACTCCATCTCCATCAGAGAAGTTATACAAGGACAAAAATAGTGCTGAAGAACACTAAAAGCCTCCAGACTCAGAAAAGCAAATTCAGACCATCAACTAGGTGATTAAGCATGCTTCTAAGACCTTGTCATTATTTTTAATGTTAAGCAAACTTAATACAAAAGAACAAAATTAAATACTGAAAAATAAAATCTATATAAGATCACTCAAATTTACCTAATCGCTTAATACCCTCTGCTCCCCCCATCTCATCTGAGAATCAAGGACACTTTATAATAAAAATTTCTCCAAAAGAAAATGATCAGTTAGGTGTTTAGATCTTTGTGCTAATGAACGTTAATGAAGAATTGGGCAAGAGGAGACTAGTCATTCAACTTCTGCTTTAAGCTCTAAACTTGTCTAGGAATTTAAGAGCTTTCAATTTGTCAGGTAATAGTTATTAACTGTTACAAAGACTACTTAAAATGCTCACATAGAAATTTATGTCAAAAACTATAAAACACAGAAATAAAAACAGTTGTTTTTTGGGGGCATTGTGACAACCTAGATGAGTGGGATGGGGTGGGAGGTGGCAGGGAGGCTCAAGAAGGAGGGAACATATGCATACCTATGGCTGATCCATGTTGATGTACAGCAGAAACCAACACAATATTGCAATTATCCTTTAATTAAAAATAAATAAATTTAATAAAAAATAAATATACTTGCAAAAAAATTCTTGTTTTCTAATCTGTGGGCCTAAGGGCACTACTAAGGTTTGTGAAAGCTAAAAGTCTACCTTGGAAAAAGGTCAATACATAAAACTTGCTTACTTATCCAACTAGCACTTACAGTAATATACTTTCCTTGATTAAAAAAAACACAAATCTGATGATACTTTTACATTTAAATGCCATTCAGAAGCACAATTTCATGATCAGGTTATTCTTGGTAAAGTGATACTACTAATTCATCTTTCTTAACCCATGATAATATTAGCTAGGCTGAAAAATGATACTGCGAAATTAACAAAACCTTCAGCAGTCTCTTTCCATACAGCATCTTAAAAGAATATATATTCTCCCTGTAAATAAAACACTAAAAAAATGTGAAAACCTTTCCAGTCAACTCTATATTTACTAATTGCTCAAAATTAAAACAAGTTTTAGAAAGGGAGTGGGGGTGCAAGTAAGTTAATCTCAATGCTAAAATGATAAAACTGACTAAAACCGGGGTAACAAGTACATGGTCCATAGACACCCGACATCACTGACCCAAGAACAAGAACATCAGTTTAAATTGGGTCAGGTAAGCAGTATGCCCAAGGTAGAATAAATGAAAAATAAGTTGGTTTGCCAAGCTTCCTGAATGCATCCACCAAAATAACATATCCTGACACTCTCCTGCTTATACCTCCCCATGACTCTACTCTGGACTCCAGACACACAGATCTTTTTGTCCTCAGTGTTCTACACATGCTGTGTTCTCATACTGCAACATTCTTTCCCTAAATGCTTCAATCAGGTTCGGCCCAGTGTCACCCCCTCAGAAAGCCCTCCCATCCTTTTCCTTTTTCTTCTTAAGGTTTCTTCACAGCATTTAACACCACTTGTAACTCAATGTATGTCTATTTGCTTGTTTATTATGTGTCTCTCCCAGCAGAATGTAAGCACTACAAGGGCTGGAACTAATTCATCACTGCATTCCCAGTACCTAGAAGCATGCCCAACACATAGTGGGTGCAGCATAAATACTGGGAGGAGGGCTTCCCTGGTGGTCCAGTGGTTAAGAATCTGCCCTGCAATGCAAGGGACACTGGTTCGATCCCTGGTCCTGGAAGATCCCACATGCTGCAGGGCAACTAAGCTACGACTACTGAGCCCAAGTGCCTAGAACCAGTGCTCCACAATAAGAGAAGTCACCACAATGAGAAAGCCTGCACCCAGCAACAAAAATCCTGTGCGGACAAAAACTAAAAAAAAAAAAAAAAAAAAAAAATACTGAGGGGCAAATGTTGAATGAACAAGGACACCTGGCAGTGTTATTCCTATGTTCAACACGTGTGAAAAACTCTTAAAAGATAAAAATTTAAAACTTATTATAAACATTAAGAAATGTATGCCTCAGCTCTGAATTTCCTTAATAAAGGTCATGCAACTTAAGGCTCTCTTTATAATAGGTTGGTTAATGACTTATTTCCTCAGTTCATGGTTCATCACAGAGCTGACAACATTACCTGGATGGTTAACTTACAGCTGCCTTAACAAGTACCCATTAATCTAACTGTTGATGCTGCTACTTCTGAATGATCAGACTCTTAGACTGCCACACCTGTTCCCTGACAGAGCTCTTATCTGTCTGGTTCACTGCCCTATATTTCCTGCCCAGGAAGCATAATAGGCTCTAAATAGGTGCTCTACAAATACTTGTTAAAATGAAAGAATAAATGAAATTTAAGGAATAAACGAAACTTGCATAGGTTTTTCATCTGGGTTCTTATATGTGACAAACCAATCTCAGTTTACCTGCGGTTTGTCTGGACTTCCTGTGGTCATGAATCTGTTTTTGTTTTTTAAGTTTAATGTCAGATGAACAATACAAAGATCTGCTTTTGTCAAGGGAAGTGCTAAGCTGTTTAAATACAGGCAGTAAAGAAAAGGTTGTAAAAGTAGAAAGTCCATAATTTCAGAGTTTTAATTTACTTTCTCTACCTTAAGAGCAAGCACTAGAAAAATAAGGAGTTCAACATGTATTTCAGTTTTCCGGTAACTTTGAAAACATGCACTTTAAGGAAAGTACTATTATTTCGTATTTTACCATAAAATGTCTGCAATACCTTACATATTATGTCATGAGCCTTGCACTGATTACCCTAAATTGTTTCCAATCTAAAGTCTTTCACTATATTCATACTTATGGAGTAATGTCACAAAAAGTATACCTATAATTTGCTAGAAACTTTTCTTTCCACTTTCATATTTCAAATAAATCAGTATTACTTAATTAGTATCTATATCGCACACAGATACTCTGGACACTACGGGTACCTCCTCCTAAGATAAGCACAATCTAACTGGCTGAAGAGTGAGCGTTTTTCATCTATACACGTAGAGTTCAAGACGCTTCCTCCAACTTCTCGCCCTCAATCTTCCAAATCGACAAGGTCAAAAATACCCTTTAAAAATGTCACTTCTACTTTGAAACACGCTGCACTAGATTTCTAAAAAGAGTAATGAAATTTTAAAAGCTCCTAACAGCTTCACGCCTATACCGGATTAAACAAATCTTCCAAAGTCAAACTAGCCACGTCTAGCTTCACTCTAAGTCAGCTTGACAGTGAAGCCCCAGGGGAATTCCCACCAGCACTTGGAACCAGACTGCCACTTTTCAACCTAACATAAGATCAGGACGCATAACCGCAGAAAGAAAAGGTACACATAGAAAGAGGGGTCAAGTTCACCTTGGCCGTCCTCTGTGCGGGGGGACGGTCCCTCAAAGAGGCGTTTCGATCATAGTGTTAGTCGCTCAGTCGTGGCCGACTCTCTGCGACTCCATGGACTGCAGCCCGTCGGGCTCCACTGTCCATGAGATTTTCCAGACAAGGATACTGGAGTGGGTTGCCATTTCCTTCTCCAGGCGATCTTCCCGTCCCAGGGATCGAATCCGGGTCTCCTGCATTGCAGGCAGATTCTTTACCAACTGAGCTACAAGGGAAGCCCTGTTTCGATCATAGATCAGCGTCAATTCGTTAAAAAAAAAAGACAAAAAAACCCCACACCAACCCTCTGATCTAGGGCTCTCGCTTCACCCCTCCTGCCTCCAGCTCTTTACAAACGCCCCTACTCACAGGCTTGACTTTATTAACTAAATCGACCTCGTCTAAGGAGCAGTGAGTCACAAGCTCGACGAAAGCCATGGGAAGGGGGGGAAAACGAAAGCTGAGGCCCGGGTGGCGGTGGCAGCGGCAGCAGCAACAGCAGCAGCAGCAGCGGCGGCGGAGGCTTTTCAGGGGCGCCAACAGCTGACTTCGCGCCGGGCCCGAAAACCCGGGCGGAAAGACCAGCAGAGACAAAGGCGGGGAGCTTCGAGCACAAGGCGGGGGTGGGGGGAGAAAGAGAAGACAGCGAAGCCGGGATGAAGGCTGCGAGGCAAAGGGCGGCGGGCTCAGCGCGAGCTCCAGCTCCGGAAGGCCGACGCCGCGACCAGGGCAGCGCCCGCCCGCCCGCGCGCGCGCCACGCAGGAGGCGGCGGACCGCGAGCACCAGCCCCCCGCGCACTCACCGCTGGGAGCTCCGTAATGGCGGCAGCGGCGGCGAGGGCGGGGACCCCGGGGGGGTGGGGGGGGGGGGGCGGGTCCGCCACAGCCAGTCACCGCCGCCGGCATCTTTCGAACCGGCTCCGAAAACCTCTGAGGGAGTGGGTGAGGGGAAGGGCGGGGGGGGGGGGGAGGGGGCGCCGCGCGCCTCGGGAGCATGCGCGAGCCCTCAGCCAATCAGAGCCGGGCAGGAGGACGCCGGCGCAGGCGCGTTGCGAGGCAAGGCCCTCGATCTGGAAAGCGCTCCCTCACCTCCCCCCGGTCCAAACAAAACAAGGGCGGGAGCGCGTGCGCGCGCCAGAGGGCCCCAGAGGCGGCTTCCACCTGAAGGGCAAGGGGCTCGGTTCGCAGCGAGGGTAGGGGAAGAGGGGGCGGAGCGGCCGGGGAAGGCAGACCAAAAAAAAAAAAAAAGCGCCACCTCCGGGGACGCGAGCGCCCCGCCCCCTCCTCTCAGGGAGCGGCGTCGGCGCCCCGGGCGAGCGGTCCCTGCCGCCCGCCTTCGGGGTCCAGCGGGCCCGCGCCCGCTGCCCGCCCGCCCGCCAATTCCGTCCCGCGTTACCTCTGCGCTCCCCACTTCCTGGCGCCCGCGTGCTGCGAGGCTTCTCGGCTCCGCTTCCGCTGCCGCTCACCGGCTCCGCCACCGTTGTCCTCCAGGCCCAGCCGCCGAGCTCTGCCGCCCCGCCCCCCTGCTCGCGGCCCCGCGCGCGCACTCGCGCGCCCATCCCTCGCGCCGGCCCCGCCCCCCCGCGCGCGTCCCTCGCGCCGGCCCCGCCCCCGCCCCCCCGCGCGCCGTTGGCCGCGCCCCCCACAGCCCGTGGGCGCGGAGGGTGCGCGCGAGACTCGCCTCCCCCCGGTCGGGCACGCGGGGGCGCGAGAAGGCGGGCGGGGCCGGCGCGAGGGACGCCGGGGCGGCGCTGATTGTCCGCGCCTCTTCCGCCGGCGCCTCTCGGGTGGCTACCGTCGTCTTGGCTGGCGCTGTGTCGGTGTTCTCGGGTTCCATCCCTGAGTTTCCACTTCGGCGCCCCGTCTGCCTTTGGAGGGGACTGGCCTTTCCCGCTCCCTAGTTGAGCACAAGAACGACCCTCTTCTTTGAAGACGACGAAATGATTAGAAACTCAGAGAGCGTAGAGTGTGCAGTTACCTCACGTTCGTTCCTATGAAGGCTCCTCACAGGACGCAGGAATGCCTCAGGAAAAGAACTGTAGAAGTTGCTTTTCTGGTCAATGAAGCGGTCTCCTAATCCACATAAGCAGGGAGTGTCCTCAAGAAGGAAACTTCGGGATTGGAAAGGGAATTCCCTTCGAATTTTTACGTTAGTACCAACGTGCTTAGGCTATGTACGTTACCGCTGAAAAACGTTAGAACTTTTTCAAAGTCGGTTTGGGGAAAATTTGATGTATCTAAAGTAGTAGGTGTTTTGTCGGGGGTAGAGGGGGTTTGGTTACTGAATATACTCTTATTAGAGAAATAGTAAACACTACAATAGCCTTGAGGCTCAGAGCAGTGTGACAGGCAGTCGAATGCGTGTACCTGTCCATCTGAAGATTTACTATGAAACCATCTTAAGCACTTTATAACCCAGCCCTCAGGCTCTGGCGTTGCCGTGAGCACTGTTAACTGTCTCACCAGCTTTCCCAGGCACAGCCATCCACTCCATCCGTTCCAAACTCAGCTATATAAAAACGTCACTACAACCACAAATTCCTTACAAGGTGAATGTTACCATTAATGTCCCAATGGCATTACTAGTGCCCTGGCATCCTGGTGTCCCATTAATCATGTTCACAAGGAGCTGGGGTCATCTCATCACCGTTTCTATCTTTTGTCTCCTTTTAAAAAGACTTCCATTTTTATGTATTTATTTGCTTAAAACATCCTGCCTTTCTTTTTCCCGAAACTTTCTTTACCCCCATCTCAGACAAGGAGCTGACACAGATAAGAGCAAACTAGATTCCACCTTTACACAGATTTTTTGCTTAAAACACACACAACTTACTCTGTTCTTTAGAACACATATACTCGAGGGGAGAAACCCTGAAACACAATTCTTCGTGTGCACACAGAGGTACTTGCACACACGCCACCCCCCCCACCCCCACCCCAACTAGGCACTAAAGCTACCATTTCCTTAAATCTGAAGGTGTTTTTTCACTTACAAAAAAGGACTTGAAGTTTTTATTAGACATGTATATTGCTTGAGGCATTTTACCTCTGCTAAATGTAATGTCTGGTCAGTTTTGATTTTTATGCTTAGCCACATCTGAGTTAAGACTCCATGGGGGTATGGTTTTATAGTTTATCTCACTTGGTTTTCTTTGAGCTATACTAGTAAAAACATCATTCAGTTGTGTTTCTTGAGAAACAGTGTTACATGATGGTTTTTGTACCCTTTACTTAAGCTGTTAGGCTGTCTGACATTCTGCACTGGAGGGAACATAGACCTGCAAGTTGAAGAGCAGCTCCGCCCTCATGGAGTGTGTGGAGGTTGTGATCAGAGCGTCAGTAAGACCCTCTTGCAAAAAGAGACCTCTCACACTGAAATCAAAATCCCTGAAGTTGGCACCATTCATTCCTTTTAAGCTTCACTCTTCTAAAGTACTTTTAAAATGCTAATATCAAGGAGAGCTGACATATAGGCCTCAAACTGATAATTGAGAATTCATTGTTTTAATCTCTGAACTTGAAAATATAAAGCTTTCCATTGCATAGTCAGGGATCAGAAGTATAAGAACTCTGAGTGTCTGCATAGAGGAGGAGCGCCTAGGAGAAAGAAAAGGAGTAAATGTGCTGTTGTCTGTGATGACTTCACACTTCTGCCCAGGGCCATCAAGGTTAGAGGAATGACTCAGGAGTCCCAGAATCGTGAGGAAATATAGGGTTTTGTGAACTAGAAAAGCCCCAAAATGCAATTGCAGCATCTCTAGTTTTCAAGAAAAAAATCCATTTTTTTCAGAAGCCAAGTCCTTGTTGAAACTTTAGCAAGTTTTGCAGACTTCATGGCCTGTTGTTAACGCAATAGTTTTTCTTTTTTTTTTGGCTATTCTTCACTAAGTGATACTTAAGTCTATTAGGGTAAAAGGTCATGTTTTGTATAGAAAAACAAAATAATGTCACTTTGGAGATTTAGGCATAAGGATAGAAGAAGATGAAACAATTTCAGATTCCAGGAGTATTCCAGACCAGAGCTACAACACTGCCTCATGAGGTTGAGCATGAAAGACACATCCACCTATTTTACTCACATTCTACTGTGTGTTAACACAGACGTTTGAAGAATAATTCTTGATTGTCTGGTGGGGAGAGATGTTTCTGTTCCTAGCAAGTCTATCTTTGTTTTCCCCATAAATCAAGGCCAATTCTGTAATTTCACACAGAAGTAACCAAAAGCCTGGCTGGAGATTGGTTCCTTAAGAAGGTATGTTCTAGTAGAACTGGGGGTCACTTGAGTTTTCTGGTTTCCAGTCAGGAAGACTGGAAATGACTCTCAAATTTGGTTGCAGCTTGAAGAGGGATGGCAAGAGAACAATTTATACTATTAGGACCAAAAAACAAAAAACAAAACCGGAGGCTGACGAAGACATTTAATATCACTTCACCGCTGCCACCCTTTTAATGGTTTTTCTCTTTTATTTATTTCCTGAGGCCAAGACCCTGGTTTAGAGATAAGTAACAACCCCGCATCCTCCTCTGCCAGTGTTGCACTTTCTTCTACTCACTGGTGACAATAATTTTAACTCCATTCATCCTAGCAGTCATCAAACTGAAACACTTCTTTCTAAACTTTGAAAAATTCTGAGTCTAAAATATGTCTGATCCCAATTGTTTTGGATATCATATATCAGAATATACAAACCAAATAAACTTTCCAAAATAACATTTACCCTCATAAGTTCTCCCCCCATATATATGTGTGTGTGTATATATATAATATATGTATTTACAGTGCTGGATGAAATCCATTAATTTTGCCATTCACAGATTGAGAGCCTCTGTTCAGATGTCATTAGCCCTCTGGTGTTCAATTGGAGTCAATGTTTCTAGCTTCTTGAAGAGATCTGAAAAGTGTTAATGCCAAGAGTTTACTGTCATTTTGAGGAGGGTAAGTTTTAAAAGCTGTCCTTTAAGTTTGAAGTGGCTGATATATTGGATGAACTTACAATTCAGTCTTCAAAGTAATAAAAACACTTGGGAATGTTTTTACAGGTGTCTAATGCTGAAGCTGAAACTCCAGTACTTTGGCCACCTCATGTGAAGAGTTGACTTACTGGAAAAGACCCTGATGCTGGGAGGAATTGGAAGCAGGAGGAGAAGGGGACGACAGAGGATGAGGTGGCTGGACTGCATCACCGACTCGATGGACGTGAGTTTGAGTAAACTCCGGGAGTTGGTGATGGACATTGAGGCCTGGCGTGCTGCGATTCATGGGGTCGCAGAGTCGGACACAACTGAGTGACTGAACTGAACTGAACTGAATCAAGGTCCCTAAGGCACTTAGTCCTGCATCTCTTAGGGAAAGAAACAGGATTTGCTTTCAAGCCTGGCTCATGTCAGTTTCTGGGAATTGTATGTGTTGAACCATGTTTCCCCCCTTTTAAACACCAGAAGCAAGACAACCACATTTTAGACATTATAAAGACACTCTTGATTTGCCAAACTTAACTAAAAATCAAAATATATCCAGTGTTGACAGTGTAACATGAAGCAAATTTGCCAACAGTACCATTTTCTCCCTCTGAACCTACTTTGTGACTCTAAGGGCAAATCATACTTGCAGGAAGATGTCTGAGGGGAGCCAGGCCTGTGATGGTGGCAGGAGATTAAGTGACAGTCAGATCAGTGACAACAAGGGTGGGGGACTATCATGGTTTACCTGCTGCGAGGAGGTTGGGTTAGTGTGAGGCAGGACCTTCAGTTTTTAAACCAGTAAAGTCCCAGCAGAATGAGCTGGTCACCGTAACACATCTTTCCTTCATGGTTATGGGGAAATTTGAGAGAGTTTCTTTAAAGAGAAAGATATCCCCTCCAATAAAACCCAGTAATTTAAAACATGAATCAAAATTTAACTGGAGACAAAAGACATTTTTAAAAGAATCATTAAATTGGACCCATTTGTTAAAAAACAAAACTGAAGTCCCAAAAAGATGATGATAGAAAGGAACTTTCCCTGTTATAAAACAAAGTGAAACTGCACAGTGGTGAGAAAATGAAATTTTTTCAAAAAGGGAAAATACCATAAAACACTGGCTTTGAATATTCCTGAAATACTTGCAGCAAGGTTGTCAAAATTTCAACCCAAAGTTTGGAAAGAGCAAGTTTCAAGATTGAGACTCAGATTGTTAGTTCAACTTTTAAAATTTAAATTTTGATTTATCAGTGATGTCTTTGTTCTTCTCAACAGAAAAAACATTTTGACCAAAAAGGCATAAATTTCAAATGTTCAAATTTGACATTTTTATGTCTCTGCTTTACACTTTACTTGAATGAGTCTATGATACTTTAAAAAATCCTGAAATTTAGTCTAACCAGCTAATATAGCTGTCTCTTTATCCAAAGTAGTTAGCATCTCCTACATTAGGAACAAGGGCAGAGCTGTATATGACATAATACGCATTTCCCCCAGAATATGTATTTTTAAGTACTTGGTATTTTTAGTAGTTTGTTATGGTTTTATAGCAAAAACTAGTTATTTTTTCTTTCTGTCATAGGTAGGGCAATGTGTAACTTGCAAAGGATACCATTAATTTATGCCCCCAAAAGATGTTTCTCCTTTTGTTTTAATGCCTTTCTTACTGAATCCTAGGAAAAGTGAAAAGTAAAAGCTGCTAAATCTCCTATCTGTTATCTGTCAGAGGAGAAGCCTGAGATTTCAGGGCATCCTAGGAAAAACAAAACAATAAAAAAATTTTTTTAAACTACACAAAGAACAGTAAAGAAACATGGATGGGCAAACCATGATCTACAGTTAATGAATGTAGTACAATTTTGTATGTGGCTATGACTAGGGTTGTAGAATGTGATAGAGAACTTTGGACACAGGGAGGACAGGCCCTAGGTGCTCCAGGCAGAATGCTGGGGGCTTTATCTCTCCTTTAATTAATCCTCAAAACAACCTTATGAGGTGTATGTGTTTATAGATGAGGAAACTTGAGGTTTAAACAACCCAGACAGGTTTGCATTAAAGACTCTATATTTTTCCAATTCCAATACTCCAACAAATATCCACTATACCATTTTCCCAAGTGTAGAATAAAGACTTCTGGTGGTAAGAGAATATTTATTTGGGAAATCACTGCCTTCCAAAAAAACCAGTTTGTGAGTCTCAGCGCTGACACTTGCTAGGAGCAAAACTTCTGTGGCATTTAGATTCTTACTGTTGAAAGCAAGCAGTACCAACTTATATATGTACCAGAGGGCTGGTGCAGACTGAATTAGATGGCACCAAGTCATGCGGATGTAGAAAGGGCTTAGTATTTTTGTATTACAGACGAGAAAACAAAGCCTAAATGTTTTTTATGACATTGTGCAGGAGACAGTGATCAAGACCATCCCCAAGAAAAAGAAATGCAAAAATGCAAAATGGTTGTCTGAGGAGGTCTTACAAATAGCTGAGAAAAGAAGAGAAGCTAAAGGCCAAGGAGAAAAGGAAAGATATACCTATGTGAATGCAGAGTTCCAAAGAATAGCAAGGAGAGATAACAAAGCCTTCCTCAGTGATCAATGCAAAGAAATAGAGGAAAACAATAGAATGGGAAAGAACAGAGATCTCTTCAAGAAAATCAGATATCAAGGGAACTTCTCATGCAAAGATGGGCACAATAAAGGACATAAAAGATATGGCCCTAACAGAAGCAGAAGATATTAAGAAGAGGTGGCAAGAATACACAGAACTATACAAAAAAGATCTATACAACCCAGATAATCATGGTGTGATCACTCACCTAGAGTCAGACATCCTGGAATGTGAAGTCAAGTGGGCCTTAGGAAGCATCACTATGGACAAAGCTAGTGGAGGTGATGGAATTCCAGTTGAGCTATTTCAAATCCTAAAAGATGATGCTGTGAAAGTGCTGCACTCAATATGCCAGCAAATTTGGAAAACTGAGCAGTGTCCACAGGATTGGAAAAGGTCTGTTTTCATTCCAATCCCAAAGAAAGGCAATGCCAAAGAATGCTCAAACTACCGCACAATTGCACTCATCTCACACACTAGCAAAGTAATGCTCAAAATTCTCCAAGCCAGGCTTCAACAGTACGTGAACTGTGAACTTCCAGATGTTCAAGCTGCATTTAGAAAAGGCAGAGGAACCAGAGATCAAATTCCCAACATCCGCTGGGTCATTGAAAAAGCAAGAGAGTTCCAGAAAAACATCTACTTTTGCTTTATTGACTACGCCAAAGCCTTTGACTGGGTGGATCACAACAAACTGTCGAAAATTCTTAAAAGAGATGGGATTACCAGATCGCCTTATCTGCCTCCTGAGAAATCTGTACGCAGGTCAAGAAGCAACAGTTAGAACTGGACATGGAACAACAGACTGGTTCCAAATCAGGAAAGGAGTACGTCATGGCTGTATGCTGTCACCCTGGTTATTTAACTTCTATGCAGAGTACATCATGAGAAATGCTGGGCTGGATGAAGCACAAGCTGGAATCGAGATTGTCGGGAGAAATATCAATAACCTCAGATATGCAGATGACACCACCCTTAGGGCAGAAAGCAAAGAGGAACAAAAGAGCCTCTTGATGAAAGTGCAAGAGGAGAGTGAAAGAGTTGGCTTAAAACTCAACATTCAGAAAACTAAGATCATGGCATCCAGTCCCATCACTTCATGGCAAGTAGATAGGAGAACAATGGAAACAGTGACAGACTTTATTTTGGGGGCACTCCAAAATCACTGCAGATGGTGACTGCTGCTGTGAAATTAAAAGACGCTTGTTCCTTAGAAAAAAAGCTATGACCAACCTAGACAGCATATTAAAAAGCAGAGACATTACTTTGCAAACAAAGGTTCATCTAGTCAAAGCTATGGTTTTTCCAGTAGTCATGTATGGATGTGAGAGTTGAACTATAAAGAAAGCTGAGTGCGAGTGCCTAAGAATTGATGCTTTTGAACTGTGGTGTTGGAGAAGACTCTTGAGAGTCCCTTGGACAGTAAGGAGATCCAACCAGTCCATCCTAAAAGAAATAAGTCCTAAAATATTCATTGGAAGGACCGATGCTGAAGTTGAAACGCCAATACTTTGGCCACCTGATGCAAAGAACTGACTAATTGGAAAAGACCCTGATGCTGGGCAAGATTGAGGGCAGGAGGAGAAGGGGACATCAGAGGATGAGATGGTTGGGTGGCATCATTGATTCGATGGACATGAGTTTGAGCAAGCTCCAGGAGTTGGTGATGGACAGGGAAGCCTACAGTCCATGGGGTCACAAAGAGTTGGACACGACTGAGCGACTGAACTGAACTGAAATGTTTTACAAATAGCACTTATTTTTAGTTAGCTTTTGGTGAAGAGCTTTATAAACTGGCAGGGATACTAAGTGTTCCTTAGGCAGTAGTTCTCAAACTTCAGTGTGCCTGAGAGCTTGTTAAAAGTTTCCTGGGCTCCTTCCATTCCTTCAGATTCTGATTTAGTAGGTTAGGGTCTGTGTATGGGCATTTCTGATGTGCTCACAGGTGATACTGATTCTGCTGGTCTAAGGTCCACACTTTCAATGACCTTAATCTGAGATATGGGCTTCCCTGGTAGCTCAGCAGTAAAGAATCTGCCTGCAATGCAGGAGACCTGGGTTTGATCCCTGGGTCAGGAAGATCCTCTGGAGGAGGGCATGGCCCCCACTCTAAGTACTCTTGCCTGTAAAATCTAATGGACAGAGGAGCCTGGTTGGTTACAGTCCATAGGGTCGCACAGAGTCGGACACGACTGAGGTGACTAAACAATGGCAGCAGCAGCAATCTTAGATATAAACTTAAGCTGCAAAATAAAATAAAATAAACTGCTTTCCAAAGAGCCAGAAGCTATTCCAATTCACTATGTTGCTAAATTTTTGGGCTGGGGATCATTTAATGATGAAAAAGTACTGCCATTCCCAAGTGAGAACTTATTTTTAAAAAAAAAAAAAAAGCACATGCACAAATCAATGAAGGTAGGTCTCTAGCAAATGCTACTGAATTGAGAGTATAAGGCAATTTTAAAAAAGTACTTTTCATCCTTTAGTCCAAAAAAGGTTTGTCTGGATTAATTTGTCATAGGACATGTTCAAATTCTACTTTTGCATGTGAGAATGAACTCTCACCATACCTGGCAGTCTTGCTTCATTTTTCAAATATACCCTGCATCTCCTTTGCACCCATGATTCTGTCTACTTGAACCCATCTCATAAATGTTTAATTCTTTAGACTTCTGTTTAAAATTCTCTTCCTAAAGGAAGCATACCCTAATCCCCTGGTTTATACAGGGAGCCCATTACCTGCTTTCATAGCTCTGTATTTTCAAAACATGTGCCATTTGTAATGCCACACTTGTGTGTCCAACCAACACCTTGCAGTTGAAAAATATGTTTTAAATACTTGAAAATATAAGTTGTTCTCCAAACAATTTGGTAAATCAGGTTATTTTCACCATTCCACAGTGGTCTCATATTAGAATCACCTCGGCAACTTGAAAACAAAATGATGCCAAGGTTCATCTCCAGAAATTCGGAAACAACTGCCCTGGGGTTGAGTCCCAAGATTTGTGCTTTAGAAAACTCCCAGGTGAATCTACCGTGCAGCTGAGCCACAGTACTCGCCGTTCTAGGAAGCAGTTAGATAGGAGTGCTGTTGGAGCTTTGCCGAAGATGGTTTCCTAGAACAGGTAGGAAGACATATTATCAATAAGAGGTAAATATTTCAGAAGAGTCAGAAAGGAAACCACTGCTAGAACAAGTTCAACTGCTGGACAGTCATTTGTTTAGAAAATTTCAGAAAATCTTGATAGTCTTATTGTTGTTCAGTCATGTCCAAACTCATGGACTGCAGCACACTAGGCTTCCCTGTTCTTCACCATCTCCTGGAGCTTGCCCAAACTCATGTCCATTGAAGTCAGTGATGCCATCCAGTCATCTCATCCTCTGTCATCCGCTTCTCCCCTTGCCCTCAATCTTTCCCAGCATCAGGGTCTTTTCCAGTGAGCTGGCTGTTCACATCAGGTGGCCAAAGGACTGGAGCTTCAGTGTGAGCATCAGTCCTTGCAGTGAATACTCAGGGTTGATCTCCTGGTTTGATCTTGCAGTCCAAGGGACTCAAGAGTCCTCTCTGGCATCACAGTTCGAAAGCACCAATTATTCGGTGCTCAGCCTTCTTTATGGTCCAACTCTCACATGCGTACATGACTCTTACTTCTTCAAAAAGTTTAATATCATATTTAACCAAGACTTAATGCATTGTTAAGCTTGGGAAACAGTACTGAAAGTGATTCTGGATGTGCTTATATGGTTGGCACGAGTAAACACCTTTTTTTTTTTTGGTTGCGCTGTGTCTTCGTTGCTGCTCAAAAGATTTTTGGCGAGAGGGGGCTACCCTTCATCGCAGTGCGCAGGTTTCTCACTGCAGTGGCTTCCTGTTGCAGAGCACAGGCTCCAGGCAGGCGGCTTCAGTAACTGTGGCACATGGGCTCTAGTTGCTCCATAGCATATGCAGTCTTCCCAGACCAGGGATCAAACCCATGTCCCCCTGCATCACCAGGCAGGCTCTTATCCTCTGTACCACACCAGGGAAGTCCGAGAGTAAACTCTTTTTAGAGAGGACAGTGGGGGCCCATACAAGTGAGACTGGACAAATCACCAGTGAACAGTGGTATTAGTATTAGAACACAAATATCCCAATGCCAGTCAAGATCTCTTTTCTACTATGGCTTACAACTTCTTCCTGTACGACCTCTTGCTACCCACCCAGGTAACATTTCCTTTTTTTTTTTGCCCAGTTGGCTCCTCGGATGGCCTAATTTGCTTAACCCTTTCAAGTTTACTGGATACATCTAAGACCTTACAATATGAAGGTCTTATGACCTTATGACAATATGAAACCTTACAGGTTTCAATATGCAGCACTTGCACTGTCAGTTAACTTCTGGTTACTTCATTAGTTAGTCATCTAGGCAACATTTTAACACTGTACTGTATGGTACACTTTAATAGACTGTCTGAATATTTCTAGCTAGGGGAAAGTTAAAACAAATCATCATCATAGGGAAAGAGAGGGAGTATTTTCACTCCTTTCTTCCTGTTATGGACGATGAGCAAAAACATAATTATAGTATGTATAGGATGGCGTCTTTTGAGTACCAGAGTTATCACAGAAAAAATGAAGCAGTATTTTCAAAAAGCCATAGTGTTCCTGTGAAACTAGCTCACCTTCAGTAAAAAGAAAGAAAGAGTTTAAAGTGCCAGCAAAACGAGAAGCAGAGACATATCAGTAGTAATGAGCTCACCCAATGCCCAGTTCTTGGTTTCTAAATAACATTCTCTTAAAAGAAACCAAGGCTCCCAGAAGGAATGGCTGATTCTATAGGTAGTGGTTTCTTGTACTGTCACAAAGTAAGTGCTCGAAAATCTACAGATGAAGAAACGTCAAAGAAACACATGAATCAACCTAAAAGTGCTCCCAAGGCCAAAGCTGGAACAACCTATGTGACAAAATAATGTGGTACTGGATTATAACTCAAAATATAAAATAAATATACATGAATCTGAATTGTTAGTGACTAGCTTCCAAGCAGACCAGAGTAAGAAAAGGGGAAAAGAAAAGCTAACTTTGGAGTGGAGACCTGGCAAACACCACCATAACCACATAGTTAAGGTGAAACATCACCAATGATGTCATGGGAGCATCACATACCGCCCCCCCACCCCTCCATTATGATATGAGAAGGGCACTTCACTTACAAAGTATTTTTATCCCCAACTCATTACCTTAGTCTAATCATGTGGTGCTGGAGAAGACTCTTGAGAGTCCCTTGGACTGCATGAAGATCAAACCAGTCAGTCCTGAAGGAAATCAACCCTGAATATTCATTGGAAGGACTGATGCTGAAGTTGAAACTCCAATACTTTGGCCACCTGATGTGAAGAGCTGACTCATTGGAAAAGACGCTGATGCTGGGAAAGATTGAGGGCAGGCAACAGGGAGTGAGATGATTGGATGGCATCACTGACTCACAGACATGAGTGTGAAGAAACTCAGGGAGATAGTGATGGACAGGGAAGCCTGGCATGCTACAATTCATGGGGTTGCAAAGGGTCAGACACAGGTTATTGACTGAACAACAACAATCAGGAGAAAAACACCAGACAAACCGAACTGAGGAACATTCTACAAAATACCTGACCAGTGATGTCAAGGTCATGACATACAAGGAAAGATTAAAAAACTATCAGAGGCCAGAGGACACTAAGAATACATGATGACTAAACATAGTGTGGTATCCTGGATTGCATCCAGAAGAAAAAGGACAAAAAGGGAAGTGGTGAAAACCAAAGTCTAGAGTTTAGTTCATAGCAATGTACCAATGCTGGCTTCTGAGTTCTGATAAATGTCCACTGGTAATGTAAGTGAAAGTCATTCAGTCGTGTCCGACTCTTTGTGAGCAAATGGATTGTACAGTCCATGGAATTCTCCAGGCCAGAATACTGGAGTGAGTAGCTGTTCCCTTCTCTAGGAGATCTTCCCAACCCAGGGATCAAACCCAGGTCTCAAGCATTGCAGGCAGATTCTTTCCCTGCTGAGCCACAAGGGAAGCCCCTGGTAATGGAAGACATTAATGGTAATAGGGAATCAGATGAAAGGTACATGGGAATCTACTAGATTTGAAACTCTTCTATAAGCCTAAACTTATTTCAAATAATATATTCATTAAAAAAAAAAAAACTTGGCACATGATTTCTTTGACATGTGACTTCAGGATTTGGTAACACAAAATGATGTCTCTTTGGGCATGGGATGGGTGGTAATCCTAACACTAACAGGTAATCACTTTCCCTCCGAGGGATACATGTGGTATCTGAAGCTAGTGAGCACACAGTGGATCTCTCCCTAAACTACTGGAGGATGTTGAGACTTATAGGGCTCAAGTGTATTGAATAGGAAAGGTAATCGTCTATAAGACTAATAAATTGGGATAGTGAGTAGAAAAGTGAAAGTGAAGTCACTGAGCCACGTCCGACTCTTTGCAACCCCACCGACTGTCTCCTACTAGGCTCCTCCATCCAAGGGATTTTCCAGGCAAGAGTACTGAAGTGGGTTGCATTTCCTCCTCCAGGGGATCTTCCCAACCCAGGGATCGAACCCAGGTCTCCTGCATTGCAGAAACTTTCCTGAGTCACAGGGGAGCCTTAGTGAGTAGGAGGGGCTCCATTTCAAGGCGTTTTTTACTCCTTAATGAGTAATTTTACTCTCATGGCAAGGAAGCAGCCTCAAGCTGTTCAGGAAATCACTCACTATGTCCAAATGTGCCTTATCAGAGAGGACAGATAAAACCTGAAACACCAGGGTGCACTGAAGCAGCCTCTAGTTCATGCAGGAATTCCAACCCTAAGGAAAAATGACTCAAGTAGCAATGAATGAGAGGTCTAAACGACCAGACCCCAGGTGCCAGTGCTAGGATGTTGGACATCCCAGGTCACGTAGCTCAAGTTCACAGAGTGACAAAAAGAAGTCGTGAGGAACTTGCTCTGAATGAGCTGATGGTTGTAAACATATCGCCAAGTTTTATCTAAAGAAGTGACAGAGAACAAAAAAGGAAAAGACAGAACAATCAGGGTCTACATCAGGTCCCTGATGTTGCAAACGCTCGTGAGGTTTGATCACCTGCTAAATGCTGGATTGAAGGTCAAAACAAAAAGCAATGCGATGTAGAATTTTATCCATATGAAGCCACAGAAACAGAAAGAGTAAGTGGCTCCCAGGGGCTGAGAAGAGTAGAGAATGAGGAGGGACGACTCAAGGATACCTTGTCTAGGTTTTTGGCTTGAGGAAAATGTTCTGAAATCAGATAGTGGTGATGGCTGCACAGTGGTGAATACGGAAAATTTTGGGTGACTTTGAAAAATCATTCACCTTTGGCTGCACTGGGCGTTTGTCCCTGTTTGGGCTTCTAGTTAGGTCGGGCGGGGGCTACTCTCCCGTTGCGGTGCGCGGGCTTCTCACTGCAGCGGCTCTGTTGCTGCAGAGCGCGGGCTCCAGGCCAGGTGGGCTTCGGGAGTCGCGGCTCCCGAGCCCTAGCGCGCAGGTTCAGCAGTTGTGGCCCACAGGCTTAGCCACCCCGCAGCATGTGGAGCCTTCCTGGACCAGGGAACGAACCCATTTCCCCTGCATTGGCAGGCGGATGCTTTGTCATTGGACCAACAGGGAAGTCCTGGGTGTATTTTATAGTATGTGAGCTATATCTCAATAAGAAAAAAAAAAAAACATAAAAATTAAAAGGAATGCAAAAATGCTCCTCTCTTCAAAACGGGGACTGTAGGAGTGCATAAAGGCCAACAGCATGGAGAAAACTGAAAAACTGGATCCTTTTTTTTTTTTTTAAAAAGAATAAAATTTAAGGGTATTCTCTGGTAGTCTAGTGGTTAGGATTCTGTACTTTCACCACTATGAAAGTTCCTGGTCAGGGAACTGAGATCCTGCAAACTGCATGATGCAGCCAAAAAGAAAATAAAAAAAGAAGAAATCTTAGGTAACGAAAACAGCGAATTACATCCACTAGCCTAAGACTACTTTTTCTAGCTTAGCATCCTTTTGGTTTGAACGGAGTCATTTGAAAGAAAAAAATGTCAAAAAACCCATAATGATAACTTGTTTGAAGAGTGGTTCGAGAACAGATAAAACTATCTTTGGGCTAATAATTGTAAATAACCTACAATGTATTTTGAAATGTTAAGAAAAGACAAAAACCAAATCAAAGATCTGCCAGCATAACAAAGGGCAGACACTTCTTAGTGGGTTAGTATGCTGATGTAACATGTAAAATTCTAGCTTTCAGTTTCCATAAAAAATGTGAGTTTCCATGAGAGTAAAGACTGTCTTATTCACTTATATTTCCTGCACTTAGAACACAGTAGATGCTCAGTAAATATTTACTGAATGAAACAAGTTCATGACGCAGCTATGAACTGGCTTGCTGGTTTTCGCAAGAATCTAAAATGAGTTTATTTTGAAAACTGGCATCATGTTCTTCTGCTAGAAAGGGAAAATAACTCATTTTAATGTAATCAGACACTAAGTTAGCTGGCTTGAATACAGGCACAAAGCGCCTTAATGAGTGAGCCAGATCTTAACGGACCTACCTCTTCCCAAAGGGAAAGAGCTTCAAAGTGAAAGAGCTGCAGGTATGTCAGTGCTGTCCATGTCATCTATTACCTTAAACCAAACATCACCAAACCTTGCTTTCAAGTAAGAAAACTGTAGAGAAAGTAAGAGTCATGACGGTGTTTCTGCATTTCATCTGGTACAAGTGTGGATCAATTTGCTGGTAGTTTGCCACTGGTAACCTTGCTAATCCCATCTAACATTCTGTATATAAAGCAACAAGTTACCCAAAAGTTACTTTGGAGTCTCCTCATCACAGTTCATGTTACAGATGAGACTGCAGACACTTATTTCTGTTATTGTACTATAGATGTTTATATAGCTGAAGCTTTTTTCAACCCTTGAATTATTTTCCCCCTGATATTCTTCTCTTTCCTCCAATCCTTACACTTGTCCACATCTGAAATACTGATGAACAGGGTATCACTGCTACCTGAAGTTCCTTCCTGGCTAGACCCCTGCAAACAGCAGCCACTGATTTCCAGAAGGCAGTTCCCACCCCACACCCTGTGAGTGCTGCCAGCACCTAAAACTGCACCACATTCGGATTTCTGGCTCGGAATCCTCTGCACTTTGATTCTGGCAGCTGTTAAAACTCAAAATAACAGAATCGAGTTGCTTCTTCCAATGGAGGGCTCCCAGGCAGAGCCTGTGGTCAGACCCTGAAACAGCTTTTCAGGCTCTGTCTCTTATGACAGCAGCTGTCACCTGCCTGTCACAAGACTTTCAGGACTTTGTTCTTGGAGAACAGCCTTCGGCTGCTTCACAGTGGGCTCTGTGGGCTCCTGGAGGGGGATCCTGTATTGTGTTCAGCTACAGTCGGAGAGAGAGAACGTTTCGCTGCCATGGAAAGTTTTGTTCTTGTGCACTACAAGTCTTGCCAAGTCTCTCAACGTGAGCATCTCTTCAGAGATGGAAGCCAGAACTCTGGTTACTCAGATACAGAATACAAGGCTGCATATTTGGGAGCAGCCTGGCTTTCTTCATAAAAGCACTTTGTAGGGTGATGGCCTACAAATAATTGAAGTGGAAAGCCACTTGTAGAGACAACAACTCCATCAAAGGACACACACACACACACACACCCCAAACACACACACACACCAACCACAGCGCTCCAGTATCTGTCAGAGAAGCAAAGGCCCAAGCCACAGTCCACTTTATACTCACCAGAATGGCTTGCATGAATTTGAAGTTGGGTAAATGTGATTTTCACACGTGGTATTGGTTTGGTTTTAAACCACATGCTCACTTATTTTAAGAAGCGTAATTTAACTTTGGTTTCTTTAAAAGACATCTTTGGGTTTCTTAAGCATTAGAGGTAGTGATGGTTTTAAGAATCACTGGTATTGGTCGTTTCAAACGGAAGTAGTTTCCCTAATCCAAATACATGCAGTGGGACACGCGGGGATTTATAACGGTGCTGCTGGCTTTGTTCCTGCCAAGGATGTATTTTTGCTTGGTGTTGTAAAGAAGCATCCCTTGGACTTCAGAGAAGCTCCCCCACCCAAGCATGAGTGCCCTCCTTTGCCCACAGAGCAGCCTGCCTTTTCCAACTGCAGACACACAGACACACACTCTCGCCCGCCCACCCCTCAGAAGCGATCTGGATCAGACAACCCGGAGTGAGACAGCACCTCCCAGAGATGGGCGCACGTGCAGCAGCTGTCAAAAGGAGAAGCCACTTGACTTTCTTTTAAACTTGCAATGTTTGCCTTTATTTTGTTCTTTATATTTTGAAAGTGAAAAGAAATAGTACTGAGTCAATTTCTGTTTTTTTTTTTTTAAATATTTGTTCTATGTATTTACAAGCCTTAAAGTTGCTCTAAAGATTTCAAAAGTATTAAGAGTACTTTTCCCAGGGTAGCACTTTTTTTTTTTTAAACAATTCTTGGAGTTCTCTGGTCCACAGCATTTCTTTCTGTTCCAAGGTTATGTATGTTTTGATTACTATTGTGATTTTTTTATTTTCTGAAGCAAGCTGAGAGGCAGGCAGAAAGATCTGATGCCAAAAAAAAAAAAAAAATCTTTCTTACCTTGTTCACCCCAAACCTTCTCAAATCTGGACTAAATACTATGCTTTAAAACAAACGTGAGGTGCATCTGAAGGGGAGGGAAATTTATTTCTCTGCTTTTCTATTATACAAGTTGTTTACAGAAACTGCAAATTAAAAAATTACACTGGCATTTGCAGTCCTTAAAATAAATTAAAAGTTCTCAACTTTTTTTTTGTTTTTTTTTTTTTTGCTAAACAGATGTGTTTTTTTTTTTAAAGTATGAGTCCTCGTTTAAAAAGAAAAGATTAAAACAGAAAATATTTTCTATAAATAATACATGTATTTTGGTTTTAGTGCTCCCGCCCTCCGGTTTGAAGGTTACTTTTTCCAGTACCTTTTTCCTCCATGATCACCTTTGTTTCTCTTTCCCCTCTCCCACTCGTGCACACGTGGGGGTTTCTGCGAGAATTGGCCTTGCTGCACTGTGATTGGCGAAGACGTGAACCTTTTTAAAAAAATACTTAAATTGTTTCTTTTCTTTCTTTCGTGTATTTGAAGTCTTAGTTATCCTCGGACTCCTCCTCTGCCTCCCGCAGCCAGGTGAAGAAGGCGGTGACAGACTTCAGGGCCACGCCCTTCCCACTCTGCTCCGCGGGGTCCTTGCTACTCTCCCACTTGTAGAAGGCATCCTCAGAGATCACCTCCTCGTCATACAGGCAGTCAAAGAACATCCGGAGCAAATCTGCAAGGGGGTGAAAGGAGACCATCGGTTTGGGGGCGCTGCGGCCGTGAGGAGGCCGCACTCCCATCCAGGGAAGGGATGGAATTCACTGGCAGGACGCCCCGTCGGGGTCACTTCATCACACTCCCTCCTGACAGCCTAAGAGCAAAGTCATTTGTCTAAAGAATGAGAAAAAATTTAGGCAGTCGGAACTAGTTCTTATTCCAATTATTTTATTCAGTTTGAACTGTTTTCTGATATTACTGAGCTGTTTGATGTTACATAGTTTTCAACCTGAACACTTAAAAATACAAGAATGATTTTTTAAACTTTCTTTTTGATACATTTTCTTTGAGATTTTACGATAAAACCATCTAATTTTTATAAATATTGGGAGGAAAAGGCAGAATGTACTTTCTCTCCTCTAATGTTGTTTTCAAAATGAAGAGAGTAATAATTCATATGAAAAACATGGGTAGAAACTATCTCATCTGGATTTTATCCAGTGAAATGATAGCATTATTTTCAGTGCCCAGATGATCTGGGCAATTTTAGTCTTCTGTTTTACTCTCATCATGGAAACTCAACTTATTGTTTCAAAAAGGACAAATTTATAGATAGAATATCTCTTCAGTTATACTTTGAGGACTGTTCCAATCCCTCCCTTTATTTCCCAAAGGGATTTAGCACTACTAGCCAAGAAGAAAAACTCTGCAGAAGCCACAGCCTAAGGAAATGCCAAAGAATTACTTCAGTGCTATCTCTGAAATAGCCATATACTTACTGGCTACTTTCAGAAGTTTCAACTGAATTTTCAAGATTTAATACGATTCACTTAATTTACCAGATCACTAACACTTGGGTGTTCGAGTTACCGTATTTGTCTGGTTAGCCAGATCTAACTGTAACTCTTAACTGAAAATTAGTCTAAAATGCCTTCATGTCTTAGTTGGGTATCTGAGGATTCTGACAAGTATCACCCTCTCTCATTATTAAGGCCTGGGTCCAAGAAGGTGGAAAACTGTACTGCACAGACGCTAATGCCACGTGCCCTAGACCTGCACTGTCCAATAGGGTAGCCGCTAACCACATGGAGCTACTGACATTTAACATTTTAAGTTCAGTTCCTTAGTCACAGTAGCCACATTTACGTGCTTGACTGACACAAGTGGTTCATGGTTGTCTTGTACTGCATGACAGATGGAAATCATCATGGCAGAGATTCTTATAAGACAGACGTGCCCGAGAATGAGGATTAAATCTGCTCATCACCTGATTTAATCACTGAGATTAAATCTGCTCAATGATTATTTATATATCATTATATAAGTAATATAAACTAGTCTTCTTGTCATTTTCTCATAAAAGTCAACCACTTAAAAACATTCATGTTTATCAAAGCTACAGGCTGATTGAGTTTTTGTCACTAGGGATTCTTCTATTTCCCACTGTTTAAAGCCCATCAAACCATCTCTCGAGTGCTGCCTTGGATAAGTTACCCTCACCCATCAGTTGAGTTGACTGGACGAAGAGGTAAACTTACTGGCGGGTTGATCAAGTTTTACTATCGATGCTTGTAGTGCATAAAGTGCTTGCAGCTCCTTCTCTGTATCTGAGTCCAGGTATTTGAGTAAGATCGGCACTCTCTGCTTGATAACAGCAGTGTCCACTCGGAAGGTCGAACAGTCGGCTGGAGGAGACAGAAGAACTGAGCATTAACACACACAGTTGTTTTCAGTTTTCTGAATCAGTAAGACATACATGACCCTGCAGGGAAAGAGGAACCAAGGGGGTCTGTGGTAAATATTTTGAAATGCCAAATTTTCTAAAATCTTAATTAAAACAAAACAACGTTATTGAATTTGTTGTAATACTGCTTCTATGTTTTCGTTTTTTGGTCGTGAGGCATGTGGGATCCTAGCTCCCCAATCAGGGATCAAATCCACACTCCCTGCACTGGAGGGCGAAGTCCCAACCACTAGACCACCAGGAGAATACATGAAATTCTTCCTGAAACAAAAAACAAAAATATGGAGGAGGATGTATTTAGAGTGCTGGGCTCCCTCAAGAGTAGTGCACTCAGTTCTTTATCTTTAATCATAATTAAACAGGGACAGTGGTCTCATGACATTCCAAACCATAAAAACAACATTAAAAAGGAAATTATAAAGAGAGAGTTCATTTACATCTCTTAAGAAGGGTAAAAGAATTAGACCTGTTGTATTATTACTAGCAGTTGTTGCTATTGTTTAGTCACTCAGTCATGTCTGATTCTCTTCGACCCCATGGAATGTACCCCGCCAGGCTCCTCTGTCCATGGAATTCTCCAGGCAAGAATACAGGAGTGGGTTGCCATTTCCTTCTCCAGGGGATCTTCCCGACCCAGGGATTGAATCCATGTTTCCTGCACTGGCAGGCAGGAGGCCTAAGCCACCAGGGAAGCCCCGTTATCAGCAGGATGAGGACTAGCTGTGACAATGGCAAACACCACCAGGTGTTTAAATTCATCTGACAGAAAATCTTGAATCTTGGAGCTATCTCTATAATGATTCTGAACAAGTTTTCAGCTGATAGATTTTTTTTTTTTTTCTATTTCAGTGACAGAAATGTGGGCTTCAGTCCCAGGCCAAGTGGATGACCTCGCTAAATCTTGGTAAAAACTACGTGCAGTTCAGACCGTTTAGAGTCTCTACCAATCAGAATCCTGTCTGTCTATGTAATTCATAAACATTCAATAATATTGTCTTATCAGGTCAACATAAAACAGGAGAAATAATTGGTATTTTCTTTCCTCATACATGAATTTACATAAAGTGGCTTTTCTTTTGAGATTAGCCCTTCATCGACATTGGACAAGAATATTCAAATTGTTCATTTTAACTCGGGAATGGAAGGCAGTGGAGCCTTTGAATGCTGGAGGTGAAAAGGAAAGGAAAAGTCACACTCGGCAGACCACCGTAGGAGCAGGCCCTGCCGTGCTGCTGACCTGGGGAGCAGAAGGCCCACAGCGGCTCTGACAGCTGGGCCCGCTGCAGGCAGAGCAGCTGTCTGCGCCCACGGCCCAGGACCGCCAGGCCCTGTAGGCAGAAACGGCGTTCGTTTGGCACAGGAACTGCGCTTTACAGTGCCGCTGGTAAAGGCAACGTAAACTCTGACCCGTATCATCGGCAGTGGACATAGGGGGGATTTTCAGATGTTACCTTCAGAAATACCACTTACCTATAATAGCTGCTTTGCAGACGGCTGTCATTAAAGCTCTAAGGAATGTAGGCGAACTCATCTGGCTTTCATCTAGATTAGCCTGCAATCAAAAGTAAACAGAATAGTTAAATGTACCCTTGGCACACCAGAGGTATTATTTTCCCCTAAACCAGGCTTCATCTTGCACTAAGGGCACATGAGATCATGTTCAACTTTTTAGTAAAAATTAGTCTTCTGATTCACCAGGAAATACTGGGGCTATCACCAGTTCTTTCTGAGAGTGTTCTACATAGCAGTATTTTGTTTCCGGGGAGCTTACCACTCCATATCCTCTGTTCATTCAGTTAAACAGTGCTGTGCACTATATACATTTGGAAATGCAACTGTTTAAAAGCATTTTCCCTTTTCAATAAATAAGCCATCTTAAGATGATCTTTCCAAATCTATAAAGTTGAAAGAACAACTATTCCGCAGCTACAGAGTATTTTAAGGCCTACTTTGCTCAGTACTGTGCAACTATGTTTAGATGTGCTAACGCTGCTTTTTCATCTTAATTTTAATGTGAATTAGAGGCTAATTTCTAGAATTACCTCAAATAAACACCTCAGGTAGTGGTGAGATAACTGTTCCTCTTTTCTAAGGATGGCAAAAACATGTATTCTGAGGTAAGTTAAATAGAGTAAATGAACCTCCAACTTATTTTTTAGTTTATTTCTCTTAAGATCTTATCTTTTTGATATAAAATACTACACTAAACCAGATGGGAAGCAAAAGGAGAAAACACACAAAAGCAGCCATTTTCTAGGCAGGTATTTCAAATATTTGCCAGAGTTTATGTTCCTTATGCCTGTGAACAGAATTAATGCTTATCTCAGCTTCTTTTAATAGCTTAGAATACCACAGCACAGCACAGTATTTTCTACTTAAAGAGTCACTCTTAAAATAACCAGCTAGGAAAAAATTAAAAATGCCATTTAAAAAGGTATGTGTTACAAAGCTAAGAATTTCAAAGATATTTAGAGATCAGTTTAATGCTTATGAATTTTAGAACTGATGTATATTAACCAGCAGCTCTCTCTTTGCTGAACACCTAACCTCACAAATATCACTTGGGAGGAACTGGTGGTTTCTTGAAAGCAGAGTCAAGAGTGGTTAACAAGTCAGATGGCTAGCCCTGCAGGATACTGGCAGAGCTGAACAGAGAGGGCCAGGCCACCGTTCGCTGCTGCTCTCGTCCCACAGGACGGAAACGTGGCGCTGCTGCTGATAGCTAAGGCTGAGAATAACTTGGGGTAAGAGCTGTGTAGAAAAGATTTCATGATGGTTTATGTTTTATATGGTTTATGCTCATGTACCACTTTAAATAACATACAGACTGAAACCATGGCTGGTCTAGCCCAGGAAATTACTTCTGCAAAGTCTGAACAATTATTTTTGAATAAATGAGAGAATAAAAATACACCATTACTCTCTGGCTCAACAATACTTTATAAACAGGTTGTAGAGCTATTTCAGCTGAGTATAAAATCCCCAAAGGATCAGATTTCAAGTAGTCAGAGAAAAACAAATTAGCTAGATGTAATTACTGATAGATAAAAACCCTTCAAAACCATTTGACTGTTTCTTCCATTTTAAAGAAATGAACCATGTATTTCTTCTACCAAATAAAGCCAGACACTATAATTCTAGTTTTTAAGAAGAGAAAAGACATGAAGAAAAGTATCAAGAACACTAAAGATGAAGCAAAGATATTAACAAAAATGCACAAGAACAATACGGAAAATGGGTCTGCTAATTGGAAACAATAAGCAAAATCAGATTATTGTATAGTACTAGTATCAGATTTACAGCAACAAACACCTTAGATGTACTGTGAGCTCAGTGACCATTATAATGTTTTTGTTTCCTTGATCCTTTTTTAAAATTCACCTTTATTAGGTATCATTTACATTCATTAAAATTTACCCTTTGTCTTATTTTTAAGGAGAATAACTGTTGGCCTGGAAGAAGCTAAATAAATACTACTATTTAAGAAAATAGGGCCCAACATGGATGAAGAGGTAAAAACAGCATCATTTGGCAACATATGAGAAATAAAAGACCAAATCGCTGAAAGAGAATGATGTTCAGTATGCAAATATTGACCTGACTTCTAAAACATAAAAGAAGGTATCTGAGGTCAATAATATACCAGAAAGCCTGATACTAATTCTATCCTAAAATCTACAACAAACTATCATATGAATGGTTTAAAAGTCTTACAGAGGAAAGAGACGGTTATGCTAAGAATAAATAAGGACGAAAAAACCCAAGTCATGCTAAACTAATCTCCTCTCCTTTTCTGATATGATCACCATATGGCAGCTCCGATGGATAAAGCTGTAACTTTCCCAGAGTTTAGCAAGACTTCTGACAAATTATAATAGTACTCCCTTGTGGGCAAGATGAAAAGACAAACTGGATGGTAGGAATGATGTGAAGTAATAAGCAAGCTAACAGCTGAAATGTCCACCAGGATGGCGACGAGATCTGGTCCTAAAAAGCAGGCTGCTGTGTCCTGGGGCCGACTCTACTCACACACGTTCCCCGTGACTGGAGTGAGGGCAAAGCTGACACAGCAATCCAATGCAAGGAGGGTGCAAAGTGAAAAAGATGGCAAGCAAAATGTATGACCAAGTTAGAGTTGAAAATGTCCTGAAGACTTTTATAAAAAGTGCCTAATTTAAGATCTAAATAGAAATAAATGTTCAAAACACTATTTTGGCTCAAAAAAGAAATGTGTAAGTTTGGGATGGAAGAGATGACTAACCTGTAGAATATAAATAAGTGGATACTACAAGACTGAATGGACCGGTCTGGGTTCACTGTGGTGAGCCTGCCAGAAGCACAGTGTTAAAAAAGAAAGCAAAAAATGCCGAAGTACCACCTAACTCCATACTGTTGGCCCACAGTTGATGGTCACACTGTTTACACATGTCACTTAGAGAGGCATGTGCAAAACACAGGTTACGTTTGTATGAGAATAATCAGACAAGGGCCTGGATACCAAGATTTTAAGAAGGAATGAAAGAACCTACAGGAGGAGTCAGGAATATATCCTATTGACTATTATAATTTACTTTAAAAAAATATTCCCAATCAGGTGAGGTGATAGACTATCCCATAGACAGGAGGGAAAATAGGTTAAAAAAATTATGAGAAGCTTCATTATTTCTCAATGCCTGGAAATGGTTAAAGAAACAACAACCCTTTAGGAGGACTACAAAACAAGAGTTATATAAGACAGAGAGAACTAGATTAGCCCCCCATGGCTTTCTTTCAACTTGGATTAGTACATGATTCCATGAAAATGTGCACAAATAAAACACATCTACATAAACAAAAGTTAATATTTAAAGGAATATAGTAACAAGTTAAATACAGACATGATAAATGGACTCTACAACACAAGATATTAAGGTATGTTATGAAAAGGTAAGCCAGCATATTTCATAATAATTACATATTTATTAATTTTATCCAGGGTAGTATCTAAAATGTGAGAACATGAGAAAGAAATGAAAATTTTTGAATGGCAAAATGTAGTGTATATACTAGACTAATGAGAAATCCAGAAAAAATGGTTTATGTTCTGAGTATTTTTACTAGACTTTATAAAAGACTATGAATCTTTAGTCTTTATACCTCTACCCAGTCAAAGATCTGTTCATCATTTGCCTTGTCCTCAATAATGAGTTTCTCGAGTCGCTTATACAGCTCTTCGGCAGAGAGTTCTTTCTTCAAAAGTGCTTCAGAGGAACAGGAACTGTCAGACTCTAAAAAGTCCAACTTCTGAAACATACAAAGTTAAACATATTAAAATAATTCAATATTATTATCACCCTGTGAAAAAAACAAAGTCATGGGCTATCTCTTCTATCTCACGTGCAATCAAAATGATCAGCAGAAGCCCATCTGTATTTACAGTTCTGAAAGATTCTAAATGCATTATTCTTCTGAATATACCATTTTTTTTATACTGAGTATCTCTGATTCTCCTTACTTTTCCTCCAAATCATTCTGAGCTTCAGTCTTCATTTTCAATATGTCTGATCCACACTATTAGTTTCAACTGTACAATATAGTGATCTGACTTTTGTATATACTGTGAAATGACCACCACAGTAAGCCCAGTCATTCTCTGTCACCTTACAAAGTCGCTACAATGCCACTGACTGTTCTCTCCAAGCTGCACATTATACATTCCCATAACCTACTTATTTTGTAACTGCAAGTTTGTACCTCTTGACCCCCTTCACCTGTTTCACCCCTTCCAATCCCTTCTGGTCTGGCAACCACCTACCTCTTCGCTCAATCTATGGGTTTTTACTTGTTTTGTGGATCCCACGTGTAAGTGAAATCAGGCGGTGTTTGTCTTTCTCGTATTTCATTTAACCTCATACCCCTGCCTGCGTCAGTCTTGCTCTCAGCGGTGACACAGCTCTAAGGCAGGGCAGGTGTACCAGCAAGGATACAATTTAACTACCCTTCTGCAGCCTATGATTAATATCACTATTGTCACAGAGCAGCTGTCAAAAACTCTACAGCTTAAGTTTTGTCAAGTCCTTCAAACACCTCCTGACCATTCTGAATCCAAGTGTGAAAAATGATGCCATGTAACTCTTTGGTGAGTATTTTTTTTTTTTAAAATCAATAATCAAAGTGATATTTCATTTTCTAGGGTATAAGGCCATGAAGTATATATAAGTATGCTTTACTTTATACAGCTTCTCTATGCGAAACCCATAAAGATTAAAATACTAAAGATTATTTACAAATTTTTCTCTAATACCATAGAAGACTCATATATATTCCTATATCCTCCTTGGATCCATAAATCAAAAATTACCTGGAATTCTGTAAAAAAAATTCATTTTGTTTTAATTGTCTTCACCATGTACGTAGCACTTTTAAATAACATATTCCTATAAAGCTTTAGAAACATGATTCAGTATCACAATTTTTCTGATTCAACATTGATAAATGTGTTAACTACCACATTTCAATATACATACAAAATTACGAGATGATGGCCGTAAGTTCTTTTAAGAACAGGCAACTGATTTCTCATAACCTTGAAACATTCTCCAAATTTGTTTTAACATTATCTTAGATGTTAGAATACCTACACAGAATACCTCTTTAAGCCACCCTACACCTACACAGACAACTGGAGGTCTGGCAGCAATTAACATTAATAGCAAAGTTAAACATTAATTACACTGCTCATTAATAAAATGATCTAAAATTGTGAAAGTCTTTACCATGGCCTAAAGAAGTCAGTGGTGAGCTGTGAAGTTTAGCTTTTTCACTGGAGAGAAAACATTTATCCCTCAGAATCCCTGTGTTTCTGTGCAAGCCATCTAATCTTCCTAGAACCTAGAAGGCTGGGCTTCAAATTTATGGATCAGCTCATCACTATCTTTTGTAGTATGTAACAGGGTTCCCAGAAAAAGGGCATTACACCAGCCACTTTAGAAGAAAGCTAAAAGTCAAGGTAAGGATGGCCAAGTTTTCTGAAGCCTCATTTTTCTTGTTTTCTAAACATTTTTATTAATAACAACACTATGCATAGTTGACTGAGTTCCTCTCTACGCTCAGTGCTTCTTAAACATTATCTCTCTTTTAATCTTCATAAAAAGATAGATATTATAATAAGCATTTCATAGGTAAGGAGTCTGAGGTTTAGAGAAATCAAGTAATTTTAAAGTCTTAAGTGTGAGAAAACTGGAATCTGAACCCAGGTTCATCTGACTTCAAATAAGGGTGCTACATGTTTTCATTTCTTTTGGATATACACCTAGAAGTACAATAGCTGGGCCTTATGGGAATTCCATGAGAAATCATCCTTATGCAGCTATTTTTGTAAATTATGTCTTTATACAATGTATGCCCATTAACATATATTTATCATTTTATGGATTTGCCTTTTAAATCATAATCATTCAGTAAACAAAAAGGAGTTACAAATGGAAAACAAGATAATGCTTGATTTATATTTATCTGTGTGGTTACCTTTACCAATTATCTATATTTCTTTGCATGGTTTTGAGTTGCATTCTTTTGCTTCAACCTGAAAGACTCGGTTAAGGATAGCAGGTGTACTAACTAACTTAGTTTTAATCTGGGATGTCTTCATATCTTCCTCATTTTTGTAGGAAATACTGCAGATATACAAACAGTCTTTAAATTTTAGTACTTTAAGTATATCTTTCCAATGTCTTCTGACAACCATAGTTTCTGGTGCGAAATTGGCTGTTAATTTTATTGAGGTTTCTTTGTATGAGATGAGTCACTTTTTCTCTTGATGCTTTCAATATTTCTTCTTTGTTTTTGTCTTTCAGCAGTTTCACTGTTTATCCTGCTTGGAGTTTGTTGAAATTCATAAATATGTAGATTCATATCTTTGATCAAATTTGGGAAGTTTTCAACCATTATTTCTTTAAACATTTTCTTCTGTCCCTTTCTCTCTTCTCTGGGGCTCCATTATGGTATACTGATATGCTTGAAGCTGTCCCCTAAGTCCTTAGACTCTTCATTTTTCTTGATTCTTTTTTCTTTCTGCTCCTCAATCTGAGTAATTCTTCTTTTAAAGCCTTTTATATGTTAAATGGATTAATTTTTCAATATGTGTTATTATAATTAAAAGGTTTTTAAAAAATAAACAACTATAGGGACATTTTTATTTAAAAAACTCAATGATATTGTTTCATATAACAATGCCAGGAATTTCATTGGGAAAACAATTAATAAAAGGTGTATCTGCAAATACTAAAGACGGATTTTCATCATAGTAAATCAGTGTTGAATCAATGATTCCTGATTGAACAATTTCAACTGCGCTATTTTCAAGTTCACTGATTGATTCGTCTGTTCAAACCTGCTGGTGTTTAATTTTTCCTTCCAGCTTTTGTCACTTTTCAATTTCCATTTGGTTGCTTTTTATAATTTCTACCTCTTCACTGGTATTCTCAGCTTATTCATCATTCTGATTTCCTTTATTTCTTCCTTCGTGGTCGTCTTTAGCCACTGGAGCACAGCTGAAGCCCTGGTCTAGTATGCCTAATGTTTGGGCTCCCCCAGGGATGCTTTCTGTCAGTTTCTCTTTTCCCTTTGAAAGAGCTGTATTTCCCTGTTTCTTTGCATGCTTTATAATTTTTTGTTGGAAACCAGACCTTGCAATGTGCTAAGTCTGGACATCAGATTCTCTCCTTTACCTAGGAGCTGCTGACGTAGTTATGTGTTTATTTAGTGACCTTCTGACAAGGACTGTACTCCTTCCTTTGTGTGGTTCCTGAAATCTCTGACCCACTACCTCTGCTGTCAGCCAGTGACCTTTCAGAAATTTCAGTGACTATCTGGACCTGAGGAGAAAAACAGAGAGGTGTGGGGAAGACTCTAAAGTGTTCAGTTTAAGTTCTGTAACAGACTCCATCTGAGAAGCTGTTTCAGAGTGAGGAATGGAAACAAGGTCCTGAAATGGATTCCTGGTGAAGTGGTAGGCATGTTAAAAGACACAACGCCAGTCTCTGGAGGACAAGGTCGTTACTGCTCAATCTGGCATCAGAAAGACAGAACTACTGTCCTTTCTGCTGTCTACCACACAGCTGCAGGCTGGTAGCTTTCTAGGCAAAATACCTGAAATTTACCACACTCTTTTTTCATCAAACACTGTCCTGGTTCTGGCAGTACATTTGTTCCACTAGATTCCATTATTTCAAAATAGCTGATTCTAACTGTCCCAGCTCAACAGTTGTTTCAGCAGAGGGACTAACTCTGGATCTTCTTTTTACTTCATCTTTCCTACATCTATGCATGGTTTTATAATTTTAAATTAACCTTATATTCCTGTGATAAACCTACCTGGTCATGATGTTTTATCTTTTTTTGTTGCTGTTAGATGTGACTTGCGAAAATCTTGTTGACAACAAATTTAGTAAACAAAATTTTCTCTATGGTAATTAGGAATTAGTCTATAGTTCTCTTTTCTTGAAATGCCTTTGTCTTGTTATCAATGTAATGCTGGCCTCATAGAATGAGTTGGAAAATAGTCTCTCCTGTTCAATGTTTTGAAAGAATTAGCATAAAAGTTCTACAAAATTAGCATTACTGTTTCCTTTAACATTTGGTAGAACTCATCAGTGAACTCATCAGAACCCTGAGTGTTTTTTGTGGGAACACTTTTAACTGCTATGATTTCTTTCACAGATATTCACGTTATCTGTTTTTCTTCTTGCTCAAGAAATTTACTCATTTCAACTAAGCTGATATGTTGACTGGCATAAAGATTATTCATAAAATCCTCTTATCTGTTGTTATTTTGTGGAGAATACGTACAATGTCACCTCTCTCTTTTTGTTAGAAATTTGTGCCTTATCTTTTATTTTTCCTGATTAGTTTAGCTAAGGGTTTATCAACTTTATCTTCTCAAAGAACCAGCTTTTGACTTCAGTGACTTTTCTCTATTCTTTTGTTTCACTGATTTCTGCTCTGATTTTTGCTATTTCCTTTTTTCTATTTACTTTGGAGTTTTATTTGCTCTTCCTTATTCTAATTTTTTAAGGTTGAAGCTGAAGTTAATGATTTGTGACCCTACATCTTTTCCATACAGGTGTTTAGTGCTAAAAACTTCACTCTAATACTGCTTTAGTTGTACCCCACAAATTTTTATGGTTTGTGCTTTTACTTTTATCCAGTATAAAATATTTTTAAAATATCTTTTATGATTTTTTATTTGACTCATGGGTTATTTAGAAGTGTGTTACTAAGTTTCTAAATACATGTTGCCCTTCTTAAAGGTTAGTTTATTTGGAAGTCAACTCTAGATTAACTGGTATTTTCTCAGCACTTTAGAATTATTCCACCATCTTTTATTGTCATCTATGTAACACTTTGACTGACAGAATACAATTGGGCTTTCACTGTTGTTTTAATATGCTTCTTTCTATCTACTTTAAAATCTTTTTCTTTTTTGGATATCATGCAGTTTCACTACAATGTAACTACTCTATGTAGTATTCATATATTTTCTACAGATTCATATATTTTTCAGTTCTGGAAAAGTCTTAGCCACAATCTCTTCAAATAATGACTCTTCTCCATTCTCCCTAATTTCCCTTCTAGGACTCCAATTAGACACGTTACAGACTTTCTCTTTCTAGTCCCTAAATATTATTAACATCTATCAGAATTCTATCTAGTTTCTTCTCTTTTTATATCTGCCCAATCATATTTGCTCATTTTTGTGACTCTTTTTAAAATAGTGCTATTTTATGTTATGAGTTATAATTCTATTATTCCAAGTCTCCAGAGTCTACATCCTGCATTTATTGCCTGTTTACTCTCATTCATGGTTACTTATTTCACTATGTGTTAAATGAACTCTTAAGTATTAACTCATACATTTGGATAATATTAATTTGTAGAAAATAAGAGGTAAGTTGAACATGTTTTCTCCAAAGAGCATTTTGGTTTGGTGCTCGTGGAGCTGGGTTAATACTGAACTAGGACTATTCCAGCTTCTTCAACATCTCCAGGAGCACTCCAAGTGGTATTAGGCAACATGCCCTTCACATGTGCTTCTGCTCAGTTGCTTGGCCATGTCCGACTCTCTGCAACCCCATGGACTATAGCCCACCAGGCTTCTCTGTCCATGGGGATTCTCACATGTGCTTACTGCTCAGAATTCATATTTCATCTTTGGCTTTTCTCCCCCTTATTCATTTTGTTATTTGGAAGTTTATTCCACGTTCTATGATCCCAGCAATGAAAGATAAATTACGCCTTATGTAGGTTCTTATTATCATGGCAGGAGTGCTCCTTAGTGTATCTAGATTAAAACCAGAAGAAAGCTAAAATCCACTGTGAATCTAATGCCTTTATCCAACTTAAAATATACATGCTTTAAAATCATTTTCAGATTGCTTTATTATTTTCTTTTAACCTAAGAGTGACTTTTTTCTCCTATTGCTGAATTTGTTGGCTATCTTAGCAGTTATTTTCCTCAGATGTTTTCGGATTTTGATTTGCAGGATCATTTTGAGAAGAATTTTTTGTTTTAGGACCAGATTATATGGATTGTGGAGCTTTCTGCCTTGTTGTGGATTTCTGGATCCAGTTACCAAGTCAGTAGGCAGCTTAGTTAAAGTTCTATCTACAAGACTGTACCTACTTCCTAACACTTATTTATCGAGTTTCCACTTAGTGATACGCAGTAAACCTGTCTCCAACCTTCTACCTTGTAAGAGGCTATTACCCTACAGATATAACTTCTGACTTGTTTCTATCTGCTTTCAGACCCAGAGCTCAGAAGACTTGTAGCTTTAGCCCTATTACTCCTGCTTTATTTATCAATTTCATTCCTGGTTCAAGGACACATGTAACTTGTTTTTAAAATGTGTCTAATTTCTTAAAATTTTCCTTTATTTTTAATCCATCATCTAATGAATGCATAGGCAAACAGCCATGAGGTTGTTAAAAGTTCCCAGACAAGAACTGTGATTGGTTCCAACAAGAAATCAGAAAATATTTCTCCTTAGGAATCATGAGTCTTTTTGAAGGTAAAGTGGCCTTAAAGTATAAATGTAAAATGACATCTTGACCATGATTCCTATTTTGGTCTAATTTTAAAAACTGTAAAGAATCTACCTGCTATGTGGGAGACCTGGTTCAATCCCTGGGTTGGGAAGATTCCCTGGAGAAGTGAATGGCTACCCACTCTAGTATTCTTGCCTGGAGGCTCCCATGGACAGAGGCGCCTAGCAGAAGTCCATGGGGTCACAAAGAGTCAGACACGACTGAGCAATTTTAACTTTCACTTAATAACTGGAATACTGATGCAATTACTTTTATCTCCTCTAAGAAACAAACGAAACACTAACAAACAGGAGGTATAAGCCTTGCTGCCACTCACCTGCTCCAGGAGAAAATTATGTACATCTTCCCCTTCTGGTAAAAAGTCCTTCCAGCTGAGGTCAGCCTCCCGCCATAGGGCTCCCACTTTCTTATGGCTCTAAAACAGAGATTAAGTCCAGTTCATTTACTTCTACATTGGAATGAGGGGAAAAAAAGTTAAGAGCGCAGAACTGTGAAGGCTAAAAAACTGAAACTTTTCCCTGTGTTGATATGAAGTTAATTTCTTAGGATTCTCAGCTTTTAAGCTGAGAAGTCTGAATGTACATAAATGTAGTGGTAAATGAAGTACAGTTGCTTAAGGTTCGATAATTTCTTTTACCAGATGACTTATTTGGGGATCGGCAGGCTTGATGTTCGATGTTTTTTTTTTTCCTGATGTTTTTTTGAATATAATCATCTAAAGAGTTTAATTCACACAGCTTATAAATTCAAAACTGTCTCTTTTCCTGGACACTGCTGTATGCATTAGTGATTAAAGTCATTCAATAAGCCTTGCTGCAGGCCCTCATCATAGTAGGTTATCATTATGCTACTTAACATGAGAATGATTAAGGAAGTTACTGCTCCTGAACAAGGAAGGAGAATTATTTCAAGGGCAAAAAGAAGTGCAAGGTTGAGCCTAACAAACAACAGAGAAGAGCCGCTGTCAGCTGGAAAACTGATGAGGAGGTTCCAGTCCACTCCCTAAACCAAGTCACAGTGATAAAGGAAAGCGTCAGGCTTTGAGGCTGCCACTGTCATCTAAGGAACACAGACTTGATGTTTCACAGACTAACAGACTAATTTGCCCAAGGCATAGCTGATAACCTGGCAGAGCTAGGATTTAAACTCTAGGTTAATTTCAGAGTTTATGTTCTATGAGAATTTTGTTTTAGTTAGGAAGAGTGAGAATCTGCTTTCTGTTTCTACAAGAATTTGAATTCTAACAAGAATTTGAATTTTAAGGGATAAAGTCAAATAGGTAGAAGAGGAGGAGAAAATTCTGGATCTAGAAAATTAGGGTTCAATAAAAACTTCAGTGCCATCAAGCAAAGGGTATTAAAAATATATAGTAATCAGCTAGAACTAGAGATGAGACTATTCAGTATACCTATCTATGAGTAATTATCACACAAATTAGATACAGGGGAACTTCTGCAGATTTAGACAGAGAAATGATATGCTGTTTTGTTTTTTATCAGTGCCTACAAAACAGTGAAATCTATCATACCAGTATCTCTTGCTCTGGTATGAATAAGTCAGAAATCACTCTAGAACTTTCTAAGTGAGTTGTTTTGTTTTGATGTTTCTCACCCCAGGAGTTACATCACCTTTCTCTTTGGGAAGCTATACCACTTTTCCAAACCTCGTAACCTCTAATATAGCATTGACACAATTTTTTGGTTAAGATTGGTCTGTCTCCTCTTCTAGTCTATAAATTCTTTGAAGGTTTAGTCATCTTTGTAGACTAAAATCCCAGCAAAGGGCTTTGTAGAGAATTATGCAGTAATTCTAAATAAATTCTAAAATAAATGTAAATTTAAGGTAGAAATTCACAATCCTGTAGAATCTTTTTCACCACCTATTCCTTTTTTCCATTAAACAATCCTTTTATTGAAGTTAATGTACCATGCTGCGCTAACTTCTGCTGCACAGCTAAGTGGTTCAGTCTCATATAAACACAAACACGGTCTTCTTCATGTTCTTTCCATCACAGTTTATCACAGGATACTGAAAACACTTCCCTGTGCTATAGGGTAGGTCCTCACAGTGTACCCATTATGTATTCAATAGTTTGAATTTGCTAACCCATATCCCCAATCCATTTCTCCCCTCCCCTTGGCAACCAGAAGCCCGTTCTCTATTTTGAAAGTCTGTTTCTATTGCATAGATAACTTTATTTGTGTTTTAGATTCCACGTATAAGTGATATCAACATGAAATTTTACCACCTATTTCTAATCAGATTGCTTAGCCTTAATCCAAAAATAATAAAATTAATCATTTCATAAATCTCATCTTTCTCTGAAAGCAGAGGAGTTTTAATCAAAATCTATTATAATAAAATATAAATAATATAGCCATTTTGCTTCAAGAGAAAATAAAACACGTCTTGAGATTCTTTAAATTTTACCAAATCTAGCTGAGATTAGATAATTTCTTCCCAAATTACTAAAGAACAGAAAGGCAAATATACCTTTGGAAGAAACTAGACTGAACCAGAGACTTCACTCTCCCCGCCCCCGCCAAATAATAGAAATTAACAGAATTACTTACACAGCAATACCCAAGTTTTTCACAAATAAACCAAGATCAAAATCATGACACAATACACTGCTAAGTCCAACACTAAGTTTAACACTCACCATTTGCTTGCATAGAAGGTGCAATATTTCAGAAATCAAGACTCCAGCTCTTCCAACAGGAAGTAAAGGTTTGCAAAATTCTCTGTAAAAGATGCAAGTATTGCTTAAGTACCTCTGAACAAATTCTCTGTTTTAAAAACAGGCAAACAAAGTGTGCCAAAAGAACAGATACTGTGCAACCTAAACAATACTGGGAAAGTCCAAGCTCCAGAAGATGCTCGAAGTAATAATTTTCAGCAGAAGTAGTTCAGAGACCTCGGGTTTTTATGCCTCATTGAGAAGCTGGAAAGAGGCTTTACAATTGCTGGGTTTTGCCTTTTTCTCTGTTTCAGTGACAGAAGCAATGCAAAGATCAGTCTCACTCTGTTTATGTAAGTTTACATAACTTTAAGCTGAAAGGAGAGAAGTACCTTAGATAACAGGAAGGTGTGAAGCTTGCTTATAAAATATGTTTAAGAAAGGAAGCTTTTCTTTAGAATATGGATGAAACAGAAAGGAACCAATTTTCCCATAGTCTAAATCAGTATTTCCCAAACTATCTTCCACAGTATATTAACAATTATTCCTCAAAAAAAAAGGATTCAACAGTCAATTAAATGAAGCGATGCTGACTGAAACAAAGCTAAATAATTTTTACTTGCTGCTTTGTTTACAGGGCTCTCACAACTTTACTGTGCTATATTCACTTTGTGCTATATTCACTTTGTGAATCTCACAGGGACACACTAATGTGCAGTTTGACTATGTGAACAGTTTTGGGAGAAATACTAATATTTTAAAGAAGAGTTGGGGAAATACTAGCCTACACAATGTAGCAACAATTTCCCATCCCTGTCCAAATCTAGGAGTGCCTAACAGCTCAGTTTCTTTCAAAACAACCTGAGCACATACCATGCAGGTGCCACAATCTGACAGGTTATCACGTGGAACTATAAATTCTTACAGCACTGGAGCAATGAGAGACATAAAAGCCAGATTAACATTAAGCTTCCAGGAGCAATCACTTTCCAATTACATGATTCTGAAGCCATATCTAACGTTAATGAACCACAGGGCTATTATATCCCCATCACTTCTCTAATTTAGAAAAATGTAACATTTTTATACAGAAATTAGAAGGCTTAAAGAGCCACAGGCTGAGTGTGAAAGTCTCCTAAAGCACTAAAGAAACAGCACTAAGCTAAAAGCCAGCTGGTAAGTTCTGCCAGGTTAACGAGATATCCATCAAAAGAGACAAGACAACTTACGCGATAAGTTCTCTCATGGAGATTCCGCCTTCTTTTAGCATGGGAGTCACCAGCTCAGCAAGGTACAACCAAATGTGGGGAATATCAATGGCCATGTCATCTGCCAATTCCAATGTCTCTGAAAAACTGGAAAAGAACAGGAAAAAATCCACATGCAAATGTAATTGAAAAGTTAAGATCAAATACATAGATCAAAAACCAGTCAGTCAACAAATACCCATTAAACAACTGCTATGTCTGGTACTGCTCTAGGCATCAAGTACACAAGCTTTTGATCTCAAAGAGCTGGTATCAGTGTGCGGAGGAAAACAAAAACAAACAAAAGCATATTTGCAGATAAGGTTAATTCTCTGAAGAACAGGACCTAAGGTACTAGGATATTGCTAGAGGGTGATCAGAAAATACCCCTGTATGAAAGCGACATCTGAAAGATTTAATGAAAACAGAGGCAGTCTCATGATGTTCTAGGGTAACAAGCTATTAATTTAATCCCAACTGTAAAGAGTTCCCCGGAGCTAAGTATCTTATCCTCTGAGTTGGTCAGAAGCACCCACGGAAAACTTCGTGTAATACAGACCAGACACATAGAGAAGAAAAGACAAAAATTCTTCCTTTGAGCAGCTTACAATGGGGAAGAAAGCTGTGTGAATACAAAAGAGCCTGACAACATTACTATATAACATCATCATTACACACGTTACAAACAGCGCAACCTCTAAAGAAAAGCTGGTGGTTTTAGGCTTTCATGCTATGGAATATTTCTCAACGTGAAGTAAAGTAAATGGAATTTTTAAATATAAAATTTAGAAACATCAAATACAAAACATCAGCACAGTCTTATTTAGGCTGGAAATCATAGCTATTCATTTTAAGTATAAAAACATAATTCAAGACTGTTAGTCATTCCAAAATAGAATACATTGAAAGGCACAAAAACAAAAGTGAATTTAACTATAGGAGATGTATACATAATTACAAGGAAATACACATAATCAGAAGGTGAATGAATCAAGGGGTCAAGGGCAGGTGGTATCCTTTCAGACCTCTGCATACATAAAATATGTGTGCTTTTTCACTGCAATTCCAGTTTCTAACCAGAGTGTGCTACTCTTTTTACCTACCTGAGAGGGCTACACATCATTAAAATGTTTCACTTAAGAAGAGGTACCACTGCAAGGCAGGGTCACTTTTCTGAAGGTGTCATTTCAAAACAGTTGGCAGCTCAGCCACATTATCTAACTCTGGGCTTCATGAATCCCAAATGGCAATTTTGTGACCTCACAGCCTGCAATTATTTGACACCAATTTGCTATGAACAGACTCTTTCTTGACTGTTCACTTATTATGTACACTTCCAGCTTGGTTAATGTGCCAACGATGGAACATAATCTGGCTGGGCTCTAGGATTTCTAGATTAATTATGTGTAATGCCTCTTCATGTTTCATGGTTTAGTGGTATAAACTTGTCTAATGAGCTCATGAGATAATCGCAGCAGTCTTGGTCTTGAAGTAGTGTGTCTAAACTGTTCTTTTCATCTATTACAACTAAAAGATACTCATATTTTTGCCCCAGTTTTCTACTTGTTGATTAGTCAGTTTACCATGGTACAGTCTGCAGAATACCATCATCGATCAAATCCATACTGATGATAAAAAACACAGCTGGCTGAACACATGCTATCTGAAGCAAAAGCTTGTAAGCAAATTACTTCTCTTCAAGTTTACTATTCCTAAATCCTTTTGTACGATTTTAAAAGAAAAATCCTAGAGCCCTGTGTGCAGAAGCTGCTTGATAATTATCTCTGTGTCTTTGGACTACTACTTAGCCTGTAACAATGCTTTGCCTAATGTACATTTTCTGCTGGCTGAATAAATGAAATAAAGCTATAGTACAGCCTTGCTTCGTGGTATATAATGACTACCACACTCACTAAACTGCACTTCTGGAGGTTCACCAATGGGACTTCGAACATCCCTCACCCCATTTCAACTACAGAAACTCTATTTTTACTTATTTTATATATTGTGATCCTGTCTAAAATTTAATTGAAGAAAGCCATACATCATTAAAAGTTAGAAATATATTTTTTATTCTAATTTTTTAATTCAGTGAAGTTCTGATTAGACATCTGCTAAAAGGCAAAATAATCTACCACCACTGGAAATGATCTTGTCAAGTAGCATCTTCCACAATTTTGTGTTATGATAACTTTAATAAAAATATAAATCTTGCTGTAGATAATCAAAGAAGTAGTGAAGACATCTCAAAATTAAACTGGTCTGGTATTATTATGCTGATCACTAGAGAATCTAACTACATGTAAAAGAAAGAAAGAAATAAAAAGATAGCCTTCTTATATTCCAGTACCATTTTCAAAGGAATACCACAAAAAAAAGACTATTACCTCACCTATGAGAGCAAATGAGGCCTTCACTTGGTTAAGAAGCCCCTCTCAATTCTACACATGGAACTTAGTCTGCTTGTCCACTTAAGCTCCAAATAGTGTCTTTTACCAAAGCAGAACTGCCTTAAGTGGCAAGAAAAGTTCCAAGAGTAGTCAAGGAGGAGATAAAAATTTTCTTCCCAATAAGCATCTCCAAAAGGAAAATATTAATCTATCAAGATTCCTTGAAGGGCAAATATTTTGGGTCTCTAGTCAACTCCAACTTTTATTGTCCTGCTTTTTACTTGTTTATTACATTTTCATTTGTTCATTACACTTTCAAAGAGATTCCAAATCCATGGTGAACAGTGAGACATTCAACTACCTTTACCAGACAGTATTTACAAAAGAAGTTTCATGAGGCCATGATATTAAATGACTGTACCACACTATCTGAAATGAATCTACCTACACAATAATGTGCTCACCTACCCACCTAAATGATTTGCATCATGGAGTATTTAGATCCAAGTCCTGAAGATTCCAAGGGGATGGTTTGATCTTGTGGAAATGTTTTACATACACCAACTACTATGCTCAGAGGTGATAAAGCATCTATAAAGGAAAAGTGCAAAGGATCTAAGCTTTGTTTATAAACCAGCTGACACAAAGAGGCTATCTGAAACATCTGTCTAGTGTATCTTACTATTCAAGTAGCAATGTATGCTTTGAGCAGCTGTAGGAGAAACCACAGATTAACAGTTGGCTGATCAGGGTCCAGTAAACTTGGAGGTCTTCTTTTTTGTTTTCCAGAATCATCACTGGCTTGGGAAACTAGGCAGAAATGACTTTCAGAAAGCATTGTGCTAGTCACTCGGTTGTGTCCAACTATTTGCATCCCCCATGGATCATCAGGCTCCTCTGTTCAAAGGATTTTACAGGCAAGAATACTGGAGTGGATTGCCATTTCCTTCTCCAGAGGATCTTCCTGACCCAGGGATCAAACCCAGGGCTCCCACATTACAGACAGATGCTTTACTGTCTAAGCCACCAGGGAAGCCACAATTGCTCAGAAGTTGGCATTAAGCAGTGTCAAGATCCAGAATGACCTTGATGCTCCCCTCACAATGCTGAGTAAGGACAGAGATCTTTGGATACTGGTACTAAAAGAGACAGAAGACAAGGCATTTCAGTGACTCCAATGAAATGGCTTCCCTGGACAATATGATCTATTTATAACTTAGGTTTCAGAAGTAATTGGGAAACTATGATTTAATGTGCAAGAAGGCTCTTAGTGGCTACTAACATGGGGCTATCTCTTTTGTTTCCACCTTAGAAAAAATTGCCAGATCTTTCCATTTAGGAAGGAACAGGGATCTTCCTAGGGGTCTTGTCTAAGGATAGCCTGGTTAGGTCTAACTAAGCATCACGAGCTGCAGGAAGCAGGGGCAGAGAAAGCTGAAGTAGCTACTGAGACACAGGTGTGTTCCCTTTTGGCCCAAATGAAATGTGGTTGTGGTAGTGTTGCCAACAGCCGCAACAGCACCACTACCAGTGCAAGTGTGGACACCATGCCTGAACACGATACTTCTTCCTCAGGGAAATGAAAATATTTGAGACAGCCTGGAAACCAAGCTAGCACCTCTCAAGTTCAATTAAGGCCAATGAAACTAGAACACACTCTGTGAGGGCTTTTCAGGGATGAATCAACTTCTGACTATGGTTTGAAGAAAGATGGAAAATGGTAAATGGTAATCTAGCATTCTCATTTTCAAAATTTTCTGGTGAATATATAATAATATCTGGGCAAAAAGCAAATATTTATAAATTAATGTAATAGTCATTATTAAAACTATAGTTCCAAGTTGACTAGGGGCAGAACTCAATTTGTGAGGCTGTAAATATGCTCATTTGCTCTTATTATTTATACTGGTTGGCTTTTACAGTGAGGTGGCCAAAGTTTCTTACTAAGTTAACTGAGTCAGATGGCCTGAATCTAGCCAAGTCACTGAATCAAGAGAAATCTAACTTACTGATGAAGTATAACTTTTTAATGATTCTAGGAACAAATATACATCTCCTGGGACTCTGAGAACACTGCCATTATTCTTCACAAAAATCAAATGAATAATTATTCCTAGGTATATTCAACCCTGGCATTTAATAATTACACTATTCTAAGAGACTGGCCATATCTGAGAGATATATGGTGGTATTTCATCATGTGCATTTAATTTACAAGACCATAAAAGAGATCTGCAAAAAAAGAAAAAAGATTCAACACTGAGAAAAATAAGTTAAACAATGCAGAAATCTTCCTGACATCCCACTCACGGAGCATTCACCCTGAATATGAGATGGAAGGGTTACCCCATCTGACATTTATCCTACAGGTCTCAGTTCCTCTTCTCTCATAGAATGGGTACTTGTCAGCTCTGGCTGTGGTTCTATGTTTAACATTTGAATAACATGGCTCCTAAAACAATTTTTTTTTAAAAACCATATGCAATTTCACTTTAAATACTGATGTTAAAACATAAGCCTAGGCAAGGTTCTGTGACTGTACCACAAAGAACCTATCAATGCATGGTTCTGTGATGATCACAAAGATAATCAGATCCTGATCACATAGGATTTAAGACAAGTGACAGCCAAACCTCATCAACTCAGCCATCAGAGAAATCATAATGAAACCAACCCGAAGTAAACCAAATCAATAATAACGTGGGAGTTACATATGCTTCTATAGGGGTAGAGTGGACAGACAAGCATTTCTGGGCCAAAATTAACCATGGTTTAGTGAAAGGATGAAGCTTTTTTGGTTTAATTTTCCAGAATTTTTCTCACAAAAGAAAGCTTCTTTCTCAGGGTTTACATGTAGGCTGATGAGGAGCTGAGTTTCTTGGTGGTTATGAGGGTCTCTGTTATCTGACTTGCATCATAATCTGTATCTATCTACAATTAGATACAGAAAATCAGAAAATAACCACTAAGCCCTAGCATAATCTATCAAATGCCGTCATATCAACCAACATACATACTCTCAATATAATATACATCAACATATTATGGCAGATACAATTTTAACTTATGGAAACTGCTAAATACTTTAAAAGATATGTACTCTTAAGATTACTATGAAAGAGCCTAGTAACTGAATACCACTGTTGAGTAGGACACTGACCCTCTGAAAAAGTCCTGTTTGCTGAGCTTTTCTGACTGCACCAGCTGATAAAGTAACTGGCCCATGTGATCCCGGGTGATCTGGCTCCTCTCCAGGGTGGACTCCACTCCCGTCCTCACGAACACATGTTGTAGGCCCTGGGCATTCAGCTCTTCCACACACTGCATGGCTTCCTGTTCAAACAGCAAATAAAAGCTTACTCCAAAATAAGGATCAAATTGCCAGAGTGTTAAAATAAGTTTAAAAACATTTATTTAGGACAAAATTGGTAGAAAAGAGCAAGACAGTTTCATATATATAGAGTTAAACATTAATATAGCTCAGTAAAATGCAGGATAATATGGGCAATATTATTGGGCATATTTAAAAATAAAAGTGCATCTTTATAAGGCTAATGTATTTAGGTAAACATCTTCTTAAAGATCACTCAAAAGACCAGAGCCAAAAATGTCTTTTTCTACACAACATGGATCTATATTATGATCATTTAGAAACTTGAAATGGTATATTATGAGATAATATTTAAACAGAAATTCATGTCATGATTCAAAGGCCTTAATGAGATAACTGAGGTAATTCTGTCTCAGGATGCAATATTTGCAAAATCTGCAAAGAAAAATGTCTTCCTTTTATAGTAAAGTTGACATGGTTAGCTGAAGTACTAAAAATCTTTTAGGAAGATCTCGGGATGTGGGGCTTGTAGACTGGTTCTTACCATGGGATGATCTGGCTAGGTCAGTATCTCTGTTCTGGGCAATGAAAGCCTGGCAGCAGGGTCCCTGAATCACCATGACAGCGGTGTGCCTCCCTGCCCTCAGCTACCTCAACTTGTGTGAGTCCAAAATCCTGTGATTCAGTATCTGATAAGATCAGTCCTTGTGAGGGGGAAGATGCACGTGAGACAGAAGCAGCGAGTAAGGCAGGTCTAGGTGTCTTCACCACTGTTCATCTCCCCTATTAAGTTATTTAATACCTCCTCCCATGTCAACTTTTTATCTAAAATATTTTCAAAATAAAGAGAAATCAAAGTAATAAATGTACACCGGCATACCTTTACTGCAATTTAATTAACTGCTGTTTTTCTTATATATGTATCTAAGAAATCCAACATTCACACAATAACATCAACTAAATATCTGATATATAGTACATACTGGAATTTCCACAACTGTTCCCAAATGTCCAAAATAGCTTTTTCATTGTTCTAGGATCCAACTGAAAACCCAACATCACACGTCATGATGTCTCTTTACTCTTGTTTTTGGCCGTGCTGCACAGCTTGCAGGATCTTAGTTCCCCAGCTAGGGATCAAACCCTGGGTCCTAGCAGTGAAAGTGCCAAGTTCCAACCACTGAACCATCGAGAATTCTCTCTTGAGATCCCTTTAATATAAGCCAATCTTTTCTCTCTTCTTTGTGTTTTCACAGCACTGGCACTTTTAAGACAACTGTCACGTAAAACTATTTCTTACATACACTTTTACCCAATCAGTCGGTCTGTTTCCAGCCCCATCTGCATCTCAGGCACATTCATCGAATGTTAAGTAAGTTACCGCCCATCCTTCTAGCTTCCAGAATGGTGCTGCTTTCTACAGCTTATGCTCTTTGTCCTTGTGGGGGTTTACCTCATTTTAAGCCTATCATCATCATTATAAAGCCTTTTCAGGAGAGAGTAAAAATGACAGCAAATACTCAATGCTCAATATTATATCTGAAGTGATTGTCTTCCAATGAGAATTTAGTCACTGCATCTACATACTGGGCCAACTAACTGTATCATGGAACTACTAATGTGAAGCTTCTAAGTTCACAGCAGTTCATAATCTTACCCTTCTCCCTAGTTTCTGATGTTCTATTTCTCGTTTTTTACCTCTAACCTGAAATGACACCCCTAGAATCCCTGTGACTGCCCAATCACTGGTTATCATACCATCGAATCTTACTTCTTTGCACTGAAACACTTTATTTTTGTAGAAGCTACTTATTTAGTTACTACCTATTTTTAGGACAGCTTTGTCTGTATCACCCACTAGAACATAATAAGCTCCATAAAAGACCCATAAAAACAGATTATGTTGTTCACTACATATACTACAATATTGACAGGAAGTATTCCTTAAAATGGGCTTCCCTGGTGACTTAGCTGGTAAAGAACTCATCTGCAATGCAGGAAACCCCGGTTCAATTCCTGGGTCAGGAAGACCCCCTGGAGAAGGGACAGGCTGCCCACTCCAGTATTCTTGGGCTTCCCCGGTGGCTCAGACAGTAAAGAATCTGCCTGCAATGCGGGAGACCTGGGTTCAGTCCCTGGGTTGGGAAGATACTCTGGAGGAGGGCAAAGCAACTCACTCCAGCATTCTTGCCTGGAGACTCCCCACGGACAAAGGAGTCTGGCGGGCTAGAGTCCACGGGGTCCCAGCGAGCTGGACAACTGAGCAACGAGCACACACTCATGCATTCCTTAACGTGGTGACACACTGCAGGAGCTCAACACACAGATCTCACAGAGGCTAAAAACACAAGGTGTGGAGTCAGACAAACATGTCTGAATCCTGGTTCTGCCACGTACTTGCTATTGTGTGAGTTCAGGAAGGCTACTTAATCTCTCAGCTTTGACTTCCTATCACAAGCTTACTGTGAGGACTACATATGATACATATAAGCACTTGGCATATTGCCAAACACAAAACAACTGCTCAATAAGTATTCACTTGTATTACTGTTAACTATAGCACCTATTAAAGTGTTAGGGAAAAACCTTCCTTAGAATGAGCTCTGTAATAAGCCTTTAGCATGACACACCAATACCCAAAAGGTACTAAGAAAAAGTATAGCTTCTGCTCTGAAGCTGGAAGCTTGGATTCGAATCCTGAGTCTGCCATTTATACGACAGAAATATGTATGACCTAGAGCAAGTTATGTTACACCTTTGCACCTTAGCTTTCTCTTCTATTTTTCAGTTTTACTTTTATTTTAATTACAGGATAATTACTTTACAAAATTGTGATGGCTTCTGCCATACATCAACATGAATCAGCCGTAGGTATGCATATGCCCCCTTCCTCTTGCACCTCTAGCTGTGCTAGGGGCTTCCCTGGTGGCTCAGACAGTTAAAAAAAAAAAAAAAAAGCTGTGCTGCCACTTTATAACAATATTATTCATTTTCCAGGAATCTAACAAGTCACAATATATGAAGTCTATTCTTTGGCTTATTTCAACTAGTGTTCTTATCTTTGCTGCATTTTCAAGGATTTTTGAAAAGTACTCTAACTCGCTCAGGAGCAAAACCTTCCTATTTCTAAATTTTGGACAATTTTGGCAAGCTTTTACCAAAGCAAAAGTAGTTAATGTATCTGACAAATAATTTTAACAGATAAGCCTTTGATGACCCCAGATCCCTAAACCAGGTTCCATTATAAGATCCTACAGGTCTCCTAGCATTAATTTTAACTACAATTGAACACTTGGTGGACTTTATCTGTTTATGATCTGTCTCTAACCTAAGACCACAAGGCTCATGAAGTCAGGCAGTATGTGTATCTTACTCATTGCTATCTTAAAATGAAGATCAAGGAGAAGATTAAGGTTAAAGAAGGGCAAACAGAAAGCTACATCTTGAAAAGTCTCACTTCAGCTGTCTGACCCTGGCATATTACTCTTTTGTGCCTCAGTTTTTCCCCTTATGAAGTAAAGAAAAAGTAATGTCAGCTGTACTTTAAAGTTACTATGAGAATGTTGATAAAATGACAGGTAATACAAGGAGCCAGGAATTCCTCATAATGTGTTGGTTTTGTTCATTAATATCAAAATAAATTTGGTTATGCTGTAGTGGGAATGGGTTGTTAGCTGCTCTCCCTTCCTGCCAGTTGATCTTGTGAACTGCTCGGCAGGAGTGCCTCAGTTGTGCAGACTGGAGTGCGCGGGGCTGGGATTACTCACTCCAGGTCTCGTCGGCTCTCGGTTGCCGACTGAGACCAGAACCGAGTCACCCCGTCTCCTGCCACCGGCCTTTCTGTGCCGCTGCTTCCTGTCTAAAAATTTCTGTTTACCTTAAAATCATTAATGTGTAGAAACTCATCAATGATAGATTTGGACTTCCTCTCCATCTCTTCCTCTGACAACGCAGGCTTGTCAGAGGTTGATGTTGCTGGAATTTCTGATTTTGTCACTAGTGAGGATAAAAAAGTGAGAAAGGAAAAATGACAAAAATTATCATTAAAATGGTAGAATTATGGTTGATAATATTTGTGTGCTGTTACATTGTTTTTTTTTTTTAAGTAAAGGCATTAAAACAGATACAAATTTGACAAAGCAAGCCACCTAAAAGTAGAATACAGAAACATTTTAGAATACACACATACTAAATAACTTCATAATCCACAATAGCTACAAGGTATTGAGATATTGATAAATTTTTATAATTAGCACTTTTTGTTCTTTTTAAAAAATCAAGGTATAGTTGATTTACAGTATTATTTACAGTATTTTGTTAGTTTCAGGTATACAACACGGTGACTGAACGCTTTTCTAGAGTATACTCCATTTTCCTACTGTACTGTGACTGCTCTCCACTGCTGCGATGCGGAGGAACACAGGAGGCCCGCTCAGCCACACAGCTGTGCAGAGCTACAGCACACTGGCTTTGGCGGTGGCTTGCAACTGCTTTGCTCACGGTGCTCCTCCTACATGGATGCTCCCTCTCTGTCCCTCACCTGTCCTCCCTGCAACCCTGTTAAAACTCCTCTTTCCTTCAGACCTGAGGGAGGCCTTCTCTAACATCCCCCTGTGTCTGTTACAACTATTGTTTCTTTCATAGCATTTTTCTCCTTTCGTACTTCTATATGGCTGTGGTCCGGGTGTGGGTTGGAAAAGAATCTCCAGACATGAGGCAGGAGAGGAGAATAAAGTTTATTTGAGCGGGAGACGCTGTTAGAACAGTGGGCCAGTTCAAGGAAGAACTGACCTTAAACAGAAGTCCTTAATCCACTTTTATACCCAGGGTACAAGGAGTGGGCTGGGGCTCTTGTGGGTCATTTGCTGATTGGATGAGGCATGTATCCTGGGTGAGGGAAGACTAAGGCAGATAACTTCTCCCTATGGGGTAGGAGGGGAGACAGGCTATACTGCTCAGGAGGACCTGAAATCCGTTAACAGTTACAACATAGGGGAGGGAAGGACACTAAGGGTCTGGTTTTTCCATTCCTGCATTCCAGGACCTTCCTTGGTTTTCTCTGCTCTTTCGATCCTTGGGTCACCACGTATATCATCTTTCATGGGGTTATCTAATAAACTTCTTCTTGACCCAGGAGACGGAAGACCAAGGGCAGGGCCTGGTGCCCAGAAGTCACGAGCTGCTGAGGTGCACGTGGCAAATGCACAAAGGACCCAGACAGCAAACGTGCGGCGGGCAGCTGTGCCGCCTGACCCACCACACACCAGACGGCTTTCACACCCTATCTCGTTAGCTTCCCAAACCACCCCGCATGGAGAAGAAAGTCGCACGTCCTTAAAACTGAAAGATCTCAAGTCTTCATCAGTTGGGAAAAGACATTTCAATTTGCCTGTGAAATCCATTTAGAAACTACAGTTAAGAGACATAATTTAAATAATGAAACAAAACTGAAAGCTAGGAAAATGTTATAAAACAACAGTATTACTTCAGGATTAAGATTTAAAACTTTTTCATCACTGTCATTCTCATCATTAAGACATCTAATACCTTTTTGCAAACTTTGTATTTACCAGGTAATGTTCAAAGTATTTACATGTATTATCACTTTTAACCTTCACAATAACTCTACAGAATTAGCACACTTATTATCTCCATATAAGACACGAGGAAACTGACAATCAGCTAGGTTAAACACATGAGGCAGTTTTTAGAGCAGTACCTGAGTTGGTCCTCTAAGCACACACATGCTCAACATGTACAGAAACCACAGAGGTTCCAAGATGAAGGTAATAAAAGACCATCTGATACTTTCTCTTTGGTTTGCCCTGTGGTGGCACAACAGTTTCAGGATTTTCATACATGTGAGGGGCTGTACAAAGGATACCTTGGAGAAGGGAGGCTACTCACTCCTGTATTCTGGCCTAGAGAATTCCACGGGCTGGACAGTCCATGGGGTTGCAAAGAGTCAGACACGACTGAGTGACTTTCACTTTCACTTTTCACAAAGGATGCACAAGGGGGTACAATTCAGGGACCTTAGAAGAAATTCATATTGCTTAAGATACGGCAAAAGGACCTCATCTTCATCACTTTAAATAGTGAAAGGGGAAAATTTACAAACTGCTGAACAACGGGATACTGGGGTAATGAGAACCGTAAGATTAGGAAGATATCCTCTAACTTTTAAAGCACTGGCTTGTGTGCTGTTAACATGTATTGATTCTGGAAATCTACTCGGGCACAAAGTCTCCTTGTATTTTTTCCCTCCCAAATTTAAGGCCCCGGTCTTCACCTGTACCTGTTTATACAGAGCCCCTCACCTGTCTCCCTGGCTCTGCTCCGCTCAGCCTCAGCGCTGCCCCTCTCCAGGTCCATGCCTCCTGTGAGCTGCTTCACCGTCTCCAGCATCTCTCTCCGCTGCTCTTCCTGAGACTGATTGTCTAGCAGGTCTTTACTGCTGCCGCCCCTCATGAAAGTGTTTGGCCGAGCTGCTGCAGACGGAAGGGGCTTGTCATTCTTCTCCCTGCCCATACTTCCGCGACTTAAAAGACAAAACAACACATTTCAAAATAAAGACCTCCATTCCCTCTGTATTCAAATTATAAAACAACACTAAGACTTTCTAAAAGTATGCAGGAGAACTTTTCACAGATAGCTTTAGATGTGTAAGGTGCCAATTACACGCCAAAGTGTAATTATTTACATAAACAAGTAAAATCAGTGCTTTAATGAGACTAAGATGTGCTTTAGTTTTTCCTTAAATGTTAAAGGGATACCGCTTGAAAATTTTAAATGCCAATGGCAATTCTTTGTTTAAATTTTAAAAAATCTTTTAAGAAGAAAGACAGTGATGAGTGTATGAGCTAAGTGAGTGAAAGGGAAACAGTACCAAAATAATACGGTTTTACTGTCTTACAAACTTTATGATATTTTATTTATTCAGAAATTTCAAATACATGGAAAATATTTGTGGACCAAGTCATGGAAAGTTTTTGAATAGCCTAGATCACACACTTCCTTCATTTTAGGAGAGACTCTTCCTGTCTTCCTAGTCTTCTCTCAGACAATTCTAACCAGCAGGGCAAAGAGGTCCTCAGCCCAAGACAGATCAACAACGCTGAATTTAAAAGGAGAAAAGGAAGATCTAGAGGCATGACAACGGTCTAATCACTATGCAGGAACAGACACAGTCCTCAAAGAGCAGAGCCATCGGGGGACATGCATAGCAGGGCAAAGGGCCACAAACATCCGAGTAGTGCAACTGATGCTCAATGACAATCTAGGTTATTGTTTAAAAGTTCACCTGTGCTATATTTTGTATCAGAAGCCAAAGGAATAGTAATACAGCTTAGAAAATCCACCTAGTCATATTAATTATAATTAAAAAAAAAAGTTTGAGAGTTTAAAGAAACTCAGTTCCAAAAGTGCTTACATCAAAACATTTTATTCTGTCATTAAACTACAATTTCTCATCCACTCTCAGTAAACTAGCCAATGGAACACCTGACTGTAAGAATCCTGCAAAATGAAAGCAGAAATACAGCAGAATACAGAGTAGTGAAAAATAAAAGACAACCTCAAATATAACTCCAAGAACCGTGCGACAGAGAAGTATATGGGTGGGCGGTCATGACTTTTAACTCACAGCTTAAGGGTCACAGCCTGAGGGTGCTAGTTACTCTCGAGCACCCTGCAGCCTTACCTTGGAGAGCCCTAACACAAGCTCCCGGGGCTCTTTGGGTGGGCCTGGCCTTCTGAGTGGAGCAAGCTATTGGATATTTGTCAGATAACTTGCCCTTCCCTTCCACCTCATCTGAACTCTATAACTTCCTTATCTTAGAGGAAATCAACTTCATTGATGAATCTATCCATAGGGATTATCATCAAAGAGAGAGAGAGAGAAAGAGAAAGAGAGAGAGAATGTTGTGTCAGACAGACAGTCAGCCAGCCAGCCTGACAAGCAAGTCAGTCTTTATTAAATGTGCAGACTGCTTACCTAGTTAAGGTCCGCCGGGAATCAAACTCTAAAGGTGTGGATGACGTAGACCCTGAAGGTGCTGGAGGTTGCAAAGCAGAGAATCTGTTTAAACTGGAAGCACTTGATCTTAAGGCATCTACAGATATTAAGGAGTGAGAAAAAAATACAAATCACATGACTACAATGCAGCTTCTAACTGATCTATCTGCCTTCGTGGGGAAGGGCCTGAGGCTAGGCATTTCTAACAAGCCTAACCACCTGATGCCAACCTTCTGGTACACAGACCATACTCTCAGAAGCACAGTATTAGAAGGATTTTGTATGCAAAAAAGAATTTAGAAATATTTGTTCATTACAACTATTTGCTCCTTTAAAAATATAACTAAATTATCCTAAGTAGGATATGGGAATGGTAAATAGGGGAGGAAAGAAGGCAAGTGAAACCAAAAGAAAATATTTCACTTAAAAAATGCTGCATAAATGCTGTGATGTCACTTATGTAAAAGTATGGATGTGAGTTAAAGTGAACAATTTAATTTAAAAGAAAAAGTCAAAATTATGTAATTGAAGGGAAATATGGGAAGGAGGTCAATAATGAAGTTTAAATTGTTATGATCCAAGTATGTCAGTCCTAAAGTCAAATCTCTCAAAATCTACTTCTGACATAGATTTTGAAAAATATTTTAATCTAATTCTTTTTTCTTTCACAACACCCTAAAGTTAAATGCTTCTGGGTAATAATATTATTTTTCTCAGCAATATGAGTTTCCATTTTAATTTGGAGTCCCAATAACTTTTCTAATTATATTGAATTTGTAAAAAGCAACAAAACAACAAAAGAATCAAACAGATTAAAGTTTTAAATAGTCTTTTAATTGAATTAAAAAAAAAAACCTTGTTTTAAATATTCAAAATACCTAAGGATCCATACTGAGGAGGAAACCCTCAATTATGATAAGAGTCTGACACCGATAAATCTAGGCATGATTAGTTTACAGATCTTGCCCTAAAACGCACGCTGGTGAAACGACTGCAGACGCCAGCTTCCGGAGAAGGGATGCCCCACACTCACCGGTCTCGCTCGCCTTTGCTCCACCACTGCTGCCTTTTCCCCAGCTGCCCAGCTGCGCTTTAGGTACCAGCTGAATTTTCTCATCAATTGTGGGCTGCAACGTAAAGGGTCACAAGTCAACAGTAGGAACTATTCTAGAAGAATAGTTTATCTTCTCTTTTTCACCCCAGTGCAATAAAATCAATTTCAGCAACAACAAAATTTTGCTTGGAATGCTCATATATGAAACATAAGTTGGAGCTGCTCCCATTAATCTGGGATTCCTCTGTCCCTTGAAGAACTCTTTGGACTCCAGGGTCCACAAAATACAGCTAGAAACCACTGGCCTGGAGAATGCATTCAGATCCTCGAAGATGGTACGGCAGTTTGCTAAGTAGCTTTTAATGATTTCCCTCTTAAAACGCCCAGTGATTTTACAATGGGGAAAAGAAAAAAAAAAAAAAGGAATATACCAATATTACAAAATTAACTCATTAATTTTTTCAAGTGACTGTCAGGAAACAGGTTAAAAGACCCAAAGATTTCACATTTTAGCAAAGCCTAAAATAGGTTGGGACAGGGAAGGAGAGGTGAGATAGGCGCATGATTTAGTAGAGGCAAACAAGAGAAAAGACAGGAACATGTCAGATGGGGAGTCAGAGTTCCTGCTCTCTCTCAGATTTAACTCTCCCAGCACAACTTCAGCACAAATGCAGAGTACCTCATAAAATGCACACCACAACACAAACGCTGCAAGGCAGGTCCTCCTAACAACGGCACTACTGTGTTCTGACAGCGCTGCTTGCTATATGCAGTTAATAGTTAACAGTCAATCTCCTTAATGGTTTTGAGCTTTTAATATTTATATAGAGTACCAACAGTATAACTATCTGAATACATACATTTATTTTAATTTATATATTTTTTAAAATTTAAGGAAATAATGTTGTAAGCTTAATACCAGCAATTCCTTATTATAGCGCCCATGCACAGAAACAATATTTTAAAACACAAATTATTTTAGTTAAAACTGTCTCTTGCTGGAAATGGAAGCGGATGGGAATCAAGTTGTATTCAGCAATGGAATTCCCTTTTTGAGACATAAACAACTGGAAGAATGTACCAGAGTCTTAGAAAACAGGATCCTAGCTGATACATCAAGAGAGATCCAGAGAGGGAATGCTCCATCCTGAAGCAGTGCTTTGAAAAAACTGTAAGGACGCAAACAACACAGCTCATCTTCTATTTGATATCTTCATTGTGAGTTTTAGACTGTCTTTAGTATCCTCATGGCAGGCTGCCAATTTCAGATCTATGGGAAGTGTATTACAAGTAAGGATCAAACCGCATTTGCAAATGGTTTGCAAAACCCAGTAGGCTGTGGAAGTTTCCACTTTTACAAAATGTAATTCCATTTTCTCTATGTTCTCCAAGGTTCTCTTCACTCTACATATAGTCATCAACTTCTACTGCTGAAAACATCTGCCAGGAGAAAATTCTTTCCTCTTACTGCCCATAGACTATCAAGAGAAGGAAGTAGAGTCCAGTAAGTCTTTATCACAGAATAATTTCTGGTAGGTCTTCTGTGATTTCTTTTATGCCTTAGATACAGCAAACCATTAATTCCTTTCATGGCCAAACTTAAAGAGGCACTTTCTCCTTCCTTAGAGCTAAGGATACAATGTATAAAAGCTTGCAACTTACTATGGCTTCTCAAGAACTTCTGTTATTATCTCTCTTATACTAAGTATCTCATACCTTTAAGAATTAACCTAGTCAATTTAATAAACCGTACTAAACCTAATCTAGCCCTTCTTGGTTAACACTCATACAAATAAAAAGGACTAATTCCAGGACAACTAGGTAAGAGTACACTTACTAAGGCTGCCTGTAGAAATGCATCTGCAATAAAAAACAACCACCAGGCAAAATCTGTAATATGGCTATTTTATGTGAGAAGTAATTTTGAGAGTCATGTTTCTGAGACTATTTGAAGTTGTTCTTAAATGTCACACTCACCTTAGTGATTTTCAGAAATTTTGAGGGGTCCAATACCCGACTATTCTTGGCCCCTTGAACAGTGTTCCACCCACCGTCATCCACTCTCTGGACACCTGTAGGAAAAACAGAGTGAGCCAGACTCTCATCTGTCTCAAATCAGTTTGGCAATGAAACGGTGAGCAATTTTTTCAACTCAGCAGCTCCAATCAAAGCCCAGGAAGAAGACAATAGAAACTGAAAGCACGGCTGACAGTCTCCTTACCACCCACAACACGACAATTTCAAGTAGAGGCACTCTACTGGTATCTATCTCTCATAAAACATTACTGACCTGGAAGAAACCAACTCATACAAATGAACAAGGATTTAGTGCTAGACTAATCCTCCCTAAGGGAGGGCCAAATCTAATGTGTATAGAGTTAATGATGAGAATACTTAGGGAGAAATAAGATGGAAATAATTTATTCCAAAGTTTATTTCACTTAATGTATAAGACACACTATGGTTTGATCATTCCCTTAAAACCAGCTTCTCCAAACTTTCAGGCACTGAGAGGCAGAAAGCCTTGACTCCTCTTTCTCACATGCTGCACTTAATTTGTCAGCAAATCTTGTCAGTTCAACCTTTTCAACATATCAGCATCTAGACCCCTTCTAACCACTACTAACACTACAAATTTGGTTAAGTCAGCAATAAGCCTCAACTGGTACAAAAACATCATCAGTGGCTTCCTGCTTTCATCCTCACCTTTTATCATCATGGCAGCCAGTGTGGCCCTAGTAAATTATGAGTCACGCTTTGTCATTTCTTTGCTCAAAACACTTCTGTTATCTATTTCATTGTGAGAAAAAGACAAACTCCTTATAAATGGTTTATCTGCTCTAAGTAATCTGGCTCCTGCCTCTCAGACCCCATCTCCTACCACTCTCCCCCCATAACCTTTGCTCTAGCATTCAGGGCATTTGTACTTACTATCACCTTTTCCTAAAACCCACTTCCCCAGATAGCCACATGAATTAACTCCTTCCCTTACTTCAGTCTTTGCTCAAACACCACCAACTTAAATAGGCTTCCCAATCGTCCTAGTATAAAACTGCAACCTCTCTACTCATCAAACCTTGCACTCCTACTCCTTCTCTGTTTTAGTGTTTCTACAGAACATATCTGACAAACTTAAATATGTTGAAGTATTTGTCCCCCTATGTTCCTCCTAAGATGTGAGCTGCAGGAGGTAATGGACTTTGTCTCTCTCGTTATGTGACAAGCACTCAATGAATATTTACTGAATGAAAGACCACCAAACTGTCTATCTAAAAGCTTTTCCAATTCTCACATGCTTCTTGATTTTCTCTTTGCTAAGTGATATTAATGATCATGAACACGCTTGATTATTCCTTGTTCATGTGAAACAGAAAAGCACACTTTCTGCCCTGGTGGAGTCATCTCTCAAAACTTCATTAAGAGTATACAGTGTCTCTGATAAATAGCAGGTCATGGCTAATTGAATATTTAGTAGGTGTCAGGTGCTATGCTGAACACTTGACGTATCTCATTTCAGCCTCACACAAATCCTAGGTACTGTTATTCGATCAATTTTACAGATTAAGTGACTTGCGCAAGGTCACGCAGCCAGGATGCAAGAGAGCTGAAACTCACAAGACAGCTTGGCTCCAGAGTCTCTGATCTCAACCTCTATACTAATATGACCCGGTCACCATCTGAGCTCTTCATAGCACAGTGGACAAAACGAGCATTCCCATTTGGATGTCATCTCAGAAGAAACAAGCTTATAAGAAAAATGATCATTTCCTTTCCTTTCTGAAACACGTTTCCTCTTTTAATGTTCCTAAACTGAGTCAGTAGAATTTTCTGTTTTCTCAGAAATTTTCTGTTTTCTCTTACTATTTCACCTTTTTTTTTCTCCCTGTTTCTTCCTTTTTATTTTTATCACTGCCAAGTTTTACCTCCTTCCACATAGGATTCCAACTGACAGCAGCGTTTCTGAGTTTGGTATACCCCTTGATTCATCATGTGACGAGCAATGTTGTCATTGTTGTTCAGTTGCTAAGTTGTGTCTGACCCATTGTGAATCCATGGACTACACTGCGCCACGCTTACCTGTCCTTCACCATCTCCCAGAGTTTGCTCAAACTCATGTCCACTGAGTCAGAGATACTATCCACCCATCTCATCCTCTGCTGCCCCCTTCTCCTCCTGCCCACAGACTTTTCCAGCATCAGGGTCTTTCCAGTGAGCAACAGACTCATTTCATCTGTGCATATCCAGCATGTCATTACTCCTTTGCTCAAAAACACACAGGGGCTCCTCAACGTCAGCTCAGCCCAAAGCTCCTAATTTGGACACACTCTTCTTGACATTTTTTCAATCCTTCTGGACACTTAAATTTTACTCTACTCAGGCTTATTTATTCCTCTTTACAGTATATATTTATTTTAGTTTCATGACTAAAATTTTTCCATCCCTTCCAAATATTGGCCATCTACCAGTGCTCAGTTCAAGTGCCCCTTTCCTCCAGGTTGCTATCCCGCCTGTTCTGAATTTTAACAGCCTTGGTGGACAATACATTTCATAACTGATAGTATCTTCCGTTTGCTCAAAAACATTCCCTTTATTAGTTTTGGCTTCCTGAGGGAAGGAGCTGTATCTTCTACCTCTTTTTATATCCCTCACCATACTGAGTATACAGAAGATGCTCAATAAAGTCTTGTTGATTACTGACTTTGGAGTAGTCAAAGAAATAATATGTACTTCCCACATTCTCTGTTTTTACACAACAACCAGTCTCCATGTGATGCCGTTTCACTTATCAATCACCATTCTGTAGTTTGGGTCAGTCTTTCTGCTCTCATTTCACATCTAAATATAAAATTCTTAACATATTCACCCCTCAAACTCCCAAGTCCTCTAACGTCCGGTAGACTCCACCCCTCACCTGGTCTTCTCTTCTCTTTGGTCATGAGTTGTTGGACCTTCCTCTGCTCTTCCTGTTCTTCTATTTTAGCTTCTTTGTGAATCTGTTCAATAGTTTTAGGCCCTTGATCTGCTCGTCGTGATACCCAATTACACTATAAAAGGAGAAAATGAGAATGTCAGCTAGATAACTAAAAATAAAAAGCAAACTTTAGAAAAATCTATTCTATTCTTTCACTGCTAGAAAAGCATAACATACATATAAAATCTGGTACTATGGCAGTTTTTCAACCATCTTACAGATGACACTATGTGCAGTTTAGATGTTAGCGCTAAATATTTAAATCCTTCTCAATCCACTCTGAATTACTATATATAAACGTCAATGGATAAAAATACAGAGTGAAAGGATGGCCCAACTATTTACCTACCTATCTTGTCTATCTACCCATCCACCTACCTGCCCACCTATCTGTACAATTTATCATTTTGTTCTTCTGAAAGGAGAGAGAAGAGCAGCCAAGAAAGATCAGGACTTCTGGCCTTGACCCAGTCGGATACGTTGCTACTCAGCTCACACCATACTCCGCTGGGGTTCTAAATCGAGGACGACTAGCATTTTCCTTCCTCGCATACCAAGGTTATGGTTTCTATACAAAATGCCACAATCACTCTAAGCTCTAGTTATCCTCTCTGCTAAGAGTAAGACATGCTGTCTCCGTCAAGTTACACTTCTCCTATTCCCTCCCTTCTGAGCTACAGTCTCAATATCTGATACAAATTTGAGTGACTGAAGGAAGAGGCAGAGCAATTTTTAACACTTACTTTTATTAGTTTGAGGCAAGAATGGCAAATAGATTTAAATCAGCATTCAAAATTCTGATCAACTGGTAGTGGCTTTGTTAATAAGAAGGATCCTGAGGTCCTATCTCAGCTTAGTAACATGAAGAGCCGTCGTCAATGCTACCTGGTCTGAGCGCAAGGCAGGGTAGAGAGGGGGACCTATATTCACTTCCTCTATCTTAGGGTCAGTGGCAGTGTATTTCCTCTATGAGCTGAAAAAGGTGGCAGTGGTAAAAACTATACTTAATATGACAAAGGAGGAAAAAAAGCAGCAGAACAAGAGGGTATACAGGAAAAACAACAGAGAGGAAAACAGCTACATCTCCTGAGAGCTGGGCACGTACATGACCACTGAATGCTTTTAACACACCTGCGAGGTAGACAACACCACCACTTCAGGGACTAAAACGTAAGGCTCGGGGAGCGAAAGACATTTATCTGGAAGATGAGAATTCTTGGTTATTTAGCATGCAGAGAATACATTTAAACGACCACAGTCTGAGTTCGGAATGGCTAACTTCAAAACTGCCACATGGTTTGGTCACCAGAATAAAGAGAAGAAATGAGTGCCAGGCAGGTGAACACACTCTTTGTCCTTTCACACAGCTCTGTCGTCACAGCTTGTCGCTCCATGTTCTGAGTCATGCGGCAAAAGCATTAAGCCATTACACATATAAATCCTAGCACAGCCTCCCCAGGCCAAATCCTGAAAAGAGACTGGAGAGGTAGGTTTATTTTTCTACTTACCAGCCTTAGATCTATTACATCCTGAAGCATGAATCGAATCCTAGATGAGGTTTTTCTTTCTTTCACAATTTTCTCCATCTGATTAAAATACTGGTCCATACGTGGCTGCAAGATACAAAATCATTAGTGTTCCTGGCTAAGGAATTCAAATGTAGTTTTACCACGAGAATTTTAAGACAGCATAGGAATACAATTTTTGGCCAAAAGGCACTGTGGTAGAATTTTTAATTGAACATACACCCAAAATAAAGGCTACATATTCCAGGCAGCAGGCCATGGCCATATGACTAATTACAGGCCAACAGAATATAAATGGAAATGTCATACTGCATCTCCCTGGAACCTTAAGAGAGGTGGCTGTGTCCTTTGTCCTTTTCTTTCTTTCTTTTTTTTTTTCATTTATTTCCACCAGTTGGAGGCCAATCACTTCACAATATTGCAGTAGGTTTTGTCATACATTGACGTGAATCAGCCATGGATTTACATGTATTCCCCATCCCGATCCCCCCTCCCACCTCCCTCTCTACCCGATCCCTCTGGGTCTTCCCAGTGCTCCTTTGCCCTTTTCTAACCTTCTCGGCTATGATGTCAAAAAGTACTCCAGGGCTACACCTTAGGGATGACAAAATGTTACACTGGAGGAACTGAAATTTTTTGTCATCTCTTAGCCAGCCACCAGGCCAGCCTTAGAATTTTTACTCCTGAACTTCATTTACATGAGTGAGAAATAAACCTCAGTCTTATATGTACACTGATATTCAGGGTTTTCTGTCACAGCCAAACATAACCCTAGCTGATTCCGATGTTATAAAACATTTCTGACATTATTTCTTTGATGCGTTTCTAATTTCCCTACCCCTTATGAGGAGAGTACAATGTTATGTTTGAATTATAATTTTTTTTTTTATTTTTTTTTATTTTTCAGTGGGTTTTGTCATACATTGATGTGAATCAGCCATAGAGTTACACGAATTCCCCATGATTTCTTATATTATGGTTAGATAGCCCTGTCATTAATTAGAGCATAAACTTGAGAAAGCTACTGGATCTTCATTCTTGTCTTGCCGTCAGTCCTGGCTCTTGTTAGCTTCTCCCCCACCCCCAAATTTCTGTACATTCCACAGAAATGTACTGCTATTCATATGCATATGAAGGGCCTGTAAAATAAAGGACACGGGACAAATAATCTCAATTCATGACCCGGCCTTTAAATACTTTTGGACCCTCTTCACCTCTGACTTTAATGAAAACGTGGTAAGGAGCACGATGGCCTAACACTGACCGTGAGAAGGACAAAAGACAATCAAGCAGCCCTGGCTGCCGGGACAAGGCGAAGACTCGTGTTGACAGTCAACTTCCGCAACTGACAGCGTCCCTGCAGGAGGTTTCTGAGATTTGGGGGTCCTACCTTTGCTTTCTCAAAGTCCAGGTCTTTGCCAATTGTGGTGAGCAGGCGACATAGACACTCGAGGGATTCTTCATCGTGGTTCTTCAGCAGCTTCACCACGCAGTCATGCATGATGGCTTCAGTCAGCATTTTGAGTTTAAAGAGTTCTCCAATGAACTTGATGTTGCCAATGGATCTCCGCCGGGCTTTATCTTTAGCTTCTTCTAGTTCATCATGAAGCCTTGTCCTCTCCTCTGGCTATTGCATAAGGAAGAATAACAGAATCCTGACGATGAAGATGGTACTACTCAATAGATGCTAAAAACATACGTTTGACTGGTGCTGCCCGTGTGCTTGTTCAGTACAGACCTGGCAAGTCTTCTATGAAGAGGCAGCTAGGGAGACTATGGCACTCGGCATAGATGATGAAAAGCTCAAGGAAGAAGTCAAAACTGAGAAAAACGATCATACTGATTTGAAGGTGTAGGGGCAGGATGGTTCAGAGATGCCGTTTAACATTAAGAGGCATACACCACTTAGTACCCTAATAAAAGCCCATTGTGAACGAAAGGGTTTGTCAGTGAGGCAGATCAATTCTGATCTGACAGACAGCCAATCAATGAAAAACACACATCTGCACAGTTGGGAGTGGAGGATGAAGATACAACTGTTGTGTTCCAACAGCAGAGAGGAGGTGTCTACTAAACAGGGAACCCCTAGAATTCTGTTCCTCCAGACCAAAAAGACATTCTCCGTTAGAAAATCACAACTTGGTCCCACCACATCCTGACTACTAGAGTGCAGTTTCTCGATTTCATTTTCCCCTTTCTCATTCCTTTACTGTACATAAAGTAATTGGTGTATATGCACAAGCATAGTGCATTTTTAAAAGAAAACTAAAGGGCCGATGGTATGTTTTGATTAACATCAAATGAAGATGGGATGGCGATAAATCCTGGTTTGGTGAAAACATCCCCTTTATCTCCATTAGGGGCATACTCATCAACTCTTATCTTTATACTCCAGTATATTATTTTGCTTTCATTGTCTAACAAAAACAGAACAACATAAAAGTTCTTGCACTCCTTGTTTGACTGGAGAATTTTAATGTTTTTTATTTACCATTATAAAACCAGTGAAAATTTTATAATTTTTTTGTATGTAACTGTTACACATAAGGCAATCTCTATTTAAGTAAGGATAAATTACTCTAAAAGAAGAAATGATCCTATGTAATTTTCCCTTCAAGTCAAGTGTCTTGTTGTTGAAATAAACTTGTTTAAACTAGGGGTCAGGGAGAGCCTTTGAGGTTTTGACAGTTAACCACAGACCTGTTCAGAAAATAAAACTATACCCACAATTTCGCATCCATTTCAGGAGATTTCTGGAATTCAGTAACCTCTCTGAAGTCTAGGTTCTGAATCCCTATCTTAGAAGGCCAAGTCGTTTTAACACGTGGCACTAAAAGGAATAAAGCTTTCCTCTAAACATCAATACAGTATATCTCCACCTGAAGAAATAGAAACTACCTACTGAAGTAGCAGGACGATGAGGCAGCCGGCTTCATGAAAATTCTGATGACACTCACAGTGCGCAAGCACAGTTTTCCTGTGAAAATACTTACAGCACTGGCAGCCTCGAGCTCTTTCTGCTTCTTCTCAAAGACATCATCATCGGCTTTATCTTTTTCAAACTCCTTCTGGCAACGGTTCAGTAGTAGCTTCCGGAAGTTCACTGTGTTACCAGGCTTGTCTGCCATGGGTACTTTCAACTGCATCCAGATGGGAAAATGCAAAAGTGGTAAGATTACTTAAAGAAATCCAATTATTTTCTCAAAAATCTATTTTCTTTACTGTGCAAAATAATGCTCACCGAACCACAGGCAAGCATTCTACAAAAGGTACACAATTTAGCTTCAGGCATTTCAAGTTTTCAACGGTTAAGAAGCTTTAAATTTTATATAGAAAAGACACACATTCCTCTCATATAAATGCACTGCATCCTCTATGGCTGGTTGTGTCTCTAGCTGACTTTAAAATCCTTTTAATACTATTACAAGTATGACTCCGCACTCCTCTAGACCTTTTTAACTGTCAAAGGTTATTATTTTTGTTTTTCAAACTACTACAGTAGGTACTTTTGTTTCAAAAAACAAATAAAAATGAAATAAAGCAGGGGAGAATTTCACAGCCATAGGGAAACTGCTGGAGGTGAGATCCTTATTCTAGAAAGATGCAGAATATTCTAGAAAGATGCAGAAAGATGTGTGTGAGGGTCACATTTCAGAATATGAGACATCTTTTCCTAAGGGGGATGTCACAACACTGTAATGCTAGTATCTGACTTGTCTATCGATACACTGTGTTTATTGATTATTTCTTATGTGCCAAAAGAAAACACTAGGTCTCTACAAGTTGTCTAATAAATGCCCAACTTAGACACATTGTTCTGATACACAGGAAGACTCAGGACAGAGGGAACGGGCTGGCTGGAGGTTTGGAAGATGTTCATACAAACCCAATGACAATTGTTTTCAATGACAACTGCAATAGCTTTACCTTCAAGGTTACTTGTAACTAAATACAGAGACATTCTAATTCAGAATATAAAGGAAGTGAACCAGCATAGTGATTGACTAAAAAATTCTATTTTACAGACAAAATCCCGAGTACCATTTTGAACAGCCATGACAATATGGCAAAATGATTTTCCTGGAACACAAAGTGGCTCCCTAAGTTCTGAAATACATGGTCTTTGTCCTAGATTTAGTGGGAGAAGTTAATAAAAAACAGGATGCCTTGTATTTATATTCACAAAAGAGTTGTCAACCAGAATGGATTTGGATAGCTGCTGATCAAGGCTGAATGGCTAGAAACTTGAGGACTTAATACCACAGCATATTTGTGCTAGAACTGATGGCACACTCTCCAACATATTCCCAGTGAGGCATGAAAGACCATTCAACAAGGCCAGCTCTTACCAACCAGAGCCGAACGTTTCATTTCACTTTTTTTTTAACTTAGAAAGAGGGGAAGAACACCAAATATGGATTCTTTTTAGACAATCACAGGAAAGCTAAAGTCCAAATTCAGGCCATACAAATACAAGTGACAACAGGTTATGTCAAAGTCAGGCCTATTCTATGATCACACAAGAGGGTAGGTTTTTAATGTATTTGTACTTATTTGGCTATGCAGATCTTTAAGTGTGGAATGTAAGACATTCAGTTGTGGCATGTGAGATCTAGTTTCCCAAGCAGGGATCAATCCCAGGTCTCCTGCGTTGGGAGCACAGGGGACTGGACCAGCAGGGAAGTTCTGAGAGCAGGTACTTAATTAGCCTTAAAGAAACGAAACATGAAAGCAGAGGGCTTTCAAAGCAGAAGCCAAAAGCAGACTATCTTTTACTTTCTACCACCCAGAATATAAAGCAGCAGCATATCTGAGAGGTTCTATATAACAGAGCACCCAGCAGGACATTAGGTTCCAGAACAAAGCAAAGGTTCAAAAATTCAGCAGTTATATTCACTTTGCTGTTGTACAGAAACTCAAATAAACACATATAGAGGTCTTTGCCAACTTCTTAGCATATTCACCACCACTGTCTATATTAATACTAAGGACATTATAGACTGATGGGATAAAAACCATCACAATTTATCAGCCTTAAAAATATTTTTCCTGCATGATGGATTTACTATGGAGAAGATGTGAAAAATGTGGATAATATGAAAATTCAAATTAAAATCAGTCAGAATTAAAATCAGTCAGAAAGGTCAAATAAATACAACTTGTGTGTTTTATTTACAGGAAGGAACAAGTAGAAATGACATAAGGCAAGGGACAATTTCCCTACACAAAATGTATTAAAGGATTTGCTTTTTACACCTTTTATGTAGAGAAGGCTATATTGAAAAGATTCACTTGCAGGATTTTCTTTTTTTTTTTTTTTTGCCTGCTTGATTTTAAATGAAGGCAATTCTTTTAACCCCAATTCATTCATCATCCAAACAAGGGAGGCACAATCCCTGTGTCTAACCTGAATGCAGCTTTAAGCATCCGATGCAATAGGTTTGTTGGAAGCGCTTTAAGTCACAGAGAATAACGTTTACCTGGCGTATTTGGAACACTCAAAGTGAAAGAGCACTGGAATCCTGAGCTGTAAAATCAGGGTTTGAATCCCTGCTCTACACCTCATCAGTATGTAAATGTGAGCAAGCGACCTCATTAAGCCTTAATCCCTTCATCACCAAAAGGATTCCAGTGATTACAGACTGGGGACACCATGAAGCAGCTGGTGCAACAGGAGACAGTCATCATCCCAGCTCTGACATGTGTCCTTGGCCAAATTACTTAGCTTCTCCGAACTTCTATTTCTTTCTAAAATGGGGACGTCTATCTCATAGGACTGTTTGAAGGATTAAATGAGACAGTCTAATTAAAACAAGTAATAGTGCCCAGAACATAGCCAAGAATTCTACAAACTAATAGAGCTATATTTAAATTTGGAGCTGTACTGACACGCTTATTAGTCAAATTTAAGAGAAATCTATATTGTAATAACATAAACATCAAAAAAAAGTTTCAGTTCACAAAGCAATTAGGGAGAGAACCACAAAAGGCAAGCAAACTGAATATCTGCTATCCCAAAATGGTGGTCACACAACAGTTTACATGTACAGGACATAAATAACCTGTGACTGCTGCATATGCTTGTTAGATATGTTCACATGGAAGTATTAAAATGGAACGATCAGCAGAATGGCCACAGACCTGCAAGCCCATTTGTCTCTAAATGAATGAAGTTCTGGCTACACAACGCCCTAAAGACTTGCATTGGAACATGCTCTTAATGTCCTCTGGGGATAGTTAACAGGGGCTGTGGAAATATGGAAATAGGCCAGGGAGGATACAGCCTGAGAACTGTGATGCACAGTAATATTCTTCTTCTTAAGATATGTTAAATTCAACAGAATTATGAAATTATGATAGTATTAGAATTATGAAATTATGATAGTATTAAGTTGACTTGTGTTGTCAGGGGACACTTGACTGGTCAGGAGACTCAATAAAATCGGTTAGTGAGAACATGAAGAGTGAATGTCTTAGTCTGGTAGGGCTGCTATAATGAAATACCACAGATAGGGTGGCTTAAACAACGAATGTTTATTTCTCACAGTTCTAGAGGACAAGATCCAAGATCAAGGTGCAGGCAGATCTGATTCCTGGTGAAGAACCCTCTTATTCAGATATCTGGTGTGCAGACATCAGCCTTCTCCTCTATCCTCATGTGGTGGAAAAGAAATTCTAGTACCTCTTCCTGTTTATTAAAGACACTCATTTCTATCATGGGAGATCCACCCTTATGACCTCAGCTAAAGCTAATTACCTCTCAAAGGCCCCACCTCCTAACACCATCACATGGAGGGTTGGGCTTCAACTATGAATTGGGGGAGAGATAAACATTCAGTTCCTAACAGTAGACAAAGTAGATGCTTGAAGATGTGATCGTGGATAATACCAAAAGTGAAAGGTGACATGCCACAGTGAGAAGAAGCTCTCTCTCAGACAAATATAATTTCATTAAACTGTAGTCTGGAATTAAAACTAAGATACTAAGTGTTTCAGATGGGTTGTTTGGGAGATGATTCCTTAGAAAGTGAGGGAGTCAATGGGGAATATTTTATACCAAGACTGCTTGGTAAGCTAGATTTGCTGGAGAGTACCTACTTTTTAATTTTTACACAACAGTAAACTAACCATGTGACACTGCATTACACTGTAAACTAACAGTGTCCATCTCATATTGCGATGAGACCTGGCCACATTCCGGTCAGCCAGCAACCTTGGATATGAATGCTGTCAGGATTAGGTAGTCATTTACTTCAAGCAATTGGATTTGAACTGCTAATGTATTTGTTAGTATTGATGGTAAGTACTTCTTCTCCTTAAAAGGATCAAACTCCCTGAAAATCACCAAGGGCTGTCAGTTGTGTATTGATGGAGTCCAACAGGAGACTAGAAAATAGAAGGACCTTAGTGAATTCCCAACTAAAAATGAACATAACATGATCTGTATGTACGATGAACACATCTACCAAAATGTGTCCTATTAGATACATTCGAAGAGGTATACAGCACTTACGCATGTCCACAAGACTGAAAAGGGAGAGGTCAAGTTATGAAAGGGTAAGTCATTTCTCATCAATCTTTTCTTCAGTGGCACATTAAAAGTCTTGAATCTGGTGTAACGGGACACAGAATGCAGAAATTTACCCACAGTGCCATTCTTTACAGCTGAGGTTTGCATGCCTGCCACAGCAGAGATTAAAAGTAACAAAAGCATGGTCTTAAGGTGCAAAATAAACTCAAGTTATACTTTCATCCATGCATTTATCCATTCACTCAAAACATATGTATGAGGGTCTATTATGTACCAGAAACCATTTCAGGCAGTAGGAATTTAGCAGTGCCCCGCTCTTAGGAACTTAGGCTCAAAATGAGTTCCGAGTTAGGGATTTTCTTTAAATTTTGATTAAAATGAAACAATGCAATAAAAAGGACTAATAATTCAATGTAAAATTTTATTTAAGCACAGATTTAGATACAGGATAGCAATTTCTACTATCTGCCCTTCTTTATTTGCCACTCAATTCAGATGTCCTCGGGGCTTTCCTGGTGGCTCAGAGGGTAAAGCGTCTGCCTGCAATGCGGGAGACCTGGGTTCGATCCCTGGGTCAGGAAGATTCCCCTGGAGAAGGAAATGGCAACCCACTCCGGCACTCTTGCCTGGAAAATCCCATCGATGGAGAAGCCTGGTAGGCTATAGTTCATGGGGTTGCAAAGAGTCGGACGTGACTGAGTGACTTTACTTTCACTTTCAGATGTCCTCTTCCTCCTAAGAGAAGTCCTGCATTCTAGTTAAATGCCCTGCAGTCTTTGAAGGGGGATTCCCTGCAGATGGTAAAGAATTGGACTGCAACGCAGGAGACCAGGGTTCCATCCCTGGATTGGGAATATCCTCTGGAGAAGAAAATGGCAACTCACACCAGTATTCTTGCCTGGAAAATTCCAAGGACAGAAAAACCTGGCAAGCTACAGTTTGTGAAGGTCTTGCAGATCTCTTCATTCATTCCTACTTGAACCAGCAGAAGCAGCAGCATACTCTAGAGGCCCATGTTACTATCTCTTATAAGGTCTTTAAGTCTTATGTGCCAGAGGTTTCATTTAGAAGAGCTTGGCAAAGGCAGGCAGCTGCATAGAAGTCTAAACAAGTCTGCCTGTGTACACAATAAATATGGTGTGAAGTGAAGTGAAAGTCGCTCAGTTATGTTCGACTCTTTGCGACCCCATGGACAATACAGTCCATAGGATTCTCCAGGCCAGAACACTGGCATGGGTAGCCTTTCCCTTCTCCAGGGAATCTTCCCAACCCAAGGATTGAACCTAGGTCTCCCACATTGCAGGCGGATTCTTTACCAGCTGACATGCAGAGCCAATTGGTAAAACCAAAACTATTGTTATCAATTTCCTCTGTAAATCTAAAGAATTCCTTTTTAGAAAGCCTACCACCCCTTAGGATGTCAAGGAAAACTGACACACAGCTGTTTTCTCAAGTCCTCCCCTGGGTAAGAACTGCAAAGTGACTTATGGAGGGGTGTGATTGAAGTGGATGACAAAGAGGCAGAAAAAGCTTTAAAAACTGCTCTGAGGGAATTCCCTCCCAGTCCAGTGGTTAGGACTCCACACTTTCACTGCTGAGGGTGGGGATTCAATCCCTGCTCAGGGAACTGAGACCCCAACAAGCTGTGCAGTGTGGTCAACAAAACAAAAACAAAACAACCCTGTTCTGAACAATGACAATAAGTATTCTCTTAAGTCTTAAAATCGCAACAATCTAGACCAAGTTTCTCATCCTTGACATGATGAACGTTTTGCACTGGACAGCCCTTTGTTGCAGGTGGCTGTCTTGTGCACTGTAGGATGTTCAGGAGCATCCTGAACTTTATGCACTAAAGTGCATCCTTTACACACTAACATGCTAGTAGTCATAACCAAAAATGTCTCCATTTATTGCCCGAGGTCAGGAAAAAAACCAACCCTGAGACTTTAAAACCAGAGGTCTAAGTCTCTGTTTGAGCTTGTTGTTGTTCAGTGGCTAAGTTGTGACTAACTCTTTGTGATCCCAGGGACTGCAGCACACCAGGCTTCCCTGTCCTTCACCATCTGTCAGAGTTTGCTCAAACTCATGTCCATTGAGTCGGATGCCATCCAACCATCTCATCCTCTGTCACCGCCTTCTTGTCCTGCCTTCAATCTTTCCCAGAATCAGGGCCTTTTCTGATGATTTGGCTCTTTGCATCAGGTGGTCAAAGTATTGGAGCTTCAGCATCAGTCCTTCCAATAAATATTCAGGGTTGACTTCCTTTAGGATTGACTGGTTTGATCTCCTTGTTCTCCAAGGGACTCTCAAGAGTCTTCTCCAGCACCACAGTTCAAAAGTATCAATTCTTTGGCACTCAGACTTCTTTATAGTCCAATTCTTCCCTGGGGGCTTAGACGGTAAAGAATCCACCTGCAACGCAGGCAAGTTGGTTTCGATCCCTGAGTCGGGAAGATTCTCTGGAGGAGGAAATGGCAACCCACTTCAGTATTCTTGCCTGGGAAATTCCATGGACAGAGGAGCGTGGCGGGCTACAGTTCATGGGGTTTCAAAGTGTCAAGACACGACTGAGTGACTAACACTTTCACTGGCTCTTGTTCGAACTAGGGTTCTATCATTTAACACTGGCAACCTCCACATGTATAAAGTCCCTATTTAGGCAATTTCCCAACTTTCACAAAATGTTTTAAAATAGGAATAATAAAATGGTTGTGAGGATTAAATGAGTTGGATGTAACATATCCCCTCAAAATACTGTTATGATTCCCACTACTCTTAACTACTACTATTTAGAAAGATAATATGACTGTGTGGGCAATCATAACTATATTCCAATACTTTAAATTCATGATAATCCATGCAAGTGGCATAGGTCTATACATTCTTAGGACTATGAACCAGGCCAAAGATCTTACAATTTGACCTGCAGATGTGTCTCAGTAAAACATACTGATAATGAAAGTGAAGCTACTGAAATAACTTAATGAATATAATGGCTAGAAAAAGAATACCTCCCCTGGGTAATATCTTAAGTTTTTAATTCGCTCTTCATTTTCTCTCATTCCGTTGGAGGAACTGTTTCTCAAACTAACAATTATGTTAAAAACAAAACAAAACAAGTAGCACCTGCAGTTAAGGAGGACTGGAAAGCGCTGCACAGAGTAGATCCTTCTTGCTTGGTTTCACAAGAAGCATTGTAACAGGAAACCGAAACTTAAAAGGAAAAAAATCTGCTTAAGCTGGCCTTAGTGAAACATATACTATCGTTTCAATTTTGGCCAACACTGCTCATGGACATGCCATCCGAAAATAATCAGCTTAACGCCACTTCTTCTCTTATAAAGTATAAAAGAAAAGAGCACACACTCAAGTATTCACCACTCAAGTTTGCTAAAAGTTAGTATCTTGCCATATTTACTTTCATCTTTCATTTTTAAGATACTAAATATTCAACTTAAGGGTCCTGAGCACTTAAAATTTTTTTTCACTATATTGCTTGCTCTTCTTCTTTTCAAAGTTTAGCTTCAAGAACACTGAAGCCTCCCAGAGCTTCACTTAAATGCTTTCAAAGCACTATAACTATCCAGCCTTCACAGTTAATCCTATTATCCTATATTTTTATAATAACCACTTTCTTGCTTTTCTTTGTTTTACCATCCAGATATGCATTCCCAAATCCCATATTTACTTTTGAACTTTAAATAAACAAACAATATATATTCTTTTGGGTCTGGCTTCTTCTGCTAAAGCTTTCTCTTATTAGAGCCATGTGTACACAGTTATAGCTTGGTTTGCGTGTCCTAGTGTGAACATGCAACAATTCATCCATTTTACTGTTTATGGGCGGTTTCAAGATTTTACTCACTATGAATAACGACAAACATTTCCATATGCTTCCTGGCCCATAAGAAATGTATGTTTATCTGTTGCATGTATTCTTAAGAATGCTGGTTTTAGCAAAAAATAAATAAATAAATAACTCCAGGTTTTGTAGATGATGCTAATCTCTTTTCCAAAGTGACTGTTACAATTTATATTACCACTGGCCCTGCTTGACAGTTCTGGTTGCTTCACCTATTTGCAAACACCTGGTAAATTTAGCAATCTGGTATTACTGCATGGTTTTGTCTAATTGATTAATTTTTTTCATATTTATTGGTCATTTGGATAACCTCTTTGGTGAAATATTTAAATCTCTTGTCTATTTAAAAATTAAGCTATTTTCTTATTAATTTGTTAGTTTTTTCAAAACTTTTTAATTGGAGGAAAACTGTTTTACGATCCTGTATTGGTTTCTGCATACAACACAAACCAGTCATAATTGTATGTATACATACCCCCTCCTTCATGAGCCTCCCTCTCCCCACTCCCTCCTCACCTAGGGCACTAGGCTGGGCTCCCTGTGTTAGCTGTTTTACACATGATAGTGTGTACATGTCAGTGCTACTTTCTCAGTTGGTGTGCGCTTTACTGGATTTTTATGCTGCAATTATCTTCTAACACGTGGCTTGCATTCTCACTTAATGGTGACACTTTTTCATGAAAAATGCTAATTTTAATGTAGTTTGATTTACCAACTTTTTTTTTTTTTAATATATGGTGACTTTTGAGTCCTAAGAAACTTGCAGACAAATTATTGTTTCTTTTTAGTATCTTTTTCTTCCTGTAATTAGCTTTACTAGGACCAGTTGTAAAAGGTTTCTTTCAGCCTTTTTAAAAAAGGTCATGCTTGGGGTTTGCAGGAAATCTTTTGATTTTATCATCTTTTAACCTCTCGTTAATTTTCTTTTTGGGGGTCTCAGTGCTTCAATCTGGATTCTATACACTTACATGCTAGTTCATAATTCTCTTCTTCAGCTGTGTCTCATCTGCTATTAAACCCTTTTATTGCCTTCTTAATTTTAATTTCAGTTTTGGAAATTCTGTTTGGTCCTTTTTATACTTTATCTTTCTCTACTGAAATTGTCAATCTATCACCTTGAATGTAAGCATATTCATTTAACCTCTGTGCCTGATAAAACCAGTATCTGGAGCCCAACACAGGGCATTTGCTTGTTGTTGGTTCTCATTCATGCTGTCTTTTCCTCATGTGCCTAATTATTTTTTAAGATAAACTGTGGTATATTCTTCTGTCTTCTTTAGGCTTATTTTGGTTGCTTCCTGTTGTTCACTATTAAAATCAATACCTAGATAAACATTCTAACATGTGATTCCTTGTGTACAAATGGGAATTTCTCTGAAATATACACTAAGAAGTGAAATTATTGGGGAATAGCATATGAACATCTTCACCACTGTTGTCTAATTACTCTCCAAAGTGATTACGCTCATCTTTGCATTTTGCCCTCACTCTCATGGATGTGACCTGCACAGAACTGTATCTTGTCAATTCTCGTCACTAATAATGAATAACACTGAGTATCTTTTAAGTTTATGAGCCAATGGATTTCATTTCTATGAACTGTCCGTTTTTTATATTGGGCTTTTTTTTCTTCTTACTGAATCTTGTCAATTCTTGTCACTAATAATGAATAACACTGAGTATCTTTTAAGTTTATGAGCCAATGGATTTCATTTCTATGAACTGTCCGTTTTTTATATTGGGCTTTTTTTCTTCTTACTGACTTGCTTTTTTCCCCTTCAACTCTGGATTCTAATATTTTGGCAGCTATATGCATTTCAGATATATTCTCCCAGGCTGTGGCTTTACCTTTTTATTTTATTTATAGCACCATTTGATGCACCAAGGGTTATAAATTTTAACAGTCATATTTGATATTTTCCTCCTTTATATTTATTTTGCATCTTGCTAAAGAAATTTTCCCTCACTCAAGGTTCATGAAGATAGCCTTATTTTTCTACTAAGAGATTAGCTTTTCATATTTAGGTTTTCATTATTCTTATGGCTATTTGATTTTTGTTATTTGGTTCGTATTAGAAATCTATGAATAGTCCCACTGCCAACCTTAAGTAAAACAAATCACTGTTAAATAAAACAAGCCTCAAAAGTAAGTTAGCTATGATGTTAGGACAGTGGTCATCTTTAAGGAAGAAAGGTACAATTACATTTATTGACCAGAGGGTTAGGTATGTTCACTTTGCTGATATACAATGAAATATACACTAATGTGGTAGCTTAAAATTAAACATTATGAGAGTATTTAAATCATTAATTTATATTTAACTTACATGAAGAGTACATAATGAGAAATGCTGGGCTGGATGAAGCACAAGCTGCAATCAAGATTGCCAAGAGAATATCAATAACCTCAGATATGCAGATGACACCACCCTTATGGCAGAAAGTGAAGAACTAAAGAGCATCTTAATGAAAGTGAAAGAGGAGAGTAAAAAAGGTGGCTTAAAGTTCAACATTCAGAAAACTAAGATCGTGGTATCCAGTCCCATCACTTCATGGCAAATAGATGGGGAAACAGTGGAAACAGTGGCTGACTTTATTTTTGGGGGCTCCAAAATCATTGCAGATGGTGACTGCAGCCATGAAGTTAAAAGACACTTATTCCTTGGAAGAAAAGTTATGACCAACCCAAACAGCATATTAAAAAGCAGAGACATTACTTTGCCAACAAAGGTCCGTCTAGTCAAGGCTATGGTTTTTCCAGTAGTCATGTATGGATGTGAGAGTTGGACTATGAAGAAAGCTGAGCACCAAAGAATTGATGCTTTTGAACTGCGGTGTTGGAGAAGACTCTTGGGAGTGCCTTGGACTGCAAGGAGATCCAATCAGTCCATCCTAAAGGAGATCAGTCCTGGGTGTTCATTGGAAGGACTGATGTTGAAGCTGAAACGCCAATACTTTGGCCACCTGATGCAAAGAGCTGACTCATTTGAAAACACTCTGATGCTGGGAAAGATTGAGGGCAGGAGGAGAAGAGGGCGACAGAGGATGAGATGGCTGGATGGCATCACTGATGCAATGGACATGAGTTTGGGTAGGTTCCAGGAGTTGGTGATGGACAGGGAGGCCTGGTATGCTATATATAGTTCATGGGGTTGCAAAGTCGGACATGACTGAGGGACTGAACTGAACTGAATTTAACAAAAAATATAAATGAGCAATTTTCCTTTTCCCAAACTATTTGTATTTCTGTTACACTTCAATAAAAAAGTTTAAAAATATATATCCTTTGGTATGTAACTTTGGGGGAACCTATGCTAAAGAAGTAAAAGCTCCAGCATGTAAGAATAAATGTACTTAGTTGTTTACTGCAGCACTGCTTCTTTTCTGGTTGCAAAAAACCATCCAAAAAAAAAAAAACAAACTAAAAACAACATGGGGTGGGGCAGGGGCAGAAGAGATAAAAATTAACAAAAAAAATTTATATGTGTATGTGTGTATATATAATGGAATATATGAAGCTATTACAAGGTGTGAGTAAAATCTATCTGCAATGACCTAAGGGGATGCCTAAAACATACTAAGTGGGGATAGAAAGCAAAATGCAAAATAATAACATAATTCAATTAAAACAAAAAATTAAAAACATCTTATTTATACATATGTGTATATTTTTATATGACTTTATAAATATAAAGAAAATTATGGAACAATACAACCATATCACTTGCACTGATTGCCTTGGAAGGAAAGGAAACTTAACTGACTGGGGCTTCAAGGGAAGAGTATAAACTTTCTCTGTGTATATCCCTATTCTGTTTGAATTATTCCAATAGGTTGTTATTTTATAATTTAAAAAAAATCCAATAAAGTTTAACAACTCATTATAAAAGGGTATGGCACAACAAAAGACCCATAAGTAGCTGGCTTATCTGTGAATTCTTCCCATTCCAAACTAACTTGTATTATGGCCAGGCCTTTAAGGGTCATTTTCATCAATAGCATTCTTCTATTAAAAAACTGTTTGGCTGAGTCCCTTTATTGTTCACCTGAAACTATCCCAACACTGTTAATCAGCTAGACCCCGATGCAAAATGATTTTGGTATAAAAAAACCAAAATAACAACAACAAAATTCACAACCCTTCACTGGTTCAATAAAAAACTGGTAAAAAGCATAAAATTATGAGCCAGAAGCTCTGGGATCTAGCCCTAGCTCTAATTTCTGAATGCAGGATGTCATGGCTGTGACAATGAAGCCAAAGGCATGAGCTGAGGAATCAGTTTGCCTTCAGGTGACGATGGTACAGGTTAGGAGGCAACTGAGTTAAATAACCCTACATTTGAGTTCCATCACTGCCACTTACTAGTTATGTGACTATGAGCAAGTTATTAATCCCTTTTTTAAGCCTCAACTTCTTAGTTAATAAAGTGGGGCTAACAACACTAACCTTTAAGGCTCACGGTGAGTGTTAAAATGACACATCTACCCATACTACAACCTGCTGCTGTTCAGTCACTAGGTCGTGTCCAACTCTCTGTGACCCCATGGACTGCAGACTCCACTGCCTCTTGGAGTTTGCTCAAATCCACGTCCACTGAGCTGCTGATGTAGCTATCTAACCATCTCAGTCTCGGCTACCCTATTCTCCTTTTGCTTTCAATCTTTCCCAGCATCACTAGTAGTGCTAGCTATTACAATCCTCCTCATTCTATACCTAATATTTTAAGATCTCCACAACCTTCACCACCACCAATTTAGTTCTGAATTTTAGGGCTATGACAGGCTAAAACTGAGCTAGATTTTACAAACACAATCTCATTCCAACTAATTTTATCAGTATAATAACCTTAAGCTACATAAATAAATCTTATTTTATGGATTAAAAAAAAAGATGCTTAAAGAAGTTATGTAACTATTCTGAGGTTAAAGTCAGCAAATGGCAGAGTTGGAATTTAAAGTTTAAATGATCATAGTCTCATAGCACCATGAGACTCCAAAGTCAGTAGTTGGAGCCTTTATGCCATGCTTGTTGCCTGAGACTTGAGCCTGCGGGGAGTACATTCCTCCTTCCTTATATTTGTACTCGCCACTCCTCTCCATTCAGGCTGAACTACCTGCTTCATATGAAAAGTTTGTCATTTCCCATGAATATGGTGATTTCTTTCTCTTTCAACTTGGTATTTCAGGCTGAATCATCCAATCAGGCATCAAGACACTACAACATCACAAAATACATTATGAGTGAGTTTTTTTTTTTCTTGCTAATGCTATTTTTCTCCAATATGGACTTTTAGTCCCTTGAAGACAGAAGATGTACTTTTCCTAAGTCCCAACAGACTTACCTACTTTTAACACAGGTACTCCAAAACAGTGGTATAAAATGATGGAGTTCTGAATTTTCATAGGCACAATGACAATAAGGTGTGATAATTAAGAAAAAACTCAAATGTTTAAGGACACACATTTCTGATACAGGTACCTTGGTAACAGTCAGAGAAAACACAGATGATACATGGCAGTTTTATTACTGCAGAATAGAGGATAATGAACACTAACCAGAAGGTCTTTGGTCTCCCATTCTTTCTTGCCCTAGATTTGACAGGCTGTGAACAATGTAAAGAGAAAGAAATCTAATAGTATCTAAGAGAGTATCATCAGTTTTGAAACCTTTATGACCACAACTATCCTAGCAGTTTTATATAAAGGCTAGACTTAGAATCAACATGCCTTCCAATTTTGAATCTAAATGTAAATGTAAGCACTTGCTTTATTTCTATAAGATGATACCCCAGGAAAAACTAGTTGCCCATGACAAAAATTTCACATTACAAATTTTAACCTTCTTTAATCTTCCCCACACTGCATGGGACCACATGATGCCTATTTCAGTCTTACCTCCATATCCCCTCCAGAGGTGAAAATACATTATAAAAAAGCAAGGCTATTTTTATACAATGAGAATATTACATGTACTAAAAATATATTCTCCCCTTTACTCTGCCCCATTAACACTTCTGGGAAGAATATGTAGTGAGGGGAGAATATACCTCTTGGAGATTTCTGGTTTTACTCCTTCCTCTCTTCTTACCGTTACTAGACATCGACACATGTTTGCGTAAGCCACAGAGAAACTGGGTTCGTCGATAGCCTTCTCAAAGACCAGGTCAATGACTCCTTTCAGCCGCTCCTCTGTGTCAACAGTAAGTCCTGACACTTGCTTCATCAGTTGGTTGAACATCTGTGGTGTCAACTTATTTAAGATACTTCGAACTTTTCTAAAAAGTTCCTAGAAGGACCACAAAAAGGAAGAAAACATTATATTATCTGTGACAATATGATGCTTTCTATAAGGACTAATATTTTATTTGTAATTTATAAGTGCAATTTCCTAAACTGTTAACAAAGACTGTGAATGAGTCACAGAAATAATTAAATCTATTTTATTATATATTAAGAAATTTATACCACCCAATTTTTTTTCACTACTGATGAGAATTCAAGGAACTAGGTATATTCACACTCCACTGGTAGGACTATCATTTGGCACATTTCCAAGGGCAATTTGGCAATGTGTACTAAAACTCTTAAACCAGCAATTTTACTTTCATAAATTTATTCATATTTAAGGATTAACAGGTTAAAGGTTAAAAAGGATTTTAGCCATCCTAACTTCAATCCGTAACCCTTTATAGCAAATAACTTAAACATCCTAAAATAGAATTTCATCTACAAATGGTATAATATAAAGTATCATATAAAACACTAGGCAGAAGTTACTTACAATGTTATAGAAACCTTCATCAAATTAGAAATAGAAGTGAACTTCCTCAACTAGAAAAAGGACATTGATAACCTTACTCACTGGTGAAAGAATAAGTGTTTTCTCCCTAATGGTGAGAACAAGACAAAGACATCTGTTTTCACCATTCCTATTCAAAATCTTACTGGAGGTAATAATGCAAAGGAAAAGAACTACAACCCATACAGATCTAAAGGAAGAAATAAAAATAAAAATTCCCTTTTCACAAATGACTGTCTTCACAGAAAAATCATAAGAAATCTATAAAAGTAGACACTAAGTGAGTCTAGCAGGTTTGTAGGACAAAAGTCAATATACAAAAATCGACGTTATTTTTATGTATTAGCAATAAACAACTAGAAATTACATTTTTAAAAAGTACAATCTATAACAGCACCAGAACCATGAAATACATAGATAAGAATCTATCAAAATACCCGTAAGAGTTGTGTGATGAAATGTATAAGTGATTGATGAAAGAAATCAAGAAGCACCAAAATAAATAGAGATCTATATCATGTTCCTGTATTATAAAACTCATTATTGTTAAGTTGCCAGTTTTATCCAAAGAGATCTACAGATTTAACACAACCAAAATAAAATACCTAATAAGGTGTTTTTTGGAGGGGGGAAAGAGTAGAAATCAAGAAGTTGATTTTTCAGTTGAAATGGAAAAAACAAAAACTAGAACAGCTTAACAATTTCAAAAAATAACAAAAACTGGAAGACATATAACCTAATTTCAACACTTGCTATATGAAGCTACTACGCACAGATAGTGGTACTGGCCAGAGAACAGACACATAAATCACGAGAACAGAATGACAAGTGTAGAAATAGACTCACACGTATATAATTTTCAGCAAAGGTGTAAACAAAATTCAGTGGACAAAGGGTAAGTCTTTTCAATAAATGATGCTGGAACAATTGGATATCCTTAAGTTAAAAAAAAAAATCTTGATTCATACCTTACACAAAACACAAAAATTAACTAAAACAGGATCACAAACCGAAATGTAAAATCCCAAATCAGAAACTTTTAGAACAGAGCAGGACAAAAATTTTGTACTTTTTTTGTTTTGTTTTGTTTTTAATTTCAAAGGTTTATTCACTCAGTCGTCTCCAACTCTTTGGGGACTGTAGCCCACCAGGATCCTCTGTCCATGGAATTCTCCAGGCAAGAAGACTGGAGTGGGTTGCCATTTGATACTCCAAAACATTCTGTATTCTTAAATGTACAGATTTTTTAAATGAGACAGCTAAAGCACAATGTGGGAATGAAAAAATCAATAAATTGAGCATCATCAAAGTTAAAAACTTATGCTTGGCTAAAGACACTAATAAAATGAAAAAACAAACCACAGATTGGGGGAAAACTTTTTTTAAAAAAATACACATTTGACAAAGGCTTTATAGGCAGAATAATAATAATAATAAAAAAATCCTCTCAAAATTCAATAAGACAGTATACCAACCAACGAAACAGGCCAAAAGCTATAAAGAAAACTGTCCTAAAGAAGATACACAAATGGCAATAAGCACATGAAAAGATGTGCTCATCCAACACACCGGTCTTCCGGGAAATGCAACCTGAAATCACACTGAGACATCACACATCCGTTAGGATGGCTAAAATTTACAGAACAGAAAACGATATGTGCTGGTGAAGACTGAACTATTGAAACTCTCATGCCTTGCCAGTAACCATCCTGGAAAACAGTTTGGTATATTCTAATAAAGTTAAACCTATGTTTACCATACAACTCACTGATCCAATAGCTAGGAATTTACCCCAAAGAAACAAAAACGCATTTGCTCACACAAGTCCTCTATGTGAATGTTCACAGTAATTTTATTCATAATTACTAAGACCTGGAAAGTGTTTATCTTGTGAATGGATCCAGTAATGAAAAATAACCTAATACTACATGTAATATTATGGATGAGTATCAAATATATTCACTGAGTAAAAGAAGCTTTACTCAGAATGATTCCATATTTATATGACATTCTGGAAAGACAACACTACAGGGGACTCCCAGACAAAGAACCCGCCTGCTAGTGTAGTGGGTGCGAGAGATGCAGGTTTGATCCCTTGGAGTAGGAAATGGCAACCTACTCCAGTATGCGTGCCTGGAAAATTCCATGGACAAAGGAGCCTGGTGGGCTACAGCTCATGGGGTCACAGAGTCAAGTATGCCTGAGTGCACAAACGCATGTGTACACACGCAGAGGGACAAACACATGACTGAATGCCAGAAGCGAGCAAGAGCAGCAGAGGAGGAATAAAAAGGAGGAGGAGGAAATTTCAGGGGGCTGATGGCAATGTTCTACATCTTGATTGTGGTGGCAGTAACATGACCATGTGTTTGGCAAGAATTATAGAACTATAAACAAAGAAGGAAACCTAACTATGCCTCAGTAAAAATACGAAGTTGTAAAAATCCATGAAACCATGATATAATAACTGAAAAACCCATAAAATGTTTTATTTGATCCTTACACAATTTAATCTGAATACAGGGATTTTTACAAAGTGTACCACTGTATCAAGTTTTCTCCAGACAGAGACAGTAAGTAAATCTATTTAAATTTTAAAAAATCATATTGTCAACTTTTAAAGCAGTAAGTCAGTTTCACTTTTATAGAGTAGAAAAAATTTCAAGTTTATTAGGGATGAGGGAGTCACTGCACTTCTCCAAACTGCCTGTATCAACTGAGATAGCATCATTTAGGTCTAAGACTTTAATTTGTGCTTTATACAACAAAATAAAAACAAAACTAAAACCCAGTCTTCTGATCTTCGAATGTATCAGAAAATACTAAGCTTAGAAAAACGGGAAAACAAAAAGGTCATTTATTGAAGCAATGTACAGTAAGTGACTATAGTTAATAAGGTTGTTGCAAATATCATATGATATTGTTTATATGTGGAATAATAAAAAAGAAAAAGGTCCAAATGAACTTATTTAGAACACAGAAACAAAGTCATAGATGCAGAAAACAAACATATGGTTACCAGAGGGAAAAGGGGGATAGGAATAAATTGAGAGATTGGGATTAACATAAACACACTATTGTATATGTTTTTCCAGCAGTCTTGTATGCATGTGAGAGTCGGATGATAAAGAAGGCTGAAGGCCAAATTGATGCTTTTGAACTGTGGTGCTGGAGAAGACTCTTGAGAGTCCTTTGGACAGAAAAGGGATCAACCCAGTCAATCCTAAAGAAAATCAATCCCAAATATTCACTGGAAGAACTGATGCTGAAGCTGAAGCTCCAGTACTTTGGCCACCTAATGTGAAGAGCCAACTCACTGAAAAAGACCCTGATGCTAGGAAAGACTGAAGGCAGAAGAAGAAGGGGACGACAGAGGAGGAGATGTCAGATGGATGACTGACTGACTCAACGGATGTGAGTCTGATCAAGCTATGGGAGATGGCGAAGGACACGGAAGGAAGCCCGGCATGCTGTAGTCCATGGGGTCACAACGAGTTCAGTGGCTGAACAACAACAACAACAAATAGGGACCTACTGTGTAGCACAGGGAGCCCTACTCTGTAATGACCAGTGTGGAGAAAGAATCTAAAAAAGAGCGAGTACATGTGGATGTGTAACTGAGTCACTTATGCCGTACACCTGAAACCAACACAAAGTAAATCGCCAATACGCCAATAAAAACGAAAACACAAGGAAAATAATACTGTTTTGCACATCTGAAGAGTTTTTACCACAAGAATAAAATTCTACATGATGATGGACATTAAGTAGGCTAACTGTGATCATTTTGCAATATACATACAAACAGCAAATGATTATGTTGTACGCCTAAAAAGTAATATGTCAATTTATATGTTAATTGAAAAAGGAAATCTCCAGTATCAAAAAACAAAACACTGACCAAAAGTCATTTATTCATTATAACTGAATATCTACTTGATGTTTTGTAATTTCATTTAGGTACAAATAAAGCATAAGGCACAGTAATCAAAACCATCAAAATTCAGCTTCAAAGACAGGAAAGTTACAAGAGAAATGACAGAGCAAAGCATGAGGTTGATTAGAAGCCAGAGAAGTGAGGGTTGTAATGGGTTAGTGAGGAAATACCTTTAGAAGGAAATGAGAATGGGGCCAGAATATACAGGGCAAAAAAAAGCTGGCCACAAGAAAAAAGAGTGGCAGGGGCACAGAAGATATTTTAGGAAGGGAAATATTTCAGAAAGGAATTGTTATTGAGGCTCTTCTATTGCAGGATTGGAAAACAGTAAGGAAAGATCAGAGGACTAGTGGGAAAGAAAATGACAGGATAATAAGTTAGAAGCTAGAGTGAGGAGGTAAAAATCAGCCCATTAGAGAGATGAGTCGGGCAGCAGCAGTGGGATTACTGTATCAAGAGGAGAAAAGAGATGAAATGGCCTGAGCAGCAGAATCGCAACTGTAGTGTATGTATGTGGAAGGAGTCTAGATACGTCATTAGTAATGATTTCCTAGAAATGTTTCAAGAAGATTAATTCTTACAGTATCCACTGGTTATCATTCATAATGTTGGTATAAATAGAGTGGTAGGAACAAACCTTAGAGTGAAAGAGTTTTCTGGAAGTGGCAGCAACAATAAAACTATTGTTTTGACAAAAAGATAGAAAAAGAATAATAGGAGGAACAACTGGTCAACATGGGATATACCCGTGCAGAGAAGAATGAAAACACAAAAAGGAGAGGGAATGAAGCAAAGATGCTCTATATTGAGAAGAAAAAGTGTCAAGAAAAGGAGGATGTATTGGCCCTGAATAAGAAGTCTATCAATCCTGCACTGGATTTGCTGTATCTATTCAATAAAGAAAACTGAACTAATTAATGATACCTCAAAGTTAATATAATTATTCTGGCTCTGAAATAATTAATAATGGGGAGAACTTAGTCAGAATAGCCATCATTAAAAAGTCTCCAAAAAACAAGTGCTGGAAAGGGTATGGAGAAAAGGGAACCCTCCTATACTTTTGGTGGGAATGTAAACGGTGCAGCTACTATGGAAGACAGTATAGCGGTTCCTTAAAAAACTGACAGTAGAGTTGTCATATGATACAGCAATTCAACTCCTGGGCATATATCCAGACAAAACTATCATTTGAAAAGACACATGCATTCCCATGTTCACGGCAGCATTATTTATGAATGCCAAGACATGGAACAACCTAAAAGGTCACAGACAGATGAATGGATAAAGAAGATGTGATACACACCTATATCACATAAATATATATGCACGCACACACACACACACACACACACACACACACAATGAAATACTACTCAGTCATAAAAAGGATGAAATAATGCCATTTGCAGCAGTAGATGGACCTAGAGATTATCATATTAAATAACACAGAAAAACACAAATATCCATGATATCACTTACATATGGAATCTAAAATGATATAAACGGACTTATTTAAAAATAGAAACAGACTCACAGATCTAAATACAAAAGGGGAGAGGGGGTGGGGAAGGGATAAATTAGAGTTTGGGAATAGCAAATAGACATACTATATAAAAAACAGACCAACAACAAGGTTCTACTGTATGGCACAGGGAACTATAGTCAATATCTTGTCATAAAACACAATGGAAAATAATATGAAAATAAATATATACCTATATGTACACACACACATATACATCTCTGAATCGCTTTGCCGTATACTAGAAACTTAACACAGCTTTAGTTGATTTAGAACTAGTAATTAGATTTAGTTTCTAAATCAACTATACTTCAATAAAAAATTTTTTAAAAACAGGGAGAACTCTGTTACAGAATAGAGAGAGGTACAAGTTCACAACAAATGGACTACTCAGTAACCACAACGGCTGTGAGTACCTCCTCCAAGCTTCAGCTTCTTCACATGAAAAAAAGAGAAAACATGTATTCCTGCCTTCCCAGGTGTTTTAAGAATCTAACACAGTAAGGCACTAATACAAGTGCCTTAAACACTAAAAGAAGACATCTTCATCTTCAATGATAAATAACTAGTGGGAAATTTAAAACTTTTAGGTCCCTATTCATTAAGTACTTCTCAGAGGGAATGGAAGGAGGAATGTAGAAGATTTTTTTTAAAGGTTGAGAAATCTTCAGGGAAGATTAGGTACTCGATTTTAGTGAATCTGGAGCTGGATGTCCTTGGGACAAACGACTGGGGCAACTGCGAGAAAGATGAACAAAGGCAAGCAGCCGATGTGGGTCTGACAAAACGGCTTGTGATGCCCCAGCCTGTCTTGGTCCTGACGTCACGTACGGCTTTGCTGCTAAGTTTACTGTTCAACAAGTATTTAGTGAGTATCTACTGTGTATGAGATTCTGTGCTGGTGCTCAATCACAATCGGATTTGTAAGGCACATCTCTTTCCCAGGGACATTATCACACTAAGAACGTAACTGGGCTCCCAGAACCACGCCAAGTGCAAGTGCTTTGTATCACTTCATTTAAATTTCACAGTGTTCCATAAGGCACATACTATTAGTATCTTAATTAGCGTCAAATTAGTTATCTCAATTAGAATCAAAAACATCTAAAGGATATCGTAGAGGTAACACAGGGATAGGAACTGGCCTGTGTGTACAGCAAAAGATGAAGAGAGGCTTCATACAAATTGACACACAAAAACAAACTTGTGTGGATTAAAGGAATTCATTCAATTTACCCTGAGGAGTTCTAAGGGAGGATGTGCACAAAAGATGCAAATCGTTCAATTTTATTACCAAGGACTGTAAATAAGATGTATTTCTAAATTCTAACTTATTAGAAATGAAACAAAAAGCAAGATACTAACTAGAGTACCACAGGACAATGAATAAGAATCTAAAAACACATTTTTAAGAAAAGCAAATATTGATCTAAGCGTGAATGACAGAATTCTATGACCCGTGAGTCCTCAAAATATACTATGTGTTTTGAAAAGCACACAGAATGCAACTTCAAGAGAAAACAGGTTGTTGGCATTTATGATAGCTTTTAGAATAATGTCTGTAGTAAGAAAAAATTAGGAAAAAGCTTTTATTAATAGGGGAAAAAGACGAAATAATACCATCATAATTCCAGAACAGCACTGGCGTGTCCCTGGTCCTCACCTGGGTTTTGATGTTTTCGGGATCCTCAGCTTGGCTGTCGCGTCTCTGACTGGGCTTCCAGGCGTTCTCGGCCTTTCTCAGGTGCACGTCTTCTTTCACGGAGACAGTGATGATCTTCCTGGGTTCTCTTCTCTGGCCAGGCTGAGATCTCCGTGGTCCAACATTCAATAGCTAGGACAAGAGTATTCTTTATTACATCCACACAGAGTACTTACAATCTACCGTCTCTGCTGTGCTGCTCAAGTTAGGATTGACAACCACAGGAAACACTTCTAGATGCAAAGATGGGTATCAGGCATTCAACTGTGATTTTTTTTTTTTTTTGGTGGGGGGGGCATGTTGTGTTAGAATGTCATCATTATGGTGTACACCACGACTACAATTTTTGACCCTGATGTCCTAAATGAGATATGTCTGAAAAAGCTATTGTATCTAACAAAAAAGACTACTCTAAATGAAACTGCTGCTTCTCTTTTTCTTTTTAACTCGTTATGTGACTTTGGACTAGTCACTTGAACAACTACAAAAATTCAGAGGGAGAGATCACCACAGTTACAAATCTGCTTCAAAAACTCTAAACTTTCACTGTACAATGCAAATACACCCTTATCATGAAAATTATCTACAGCATAGACACCCAGACTGACTGTAGACCTTAATAGATCCCTCTAAGTTTGCTGGATCAGAAATACTAAAATCTTCCTTATGTCATAATGAAATCCAACTAAATCGCTCCCTGAAAAAAGGCCTTTCTTTGTCAGCTCTTTGTTCCTCCCAGAGTCCCACTATGCTCATTCTGTTAAAACCAATGTATGTTAGCATGTCACACTGATCATCAAATCAGAAATGTTACTGTAACAGCAATGGGTAAGTTAAAAGTTGTATTCTATGTATTAAAATGTTCCTAATAAATGCTACTCTAAATGCCTGGAAAAATTTTTTTAAGATTAAATATCTGGAGTGATATTGAGTTCTGCTTATGACCAATCCAAGATCTGGGATACTGACTGCCCTTACTTTTTCTGACAGGTCCTTCTCTGAACAATGAGGAAATATTACAATTAGGTTTCAAGAGGAAAAAAGGAGGAGAAAAAAGAAATGCTTCACACAAGACACAAAGACCAGAATCCTATCTCACTTAATGCTCCGACACTGCCCTTTAAGTAGAAACTAAAGCAATTATCATCCAATAAAGAAAATAAATAAAAGGTCATACTTCATACAGAAAGACATATTTGAGAGAAACATGGTCTGAGGACTTTGATAAGCTTCAAAGACTTTACACATCACCCATCTCAGAATTAATTATTCTCATACCCTTCCTTGACCATGTGCCCTAATTAGAAACAGCAGTATTAAGGATGTTTCAGGACCAAAGCTTAGAATTTCTGGCAATACACACCAATCAAATATGTCTAGCTAAGGACTGAGTACTAACGATATAATGTTAGATTATTTTGTAATCTAACAAATGAAATGGGGAAAAAAAGAAAAAAACAACTGAAGTCAAATAAACCCCGAGGTACCACACATGGCATAACTAAGATATTCCTGAGTGAATTAAAGAAGAGCTGCTAAACCATACAGTACTACTATAGATTTATTTCTTACTGAAACCTTGATAGTTCAGGCAAAAGAACTGTTAAGAAAAGGCAGTAAACCATGTATTGTCTGGTTTTTAAATGCAAAATATATTCGACTGTTAATTCATGTTGGTTACTATCCTTTTTAAAGTTTGGATAAAATTCAAATAAACAGATCACAGATATTCAATTTAATCCATGTATCTGCACATAGAAACTTGTTAAAAACAATGATTTGTGGGTATAATAAAAGGTATCATGCCAAAATCATTTAAGAGCCACAGTATAAATTGTGGATATAATTTTAATTATGTTTGCATAAAGTTAGAAAATGTTCATTTCCAAAAAAGACATTGCAGATACCAATGAAAGTTTGAGGTTTCTAAAAAATAAATATGATTTATGAAACAACTCTATCTGTCCCAAGACAAATATAAGTGAATTTCAGACAAGCAGCAAAGAGATGTGAGAAATATTAAATAAGTAGATAACAACAGTGTTTCAAAGTCAAAAAAGTTATGAAAAAATGACTTTTTTTTTAAAGTCCTGGATTAAAAAATTGAAATTATAACCCATGTGCAACCTCCCAAGACAAATTTAAATATCTCTGGATAAAACTAAGATACTGCTCACAAATATTTACCCAAGTATACTGAGTCTTATTATTCTTATAAATGCTTAATATGCTTGATTAATTCATCTCTAACATTGTTCGGTTTATACTCAGAATGATTCACTGGAACATTAATGCCTGGAATGGCTATGGTGAAACGGAGAAGAGAGGCAGATTAGAAGACAAAAGAACTGTGGTCTCTTGAATACAATTCTGCCACTTATGAGCAAAGTTACTATAAGCAAAGTCTCAACTTTGCTGAACTTAAACCATCTCACATATTAAATGCTTATCGTACCTACAGAAGTTATTAGTAGGGTCATGGGATATATAATAGTAAGGCATGGAAAAGGACCTTAAAAACTAAGCACCATATCAGGCTGTACAATATCATCATGAATACCAAAGAAAAAAAAGAAATTTTTAAAAAAGTGATATGCAGATTGGTATAAAAACCTTTAAACACCCTGTATCCTTTTTGTGTGTGAAAAGCTTAATATAAATTGTCAGATTTACAGTATCATTCAAAAGTTGTACCATGGGTAATGAATGACTTTATTTACTAAATACAGATAAAATTCTAGGATCCTGTGCTAAGAGTTATGGAACATATAAAAAGAAATAAAGCCTGGTTTCCTTGCTTGAAAGACAAAAAATTCTGACTGATGGTGAGAAGATGAACTTCAAAGTATAATGTTTGCAGGGTCCACATTTCTTAAATGTATTACATAAGAAACTATACTGATCTCTGTTGTAGAATTTAATATATATTGCTCCTATCTCACTCAGAGACTAAAACCTCAAACTTTTCTGCTTACTTGGATAACCAAAGAAAATAGGACCAATATGCACTGTAGTTTTTTTTTTTTTTTTTTTTTTTAAGAGATATAACCAACAATTCCTTTAAGAGAGAAAAGGATGATACATGCTCAGGAAACGTCTCTGTATGTAGGATTTTCATCACAGTTCAGTGAATCTCAAATTTAGTTAAAATGAACACGAATGGCAAGTTACTAGTCTATATCTACAGCCCCTTTCTCAATACATTTCTTTTGAGGCACATTCTGTGATATCTGCAAACAGATTACTATTAAAATTAACACTACAATAGCCAAGTAACTAGACTTCAAAAAAACTACAGAGATGATACTGCCTGGGCACTTTCATCAAAAGATGAACTTTTATGGTTAAAAATTATATATAACTGTATGACACTAATATAATTGCTATACATTAAAAATATTTTATAACAAGTCTGTTGCAGGAAAGTTTATACCAGGAGTCATAGCAACTAAAGCTAGACTAAGAAGCATACCTAGTAGATCTTAACAATTTTGGATGGTAATTATTTATAAGCCAATTTGGAAGCTGTATGGAGCCAAAAACAATGAAGAGTAGGCTGCCTTTTTATCCCCCAAGCAGCATTATTGATTGCTCCTTTATATGTTATATATATTCTTTAAAATTCCCATCTTTATATTCACCAATATACCAAGTAAGCTGGACTAATTAAATGGAGAATATTTGTTAGCTATGGGAACTGTTGGAAGAATAATTACTTATATTAAGACTCAACGTATCAATATTACCCTGATTGATCACAATTCCACTTAAAAAACAGCATGTGGAAAAAAAAAAAAAAAGAAAAAACAGTATGTGGAAAATTGACAGAGCTATGAAAAGAAAGTGAGTTAAACAATTAAAGCAAATATTTTTGGAGACTCTACAAGTTATTGATAATGGTTCATCTCCTGTCACATTACTTTGCACTAAATAATTATTTACCTGATATACACAGGCAAATACATTCCTGGGCAAATATACACTGGGACAGTTATTTTAAAAACTCATTCTCTAGTTTCAGTATTTTGAGTGAGATACAGCTATGCTTAATTCATAATACCTCCTTTATGCTATACCTGATTATTAGACAATAGCAAGTTGATAATGAAAACTGACAGTATATACTGGAAGAGGAGATGCAACAATTCATATCATCTGTGAGTGACATATGAACAAAACTGAGCAACATGATAACCACAGATATTAACCAGAGAATAATCAAAATGGCATCAACATTATTTCAAATGTTTGGCAAAACAAAGATATAAACTCAAACCAAAATGAAAACAAAGATTAACAAATATAAATTTAACCCACCAATGAAGGGAAATAATACTGAAAAACAGGTATAAAATAGTTTCTAGAAAGCTGCTTTCTAAGACTTTCTGGTGAGGAAATTCCAACTTCAGAAAAAAATTTTTAATTTAGTATTTAGAGAAATTAGATAAATTTAAATTTCAAACCTGAGTAAGAAGAGAATATTATACACCCAGGGGTCTTTAAGAAGGTGATGCTCAATAAAAAGTATGCTTCAAATTAAAATTTTCTCTAGGTTTTATAAAGTCTCTGACATGGTACAAACATTCCAGTGTTTTCAATCAGTGTTAGTTTAGGCAAATAATTCAAGTATCTACAAAGTGTGATTTGTTGTCAGAAGGCGTAGTCTTATTTCAGAGCAAGTTTCAGAAGTTGCCATTCCTGAAATAAAAAGGTGATGGGGAAATAAAAACTGCCACCTTCTATAAATATATTCTTACAAACATAAAGTAGCATAAACAGGGTGATCCACAAACGTACATCAAACCCTGAGCTCCTTCAGAACTTTAGATTAAGCTCTCTCTGTATCATTCCAAGTTGGGGTAAAAGAGGTATTCACATCACTGGCAACCTCACCCAAATGCTTTCTACAAGTCTCCAAAGCAGGGAGTAGGCAGAGCCTGTCAAATTCTGCTCAGTGCAGTGCCCAGTGTAACTCCATGGGTGATGCCACTTCCACCGCTGAAGAGCTGCCGCTGGGAGTGTAAAGGCAATCTGCAGTTTACCAGTATCGCACTCGTTTGTATATATCATGTTTTCATATTTTGACTTCACGACTTACAGTAAGTGAGAAGAGCAAAACAGGAAATGTAACACCAGAAACTACTGGTTTTTTTTTGTTTTTTTTTTAAAAAGGATTCAGTGCACCCCTAGAGGCAGGCTCTTCAGGGGTGGGTGCGACATCGCCAGTGGAGTGGAAGCTGGGGCTTTGCTCTGTTCCAGAATTGGCAATCCATGCCTGCTCTGTACTATGCAAATCTGTAGAAACAAAGACAAAGAGATGACCATTAGCTGAATGTCATCAGACATCTCTAGTATATGGGACACCTCAAGACAAAACAGGGATCCTATATAAGGTTGGTTCTATTTTTAACCCACGTGCAGGTCTTTCAGCTGAAAAAATACGGGGAAAAAAAAACTCAAGACCAAATTAATGCAGACCAGCTTCTTTCAAGTAAAAACTTGAAACTCAACTGTACTCTTTATTTGTTTGAATATTAGTATGGAAAGGATAGTCTTCACCTCTTCTACTTCCTCTTCTTGGTTAGAAGAATCAAAGAATAAAAGTCGCTTTCCTGCCATTAGACAAGATGTCATGAAGTCTACGACAGTTTCTAACTAACTGGTTTGTAGGGAACTTGCACTTACAGGTACACCTCTTCCACCAGGGGCTTGCCTTCCAAAATCTGCAAAGGCTGGAGTAAAGTCTGGTCCTCGAGGCAAAATCCGAGGATCCAGAGTTCGCATTGGCAATTTTGGTTGATTGATCTGCACAAAGAAGCAAAGGAAAGCTTAATACAAGTTTCAGAGCAATCAGTGCCACAAAGACAAAATCTCAGACTAAAAAGTTGTGTCAGCTGACAAGATAGAGCTGGCTTTCTGAACCAGTGGGAGTCCAAGCTGAATCATGACAGAGTCTCCTGGGCTAGCTGTAGAGCCCTTAGGTCAACAGTGGTTTCCTGGTTGCCTTGGAATGATCAGGTCTAAAATTTCCAGCTCACTTGACACTTTAGGACCAGCAGAATGGCACAAGACAAGCTATTTTGAGAACTTATGGACTACAGCCAAATTTCTGAATCATTTTCCAGGGTTGTTAAAGCACCTGCCTATTATAAATCTGATATAGCATGTTTTGGTTTGGGTGCTACTAACTTACGGTTAGCAAAGAATGTAATTTGAGCGGACAACACCTCTCAAAAGGAGACAAGTTTCATGTAGCATGACTTTAGTTTTTGGTTGTGCCACAGGGCTTGTGGGATCTTAGTTTCCTAACCAGGGATTTAACCTGGATCCCCAAAATTAAAGTGCCAAGTCCATTCCACTGAACTGCCAGGGAATTCTCTATGATGATCCATTTAAAATCTCATTTTGTCTGCTTTGTTAATCGGAGATATCTGGCTTTGTATAAGCATGTAATGTGACTATAGACTCAGCAAAACTAAGTAGCTTAGTGAGAAATCAACTCATCATTGGCCAAAGTCAAACAGATAAGGCAGGCAGACAGGAAGAAACATTTTCTAAGAGGACAGTCTCATTCAGTGGGGATAACAAAGCTTGTTCTCTGAATACTGAAGTAGTCTTAAATTAGTACCACCAGTCATTCAATTGTTTTCCCATATGCAACTAAGAAAGAAGACTTAGCAAGAGAAGAAGATCTGTTGCTCTAAGAGAATAAATGCTACAAATAAAGTCTGGATAAGCAGCTACAGGGATTCTCAGTAAGAACTGGATCTCACTCTGCAAGAAAGTTACCAACTACACTTTACTTAGGGATTAACAGTACCTCTATAAAATGAGAGCTTAGTCACCAGAACTGGTTCATCACTGATGTATGTACAGTTATTCTGGCAAATATACACCTGACTTTACATCTTTAAATTGATGAACAGATGAAATAAACACTGATTGTACTAATTTTCTGTATGTACCATTAAGATCAGATGTAAAGAAAAAGGGTACCTATCTATTTGCACAAGATTAAAGACTCATCCACCTATAATTATCCACTGGGGAAATTCTGAGTTATACTATTTGAATTACGCTTACTCCCACTTAAGTTTGATCTGCCAAATACTTATCTAGGTTTCTGATCTATCCTCAATGCTACTCTAATTCCCTATTGAGATTTTAGCACAGTGCAGAAACAGGTCTACATCTCCTTAGGTGTATTAGCGCAGAAGACACACAATTTCCACCTTATCACTAGGAAATAGCTGTAATAAGCCAACAATAAATTTTAAAACTTTACCACTCAAATATGAGCCAAACCCCACAATTACTACGAGCCATAGTAAACCTAAGACCCAATAATGCTTAATGAAACATTTAATTCAAATGTCACTTTAACAATTTCTAAAAATTGCTCATACTTCACATATTATGGGGGCTTCCCTGGAAGCTCAGCTGGTAAAGAATCCACCTGCAGTGCAGGAGATCCCTGGTCGACTCCTGGGTTGGGAAGATCTGCGGGAGGAGGGACAGGCTACCCACTGCAGCATCTCAGGCTTCCCAGGTGGCTCAGACAGTGAAGAACCCACCTGTGAGGTGGGAGGCCTAGGTTCGACCTGTGGGTTGGGAAGATCCCCTGGAGAAGGGGATGGCTACCCACTCCAGTATTCTGGTATGGAGAATTCCATGGTCAGAGGAATCTGACAGGCTACTGTCCATGGGGTCACAGAAAGCTGGACACGACTGAGCGATTTCCACTTTCTTTTCACGTATTTGCCCTGATAGTTAAAAATCAGTTCCCACCAAAGAGACATAGCTTTCGCTGAGTGCTCAGCTCACCTTGTCAAGAACCACGTCACTGATGGGAGGCAGGCCCTCTGGCTTCTGAATACACGCTGGCATGAACTGGAAATCCAGCAGAAACTCCCTGTCATATTGCTTCTTGCCTTCCGAATCAGGAGGCTTCCAGGATTCTAAAGAGAGGAGAGCAGACAGACAACAGGCTATAAGGTCACTGTGTATATACCCAGCAAGAACCTAAGCTGACTCCAATATTTCATCTCATCATTTACAAACAAAACCCCAAAGAAAACAGTGAGCTACAGTCAGAAAACGCCATGGGAAGATTTAAACTGTTATTTGTTCTTTATCCCTTCTGGATACCTCTGGAGAGTAATCTGAAGAAAGGTGCTATAGGAACTGTTTCATTTACACATAAGCAGACTTTGGTAAGGGACATGAATAATCTTCATTAAATAAATCACCAAGCCTGTTTTAAAAATAGCTTTTAAAAGTTGTACTCCATTTACAGTTATTACAAAATACTGGCTGTATCGCCCATGTTGTATAATACATCCTTGTAGACTAACTTATGCTCCATAGTTTATATAAAATACTTTTGGTTTCCTGCCAAAGGAGGATAATTTGGAATGTTACTATGGAGAGGGAAAAAAGGTAAAAGGACATAAAACACAAAACCAAATAACTTATTAAAGATTCTGAAAAGTCTAAGCAGACTATAGATTCCCTGCCCTCCCCAATTACAGTTTAATCTGAAGAAAATAAAATAATGGATCTGCTTGCTGAGCCAACTAAACTGGGAAAGGACATATACCTTTGTCCAATAATCCTGTCACTAAACATATTCTTAGCTAATACTTTTCATATGAATATTAAAGTAGTTTTTACCACAGTACTTATTTTGCTACTATTACTATTATTTCAGCTATTGTTAACAACCCTATCATAATATAAAGCTGGAAAATTTCTTGAAATTTTTATTTTAAAAAAAATCAAGTCAGTTTTTTCTTTTTCCTTTTTTTTCAGTTTTTTCTTTTAATTAACAAAACAACTTATCAAAATCAGGCCCTAGATCACTTCATGATAGCACACTGTATCCTTTATCTCAGTGGTTCTTGATATACAAGTCAATGACTGATGGTATGTGAGAATTCTGCAGATATTTTATTACATTATATTACTAAAATATATACAGTTTATTAGGATCTGAATTTTGAATTGCCTCCCCCCTGCCCAATTACTGATGGTGTATATTACAGAGGAAAAAAGCGGTTATTCAGTCAGTACAGTTGGGGCCGCTAATTGTGCGCTTTATTCTTGCGAAGCTGAAGGATAAAAATATAATTTACATAGTCCTAAAAACGACAACCAGTGATTCAATCCCTGAAGAAGGATTGATGGTAGTCCCAGTGCTTGGTGACACAAGCCTAGATCTTTAGGAGAAATTTCAGTATTTTGAGCCCTAAGGTTAAAAACAAAATTTACAATAGAATAACCTTACAATTTCATAAGGACCATTCCAAGTATTTCACTGGTAGTATTTTCATTAAATATTAATGATCAGTATATTAAGATGGGATCAATCAAAGGCTTTCAAAAATTTCTGACTACAGCTCACAGTAAGAAATGTGATTTCATGACCCTGAACACATACATATATAAATTAAAGTTTAAAAAAACCAACAAACAATACATTCCTTACTGCATGTAATACACTGACAATGTGTATTCTATTCTTTTTTCTTAACAATGCTGGTTATAACTCACTAAAATAATTTCACAACCGATTAAATGGGTTACAATCAGAAGTTTGAAGAACACTGGCCAAGACCATTTTTGCGGCCCGCTACTTTACATTCAAACCCTACTTCACCTGTAAGTCTCTCTAGACTTGGTGGCCTAAGAAAGCCATTTTGCGTAACCCCCCCTTTCCCCGCACGTCCAGGGAAAAACTATCGGTAAATCTGAAAGCCAACCATAGTTTACATAGCACAGGGACAGAGGTTTAGTGTGCTTGATGGTGTCTAAAGGTCAAAGACCCTCTCGAGTTTATCAGATATCTTACAGGGCGCGTCCACATCACTGGTGCTTAATAACTTAGTACACTGATGCTGGCTGTAGAGTTCAGCTCTACAGAGTGATTTCCATCAACAAAGTTAGTTCCAGCTTCCTCAAACAACAAGTATACTATCTCAAAGAAAGTGGTCACCATATCTGAAACATCTCTTTCAATTAAAATGAATAAATTAGATTTCTCTTGTCAAATTTTACCAGCCTAGCACTGACTGATTTCCTCTGCCAGCAGCTCTTCCAATGCCAGTGAAAGCAGAGTACCAGCCAGCATCAGGTATCACATCCGCCAACAAAGGACTCTCTGGATTTGCCAGTCAGTCAAGTATGCCTGCTGCTTTATTCTGTAAATATTACACTGTGTTGAGCCTCTTCCTTCCATCCAGTATTTCTTTAGGAGGAGGCAACACTTCTCTAAGTTGCAGTAGAGTGAAGAGGAGAACAAAACAGACACAGGAAGACAAGGATAACCTTACCTGATTTAAATGGGAACGTGACCCCTTCACCAGAACTGTCAGTGGAGCCTGAATGAGCATCTGTTCCTTCACCCTCAGAAACACTCTCAGCACCATTACGTGCAGGCTCAGCTTCCTCTCCATTTTCTTCCACAGTTTTCACGTTTTTTAGGTCAGAGGGGTCTCTTTCAGGATGAAACCCTTGGCTCATTTTATCCTGTTCAGATTCAAGTATTTTGTCCCCTGAAAGCTCCTCTTCAGCTTTAGGCTAAAGCATAAGTGAACACAGAGGTTATATTCTTTTCACTGTGTGTAAATACACATGAAGACCCACCCTTATCCCCTCACAAAAGCATAAGAAAACATATCACTCAAGATAAGGATGTCTGTGTTCAGCTTATTGTACTAGAATGATAAGTTTATTTAAAATGCTTTTCTCATTTCAGCTCCTGGGATAAAGCAGACAATTCCAACGGCTATTGAAATGCTTTAACATGACTAATGAAATCTAAATATACCAAAGTTTAAAAAGGAAAGAACTGTTAATCCCTGGAACTTGACGGACATGAAAGAGTTCTAGCCAGAATCTAAATCAAGCACTCCTACCCTTGCCACTAACGCTCAGCAAATATAAAAAGAAACGCTAGAGGGTGTGTTTTGTGTTGTCCTCTGGCTGTGGAAAAAGAGTTCAATGAACAGTTTACAGTGTCTGACTCCAACAAAGCTGACCATCGCTCACTTGTTGGTTAAAATCTACTTTGTGTATTGGTTCTTAGAATTCTCTGAGATTGGGAACTTATTCAAATCATACTGGCACATATTCTCCCAGGGAGAAATCTGGGTTCCAGTGCATCCTATTTTTAAAAGGCAAAATAGAATTAAACTTATTCACCAGATTATTTCTGACCATCTCTGTTTCAGATACAACAACAACAACAAAGTATTTCTTGAGGGTCATATCAACCATCAAAACTCCTTGAGGCAAAGTTCTCAATGAACTTTAAAGTCTTTCTTTTTCATTAAAGAAAACACTCTGAAAACAATCCTCTGAAAGAAGCACTCAGAGGAAACAGGGACTTACTACAAATTCCAGTTGATAAATTCACATTAGGAGCCAAATTAGAGGCTCTACTCAATTGGCTGAACAGAAGATGGTATAAAAAAATGTCATATACACCAGGAAGTAGTTATCCCAACTGATTTATGAAAAAAAATTTTAAATAGTTGCAAACCATACTTTGTTATTAACTGAAACATTATAAAAGATATAATACTAATAAATTTTCTTCTAGTACTAACAGCAGATTGAGGACAAGAGGGGAAGGGGGTGACAGAGAATGAGATGGTGGAATGGCATCACTGACTCAATGGATATGAGTTTGAGCAAACTCCTGGGAGATAGTGAAGGACAGGGAAACCAGGAGTGCTGTAGTCCACGGGGTTGCAAAGAGCTGGACATGACTCAGCAACTGAACAACAAAACAATCAGATCATGGGGAAAAGACAGTAGACTTTAAAACGTTATCAACAGAAACAGATGGTTTTAAGGCCGTGTTTTCTAAAATGGAAATAAAATGTTCATGCAAACACTCCCACACACATACTTCTTTGTTCCTCCAACAAGATGAGTACGGATAAAAAATTCCAACAAAAATAAATGTTGAAAATGATTTATCACTATTTTTATAAAACATGGCAGAAAGTGAGGCATCTTTTATGTTTTAAGAAAAAACTGATCTACCAAGTTTGAATCATACATTAGAAGCCTCATTTTTTCTTATTCTATACTCAACTATAATCTAAACTCAAAACTGCCCTGTGATACTACCTTGCGATTAAGTGTAGGTCATCAAGACCTTGGGCTTCCCTGGTAACTCAGTTGGTAAAGAATCCGCCTGCAATGCAGGAGACCCTGGCTCGATTCCTGGAGAAGGGATAGGCTACCCACTCCAGTATTCCTGGGATACCCTTATGGCTCAGGGGGTAAAGAATCCACCTCCAATGCAGGAGACCTGGGTTTGATCCCTGGGTTGGGAAGAGCCCCTGAAGAAGGGAAAGGCTACCCATCTAGTATTCTGGCCTGGAGAATTCCAAGGACTGTATAGTCTATAGGGTTGCAAAGAGTTGGACACGACTGAGTGACTTGTACTTTCACTTTCTCTCATCAAGATCTTTAATAAATTGGCATGTGAGTCTGCAAATAGTTCTTAAACTTATTACAGAGTAGTATAACTACATTATAATCATACAGAATTGTTATTTCAGGAACTGGAAAGGTGAAAAAATGCTACTTTAGAGAGAAGAGTTTATTGAGTCACCCTCTCAGTACCTAAAGTCAACAACAACAGGTGACTTGTTGGATATAAACAAAGGATGCACTACTGAGAAAGTCCATTTCTAACTGGAAAAAAAAAGTATAAAGAAACTTGGCCCATGAATGACAAACCGTATTTCAGAACACAAAGAATCTATGAGGTGTCTGAGGCACACTGTTAGATGGGGTATTTCTCAAGGGAATCCATAAAAAAAAAATAGTTCCATTAAATATTTGATGATTACTTTTCCTTTAGCAGGATGGATTTCTATTCAACTAGTGTATAATTATCTAACCATTCTTGAATAGTTTATTCAGAAAGCCAGATTGAAAAACGAAAGCACTTTATTGTCTAGACTGTCAAAACAAACATTATTACAGGAAATTACTAAATAAGAGTTTAGTTAACAAAAGTTAGTTAAGTCGCTCAGTCATGTCAGACTCTTTGTGGACTGGGTAGCCCACCAGGCTTCTCCATCCATGGGATTCTCCAGGCAAGAATACTGGAGTGGGTTGTCATTTCCTTCTCTAGGGGATCTTCCCAACCCAGGGATCGAACCCAGGTCTCCCACATTGCAGGCAGACGCTTTAACCTCTGAGCCACCAGGGAATGCAAGAGTTTTTTATGTGCCAGAATATCAGACTGACAATTACAAATATAATGATGGATGAAATATCCAAAAAGTTTTAAATACATTTTTGGTTGCCTTGAATAACAATTTTACGATGAATCATCCTTCACACTATCTCTTTAGGCTGTAATTTAAAGAATTTAATTAAATACTTATACTTGATTAAATACTTATAACAACTCAATATACAATTTAAAATATGCTGATCTCTGAAAGACATTCTTTTAAAGGCTGAGAAAAACCTGAGAAAAAGATGGCATGATGATCAATGAAAAATGAAGACAATGACAACCAATATTTACTAAACTACTCTAGTAAATTCTTAATTTTAGAAAGACAAGGGACTAAGATTTCTGGAAAAAGTATGCGTGCAAATAACCAAACATGTTAAGTTTTCTTTCTAACCAGTGACTAGTTCAAAATGAGCCTAAACAATTCTCGTTCATGAAGAGTAATAATCTAAAGCAGGTTCAGCAAATTATGGGCCGTGGGCCAATAGCGGGCCCCTCACCTGCTTTTGTACTGTGCGCAAGATAAGGATGTGTTTGTGTACACTTGTAACGTTGGAAAAATATTTCAAAGAAGAATATTTTATGAAATATGAGTATTACAAAAAATTCAAATGTCAATGTTCACCAACAACTTTCACTGAAATATAGCTACTCACTCATTTACCCATTGTCCATGGTTGCTTTGGGGGTACAGCGGTAGAGATAAGAACTGTCACAGGGATCCTAAGGCCACAAAGCCTATCTGGACTGTTAAAACAGGGAAAGTTTGTCAACCTCTGACCTAAAGACGAGGATGAAAATCTGGAAGCACAGGAATGGTGACCTACCCATTTAATATTCAATAATGCTTTTTAAAAATGCCACAGGGCAAAGGAACATAAAGTATAATAAAAGAAAGTGAATAAATTACAGCTGACTCTAAAGATAAACCCATTTGTGAAGCGCTTACAGCCATACCAGGAATGTATGCGATTCCCCTGCCTCTCGAAGGTATTTTATTCTTTGTAGGAGCAACATTTTCTTGTTCAGCTGCAAAAGGAGTGTATAACTATTTGCACATCTATAACTTATTGCCAATTCCTACCCCCTGATAACCACAATGAAATCACACCCAAGCAGCATTTTAGAGGTTGCTATGTGACTAACTGTGACATCAATGGAGCGTCATGTAAGAGCAGGGACGGGACAGGGAGAAGGAACAAAGGGGCATTGTGAGCAGCCGAGAGAGGGTAAGAATTATAACCAGACAGAGAGGTTTTATAAAGCAGATGCACTTACAGCTACTGAAAAATGACTTCTACATTTTAATGTTATCATCTTAAACAGTCAATGAAAATTATTTTAATAAAGTAGATATAAGAACTCAAAAAGAAAAAAAAAGAAACGTGGAAATCGCTTATGCTACTCTTCTCTAAAAGCTTCAGCATGCAGCCACAGGCACACTGAGACGAGAGACCGTGAGACGGCAGAGCGCTGCCCGGGATGAAACCCGGCCGGGCGCGCCCTCACATCGCTCCTGGACCGGGTGTGCAGCATCCCACGGCAGAACCCAGGCCTCAGCTCAAACCGTGTGTGAAAACTCTTGTTACTGGGACGCAGGTAAAGGACAACAGATTCAAAATCAGCTTCCTTAAAATACCCTTGATGGTTTCCACCAGGACAGCTAACAGGCATTTGAAACAAAACAAAACACTTCTTAAAACAAAACGAGATTAGTCTTTACATGTGGTAATAAAAGGGAAAAATCAACAATACTTATTTTTGCTATTTGAGAAGAGGTATTTTAAAAAAGAAACAAGAATTCAGCGAAATTGAACAAACTACTAACAACCTTTAAAAAATTCTTTAAATGGATTAAAAAAAAAAATCTGACTTTGAGCTTGATAGATTTGCTTGGAAAGCAGTATCTCAAGAAAAAGTCATAAACACACACTTTTCTGAGAAAACAGCACCACTGCTCTGAAGGTGAGCTGACGATGTTTACAGCTGCCCCTTACCTCTGATTCTGCCTCTAACAACTCCTCAGCGGCTCGCGTCCGCTCTTTTGGTTTCTTCCACATCTTTGGTGCGGTCATAGCTGTCTGAGCTGAAACAGAAGAGCAGGCTGCCATTAGTTCCCACTGAAAAAATGGAAAATATTAGGTCTAAATGATACCTTTATTCAAATTTAGCAAAAAGAGGGCTTCCTGCAGAGTCAGGAGACACATGGATGATAAGTGAAGAACTGTGTAATTGTGGCCCAAAGACTGCAGGCAAATGTCTCAGGCACAAACTGTTCACATCAGCTCACACAGCCTTCAACCAATGGCCTACCGTCCTCCTATCTCATGGTTAGCACATACTAAGCCACATAACTCAGTATGAGGTGAGCATCTATACAAGCAACTGGGCTACCAGCCAATTCTAGACTGGGGCCTGTATCCATTGTTAATCGACTATGTGAACTTAAGCAAGTAACCCTTCTCAGGTACTAGCATATTCAACCATAAAGTTTAAGAGTAATATTAGATGATATCTAAGGTGCCTTTAAGCTACAAAAAATACTAAACTCCAGATTTTGTTTTAAAACAGCAAAAGTATACTTTGATGAACATTTCATTCGCTAGGCAGCACTTGCCCAACACCAAGCTCTCACTTCACGTCAATACTGTGGGCCTATCCATCCTCTCCTACGGCTGGGCTGAAAACTAAGGAAGAAATAGGTGATGTGTTTTTTCTGGCTGTGCTGCATGCCTTGCAGGATCCCTGACCAGGGATCGAACCCAGGTGTGAGTCCTAACCACCGAACTACCAGGAATTCCCAGGAACACAATTTTTATAGAATTATTCTACTGTATCAGAAGTTCCACATGGAAACCTAAGCTTACAAAGAATTTTTAAAAATTTACTTGGCTTACAAAGTCCACAAAATCAACATTTGGACGTACAATTTAAAGATACTTGGAACATCAGAAAGCAAATACAACATGTTTTAAAGGATCCTGCAGAAGGCAGTCAGTGGTGCAGAATGGTAAAGGATCTGCCTGCAATGCAAGAGACCTGGGTTTGATCCCTAGATTGGGAAGATTCCCTGGAGAAGGGAATGGCACCCATTCCAGTATTCTTGCCTGGAAAATCCCATGGACAGAGGAGCCTACAGTCCATGGGGTCACAGAACTGAACATGACTGAGTGACTTCAGAGGAGATCAGAAGGCGGCACGACTCAAAAGCAAGCAGTGAGGTTCTACGGCAGATGAGAAGGGAGGGGAAAGAGTCAAAGAAAGGTCACTTTATAAATATACAGATGTTACTGAAAGTGAATGAACACAAAGCCAAAGGAACCATCTAATCTAATTCCTTAGAGAAATAAAAGATCGCACTGAGACGAAACCAACCAATCTCTCTTGGTGATTCAAATCTTTTTTGGAAAAATGGTATAATATAAACACTCACACTGGTCTTGGGAACAAGGAAAAAGAGACATTTAATAATCTTCTCAAAACTACTGCACCATCATAAAAATACTCTGTAAATCTCTTTTGTTACCCACTCCTTAAACCAACTTGTCTTTATCCTTCCCTTTACAGACCATATGAACAAGAAAACATCATTAGACCAATGGCTATTCCTCCTTCGCAGCCTACCCAAGGTAAACCATTTTCTCAAAGTATGGAACTCAGATTACGGTAACTACAGGTGCATTTAAATTTGCTTTTGCCTCAGCCTTATGATGAATATGCATATTCAAGTATTAATGCTTGTATGTGTGATATGTGGTGGTCTCTCTTCATTTTTTATCAATCTTCTGATTTTATATAACCAGTCTGTTTTATGTGTACCCCTCCAAAATGTTTGTGATTAATTCTGCTTTCATAGAAGAATTCTTTCTAAGAATTAGTGAGTTTGAGGAACCTATACATTAAAATCAAAATTTTATTTCATATATACATGAGCTCAGCTTTAATTTTCATCCATGGAAAAGGGCAGATCACTTTTTGAAGGATTTGTTAGGATCAAATATAAACTTGGGTATCGTTTCCTCTAAACCAAAAAAATCAAAGATGTAGATAAACTTTTCCTTCAAAACTGTATCAAATGAACCCAAAACATTAAAACATTTCCTCCACGGGTAACATTAACACATTTAATATGCTTTTTAAAAAAATCAGCTACTTGCACAGCAGGAATTGTTACTCTGTTCAAATGGCTAAAGTTTTGATTTAAAGTAATTCACAAAAAGAGGTGAGAGAAAGCACACACCTCCTTAGGAGATACTCAGTCCTTTAAAAAAATGGACACAGATACACACCGTGTGTCTACTGACTGTGATATACACCCCCTCTCCTATCTTTATTGATGGAGGGGTGCAGTAACCTTTGGGTGTGTTGGCGTGTGCAGAAGAAGTAGAGGGCCAGGGAGAAAGTGAGGGAGGGGGAGAGACAGACACAAACACCAGCTGCCAGATTTAAAGGAGAATTAATACCAAATTAGAAGAAGGGAAGTAAATTTAGGATACTGTCTCAGATTTGTTCTTTCCTTTCTAGTCCATTTCTGATGCCTATGTCTTAAGTAGGCCCTTACTGCTGCACTGGCTTAACTATGAGAGAGGCTCAACTCAATGCCTCCAATTTGTATTAAATACTGCCTGAATGATGGCCTCTTTAAATCACTGATTTGATTGGTTGTTCTTTTACTTAAAATATTCCTTAAGGCATCATCGATAGTGTCGAGCAAAGTTCCTTACACAAGGTGGTGGTTGTTCAGCCTCCGGGTCATGTCTGACTTTCTGTAACCCCATGAACTGCAGCACGCCAGGCTCCTCAATCCTTCACTGTCTCCAGGAGCTTGCTCAAACTCATGTCCACTGAGTCAGTGATGCCATCCAAATCATCTTATCCACTGTCACTGCCATCTCCTATTGCCCTCAATCTTTCCCAGCATCAGGGTCTTTTCGAATGAACTAACTCTCCGCATCAGGTGGCCCAAGTATTTATGCTTCAGCTTCAAGCATCAGCCCTTCTAATGAATATTCAGGATTTATTTCCTTTAGAAATAACTGGTTTGATCTCCTTGCTGTCCAAAGGATTCTCGAAAGTCTTCTGCAGCACTGCAATTTGAAAGCATCAGTTCTTCAGTGTTCAGCGTTCTTTATGGTCCAACTCTTATGTCCATACATGACTACTGGAAAAACCATAGCTTTGACTATATATGGACCTTTGTCAGTAAAGTGATGTCTCTGCTTTTTAATACGCTGTCCAGGTTTGTCATAGCTTTTCTTGCAAGGAGCAAGCATCTTTTAATTTCATGGCTGCAGTCACCACCTGCAGTGATTTGGAGCCCAAGAAAATAAAGTCTGTCACTGTTTCCACTGTTTTCCCATCTATTTGCCATGAAGTGATGGGACCAGATGCAATGACCTTAGTTTTTTGAATGCTGAGTTTTGAGCCAATTTTTCACTCTCCTCTTTCACCGTCATCAAGAGGCTCTTAAGTTTTTCTTCGCTTTCTGCCATTAAAGTGGTATCATCTGCATATCTGAGGTTGTTGGTATTTCTCCCGGCAATTCTGACTCCACCTTGTGATTCATCCAGTCCGGCATTTCATGTGATGTACACTGAACAGAAGTTAACTTTCCCAACTCTGAACCAGTCCATTGTTCCACGTCCAATACTAACGGGTGCTTCTTGCCCTGCATACAGGTTTCCCTGAAGGCAGGTAAGGTGGTCAGGCAGGAATTCAAATTTGTTGACTGAATAAATAACAGCAGTTCTCTGTTAAAGAGGTATTATTGACATCCCCAAGACAAATTCTTTTCCCCCTGTCTTGTATTAAAGCCCCACAGGGCAAGAGACAATCTTGCATGAGATTCATAACTACCTGAATTTAGAGATGCCTAATGGAGCTTCCCCAATGTTCCATAAGAATTCAACTCTTGGAGGAACACTGATTTTCTACTTCTTTAAAACAGAGAAAGTTGTTGTTGTTTAGTGTCTTAAGTCATGTCCAACTCTTTTGTGACCCCACAGAGAAATCAGACTTCCATGGGATTTTCCAGGCAAGAATACCGGAGTGCATTGCTATTTCCTTCTCCAGGGGATGTTCCCAACCCAGGGAATCAAACTTGTGTTTCCTGCATTGGCAGGCAGATTCTTTACTACTGAGCCACCCAGGAAGCCCCCAAACAGAGAATAAGTAAAATTAAAGAAAGCACAGCTATGATTTCAAGATTTTTGCAAATTTTTACATTACTGGATGGAAAATGTTTTCCTTCAGACCTCTTTTTATGAAATGACTAATACAAATTCTGAAAAATATTGGGGATATAGACAAGTTTAATCACTGGGTTTTAATAAATAAATGGAGCTACATCAAACTAAAAGCTTCTGCACAGCAAAGGAAATCATCATCAAAGTGAAAAGGCAACTACCTAAAAGGGAGGAGGTATCTGCAAACCATGTATCTAAGTAAGGGGCTAATATTCAAAATATATAAAGAGCTCATTACAAATCAACAACAAAATCCCAACCAAACTGATTTAAAAAATGGGCAGAGGATCTGAACACACGTTTTCCCAAAGATAATATACAGATGGCCCACAGGCACATGAAATATCTTCTACATCACTTATTAACAGGAAAACGCAAATCCAAATCACAAGGAGATAGCAACCATACCTGTCAGAATGGCTACTATTGAAAAGATAAGAAATAACAAATGTTGGAGAGAATGTGGAGAAAAGGGAACCTTTGTTGGGAGTGTAAATTCTTGCAGCCAGTATAGGAAATAGTACAGAGATTCCCCCAAATTTAAAAACTGAACTACCACACAACCAAGGTATTCCATTTCTGGGTATTTAACTGAAGAATATAGAAACACTAATTTAAAAAATATATGCACCCCTGTATTTAATGCAGCATTATATACAACAGCTAAGATATGGAAACAACCTAAGTCATGATCTTTAGTTGCGGCATGCAGTTTCTTAGTTGTTGCATGTGGGATCCAGTTCCCTGACTAGGGATCGAACCCAGGTCCCCTGCATTGGGGGCGCAGTCTTAGTCACTGGACCACCAAGGAAATCCTCAACATCCACTTGTAATCACTTCTCATTACTGTCTCCACCTCCCTCCAATATTTTTCCCTTTTTCCCCCACAATAGCTTTGAAATCCCCAGGAGTCACAATAAATTATTCTGATTATATCATATTCAAGAAATCTGTCTAGAGTGTTTTGAGGATGGGGATCTTATCCCCTCCTTTTGTTCTGCCATAGATCCTTGTGAAAACCAAGGTAATTTTGACGATTTATTTAAGGAACAAGGGCAGAACACAGAAAAAAAAAAACCCAAGTGAGAGAAGGATTAAGTTTTTACAAAGGAGATGTAAATAACTGGAAAAGGATTACGGTGATAAACATGCAAGAATGACAGGGTCACTGAGAGATGTCTGTCAAACAAAAGAAACACTAGAATGTAAGTCAGTCAGAGTTTCTTCAGTCTTCTGAGCTGCTGCTATTTGATACGGATGGATGGATTGGTATTTATTCTCCCCAGCATCTGTTAAAAAAAAAAAAAGGCTCTCTGCTCTAGGACTGCTTCACAGAAGCTGAAGTAGTATAAGCAAGATTCCACAGGACCTAGCACTGAAACCAAGAAGAAAGTATATAAAAAGATGAGTCTAGACTTAAATTCGACCAAAATATACATCTACAACACAATTTAAAAATTTTTACTTCCAGTTTTAACATTAAATACCATCACAGTAAGAGTCAAATCACAGGTTTACTGATTTTATTGATGTTGCTCAATAACTACTTTTCGGTTTTATGATTCTTTTTTTCCCTATTATTCCCTGTTTCCTATTTTTTATTTTCCCTATTATCTTTATTATTTCCTATGGGTTTACTTTTGCTTTCTTTCGTTTTTTTAATGTAAAATTTCAGCTTTACTGATGTATAAACGACATATAAAATTGTAAGATATTTAAAGTGTACACTGTGGTGATTTAATATATGCACACACATACACTGGAAAGGATTCCTCCATCTAGTTAACACATCCATCATCTTATATATTTATCTTTTTTCTTCTTGGTAAGAACACTGAAGTTTTATTCTCTTGGCAAATTTCAAGTATACAGTAGTTATTAACTATAATCACCAAGTTTTACACTAGATCACAGACATTATTCATCTTATAGAATTTGCTCATTTAATAGTTTCGTCAGATGGAGATTGAGTCAATAATTTGAGACCATTTTCACTTTTAAAATGGTCATTTAGTGGTGTCAGCTGCCACCTGAGTACTATCCTGGTTGTGTGGTGGGAAGAGTAACATACTGCCGCAGATATCCACGTCCCAGTCCCTGGATCTTGTGAGTATATTACCTGACATGATGAAAGTGCTTTTGCAGATGTGATTAAGTTTAAGGGATCTTGATAGTTCAATTCAATTCAGTCGCTCAGTCGTGTCTGACTCTTTGGGATCCCAGGGACAGCAGCATGTTAGGCCTCCCTGTCCATCATCAACTCCCGGAGTTTACTCAAACTCATGTCCATTGAGTGGGTGATGCCATCCAACCATCTCACTCTCTTTCGCCTCCTTCTCCTCTTGCCCTCAATCTTTCCCAGCATCAGGGTCTTTTCAAATGAGTCAGTTCTTTGCATCAGGTGGCCAAAGTATTAGAGTATCAGCTTCAACATCAGCCCTTCCAATGAACACTCAGGACTGATCTCCTTGCAGTCCAAGGGACTCTCAAGAGTCTTCTCCAACACCACAGTTCAAAACTATCAATTCTTCAGTGCTTAGCTTTCTTCATAGTCCAACTCTCACATCCACACATGACTACTGGAAAAACCATAGCCTTGACTAGATGGACCTTTGTTGGCAAAGTAATATCTCTGCTTTAATATTCTGTCTAGGTTTCTTCCAAGGAGCAAGCGTCTTTTTATTTCATGGCAGCAGTCACCATCTGCAGTGATTTTGGAGCCCCCAATATAAAGTCTGCTCTGTTTCCACTGTTTCCCTATCTATTTGCCATGAAGCGATGGGACCGGAAGCCATAATCTTAATTTTCTGAATGCTGAGCTTTAAGCCAACGTTTTCACTCTCCTCTTTCACCAAGAGGCTCTTTAGTTCTTCTCCAAGGAATCTTGACAGGGAGATTACTATCCTGGAGTAACCCAATGGATCCAATGTGATCAAAAGGATTCTTACACGGGGAGGGGGGAGGCAGGAGAACTGAACAGATCAGAAGATGCTATGCTGCTGGCTTTCAAGATAGAGGAAGGGGTCCCAAGGCAAGGAATATATATATCTCTGAAAGATGGAAAAAGCAAGAGAACAGATTCTCTCACAGAGCTTCCAGAAGAAACACAGACCTCCTGATATCTTGACTTTCAGTGTAACCAAGTTTGGACTCCTGATCTCTCAAATTGTGGTGATCTGTCATAGCATCAACAGTAAAAGGATACAACCATGAATTCTGATTTGCATTGTTGTTAGCTCAGGTAATATACCTGCTTTGACTTGAATCCTTTTAAATTTATTAAGACTTGTTTTATGACCCACAATATGGTCTATCTGGGCAAATCGGACATTGGCACTTCTGTATCTGCTGGTCAAGCTGGTTGTGTTGTTCAGGTCTTCTCCAGCCTCACTAAATTTCTGTCTACTGGTTCCATCAATTATGTTTTTCTAATTAAATCAATTCAATGTCACTACTTTTTGATTATGTATGCTAATTTTAATATTCAGGCATAAATCAGTTTGATTTTTCTCCTCAGTACAAGTCATACATATTCTCATGGTTTCAGTGGTTAATTCTTGCAAACATTTGAGGAAGAAACAATATCAATTCCATGAAACTCTTTCACAATAGTGAAGAAGAGGGACTACTTATTAATTCATTCTCTGAGGTCAGCACCACCATTTACCCAAATACAAAAATACCAGAAAACAATATGCCAGTACCATTTAAGAACTTGATGCAAAAAAAAAAAAAAAACTACATAAATTTTTAGTAAGTCAAATTCAACAATACATGAAAAGAGAAACACCTCATGACTAAGTTTTATCTTAGGAAAGCAAAGCTGGTTTAACATTCAAATGGAAAGCAATTAATAAAGAAAAAAGAAAACTACAGCTGTCTCCAGAAATGGAGGAAAAGAACTGATAAAGTCCAATATGTATTTCTGATAGAAATAACACATTTCTAAGCTAATCAGCAAGAACTTCTTTCATCAGACAATTCAAAACCCTACAGCTAACATCATAATGGTGAAAGACTTTTAGAAAGCTTCCTGAGATCAAGAAAAGACAAAAATATCTACTTTCACCACTTCCACTCAACACTATACTACAGGCTCTAGCTAGTGTTGTAAATCAAGAAAAAGAAGTAAATAGTGTATCCAGTTAGATATGAAGTAACACTGTCTTTCTTCACATATGACATATTTATGTAGAATATCCCAAAAATTCTTTGGATTTTACAAAAATGCTAATAACTTCTGAACTTTAGCAAGCCTGTAGAATACGAGTAAAAAAAGTCTCCTGTATTCTCATATTTAGTTGTGAAAAATAAAAATGGAAATAAAAATACCATTTACAATAGCTATCAAAAGACATGAATCTGACAAAATTATAAAACTTCTGTATATTAAAAATTTCAAAACATTCCTGAGTGAATTAAAGAAGACAGATTTAAATGTCCAAACATGTTACTGTGTCAGAAGACTCAATATTGTAAGATATCAGTTTTATCTATAGATTCAACACAAACCAAATGAAATATCAACAGGTTTTACAGAGAAAAAATTGTAGGAAAAACATGACTCTAAAATTAACACAGAAAGGCAAAAGACCTAGAATGGCCAAAAAAAATGGAAAGTTGAAGGACTCAATGCTATCTGATTTCAAGAGTTATTACACACCTCAGTAATCATGACAGTGTGGTACTGGTATAAAAAAAGCAAACTAGATCAACAGGGAAAAAAAAAAAAGAGAGAGAATTCAGAAACAGACCCATATATAATATGTACAGCATATGTTTGGAAGTTGTAAAGGAAAAAAACCAGAAAAAGAATAGCCTGAAATTCTTGTACAGTACTGGTGGGAATATAAAATGGCATAAATACTTGGAAAATATTTTGCAGCCAGTTCATCCGAAAGGAGATCAGTCCTGGGTGTTCACTGGAAGGACTGATGCTGAAACTGAAACTCCCAATACTTTGGCCACCTCATGCGAAGAATTGACTCATTGGTAAAGACCCTGATGCTGGGAGGGATTGGGGGCAGGAGGAGAAGGGGACGACAGAGGATGAGATGGCTGGATGGTATCACCGACTCGATAGACATGGTTTTGAGTAAACTCCGGGAGTTGGTGATGGACAGGGAGGCCTGGTGTGCTGCGATTCATGGGGTCGCAAAGAGTCAGACACGACTGAGCGACTGAACTGAACTGAAAAAAAAAACAAAACTAACTCCAGGAGTTGGTGAAGGACAGGGAAGCCTGGCATGGGGCTGCAAAGAGTCAGATACAACTACACGAATGAAAAACAAAAATCAAACATATGCTTACATACGATTCAGTCATTCCAGTGTAGCTATTTAGTCAAGAGAAATGACAGCATATATCCAAGCAAAGTTTTATACATGATGCTCACAGCAATTTTATTTATAACAGCTCCAAACTGGACACAGCCCAAATGCCCACCAATAGGTGCACAAACTGTGGTACCTCCATTATGTGTCAACAGCTTTTAAAAAATGAGCTGCTATCATGTGCTACAATATGGACAAACTTGATGTGTACAAGAAACCAGAGGAAACAGGTTATGGGTTCTGATTTCACTGATATAGAATTCTAAAAAATGCAAACTGATTTATAGTGATAGAAAGCAGATCAGTGCTTGCCTGGGGACTGGGGTGAGGGCAGTACAGGACAGAAGGATTTACAAACAGGAGAAAACTTTCTGAAACAATAAATATGTTCATTATCTTGATGGCTATAATGGTTTCATGAGTATATACAGATGTCAAAACTAATAAAATATACTTTAAATATTTATGTATTAATTTTATATCAAATATCCTTCAATAAAGGTGTTAAAGTAGTCTGGGTGGTTTCTAAAGTAAATAAAACATAAGCATAGCTATGTATGTTATGAATCTGAAAAATAACAGTGTTTTTAAAGACTGAAAAAAACAGCATAGATAGTATTCTTCCATTTAAGGAAAAAAAACAGAAATCTATAGACCCAAGTAATGGGATTCCAAGGGTTTTTTTCCTCATCCTAACTTTTGCTGCTTTTTACCTCTTAATTTTCTTCTTTCCAAAAATATCTTTTGAAATAAATATAAAGTAATATCCCTTTCTAGCAGCTAGCGAGTTCTAGTTCCCTCAGCTGGATAGAGTGAACAATCTCTGCCATACCCTATGGCTCACACAAATAATCATAATAAAATATATAGGTTTATTTTAAATTTTAAAAAATGGGGTCAAACTACATAAGTTACTTTGCAAAATGCTTTTTCTCTTATTATGAAAACCTGTCCAGGTTATGACACAGCCCTGTCTCATTCATTTATCAGCGACATGCTATCCCACAGCATGTATGTACCATTGCTCTTGAGAAACCTCACCTTTTTTGCTCTTTTTCTTCCTACAAAACCCACTTCTAAACTTCTAAAAGTACCTATTGGTACTTTTACTTCCTCCTTGCTCACCTCCCCAAAGCACAAACACATAAGCATGTATTTTAATAGATACTGAAATATTTCATTCCAAAAAGGTAAAAGTAATTCACATTCCTACCACACATACATGAGTGTTGAATTTCTTCCATTCTCATAGGTATTGATATTATATCTACCAAACTAACAGCTAAATATGGTATTTCAACACTCACTAGTAAGGGTGAGCATTTTTCCTAGTTTAATTGACTATTTCATCCTTTACTCAATATTCCATTAGATTGTTGGTTTGTTTTAACCTGCATATACTCTACAAACAGATTAACCTTTAACATACTGTTGCCTTTTAATTTTCTTTTGCCCCAAAATTCAAAATTTTATTGCAATTTTATGATGAATTTTCTGTAAAGAATATGTATTATGTTTATAAACAGTATCGACAAAAATGCCATGAAAAAAACATACCTATTTTAATAAATTCAAAATAAAGGCCACAAAAAGTCTTTTTTGATAATGTCTCAAATATTTATCAATGGGCCACTTTAAAACCCAAAGGCTTTTAAGTGGTTTCATGTGACTTTTAAATAGCCTCACAATCTTTATGACCATATCTTTCTCTAGTTTAATGTTTCTGAGAATATTAAAGCTAGAAAGTTAGCTTTTACCTTACAGTCAAAAGCAGTAACCCACTTAATATACCTATGCTATTCTACACAATCAAATACTTGGAACAAACTGAGAAGGCATTATTTAGAATCTTAGCTCCTTAAAGATAAGAACTGCATCTTACTGGTCTCCTTTGTATATACAGCATCTAATACAGTATGCTGGTGGTGGTTTAGTCACTAAGTCATGTCCGACTCTTGTGACCCCATGGACTGTAACCTGCCAGGCTCCTCTGTCCATGGGAATTCTTCAGGCAAGAATACTGGAGTGGGTTGCTATTTCCTTCTCCAGGGTTAATACATTATGTGCCCACCTAAAATTTATTAATCAACAAATGTCCTGCAATCAAAATTAAATTGAAAGTTAATGACTCTCTACAACAATAAACACTATTTTGGTCTTTTTGTATTAAGTAGGTACTACTGTAATATCTCCATGTCAGAGATCAGGAAATTGAAATAGGACAAAGTAAACTAAATGGACCCATCCTGGAGAGAATAAAGGCTGGAGCTACAATTTATTTTCTTGGGCTGCAAACACTGCAGATGGTGACTGCAACCATGAAATTAAAAGACGCCTGCTTCTTGGAAGAAAACCTATGACAAACCTAGACAGCACATTAAAAAGCAGATACATCACTTTGCCTACAAAGGTCTGTACAGTCAAGAAAATGGTTTTTCCAGTAGTCATGTATGGATGTGAGAACTGGACAATAAAAAAGGCTGAGCAGGCTGATTCATGTCAATGTATGACAAAACCCACTGAAATGTGAAGTAATTAGCCTCCAACTAATAAAAAAAAAAAAAAAGAAAAACAAAAACAAAAACAAATGAAAACCAAATATGGTTACATACGTAATGATAAAGCAATGCAAAATAATGATAAGGTATTAAAACAATATATGACCCCTATAATTATAAAATTGATCTCTGAACTTTCTAGAAACCATGACAGGAAAAAATAATAAATTGTAAGATTTTTTGGGAAAAAAAAAAGGCTGAGCACTGAAGAACTGATGCTTTCAAACTGCGGTGCTGGAAAAGACTCTTTTGAGTGCCTTGGACAGAAAGGAGATCGTCAAGCCAGTCAATCCTAAAGGAAGTCAATCCCGAATATTCACTGGAAGGACTAATGCTAAAGCTTGAAGCTCCAACACTTTGACCACTTGATGCGAAGAACTGACTCACTGGAAAAGACCCATCTGATGCTGGGAAAGACTGAAAGCAAGAGGAGAAAGGGACGACAGAGCACGAGATGGTTGGACAGTATCACCAACTCGACAGACATGAGTTTGAGCAAGCTCCAGGAGTTGGTGATGGACAGGAAAGCCTGGTGTGATGCAGTCCATGGGGTCGCAGAGTCGGACACAACTAAGCAACTGAACAACAACAGCAACTAAGACATAGATGTAACTTCAAAGTCTTTGTCTTCCCAATACAATACTTTGCCTCTCAACTCTACTTTGTTCCTACACCTTCTTGGAATTCCAACTTCACTTTCATTTTGGTTGTCATTTGTTTTTGCAACAGGAGAGGATATGGAGATAAACAAGGGAGGATATACAGAAGAAAGCTGTTTGCCTGTTAGCACTAAGCATCATATGTCATCAGGAAAATAAAATAAAGTGACTCTAAGGTTTGTCCTGAGCTCAGCAGAGGACAGGATATTATGCAATTTGGCTAGCAATGAGAAAAAAAGATGATTCCAATGAGACCATTACTCCATCTTCTAAGCCTCCGAATTCCATTGTACTGCTCACTCTACAATGTCTTGGGCATTTTTTTTTTTTTTACACTTTAAAAAATGCATCTGTGCCACTTCTACCATGATCAAAACAGACTGCAATTAAATTTAAGGCAAATCTAGTGCTAATAAAGAAGTGTCAATCACTACAACATAGATACATACAACATAAGTAGTAATCTTTCTGTCTACTAAATACTTTTCATCTCTAAATACCTTGAATACATAAACCCAGATTTAAAAAACCCTTCCATCAGTGAGTCCACATGGCCAGTGCTCTGCTAAGTGTGGAGAAGCCAAGTGAAACCTTATTCTGGGAGAAAAAAAAAGGAAGTGAAGTTGCTCAGTCTGTCCGATTCTTTGTGATCATGGACTATAGCCTACCAGGCTCCTCCATCCATGGGATTTTTCAGCCAAGAGTTCTGGAGTGGGTTGCCATTTCCTTCTCTAATTCTGGGAGAGGCCACTACAAATAATAAAACATACCTTCACAGATGTGATTACTTATCCCTCATCTTCACCTTACACAACCCTATATTAACACATCTGTCTCTCTTTAAGATCATCAAGTTCCCAGGAGAAAGTCATCTCTGAGCCCCAGAGGTCAGCAAAGGGCCTGTCAGATAATACGCACAAACTGACACTGCCTGAACAAATGAAATAAAACTATTAGCCAATCTAATCCTGCATTTCTACCACGTACACTTAGGTATGAATATATCAGTCTCTTGACACATTATCTTTATGCCACATGTCTGTAATTTCTTGGCGTTCTATAACAGTTCCCAACTTGAATATTCTTTCCTGTGTTTCAAAATATGGATCAGGATATACTGTCAAAAAGTATTTTAAGTTACAACTAAATATTTAAGTTACATCTAAATATAAATTCAAACTTTAGAGACACTCTACAGTCTATTATTGGCATTAAAAAGTCAGCACCTATTTATTCGAAGTAGGTTTTGCTCAAAAGTTGTTGAGCTGAATAATGTGTGAGGGTGCCCAGTCGCTCAGTCATCGTCTGACTCTGTGACTCCATGGGCCACAGCCCGCCAGGTTCTTCTGTCCATGGAGTTTTCCAGTCAAGAATACTGGAGTGGGTGGCCATTTCCTACTCCAGGGAATCCTTCTGACCCAGGGATCGAACCCATGTCTCTTGCATTGGCAGGAGGTTTCTTTACCACTGCACCACCTGGGAAATCCCTGAGTTGAATAAACTAAGTCTTAAATGTAAATAAGTAGAATTTTTACATACTCTCCCTTGTGAAAAACTAACCTGATACAAATGGTATAAGGAATGTATACAAAAAAATAAATTCCTGAGGATTATTTCCATTCTTCTGATACAATTATTATTTTGATTACTGTAGACTTCATTTATAACATGTATAAGAAAGCTATGCATTTAGAGGGTCATGCCATGATTTAGTAATGTGATTGTACAACTTGTAAAGTGCAGTATCACATTTCAAAGGAATTATCACCCTAAATGATCAAAGTACAGAATTAAGTGTTTCAAATATGACTCAATTCTTCTTTGGATTCTGTGTTTAAAAATAATAACTAGCAGTAGCTAATCCCAGCTCTGGGACTCCTAGGTAGGTAACTGGTGAATGAAACCTTCTAATGGGGGTACTATGTTCTAAAAATCTTAACAGTTTTTTGATGATATCAAGTATTTCATTGAATACTAAAAGCTGTCATGTAAATAATGACCTCTTTTTCAACTTTTAAATGCTGTTCTAGGTACTAAGTTACAGTCTAGCATGGATTTTGCAATCAGTAGAAACTTGCAGAAAGAGTTATTAACTAATGGGCTGGGGATGACATCTTCTATGCTTTTGTGGTCCCTTATTAGCTATTTAAGGTGAGTATATTTAACTCTAACCCCTGCCATCATTTGCCTCTTTTGTCGACTGTTCATTTATATGAGTATTATATTCATGCCCAATATTAACTGAGTATCCACATTACCAGAATTATTTTACATGATTTTAAATTTTGAGAGGAAATACAGTACAGAGAATGCACTAGTGGTTACCTATGCAGAACAGGAAGGCAGCAGGGGAAAAACAGTGGCTAAGAGGTTAAGAAGAACAAACTATTATGTACAGAATAAGTAAGCTACAAGGATATGTTATAAAGCACAGAAAATATAGCCAACAACTTATAATAACTAAATGGAGTATATTTTTTAAAAACACTGATTTACTATGTTGCACACCTGAAACTAATACTGTAAACCAACTCCCCTTCAATGAAAAATCAGTAAATTGTTAAAATGAGAGACCATATAGCTAAGTGCTTATGAGCTCTAGATGTCGAGCTATGTTTGACTGTTGGTTCTACCATTTATTTACTAACTATATAACCCTGAGCAATATTATTTCCTCTTGTGTCTCGGTCTCCTTTTCTGTAAAATAAGATACTACAGTTGTGAGCATTAAAGAAGTAAATTAAACAGTGACTGGCAAATAGTAAGCACTTAACCAATGATAGCTATTATTAAACAACAAAATTTTCCAACTAGGACAGTATGGCTTGCATATTGTTGCTATGTCTTTTATAAACTGAAGTATAACTGATTTATAATGTGTTAATGTCTCCTATATAGCAAAGTGATTCAGTTATACAAATATATATTCTTTTTTTGTATTCTTTGCCTTTATGGTTTGTCATAGGAAACTGAATACAGTTCTCTGTGCCATACAGTAGCACCTGTTGTTTATACATTCACATGGAATAATCTACATCTGCTAACCCCAAAACTCCAGTGAAAAAGTTGCCTTAAAGCTCAACATTCAGAAAACTAAGATCATGGCATCCGGTCCCATCACTTCATGGCAATACATGGGGAAACAGTGGAAACAGTGGCAGACTTTATTTTTCTGGGCTCCAAAATCACTGCAGATGGTGACTGCAGCCATGAAAAGATGCTTACTCCTTGGAAGGAAAGTTATGACCAACCTAGACAGCATATTAAAAGGCAGAGACATTACTTTGTCAACAAAGGTTCATCTAGTCAAGGCTATGGTTTTTTGAGTGGTCTGTATGGATGTGAGAGTTGGACTACAAAGAAAGCTGAGCACCAAAGAATTGATGCTTTTAAACTGTGGTGTTGGAGAAGACTCTTCAGAGTTCCTTGGACTGCAAGGAGATCCAACCAGTTCATCCTAAAGGAAATCAGTCCTGAATATTCATTGGAAGGACTGACGCTGAAGCTTAAACTCCAATCTTTTGGCCACCTGATGCGAAGAGCTGACTCATTTGAAAAGACCCTGATGCTGGGAAAGATTGAGGGCAGAAGGAGAAGGGGACAAAAGAGGATGAGATGGTTGGATGGCATCACCGACTCAATGGACATGGGTTTGGGTGGACTCCAGGAATTGGTGATGCACAGGGAGGCCTGGTGTGTTGTGATTTATGGGGTCACAGAGAGTTGGACACGACGAAGTGACTGAACTGAACTGAACCCCAAACTCCATTCCTCCCGTAACCTCTTCCCCCTTGGCAACCACCAGTCTATTCTCTATATCCACCCAGTCTGTTTCTGTTTCACAGATAAGTTCATTTGTGTCATATTTTAGAATCCACATATAAGTGATATGACATTTGTCTTTCTCCTCTGACTGACTTAGTATGATAATCTCTAGTTGCATCCGTGCTGCTGCAAATGGCATTATTTCATTCTTTTTTGTATGGCTGAGTAGTATTCCATTGCATACATTTATATAACACATCATCTTTATCCATTCATCTGTCGACAGACATTTGGTTTGTTACCATGTCTTGGTTACTGTCAATACGCTGCTATGAACACAGGGGTGCATGCATCTTTTTAGATTAGAGTTCTGTCTGGATGTACGTCTGGGAGAGGGACTGCTGGATCATATGGTAATTCTATTTTTAGCTTTCTGAGGAACCTCCATACTGTTTTCCACAGTGGCCGCAAGTTTCGTTTACTTTAAATACACTTTTTTTTTTTTTTTTTTTCAGTGGGTTTTGTCATACATTGATGTGAATCAGCCACAGAGTTACACGAATTCCCCATCCCGGTCTCCCATCCCACCTCCCTCTCCACCCGATTCCTCTGGATCTTCCCAGCCCAACAGGCCCGAGCACTTGACTCATGCCTCCCACCTGGGCTGGTGGTCTGTTTCACCACAGATAATATACATGCTGTTCTTTCAAAACATCCCACCCTCCCCTTCTCCCACAGAGTTCAAAAGTCTGTTCTGTACTTCTGCATCTCTTCTTCTGCCCTGCATATAGGGCCATTGTTACCATCTTTCTAAATTCCGTATATATGTGTTAGTATACTGTAATGTTCTTTATGTTTCTGGCTCACCTCACTCTGTATAATGGGCTCCAGTTTCATCCATCTCATTAGAACTGATTCAAATGAATTCTTTTTAACGGCTGAGTAATATTCCATGGTGTATATGTACCACAGCTTCCTTATCCATTCATCTGCTGATGGGCATCTAGGTTGTTTCCATGTCCTGGCTATTATAAACAGTGCTGCGATGAACATTGGGGTGCACGTGTCTCTTTCAGATCTGGATTCCTCAGTGTGTATGCCCAGAAGTGGTATTGCTGGGTCATATGGCAGTTCTATTTCCAGTTTTTTAAGAAATCTCCACACTGTTTTCCATAGTGGCTGTACTAGTTTGCATTCCCACCAACAGTGTAAGAGGGTTCCCTTTTCTCCACACCCTCTCCAGCATTTATTGCTTGTAGACTTTTGGATAGCAGCCATCCTGACTGGCGTGTAATGGTACCTCATTTACTTTAAATACACTTGATTTGTTAGTCAGATACTGTGAAACACACACACACAAACCAAGAATAAACTAACACCAACAAAAACATTCATTTGCATAGATGAGGTAATAAAAGTTTTAATAAAAGTTTTGTGAGGGTAATAAAACAAATCAGAGTTCTACTACTCTAGAAGGTGTAAGACAGCTAGAGAGATAAAATGCATATGTATCAATATTCATAAAGTACTACAACTATTCCAAACTGATATAAATATATCTATGTCTTAAGAGTTAAGAAATAATCAGGATGTAAAATTTTGTGAAGGGAGTCATATTGAAAAAATTAAATTTTGAGCAGGTTTTTTAACATGGTCTAGGTTGAGAAGCGGAGAACGCAATGGCACCCCACTCCAGTACTCTTGCCTGGAGAATCCCAGGGACGGGGGAGCCTGGTGGGCCGCCATCTATGGGGTCGCACAGAGTTGGACACGACTGAAGCGACTTAGCAGCAGCAGCAGCAGGTTGAGAAGACAGCAGCATCAAGGCAGCAATGTGGAGATTAGCACCTAGCAAATAGGTGTTGGAGGACTGGTGAAAAAAATAAAGTACAGCTAAGAAGAGATAATGCCTAACAGAGGGCCCTGAAGGCTAACCTCTGAAACAACTACTATATCTCTGTAGCTATACAGATATCTCCAGAAACAATACTTTCCCTGGAAGACTTTTCTGGGAATGTCTGCTGAACATACTTTTACAGAGAAGTCTCAAAGTAGAGAGAATTACAGAAGCTGAAGTACTAAAAGAGTCTATGAAATGGACCAGAAAGGGAAGGGGGTTGAAGAGATGGATGGATATTAATAAATGGATGGAAAGCTGGAAGGATAAGAAAGGCCTGGAAGGGTGCTGCGCAGAAGCTGTAGGAGGCCTTGGAGAGCCTTCAGAACTGAGGCAAAAACATTCAGAATTTCTGCCAAATATCAAAATTCTGTAAAGCAATTATCCTTCAATTAAAAAGATACATTAAAAATATATACAGGAACTAAGTTACATACAAAAGAAAGTCAGAATCATTAATTTACAAAACACAGATCCGTTACATTTCAACCACAAATAATGATCCTGCTGTCCCAGCCCAGCTGGGTGTTCCATATCTATGACATCAAACAATGTATTGTTTGATGGTTACTAGAATGGTTACTACAGTGGTACATTCACTACCTAGCTGAGAACACTCTCTCAAACTCAGGTAAGATGTAACTACTAGTAAAACAGTAACGTAGAGTAAGTTATAAGGCTGATGCCTCTGACAGATCATTACATAGATGTAGAAACACAACTATTCACAATCCTATTCATCTGTTAAAAAAAGTTTTACTGAGATATAATTCACATACTATAAACTCCCCCCTTTTAAAAGCACACATGCAGTGCTCATGGCTGTGAAAGGTGAAAGTCCATTCTTCCCTCCCATGGACTTCCTTCTCTACTCATCCAGAATACTTTGCTTCAGACATTTCTGGTCACCAAGTATGCAGGGGTGTTCCCCTACAACAACCAATTTTCCATGACACCAGCTGTGTTTCCACAGTTTAATTCAATCTCAAACTATCTACCTAGAGATAAGTGTCAGATATTACAAGTGAGGGCTCAGATCCACAAGACGGTCCTCCACTTCCACTTTAGATGCCAGCTGCAAATCCAACTATAAACTGGAAATTCCAACAATCCCCTCCCTCAGGTTTGCTAGAACAGTTCACAGAACTCAGGGAAATGTTTAATTATGTTTATCAGTTTATTAAAGGGTATGATAAATAACATAGATGAACTGCAGGTGAAGAGATACACAGGGAGAGAGGAGTTGTGGAAGAGTCCCAAGTGCAGGAGCTCCGTGCAGTCGAGGAGCTGGGTGCACCACCCTCCTGGTGTGGACATGTCACCAGGCTAGAGGCTCTCTGAACTCCTTCCTATGGAGGCTTCATCAAGCAGACATGATCCAAAAGTATTTACATTTGCAGCCTCTCTTCTCCCTCTGGAAGACTGAAGAAGGGGCTGAAAATTCCAAGATTCTAAACATGACTGAATTAGTCCTGGCTATCAGCCCCACCCCGGAGTCAACCAAGAATCCACCTAGAGTCACCTCAATGGAACAAAAGATGCTTGTAGTGTTCTCATCACTTAGGAATTTACAAGGCTTTTAAGAGCCCAATGCCAGGGACATAAGTCAAAAACCAGTATTAGAACCAGAGATGTTTTTAATGTTATCATAAATTACAAGGATGTTAGGAACTCTGTGCCAGGAATCACAGGCAGAGACCAACATATATTTTATACTACAGACACATCTCAGAGACATTGCAGGTCCAGTTCCAGACCACTGCAATAAAATGAATACAGCAACGAAGAAATCACACAAATTTTTTGGTTTCCCAGTACATGTAAAAGTTATGCTTATGCTATACTGTAGTATATGGGTGTGCAACAGCATTATGTCTAAAAAAAATTATATACTTTAATATAAAAATATTTCATTGCTAAAAAAACACAAATCATCATCTGAGCCTTCAGCAAATCATAATCCTTTTGCTGATGGAGGATCTTACACTGATGTTGATGGCTGCTGACTGATCAAGGTGGCGGTTGGTGAAGGTAGAGATTGCTGCAGCAATTTGTTAAAATGAGACAACAATGAAGTTTGCAGCATCAACTGACTCTTCTTCCCAAACAGCTTCTCTGCAGCATGCCAGGCTTTTTGGCAGCATTTTATCCATAGTAGAACACCATTCAAAATTGGAATCAATCCTGTCAAAACCTGCTGCTGCTATATGAGCTAAAATTAATATTTTAAATCATTTGATGTCATCTCAACAATCTTCCCAGATCTTCACCAGGGCTAGAATCCATCTCAAGAAACCTTTCTGTGCTCATTCATAAGAAGCAACTCCTCATCTGTGAGAGTTTTATCATGAGATAAGTCATGTGGTTCGTTGATATTTTGACCCTTTCCCACGAAAGGGTCACAAATGCCCTTTGGGGCACCCAGAATGGTGAATCCTTTCCAGAAGACTTTAATTTACTCTGTCCAGATCCAGAAGAGGAATCGCTGTCTAAGGCAGCATGTGTATTTATTAAACAATAAGACTTGAAAGTCAGAATCACCCCTTTCTCATGGGCTGCAGAATGGACGCTATGTCAGTAAGCATGAACACATCACGAATCTGGTCTGTGTCTCCAGCATAGCTCTCAGGCGAACAGAGGCACTGTCAGTAAGCAGTCATATTCTGAAAGGCGTCTTTTTTTTCTGAGTAGTGTGTCTCAAGAGTGGGATTAGAATATTCAGTAAACCATGTTGTCAACAGATGTGTTGTCATCCAGGCTTTGTTATTCCATGTAGAAAGCACAGGCTGAGTAGATTTAGCAGAATTCTTAAGGACCCTAGGATTTCTGGAATGGTAAACAAGCAGGGACTTCAACTTAAGAGTCATCAGATGCCATTAGCCCCTGACAAGACAGTCTGTTCTTTGAAACCGTGTATTCACTTCTCCTCTCTAGCTATCAACATCCTAGATGGCATCTTCTTCCGATGGAAGGCTGTGTTTCATCTACACTGAAAACCTGTAGTCCAGTGTAGCCACCTTCATTTCTTACATTGCCGCAGCTTCCCATATCAGCACGTGTGGCTTCACCTTGTATGTTACGGAGACAGTTTCTCTTCTAAAACCTCATGAACCAACCACCTCTGCTAGCTTCAAACTTTTCTCCTACAAGTTCTTCACTCTCAGTCTTCACAGATCTGCAAAGAGTTAGGATCTTGCTCTGGGTTAGGTGTGGCTTAAAGGAATGGTGTAGCCGATCTGATAGTCTATCCAGACCAGTAAAAATTTTTCCCCATCAGCAATAAGGCTGTTTTGTATCATTCCTGTGTTGACTAAAGTAGTAGTTTCAATTCCATTCAAGAAAGAACTTTTCCTTTGCATTTACAACTTGGCTGTTCGGCACAAGACGCGTAGCTTCAGACCTATGTTAGCTTCTGACATGCTTTCCTCACTAAGTTTAATCATTTCTAGTTTTTGATTTAAAGTGAGAGACACGGGACTCTTTCACTCAAACACCTGGAGGTCATGCAGGGTCATTAACTGACCTCATTTCAGTACTGTCATGCGTCTCGGATTTCAGAGACCCAGTGCGGGGCGGGGGGGAGGGTGAGAAGAACAGCTTATCAGTGGAGCAATCAGAATACATACAACATTTATGGGTTAAGTTCACTATCTTACAGTAATATCCAAGATCACTCTATCAAATATAATAATCATGAAAAAGTGAAAAATATTCTGAGAATTAGCAAAATGTGACACAGAGACAAGAAGTGAGACAATGCTGTTGGAGAAAGGGCACCTATTCTAAGGATTTTCTACCATCTCAAGCCCAGAGCTTAATTAAGTACTTTTCAGACACTATCATATTCAAGAGCTTCTCTCCTTTGGAACATAAATCCCTGAGGGAATCATGACACTCATTTGTTCTGTTATATTAATACAGTTAAAAGAGAACATTTGGGCCTGTAATGCTAGTTGAAAACAGTAGTATTAATAACATTTAACATTTATAGAGTCCTTAATATGTGCTAGACATTATGCTAAGTGCTTTATATATAGCATATTTCAGTGTCACTACACATTTACGAAGTAAATACTACTATTATCTTCATTTTCCAGAAAAAATCAATTCAGAGGTAAGAAACTTAAGGTCATAGAGACAGACAAGGGAAAAGGACAAGATTCAGGAGTGTCTGGCTCTGTTGCTTTGATCTTCACCACTATACTATGCAGCTGGTGTCTGGACTAATCCAATACATGAAAAGTTACATTCAGATCTTATGGATATATACTCAGAAAACCAGCGCTATAAGAAAACAAAACAAGATGACACGACAGTCAACAGTGAGCAGCTTAGTGTTCACCATGAGGGTCCCAGGGCCTCCCATCACTCTGAAGGGTTTAAGCCGAAATGCAAGACCACATCTCTACTTTAAAGAGATAACTACTTAGTGGAGAATGAACTTGAAGGGGTCAAAGCTGGAGCCAGAGAAAGGAGAGGTATTCATGCGGAAGTGCAGGTCTAAGGCAGGAGAAAATGGTGTGGAGGGGACAAATTCAACAACCATATCAGATAACATGAGAGAATCTTGTTAAATGACCATACATGAAAAAAGAATGACTCAAGGAGGAAATCTGTCAATAGGGAATTCACATTAAGGATTTCACCTCAGTTAAAGCCAGTGCCACGTACATAAAATAAGAGACTGGGTGTCATTAACAGATGATTACTTTGGTACTGAATATGACGACTATGGGATTTCCAAGTAGAGATATTTGGCAGACAATGGGAAATATAAGACTGAAACTAAGAAGAGAGGTTGGAATGGAGATAAAATAAGTCATTAGCACATACCACTGGAGCCATCTACCATTGGATGAAATTACCCATGGAGAAAGTGTTGAATAATACCAGCAGAATATAACTCAAATATGAGGGAACTTTTGGGGGTGGTGAAACTTGTGTATGTTAACTGTGGTGGTGATTACATGACTTTACATGTCTATCTAAATTCACAGAAATTAATGCTAAAAATAAAATTTTATTGCATATAAATTACAATAAATAAATCTAATTAAAATAGAAGAAGAGAATGATCAATAGTATTAAAAGTGGTAAAAAGGCAAATATTATAGCATACTGGGAGCATAAATCAGACTATATTAGTAATAGTGAACAAAGTAAAATCAGGAATGGTAGACTATTCTTGAGAAGACTGGGTAAGATGAAACATGAGTTTAAGTGGTAACTAAATGGACGTATAGGAATAAGGGTGTGTTTATGGTCTGAGAGAGAATTCAGTATATTTACAATAAGAGAGAAATCTGGAGACTGAAAAGGGAAGCTAGCAAATTCATATGAAAGTTTGGATAGAGACAGGGTTGCAGCTCCAACAGAAGGTACAAAAAGGTAAACACCATGCATTCAATTTTCTAAACAGAAGACAGAAACAAAGTCATCTGCTGAGCGCGGGGAAGGCTGGGTTGATTACAAGATTTTACAACAGGGAGATAGATCATAAAGGAATGGTTGGTGGTGGAGAGCATGTGCTTCTACAGGCACTTAAATTCACAGCAGGTAATCTTGTCCACCGTGCTCTGCCTACAGAAATTTAAGAAAGAAGACAAAGTAAAACACTGTTCTCTAAAGGAAAAGTGGACACAAAAAAATCACAGAATTTGGTTAAGAGTATAGATCAGATAATTCTTCCTCTTCCATCTTTGCTCAAATTTCATTTTCTACAGAGGAATACAACTTTAATCATATTATTTAAATGTTATCATTATTAGAGCTTCCCTGATGGCTCAGATGGTAAAGAAACTGCCTGTAGTGCAGGAGACCCGGTTTCAATCCCTGGGTTGGGGAGATCCCCTGGAGAAGGGAATGGCTACCTACTTCTGCATTCTTGCCTGAAGAATTCCATGGACAGAGGAGCCTGGCAGGCCATGGGATCACTAAGAGTCAGACATGACTGAGTGACTAACACTTTCACTTTAAATGTTATTACCTGATGGCCCTCCAGCATTTCTTTCCCTGCTTGATTATTTTTATACTACTTTAAACTTTCTAACATATTACAACTAGGGCAGGGATCACTGAAATCTTCAGTGATGAATCTCAAGTGCCCAGAACAATGTAGAACATAGTAGACCCTCATTAACTATTTGTGGCTGAAACAAGTGCGCTTTCACAACTCCTTTTAAATATGCATAAACGTATACTCCCTAAATCCTGAAAAGGTTAAAAGAACCTTATAATAATGTAAACAGCATGTCAGAAAGAATAATAGAAATGTGACATGAAAGAAGGCTTGGGTTGTAACTCTTCTTGTGACCCTAAACAACCCAATTTATTTCCATGGCTTATTTTTGTTAATAGCAAAGTACGAATAATTCTATCTCAGAAATAACTTTATTTTTTTTTTAATTTTATTTTATTAGTTGGAGGCCAATTACTTCACAACATTTCAGTGGGTTTTGTCATACATTGACACGAATCAGCCATAGAGTTACACGTATTCCCCATCCCGATACCCCCTCCCACCTCCCTCTCCACCCGACTCCTCTGGGTCCTCCCAGTGCACCAGGCCTGAGCACTCGTCTCATGCATCTCACCTGGGCTAGTGAACTTTAAATGATGAAGATTAATGTTTGCGATACCTAAGAAAAGGTCTTATAAACATGAAAAGATGATTTCATTATGACTGCAACTAAATTACCAAGTGCTAAAAATATAGCAATAGAAAAGTGGAGAAAAAACACATACTGAGGGAAATACATTTTGCACATTTTTTCTGTATTAGTAGTGAAAATTTCCTTGTCAAGATACTTCTCAAGACTACTATGTGCAAGGTGAAGATGGATATTGGAGAAAGAGAAAGCTTTTAGCATGACTAGGCTTGCCTGAAAGAGAATAACTTTCCCCTAAACTGTCTGGACTACTCTGTCTAAAAGTAAGTTAAGAACAATGACTACTTTTGGAAGTAGACTAATTACTAAGTCTGGGGGAAAGTGAGCTAAATTCCGAACAAAGAATCTATGTCTATTCACGGAGATACATATGAGAAGTTAATTAATAAGCAATGAATGAAACTTCAAGGCTCACGTTGCAAAGAAATGAACCTTTGTAAATAGTGGGGAAGTGTATATCCTTTGAAGAGGCAAAGAGGACCTGTGCACAATGCTTGCCAGAAAGATTTGGCACATGAGTTCATGAATAAGTTTTACCATCAGGTAGGTGTCTGGGCTCATTCCATAATAGACAATTTAACCCATTACCAGTGATCTCCAGAGAATGCTTGAGATTTCACTGTGGAAGGCAACAAGAATATAGGAATGACAGAGGAGAAATGTACTTTTTAGGCAGCTTTGTTGAAAATATTCTGATGAACAAGGTGGCGAAATCCAGTCATTTTAATTTACTTATGCCTAAGGATTACTCACGGAGAAGGCAATGGCAGCCCACTCCAGTACTCTTGCCTGGAAAATCCCATGGACGGAGGAGCCTGGTGGGCTGCGGTCCACGGGGTCGCTAAGAGTTGGACACAACTAAGCGACTTCACTTTCATTTTTCACTTTCATGCATTGTAGAAGGCAATGGCACCCCACTCCAGTACTCTTGCCTGGAGAATCCCAGGGACGGGGGAGCCTGGTGGGCTGCCATCTATGGGGTCGCACAGAGTCGGACATGACTGAAGCGACTTAGCAGTAGCAAGGATCACTCAGACTCAAGCCTCTAGATAAGGGAGCAAACAGAACTTATTTTAACAATTGCTCTACTGGTGTTGATAAATGACACTGATGTAGGAATGTGTAAGATGGTCTATTCACAAGGTTCAGAAGGTATTTCTCTAGAAGAGAATGAGAAGTTAGGTTACACGGGTACACATTATGGGAATGACTGTGCTCGTGGGACACTCAAACCACTGGGGATCTATTTTCAGCCCCAGTAACTAAATATTCCAGGAATAATTTCAAATACTTCTTAGAAACCTTAAGTCAAAGAAAGGAAAGAATAAATTTCAAATTTCCTATTACTGATGCAGACCTTCAGGCTATGGTTTTTAGAATGAGCCTTTTTCAGATTCAGTTCAGTTCAGTTGCTCAGTCGTGTCCGACTCTTTGCGACCCCATGAATCACAGCATGCCAGGCCCCCCTGTTCATCACCAACTCCTGGAGTTTACTCAAACTCATGTCCATCGAGTCGGTGATGCCATCCAGTCATCTCATCCTCTGTCATCCCCTTCTCCTCCTGCTCCCAATCCCTCCCAGCATCAGGGTCTTTTCCAATGAGTCAATTCTTCGTATGAGGTGGCCAAAGTATTGGAGTTTCAGCTTCAACATCAGTCCTTCAGTGAAAACCTAGGACTGATCTCCTTTAGGATGGACTGGTTGGATCTCCTTGCAGTCCAAGGGACTCTCGTGAGTCTTCTCCAACACCACAGTTCAAAAGCATCAATTCTTTGGTGCTCAGCTTTCTTCATAGTCCAACTCTCACATCCAAACATGACCACTGGAAAAACCATAGCCTTGACTAAATGGACCTTTGTTGGCATTCAACCTTAGCTGAGCCTAAACGAATGTAAGGCAAACTCTTGGATGCCACATAAACAAGGTCAGTTGTTGCTACCTCTGCAACTGCTACAATACTGGGTATATGGGGTGCTGTGTTGTTGTTCAGTAACTAAATCATGTCCCACTCTTTGCGACACCATGGACTGCAGCACGCCAGGCTTCCATGTTCATCCCCAACTCCCAGAGCTTGCTCAAACTCATGTCCATTGAGTCGATGATGCAATCCAACCATCTCGTCCTCTGTTGTCCCCTTCTCCTCCTGCCCTCAATCTTTCCCAGCATCAGGGTCTTTTCTAATGAGTCAGCTTTTCTCATCAGGTGGCCAAAGTACTGAAACTTCAGCTTCGGCATCAGTCCTTCAAATGAATATTCAGGAATGACTTCCTTTAGGATGGACTGGTTAGATCTCCTTGGAGTCCAAGGGACTCTCAAGAGTCTTCTCCAACACCACAACTCACGTTCTTTACGGTTCAGCTCTTATATGCATACATGACCATTGGAAAAACCACAGCTTTGACTAGTCAGCAAGGTAATGTGTCTGCTTTTTAATATGCTGTCTAGGTTGGTCATAACTTATCTTCCAAGGAGCAAATGTCTGCAATCATCATCTGCAGTGATTTTGGAGCCCCCAAAATTAAAGTCTATCATTGTTTCCATTGTTACCCATCTATTTGCCAGGAAGTGATGGGACCGGATACATGATCTTTGGTTTTTGAATGTTGAGTTTTAAGCCGATTTTTCACTCTCCTCATTCACTTTCATCAAGAGGCTCTTTAGTTTCTCTTTGCTTTCTGACATAAGGGTGGTGTCATCTGCATATCTGAGGTTATCGATATCTCTCCCGGCAATGCTGATTCCAGCTTGTGCTTCATCCAGCCCGGCATTTCACATGATACACTCTGAATATGAGTTAAATAAGCAGGGTGACAAAATACAGCCATGATGTACTCCTTTCCTAATTTAGAACCAGTTCTTTATATCCAGATCTAACTGCTGCTTCTTGACCTGCAAGCAGGTTTCTTAGGCGGCAGGTGAGGTGGTTTTGTATTCCTATCTCTTTAAATGTTTTCTACCATTTGTTGTGATCCACAGAGTCAAAGGCTTCAGTGCATTCAATGAAGCAGAAGTAGATGTTTTTCTGGAACCCTCTTTGCTTTTTCTATGATCCAACAGACGTTGGAAGCAATTTGACCTCTGGTTCCTCTGCCTTTTCTAAATCCACCTGGAACATCTGGAAGTTCTTGGTTCACATACTGTTGGGAGTTTAGCTTGGAGAATTTTGAGCATTACTTTGCTAGCATATGAGATGAGTGCAACTGTGCAGCAGTTTGCACATTTTTTGGCACGATCTTTCTTTGGGGCTAGAAAGAAAACTGACCTTTTCCAGTCCTGTGGCCACTGCTAAGTTTTCCAAATTTGCTGGCATATTGAGTGCAGCACTTTCACAGCATCAACTTTGAGGATCTGATATAGCTCAGCTGTAATTCCATCAAATTCATTAGCTTTCTTCGTAGTGATGCTTAATAAGGCCCACTTGACTTCACACTCTAGGATGTCTGGCTCTAGGTGAGTGATCACACCACCATGGTTATCTGGGTAATTAAGATCTTTTTCATATAGTTTTCTGTGTATTCTTGCCACCTCTTCTTAATATTTTCTGCTTCTGTTGGGTCCATACCGTTTTTGTCCTTTATTGTGCCCATCTTTGCAAGAAATATTCCCTTGGTATCTCTAATTTTCTTGAAGAGATCTCTAGTCTTTCCCATTCTATTATTTTCCTCTATTTCTTGGCACTGATCTCTTAGGAAGGCTCTCATTTCTCCTTGCTGTTCTTTGGAACTCTGCATTCAGATGGGTATTTCGTTCCTTTCTCCTTTGCATTTTGCTTCTCTTCTTTTCTCAGCTACTTGTAAGGCTTCCTTAGACAACCATTTTGTCTTTTTGCATTTCTTTTCTAGGGGGTGATTTTCATCACTGGTTCCTATACAATGTTAGAAACCTCTGTCCACAGTTCTTCAGACACTCTGTCTATCAGATCTAATCCCTTGAATCTGTTTGTCACTTCCACTGTATAATCATAAGGGATTTGATTTAGGTCATACCTGAATAGTCTAGTGGTTTTCCCTACTTTCTTCAATTTAAGTCAGAATTTTGCAATAAGGAGTTCATGATATAAGCCACAGTCAACTCCCGGTCTTGTTCTTGCTGACTGTATAGAACTTCTCCATCTTTGGCTGCAAATAATACAATCAATCTGATTTTGGTGTTGGCCATCTGGTGACGTCCGTGTGTGGAGTCGTCTCTTGTGTTGTTGGAAGAGGGTGTCTGCTGTGACTGGTGTGTTCTCGTGGCAAGTTCTGCTAGCCTTCATCCTGCTTGATCTTGTACTCCAAGGGCAAACACGCCTGTTACTCCAGGTATCTCTTGACTTCCTACTTTGCCGTGTATGTCGCCATAAAAAAGTTTACATCTGAACACCCACATGAGAGAGACAAGAGCTTGAATTTCTACAAAGCAGGGATTTGGAAATGGAATTCTCATAAAAAGCCCTAATACTTCTCTAACAGAGTAAAAATGATGCTAGAACAGAGACCAAAATAAACCAGTGAACCAACCCACAGTGATGACAAAGAAAGAAGTTTTGTTTCAACTAGGTGGCAGAGATTCCATTATCCTAAACATTAGTATACACAGGGAATGCAATTTACTCTGTGGTATCAAGGTTGGTTTAGGACAAAACTCAGATTACATACCAGTTAATGCTCTCCCCAAGACATGCAGTAACAAATAAACAAAAATCTGCTTTGGGAGGACCTGCCTTCAATATACACATCCAGCAAAGTTTAGCTGAAGATAAATTCATAAAACAAATTTATAAAATATGCCAAGAAGTAACACACCATGAACAAAGTCAGAAGACAGATCAGACACCACCCTTCTGCTGAAAGAATTTCAAATAGTTTTATATCAAGTAGAGATAGGAAGTAGAAGAAAAAAATCACTATTGTTTTTAAGAGTAAAAAAATTCATGTTACACAGCATGCATGTTATACAATATCTACACTCATGAAACTGCACAAAATGAATTCCTGAATGGGTAAGTGGGGAACATTTTTGCACAAATTCTGAAATTCTCTCTTCTTCCCTCACCAAGTATAACAAAACCCATAATAAAAATTCCTAAGACTTAAATCAGTTAATACAGATTTTTTTTTCACATTTAAACTGTTGAAGTGATCATACAAATCAGGTAATCAATGTCTCCCCCATCTCTGAGGCTTTTCTGCATATCCTTAAGGTACGAACAATTCTCATTTTATAGGGCTTTCTGTGCAACCCCTAAGTAGCCAGAATTGCTGCAGTTTGTGCCAATCAACCTAAATAGTTGCAAGAAAATGTTTCCCATCAGAAGTAATGGACCATGCCCCTTATGTCTGACTTTACCGCTTTAGATAAGTGCCTCTACACCAACCGCTACTCGCTGCGAGGCACGCACCCGTCCAAAGCAAGCGGTTTCTGAGCCCTGCTTTAAAGTGCTCATCCTCAGGAGAGAAAGTAAGAGCTATTTCCAAAAGTCAACAACAAAAGGCTGATACTGAGCCAAAGTGTCATGATTTTAATAACCTCTCAAAATAAACGAAGTATACTAAATGAGTAAGTGCAAAAAAGATTGTAGTCATTAAGCATACGACAATTTGAGGTGGATAAAAAGAATGATGAGTTAATTTTCATTGCTAACTTTCGTAGCAATAACATTAACAAATATTAATACTGAAATGAGAGGGTCAGGAATGTTTTTGGTAAGCATTACAATTTAAAAAAATGCTAGAGGTATATGGGTTCTTGAGGTTCATTTACTTCGGATTCTGAAGAGTATAAGATATAAAAGGGAAACTTTGAACTTTTAGTTCCTCCAAAATACATTTATAGGTTAAGAAATATCATGAAACTAGAAAAATGCCAAGACACTTTACTTCCTGACATCACCAACATATACCTCGTCCCTAATCATGCAAAAGATGGTTTTTCTTTTTGTTATCTTCTGGTTTACAGCTGAACAAAGGTGCTGGTAACTAATATTACTAATGTCAAGAGCAATCTGCATTTTGGAAAAAAAATAAACCATGGTATAAAGATTACTTAGCCCTAAATTCTGTTTGCCCATTTATCCAGGGGAGCTGTCTTATAATATAAGGCCACTGAAGTGACAAACTGCTTAAAAGAATGAATGAGTATCAGGGATGAGTGTAAGTAGTACATCAATGCAGAATTCTGCTTTATCCTTATTTCAGTTCTGAGATATAGTTTGTATCTTTGACTTGTATTCCCTATGCCTGCTTTTCCTTTCTATTATTTGTTTGGATATTTTAAAATATTTGTCTTCAATAGCCTCTCCAACTTTTGGAACTACCATATCACTAGTTGTTGAATGACAACTCACAGGTGGGTAAATGAAGGGATTAAAAAAAAAATCAAGGGTCAAACAAATTATTATTCTCCAACAAATGAATGTTCTTTGGAGGGGCACTCACCTGTAGCCACACCAAAAGTAAGATTGCTTTTTCAAAGAGTAATGAAAAAGCCCCACATCATTGCCCTACCAAGGAAGAAGGTTCCTATAACAGTGATGACAGTATGAAGACTGATGGTTATGGAGGCCAGTCTACTGAGGAAATAGGTGATTCATAAACATTTATGATAAATTTCTCCCAGTCCCAACTGCCTGGCATTGTTTTCCTGCTCTGGTTCACTGTGGAACTAGATGTTCTACAATTCCAAGGAACCAGATACCTCTCACAGACTTTCATAAGGGAATCACCCTGAGAACTGAGTTAGGTGGGAAAGTCACATCTTAAACTTGACTTGCCAAATTTCCCTATTAGACAGGTCAGAATAGGTAATAAATATCAAGGATGTGGGTGACGAAAACATCCCCAGTACATATCTAGATCAGCTGCAGGGAGAGCACTCATTTGTCAAATTGAGTAACTTGACAGGTACCCAAAGAGCAAATTATACAATACAGAGCAATGTCTACAAGACAGGCTATGTTGACTCGTTAAAAGCCATATTCTTATCGGCTACTGAATCAAGAATAGTTGATAAGCCTCAGATAACTTTTGATCACCACGATTCTAGGTGATGCTACATTAAAAAGAAATAACTCTGAATTCAGAAGCGTGTAATACTTTGATCATACTAATGATATTAAGTAACAATAAATTAATATTACAAGAAAAACAAAACTTTAAAAAGAAAAAATGGAACAGCATTATACTTATCTGTGAAACAGAGAGGGTACATCTATTTTCCAGAACTAGTTATAAACCTCTGACATTCTGATTGCTCTTTTCCTTAAGCAAGATTAAAGAAGAGGTATTGCACAGAGGAGTTCTTTTAAGTTAAGGACTGACTAGGTTTTAAAATTCTGAGAAGACAAGATTGGGGACTACAGACCACGCTGGGTTTGATTGGTTTCCATCCCCAAAGCAACAAAATTAACACCAGAGGAAATGACTGTTATGAACGAGGCAAAAACAAAAAACACATGTACAGTGACATATACCTTGGAGGCATTTTGTATATTTGATATTTCATTTGCATTTTTAGACAATGGAGTAACTCTTTGCTGGATGCACTAAAACATAAACACACCACTGAAGAAATCAGACTAGGAATTTCAGCATTCATTTGATGTTTCTGGAAGTCAAGGAAAGTAGCCAATTAAAAAATAACTCAAATACTGCTGAGTTTTCATGTTCAGCAAGCATGATACAATTAGTAACAGAATGACTTACCTGGGGCTGGGCTCTGTCTTGAACTTAAGCTCTGAGAATCCACAGTCTCTTCTGTGTGCCCATCTGCTTCTACCTCTACTTTGTTCTGAATCTCTTTTGCATCTTCACTAAGGCAAGTTCTTATGCTCTCGTCCTCTTCGAAGACTCTCTGGACTCCGGTGGGGCCACTACTAGTACTAGCACTAGTGGCAGCAGCAGGAACGATAACTGGTGTGGGAGGAGGGGAAGCTGGAGGAGTTGGAGGAGACGGAGAAAAGGAGGGAACTATGGAAGGGGTGATGGGTGTTGGGACACACTCCACTTTCATTTCTTCGGGGGGATTTTCCAAAAGCTCCAATTCAAGAGTCAGTGGTAACACCTCCTGTTTTACTATTTCCACAATGCTTTCCGTGGCTGGTAATTTTTCATGAGTAACTCCATTCATTTCATTAATTAGGTTAGTACTAGAAATCAGTGGAATATCATTTGGTGCTACACTACAAGATTTCTTGCATATATCATCATCAATTTCATCTGTTGGTAAAGGATCTGATGCTTCTGTGAAAGATGTGGGGCTGGGTATAGGAATTGCATCTTCTTTTGAGGAAGAGAGTTCACATCTGTTATCAACTGCACTGGTGAATATTGGTTGGCTACTAAGAGCAACAGAGGTGGGAGAAGTAATTGTACTTCGAGCAAGTGGAGAAAGAGCAGTAGGTGATGGAGGCAGAGGAAGCTCTGGTATGGATTCTATTGTAGTAATCTCAGACGTCGGACCTGCTTGTTCTTTCTTCTCTCCACTAAGGGCTAGCCTAAGGACTGGGGAAGGAGTCTTTAACACTGGATCTGGTTTTGGCTTCTCTTCTGGGGAAGAAAAAAAGAAAGCGATTTAAGAATAATTTTTGGATCAAAGATTATATTGTATTATTTGGGGATAATTCTTTTAATCTCTTATTCTAAAACATGAGCAGCAGAAGACAGATCAAACCATTATTTGCCACTCCAAAAACACTGCACATTCCTTTTCTATTTTCTGTTACCACTTAACCTCCAACACATATAAAGTTTATTTTGAAGTAAGAGGACTTAATTCACCAAATGATTATGTTATACAATGAAAATCTCATCAAAACTAAAAGGAAACAATTCCTGGGATGAGAACAGGGCTTTTCTTTAAGGTAGAGAGATCTTCTGTGTAAAATTTTTCTACCAAGGATACACTATAGTGGCAGGGAAGGACAGTTTAAGGGTAAATAACTAGAGATTAAATTAGAGACAGATATTATTTTTATTCTACATATTTCTGCATGTGGGGAGATTTTTATAAAGAACATGTATTACTTGCATAAAAAATTATTTCAAGAAAAATTATCATGGTGTCATTTATTATCAATGAAATCTATTATCAGGGAAACCAAGTTCCTGAACAAAAAAATTCATTGAGATATTAATTTAACTTATATTTCTTAAAAGAGGCATATAACTAGAAATAGTGTGAAGGAATAAAACCAGAGATTTATCTTATATCTTCAGTAGTTTAAAAAAATATATTCTTTAAGGAGAAACTAAAGTTAATATCCAGACTACTAAGTCCAATTAAAAAAAACACCTTATATGAGAATAATATATAAAATGTGTGTCTACATACAAAGAATGAGAGTAAAAGTGATAAATCAATAATCATAATAAAGGTACCAGAAAAATGAAAGAAACGCTAACTCATGAAAATTTCCATATTTTAAAATTCCAGGTAAATAAACATGTGATTCATGTCTAGGAAGATAAAATCAGAGAAGACTTAGATTGTTCTCTTTAGGAAGTACAAGACTGGAAACCAAACAGGCTCCGGTGGTAAAAGCAGATACTCATGAGTATGTTCGCCAAATGCAAAGAAAAATTTTAAGCTCTGCTAAAAGACAAACTAAACTGAAAGGGACTTAACTTTCTCTGCCAAAAATCTTTATGCACCAGTGAAACTGAGTGTTTACAATAAATTTCAAGTAAGTCTGTCAAAGAAAATATTCTCATTAATCAGATAAACAGATGGCAAAATTTTTTTGGCTTTAAATTTTTATTGGCTTTAAAATTCACTTTAATTGATGGGCTTAGCGTCCAGTGTTTCTAAAACTCTGCCTATTTACTATAATGGAAAAATAAGATCAGTCGGTTCTCAAAGCCAAATACCTCAGACTAAGTTGCCCGGGCAAGAGATAAAAACATTTCAAAGAAATACATCTATTATATTTATTAAAATATCCCAAATGAATTTCCAGTTCACTGGAATAACTGCTTACAAGGGTCACCTACATTATAAGATACCACTTTGAAAGCACATCAGAATATTAACCACCCTTAATGACCACTGAATGAAACCTAGATGAATGAAACATTAGAAAATAGCAAATCTCGCATTAACAAGAGTATATCAATTCAATTATTAATTTATGAAAGTAAAAAAAATCAAACAAAAGCAAAAGCAGACTTGTGAAACTTCTATATTCTCTTAAGAAATATCTAACATTAATAAAGAAAACTAGAAACAAAAATTTTAAATTATTTTTGTGAGCTCCTTCTTCTGAATTAAGTACTTTAATGAATTCTAAGGTTTTAATACAGAAAGCTGAAATAACAGATCACAAAGAACACTAATTTTATTTCTCTAAGAACTTTAAGAGTATGCTTTGCAGAGCCATGATAGTTTGAAATCTAATACACTGTATTCAAAGTGTTTATACTATTTGGCCATTTTTAGGAATCTGTGGGAATTTCATCTTGAAGAATTTTTTTAAGAAAATAATCACTGAAGAGTGAGCAAAGACAGAGGTGTGGAATATCTAAAGCAATAATATTTATAGTAGCAAAAATAGAAAAATAAATGCCTATCAATAAGGGATTTGTTAAAGAAATAATGGCCTGGGAATATAATGGCATATTATTGCAATCATTTAAAATAAGCTTTTAAAAGAGTAATGATACAGAAAGGTGTTAATAATAAAAGACACTTCTTTTAAAAAACAGGGCACAAAACTGCATGTAGAGAATAAACTACTGCTAACAACAACAGCAAAAAATATAATACTAACATATATCCATATGAGAAAGCCTAGAATTATATACAGGTTATTATTGATAATGTCTATGAATGATGAGATACATAATTTTTCTTTCTGCTTAACCACAGTTTCTATAATGAATGTACAATTTATAAAAAGGAAAAAACTGCTCCCTTTTATTCTCACAGGGTGGTGCAACCAGTCTCCTAAATGGGCACCCTTTGGCTGTCAGGAGCTCCACATGAGTGTTGCTATCACTTACTGGGGGAGAGACCAGCAACACGAAGTATTCTGGGATTTGAGGGACTGTCTCATTTGACAGAGAACAGTCTCATCCTGAATTTCCAAAGCGCCCTTATTGAGCTACACTGGTATAACAACTGGTTGAATTTACAACAGAATACCATTCATTGCATATCTACTCTATGTCAAGTGCTTTTAAAACATTACTAAAGCACAGGTAACTTTTATTTGTATTTAATTATACATACCATATCCTCAATACACTGGACCGAATGCACTTTTTCAAGCACTGTTCAATCATTTAAGCTGTGTCTCTACACTATCAACACTGACTCACGATTTTAATTCACTCAACAGTCTTTCTATTGATACAAATCAAGTTTCCCGGTCTTTTTTATCAAGTACCAAAACAAATGGGAAATGACATATTTGAAAACTTGGTCTGCATGTAACTAGTCCAGCTGTTCACATCAGAAACAGAAAACCAGACCATTAAGGCAGGTAGTATTTATTAAGCACTTAATATGAGCCAGGAAACAGGTAAAATACCATAAATACTTAATGTCCTTTAAGTCTTATAATCACCAGTGGGATAAAAACTATTATGTTAATTTACAGATAGGATTTTAAAAATTAAAAGTGCAAGAAACTGAAAATGATTTCAAATTCTAAATTCTTCCAATTCAGAAGGGGAGAAAGCAAGTTTATGGAAAAAGAAGTATTAAAGTGAATCAAACTAGTGGGAGACTTTGGGGATAAAATGGGATCCCAGTACAAACCGTCAGTAATATTTCCATCAAGAGAGAAAACCCAATCTGAACGTAGAATACAGAATCTATTGTTTCTGAGGATAATGTAACAACTTTTGAAAACAGTGCAGTTTTGTATCCTACTTTAATTTCAAAACGAATCTACAGTTAAGAAACTTTTTTAAAAACTTTTAACTGTAAAAAAAATTATCTGAAAAATGATGAACTCTTTCTAATATTATTTGAATTACATATATTTAGTTTAAAAAAGAAAACTATTCTGAAAACTATTATATATTTTGACAAGTTATGGACAGAATTAAAAACAGAAAATCAGTATTACTGAGTTAGTACTAGAGGAAGACAGCAGTAGTCCCCAAAAGTTACTGTTAAGCCCTATGAAATATATTTAAAATGGAAGTTACTCTTTCAACAAGGTAATGTCAAACATTTTTGAATTCACCCAAAGCCACATCAAGCATCAATCTGAAATGTTGATTTTATTATTCAAATTTCCACTAGGCATAAAAGAAAAAAAATGAGAGGAAACAAAGAATTTTGCATTTCTCCTCCTGTAAATCAATGCCTAAATGTGACAAGATACACAGGTATCTCCTAATCCAAAGATCTTAGGCCAGAGCTACCACCATCAAAATATGAATTCTTTGTACCAAGGATCAACCTACAGAGAAAGCCAGCATAAAGAAAGGATTTTAAGGTCTCTCTGCATGGTAATTCTTAAGTATGTTTAGCATAGTTATAACTAGCAAAAAAGATTATGACCACACAAAAGAAATGACATCTTGAACCCTGAAAATTCTTAACTCAGGCTGAAAGTAATCTGAATGCTGACTCAAGACTGTTTGATCAATAGGAACTAGCCTTCCACAATACTTACAAACTGCCCTCCTGCAAGGTGAATGGTTTTAATACTAAAATACTTTAACTTTAAACATGTATGAGTCTCCAACTCTGAACACTGCTGAAAGAAGTATTTGACAGTGCAACTTGTAGAAGCATTCTGGTTTAGGATATGTTACTTATGTTGTGATTTACAACTATTTCATAAAACAAAATTTAGGACTTGTCTCTGTTCAAGAATACTAGGTTACTTAATACTAAAGGGAAAGAATACCATACTACTTTTGCATACTGTAAAATAACATCAAAACCATGCATTACAAGTTTGTGAGAGTGATTAACTTGCAGTCCAGTGAAAAAACAATACTACTAAATACCTCCATTTTCATTATTTGCCAAACCCAATGCTTTTTAACGAATAATTTTTAGAAAGTATAGAAAGTACACATCAGCTACAGAATAGTAAGGTGTTTGGAAGAATAAATAACTCAAGAAAATAGAAAACACATAAGATTTTAATCACTCTTAGAATAAAGTCAGAAACATTATAAAAGCATGAACAAAGTAACCTGCTTCCTCCTGTACCTATTGAATTCTCCCAGTTTTAGCTAAAAGGTCAACCTAAATCCAGCTAGGCAGGAAAGAAGGAGAGGCTATGATATCCCACTTTCTGGCATGAGATTTCCCTTCAAGTTCCCTATTTTTAATCTGAGAGGTAACATGCATACTTCTTTCAGCACACGTTTGGTCCCTCGTGTCCAGGGTTACAAGGGGAGACTTCAGTGTGGTTCCGGATGATAACAACGATGGTGATGTTGTTGTTCCGTCGCTCAGTCGTGTCTGACTCTCTGCGACTCCATGGACTGCAGCACAACAGGATTCTCTGTCCATCACCATCTCCCAGAGTTTGCTCAAACTCGTCCGTTGAGTCAGTGATGTCATCCAACCATCTCATCCTCTGTTGTTCCCTTCTCCTTCTGCCTTAAATCTTTCCCAGAATCAGGGTCTTTTCCAACGAGTCAGCTCTTCACATCACGTGGCCAAAGTATTGGAGCTTTGGCTTCAGCATCAGTCCCTCCAATGAATATTCAGGGTTGATTTCCTTTAGAATTGACTAGTTTGATCTCCATGCAGTCCAAGGGATTCTCGAGAGTATTCTCCAATACCACAGTTTGCAAATTTACTAGGTTGTAATTTACTAAGTGTTTTTTCAAAGCTTGGCATGTCCCCATAACAACTCTATAAGGAAGCTATTCCTCATTCCATTTAGTAAATGAAGAAATTAAGATATTCAGCATAATGACTTATCATAATGACTCAGACCAAATACTGACGGATGCAGTCAGGATCTGAACTCAGTACTACCTTCAACTGAGGCTATAGAAGCCAAGCTTGTAAGAACGAACATTTTATGTTTTTAAAAATAGTAAGATACACATGAACATGCTAAACTTACAAACGGAAACTGCTGTTCTTATGAAGCAATATATACATTGATTTATCTTCCCCAATCTTGTTCCAAAAGAAACCATTTAAGGCAGCTAAGCTTATAGCTATAAATATACATTTGACAGTGAGGCATTAACAAAATGGAGGAAAAACTTTTACTCATCGTACCATATCTACTTTACTTTCTTAGAGGCAGAACACTTTGATTTTCTATCTTAAAACTTTGTTATGAAAGTGGGGAGTCTAGATAAGCCTCACATGTCGTACTCTTACACTTAAATGGTGAGGCAACATGGCTACATTTCTTAGAGACAGAGACTAAAGGAGAGAGGGAGGAGAACAGCGGTACACAAACCTGGCTTCTGGTCGCTCGCGGCAGAGGCAGGGGCGCGGGCAGCAAGACGGGCGCTCTCCACAGTCCCACAGGCCGCAGGGCTGTGCTCAGGGCCCTGGCTGGGCAGCTGCTGCGATTTGAAGTACAAAAAAGGGTGATAATGAGCGTGCGAACAGAAAAACTAGCAACATGGAACCCAAGCAAGTGGGGAAGACAAAGTAAGGCAGGAGGTCACAAAATGAAAAAAACCAAAACAAAAAACAAACAAGGAAAGAAAGGAAAAAACATATAGGCCAGTTTAATAAATTCAAAAAGTATATGGGAAGACAAGGAAGAAAAGGAAAAGAGGCAGCAAGAAAGGGGAGGGAAAAGAGACGATTAATATTAACCACAGCAAGAGAAGACTGCATAACAATTATTAGTACAATGCATTCTCCAGTGTTCCTTCTAAGGACAGATTCCTTCTAAGGACAGACTTTCAACCTAACGACAGATGTCACACCTGAGAAGGAATTCAGCATCTTCTCAGTCAAGACCAATGGGGCTTGGCCAACTTCATTTATAAATTACCTAGCAAAGTATTGATAGTTCATCAGTCAAAACCAGGACAAACAAAACATGATGGGTTTTAAAATCAGTTACTGATTCAAAGAAAACAATACAGAATGGTGATTCTTATCATTTGTCCATATAATCACAGAGGTGAAATTCAACTTGGAAAGCCTTTAAAGGAACTTTCACCTTAAAATGTCTTTTCTGGGTCAAGGATGATATATTCTCAGAGGCAGAAAGCTGAGCAAAATATCTGGCTTTTCACAGGTAAGAGAAAACTCTTCTTTGCACTCAGCCAGTATATGGAATAAAAATGTCCATCAAAATCCTAGCAGAGTAGCTTGAAAAACACTGCAGCCATTTTCCAACTTAGAGGGAACAAGAATTACACAAGAAAGAACAAGAACATTCAATCTACATCACATTCCAGTTAGGTATTTGTTCTGGACTTGAGGGTTACACAACAGCCACACAAGAAAGCAGTGTCTCTCCTCGGCGATCTAAGGTCAATTTTTCATAGCTATAATCGGCTACATCAAATTCTACCAGAGCTATCAGAGCAGAGCTCCCTGTACAATCTTTTATTTTTTTGGAGGGTAGGGGAAAATTCAGGGTAGATAGGACCACTTAAAAGTGGGAGTTTATGAAAAATATTTTTGAATTAGTATGTCTCACAGAGAGTAGGAACATAAAATGAAATATGAGTTCAAACATCTATTATTTATAATGTCATTTAACTAACTGCTTTTCATGATGTACAATGTGCATTTTATGTAAGACTATATATGATGTACAAAATAACAGATAAAAACAGAAAATAGTATTATTTCACCTATTCATTATAAACCATGAAAGTACTCACATTCCACAATTTGTCCTAAATGAAGCCCACTAAAATTATATTTCCTTATGTAAAAAATGAAGAGTTTCTATTTTCAACTTTGAATCACTGACAAATGGATAGTAATACCGTAATTATTCTACTCTGAATTCTTAGCTCCAGTCGGAAAAAATTTTTATTATTAAAATTTTAAAGTTAGGAAGGAATCATAGCTATAAGGGAAAATAATGGTCACTCTTCTGTACCCACAGATGTGTGGCCCACAGATATGCAGAGTTGACTGTACTACTCATTCTACTTTCCTGACTTTTATAGACTTAAACATTTGCAGATTTTACTATCTGTGGGGGTTCTGGAACCAATCCCCTGTGGATAACGAGGGACAACTGTAGCGACTCAGTTGGATTCTATGGCTGAAAACAGCTCTAGAACAAAGGAAAGAGTCTATGTTATTTAACATTTATTAAATAGTCATCTATATAACTCGGGAAAGAAAGATCTGTATACTGTGTCACATTTACCAGAAAGAAATAAAATATTAACTATTTCAATAGTCTGGGAAATGAATAACTGATTGAAAAAGGGGTATCTGCTGAAAGAAGGTCACCAGAATAAATGACATACACGGTGAAGGTGAGATTCTTAAGACAGTAAAAGACTGATGATATCTATAAGTATCTATAAATCTGTATAGGTCAGAGAGTTTTTTAATCTAAGATTAAAATACCTTCAACCATATTAAATAAACAACTGCACAGACATTTTTCCATCAACAAAGCGCTAGGAAGATTTCATGTATAAAGATTTCTAAGAAACAAGTGACTCATAGTTGGCTGGTTAACTCACAGTTCTAAATCCAGGTATCTAATACATAATCTCAGAATGCTAGGAAAGTACTCAGTTTCCATAGCTACAAACTTCCCTGGGGGTCCAATGGTAAAAATTTCAAGCTTCCAGTGCAGGGGACACAGGTTAGATTCCTGGTCAAGGAACTAAGATCTCACCTGCTGCCCACTACAGCCAAAAAAAAAAAAGGTAATGCTCAGCTATAAAATGAAAAGGAATCAAAGATCTTACAGTGTCATCCAAATTCAGCATTCTCTAAAGCCTCTGACAGGACCAAGAAAATAACACACTAATACACACCAATACTTTAATCTTGCTTCAGATTAACTTTAATTTAGAATAATCGAAAATTTTAGCTAACCTCAAGTTTCATCTCTTCTTAGGTAACATGATCAACTCTGTTGAGATTATGTTTAAGGAATTTCAAAATCACTGCATTTCAGTCACTTTCACTATTGGCAGGAGTGAAAATTTATAAAAATCAGTCTGGAAGGTCAATTGCTATCAAAATGTAAAATAAGTCAATAAAGATGATCAGAGTTAAAAGATTAGGGTTTATTGGCAACATCACATTGCTGCAAAAGCTTATGATTTATTTCACTGCTAAATTCCCTCCCCACACTAAATTTCTTAAAATCAAAGTTCCAGCAGAAGAAGAAAAAAATCTCATTTTTCAAACAGACTGTTAAGGAAGCTTATTTAAAGTAAGTATGACATACTTGATAGTATTCAAAAAGTGAATTCCCTTTATAAAGATTACTTGAGAATCTATTTTGTTTAAAATGTATACATTAAATTTGAAGTACTAGCGTGAAGGGAGATTGGTAGATGTGGGCCCACTGGAAGAGTTCATTTTTTTAAAAAAATAGAGTACAACACGTAAAAGAGGTAACAGTACCTGGGGCTGTCTTCAATACTTCTTTGTACAGTTTAAAATTCATTGCTTAAGAGTAGATAAGATGGTAGAGCAAAAAAGAGTGAACTTACCTACCCTTACAAACACATCAAAATCTCAACTGTCTAGAAAAAAAAAATCGATGAAAAAGACTGGTGCCTACCAGAAAAGATCTTCTACAATTAAAGATGTAAAGAAGGAACTACAAGATGGCTAGGAGGGGCAGACTCATGATATAACCAAATCCCATACCCTTGGGTGGGCAACGCACAAATGAGAGTAATTATATTGCAGAGGATTTCCAACAGGAGTATGAGTGAGACTCCCCAGTCCAGGGGTCCTGCACCAAGAAGATGAGACCCTAGAGCATGTAGCTTTGAAGGCCATTCTGGCTTAATTTTGGAAGCTCCACATGACTGGGGGCACTAGAAACCACCACTCTTAAAAGGGTGTACACAAAATCTTATATGCACTGGAACTCAAGTCAAAAGCACTAATATGGCAGGAGCCTGGGCCTACTTGCTGGTCTTGGGCAGTCTTCTGGAGAGGCGGGGAGAGAAGGGGAGGAAGGCTGGTGACTGTGGCTCACCCTGAAGACAGATAATAACAGTGGCAGCCATAACTGGGGACATTCTACTGCATGAACACTGCTCTCGACTCACTAGCTCCAAGATCTAACCCTAACCCCACACGACAGGTTTAGGCACCACTGCTGGGATGCCTCAGGTCAACCAACTGGGCAGGAAGAGAACCCCACCCATAAACAGACAAATTGCCAAAAGACTTGCTGAGCCCACAGTCACCTCCAGACATGCCTCAAGACATGTCCCTTCCCACTTGAGGGCCAAAAACTCCCTTGAAGGTGGGAGGAGAAGGGGACAACAGAGGATGAGATGGCATCACTGACTCAGTGGACATGAGTTTGAGTAAACTCCGGGAGTTGGTGATGGACAGGGAGGCCTGGCGTGCTACAGTCCATGATGTCGCAGAGTCGGACATGACTAAGCAACTGAACTGAACTGAAAGGCAACATACAGTAAATGTTGGAAATCATCTACAAAAGAAGCTAGTAAGGAGGTTAAAAGATAAAAAAAAAAAAAAAAAAAACAGCCATCATTTACACCCACAAAAGGCAGTTACCCTCCAGGGAAGAATACCGGAGTGGGCAGCCATTTTCTTCTCCAGGGACTGAACCCGAGTCTCCTACACTGACAGGCGGATTCTTTTCCATCTGAGCTACCAGGGAAGCCAAAAGGATACATAAAACTGATGCAAAATATGATTATCAAAAAGTCATCATGAGGGGAGAAGACTAAAAATTTTACAGTTTTATAAATACATGTGAGGGATTTCCCTGGTGATCCAGTGGTTAGGATCTGTATGAGGCATGGGTTCAATTCCTGGTTGGGGAGTTAAGATAGCACATGTCGATCCTCCATGCCACACAGTGCAAGAAAAAAAAAAGGAAGCAACTTACAATCACGTTTAATATAGACTGCTAAACACAAACCAAAAATCTACAATAGACAGACAAAAAAGAAAAAGAATCCAAATATAACACTAAAGATACTCATAAAAATCATAACAGATGAGAACAACAGAAGCAAGGCAATAAAAAACCTCTATAAAACAAAAAACAAGTAACAAAATGGCAGTAAGAACATTCACATCAACTATCTTAAATGGAACCAAACTAAATGCTCCAAACAAAAGGTATAAAGTTGCTGAATGAGTACAAAAATCTAGACCTGGGACTTCTCTTGTGGTCCAGTGGATAAGACTGCACGCTTCTAAGGCAGGGGGCCAGGGTTCAATTCTTGGTTGTGGAACTAGGATCCTACATGCCATGTGGCACAGCCAAAACAAAAACTAGACCTACATATATGCTGTCTACACTTCAGATTTAGAAAAACATACAGACTGAAAGTGAAAGAACTGAAAAAAGTATTCCAAACAAAGAGAAAAGGCTAGAGTAGCAATACTTACATCAGACAAAATAGACTTTAAAGATTGTCAGATGAGACAAAAAGGACACTAAATAATGATCAATGGATTGATCCAAGAATAAGACAGAACATTTAAACACACATGCCTACAAGAACATCTCAATATATAAAGCAAATATTAACAGAAATAAAAGGCAATTGACAGTAACACAATAATAGTAGAGGACTGAGGGACTCTTCTGGTATTTCAGTGGCTAAAACTCCAAGCTCCCAATGCAGGGGGCCTGGGTTTGATCCCTGGTCGAGATCCCACATGTGGCAACTAAGAGTTTACATGCTTCAGCTAAAGATCCCCCATGCCACAACTAGAAGATCCCTCATACCACAACTAAGACCTGAAACAGCCAATCAAACAAATAAATAAATGTACATAGAAGATTAGGGGAATCTGGCACCCACGTACATCAATTGTCATATCATCCAGATACACAATCAATAAGGAAACACAGATCATACAAGGAAGATTTGACCAAACGGACTTACAGATATATACAGAGCACTCCACGAGACAGCAACAGAATATATATTCTTTTCAACAGCACATGAAATATATTCCATGACAGATCACAAAACAACCCTTGATAAATTTAAGAAACTTGAAGTCATATTAAGCATATTTTCTAATCACAATTCTATGAGACTAGAAATTAAAAAGGAAAAGACTGCAAAAAACAAATACATGGAGAATTAAAAATATGCTACTAAACAAGCAATGGATGACTGAAGAAATCAAAGAAGAAATTGAAGAATAGAGACAAATTAAAAAATGATCCAAAATCTTCAAAAGGCAGCAAAAGCAGTTCTAAGAGCAAAGTTTAGAGTGATAAAAGCTTACCTCGGGAAGCAATAAAAAGCTCAAATAAACAAATTAACCTTATACCTAAAGCAACTCAAGAAAGAAGAAACAACAAAACCTAAAATTAGTAGATGAAAAGAAGCTATAAAGATGAAAGCAGAAATAAATGAAATAGAGCCTAAAAAACAAAAAAAATCAATGTAACTAAAAGCTGGTTCATTGAAAAGATAAACAAAATTGATAAACCTATAGCCAGACTCCACAAGAAAAAAGAGAAAGGCTCAAATCAAAAAAGTAACAAGTGAAAAGCGAGACGTTACAACCGATACCATGGAAACATAACAGATCATTAGGGACAGGCATGAGCAACTATACACCAATAAAATAGACAACTTAGACGAAATGGAAAAATACTTAGAAAGGTACAATCTCCTAAGGCTAAACCAGGAAGAAACAGAAAATATGGACAAATCAATTACCAGTACTGTAACTGATTTCAGTAATTTAAAAGCTCCCAAAACAAAAGTCCAGGTCCAGATGGTTTCAGAGGTAAATTCTACCAAACATTTAGAGAATAGTTAACATCTAACCTCCTAAAATAATGCAAAAAAAAAAAAAAAAAAAAAACCTGCAGAGGAAGAGACACTTCCAAGTTCATTCTAGGAGGCCGGCACCAGCCTGATACCAAAACCAGACATATATCATAAAAAAATAAAATTACAAGCCAATATGACTGATGAAAACAGATGTAAAAGTCCCCAACAAAATACTGGCAAACAGAATCTAACAACACATTAAAAGGATTATACACCATGATAAAGTGGGATTTATTCCAAAAAGGAAAGGATTTTTCAATATCCACTAATCAATCAGTGTGATAACAAATTGAAGAATAAAAACCACATGATCAGGTCAAAAGATGCAGGAAAAGCTTCTGATAAAATTCAACATCCATTTATGACAGAAACTCTCCAGAAAGCAGGAAGTGGACACAGAAGGAATATACCTTGATCACCATAATAAATGCCATATATGACAAACCCACAGCTGACATCATACTCAACGGTGAAAAGCTGAAAACATTTCTTCCAAGGTCAGGAACAAGACAAGAATGCCCACTCTTGCTACTTTAATCAACACAGTTTCGTATGTTCTAGTCACAGCAATCAGAAAAGAAACTAAAAAGGAATCCAAATTGAACAGGAAGAAGTGAAACTGTCACTGTTTGCAGATGACATGATATTATAGAAAATTCTAAGACACTACAAGAAAATTATTAAGAGTTCATCAATTAATTTGATAAAGCTGTAGGATACAAAATTAATATGCAGAAATATGCTGCATTTCTATACACTAACAGCAAACTATCAAAAGGAGGAATTAGGAAAACAATCTTATTTACCACTGCATCAAAAAGAATAAAGTACGAATAAGCCTACCTGAGGAGGCAAAGAACTATATCTAACATATATGAACAGCTCATACAACATGACATCCAACAAAAAAACAAAACCACAAAAAAAATCAAACAACCCAATTTAAAAAGTAGGGAGAAGAACTGAATCAAAAAGAACACAAATAACAAATATTGGCAAGGCTATGAAGAAAAGGGATGGATGTGAGAGTTGGACTATAAAGAGCGCCAAAGAACTGATGCTTTTGAACTGTGGTATGGGAGAAGTCTCTTGAGAGTCCCTTGGAGTGCAAGGAGATCCAACCAGTCCATCCTAAAGGAGATCAGTCCTGGGTGTTCACTGGAAGGACTGATCCTGAAGCTGAAACTCCAATACTTTGACCACCTGATGCGAAGAGCTGACTCATTAGAAAACACCCTGATGCTGGGAGAGACTGAAGGCAGGAGGAGAAGGGGATGACAGAGGATGAGATGGTTAGATGGCATCACCGACTCAATGGACATGAGTCTGAGTAAACTCCGGGAGTTGGTGATGGATAGGGAGGCCTGGCGTGCTGCAGTCTGTGGGGTCACAGAGTCAGACACGACTGAGCGACAGAACTGAACTGAACATACACTGTTAGTGGGAATGTAAACTGGTGCAGCTCTTGTGGAAAACAGTATGGCGGTTTCTCAAAAACTAACAATAGAACTACTATATGACCTAGTAATTCCATTCCTGGGTATATATTAAAAAAAAAAACAACCCAAAACATTAATTTGAGAAGCTACATGGAACCCTGATGTTAACAGCAGCATTATTTATAATTGCCAATATATGGAAGCAACCTAAGTGTCCATCAACAGACACGTGAATTAAAAAAGAGGTGGATTACACATACAATGGTATACTACTGAGTCATAAAAAAGAAAGAAAATTTTGCCATCTGCAGCAACATGGATGGACTTGGAGGGCCTTTTGTGAAGGGAGAGAAGTCAGATACCAAAAGACAAACACTGTCTGATATCACTTATTGGTGGACTCTAAAACTACAACAAACTAGTGAATATAACAAAAAAAGCAGCAGACCCACAGATATAAAGAACAAACTAATGGTTATCAGTTGCGGGGGAAGGGCAATACAGGGGTGGAGAAGTGGGAGGTACAAACTACTGGGCCTCAAGGCTGTGCTGTCAACACAGGAAAATAGCCAAGATTTTATAATAACGGTTAATGGAAAAGAAAACTTTAAGAGTTATATAAAAATTTTAAGATCAGATTTGATAATTTAAAAAATAAATAAAATTTCTTTGTCTTGACATAACCTACATTGTTTCTGCCACAAAAGATGCCACCTTTATTAACTATCTATTTTAAACTTGTATACGATAGGATGCTTAAGTACAGAAGTAATTGTAGATAGGAGACCAATAGCTATGGCCCAGGGTTCACATGCCTACTTTCATATTTCTAATGAGATAAGAACTTTTCATATTTTAAAGTTAGTGAAATTTTAAAAGAACAATATTTCATGACATATGAAAATTACAGGAAACTTACGAAGTTTTATTGGAACTGCCATTCATTTACATATTCGCTACAGTTGCTTTCATGATACAATGGCACAGTTGAGAAGTGGTGAAAGACAGTTGGCTGCAAAACCAAAAAATATGTACTAACTGGCCCTTAACAGAAAAAGGTTGCTGACTCCTATTGTAATTCAGAGAGAAAGAGACTCCAAATAGTTATAGAAATATAACCAAGGTGCTGATTTAATTTATTATCATAAGAGGTTATTTAAATGCTTCACATTTCATCATTTATGTGTAACTGATTCTTCAAAGTCCCATTCAAAGACTTTAAAGTTAGCATTGTAATAAATACCTAATGTGTTAAACATATACAAAGGCTTCCCTGGTGGCTCAGATGGTAAAGTATCTGCCTCCAATGTGGGAGACCAGGTTTGATCCCTGGGTTGGGAAGATTCCCCTGGAGAAGGGAATGGCAACCCATTCCAGTAATCTTGCCTGGAGAATTCCATGAACAGAGGAGCCTGGAGGGCTCTATGGTCTATGGGGTCGCAAAGAGTCGGACAAGACTGAGCTACTAACACTCTCTCTTTAGAATAGCTAAAGAAAAGGTATTAACTAGTCACAGACATATCCAAATGCTGGGGATAAACAAGTACTGACCATAACCGACAAACATTATGAAGATTAGAACGGAAAAAAATAAACGGCACCAAAACATGCTTCTTTGCTAAGTGAGAGAGAATCAATTCTCTTTCTAAGAATTCACTCTTAGAAAGCTGTGTGTATGTGCATGTGGGAACTCAACATGTTGTTTGGTTTTTCCCCTGGCATCTATTACATAGAAAACATTGAGAACCCACGGGGGATAAAACAGAAACATCCTTAGCTTCTACAGCTTATGATTCTTTCAAGAGAAGTACATTAAAGAATAAAACCTATATACACACACACACACACACATACACAGAGGAACAACATTCAACCATAAAAAAAAGAAATCTGCCCTTTGCAATAGCATGAATGGACCTTAAGGTCCATACTAAGTGAAATAAGTAAGACAGAGAAAAACACACAGTATGATCTACCTTGAACGCAAAATTAAAAAATAAAAGTAAACGAAAAAGAGAATAGATTGATGGGGGATAGGCTGGGGAAAGGTACAAACTTCCCGTTATATTTTATAATCCATGGAATGCAATAAACAGCAATGGCAATTATACATAATAATATCATATTACATTTTTGAAAGTTGCAAAGTGAGTTGATCTTAAAAGGTCTCATGGATAAAAAACTGTTCTTTTAACTATGTATGGTGGTGACAGTTGTTAACTAGACTTACTGTGATCATTTTACAAACCATACAAATATCATTATGCTGTACATCTAAAACTAATGTAATGTGATATGCCAATTATACCTCAATTAAAAAATAAAACGAACAATCAGGCAAGAAGAGGCAAGGAGATGAGTAAAAAAGTTACTGTTGTTTATAGAGATTGAAGTGGTTTAGAGAATAACAGTAGCAGTGGAGATGGTGAAAATTAGCCACACAGGACTTGCTGATAAAATGGTTGTGGAATATGAAACCAAAACTGAAAGATGACTTCTAGGCTTACTGTCTGAGCAACTAGCACAGACTATGGTATAATTTACACACACAAAAATCCAGGGAAGCTTTTGTAAATAAACAGGTGACCTAAATATGTGACTCAAAAGAGTATAAAATAATAACAGAACTATGAAACAAACTGAAAAATGTATGTCCAGATTAAAAGCATTCAGACTGATGAAAACTTTTTTTAAACACTAACCTGATAAAACAATATACATCTGCAACAGAGAGAACTGCTTCCTTAAAGGTGTCAGGAATGCTGAAGGAAACTCAGACCCTCAATGTAAAAGCTGTCAGGCTTAACAAGAGGGCGTGCGTGCTAAGTCACTTCAGTCATGTCCGACTCTTCGCCACCCTATAGACTGTGGCCCGTCAGGCTCCTCTGCTCATGGGACTCTCCAGGCAGGAATACTGCAGTGGGTTGCCATGCCCCCCCGCCATCCTGCCAGGGGATCTTCCTGACCTAGGGATCGAACCTGCATCTTTTAAGTCTCCTGCATTGGCAGGCAGGTTCTTTACTGTTAGCACCACATGGGAAGCCCTAACAAGAGAGTTAAGGGGGCTAAGTGAACAACAAAAACTTTTAAAATGAAGAATAATGTTGATAAAATTCACTGTAAAATAGTAAAATAAATTAAAAGCTACAGTATGTAAGACAGTATAGTAACTGTATTAAAGCAGACCAATGGAGGGAATTCTTTTGGCAGTCCAGCGGTTAGGATGCAGCACCAGCAATGCCCAGGGCAGGTTCAATCCTTTGTTGGGGAACTATGATCCCGCAAGTTGCAGGTCACAGCCAAAAACAAAAACAAGAACAGACCAGAAGACTAAGGTCCGAAGGAGACCCAGGAATATATGATAATTTAGTAAATAATGAAAACATCTAAAAACAAAGAGTCAGTGAAGAACTATTCAATAAATAATGAAACAAAGAGACGAACTATTTGATTAAAAAAAGGAGAATGAGAAGAAGAAAAAAGTAGGCCCAAAATATTGTATTCATCAAAATAAATTCCACGTCAATCAAAGATAAAGGTAAAATAACCAAACTTAAATACTGCTCCTTTTATTATCTTTGGTGGCAAAATCTTTCAAAGTTTGAGCCTCAAATCATCAGTTACTTATTAAAAACCAGAAACCTGTGAACAGATGGGGGAGGGAAGGAAGGCTCAAGAGGGAGGAGATATATTTATGATTACCGCTGAATCGCACTGTTGTTCAGAAAAAAGCAACACAACACTGTAAAGCAACTTTCCTCCAATTAACAAACAAATTAAAAACTTACAAAGAGATGAAAAAAGATTTTTAACTTCTATGTAACAGAAGGCATCATTAAAGTTAAAACACAATCATCAAACTAGAAAAAAAACTACATATGCCAAAGGGATTTCTTTAACATTTAAAGAATGCTTATATATAAGAGAAAAATCATCACTCCAAAAGAAATGTGTACAAAAGACATGAACATAAAATTCATACATACACAAATAACCAATGAACATGAAAAAATTTAACTCCACAAATCAATAAATAAAAATTAAATGAGGTATTATTTCGAAATCTAGCAATAAGTCAACAATGTAAGGAAATGGATATTCTCTTACATTGCTATTAGGAGATTACCTGGAACATTTCTGGAGGCTATAATCCCAAAGTAAAGTTGTTCATCATAGCATAGTTATTATTAGTCACAAACAGGAAAGAATATGAATACACATCAATTAAATAAACTAGGGCACATCCAAACAAGGAAATACCATGTAGCCATTAAGAATTATAATACCTATAATCAAGCAAGAATATTCTGCATGATCGCTGAAAACACAGTACTTCTACAATATCACAGGGACTTCCCTGGCAGACAGTGTTTAAGATGCAACACTTTCACTGCCATGAGCTTGGGTCTGATCCCTGGTCAGGTAACTAATATCCCACAAAACGAGTATCTGACCAGCCAAAAAGAAAAAGTCATGAATAAACCCAAATATATTCAATGATATGTAGGTAGGCAGAGATACACACACATACACACTCACTCTGAAAGATGTCTGAAAGGATATTCAACCAAAAGTTAACAGCTAACTCTTTGGTAATAAAATTAATGGTAACAATGTCTTCCTTTACTACTCCTTTCTAATGAAGATTTGTAATTTGTATACATACAAAACAAAATCACTGTAATTTTGAAAATACATTATTAGTAGTAGACAAAAGATTAAACTTGATCGTTTTCTGAGATCTCTAATAACACTTCTTGTGATCCCCTACTAAACATCATAGTTACTGCATGACCATGAGATGCAATGCAACCGCTCAATGTCTGGTAATAAGTGGCAAAGGACAGGAATTTTCCTACATATGTAGAAATTCAAGGTACATTTTCTTTATAACCAAGATTCAGATTTAGTATATCTGGTGTAAAGTCATACCACTCTTAATAACAAAGGCTTTCACAAAATTTGGTGAAGCCCTATGAAGAAATACAGTTCAAGAAAAATTAAAGAATCATGTAAAATAAAATTTGGGCCTCACTGGTGGCTCAGATAATAAAAGAGTCTGCCTGCAAGGCAGTAGGCTGGGGTTTGATCCCTGAGTCGGGAGGATTCCCTGGAAAGCAAATGGCAACCCACTACAGTATTCTTGTCTGGAGAATTTCATGGACAGAGGAGCCTGGTGGGCTGCAGTCCACAGGGTCGCAAAGAGGCGTACATGAGGGCAGAACTGAGCACACACTGTCCATGTAACTGAAAAATACTCTTTTTAAGCCGAAGGAGGTGACTAATGAGAAATTATTAAAGATGAAGAATGACGTGGTTTAATTCAATAATCAGGATCTTTACTGTACTCATCATACTTCAGTATTCTTGCCTGAAAAATCCTATGGACAGAGGAGCTTGGCGGGCTCAAGTCCAAAGGGGCTGCAAAGAGTCAGACACAACTGAGCACCTGTACTGTACCATACCACACCATACCTGAGATGACAAAACGACATTTTAAAAATTAAGAGTGGATTTGTTGACATTATATAGGTATCTTCAAATTCTTTATGCAAGAACTTACCCACTTAGTGTACTTACAAAATGAATGTTATTATCTAAACATTAGAAACTAATTTTGGTTAACTGTTATTGCTAAGACTATAAAAATGAATTTATTAACAAATGGCCAGATGACTTCCAGGTATCTCTTCAAAAGACTGAATAACCTACTGACTTTGCTAATTTTCCCAAAAGACAGGAGAGGCTAATATGTGCCAGCAATAAATAATCTTTTATCAACCCCAACACTCTATGACACAGACCTCTCCCCCAAGTAATATCTGTGCTTCATTTTAAGAGTACTGCTTATTAATAAAACAACAAGAAAGGAAAAGAACAAAAGGGAGTAGGGAGAGGAAACAAAGTATATAGTTCATTTTAAAATTTTAAGTGATTTTAATCCACCACCCCTTTGGAAGGAGACAATTCTGGAACACTTGCCTATTCACTCAGCCCTCAGTATCCATGGGAGACTGGTTCTAGGACAGCCTGTGGATAACAAAATCCTCAGACGCATGAAAGCGTGTAGTATTTGCATTTAACCTCCCATATACTGGGTTGGCCAAAAAGTTTGTTTGGGTTTTTCTGCCTGGAAAAATTCAAAACAAATTTTCTTGGCCAACACAATACTTTAAATCATCTCTATATTACTTAAATACTTGACAGTGCATGGTAATTTCACCTTCTGCTTTTTGGAACTTTCTGCAATTTTTTTCTGAATATTTTTGATCCCTGGTTGTTTGAATCTGCAGGTGAAGAGCCTGTGGATAGGGAGGGCTGACTGTACAACACTATGAATTTATTTCTACTTTACAGGGTCCAAAGCAACTTTCAGGAAGTAGCACATTTCTTAATATGAAAATGTTCCTTGTGCCTCACTGCTACCAGCAAAGGATACAGCTGGGAGACTCTGAAGGACTGATTACTTAGTATAATCCCTCATTTTGCAGATGAAAAAATAGGCAGTTAAAGGACTTAACATTCTGACCCAAAGTCATAAATCTCAATGGCAGAGTGGAGACCAGCATCAGGGACTCTATGACTCTATGACATCCATCTAGGATCGTCTGAATGGGCACATGGATACAAGAAATACATGTGAGATGTAAGATCTGAAGGAGTTATTCCACAGATCATTTTAAAACTTGGGAAGCAGGAATATTTAAATTCAATCTACTCTTCAGGACAAAACCAGAAGCAACAAAAACCTGTTTCTCCTTTCCATTCTCCACCTCCAACACAGTTTCTCTCAATTAACTCCTCTTAGCTTGCTAGCTTGCCAAAATCAAACTCATTATCCCCATATTCAAAACCTATGTCTATTCCATGTTATATTTTACTATAAACCCCAGTATCTAAGCTTTAAGAATCACCCCTGATTCTTCCCTCTTTCTAACACCCAGGGGAACCATGAAACGTGTTTACCTGAACCATACTGGCTTATGCCTGGTGTCCCAGCAAAAAGATTCACAGTATCCCCATTCATTTCTAAAACTGCCCAAATTTAGATGATAATTTATACAGTCACCATTTTTATAATCCTTACTTTCTTAGTAACCAGTTGCTGAATATTACTCTAACTGACTTCCTCTCGTTCAACTGACTTTCTAATTTATCATCAGAAATTATAATAGTCTCCCTTCACTCAATTTCCCATCATCATGTGCCTTTTTGCATATAGAGCCACTCTGCTAATATACCCTTCTCTCTCTTTCCATTTTGTGAATACCAATCTGGGAACTCAGACCAAGTGGCATTTCTGCTGTGAAGCCTTCAAGACACTTCCAGTCACCCTCTGTGCCTCCTGAAATAACAATGACTGCAATGCTAATAACATAGGCATAGAGCAGACTCGGGGACACATGGGGCACAGGAGAGGGTGGATGAATGGAGAGCGTAGCATGGACACATACACTACCACGTGTAAAAGAGAAAGCCAGCGGGAATCAGCGGTATGACTCAGGAACTCAAACCGGGACTCTGACAGCCTAGAGGGGTGGGGGTGGGGGTGGGGTAGATTCAAGAGGGAAGGGACATGTGCATGCCTATCACTGACTCATGTTGATGAATGACAGAAACCAACATAATTCTGTAAAGCAGTTATACTTCAATTAAAAAAAAGTAACATAAAATTTGTTGAATGTTCATTATGTTCTGAGCTTAAGCAATTTTAAGTATTTACTTAATACTTGTAATAACTCGATGAGGCTTTAATTCCCTCATTTTTGAAAATGTGGAGCTAAAGTTTTAGAAGAATAAGTAATTTGGCTAAAGTTACAAAATCAAGCTATGGAACCAGGGCTTGAAGCCACGTATACGTGATTCTAACCCAAAGCCCCTGCCCTGTGCTATTTCACCTGTACCAACCAGCACCAATGGATTTCTCTGACCCAACATATTTGAGTTTGTGCTGTAACTATGACCCACTTGTCACCTTTGTGCTTTAATACTTCTCAGTATATCCTTCATAGGAGGATCGATCAAGTATCAGCAAGTATCCTCTATTTACCTTAAAGAGACTGGGATGACCTCAATCATAGCAAAAGGGCTTTGCTATTCACAACACATGCAACTGTAACTCAAAGCAGATACTCCATAAGGCAATACAGTGTTTGCTATTCAGTCATAAAGTCTGAAACAGGTTGTCTCATCTGCAATCTAACTAACTAGAAAGTGATTCAGGATCTATTTAGAAATAGGCCATGGCCACAAACAAGCAGTTTTAGGCAAAATCTAAAGGGTTTATTTCAGTGGCATAGTGCTATTTATTAGTAGAACTGGGTTGTCATTTAAAACTTGCAGATTATTTACAGAGATTTCTAGCTTCTTTTGAAACTGTAGGTCAACATTTTTACATGCTGTAACAACGAGGCATTAATGACTGCTTCCCTTAACTGGGGATTATCCCTTCTTACTCTCTGGGTATCACTCTATGAATTCCTAAAAAATGAAGGCAAGTGTCAGTTGCCATCATCACGCTTGTGCTCTTGCTGTTCTTAAGAGGAAAATGAAACATTTCTAGTACATATGTCTCTTAACAGGTTATTTATCCATTCCATGAGTTTCATGCATTTGGAAAGGCAGCAGATTGGTAAGTGTGTATTTAAATGCAAACTAATAAAGTAATGCTTCAAATAAATAAAAATGATGCTTCATGATGATTTACACCTCAGGAAGAACTACCGACATTAGAATAATTGACTGATGATCTTTATCAACTAAAAGTGTACATTCAGTGGGCTTTATGATTATCCAAACACATACATTTATATTCAGGCCTGGAATCCCTGGAGAATGATAAAGGATGCCCATGACTAAGGACAGAGAGATAACCAGCAGAGGGTAGGATCAAGCTCCGTAAAACTAAAGAAAAACAAACCAACCTCACAGGGAATTAAAATGTAGAAATACACGCTCTAGTTGAGAATTTAAACTAAATAGTTTGACAACAATATTTTAATTAAGGTTGGAAAATACATACCAAAATTGAATTGCCCCTATGAATTAATCCTAAATTTTTGCGATAGGATGCTCCTACCTAACAGAGCACATAAAGTAGATTAATTTAAATGTGCAAATGTTGCTTGTTCCACATTCATATCCAGGGACAAGACTGAGTATAAGCTCTGTTCAGTCACTCCAGATTTGGAATATCCCTGGGGAAATAACAGAGTATAGTAAAAGGTTCTATTAACAATCATCACAATTCCTAGGTGGTTACACATTTTACTTTGCTAGATGATGGAAGATAAAAGTCAGCCAGACAGTATCATCGTTTCCAAGTAAAACATGTTACACAAATTCTCACGTTTGAGGCTTATTCAAAAGTCACATATTTTCAAGGGGCTCTAAATTTAAACATCTATTTGTGGGCTCAATTTTTAAAGAACTATTTTTAACCTATACAGTACTACTAAAATCTTGTCACTGGGAAGTGCCTTATATTTGATCATCCACATCACTTGTGTTTGTAAACTGGGCTCTAAGGAGTACCTCACCATTCAGCCTCACCACAAGAGGGAGAAGCAAGCAGATCCCCAGACCTTAAGAACGTTGGTTATGTCTGTTCTACATGCTGAGTATTCACACTTTAGATATTGTGAAAATTTGAAATCACTCTTCTCCTTGGAATGGTTTAGCCTAGTTTAAGATAACTAATGATGAAATCAAAATTCTGTCAAACTTGGGGGAGGGGGGATTCATTCTCTGTTATAGTCTACTAAACCCCAGCTCCTCCTGGAATGCCTTGATGTTTAAAAGCAGGAAAGTGAGCTCTTAGAAGATCACTGATAACCACATTCTGCAACAGGAACAAACAAGTGTTTGACAGAACTTACTAAAAACCTTTGTAAATAATTAAAGAAGACACCCTCCACTCAAGCTCATTTATGTAGGACTTAAAAGTAAGAGGTATACCTGTAAGACATTTAAATATGCTCTGAAAAAACACAGGCAATCATCTCAAACAAAACTGTTCAGTGAAGAAGTTTAAATTTTCTAATTTAATGCTTGTATTATCATAGTGTGTAGCATTTAATTCCTAAGACTCCATATTGAAAATATAAAATGCTCATTTAGCAATGAGGTTTCCATGGGAACGCAGCTCCTTTTGGTGCCAGGCAATAATTAGGAAGAGGGGCCACAGCTATGCTCTGAGTGTGCAGACAATGCAAAGAAATGCTACCAATAAAAATTTGGAAGTTATAACAGTTTACAAAGAGAAACAAACATGTCTGTTTAAAAATCAGTTAGATATTCGAGGCTATGAGACAACTGATGGAAAGGAAAAAAGTACAGTCAAGTGGCTACAGAAGAAAGAGTTCAGTAGAGGTTAGTGACAGATACACACCATCACCCACCACGGCATGCTCTGTCTTACCTGAGGAGGAGTGGGTGTGGAAGTGGGTCTCCCTATAGGTGGAGTAGGATTTCGGCTGCCACCTCCAGACATGATCTCCTCTGTTATGTCTTTACCTCCCTGGTTTGGATCCCGAATTCTTATCTATAAGGTTATAAATTAAGATGGCATATTTACAGATGGGTGTCTACACAGTAGATTTATAGGAATATGATGTATAAAGCTGCAAACTGGGAAACCTGTCAAACATCAAAGTTGATAATTACCACATCTGACTTGATTTCAATCACAGAACCACAGGGTGTCATTCAAAGGAATTTAGGCCATTCGCGGTGACTAGAACTAAAGTAGCACAACAAGCTAGCATGAAACCTAGTTGGGTGAATTTCTAGGTCTAAAGACAAACTATTAACATTTATCTTTTAAGCAATGCCAAACTGATTTTATTTATAATGCTTAACGTAAGACAAAGTTCATCAAATAGTTGTAAAATACGGGAGTTACTCTCTAAAGTTTTAAAGGCCTAAATGGTTCTCTAGCAAAGTGAAAAATATTCATATCCTAGGGCAAAGAAATAGAGGTTTATGTTGCAGATAACCTTATATATGTATGTAAAGATGCTCAATGCAATGCTGTTTTTTTCCAGCAAAGACACAGAAAAATCTTAAAGGCTGATCAAAAACATGGTAGTTAAAACTTTATATTACATCCTTACAATTAAATAACAAACAGCAGTAGAAAAAATGAGACTGCTCTACACATACTAATATAAAGTGACTGTCAAGATGTGTTGGTAAATGAAAAGATACAAGATACAGAACAATGTGGATGGTATTTCTGTAATTTTTTGAGGGCCTATGTTTACAGACAACAGTGGAGAAGGTACTATATGAAGATAGAAGACCTGGGTCTAGGCCTTTTGTTCTGGGACAATGCTGAGACATAAAACCCTCCTCTGCTTGTCAATAAACCCAGAGCCTAGCAAGCTATCCGAGGCTTCTTCAAAATTTCAAAGAACTCACTAATAAAACCACCTGAACCTGGAAGCTTTCTGGGGAAGAGATTTAAGATTTCTACTATCAGTTATAGAATCTTGTTTCTATTATAGTTTTATGTATTATTTTTCAATCTATTTGTTCTCCCTTCTTCTTCAGTAACATATATTAACACTGTCTTCTGTTTTCATTGTTTTTTAAAATTAACTCTTCTGTGTTCTAAGAATGTTCAAGTCCAACATTTACCATGCTGTTTCAACATTTCCAAAGCATAGTTTTTCACCTGTAGTGTCCAGATGCATGTTGTTTATTATGACATGTGCACAAACAATTCGTGTCTGATAAAAAAAAACCCGAACCTAATTAGTTTTTATTAAATGAGTAATTTTAAGATGTCACTCACATCTATTTTATCTGTGTGAATATGAGACTCTTATAAGTATCACTCATTTTTTTGTGTTCTGATGTTTTAAAAGATTGCAAGCCACTTTTCTATAAAATATTCTGCAGTGCATAGTTCATATTACTGTACCCTAATTCCCTTGGGCCTGACTGAATGAACAGAGGCAAAGCTTCTGTTAAATTTATTAAAAACAATTACAACACATTTTCTAAATTCTGCTTTCTTTCTTAAATCCGCTCCATCAGAAAGATTTTCCTCATTGTCCTTAGTACTCTATTTTCTCTTGTGCTATTTTTCCCCTGTCAATTCATATTTGAATATACAGCTGATTAGGGCTAAGGTTAAAAGACAATATGGATGTGAAAACTCAGCTCAAATTCCTCTCACTTAGTAAGACCTTAGAAGGCTAAACCTTCCCCGTTCTAGAGCTGGATGGCAGTCAGCATAGCTAGCTTAGCGCATGTTGATAACTGATATTAAGCACAGGGTACCTGCAACACCTCGTACAGGCTCATACAAGTCCTCCAGGTGCAGTGGTGAGGATATAAGGGAGGAACAAAAATTACCCTCATTTGTGAACTGAGATGAGTAATTATTACAGCTGTAGGTAAACTTACTTGATAGAAAATGGACATTCAATTTTAAAATGAGAAAAACTAATAAACATTTCTTACTGTTTTTTTCTCTCTCTTGGCTGGAGGGGGCTGCTGCTGCGTAGGCACTATGATAGGTGCTGACTGGTACACTGGCTGACTTGGGTAAAAAGGCGTTCCTGAAGAATTAGAAAACAATGAAAGAAATCATTCAGTTACTTTGTCAACCACTATAAGACTGGTAATGACACTGTGAATCTAGACAATTAGTTTTAAAAATGTAAAAAAAAACAAGCATCCTTCTCACTTATCTCATTCCACCAGCTCACCCCTTCCAGCTACTGAAGTGGTTAAAGAATGATTCCCAAACACTCATAATCATATGTCTTTTTTTCAGCATCCACTAGAAAAAGGCAATTAAATAACCAACTCCTGCAAACTGACACCAGAATTACTGCTTAAAAAAAAAAATCTACTCTCGGAGCTCACTGCCTCCAAACGTGATTTTCAAACAAAGGTTTGTGTAAATATGTTCTGCATGTGGGTTTTGTCAGGGGCTGGATAATACATCTCACCATTTTGTAGGCTGGGGAGATCTAATTCTTCTCTCTACTTGCGGAGAACCACTGCCACAGGGAGCCATCATAAAGGCTTGAAGAATGCCCTATTGTTGGGGCTATAGAAGGCAGATAAAAAGCAGCCTAAAGACAAAGTCCAGATACTTCAGTATCCAGGGCTTCCCTTAGAGCTCAGCTGGTAAAGAATCCACCTGCAATGTGGGAGACCTGGGTTCAATCCCTGGGCTGGGAAGATCCCCTGGAGAAGGGAAAGACTACCCACGCCAGTGTTCTGGCCTGGAGAATTCCGTGGACTCTACAGTCCATGGGGTCACAGACAGTCTGACACAACTGGGCAACTTTCACTTTCACTAAGTATCCAGGTTCCACCTTTCTAACCACATTTTCTACCACTCTCAAACCCCAACCTTTGCTTCAGGGACAACCTATTCCTATCCCTTGAGTACATCAATCTCCTCAACATTGTGGCTCAGAGCGGGTAAAGCATCTGACTGTAATGCAGGAAGGAGACCTGGGTTCGATCACTGGGTCGGGAAGATTCCCTGGAGAAGGAAATGGCAACCCACTCCAATATTTTTGCCTGGAAAATCCCGTGGATGGAGAAGTCTGGTAGGCTACAGTCTATGGGATCGCAGAGTCAGACACAACTGAGCGACTTCACTGTCATGAGTACACTGGCCTTCTGCCTGAAATTAACTTCTTCCAACCACCCACCTCAATGAATCCTTTTTAGCTTTCAAAACTTTTTTTTTTTTTTTTTTTTTAATTTTTTATTTTTCAGTGGGTTTTGTCATACATTGATATGAATCAGCCATAGAGTTACACGAATTCCCCATCCCGGTCTCCCATCCCACCACCCTCTCCACCCGATTCCTCTGAATCTTCCCAGCCCAACAGGCCCGAGCACTTGACTCATGCCTCTCACCTGGGCTGGTGGTCTGTTTCACCACAGATAATATACATGCTGTTCTTTCGAAACATCCCACCCTCCCCTTCTCCCACAGAGTTCAAAAGTCTGTTCTGTACTTCTGCGTCTCTTCTTCTGCCCTGCATATAGGGCCATCGTTACCATCTTTCTAAATTCCGTATATATGTGTTAGTATACTGTAATGTTCTTTATGTTTCTGAATCACCTCACTCTGTATAATGGGCTCCAGTTTCATCCATCTCATTAGAACTGATTCAAATGAATTCTTTTTAACGGCTGAGTAATATTCCATGGTGTATATGTACCACAGCTTCCTTATCCATTCATCTGCTGATGGGCATCTAGGTTGCTTCCATGTCCTGGCTATTATAAACAGTGCTGCGATGAACATTGGGGTGCACGTGTCTCTTTCAGATCTGGATTTCTCAGTGTGTATGCCCAGAAGTGGTATTGCTGGGTCATATGGCAGTTCTATTTCCAGTTTTTTAAGAAATCTCCACACTGTTTTCCATAATGGCTGTACTAGTTGCATTCCCACCAACAGTGTAAGAGGGTTCCCTTTTCTCCACACCCTCTCCAGCATTTATTGCTTGTAGACTTTTGTCAAAACTTTGACTATTATTAAATTGCTACTGAACCAGAGTACTTATAGTAGAGATGGTAAGAAGGGGTCAGATACTGGATATTTTTGAAGACAGAGCCTACAGACTTGCTAATGGTTGAGATGAGAGTATGACAGAAAGAACTGTCAAGGAAAATCCTCAAGGTCTTTTGTTTGAGCAAATAGAAGAGTGAGGTTCTATTTATTGTGTGATTTATTTACTGGGATGAGGAAAAGTAAGACTTTAGGGAAGAAAAACCAAGAGTTCAATTCAGGACATGAAAAGTTTTTAGATTCTTATCAGACTTTCAAACCAAGATATATACAAAAAGAGGCTCAAATCTGGATGGAGCCAGAGAATAGGTATCCATTTTGGAATTAGACTACATGGACAATATTTAAACCATGACACTGGGTAACCCAGGAAATGAGTACAAACAGAAAAGAAGCCCAAGGACTAAACTTTGAAGCACTTTATGTTATTTATTTTTTAAAGTAGTGCCTTTTTCTTTTTTTGGCTGTGTTACATGCCTTGTGGGATCTTAGTTCCCTGATCAGGGATTGAACCTGGGCCCATGGCAGTGAAAGTACAGAGTCCTCACCACTGAACCATCGCGGAAAGTACAGAGTCCTCACCACTGAACCATCGCGAAATTACCAAGTCACTTTATGTTGATTAGAGGCCAAAGATATAAAGAAAATCTGGCAAAGGAAGTGAAACAGAAAACCAAGGCAGCGGCTGAAGTGAAGAAAACCATCTAAGAATAGGCAGAGTGCTGAACTATGTCAAATGGTACTGGGATGTCAGGTAAGGTTTAGCATAATGAAATTCACTGGTGACCTTGACGAAAGCTGTTTAGACTGGGGTGAAGTGTGCATCCTCATTAGGGTGGGTTTGGTAATGAATGAGATGAAAGAAAATGAAGACAATATAGACAGCTCTTTTTCTTAAAAGCTTTAAAAGGAAGTAGAAAAATGGGCTATGGATGGACAAAAATATGAAGTAAAACTAATCTTTTTTTAAGAAAAGATGGGAGTGAAACAGTATACCTGTATGCTGATGGAACTAATCCAGCAGAGGGAGAAGAAAATGACATTATTAACAGGAAAGACAGAGGAGAACTGCAGAGTAATCAGCCTTAAATGAGCACATTCATGAACGATGGGTGCGTCAGGGACGGCTGGCCTTTAGTGGGAGAGACGGATAGCAGCCAAAGTAACAAGGATAAATGTGTATTAAGGTGGTTAATACTATAAAAATACTTGGCACTTTAGTAAAAAGTCAAATAATGTAGCTCTATTATCACTGTCATTATCGAAGACATCACCATCCCACCATTATCATAATAATCTTCAAGTGGAAAATTCTTGGAGGCACTATGATTTTCAGTATCAGAATTCTGCAGGTATCAATCCAGTTTTGAGAATCAGATTTGGAAAAGAACTAAACAGGGCTGATCTTAATAATAGCATGACTAGGATTTGAATAGGTTATGTGTATGGATGTGTTAGTTGCTCAGTCATGCCCGACTCTGCAACCCCATGGATTGCAACCCATCAGGCTCCTCTGTCCATGGAATTCTCAAGGCAAGAAGACTGGAGTGGGTTGCCATTTCCTTCTCCAGGAGATCTTCCCAACCCAGAGACTGAACCTGGGTCTCCTGTATTGTAGGCAGATTCTTGACAGTCTTGAGCCACCAGGGAAGCCCTCTGAATAGGTTAAAAGACAAAAATCACTTTAGCCATCCTCTAGTACTGAGCAAAGAACTATCAAAGTAGAACTCAAATAAGTAATTCTATGCTACCACATTATGTCACTAGCTCCCAAACTCAGAAAACACCACCCTAAAATTGGTTTCAAAAGCTGTTACCCAAGCAATACAATTTGCTCACCCTGCCATATTTTTTAAGCTAAGTGAAATAAGATCTAAAAGGTGAAACAGCCCTTAAAAAAATCAGATTCTTCTAATGAAATATTTTTGAGTCAACACGACTGGGGCAGAGGCTGATGTACAATATATGTATAATAAATACCAGCTGAATAAACCTGAGAGAATAGGATGGTCTCAACATTGGGGTGGTTAAACACTGAATTAGTAAAACAGTTAATCAACTGTAGACCCCAGCAGAGCAGGCCTTCTGCCCTATCAGACAACAGCTTTCTTTTATAACCTAATCCAACTTCTTACACAGTCAAAGACATTTAAAAAACATTTATCTATTCTATTATAAATGTAAATCACTTTTGCATGCACATATCAGGCAAATTACTTAATGTTTCTGGACCTCTTATTCATGGAAGGAGATAATTTGTCTGGATCAGTAGGTCCAAATCCAGCTGAATACCATTTATTTTGCAAATAAAGTATTATGGAAAGGTACCTACAGACAACACTTTACTCTCTATGACTGGTTTCCCACTACTCTGGAAGAGTTGAATGGTTGCAACAGATCTGCAAAGCCTAACCTATTTACTATACACAGCCCTTTAGAGAAAAAGCTTGCTGACTCTTATTCTATCAGTGGTTCTCCAAACTCCGGTCTATACAAAAGTTATAAAATAATAACCACAAAATACACACACATATAATTATAGGCTTGCCAACCTGGACACAATTGGAAAGGATTGTTCCTGTCTTAAAATTATTTCAGTCCTATTCCTTTGTTATTAAAGCAGGCTTCCTACCCAATAAACGGCACTTTTATTTAAAAGTCTTTTTGGCAAAATTTTAAATGTAATAGTCATGTATGTTTCTTCCTTTATTTTACTTTCTATTTATTTCACTTGCCCAGGATACTGAAAGGGCTGGGGGAAAAATCAGACTTGTTCTCATTGGCAAAACCCCAAGCATAAAGTGAAAGTGAAGTAGCTCAGTCGTATCCAACTCTTTGTGACCCCCATGGACTGTAGCCCACCAGGCTCCTCCGTCTATGGGATTTACCAGGTAAGAATACTGGAGTGGGTTGCCATTTCCTTCTCCAGGAGATCTTCCCAACCCAGGGACTGAACCCAGTTCTCCTGCCTTGTAGGCAGACGCTTTACCGTCTGAGCCGCCAGGGAAGTAAACACCACACAAATTAAACTCTGAAAGGCAGGGGGAATAATACCTCAACATCTACATTCCAGAAAATACCTAGCCCAAATGTCTTACATATTGCAGGTCTTCCAAAACCTTTCAAAAATCTTCAATTGTCCATAGAAACAAAGAAAATATAGTGGTTAAATACGCAGGTTGGCACATAAAATCAATGTATCCTGTACTGTACCCATCATAATAGTAATGTGGTATATAACCGCATCACTGAACACAGCATTGCTGCTTTGCAAAAGCACAATCAAACTGAATTTGATGCCAAAGGTTACCCAACTACACACACCATGCAGAACAATGACTCCCTCAGCTCTTAAGAACTAAACCAGGTGCCCATGCCCCCATAGAGACTCAGGAAAAGAGTAGAAAGATGACAGAAGGAAAAGGAAATAACATGACAGAGTGAGAAGGAAGGAGAGCATACCAGTTTAAAGAGAGAATGGGGCCATCTACCATGCAAATTCTCAACCCTTTTTTTCTTTCTCAACATCACTCCCACCATTAACCACATCCTTTTGCTCCCAAAAGTGTATTTTTCACTTTGGGCAATCACCAGCTAGGGTTGGCCTGGAAATAATTTGTCTCCATGAGGTATTTTTCTGACATAACAGGTATCAGAGTATTTAAAAAACACTGACAAGAGAAAAATTGAAAAGTGACACTGAGCAAATACTACTCATTAGTTATTTTTCCCTCAACAATGTAGAAACACTGCAAAAACACTGCAAAAATTATACAAAACTCTATGATCTTAGTTACTGAAATTCAATGTAGCTAATATTTTTGAGAATCACCATTCAAGGTTTAAACCAAGCAGGGGGTAAACTGTTAGTATGATGGAGTGAACTCCAACATTACGGATGAAGAACTAAGAACTCTGGGGTGCGTCCACCCCAGAGTGGGCATGGTCCACTCAACTCACAAACTCCAGCAGAAGGGCAAGCGTGAACAAGTCTTAGATTCATTCCTAGCCAGTTCAGATAAAAGAAGGTCCTCTGCACTAGAAGAGAGGACTCTTGGCTTTGGAATATAGAACTAGGATCCTGTCCCTACACCCACATTTACCCAATGAAAAAGGGAGGCACCAGAATCAGAGACGAATTAAGAAACAGGAGTGGAAAGATGAGAGAAGGGGAGATTCTAAAAAGAGGAAATAGAAGGGAATGCTTATGGCTTCAGGACCATAAGACCATGACAGTTGACATAAAGCAGTATAGCAGAAAGACCAATAATTGATGGGAACCATTAGATTACAACTTTTGGTTCTGATAAAAGCATATTGACTACTGACAGGTTTTTAAATGAAAACGTCTGCCCAAATGACAAAAAAAGAACCTAAAGTTCTATCAGAGAGAAGATTAATTATGATTTATTCTTAAAACAGAATAAATGTAGCTTGAAATTCTAAAGGTGATGAAATGAAGAGATATCCACGAATACACTGTGAGATGAGGGGGGGGGGATCAGAAAGTTTTAGAACATTAAAAATAGTCTATGTCCACTTGCACTAAAATTATTTAAAACAAATGAAAAAATATATATCAGTCTGTTAAATCATTATTTCTTTAGGGAGTAGGGAGGGAGAGCAGCTGACTATTTCAACTTTTTATGTTTGATATTATTTGTACTTTTCATCATTGGTTACTTTCATAATGAAAAACTTTTAAATCGTCTTTCTAATCTTAAGCAAACTAGGGAAATAGTGTTTTAATCTAGGTGATAAACTACCTACTCAATGTCTTATTAGATCTAAGTAAGAATTTCCTGGGAAAAAAGATTATCTATCAAAAGGAACAGACATTAACAATATCTGAAATATAATTACACCTCAATATATTGCATTTGAAAAAAATAAATATGGTTTATACATAATAGAAATAAATAAAACCAAAATGTTGTAATACTGTATATACATATCATTAAAATATTTCCCTATTGTTAAACTCATCTATATTGTTTCCATATATACTGTAGCAGTAGTATTAAGAGCACAGACTTATAATAATGATGAAATGCTGTGAATCAGAAAGTCATTTATATGATCAGTAAATAAACACTAGACTAAAGTTCAGTGAGATACTTTTCAAAATGATTCTATAAATTCAAAGATATAACTGCATTACTTTTGCAACATGAAGTTAAAGAAGAAATACTATTAATTTTAGCATGTCTACTGTGAAAGAGAATCTCATCTTGAAGTTTTTCTCTTCAATAAATTCAAGATAACAGCCAATTTTACACTTCAACATAATTTTCAGAGCAAGTACAAAGTGTACAACTACAGAGACACTAGACTTGTGTGAAACTGTCTTAAAATTTAAGTTCAAGGGGTGCACAAGTACCTACACAGTGCCAGCAATATTCTATGTCAAAGCTGAGTAATGTATACATATAATTTTCCTTTAAAATGTATATGTGAATATGTTCATTATTCTGAAAACATCAAGTATTTCTTAGTGAAAATACCACTTAATAAAGCTGTGTTAAATAAGCACATATATCTGAGACATATAATGAAGTTATAAAGTATACCATTTTGAAACAGCAGTTTCAAAGTAAAAGGAAGGTTCTCCTTTTCTAAAAGAAGTAAAGCTAGGTAAACACACTTGGTTGCTTTGCCTATTTCACCTGAAAACCTAGGGGAAATCTCCTTGGGTTATTCTAATACCCATAGATTATTCTATAAAGGTTTTTAACTGAGGAACTAATCCCAGTTAGAGGGTACATATTTTTCTATGGTAGATAACCATCTTAAAAGAACAAGCTAAAATTTTAATATTTCCTTCCTTACTGTAACGGAGAAGACTGATGTTTACTGATTCTTAAAGTTGAATTTTTCTAGTAGTCACTGATTTTATCCCTTAAAATTGGCTTTCTATGGAATAAAACAAGTGTAGGATGTCGTAGATGCTTACCAAATAAAATATGTAATTTTTATTACTCCTTGGTTTAGTATTGGCTCACACACCAAGTATAAGCATGGTGCTTGCTTTTGTACATTAAAAGTACTTGTAGTTTTTCAAGGCATTTTCATTTAACTAATTCTCAAAACCTCCCCATGACACAGATATTACCAAAATTCTGCAGAAAAGGAATCACAGGTATTCTGCGTTAAATTCAGTCATCCCAGGTATATTCTCTAAGTGCCTACCAGTCACTGTCCTTGAGGTACTAGGGATATAGCGGTAAACAAAACAAATAAAATTCCCTGCCTTCATGAGTATCACATTCCAGTGGGAAAACATTAGCAAATGCTTTGGTAAATGATGGTAAATGCTTAGGAAAAAAGAAATCATGAAAAGGAGATAAGGTATATTTATGCATTTAGCAAAAAGACAGTAAAAATCTAGGTAATGATGAGCTGGTAGGAGACATTAGATTGAGACATGGGCTCTTTCAGGATTACTAGCTCCTTCAGACGGAGAAGGCAATGGCACCCCACTCCAGTACTCTTGCCTGGAAAATCCCATGAATGGAGGAGCCTGGTAGGCTGCAGTCCATGGGGTTGCTAAGAGTCAACCCCATGGACTGACTGAGCGACTTCACTTTCACTTTTCACTTTCACACATTGGAGAAGGAAATGGCAACCCACTCCAGTGTTCTTGCCTGGAGAATCCCAGGGACGGGGGAGCCTGGTGGGCTGCCGTCTATGGGGTCACCCAGAGTCAGACACGACTTAAGTGACTTAGCAGCAGCAGCTCCTTCAGAAGGTGTCATTAACTAAATACATTTCTCTAATACTCCTTCCTTAGAAGTCACTCTCTTTAAAAAAAGCTTTCAGGTCAGAACTGTTTGCAACATTTTATTTAAAAATCCTTCCCTGTGGTATAGATAGTAAAGAATCTGTCTGCAATGCAGGAGACCTGGGTTCAGTCCCTGGGTGGGGAAGATCCCCTGGAGAAGGGAACGGCAACCCACTCCAGTATTCTGGCCTGGAGAATCCCATGGACAGGGAGTCTGGCAGGAGACAGTCCATGGGGTCGCAGAGAGTTGGACACAATTGTGCACTAACACTTTTTCACTTTCACACCATCAAATCTCACTATCTAAACTGTCCTGCTACACAACAAAATGGAATAAGCACAACAAACTAGCAGAAATTGCTCAAACTTTCACACTTACCATAAGCACTGGGGAAGTCCCCAGGTCCTGGCCCAGGATAAAAAGGACCTGGTCCTGGTGGCTGAACCGGGTACTGCTGTGGGGGTCCAACATATGGAGGGCCGCTGTGACGGTACTAGAAGAGAGGAAGTACAGACATGAATAAGTAACATGAAAGCAGCTTTTACTATGGAAAAATAAAGGGGTGTGTGTGTGTGAGAGAGAGAGAGCATCATTTAAAGGAGGTGAAGTCACTTTGTTAAACACACTCAAAATGCTTGCTGGTCATTAAGATGTAATGAGTAGATAAACAAGAAGGATTTACTGTATAGCACAGGGAACTAAATTCGGCACCTAATAACCTATAATGGAAAGGAATTAAAAAAATGAATATACATAGGTATAATTGAATCACTTGCTATACACCTGAAACTAACACAGTACTGTAAATCAGCTATACTTCAATTTAAAAAAAGATGCAATGAGGACGAAGAAAAAGGTGTGCCTCAGGTACAGTCATAGCAAATGAAAGAACAGGCAGATATCAGCTCACTGAGAAATTATTTCAGGCTGACAGCTTTCAATGACATTGAACAACATCACTGGAACAGCTAGTTACTGAGTCAACTTTAGAGCAACTGACTGTGGGGAAGGGGCTAGGAGAAAGATAGGATATAAAACAATTTCTCCATCATCTTAGAAAATTTCAAGAGATGAAAAAAATACCTCATGATAGTATGAAAAATGACAAATGGCTTAGACTTATATCCAACACAAAAGTTCCCGCATCACTAAAAGCCGATGCCATCAGTCATCCTCCCTGCTGCCCTTGGGGAGAATCTGAGCTGATGCCCACGCTGCGAGAGACGCTTACCTGCGGTATACAGTACTGAGGCCCCTGGGGCACGGGGTAGGGCATGGGCAGGTGGTTAACCATCATGATGTGCTGATTGGCCTGATACACTGCAGTGGGCGTCTGGGCACCAGGGCGAATGGAAGGACTGCTGTTCGGGATGGTAGCTCTAGGAGGCTGTATTTGAGGCCTCTGGAAAAACTGAGGAGGGGAGGAAAAAAATATTTATTTATTTTTACAAAAGGCAGTGTATAAATTTTACTATTGTGAGCTTTCTCCTTTTTCCCACTAATAAAAATCTTAATAACTTGGATTAGAAATACAATATAACATTTCACACACAATAAAAAACATTCTACATGAGGCCCAGCCACACTAATTCAAGTTTTGATCAACGTTGTCACTCATTTAAAAACAGCAGAGCAGTTTCACTTTTAAAATGAGGTCTCAACTAATTTAAAAGTTCTATACCATAAATGATTAATGTTAAAACGTGTGGTAAAATATAACAAAAGTGGTAGTTCGTATCTCTCTAAAAGTTGTTCTGCTGTATTATATAAAAGCATTCCTGCTTTCATGAAGAGTTGATGGCTCATTATCAACTTACTAAAAGCTAAAGTAGCCCCCTAAAAAGATACCAGTCAAGTCATTTATAAAGTATTTAGAATAACAGCAACAACTCAAATCTGTCTGGACATTAAAATCTTCATCTCAGTTTATTGAGGTCAAATTAAATTAACATTATCTGTGAGGGTGTCACATGCTAATTGACACAGAAAAGGAAAAGCCTTCATTTCGAAAACAGTGGCAATCTCATACGGAACTGAACCCAGTTTTGCTTCTCAAATAGCTTGAGATAAAAGTACAAAATCTAGACAGGCTTGAGAATGGTCTGGAAGGAACTTTCAAATGGCAATCAGTACTTGTGGTTATTTATGGTTCTCACTGCGGGCTTAAAAGCCTTGAAACAATATACCAATAGGAAATTCCCACTGTGAACGCACGTATTCATCAGCAAACAATCAATCTCACTCTTATAACAACAATAAGGGAATAGAGAAATAAGGAGGCCATGCAGAACCAGTAGTTTGTTACCTGGATGGGTCTGAATCCTCCCTTCAATTATGAAGCAAGAAAGCAGCAGGAAACAGAAAGAAAGCCAATGGAAAAGCTTATAGATCAGTAGGAAGGGGCAGGACATAGCATGCAGCTCAACAAAAACACCTTTCTATTCAGTAATAACAGGAGAAGAAAGAAGATTAGAAAATCAGAATGACAGTTCTCCACGTAAGAATTCAAGGGCACATGGAACTAAAGAATCGAATGACATTTAATCAAAGTAAATAAATCCGGAGGCAAAAATATTCTAACAGTATAGCCACAAGTCTTAACAGCTTGGAAGGAAATGTCTGCTCAGTGGACAAGCACAGCTGAACTACTGAGGCCTATTCCTGGCTCTCATGGACGCCCACGATACGATTCAGCATTAGTTATTTAGCTAAGACCTACTTTTCATCTTGAGTGGAGATGAGCATTAACAGTAGGAGTGCCATTTGGTTACTCTCAAGTTTGCGAAAGTCCTAAGAAACACCTAAACTTGTCAACTTTTACCAGACTTGCTAGTAACAATGACAGAAACTTGCTCTTTTCAACTAACTACGTATGTAAGAGGCCACCTACAGGTTTAAAAGGGGAAATATAGTAGTAGTCTAAAAATGCTGTCCAGCTCCAGAGTCTCCCAAGTTGTCTGATGATTCCAGATGTGAGTGCTGCTACTGGTCCTAATAAAGGCAAGTTTGACCTTTTGGCCCTCTCAGGTTTTATCATGTCCTACTCTTGAATATCAAGCTACCCACAGGTGTTAGGAAGTGACTTTTCTTCTTGTGTTGAATTGGAAGACCTGGGATCCAGTGCCCAAGGCTCGTCCCCATTCATCCCTCATACCCCAGGGCAAAGAAAACCCTAAAAAGAACAAGGCACTGAAAAGCAACAGACAGGGACGCACAGCAGGAAAGTGAAGCTAACGGGGAAAACCAGAGGGCAGCTGGGGAAGAGGAGAAGGAAATTCGAGAGGCAAGGGTGATGATACAGGAGGAGCCTGGGCGGGGTTACAGAAAATGGTCTTCAAATTGTCTTTACTGACACAGTTTTGGTGACAGACACAAGAGTTCCTGTCAGCTGCAACCAGGAACACTGGACTAGTAAACTTTCCACGCTAGACTCCACTTCTCTTAATTACACAGCAGACAGAATCTATTTTTCATCAACATATGTGAACTTGAGTGTTTTCTGGAACGCAGTATATGTATCAGGAGCCACAAAGCTCTTACAAGACTCAGGGAGAGCAGGGTCATTCATCTGGCTCAACTGATCGAGCACTCCTAGACGTCAGGCACACTGGATACGATTAATTCTGTAAGATTCCCTTCCATGAACTCTAGAGGGCAGCCAAGACAAGGAGAGGATTAAACGGACACACGTGACGATCCACTGTGGTTATTACCAACTAATTTTGTCAAAGTACTTATTGCCTTTGAAGACACATGGTGTTAAGGGGAGGTGAGGGGGGTAGAGAGAAAAAGGAAACTATTCCATTAACTTATGCAGAACAAGAAAAACAGATATGGGTTCAGTTTTCCCATAACCACTTTCCTCAACACTATCTTCTAACTGTTCTGCTGGAATTTTTAACCATCCTGTCTAGAATAATTGAGATTACATTTTACTCAAGCAGATTTCTGAACAGGATAAGACTGTTTGCTTTAGCTGTTTTGAAAGAGAAACAAACAAATGTTTCTAATGATACTCTTAATAACATATGCCTGGAGCCAGTAAAACACTAAATTTGTGGTTATGTGGACATACAATATACTTTTTTTAAATAAACTAAGACTTCAGCTTTGAAACTAAAAAATGTATTAAACGTGCACACTAAATAACAACAATAAAGATTCATATAACACTTTCAGTTACCAGGTACCACTCTCAACACTACATATATATTAAGTTAATCCTCACTACAAATCTCTAAGGCAGATACTATTATTAACACCAGTATTAGATAGATATATGAGGAAATTGAGGGGGATGGGGAGATTAGTATCACCGTTAAGGTCTCCCATATATAATTTAAACATATTCAGGTTCTGAGCCTGTACTTGTAACTGTTACACACTCTACCTCTCATGAAGTGGAATATCCTTTGTAATTTCAAACATGTGATATGTCAGTCAGAAGAATTCTTTTCAAAAGCTGAAGGCATGTGCCAGGACATTTATCCAACTACACTAATGGGTAGCACATCAATCATAATTGATTACTGGTAAGAAAAACACCCCATCAATCACTTCATGAAAACTCATGTATATCACTCAGGAAAACAGATTTATTCTTCCTACAAGACTCTTAATTCTCTATTTCCTTCAGAGCTACTGAAAATTGTTCATACTATTTTTTTTAATCCCTGGTACATTTAACAGGCCTACACTTACTCAGCTTTACTGCACTAAGATTTTCACTATGACAGGCTATTTGGAACTTGTTTCTTCCTTTAAAAAAACCCACAACATCTCTCAGTCTGTCTGTCTGTCTGTCTGTCTGTCTGTCTCTCTCTCTCTCTCACACACACACACACACAGGTTGTTATCTCCAGGACTAGAAAAGGTATAATGGTTGGACAAGCAAAGAAATAAAAAGATATGGATTCTCTTCCCTCCTAACTATTCAACTGTAAATACAGCATTAGATTTAACAGTGGGCAGGCATGGAAGCAAACCACAGGTTACTGAAAAGTGTGGATGTGAACAGGCTTTCCCAAAACTGCTTGCAATGCTTCTGAATACTTTTTCTTCTCCACTGAGTGCTGAAGAATCATTAAAAGAAGCAACATGTTCTATTTTTGGAAGCACAGTATAGGCCATTTAATCTAACCATATACCTAAAGTTTAAATCTTTAAATGACATGCCTTTGGGGTTATCAGACTTTAGCAACTCAACACAGTTCCACTGTGTTGTTAAATGGGAGTTCTGACACCACAAAAGTTCTTCCTTCTACTGGCTCCAAAGTTTCTGTACCACCTATCCTCTGGTCTGACATCTACCCTCCCAAAACTCACACTGAAGTCAAATCCTTCCTCTCTGTAAGTGACAACCTGCCATCACTGGCAACTTATCACTATTTTATGTTCCAGGCCAATCACCATTCTGCACCCCTTGCCCTTCCAACTAAGATTTTTAAATTCCTTCAACTTTTTCTCCCACTGCTCAAAGTTCTCAAACTCGAGAGCCAAATATAAATATCCAGGTCTGCCCAGAATGTGCCAGGCCCTCACTCAATAAATATCTGCTGCAGAATAAAGGAACAATATCTTTCTTTTATTCTGGCCAATTATGCTTCCATTAACGAACAAGGTTCACAGCAGCTCCTTTGTCAAAACATTTTACTACCAATTAGTACTGAGTTACAATCATCTTAAACTCTTTAGTCTTCTTTATACATACCCTGGCAATAAGTCATGCTCTTCACTTCTCTGTGTACTCTTATAGTTGTGATTTGAATCTCATATAGGAATTGAGTGTTTTATTCTTTTGAAAATTTATCTGGCTAATTTCAACCCATCATTTCAGATTATAAAGAATCTTCTGTATTTGAAATATGTCATGCAATGTCAAAACTACATCACCATCAGCCAATTCGGCAGGTAAGGCATTAATCCAAGTCACTGATAAAAGTGCTGAAATGACACAGGCAAGGAGAGAAGGACCTTGTACAACATAAGTAGCATCTCCGAGCTCGACTTCAATCCATTTAGTCTTCTGTCTTTCACTAGTATGGCCCACTAGTATGCCAGGAAAATGGCAGAGGAAGAGGACAGCCCCATTTGAGGTGATACTTTGGGTAGCTCCAAAGGGCTGCTGCTGCTAAGTCACTTCAGTCGTGTCCAACTATGTGCGACTCCACAGATGTCAGCCCACCAGGCTCCCCCATCCCTGGGGTTCTCCAAGCAAGAACACTGGAGTGGGTTGCCATTGCCTTCTCCAATAGCTCCAAAGGGCTAGGATACATTTAAAACAGAGGCTGAATTTATAGGGGACTCAAGATTGCTGACATTCACAGAAACACTCTAGAAGCAAAAAAGAAAATGTTACCTCTTGGAAAATCTTTCTAAAGACACAGCATTTATACCTTTACCATAGTTTCCTAGCCAACAACATCAGCCACATTGCTTTTTGAAGATGATGTCCATTTCTTTTTTGGGGAGGGTGGTGTAGTGTTGGGGTGTGTGTGTGTGTGTGCTGTAGAGCTTACAGGATTTTAGTTCCTTGACCAAGGACTGAATCCAGGCCCCTGCAATGAAACCAACCACTGGACCTCCAGGGAATTCCCAAGATGCTGTCAATTAGAATATAACATTTCTTATGAATTTGTTTTCTAACATCATCAAAAGACAAAGACATCTCTTAAAAAAAAAAAAAAAAACCCACAACTATATAACAATCGGATATTGAAAAACACCTATTCATTTTCAGCAACTATAAAAAACTTATTCAGTCGCATTAGTTCTTCCTAGGTCTAAAACCACTGAGTACTTATTAATTTGCAAAGCAATAAAAATATATCAAAACTATGCTTCTGAAATCCCTAGTTTTTTTGCATATGTGTTGATAGATCAACCTACTGGAGGGATAAATAGTAAGATTCTCAATTAAGAATTTGTTAGGTTAATATATTTTAAAAAAATAGCATGCAAGGAAAAATAATAGTGTTATGATTTTCTGAGCTAGAAAAAGACAAGTGGTAAAGAGTCCACATAATGGGATATCACTCAAGTACGAATCAGATGTTCTGCTGACTTACAACAATTTATAATGAAGGTTATTCATTTAAAATTCTTTGTGTTTTCCTGCACATAGCCTATATTATCAGATAATTTAGATTTCACTAAGAATTAGGAGATCAGACCTAAGGAATTAAGCCCTATAGCTGAGCTGTTTAATAGGCAGCCACTAATCATACTTGGTTACTTAAATTGAAATTTAATTAAAAATTCAGTTCTTCAGCCACAATGCATAATTCAAGCACTCAACAGCTACACATGACTAGTAGCTGCCATAGTGAACAGCACAGACACAGAAGATGCGCTTCATCACAGAAAGTTCTGTTAGACAGTGCTCCCTCAGAGGATTATGTCAGATGGAGGAAAGAAGTCCCTAAGGATTCTGTCAGGAACAAGCAAGTGTTCTGTCAGATCACAACGCACAGCCTGGAAAACAGAAGCATCTTTGTAGAACACTTCATTCACAGGTAAAAATAGCTCGGTGAAGGGCAAAGGTATCTCACTGCTAAAGGAACCTGACACTTATCACGGGCCTACTATGTGTCAGGCACTGTGACAGGCAGGTACTTTTAATTATCACAATACCCTTAGGAAGTACATGCTCTTATTGTAATACTTCAGTATTACTTCATGCGTGAGCATAGTTTACCCATTTCACAGATCAAGCTGAGGTCAAAGGTTAGTTTACAGTAAAGGTTAGACTGAATCCCAGTTATGACAACTCCCAACCTATATTTTCGTCACTGTTTCTGCTGCCATCCTATAACTCCTTGTGAGTTAGGTACCAGATAAAACTGCCCATCATTGGCCTACATTAAGCTCTGAAAAATACAAGAGTTCTGGTAATAAGACTGTAGAGATGCCTAGTCAGATTTCCTATCCATTAAACCCTGATATGCCAGGTCTGGTCCTAGAGGCAAATTCAACACCTTCATTTATTTTATTTTCCAAATCTAAGAAACCGCCTAGAGCAATACAAATATTTCTGTACTAGGGACCAGGACGTCAAATTTAACATCACAACTTTGAGTACAGAAACCTTTAGAGGTCATAATGGAGAGGATGGAATACAAGCTAGCTGTTTCTTCCTTTTTAAAAAATCTTTTTGCAAAAAGAACCAAATTACAATTGGAAAACATGCATGGTTTCAATGCCTGCCACCAGGTTACAACTCCTTGATGCCAAACACTGTTAAGTTTTATGAAGCTTATTATTTATTAATGCTAAATCCAATTTCTTTGAACATTATGTGAACTAAAATCATTTATCAACATACTGCAAAATGTTTTTGTTCCATGAACAAAATGCAAAGACTATTCAGCCATGGTATAAAACCAACACTTGATATTTCTTGTGAAATTCAAAAGTAAAATAAGAACAGGAACATCAGTAACTTTAAACCACAACTACACAATCTTCAAAGACCAGATCTACATTACACCAAGTCACTTGTTTTAGTTCTGGGTGTACGTTCTGTTCTTTCAGTTTCTAGGTACCTCAGGATTTTCAAACATTGGAATAAACATAGCTGACATATTTCTAAAGCCAAGAGTGTTTTGCATATAAAATAAGTTAGGACTACTTCTTTTACTGTTATTCTTAGGTAAAGCTCTCTTCAGGTTATAATGTGCAAAAAGAATAAGAACATCATTACTAAGCCAAAGACTCCCCGCAAAAGCCAAAAATGAACTGTACCAGGAAGATGATGTGGCTGACACAGCCTTACTCAGAACACGGGATCCCTGACTTAAGGACTCAAACAGAGCCCTGGCTGGGCTCTTAAGATCATAGAAAGATCTGTTAAATGAAAGCAGTGCCAAGAAACAGACACATCCTACCCAGTGTCCTGGTTCTCTGAACTAAAACTGTCTACCACCCAAAATGCTGTGGTTCCATTTCAATTCTGATAACTCCATCTCACAAAAAAGAAAAAAAATACACAGGTTCCAGATTACTCAACTGGATGACAGTGTTTTCATAAGGAATTACCTTCAAATAGCTCATCTAAATAACTATTCTTTTCTTCTTTGCAACGTTTTGCCAACTAAAAATTGGCACTTGCCATCTGCCTCCATAAGGATTAAATCACAGACTGCTGCAGCCACTGACCTTCAACACACCCTGAAAGGAGCTCAGGGTGGAGATCAAGAATGAGGCCCTCTGTGCTCTGGGAAAAACTGGTAGAACAGGCCTCAGGAAGATAGTTTCAGAAGAAGCAACTTACATCTCCTCACAACTAGAAAAGCACTAAAATTATCTTGGTGACGTCTGCTCCTCGTGACTAGCAGTAACCTTCATGAGACTAGCAACAACCTTCTCCAAAAAACCGTGTGCTTGACTGAATGTCCTCCCCCTTCACCAAAAACCGCTGTACACTGATCCTCCCTGCTGCCTCTCTGCAGCAGTTTCTCAGAGCTACCTGCGGTGCCGTCTCCAGGACGATACTCCTGATTTTGCTGCAAGTAAAAATTAACTCACAACTCTCACCTTGCGCATCTTTTTAGTGCACAGTTTATGGAAACAATTGTTACTAAACATCTATGAGAAGTTATATATGTACTACAGGACTTTAGAAACATCAAAACATCATCCAGCACCAAATTATTTTGTAAAAAAAACATGAGATCAAAACACTGACAGGACACATGATGGGAAAGGCAGCCACTGGTGAATGACGTAATAGAGGAGAAGCCAGACGTCTATTCACTAATCCTAACTAGTCAAAATGGACTCTGACCCTTGATTCAATTCTTTCTGGTCAAAGCAAACAGCCATAGATGGGAAGGAAAAAAAAAAAAAATGGGGCCCTTCATTCAACTTTGAGTCTTAATCACAACAAACCAAAAATATCCCAGGACATAAATCTTTTCCCTAAAAAATGTCCTTTCTGTATGCCAGTCAACATTTGTTTTCAACAGTACTGCTTTCATTATGCAAGCCTCTCTATGTCTTGCTTCATATCATGAGCATCTCCTTCTTCATGAAACTCTCAGGGTTTAGGTCTGAGGAGATGTCTTAAATACAGACTTCAGCCAGTCATTCTTAAATGAGAAACAGTACCACTTCCACAGAGGGTATCTGGAAACGTATGGAGGTATTTGTTTCATTTTGTTTCTTAAACTGTCACTGCAGGAATTCCACTGGTATGCATTAACCCAAAGGTTGCTAAAGGAATTGCAATATAGAGAGCAGTTTTTCATAACTGCTTACTCCATCCAAAATGCCAATACTAATTCCATAGGAAAACAAGCCAAACTGGCCTCTCCATCCATGAATACAAGATGCAAACTCTTCCTAACAAGGTCCTCAAAGGCATCCCACAACACTGGTTCAAGCTACCTGATGCTCAGCAGTCCCACTCCAACCACTCTCTCCCCTCCTCCACTTCTCCAAAGTAGCTACTGCAGTAGCCTGAGCCAACGCTGTATATTTCCTTACTTAATTCTGTGAGGCACAAGGGAAAAAAATGTAATTTGTGTTTAAAAAGGAAGAACATCAGAGTAAAAGCAGCCAGCTACCTGAAGTTTTCGGATCCAGAAGCAATGCTCTAGGTTTATGCTGTATCTCAATAACCTATCTTCAAGAACCAGTGTGGGTTTCTTGCTAATGGATAAATAATAAATATACACACATATATAGTTCTACCTTTTAATGGCTAAAATATGCTGGAATTTCACAACCATCATCCTACAGATAAATAAAGGATTAATCTGACAATACATTTTCTGAGATACATTACACATGAAAAATGATTTCAGGATAGAAATTCACCTTTTCTCAGAAAGATTTCTTCAAAGTTTTGCTTGGTTGTTAAAATTTTAGAAAAAGATAAAATGCATCACAAGCCTTTAGACTCGGAGGAAAGTTTTTAAAAACTAGATTTTCCCAAAGTTGACAATATATAAAGGCTTAAACATCCCTATTTGAGGACCACTGCAACTGAACTCAAGTAATAGAAACACTTAGCCTTGTACGAAGGAGCTCAGAAACTTTTTTGCTGAGTCACTAGTTTTTTAACTCTGCTTCTGCAACAGAGATCTTTCAGCTTTCTCTCTGTCAGTAATCTCTGGCATTATCCCTGATTAAAATGTAAACCTTGACTCTAAGACTCTTGAGTAGATTTGCTATTTTGAAAAAAATGTATAATCAATCTTTTTAACCTAAGAGGTTATCTTTTTCATTATTAGTAATCCTTTCCACCAGATTCGTAGTATATGCCAAACATTCCACTAATCATGTTATTTGTATTATCTCACATATCTTCTCATTAGTCCAAAGAGAGTACTGATACCATCCCCACTTTGCAGATGAGACTGAGAGCAGTAAGCAGTAAGCAGTCTATCCAAGACCACCGAGCCATAAACCCAGGTTCAGCTGACATCGAATTCCAAGCTCTTAAAGCACTGCAACAACACTATCTCTATCAAGCAAAAACTATCCCGAGTTTTATTTCTTTATGAAATCCAAAGAACTGTCATCCATTTCATACAACCACCTCTGAGTTCTCCTCCAAAATATCTTTTTTAACACCTCAGAATTTGTTTGGTTTTTCCATCATTTAGATTGGAAAACTGTATTTTGAGAGTAGAGCCTTTTATTAGATTACTGCTAGACAATTAAAGGTATCAATTAAGCAACATCCAATATGATACCATAGGTAGACACTGGTAATATTTCTCTCATTTTATCAAACCATACTAAGTTGCATGACAATATTAAAAATAGCTAACACTTATTGGCTGCTTATTTTATGTCAGATGACTTACATATATTATCTCTAATGTAAAGGGTATTTATCCCCACTTTACACACAGAGAAACTGAGGCTAAGAAAAAGAACTGCTTAACTCAGTTGGTTACACAGTAGAGCTGGTAATATAAAGCCAGATCTATCAGATTTAGAATTTTGAAGATCCTAGGCTCTTTCTACCATAGAATGAGAAAATGTTTCAGAATACTTGAGAGAAAAACACTGCAACTATTTCTCTTTCTCTCAAACCACTCCCTCTAGTATATTCCTGCTAAATAAACTAGTGTCTGCATACACATTTTTGAAATTTTAATTTACATAATAACTTCATTTAAAAGAATAGGCTAAAAATATTAAAATTAAATAAGGTATCAATTTTCTATATATGCTAAAAATAAAGATAACTATGCAGCAAATGAATGTATATTATTGTTAATCCATTTATTAGGTCTATGTTAGTAACTGAGATTAAGTGGTTTTTAGAAATACTAATACTATTATATACACATTAATACAAGTTACATCAAAAAGTTAGTTAACAGAAAACTCTTAGAATGTTGCCTATTCCATTCAGTTAAATTTAAACTTACTGCAGATATCCACAAAATCTGTAAGAGCTTAAGAAACTCTTTATTTTTAAACTGTGTTGTAAAAAGAAGAAAATTGGTCTGCTAATAACAAAATGCTATGAAATCAGTGAAGAATAAGGAGAATTGTATTAAATGAGACCAAAACTACTCTTTTTTGGGGGGTGGGGGCCATGCCACAAGGTATGTAGGATCTTAGTCCTCCAGTCAGGGATGGAGCCTGTATCCTCTGCATGGGAAGTGCAGAGGCTTAGCCAGTGGACCACCAGGGAAGTCCTAAAGCTGCTCTTGAAGAACAGCTGAGTGGGTCCATGGAATGGCAGCATTCTAAGAGTCAGAAACGACCAACGCCCCCACCTGTTAGTCCAGGGTAATAGTGAAGGGGCAAGGGTACAGTACCTGATGATGGGCAGGTCGAGGCCCCGCTGCAAACTGAGGAAAGGAGGGAGAACAAACACAAAAGGAGAGGCACAGAGAGTCAGAAACGCCACAACAAAACCAAAATTCCACACAGTATGCCGAAAGAAATAAAACCCACAGGAAGGAAAAAACACAAACAGTCAACGCTTTGCTGCAGGACAGTGACAGACAGGTACTGAGAAGATTCAACAGGCTAATACCTCTATCAGAAATAGTTTGCCGTTCATCAGCTGGGAGAGAAACAGCTGAGCTGTTACGCACGTAAGAGTGCTTCTCTGACAGGAATTTTTTTAAACCCCAAAATAAAACAAAAGAAAGTTTGAAACACTAAGTGGTTATATTAAGACAAACATATGAAAAGCCAACTATGCTTATGCTACTGATAATACTGGAGGGAATGAGAAATGCTTTCCCATTACAAGAAATAGCCAGGAGGTAATTATAATGTCCAGCAGAAAATAAAGAATCTAATAGGACAGATTTCAAATTTACTTGTTAAACAGGGTATCTCACATATGAAATGGAAATTTCACTATCTTCGTTTCTTGGAGTTAAAGATGAAAATTTATCACATATATTATAAATATATAAACATATAAATATATATTTATAATATATAAGGAAATATATAAATAATTATATATATTTAAATTCGATGAACTAGTAAAGTTTAATACCAGGCATATCAAAGCAGAGGTAAAGAACACCATCCTTTAACACGATTAGTCAAAGTGGTACTCTTATAAGCTCAAGAAGAAAAAAAAGAGTAAAAGAAGTCAAATCTCTCAGTTACTATGTAGACACAACAGCACAAGACTGCATACTTGTACCTACTGCTATCTGATATTGAGAACAAAAACAAAAGAAAACCTAACTTTTTAGGTAAACCACAGAGCATTTGAAAGAGGATAAAACATATTCCAACTCTTACTTTCCCTAACTTAGAATGGAAGAAAAAGCTTTTTCACCCATAAAATTTTAAATACAAAGTCTCTAGGATCAAATAATTCATCAGAGCAAAATCAGACTTTTGATGTGATTTTACTAAAAAGAAAAGAGAAAATATTCAGGCATGTAAAGTCACCTACTGGCTACCTACACGTTAACTACTGAAATGTTAACCACTCAATTTAACAGTTAAAAGAAAATATTTAGTAAGCCGTTTTCAATGCAAACCACACAAGGGTTTTATTTAAAACATTTAAGGAGCTAAAATTTGTATCTTCTTTCAGTTGTTTAATTTCCTATAGTCTTCCTTCTGTTAGCGCGTTACTACAGGTGAAGAAGACTGAAGATGAACTAAGAAACAAGTCCCTGTAACTCAGAATTTAAGTTACCAGAATTATTTCCTCAACTGTCACTACTGAATATAAAAAATTTTCAAGAAATTGCAGTAGGTCACATGCCACAATGTAGGAGATGACTGAAGACAGCTCTAATCAAGAATTTACCTTAGAAGCTAAAATGTTCCTTATGGCTCAAGGAATGAAAACTGTTTTAAACACATTTTGAAATTATTCAGGATAAGTTAACGAGTTCTCCATGACTTACAGGATCAGGGCATGTTAGCCAGCCATTATACTTGCTAAAAACCAATGTAAAGTAGTTTTTCATAATGATGATAATGGCAGCCAGATTTCTTGTACAACATTTTCTCTTCAAAGAAACTGAAGTCTTATATTTTCAATTTACCAACTATGAAAAGAAAACAGATCATACCTCTAACTATGGACATCAAATTTCAAGAAAAGGTACTATTACCCACGTGGTATTCACATAGGGAGTGGGAGTGTGATATTTCTTCATGACACTTTAGAAGGAAATGGGAGAGAAGGGCCATGTTAAAAAATTAACCTTAGTACAGAAGTACCTGTCTTATCACTGTTCCACAGAAAGGCCCCATTTTTAAGGCTCTACAATAAAAATTGAAACTTTATGTATTTGGAATATTCCAGTCAAAAGGGAACTTCCTATGAGCAAGAGGAGTACCTTATAAAATTACACAAATATTAAAAAAATAAAAGTTAGTGGGAAAGTACCCTAGTCTATTTTGCACTAGTCACCATTGGCTATTGAGTTTTTCATTTGTAATGACAATAGTCTTAATCCTACGGGTAACTGTAAGCAACAGAACAAACTGTAATTGCTGCTGGCTTATATTAAAAATAAAAACTTTTGTTTCTTTTTTCTAGGAGGGGTTTTTAAGATGGTAAGGACTGTAGATACTAAGGAAAGCAGCCTTCTGTGAACTCAGATCCAATGTTAACACCACCCACGCTCCCACCCACCCACCCACTCCCTCTTCTGTGCACAGCTGGTAACTGAGAATGACCAGTATTTATGATGCACCTTTGGCACTTAGCGCCACAGAATATAAAAATAACCGGTGGTTACAGGTTACTGCAAAAGCCAAACTGCCCCCCTCCCCCCATTAAGCATTCAATGATTTCACTATTTTGGAGGTTATTAAACAATAAATTACAGTTTAAATAGTTCCAATACAACTAGAAAATGGAACAGAGAGGTAGTTTTTCATTTTTTTTTTAAACAAATCTGTCAACAATATACAAGTGTCAAGCAGAAATACAGGCACAAAGATCACCTCAAGGAGGGAGGGGGGCCAGTTGAAGCCAGTTGGATTGCAAAGGCAGCTGTCCAGGGAAGAACAGAAAAGCCTAAACTGTGCAATTGCCAATGGCCCATTAATGCAGAAATAGAATGGAGTAAGCTTTAGCTGCTCTACAAAGCCATGGGAAGAGTCCCTTCCTGAGTGCACCAGCTTACCTCTCCTCACCAGTTGGGGTAGCTGTGAGATGGATGAGATTGGACTATGGCAACTTGGGATGTGAGAAGAAAATGCAATTCTGCCAAATTCCAAACCCAACTTCACCCTCCCAGCACCAACACAAACGAAATAAAGAAAACTGGACCCAAAACAACAAGCAAGAGTAGTGCAGAGTCTGCTAGTCTTGCACTTGTTTTGGGGTATGTAATGGAATGTTATGTGTGTGGTTTTTAGTAATGGGGGTGGTAATGGTCACTAGCAGAGCAGATGGCAAAAACTGCATAGAGGATAGTATCTAAAGATAGTTTATGACCACAGAAAAATGGCTGACAACTATAGACAGTTTTCCCTTTGATAACCAATTATAAAATGAAAGAGGGAAAAAGAAGCCTTTTAAAAAGAAATTTATCTCTTAAAATCAAATTCATCTCAAAGGGATATCCCTCTAAACCCCAAATTACTCCTGTCTAATTCCCAATAGAGAAGACCCACCCAATTTGTTATTCTTTTCCCCATAATACCTGGCAAAAACTGCAATGCCAGGTTAGACTTTCAGAGAGGATGCAATCAATCCATTTGTGTTCATCAGCCAATAAATGGATGTGGTCAAAAATAATGAGTGCCAGAGGCACCACTGCCTGCAAGAAGTACAGTTTGTTATATTGCTTACAATGCAGTATTTTATCCAGCCTCTTCCAGCCAAGGACCTGTAAACGGGAGTCTGTTCCAAAACCTTCCTCCTCTTCCAGTTGTCTGTGCAATGTATTGGCACTGTTCTGCTGGGCTGTCAAAAAAACTGGTTTAGAGATGCAGCTCTTCAGTCAGGTTTTGCGCCAGTTCTAACCATGTAAATTCTTTGCTTTCCCAATAATTATACAAAGCGTAGAGGGGTTAAAAGGGCCACAGAATTCTTTGCAATAACAGCTTACCATAATGTTCCATGTTTAGTGATTATAACTGGTGCCTATCTAAAGTAATCTGGCGAGATCTCAAGGCCCACTCCAAGTGGTCAAGTGTCCACATTCCCAAACCACTCTCAGAACAAAACTTGCATCAGACATCTTGTTGACCATTGCAGCAAAAAAGTAAACAAACAAACAAACAAAACCAGACAAGCAAACAAGCAACTAGGACCAAAGTCCCACCTCTTTAGAATGGTTCCTCCACCCCCGGGGGAGAACCAGGATCTAAGAAAAGGGATTGAAGAAGAGGGCAACAGGGAAAGGAAGGTAGGAAGAGGACAAGAGAGAGATTACATCTTGGAGAAGTCTATGACCTTACAGTTCTTTGAGGAATTCTGTCATCAACTTCAATATTCCTAAATTCATGCATAAAATCAAATGAATAGAAGCTAATGCAATGAAATATTCCTAGACTACAGGCAAAAAAGCAAAGGTGGAGAACCAAAAGAAGATCCCTGTCTCTGAGAAAAACACAGAGCGGAGATAGAAGTAGGGGCGTGAGAGACAATGAGATGTTACAGAAGCACCTTCTAGCGAACACTGATCATGCAGGGCAGGAAATACCATTCTAAGGAGTGGACTGCTGAAGCCACTGTACACTTTCGTGAAACAGAAGGATGAAACTTGAGCAAATTCTGTCTTTGCCATACTTATTGCAAACCATGTAAAAGATGAGCAAAGAGGATGACAGCGTTTATACTTCTATGACAATTTATTTAACATCTGAAGAAATAAATACACCATTGGTGTAAGTCATGCAGATGTCCACACAGTCAAATAGAACTGATCTAGTAATTAATACTGATTCAAAAGTTGTACTTCCCTAGGCAATGGAATCTCAGAGTCCAATTAATGAAACATAATTTATTTTCAAAATCATGCTTTACACATCTCCTGAATTTTGAACAGTACAAACAAAAACTTAAGAGCTGAAATGAAGTGAACTTGAATGCAACCAGAACTTGAATGACACAAAAAAGTAAAAGGAAAAAAATGGGAAAAGGCTCCATTTGTTCTTTTCTTAATAAATTTAAATAATTCCCATAGGAAAGGTCTGAAAATGCAATGCTATCCAGTAGTAACAGTAATAATAATTTTAAAAATTGTCCTTGTAATAAATTTCTAAAATCAAATAAAAATATGAACCAAAAGAACCTAAGCTACAACAAACACAAATTTAGGTGGAGAACATTTTCTAGAACAACCTTCGGCTTACTTACCGGAGAACGGGTTTGAGGTTGTGAATTCATTGTCTGAGAACCTTGAGGATAGACCAACGTGGTTGGACCTGCATTCTGTCCAGAGGGATAAGGGGTCTGTCAAAGAATGACAAGAACAGTATCATACTGTGAGTAAACATGGCCCAGGTAACTCAATTTCAAAGAGTGTAAGAGTTCAGTAAAGTGTTCATTAATGTGGTTTACAGCTCTGTTTTTAAAGACCGATCTTTATCACAATATCCAGCAATTCAGAATCAGTGCAACCTTTTTAGAATTTATCTTAAATCTCTGATGAGAAGCAATTTCATCATACAACTCAGAAGGGTTAGCAATTTAAAATTGATGAATAATTTATTTGAGACTGCTTGACCACAGTTAACTGACACCACAGAAAGTGAACCTGCAGATAAGGTGGGGAGCACTGTACTGTATATTCTTTACCAACTGAACTATCAGGGAAGCCCTGTACTGTATTTTCAATATGTAGTTAGTGGTATATTGAAGAGTAAACTTCTGGCTGTCCAGGTAATAAATACAGTGCTGAGATGAACCACTTACGAAAACACAGAGAAATGTTATCTCTTTCTACTCAAAAAGTTAGGTGAGGACTCTCCCCTCTCATAGCTAGTACACTACAGGAAAAAAAGAACAACCAAGACTTTCTTCACTGCAGATGTTGAAAATGTGCATGCTGGCCATATTTCATCTTATTCAAACTTTTGACTAATATTTTCCACACCAGAGCCAGTTGTCAACACTGCAAAACAAGTAAGTGAATTAACATTCACGCTCAAGTTCTTTCATTGTATAATACTACCCTACTGTCCACACAAAGCTGGTGCTCTATAAATATTGAGACTCTATCATTGCTCTCAAAAAGGGTATTGATAAAACAAATAACTTCTTTTCCTTCAGTTTGGAATTACTCTTTCAAACAGACAAAAAATAATCAAGTACTCCCCATATCTAAATAATATGCATGTCACCAGCGGATGCACATTCTGCGCACAGGCGGCTCTGCCTGAATCAGAGCAGGACATGGACGACTGCCACACGAGGGTGCACGCTGCCGTGCCGTGAGCGATACCTTAAGAGGTGCGCTGACACAGAAATTCTGCCGACAGATTACGTGGCTTTCTCACAGAAAATCTTTCCATTCTTTGTGACTGTTTTAGAAATTCCATAGGAATGATGTGACTTGTACCTGCTGCTGAGGCAGGGGGTATAACTATGAGAGATGCCTCTGTACTTTTCTTCTGCATTTAATGACATGACTAACCAAGTTCATTGATTAAATTATTCTGGAGGAACTTGTTTAACATACTATTTAACATACTATTTCATACTTTGTTCAAAAATATTGCAGAAGCTTGAATGGGAACAGTCTTTGCGCACGATTTATAACATCAAATGCAAAGGAGACATGGGATGGTCATGTTGATAGTCATCACAGATTTTACTTATACTTTTCTGTTTCAAATATCTTCAAAGTTATCACAAAGATTTACTTCTCCAAGGATATGTACATGAATACTTTGTATTTAAATGGCAATCCAGATCATTGTAGAAGTTTACAAGAGGTACAGACATAGTCTCATTTTCATCACTATTTTCAAGTTTCAACGAAAGCTCCTAAGTTAATCATTTTTATTAACTGGACATACTAAGAAAAATTAGGAAATGGTGGTAACTGACAATCTGTTAAGGAAATGCCAGTGAAGGAAGACAAGCCAATCAAAATACACTTTGTATTGCATATATAACTTTGAATATGCATATATAATATTGCATATTATTCTTAAAAGAATAATAACTAAAAAACAGTGACTGGGACAATTAAATATAGAAATTTGAGAATGAATTCCATATAACACAGAACACACTAACATCATCTTAGGTCCAGATGCTGACAGTTTTCAAAATAAGGGTATGTGAAAAAAATTAGTAAGAAGTTTCAATTTTCAAAATATAAAAGAAGGAAATTAAGCAATTATAGAATTTAGATAGCTCTTAATATGCTTCACACACAATTTGAAGCACTTCGCACTCTACATGGAGATGAAAGGTTAGTATTCCTGCTTTAAAACACTCACTTCCCCTTAAATAAATAATACCATAAAGACTAAATTCATACTGTGCATGTGTGCATACACACACAAATCTAATTTAAAAATTAAGTAGCCATAGCCTTTCAAACATTTATCAGATGATACTTACCCAATTTAAAATAAGCTTGTACATTTATTCCACAACTCCACCTCAAAAAACTTACCCTAAAGATAAATTCATAATGGCAAAGAATAAAGAAGAACTGCATAGTCCATTTATAAAAGAGATGTTAAAGTACACTATATTCAAAGAGAGAATGTAGTGTAAATTTTGAGGAAAGAAAAAATCAGGAAAATCTATATAAACTATCATGGAAAGATATCTATAATATTAGTGACATAAGCAAATCACAGAATTAGTCAGAATAAAAACCCTATTTGTACAGTATTTTTCGATATATACAAATAGGATACTTAAAAAGATGTCTTGGGAAGATATATAGCACACCTAAAATTGCTATTTCATAGAAAGGTAACTGAAAGGGGGATATAGGATACAAATTGTAGGTTTTATTTTATATACTGTGTATTAAAAGCACAGCCAATTTTATTGTGCTTCTCATTATTTCAGTTCACAGATATTGTGATTTTTACAAATTAAAGGTTTGTAGGAACCCAACATTAAGCATGTCAATCTTTATTTCAAGTATAGCTGACTTACAATGTTGTATTAGTTTTCAGGTGATTCAGTTATATACATCTACATGTAATTATTTTTCAGATTCCTTTTTATTACAGGTTATTACAAGACACTGAATGTGGCTCCCTGCGCCACACAAACATGATTATCAACTAACTCTATTTTCCCAGGATCACTTGCTCACTTCGTATGTCTGTGTCACATTTCGGTAATCCTCACCGCATTTTAAACTTTTTCATTACTATTATTATATTTGCTGTGGTGACTTGTGATCAGTGACCTTTGATGTCACTATTGCCACTGTTGTGGGGCAGCATGAACTGTGCCCACAGAAGTCACCAAACTTAATCCACATGTGCTGTGTGTATTCCGACTGCTCCACTGACAAGCTGTTCCCCTTTTCTCTTCCTCTCCTTGGGCCTCCCTATTCCCTGAGACACAACAATACGGAAATCAGGCTAATGAATAACCCTGCAATGGCCTCTAAGCAGTCAATTGAAAGGATGAGTCCTATGTTTCTCATTTTAAGTCAAAAACTAGAAATGATGAAGCTTAGTGAGGAAAGCATGTCAAAGGCCAAGATTAAGATGAAAGCCTGGCCTCTTTCGCCAAATAGTCAGGCTGTAAATGCAAAAGAAAAGTCAGTTCTACTACTTCATTAGATACACGAATGGTAAAAAAAAAAAAAAACAAAAAAAACAAAAACAGCTTTCTTGCTGGTGTGGAGAAAATTTTAGTCGTCTGGGAATAAGACTGGTCACAACATTCCTTTAAGTCAAAACCTAACCCAGAGCAAGGTCCAAACTCTCTTAAATTCTACGAAAACAGAGAGGTGAAGAATTCGGAGGAGGAAGGTATGAAGCTAGCAGAGGGGGTTGGTTCATGAGGTTTTAGAAAAGAAGTTGTCTCCATAACATACAAATACAAGGTGAAGCCACACGTGCTGAGGTGGAAGCTACAACAACTTACCTATCATATTTAGCGAAGGTAAGGAATGAAGGTGGATACAATAAACCACAGATTTTCAGTGTAGATGAAAATAGCCTTCCAGTGGAAGAAGATGCCACCTAGGAGGTGCACAACTAGAAAGGAAGACATTCAATGCCTGGATTCAAAGGACAGCCTGACTCTCTTGACAGGGGTTAACACGTCTGAAGTCCCTGCTTGTTTCACCATTCTGAAAAGTCTAGGGCCTTAAGAATTCTGCTGTTTCCACTCTCCTTGTACTCCATACATGGAACAACAAAGGCTGGATAGCACATCTGTTGACAGTATTGTTTTCTGAATATTCTAAGCCCACTCTTGAGATCTAATGCTCAGAAAAAAGATGCCTTTCAAAATATTACGGCATATTGACAATGCACCTGGTCATCCAAGAGCTCTGATGGAGATAAACAAGATTTATGATTTTTTCATGCTTACTAACATCCGTTCTGCAGCCCATGACTCACAAGGTAATTTTGACTTTCAAGTCTTACTATTTAACAAATACATTTCTTAAGACTATTTAGCTGACAGAGACAGTGATGCCTCTGCTGGATCTGGGCAAAGTAAACTAAAAACCTTCTGGAAAGGATTCATTATCCTGGGCACCATGAGGAACCTTCATGAACAATGGGAAGAGGTCAACATATTAACAATAATAACAATAACAGGAGTCTGGAAGAAGGTGATTCCAGCCTTCATGGATGACCTTGAGGGGTTCGAGAGTTCGAGTCACTGCCGATGTGAAAGAAACTGTAAGAGAACTAGAATTAGAAGGGGAGCCTGGAGATCTGACAGAATTGCTGCAATCTCGTGACGAAACTCTTGACAGATGAGGAACTGCTTCCTATGGCTGAGCAAAGAAAGGGTTTCTTGAGACAGACTCTAGTCCTGCTAGACTAGCAATCAGGGAAGATTGCTGAAAAGACAATTAAAGGATTTAGAATACTGCAAAAAGTCAGATGATGAATTGGAGCACATTTTGAAAGGAAAATGGTCTACTGTGGGTAAAATGCTATCCAACAGCATGGCATGCTAGAGAGAAGCTCTTCATGAAAAGGCGCTGACTGAGCAGCAAACATCAATATTGTCTTATTTTTTATCTGCCACAGTCAGTTTCAGCAACCACCACTGTGATCAGTCAGCAGCCATCAACCTTGAGGCAAGATCCTCCACCAACAAAAAGATCATGACTTTCTGATGGCTCAGATAAAGCTTACAATAAAGTACTGCTGATTGTTGAAAACACGGTCTGTGTGGGTCCAATTACACGTGTGTATTTTTCATTAAATACGACAGTGCTTCATGTATAGTCAGATCATTATGCTGTACACAGTACTGATACAGTGCTGTTTGTCGATTATATCTTAATAAAACTGGAGCAAGTAAGTAAATACTACAGTACTACACAATCTGGTTGGCTGAATCTGAAAAGGTCGAACAAAGGATACAAAGTGCCCATTATGGGACTTGAGCATCTATGGATTTTACAATTTGCGGGGGATCCTGATCTCCAAAGCTGTTCCAGGGTCAACTATATTTTTTAATTAAAGTATGTACATTGGTTTTTTTTTTTTTGACATAATATTATTACACACTATGGACTTGTCATGTATGGATGTGACAGTTGGACTATAAAGAAGCAGAGCACTGAAGAATTGATGCTTTTGAACTGTGCTGTTGGAGGAGATTTGAGAGTCCCTTGGACTGCAAGGAGATCCAGCCAGTCCATCCTAAAGGAGATCAGTCCTGGGTGTTCATTGGAAGGACTGATGTTGAAGCTAAAACTCCAATACTTTGGCCACCTGATGCGAAGAGCTGACTCATTTGAAAAGACCCTGATGTTGGGAAAGACTGAGGGCAGGAGAAGGGGACGACGGAGGATGAGATGGTTGGGTGGCATCACCGACACAATGGACATGGGTTTGGGTGGACTCCGGGAGTTGGTGATGGACAGGGAGGCCTGGCTTGCTGTGGTCTCTGGGGTCGCAAAGAGTTGGCCACGACTGAGTGACTGAACTGAACTGAATGGACTACAATACAGTATTAACACATCTTTTATATGAACTGGGAAGCCAAAAAATTTGTGTGGCTTGCATCACTGCAATATTTGCTTTATTGTAGCATTCTGGAATCAAATCCACAATATTTCTATGGCATGCCTATATGTACTTTTCTTTTTTCATGAATCAAAAGAATTGGCTACTTTTATACCCACTGAAGATAACCTCTGTTTTTCAGTTTCCCTTCATGTGATAGGAGTAATATAAGCCAACTCGAAAATTCAATACAATGTCTATATTATGTGCACTTCTTTAAATATTTTTGGAAAACAACTGAAATATCTTCTCAGAAATCACAATGAAAACTAAACCAAAAAGATTTATGGAAATTTAATACAAAGAAAAGACTATGCTGTGCCTAAATGTGGCCAATAACATGGCTTCTAGTTTTATAAGCTTCAAGAAATTCACAATTTAATCAACAGACAGACAGATATGCTGTACAAAGTATTTACTCAGTCACTCTGAGTATATACTCAGAGTATAATCCTCTGCAGTCATTAAAAATGATACAGAGGGGCATTTGACAATATGGAAAGAATAATATTCAGAGAGAATGTTCAAATATGCACATATATGGACAGAATGTACTGGTAGTATTTCAAAGCACTAGGGAAATATAAAAATTACTTTATACATTGTGTTGGGATAACTAGATAATCATCTGATGGAAAGGTAGATATACACCCTCAACTCATGATACTAAAAAAATTTCAGACTGATTAAAAATGTTGGAATGTATACTATGACACTTTAATGGTACTAGAGGCAAATCTATTTCTATCATCTTAGGGATATTACTTTTAAAATCTGAAAAAAAACTACCTGCTGCTGTTGCTGCTAAGTCACTTCAGTCATTGTTATAAAAAGTTCTCAATTTTGTTTTAACAAATTGATTTATAACTGCTGCTGCTGCTGCTAAGTCACTTCAGTAGTGTCCAACTCTGTGCGACCCCATAGGCAGCAGCCCACCCAGCTCTGCCGTCCCTGGGATTCTCCAGGCAAGAACACTGGAGTGGGTTGCCACTTCCTTCTCCATGATTTATAACTATGTGTATATATATATATACACATGCATGCATTAAGTGGCTTCCCTGGTGGCTAGACAGTCAAGAATATGCCAGCAATGCAGGAGACCTGGGTTCAATCCCTGGGTCAGGAAGTTCCCCTGGAGAAGGGGATGGTTACCCACTGCACTATTCTTGCCTAGGGAATTCCATTGGACAGAGGAACCTGGCAGTTTATACAGTCCATTAGGTCTCAAAGAGTCAGACACGACTGAGTGAATAACACTATGTGCATAAATATATGCAATAGATGCTTTTCTTCATTTTTATTAATTTGCTATTATAGGATATAAATAGTGAGAAACTCTTGTATCAAGTAAATGTGTGACATCTAAATCTGGCCAGAGAAGTAAAGATAATACCTTAAAGACTAGATCAGCACTCTGACCACGTTAGCACGCACAATGCTTCCAAGCACCTTCAACATCCAATGAATTGTCTTCCTGAGATCTACACAACCAGTGTAACAGAAATTTCTGTGATGAACTGAAATTCTATAACCACTGGTTTACTTAAATTTTATTTATATACACTTTAATCACTTAAGAGTTTCACCAGTTTTACATGTACCCAGTTTTTGTGTATATTTAGTTCTCAGCAATTTTATCACATTTATAGTTTCCTATAATCCCTGCTACAGTTACAATACAGAAAAGATTCTTCACAAAGATCCTCTGCATTACCCTATAGTAGCCACAGGAACCTTCTTTCCTTCCTTCCTTCACCTCTCATGCACATAACCCTTAGCAACCACTAACCTATTCTCCATGTCTATAACTTGATTATATAGAGATGTCATAAAAATGTTAAGGAAGTAAGGAAGTTTTAGAACATGTCTTTTTAATATACTGTGTGACCAATGAGAGAAAACAAAACACTTTCACAGTATATTGGGGTTAGATGGTTGTATCAAGAAAAAGCATTTATAAAATTGATTAAGTTACAAGTTGAATTAGGTGCTTTTTCAAAATAGTGCTATTTTTCACTTGAAAGAATAAATAACAAACTACACTTACCTAGATTTTGATACATGACAGACATTTTATTGAAAATGAACAAGTGAGCTTGTCACAAAGAAAATTGAAACTACTTGCTACTAATGATAAAATTCAACCTTTCAAATGAAAATTCAAATTTTAGAAATGTGTAATTGTCAGCACATTCCCAACATATAGACTTTCCAGGTGAGAATGTGGTTTTTTAAATATTGTATAATAAACAGTATTTGAAATACCTACATAACTCAGTCAAGCAATATTTTTCAAATGACCCATACCCGATGATATACAAAACACACAAACTAAATAATCAATTCAAGTGCAAGATAGACTAACAGATTTTAACGTAACAGAGCACTGTTAGAAGTTCACTAATATGAATCAGATTCCATACTGCAACTAACGTTTAAGAAACTACCACTTTCAGTTTCTGAGAAAGCTGTGTAAAATACACCTGCCTCCCTTTCCCAATTACAGGCCTGTGAAGACTGTCTTTTCCTCACATACTTCAACTGAATTAACACTGTATGTAACAGATTCAGGGCAGAAGCAGATATAATTCCAGCTAACTTCTATTAAGCCAGGTACTTAAAAATCTGCAAAGCTTTGAATAATACAATTCTGCTCATCAACTTTTTTGTTTTGGAAAATGTTTCTTCATAAAAATACATTATTCATATTTACATACTAGGTTTGTTTATTTTAAAATTCCTGTTTTAATTTTTAATATTAACAAATACAAGACAAAAAATATTAAGAAACCCCCAAATTTTTATTTAAGCATATAAAGAAGTCTTGAACCAGAAAGTTTGAGAACACTGACTCAGATAAACGCTAGAACAGAAAGAGATCTTCTTTACTTCTTGCAAATAAAATGTTAAACATGCACATTGCTTCCCTATCCTGAAGTTTCTTCCTCAAAACTAAACTTTTCCACATTAATGTGGTTTACTGTGAACCTAAAATAATTTCCATCCATACTGCTTCCAGGAACGTTCAAAAACTGTCTTCCTGAGCTCCACATAACCACATTCAAAAGAACATGAAATATAGTGGTGTTTTTCCAGTCTGTTTCTCCCTGCCTCAACTCTTACCTGGTCTGGCACAATCTGAAGGAAGACATCCAACTCCCAGCTCCTCCTTTAAGACAGAAAGAAAAGGGCTTAACTGGCTTGCACCACTGTGGCTTGTCTGGAGCCGGCACGAGGGGGCTGGTCTCTGTCTCCTGACTCGGAGCACAGACAGGGACAGTGGCATGGCACGGGGGGAAGTCTGGGGTGCTGAAAGGAGTGGCGCCTGCTGACATACATGACAGCTGAAGGACACTTCAGACCTGCAGGCACCTGGGCAAGAGGTGAGAGGCGGAAGGTCACAACAGAAACGGGACACTTAGGGCCTTGAGCAGAAGTCAGGATAAGACTGACAAACCACAGCATTTAGAAGGAGCCACGTACACTATAGGATTACGGGGAACCAAACATGCAAGCCCAGGGAAGATGTACGCACAGAAGATGCCTGAGATGACCTGAAGCCTTTACTGGGCTGACAGCTGATGGTCTTCCCCTGCAAGAAGCCAGTTTTCAAATTTACTGGAAGGTATGGCTGTTTTTTCAAATGCTCAATTATCAACAGACGATTACAAGGCATTTAAATAAATAGGGAAACATGGCACATTCAAAGGAACACATTCAAAAGAAATCTCTAGAAACTGACCTTAAAGAGAGACAGACTTTGGAGTTACTTGACAAAGACGTTAAAACAACTGTATTGAATATGCTCAGTTAACCACAGGGAAACACAGAAACCTAAAGGGAACTAGGAAAACAATATACAAACAAAATGAGAATATTAACAAAGAAACAAAAACTGTGAAAACAAGTTTACAATCTCTGGAACAGAAAAATACAATTGGCTTTTTAAAATTCACTTGAAAAGTTCAACAGCAGATTCAAATAGGCAGAAGAAAGAATTGGTGACCTTGAGGAGAAAAGCTTTGGAATTATATCAAGACTGAGAAGAAAAATTTTAAATATAATGAAAAAAAGTAAATAGAGTCTAAGGAACTTATGATAAGGGACCCAATCAAAAAATTAATATATGCATTACACGAGAAGACAGTAGGGGCAGAGAGTTTATTTGAAAAAATCATGGCTGAAAATGTCCCAAATTTGAGGAAAGACAAGGACATACAAATAAAATAGACTCAATGAATCCTAAGTGAAATATATTATAATCAAACTCTTAGGGGGAAACAAAAAAAACACCTGCTAAATGAGAATTCTATATCACACAAAACTGTCCTTCAAACATGAGGGGGAAATTTCCAGATAAAACCTGAGGGAGTTCATTTGCACAAGACTCGCCCTACAAGAAATGTTAAAGAGAGTCTTCATACCGGAAACAAAGGTACACAAAAAAATAACCAGAAGCCATAAAAACTAAGAAATTCTCCAGTAAAGGGAAATACATGGGCATATAAAAAAAAAAACCTTAATTATTTTTATTTGGACTCATAACTACACTTATAGGTGGGCTGCAGTCCATGGGGTCGCTAAGAGTCGAACACGACTGAAGTGACTTAGCAGCAGCAGCAGCAGGACTTAAAAACATAAAAGCAACTTTAAAGATATGCTAATGGATACATAATATATAATGACCCAATCTGTGACACCAATATTATAAAGTGGGAGGAGGCATAGGTGTAAAGAACTATTTGCAAGTAATTGAAGTTAAGTTGTTATTAAAATAGACTGTTACAACTGAAGGATGTTACACATACTCCCCATGGTAGCCAAAAAGAAAGTATTTTTTAGAATATATACGAAAAGAAATGAGAAGGGAATTAAAACATATCACTACATAAGCTCAATTAAATGAAAAGCAAGGTGATAAAGGAATAAATAACGCCACCAACAACAAAAAAGAGCTCTAAGTCATGTGGAAAAAAAACCAAAATGGCAACTTTGAGTTCTTTTCTATCAGTAATTAATTTAAACACAAGCAGATTGAACTCCTGGGTTTGATCCCTGCGTTGGGAAGATCCCCTGGAGGAGGGCATGGCAACCGACTCCAGTATTCTTGCCTCAAAAATTCCCATGGACAGAAGCCTACACTCCACAGGGTCACAAAGAGTAGGACAGAACCGAGTGAGCACAGCACAGATTAAACTCGTGTAATTCAAAGAAAGGTTGGCAGAATGGATTTCTAAAAAACAAGATTCAATGACATTCTGTCTACAAAAGATTCACTTTAGACCTAAAAACCCACAGATTGAAACTCAAAGAAGGAAAAAATATTCCATGGAAGCAACCAAAAAGGGGCAGGGATGGCTATACTAATATCAGCCAAAACACACATTAAGTAAAACACTGTCACAAGAGACAAAGGGCATCACATAAAGAGAAAATGTCAATTAAAAAAGCTGTACCACCTATAAACACATACTCATCAAATATCAGAAATTCTAAATTTATAAAGTACCGCCTGACAGAATTAAAGGGAAAAAATAGCTCTACAATAAAAGTAGCAGACTTCAAAGCCTCCTTTTCAATAATGGATAAAAGAACCTGAAAGGGGGGGGGGGGGTCAATAAATAGAACTGACTTGGGACTTGCCTGGTGGTCCAGCAGTTAAAAGTCTACCTGCAGCTGCAGGGAGCCTGGGTTCAGCCCCCAGTCCAAGAGTACCCACACGTCAGGGGGCACCCAAGCCTGCGTGCTGCAACTGCTAAAGCCAGGGGGCCCAGAGGGCTCCTCAACAAGAGAAGCCGCCGTAACGAGAGACCGTCACACCAAGACAAGGAGCCGCCGCCACTCACCGAGACGGGAGAAGACCTGGCGGTCAACAATAAAGACCAAGCACAGACAAAAACAACTAAACTAATTAGTTTTTAAAAAATAGAGGACTTAAACAATACCATAGACCAAATGTATCTAAAAGACATAAAAAATACTGCGGTGATACAACACAGCAGAAGACAGATTTTTTGTAAGTGCACATGGAATATTCGCCATAATACAATATATGTTTGATCACAAGATAATTTTCAATCAACTTTTTAACCTACATTTTCTCATCCCAATGGAATGAAAGTAGAAATCAAGAGCAGATAGAAAATAACAAAGACGTGAAAATTAAACAGTACAGTCTTCAATAACCAGTGAGTCAAAGAAGAACTCACAAAGGAAATTAGAAAATATCTTGAGACAAAAGAAAATGAAAAAAACAACAAACCCAAATTTATGGGATGCGACAAAAACTGCACTGAAAGGGAAATCGAATGGCTTCTGGTTCAAGATGGTGGAATAGAAGAAAACATGCTCTCCTGCTCCTGCGAGAATGCCAAAATCGCAACTAGCTGTTGAATAACCATCAACAGGAGGATGCTGGAACCCAACAAAAAGGATACCCCACGTCCAAGACAAGAAGCTGCAGTGAAACGGCAGGAGGGGTGTAATCACAATAAAATCAAATTCCATACCAGTCAGGGGGGTGACCCACAAACTGGAGAACAATAAAACCAAAGAAGTTCTCCCACTGTTGTGAAGGTTCTGAACCCCATGTCAGGCTTCCTAGCCTGGGGATCTGACAAAGGGTCTGGTAATTCCCCAGGAATCTGACCTTGAAGACCAGTGGAATTTGATTACAGGACTTCCAGAGGACTGGGGAAAACAGAGACTCCAGTCTTGGAGGGCACAAAATATTGTATGCACCAAGACCCAGGAGAACGGAACAGTAACACCACTAAGACTGAACCAGATCTACCTGCTAGTGCCGGAGGGTCTTCTGTGGAGGCATGAGTCAGTAAGGGCCCACCACAGGGATGGGGGCGCTAGCAGCAACAGCCCTGGAAGGTGGCCCTTGGCATAAGTCCTCTTGGAGATCACCATTATTTCTACCATGGAGCCCACAGACCCAAGGACTGGTTTGCCACAGGACAAAAATAATACCAGGGAGAGAGCACAACCCCACCCATCATAAAATAATTGGATTTTAAAGCTTTACTGAGCAAGGCCCTGCCACCAGAGCAAGACCCAGTTTTTCCCACTGCCATCCCCTCCCATCAGGAAGCTTACACAAGCCTCAGCCTCCTCCATCAGAAGGCAGACAGAAGAAGACAGAAGAAGTACAATCCCATAGTGACTAAAACAAAACTACATTACAGAAAGTTAACCAGCATGAAAAAGCAGAAAGTTAAGTACCAGATGAACGGGCAAGATAAACCCCCAGAAAAACAATTAAGTGGAGATAGGCAACCTTCCAGAAAAAGAATTGAGAATAGTGATAGTGAAGATGATTCAGGATCTCAGAAAAAGAATGGAGACAAAGATTGAGAAGATGCAAGAAATGTTTACCAAAGACCTAGAAGAACTAAAGAACAAACAAACAGAGATGAACAATACACCAGAAGAAATCCATAGCAGAATAACTGAGGCAGAAGAACAGATCAATGACCTGGAAGACAGAATTGTGGAAAACACTGCCATAGAACAGAATACAGAAAAAATAATAAAAAGAAACGAAGACAGCCTAAGAGACCTCTGGGACAACATTAAACATACCAACAATTGCATTGTACATGTCCCAGAAGGAGAGAGGGAGAAAGGACCTGAGAAAATAGGTCCTGAGAAAATTTGAAGAAAACTTCCCTAACAAGGGAAAAGAAACAGCCGACCAAGTCCAGGAAGCACAGAGAGTCCCAAGCAGGATAAACCCAAGGAGGAACACACTGAGACGCATAGAAACAAAATGACAAATACTAAAGAAAGAAATAAAATATTAAAAACAAGGGGAAAATGACACGTAACATACAAGAGAACTTCCATCAGCCTATCAGCTGATTCCTCAAGGGAAACTCTACAAGCCAGAAGGGAACTCATGATGTATTTGAAGTGATGAAAGGGAAGAATCCATAACCAAGAATATCCTACCTGGCAAGACTCTCCTTCAGATATGATGGAGAAATCAAAACCTGTCCAGACAAGCAAGAGTTAAAAGAATTCAGCACCACCAAACCAGCATTACAACAAACGCTAAAGCAACTATTCTAGGCAGAAAACACAAGAGAAGGAAAGGACCCTATCTATACAAAATACACCCAAGACAATTAAGAAAATGGTAATAGGACCATACACATCAATAGTTACCTTAAATGTAAATGGACTAAATGCATGAACTAAAAGGCAGAGACTGGCTGAGCAAATGAAAACATGTGCATACTGTACTTCCACTTTACCACATCACTCTGCTTGACCCAAATTGTATGCTCCCCAAACCTGCTCCCCAAATTGTATGTAATTATTTTATATTGTTAGGTTAATCATGTTCCCAATATGTTGACAATTGTAATTCTCTCTTTTTTGGGGGGTCTAGTTATTGATTGTGAAAACTGATAAACATCTTTTACTATTATGATTGTGATTATATAACTATAACTTACTTAATACCACTGTTTCATGATTTTGGGTAACAGAAACATAATAAAATTCTATTATCATCAAAACTATCATTTAATAGAAAAACGCATAATCACTTTTCAAAATTCAGATGTGTATCAGAATTATCTTGGAATTTTTTTAAAAATACAGATGCCCAGATATTGCTGTTTCTTTTCTTTTTTTTTTTTTGGCCAGAGCTCAAGATATGTTTCTAATGAGCAGCCCTATTTAAAAACAACTGGACTATATGAGGATCTCTTTAACTTTTTCTATTTCATATCCAGTGCTCCCATTTCATCTAGTCTATTTTTCCCATTTCTCCATCTGTCCTTTTTCTTTTTTGATGTTCTTTCTCAAGCTTCTATCAAGAACACTACAGAAGTATTCTCATACATATATATAAGTAAAATGTAGAATACATGTATTTTAGAAAACTAAAATGAATTTTTGCCTAACAAAAAAAGGTATGACAGTTTAATTCCAACTGACTTAGTATGAATAGATGGCTAGATTTCTAATTTAAAAAAATAGATATTCAACAAACAACAAAGGTTTCCTGTATAGCACAGGAAACTGTACTCAATGTTTTATAGTAACTTTTAACGGAAAATAATTTCAAAAATAATATATATATAACTGAATCACACACACACAAAAGAATGCTACTTTTCTAAATTTAGTAATGTTTATGTTTGTCAGCTTTTCTAAATGTCCTATGGGTATCTAATAACAACGTATAAGATACAACTTTTAAATATATTTGTGTACATGAGATTAAAAAAACTAAATAGAAATCTATTATATTCAAATTACTAATGACATATTTCAATATGCTCCTGTTCTTCTTTTTCGGCACTTGATAAAATATTCTCAGAGAAACGCCAGTATGCCTCACTATGATTATGTATTTTTTCTCTCCCTCATATCTCTTCGGGGTTGAGCCTTATTTAGGTGTCTAATGGTTTATGATGTCTATCTTTTGAACAGTAACTTTTATCATAAAAAATATTCATCTTTGTTCCAATTAAAATAAAGAAATTAACTTTAAAAAAAGCAGAAACCTCGTATCAACAACCTAACTTTACACCTTGTGCAGGCTAAGTCACTTCAGTCATGCCCGACTCTTTGTGACCCTATGGATTGTAGCCCACCAGGCTCCTCTGTCCTTGGGATTTCCCAGGCAAGAACACTGGATTGGGTTGCCATTCCCTTCTCCAGGAACTTTATGCTTTAAGGAACTAGAAACAGAAGAACAAACCAAAAACTATTAGAAAAATGTAAATAAAGACTAAAGCAGATTTTTCAAAAATACAGTATATTAAGAAAAATACGGTATATGTAAAACTGAATTACCCTGGTGTACACTTGAAACTAACCCAACACTGTTAATCAGCTATATAGCAATATAAAATAAAAATTGAGTAAGTGAAAATAAAAAACAAAAAATACAGTGTAGAACAATACAAAAAAATAGTAATAAAACCAAGATCAACAAAACTGAAAAAAACTAACGAGACTGAGGAAGAAAAATAAGTGAGATAAGTAAGTCAACAAGGGGACATTTTAACTGATGACACAGAAATGTAAGGGCTCCTGGATAGCTCATGCGGTAAGAATCCTCTGCCTGCAACACAGGAGGCACAGGAGACTCGGCTTCCATCCCCAGGTGGGGAAGAGCCCCTGGAGGAGGAAGCGGCAACCCACTCCAGTGTTCTTGGCTAGAAAACCCCACGGACAGAGGAGCCTGGCGGGCTACAGTCCAAGGGGTTGCAAAGAGTTAGACATGACTGGGCATTATGTTCATAAAGAGAATGCCATAAACAATTATACACCAAGGTCTAGTTAACCTATATGAAAGAAACAAACTCCTAGAAGCACATAACCTATAATGACTGAATATTGAAAAAATAGAAAAACGGAAGAGACCTATACTACTCATCAAAAACCTTGCAACAGAGACCAGCCCAGGAACATACAGTTTCACTGGTGATTTTTAACAAATATTTAAAGACATAGAGAATACTTCCAGACTCATACTATGAGGCTAACATTAACCAGATACTAAAATCAGACAAAAATAATACAAGAAAGGTACAGACTAATATTCCTGATTCAAAATTTCTCAACAAAATACTAGCAAACAGAATTTAATAACACAGTAAACAGATTATATATAATGACCAAGTAAGATTTATTCCTGAAATATAAGGCTGGTTCAACAAACAAAAACCATTCAATACTCCTACACTAACAAAATAGAGAAAAAACACAAGATCATTTGAACTGATGCAGAAAAAAATATGTGATAAACTTCAATAATCTTTCAGGATAAAAACACTCAATAAACTAGGAACAGAAAGAAGCGACTGGAATTTCTCTGGTGGTCCAATGGTTAAGAATCCCCCTTCCGAGAACGTGAGGGTGGGATGTTTTGAAAGAACAGCATGTATACCATCTATGGTGAAACAAACCACCAGCCCAGGTGGGATGCATGAGTCAAGTGCTCGGGCCTGGAGCACTGGGAGGACCCTGAGGAGTCGGGTGGAGAGGGAGGTGGGAGGGGGGATCGGGATGGGGAATACGTGTAACTCTATGGCTGATTCATGTCAATGTATGACAAAACCCACTGAAATGTTGTGAAGTGATTGGCCTCCAACTAATAAAATAATATTTAAAAAAAAAAAAACCTAGATTATAAATTACAACTCCTTGAAGACATATGGTTTATACACTAAAATTTAACATTGGAAAAAAAAAAAAAAAAAAGAATCCCCCTTCCAACGCAGGCGATGTAGGTTCAATCCCTCGTGGAAAAAGATCAAGACCCCACATGCCCACTACTGAGCCTATGCACCACAACTAAGACTCAAGGCAGTAACAGATAAGTTAATATACAGAAATCCAAACAATTCAACAACAACAAAAATCCTAATTTAAGAAGGGGCAACCAATGTTCATCGCAGCACTGTTTACAATAGCCAGGACATGGAAGCAACCTAGATGCCCATCAGCAGACGAATGAATAAGGAAGCTGTGATACATATACACCATGGAATATTACTCAGTCATTCAAAAGAATACATTTGAATCAGTTCTAATGAGGTGGATGAAACTGGAGCCTATTACACAGAGTGAAGTAAGCCAGAAAGAAAAACACAAATTCAGTATACTAATGCATATATATGGAATTTACAAAGATGGTAACAATAATCCTATATGCAAGACAGAAAAAGAAACACAGATGTACAGAACAGACTTTTGGACTCTACGGGAGACGGCGAGGGTGGGATGATCCGAGAGAAGAGCACTGAAACATGCATATTATCAACTGTGAAACATGGGATGGGGAGGGAGGTGGGAGGAGGGTTCAGGATGGGGAACACATGTAAATCCATGGCTGATTCATGTCAGTGTATGGCAAAAACCACTACAATACTGTAACGTAATTAGCCTCCAACTAATATAAAAAAAAGAAAAAAAAAAATAAGGGGTAAAAAATTTGAATAACCATTTCTCCAAAGAAGGTACAGAAATAGCCAATAAGCACATGAAAAGATATTCCCCAATCCCTGGAGAGAAATTCAAATCAAAACCACAATGACATACTAACTCACACCCACCAGGATGGCTACTGAAGAAAATAACAAATGTTTGGTAAAGCCTGGAGAAACTGAAACAGCTGCACATTGCTGGTATCCATGTTAAACAGTGCAGCCACCATGGAAAAAAGAATGACAGCTCTCAAAAAGATGGAAAACAGAACAGTCACGCAAGCATAAGTGTTCAGTCGCTTCAGTCGTGTCTGACTGTTTGGACCATAGTCTGCCACGCTCCTCTTTCTATGGGATTCTCCAGGCAAGAATACTGGACTAGGTTGCCATGCCCTCCTCCAGGGTACCTTCCCAACCCAAGGATCAGACCCACATCTCCTATGTCTTAAGCAAGTTCTGTACATACTTGAACTGTCAGGCTGAGTTTGGTTCTACCTTCTAAGTCGTGTCCAACTCTTGTGACCCCATGGACTATAGCCCGCCAGGCTCCTCTGTCCATGGGATTCTCCAGGCAAGAATACTGGAGTGGGTTGCCATTTCCTCCTCCAGGGATCTTCCTGACCCAGGAATCGAATGCAGGTCTCCTGCATTGCAGGCAGATGATTTACGGACTGAGCTATGAGGGAACTGTCATATACTTGAGCAGTTCTATTTCTGGGTATATACACAAAAGATTGAAAAGTACAGCTTTGAAGAGATGATTATACACCTATGTTCACAGAAGTATTCACAATATTCAAAAGCTGGAAGCAACTCAAGTGTTCACTGATAAGTGAATGGATAAATAAAATGTACACACATGTAATAGAGTATTATTCACTCATTAAAAGAAAGGAACTTCTGACACATGTGACAATATGAATGAACCTTGAAGATATGATGCTAAGAGGAGTAACCCAGTCACAGAACGACAGTGCATGATTGTCTTTTGAAGTACTTAAACTAGTCAGATTTAAAGACAGAAAACGGAATGGCTGCTGCCCAACGGTAGGGGAAGGAGGGGTTGGTGGCTATAATTTAACGGGTACAGAGTTCCAGCTGCACGAGGTAAAAGAGTTCTGAAGACACTGACATTGCACAGATATGTGGATGTAATTAATACCTTCAACTCTACACTTTTAAATAGTTAAGACAGCAAATTTTCTATGTATTTAACATTAACACAATTTTTTAAAAATTTAAGTATACAAAAACATCACGAAGTCTAATCACAAACAACTTTGTTTCAACAGCATATATTCAACATCATCAATTAGTTGTCTGACTAATACATATCTGACTACATATACTCAAATATATTTGCTTATTTGTATCTTGTTGAATTCTAAACAATACTTGATCAAGTAGACTTCTCTAAACATTGATAACTTGATATGGCACTGTAATCCACCCAAAACTCATAAACGGTATAGTTAGTTATAAAAAATCACCTTATACAGATTTAAAAATCATCATTTAACAGTCTGCACAACACACAATGCCTTTTATATATTTCAGTGATGGGAAAGCCCAAAGTCTTATCATTTATTTCCAAGAAAGGAGAGTAACACAGAGAATGAGACCCAAGCAGAGTATATAGGTAACCATGTCATAAAGAGGTATTAACTGAAAATAAAACAAAATTCCTCCTACTCCACTGGACATCATCAAAAAACACTACAAACAGTACTACAGGAAACACAAATAATTCCTCAAGTACAGAAGAGAAAACACTGTTTATTCATGTCACTCAGGGTTCAGGAAGGGTTCATTGGCCTGTTGCCACCACCAATCGTACAAGGACTGGAGAACCACTTTCCCTTTTCCCAAATCTCAATTTATTTCCTGTGGAATAATATGCGAGTTGGTTTGAAATCATTTTTCATTTGTTCTTCAGAACATGCACAAACATCACGGCTGAACCTTAGGTTTTCAGGCCCAGATAATTTAAAATACTGAGAAACAACCAATTTTTCACTTATATGGAAAACAAATAGCCAATGCAACTGCTGGAATTACTTTCAAATGGTGTTCAAGTCAGGTCCCATTTATATGGACTTAATTAGGTATATTAAATTCCTAATGACACCACCAACTAAAAGGATGCTAAAATAAAAATCCCAGTAAATATTCAAAATAAAAACAAATCTTCTCACGCTTGCTTAATATCTTCTGAAACACAGAATTAAAGATTAAAACACTGCAATAATTGTTTAATTGACAATTTACTTTATTCATCCACCATAAAAAGCTATGTATTTCCCACTTTACATGTAATATAAAGCACCGTGTAAGCAATATAATCCTACGGACTACTAGACCTAAGCAAATATTCCTACATAGCTAAACATTATTGTAAACAGAATGTTGGCAGTTATTTCTTCTTAATGAATCCATTTTCCATTTTCCTTTCGAAATAATCTGACTCAAGTTCACATGCTGCACTTCGAAGACAAACACTCCAAATGTCAAAAAGAATAAATCATAGTGACTCACTGCTTCCCAGACAAATGAGCAGATTATGATTACTAGATGTGTTCAGGCTTCCAAGGGCTTTCTCGTTCAGAGACATGCATATAAATAGGTACACAGGGTAATAATAATCACATTTCACACACTGAAAGACTCAACTCCAGTAACCGGTGGTGCAAACCCTGAGGACAAGGTGAGCAACTCAAGAAAATCAGAGTAAAACTACTAATACCATAATTTAATATTAAAGAAATCCAGAAAATACACATCATTACTGTTCCTATGACAGAAGGGCATTTGTTTTTTAACTTCAGAAAAAGGAAAAGTTCCTATATAAAAATTTAGAACAGGAACACCTCAATGACGGCCCTGAAGCACCGAAAATGAGTATATGTCCAGAAAACAAGCTAAAACGTAATTGTGCAGAATTATTTTCTGGACAATTAGAAGTTTATCTTCTTTCCCTAACCTTTTATTTAAATATCAAACTTTTCATCTTTATACTTAAAGAATATTCAAAGTTATCTATAATGGAAAGCACTCATCAGTGTGACTGCATTACGATTTTTCTAAGGATACTAAATGAAAATTCCCTCCAAGTTATTTTTAGATCATCACTGAGCTGGCTAAATAAACATCAGCCCTGCCATGCAATGTGACTCCCCAGCACTTACTCTGCTGATAATAAACAGACACCATGCACGCACTATCACATGAGACAGGTTTCGAAAACAGCTGAGTCACCTCCTAACGGTCCTCCTGCTCCCAGTACCTCAGTGGAACACCACAACACTGGCTGCTTCTCTTATTTGCACTAGTAAATAACAATTCCCTTATACTTCAATAATATCAAGCAGTTAATGACAAAACTCACTTCAGGAATCACATAGCTCTAGCCCCACCCCAATGAACACACCAAGCATTTCTGACAACAGTGATAGAAAAACAAAGAAAAGCAAAAATAGGAAGCTAATTAGGTTGGCAAACTTCATCTCAATTAGGCCAGTCTACTCTGGAGAAAAACGTATCACTCCAGTTAAAACAGAGTGCACTTAACCACTGCACTATTCACAGAGCTTCTGCTTTTTTTGTGACACAATGAAAAGGAGAGAGGTGAAAGGCAAAGGAGAAAAGTAAAGACATACCCATCTGAATGCTGAGTTCCAAAGAATACCAAGGAGAGATAAGAAAGCCTTCCTCAAGTGATCAATGCAAAGAAATAGAGGAAAACAATAGAATGGGAAAGACAAGAGAGCTTGACAAGAAAATTAGCGATACCAAGGGAACATTTCATGCAAAGATGGGCACAATAAAGGACAGAAACAGTATGGACTTAACAGAAGCAGAAGATACTAAGGAGAGGTGGCAAGAATATACAGAAGAACTATACAAAAAAGATCTTTATGACCCAGATAACCACGATGGGTGTAATCACTCACATAGAGCCAGACATCCTGGAATGTAAAGTCAAGAGGGCCTTAGGAAGCATCACTACCAACAAAGCTAGTGGAGGTGATGGAATTCCAGTTAAGCAATTTCAAATCCTAGAGGATGATGCTGTCAAAGTGCTGCACTCAATATGCCAACAAATTTGGATAACTCAGCAATGGCCACAAGACTGGAAAGGGTCAGTTTTCATTCCAATCCCAAAGAAAGGCAATGCCAAAGAATGTTCAGACTACCATACAATTGCACTCATCTCACATGCTAGCAAAATAATGTTGAAAATTCTCCAAGCCAGGCTTCAATAGTACATGAACCGTGAACTTCCAGATGTTCAAGCTGGATTGAGAAAAGACAGAGGAACCAGAGATCAAACTGCCAACATCTCCTAGATCATTGAAAAAGAGAGTGTCAGAAAAACCTCTACTTCTGCTTTAATGACTATGCCAAAGCCTTTGACTCTGCCAAAGCTTTTGACTGTGTGGATCACAACGAACTGTGGAAAATTCTGAAAGAGATGGGAATAGCAGACGACCTGGCCTGCCTCTTGAGAAATCCATATGCAAGTAAGGAAGCAAAAGTTAGAAGTGGACATGGAACAACAGACTGGTTCCAAATTGGGAAAGGAGTATGTCAAGGCTGTACATTATCACCCTGCTTATTTAACTCACATGCAGAGTACATCATGTGAAATGCCGGGCTGGATGAAGCACAAGCTGGAATCAAGATTGCAGGGAGAAATATCAATAACCTCAGATATGCAGATGACACCACCCTTATGGCAGAAAGCAAAGAAGAACCAAAGAGTCTCTCGATGAAAGTGAAAGAGGAGAGTGAAAAAGTTGGCTTAAAACTCAACATTCAGAAAACTGCTGCTGCTGCTAAGTCACTTCAGTCGTGTCTGACTCTATGTGACCCCATAAATGGAAGCCCCCATCCCTGGGATTCTCCAGGCAAGATCATGGTATTTGGTCCCATAACTTCATGGCAAATAAATGGGGAAACAATAGAAACAGTGAGAGACTTTATTTTTTCGGACTCCAAAATCACTGCAGATGGTGACTGCAGCCATGAAATTAAAAGACGCTTCCTCCTTGGAAGAAAAGTTATGACCAACCTAGACAGCATATTAAAAAGCAGAGACATTACTTTGCCAACAAAGATCTGTCTAGTCAAAGCTATGGTTTCTCCAGTAGTCATGTATGGATGTGAGAGTTGGACTATAAAAAATGTTGAGCGCCAAAGAATTGATGCTTTTGAACTGTGGTGCTGGAGAAGACTCTTGAGAGTCCCTTGGACTGCAAGGAGATCCAACCAGTCCATCCTAAAGGAAATCAGTCCTGAATAATTCATTGGAAGGACTGATGCTGAAGATGAAACTCCAATCCTTTGGCTACCTGATGCGAAGAACCGACTCATTGGAAAAGACCCTGATGGTGGGAAAGACTGAAGGCAGGAGGAGTAGGGGATGACACAGGATGAGATGGTTGGATGGCATCACTGACGCGATGGACATGAGACTCCAGGAATTGGTGATGGACAAGGAAGACTGACGTACTGCAGTTCATGAGGTACCAAAGAATCAGACACAACTGAGTAACTGAACTGAACTTGATCAACACAATCCCCCTGGGTTTTCTTCCAACAGTGAAAATGAAAGTCACTCAGTTGTGTCTGACTCCTTGCGACCCCCTGGACTATACAGTCCATGGAATTCTCCAGGCCAGAATACTAGAGTGGCTAGCCTTTCCCTCCTCCAGGTGATCTTTCAACCCAGGGATTGAACCCAGGTCTCCTGCATTGCAGGCAGATTCTTTACCAGATGAGCCACAAGGGAAACCCAAGAATACCGGCATGGGTAGCCTATTCCTGCTCCAGGGGATCTTCCCAACCCAGGAATTAAACCGGGGTCTCATGCACTGCAGGTGGCCTCTTTACCAACTAAGCCACCAGGGAAGCCCCAAGGGACGCCCTTTCTTCCCAAAGTATCCCTGAATGACACAGTCTATGTTCTTGACTTCAAACAAGGCCTCTTGACTTCAAACAACAAGGCCTCCAATAAAAACTGCTTTAGATTTTCTTTTTTTGATGATGTTAGTTAACTAGCAGTATCATCAGTGAAAGACACTGAACACATTAAAAACTTTTTTTGGAATGAAAAAAAAAAACAGTTCAACAATTTTTTTTCCCCAGCATCGACAGAAGTCCTAAAGATAAAGTCAAAAAGACATGGTTCCTGTGTTTAAGGAACTGATAACTTACCTAACAACTGTAACAGAATACAGCAAGTGCTTTAAACAGTGTGAACAATATGGCAAGAAGGAAAGCAAAAACTAATTCTTCCTGGGAGAAGATTTCCAGAGAAACTCCACAGGTCAGAGTTCAACAAGGGATGGGGAAGCAGGAGGGTAAGTTGGCCACACGAGGAGAGGAGCACCATGTGTAAGCAAAGCAAAGAGTACAATAGAAGCAGGAAAACCTGGAAAATGAAAAAGCCAGGAAAAGTCTGCTGAAGTCTGAAAAGGTCAGTGATGCCAGCACCTAGGAGCGGGTGAGCCTTTGGGGCCAGAGAATTAGATTAGGGATGAACTGCTGAGCTATAAAGGTATGTCAGGATAAGAAACGACTTTAACTTAAAAGGAATCCAGGATATGTTAAACACGGAAGCAATATCATTAGTTTCGTGAAAAGAACTGCCATGATAATAAGGAGTACTAGAGAAAGGGATCTGTGTCAGGGTTACTAGTTAGGGAACACTAATAGTCCAGGCACAAGCTGATAAGGACCTAGTCTACCGTGATAGATCTAGACAAAGGAGGCCTATTTTAAAATAACTGGTATACTCTCCTCAAGACTTTCTCAGAAACTACACATGAGCAGTAAGGAAGCACTGAAGAGCCAAGACTGAGGCCCAGTCTGCCTCGCAGACGTCAGCTCAGCTCCCCCTGCTCTCCTGCCATGTTATTAGCCTTATTTATTTCACTCAAACATATCAGGTATTTTCCTCTTAATGTCTTTGCATTAGCTGTTTTCTCTGATTTTGCTGAAAATGTGATTGATTCAACTGTATCATACTGAGTTTTAATTATCAAAGAAAACCCCAAGTATAAATGCATACAGAGTAATCAGACATGTATTGATCATACTTGTGACTAGCAACATAAAACAAACTCCTTGCAATGGCAGTGGATGAGATCGCTAAGGGTACAGGACTAAATATCAAAAAACCATTTGAAACAAATATGTTTGATACAGGCAAGATGAAAATAAATCTTTAAAGCAGGAAGATATAGTTTCCGAAGGATTAAACGCAAACTCTCTTTATTCGGAGTCTGTTCACTATAAACCACAGATTTACTTTAATTACACAAAACCGCTATGAAGTAAATCATTTTAAAAATGAGAAAACATGCTCTGAGGAAATAAAGTAACTTGCCATAAGTCACATACAGAAGGGCTAATGCAGAATGTGAATCTCAATCTGCTGAATCTTAATCTCAATAAAATAGAAGGAAACCAATGCAAGAGGTGAAACAAAATATTGTTTAATGTAATAATCAGGATAAAGACAAAAGTCGCTGTTGTTCAGTTGCTCAGTAGTGTCTGACTCTACGATCCCATGGACTGCAATGTGCCAGGTTTCCCTATCCTTCATTATCTCCCAAAGTTTCCACAAACTCATGTCCACTGAATTGGCGATGCTACCCAACCATCTCATCCTCAACTAAAAAGAGAGTAGCCATATCATCCAGTAGGGCTGACTTCGACCTGAATGAGAGCCCAGAACTTTTATAAAGTAGAAAAGAGGGGAAGAGATGGCAGGCCTGGAACGCCGTCCCAGGAAGGCATCCAATGCGCTTGAGAACAAAGATGTGAATTTCCAGAAAAGAAACTGTGGTAAATTCTTAAAGAGATGGGAATACCAGACCACCTGACCTGCCTCCTGAGAAACCTATATGCAGATCAAGAAGCAACATTTAGAAACAGACATGGAACAATGGACTCATTCAAAATTGTGAAAGGAATACATCAGGCCTGTGTATCATAACCCTGCTTGTTTAACTTTTATGCAGATTACATCATTCAAAATGCCGAACTGGATGAAGCACAAGCGGGAATCACGACTGCCGGGAGAAATATCATTAACCTCAAATATGCAGATGACACCATCCTTATGGCTGAAAGTGAAGAGAAATAAAAGAACCTCTTGATTAAAGTGAATAAGGAGAGTGAAAAAGTTGGCTTAAAACTCAACATTCAAAAAATGAAGATCATGGCATCTGGTACCATCACTTCATGGCGAATAAATGGGGAAACAATGGAAACCGTGACAGACTTTATTTTCTTGCACTCCAAAATCACTGTGGATGGTGACTGCAGCCATGAAATCAAGATGCCTACTCCCTGCAAAAAAGCTATGACAAACCTAGACAGCACATTAAAAAGCAGAGACATTACTTTACCTACAAAGGTCCAAACAGTCAAAGCTATGGTTTTTCAGATAGTCATGTACGGAGGTGAGAGTTGGCTCATAAAAAAGGCTGAGCACTGAAGAACTAATGCTTTGAACTGTGGTGTTGGAGAAGACTCTTGAGAGTCCCTCAGACTGCGAGGAGATCCAACCAGTCCACCCTAAAAGGAAATCAATCCTGAATATTCATTGGAAGGACTGATGCTGAACCTGAAGCTCTAATACTTTGGACACCTGATGCGAAGAAGTGACTAATTGAAAAAGACCCTGATGCTGGGAAAGACTGAAGGCAGGAGGAGAAGAGGACGACAGAGGATGAGATAGCTGGATGGCGTCACCAACTCAATGGACATTTGAGCAAGTTCTGGGAGATGGTGAAGGACAGGGATGCCTGGTATGCTGCAGTTCACGTGGTTACAAAGAGTTGGACACGACAGAGCAACTGAACTGAACTGATGATCTAGTAATCCCCTTCCTGGGTACATATCTGGAGAAATTTAAATTTGAAAAGATACATGGCACCTCAATATTCACTCACTGCAGCACTATTGAAAATAGCCAAGACATGAAAGCAACTCTAGGGCCTATCAACAGATGATTGGATTAAGAGGCTGTGAGACAGATATAGATATAGGTATAGGTATAGATATAGATGGCTAAACTTCCCTGGTGGCTCAGACGGTAAAGCATCTGCCTACAATGTGGGAGACCCAGGTTCGATCCCTGAGTCGGGAAGATTCTCTGGAGAAGGAAATGGCAATCCACTCTAGTACTCTTGCCTGGAAAACCCCATGGACGGAGAAGCGTGGTAGGCTACAGTCCATGGGGTTGCAAAGAGTCGGGACACGACTGAGCAACTTCACTCACTCACTCATAGATATACTCACTCAGACATAAAAGAAATGAAATAATGCCATTTGCAGCAATATGGATGGACCTAGAGATTACCATACTAAGTGACATAAGTCAGAAAGAGAAAGACAATACCATATGATATTACTTACATGTGGAATCTAAAATATTACACAAATGAACTTAATTACAACACAGAAACACTCACAGACACAGAAAACAAATCTATGCTTATCAAAGGGGGAAGGGGGTGGACAATGGCTAAATTAGCAGTTTGGGATTAGCAGGTACAAACTACTACATATAAAGCAGATAAAGAACAAGGATCTACTGTATAGTTCAGGGAACTATACTCAGTATCCTATAATAAACCATAATGGAAAAGAATATAAATATACATATATATTTATATAGAGAGACATTGGCTTCCCTGGTGGCTCAGCGGTAAAGAATCTGCTTGCCAATGCAAGAGCCGCAGGAGACACAGGTTCAATCCCTGGGTCGGGAAGATCCCCTGGAGAAGGATATGGCAACCCACTCCAGTGTTCTTGCCTGGAAAACCCCATGGACAGAGGAGCCTGGCGGGCTACTGGCACGGGCTCACAGTCAGACACGACTGAGCGACAGCACACAGCACTTACTCATACATACATACATCATATATACACACACAGAAACAGATAACTGAATCATTTTAATGCACATCAGGAACTAATAAAATAATCAACTATTAATCAACTATACTTCCATAAAACTTTTAAAATTTAAAAAGATATTTGGGTCTATTGCTAAACATGCCACACTGGAAAATTAACTATGAGGAACATATGTCTTTAGGAATTATGAAATGTATTCATAAATTTTCCAGTAACAGATGATTGATAATTGTTTAATGCTACAATAAGGGAACACAACTCTAAATGCAAGGCAAGATGGATATGTATTTTCAGTTTAAAAACTTATGAGGAATACATTTTGCTGAAAAAAAGAAAGCAATTTTGTTGTAAAGAGGCGATGATTGTTTCAGAATTGGAAAGAGTAAATAAAGGACAAGAAGATTTATGGAAAAGAATTCTTTGGAAAAAAAAAAAGGAGCTTTATGTGTGGTCAAGCTGGCTGAATATTACAAGGCCTCTAAGAATAAGCTTTAAAATCAGTGGTATACTTATATAAAACTAAAACCTAATTTACTTTCATTTTCATTTCCTAAAAGAACAGTCTTTTTGGAATTATTGGTTTGCTCCTGAGAAAAGATTGTGAAAGTCTTTTAACTTATCTTTAATTAACCTCCTTAGAAACAAAAATTTGTAGTTTACCAAAATTATTTTGTTTCATGCTAACCAAGTCTTTGCTTATTAAAGAAAATTAAATCTTCTCAATATTAAAAGAGCTAAGTTTCCCTTACAACTATGTAACCTTTTGTATTTGCCTTTGAAATCTTTTATTATTACTTTAGTCAAATAGATAATTAAGTATCATTTCATAGTGATCTGTGGTCCTGCTTGACCTAATGTCTAAAACCTTTGGCATGCCACAACTAAGACCTGGCACAGTCAAGTGAATTAACAAATGAGAATATTTTTTTAAAACCTACTGATATGTTTAAAACACTTCTCAAAAATCACAAAAGTCTTCATTTAGAAATGAAGTCTTTCATTGTGTGTTTCTTTACTTGAACCAGCTTTAGGCTCTCCCAGAATACCACTGGAGAATCTAAAAGGATTTGTCTCTCAGCTGGTATTATGTTGAATGAATTGGTCTTATTTGATATATTAAATAAGCTGATCACATAAATTGATATATATTGACAAATTATATAGGAGGCTTGTCATATAAGAAGGACTAGTGAATCTTTTTACCTTATTTGTAAAGGTGTATATTAATACAAGTATTCAAAACTGGATTAAATTTCTGAATTCTAAGATGAACTGATACAATGTTGTCAGTTTTTAAATGTGTATCACAGAAATAAGCAATTTCATTCTTAATCTCATTATAATGAACTCTCATCAGACCTTTAATATGGTTTTTTCAAGTCTTTGCAATTTCTAGGCAGTTATTGGTTTATTCTAATGCTTTTGGAAACATTTCATCTTTAAAGAGAGAAAGGACTCTGACAGGTATTCAGGAATACAGTTTTTTGATAACTCTAATATCATAAGATTGAACAGGGTAAGGATTTCTAAAACTCTAATTTAAAGCCGACCGCTTTCATGTTTTGTTTTCCCCATATAAAGGGTCTTTTTTATTTTTACTCTTCTCCTTTAGGCGATCTATAATTTATTTACAGCAATTTGATCAAGTGTATCCTCACAACAAAGGTTGAAGAATGTATCTTTTTCTCCCTATTTGGTTCCCCCCTAAAGTCTGTCCTGTTTTTCATTACAACATATATATTTGCAGAGATTTTAGGAGAGTCTATTCTCCTTGTAACAGGATGCCTGAAGCACCTAAGTCCCGCTTCTTTTGATCCACAACGGATAAAGGGAGACACAGTTCCAAGTTGTAAAGGTCTAATTGCTTCCATTAAAAATAACTATTCTTGGTAGAGAACTCATTTCACAGCCCAATTACAGGAGAAAAAAAAGTGTCACACTTTACAAGCTGGAGACCATGATCATGGAAAAGACGCCACCAAGAGGACTCTGCAGCCTCACAAGGAGGACTGCTGTCAGGTACCGTGGACTGATCTTCACACTGCCACAGTGCAGGGAGCAGAATCCTGGATCCATGGATAGCACCAGAGGAAGACCCCAAACCCCGAATCATGGTAACGGAAAAGACGCCTCCAAGAGGACTCTGCAGCCTCACAAGGAGGACTGCAGTCAGATACCGTGGACTGATCTTCACACTGCCACAGTGCAGGGAGCAGAATCCTGGATCCATGGATAGCACCAGAGAAAGACTCCAAACCCTGAATCGACCTGCACACCATCTGACAACCTGAACAGAAAGCTCACTAGGGCTTGAAGCAGATGACATCTGAGGGTGACAGCTTTCCCAAGAAGTCCAAACTAGGCCTATACAGCTTTCTTTCAATACTACCTCCTAACCTGTTTTTCTCCCCCCCATTCCATGGAATGACTATGCCCTCGTCCCAATTTCCCAATCCCCTGCAAATGGCAGAACCTCTCTGATTGCTGGATTTGCCACCAGAAACCTCAGTCCCTCCAAGATAGCAAAGGCTCTGTGGTTTACCCTCTAAGTGATTTCACTGGGGTTCCCAAATGATTCCACGGTACCATTTCATAGTCTGGGTGCCAAACCCACCTAAACTTATTCGCTGCTTCAATTTGATCCAGTCCTGAGATGGGGGGAAAAAAATCTTTTCAATATGTATGTGAAAAGTTATATGGAGGTAACCTGTCAGGGCATAAGAACGTAATCGTTAACTGAGCCTTGGTAAGCAACGCTAAGCCTCTATACCAATGAATGAATCCACAGATTCTATCACTTATGTGGGGGCCTTGTGTACTCCCTCTGGTTACACATTCCTATCTGGAAGTTTTGGGCAAGGCTTTTATGCTTGGGCAACTCATCGTCTTGATAGCTGGAGAACACAAGGACAGCGTGCCCATGCTGTATGCACTGTCCCATTCTTCCCACGTATTGAAGAAGCCTCTCATTGGTCCACCCAATTAATTGTCTATGACTGCCCACTTTTTTATCTTTTTGTTTTTGCCCACTTTTTTAGACATAACACTTTTTGCACATTTAAACAGACTATTGTATAGTGTAACCATAATTTTTATGTGCACTGAGAAATCAAAAAATGTGTACAATTTGCTTTACTGTGATATTCATCTATTGCAGTGATCTGCAGCTGAACCTGCAGTATCTCCAAAGCATGCCTGTACATGTGAGGATGTGCATAGATTACATGCAAATACTACACCATTTTATATAAGGGAATCAAGCAGCAGAGATTTTGGTTTTTCAGGAGGGTGGACCAGTGAACAAATCCCTGCAGATACCAGGACACCACTGTGTTTTACATTTTATACCACATCTCAATCTGTACTAGCTGTTTCAAGTGCTCAAAAGCCGCAGGTGACTCGAGTGGCTATTATAGTGAAGAGTGCATATCTAGACTGTGTCCATATGGGTTGCTGATTATGTATATGGCTGTTCTGGGAGAGTGAAAAAGGGGAAAAACAGAGAATCCAAGAGCCCACAGAAACGATTTAATGACACAACAAACGAATGCTAGATATCCTCATGGTAAATGGCAGAAAGTAAAATGGAAATGTAAATTGTGTGTCAAATGCTAAAATCCTTAAAGAATGTGGAAATTTGCTCTGGAAAATTGCCAATGATAGCAATAAGGAAACCAGTATACTCAGAGGGTACACATGGGTCAAAGGCCAAGGGCCTAGCCAGAGCAATGAAGGGCCAGAGCAATGCTGAGCCCGCTTCCCAAGATAAAAAGAAAATAGAAAAACTAGGTAACATCCACTTGAAAGGATTTCTCGGGAAGTAAAGTTACTTAAATTTTCAGAGAGTAAGGAGACAGAGGGAGGGTGGGCAAGCTCACAGATAAGGTGCTCAGGAAGAAACCTGACAACGAGAACATTCCAAAAGATCCAGTGACAGGACAGCAGCAGAGATTCTACAGACACTTGAACTACTATGGAATAAAGCATATGCAGGTAGGCAAATAAGCAGCAGGAGGCAAGTCTCCTGATCCTAGGACTAACGAGCTTCTGGAGCTCAGCATGTGCTGCGCTGCGCTCACCGCTCAGTCGAGACGGACTCTGCGACCCCAAGGACTGTCACCCTCAGGCCCCTCTGCCCCTGGGGGAACTCTCCAGGCAAGACTACCAGAGCAGACAGAGCTAGCATAGCTAGTCACATAAACTGTGGAATATGTAATCTTCTCGGAGAAATAAATGGCTCAAATACAGAGCTGCCATTTTATAAAGGACAATCTTGCTTAAACCCTGTGAAATGGCCTTTACCAAATAAACCCACTTGTGCCTGGCACACAAAGACTCATGAAAAGAATGGCCTTTCTAAGAAACCCAGCTGTTAATTCAAACAGATCACACCCTAACAGCAAAGCTGATAATCTGGGGAAAAGAGGGAATTCCGTAAAACTGCTTTAAACACAGGTCTGAGCAGGGGACTTCCCTGGCGGTGCAGTGGTTAAGATCTCACTTTCCAAAGCAGGGGTGCGAGTTCAGTCCCTGGTTGGGGAGCTAAGATCCCAGGTGCCTTGCAGTAAAAAAACCAGAACATAAAATATAAGCAATATTGTAGCAAATTCAATAAAGACATTTTTTTAAATGGTCCAATCTCATTTTTTAAAAAGTTACCAAAAAATAGGTTTGAAAAGAAATCAAACGACATAAATCCTATATACCACAACCAATCTACATGGACTCTTGAGATCTTAATTACAGTATTAGTTCCAAATTTTTCTGTCGGCCATAACACTAGGAATATAGCACAGGCATTTTTCTACAGATCATTCAATTTCCTATAAGTTTTCATTTTCATAAAATTCAAGCAAGATGATACACATGAAAAATGAAAAACACTAATGCCTCCGCAGACAGATTCTCATTAGGTTTATCTTCTTACTAATCTTCAGCAAAACTGTTCATTCCTGACGTCATGGCTCATTTGATAAATGTCAAAAATGTACCAGGCCTTGTTACATAGGTATTTTAATATTATTGCTTGATGTTGTTAAATTTTGATTAATTTGACTAATTAATCCAAAGCATAGCTCTAATACATGACTTGGGAGAAATCTGAATCAAGCTTTGGCTGAAACAATACACAATCCATGCACCCATATACTAACATTGCATCCTCCACCTCCTTCTCCCATTCCTGTCTTGAAGCATAGCAATTTTTGTTTTATTCAATTTAGTTAGAAAAAATATTTCAGCTGTTGAAATAAATGTTTTATGATACTGACTACAGTAAGCATTTCAAGGTATGATTTTCAAACATTTTCATCTTGAATTCTATTAAAAGATTTACCAACAAAAAGTAACAACCATATATCACATGTCACCTTTTTTTTTTTTTTGCTGAGTATTCTAAAAAGCAGTGAATAACTGGTCAAAAGAAGAGTTGGAAGGTGGGAGAGAAGAAGTAGTAAGAGGCAAAATAAAAGGTGGTATACATAAACCAAAAATGAATCATCCATTCTAGCACTTGGACTTCTTTCCAAATACCTTATAACACAAAGAGGACTGCTTCTCTAAGAAGCAAATAACAGATGTGCTTACTAGATAGAAATTTTCCTTTCTGTGTAATGTTTGCTTGACAGTTCACACTGATGAATTCGGGAAAATTCAGATGAACCTCAGTTTCTAGACAGCATCGAGGTCATACCACAGCTTTCTGAGTGACTACTCTGGGATTTCTAAACAACTCTACCTATCAGCTTTGCCTGAGGTATGAGGTGTTTTTGTTTTCTGTTTGAAAATTTTTCCTGAGGGTAATAAATACAGTGAAAGTCAAATTAATCAAAATTTAACAACATCAAGCAATAATATTAAAATACCTATGTAACAAGGCCTGGTTTTCAGTAATGATGACAGTTATAAATTGGTATTAAAGATCTTAGGGACGTCCCTGGCGGCGCAGTGGATCAGACTCTGCCTGCCAGTGCAGGAGACACAGGCTCGAAGCCTGTCGTGTAATGGAGGGTCACACGTGCTCTGGACAACGAAGCCCACACGCAGCAAGCACTGAGCGCGGGGCCGAGAGGTCCAGCACGGCCAAGCGTAAAGTCAGTCAGTGCCCGGAAGGCAAGACTTCATTCTCTAAAATTAACTCCCAACTTTTTTCTTTATATCTATGTGACTATGCTGGATCTTAGTTGCAGTTATGTGGGATCTAGTTCCCTGACCAGGAATTGAACCCACACCCCCTGCATTGGGCGCATGGAGTCTTAGCCCCTGGACCACCAGGGAAGTCCCTAATTCCCAACTTTCAAAAAATGTTAAATATTCCAAAGCTACTGGAATACAGAAAATGGACATTTATTAAGCATCCAGCATTTACTTGCCAGGGCCTTTGCATCTGTTATTTGACTTAATCCTCACACCATTCTGTGATGTAGGTATTGTTATATATCCACTCAATGGATGCCAAAATTCCACTTGGAGGGGGGTTTAACATATCCAAGATCATGTAATTAATATCTGGCAGAACTGGGATTCACAGTCAAGTCTCTTTTTAAAAAAAAAAACAAACTTCACTCTCTAAAAGGCAACCTGTATACTGCAGCAAAACCCACTGCAGTATTCTTGCCTGGGGGACAGAGAAGCCTGTCTGGCTGCAGCCCACGGGGTCACAGTCGGACACAACTGAAGAGACTCAGCACACGTCTGCAGCAAGCTAGTAATTCTTTTTCATAGTTTCTATTTTCAATGTGGGGAAGAAATTCTTTACCGCAAAATAAAAAAAGAGGACACTATGTAGCCAATCTGTTTTAAGTCAGAACCCTAGGAAACCTTTCCGGTGCCTTATCACAGTTCAATTGTTGGGCTGTGCTCAGGGCCTCTTCAAAATACTCCAAGAGAGAGATTATTCATTTCTGAATGGAAGTTCTTTGTAGCACCAGAAATGTGGCTGCTAGAAAATTAAAAAGCCTGTATTTTAAATGTTATCTAACAAAAATACTGCTTTTACTTAATTGTGGCTTTTGGACTTTTTTAAATGAATGTTTTAGGCAACTCAACCATTCATTAAGTCATAATATGTGTTTTAGTCTGCATTAGGACCATCCAATTACTCTTATTCTTTGTTACCTCAAAAATAGATATTTAATGAGCATTACTCCACACACTCTGGAGTGCACTTAAATGTCACTCATCACCCATTTCAACACAGCTGTACTTGTCAGGCCACTCTTTCTTCAATCCAACTCTAGAAATATTTACAATAAGCATAATTTTAAAATGAGACAATTTTGACAAGTAAACTAATTTATTATCATATTCTGTAAAATGAAACATTTAATACAAAAATGAGCCTTAACATCTCATATTACTTTAAATACCAGAGATACAGTATTTCTTTGTACCTAACCACCATGATTCTATATGAAAGCTTATTTGTGGATTATATTCTGATAATATACAGGCAGAAAATGAGATCATCACCTGCTCAGAAAAGGTAATAAATCCTGTATCAATACGGTACTGAACTGGCTTTTAAAAATCTAAATCCCTGCCACAATATCCATAAAAGACTTTCTGGCTTCAGAATTCAATCTTAACTCAGGATAACAGTACTATTGAGAAAAGATTCACAGACCCTTCCTCAATGTAAGCCTTTCTCAGAACAAGCTCTCAAAGCATGTAACAACAGAATACTTGGCTCTTTTTTAGTTAAGCTTGTACCTGTAAAATAAATCTCTACTGAATTACACAAAACAGTCAACAGTACTAGTGAGAAAAAAGATCCTCTGTTTACCCAAATAAACCACTACAAACAGCCACTAAATTACACTTTTAGAAAATTTTATTTAGAGCCATTTCCATCCCAAGAGGCATTCCATTCCTTACATTCAGGCATTGTATATGAGGAAATAAAAGCCTTACTGTTTTAAAAAATTTGAAAAACACTGTACTGCAGCTTTAAATCCACAAAGATTTGATATGCTGAAGCCAAAATGACCTGCTCTTACTCTGCTTGTATCAGAAGGGTCAACTATTCCAGGGGCCCCCAACCGCCAAGATCTATAATGTCTGATAATCTGAGCTGGAGTTAATGTAATATTAATAGAAATACAGCGTGCAACATGCACAATAAGTGTAAAGTGCTTGAATCATCGAGAAAACTTCCCCCACCCCAATACCAGTTCGTGAAAAAATTGTCTTCCATGAAACTGGTCCCTGGTACCAAAAAGGTTGGGGACTGCTGAATTATACCTCTCAGACAGAACTTGATTTTATCATCAAAATTAAATGGTATATATTACCAATGCAGTAAAAACTATTTCAGTACAGACTGCAATGCAAAATATATTGTCTATAAAAAGTTAACAGTCCCCTATAAATATGAGAAAGAAATAACTTCTCAATCACCAAAGCCACTGTCCCTAAGGTGAGAAATTCATTATGTTTGTATGTGGTCTAAAATATGAGGATTTCTGTTCCTTTCACTGAAAAGCACTTCCAGCAAAGAAGACCTAGGAAGTCTGTGGGTATTCCCTGTTCCACAGCTCTGTTCTCAACATTAGAATCACTTGGGCCTCATCCCAAGCAATTAAGAGAATCTCTGGGGAATGGCTCTCAGGAATCAGAAGATTCTAGAGGCAGCAAGGATTGAGAACCACTCTTTTATTTCTAAGCAGTGACATTATATGTAGCAGAAAAACACTGCACTAAGTTTACCACAACTTCTATATTCTTTACACTTACTTTAACATTTAAATTCTATGATTTTTTTGCTTCTCATAAAACACGGATGGGCTCATGTAACAGGATGGCTTTCACAATACACCTTGATCTCACAAACACTGTGTTCCCACAACAATAACTATACTATTCAAACCTTAGCTCTTCCCTACATGGCATAATAAAAACCATTCTCTGCCCAATCCCAGTCCCAGTTTCCCCAAGGCTACTGGGCTAAATGTACTGATTTGCCTAAGGAGAATTCAGTGCCTGATTGACTGAATTCCCAGATACCAAAAATATTCCATAATTTGTGCACTGATGGTTCTCTGCTTCCAAAGTTCGAATGTTCTTTCGATGAATTTGTAGGGGAGAAAGTGGTCTCCCCGTCCTATTCCTCCACCATCTTAGCTCCTCCCCTACTTCCAAAGTTAACAACGACGACAAAAGTTGTTTCAAAAAACAAAAGTTGTTTTTTTTTAAATCACATCATACTATTTCATAAAAACAGTGTTATAAGTGGTGGTTGTAGTCCCAAAACTATTCATGAAAGCCTAGTATGCATAAAACGAACCTGAGTACTACGATGAATTATGAGAAAGCTAGGAATAATAGATGCGAGAGCTGGACTATAAAGAAAGCTGAGCGCTGAAGAATTGATGCTTTTGAACTGTGGTGTTGGAGAAGACGCTTGAGAGTCCCTTGGACTGCAAGGAGATCCAACAAGTCCATCCTAAAGGAAATCAGTCCTGAATATTCACTGGAAGGACTGATGTTGAAGCTGAAACTCCAATACTTTGGCCACCTGATGCGAAGAACTGACTCATCTGAAAAGATCCTGATGCTGGGAAAGATTGAAAGTGAGAGGAGAAGGGGACGACAGAGGATGAGATGGTTGGATGGCATCACCGACTCAATGGACATGAGTTTCAGTAAGCTCCAGGAGTTGGTGATGGACAGGGAGGCATGGCGAGCTGCAGTCCATAGGGTCACAAAGAGTCAGACACGACCGGGCAACTGAACTGAACTAGGAATAATGTCAAGAGTTGGGACCTGGAGATGTGGACTCAACTCTTTACAAACAGAGCTGTTAGAGAACTGCTGCACAGAAACCACCCACCTTGGCCAGGCCCACTTGCCTGAGTTGCCTCACAACAGGAGGTGCTGACAAGGAACATGGTGCTGCCACTGAAAACTCACTGGGAGGATTCACGAAGGGTTTAAAAGAGGGAAGAGATGACCAACCTCCCAGAGTCCCTCTCACTGTAATCCATCTTGGGTGAGAGATACACGCATCACCAGGAAGGACCCTAATTCAGACTATGGGCCAATCAAGATGATTGACCACAGACAACATCTCCAATCTGCAAAACAGAGATAATCATATCTATCCATAGGCTTACTGAAATGATAAAAATAGTGGAGTAACTGAGAAATGCTCTAACCTGTAAGGTAATCTATCATTAAGACACTATCCTTAAATACATAATCTGATAAGAGGAATACACAACAAGTAACTAGTTTACACAGTTATAATTCAAGTTACATTAGGAAGGAACAGCTTTTAGTTAAAATTATTTCTAAATCTTTCCAGCAGTCAAGGTCCTCCTATACTCACTGTCCCTTATCTACAAGAGTTGCTATTTTTCAGGAGAATCTGTCCATCTGATTCCTACCTGCATTACATCTACTTTTAGAGTGTGTTACAGGAATAGCTTCTAGTACGAGATTCTCTTTCAAAGACCCTCTTCGGATGGTCATTCTTCAAGAAGCCTATATTCTTTAAGGTCTTTTGGAGCAATTCAAACTAAGCCAAACGCAAAGGCTTAATGAAGGATGCCCTTTGTATGCATCCAGCTTTTTGATAACTTTCACCTTCTCTATAAGGTGTACAAAGTTTTGTAACACACTTTTCTAATATGCATTTCAACAGTGTTTTTCCTCCTTTGGTTTCATACTTTTTAACTTCACTGCTGCTAAAGTTAAGAAACAATCGCTCAAAATCAAAGAGGAGATGGTAGAATAATGTCTTCCAGGTCCTTGATACTTATTTTCTTTGCCTGTTGGCCAGCCTCCAGTCCCTTTGCTACTTCCCTCCCTTCTTAAATGTTGCCAAATGGTTATGTAAATAAGCCAGCTGGCTTCTGAGTCATCACTTCTGTATTCAACTTTTCTAACTCCCAAAGTGAACCCTGATAAACTCTTTGAACCCTTAACAGCCCCTGGAATTTTTCAGTGTCTTTTTTAACAGGGCAGCTGGACTTTCCAATGCTTTCTCTCACTCCTGCGGGGCTTCTACTGGCAGCTGTTGGTCTCATACTAATAACCATTTCCATTGTTCTTTCCAATATGCCTGTCCTTGTGATAACTCAAAAAAAAAAAATACATTTTTCTCTAGACTTGCTACTGTTTTCTAAAAGGAGAAAAATCTCCATAAGTGTAAAATTTCGAAGTTAAAAAGAAAAGGAATAGTTAGCCTACACTGCATTTAGTGTAAAGAAGTAACTGCTGACTTGGTGATGGTTTTTTGGATATGTCATCAAAGACACAGACAACAAGAGAAATAAACAAGTAAATCAGACTTCCTCAAATTTAGAAACTTTCGTGCAAAGGTCACTAACAACAGAGTGAAAAGGCATCTGATGAGAAAAAACAGTGCAAATCATATATCTGATAAGGAACTGAGATCCAACATGACTTCCCCACATAAAAATCCAATTAAAAAATGGGCAAAGGATTCGGACATTTTCTCCACAGAATATAAACAAACGGTCAATAAGTACATGAAAAGATGCTCAGCATCACTAATCACTAACAGCATGTAAATGTCTTACACACACATACTCATGAATTTTCTTTCTGACACAATAATCAAGTTTGCTATCATCAAAAAGAACATATTCTGAATGACAATAGACATGAGTTGGCCATCCAAAGGACAATTACTATATACAAAATTCGTGACTCCTGGTATGAAAACAGACAAGGCAGTGTGGCAATTCATAGCTACTGTTTACAATCAACAATAGAAGAAGTAAACTATGTATGAAAATAAAACCTACAATCCTTAAATTACAACATAACAGTTGTGAAATAAAGTCTTTTTTTTTTTTTTAACGGCAAGACAGGAGAAATTTAAACAAAAAATCTTCTCTGCCCTATGGCCTCCTCTCCCTCTCTGTGCATTGTATACCTGCATTATACATCACCAAACCTCCCCCATCAGCAGTAATACCAGCTCAGCCATAAAGAGCAACATTCTCTTAGCATCAACAAGACAACTCCTTAAGAGACAGCATTCCCTGTTGATTTTGTAAGGGGTCAGTGATGATGTGGATTATTTAAACTGTCAGTGAAAAGTCATGTGATATACAGCCTTGTCTTAAAAAACATATATAACTGTGCCTTGACTTTCTGGTGGCCTGGTGGCTCAGTTGGTAAAGAGTCTGCCTGCAATGTGGGAGACCCAGGTTCGATCCCTGGGTGGGGAAGATCCCCTGGAGAAGGACATGGCAACCCACTCCAGTATTCTTGCCTGGAGAATTCCATGGACAGAGGAGCCTGATGGGCTACAGTTCATGGGGTCACAAAGAGTCAGACATGACTGAGTGACTAACACTTCCACTTTCATTTTCACTTGACTCCATGGGTGGAACCACTCTCAGAGCCTTCTTAGATGCTATTCCTGGGTTATAATCCTGAAATTTAGCTCAAATAAATTTTTCTATATCTTTCTTATATTGACTAATTAATTTTTCATCAATATACTTTTTCCATTCAAATCACTGAATTTTTTAATCAACTTTTCTTATCTTCTAATATATACCCTTAAGGCTACATGTTTTAAGTAACACTTTATGTACATCACACAAATTCTGATACAAAGTGCTATTTTTCATTCATTTCTAAAGATAATGTTTATATTTTGATTTTATCAAGTCAAAAGTTTTTTAAGATTTCCTAATAAACAAATTTTAATTTTTTCTCCTACATTATGCTTAAGATTATGAAAGATACAAAATTATGTTCTAAATAAATAATGCTAGCCAACCCCTAATCTAATTAAATTATATTCTAGCTAAAATAAGTTATCATTCTGATAAGGTTTTTTAAAAACAGCAATTATGGTCTGTAAAGTTTCAGTTTAAACATAATTTAGATTTTGTCTTTCTTTTGTTGTTAAGCTCTAAATTCTACAGAAATATATTTAGAAAATAATATAAATAAGATTGGAATTTAACATTTTTCTCTGTAACCTAGCATATCATTAAATTTTATAAGTTCTCTATGAGAAGCTGCAGAAAATAGCAGTCTTAATAGAATGAGAAAAATGTAAATTAAATTATATATTTATAAATTTATTATTTCAATCACATTATCCATAGCCTTTTTAATAGTTTAGCTAACTTGAATCGGTAAAGCATCCTCTCTATATTTTTAAGGTTTGATAATTATGATACTGAAACCAATGATTCCCTCAATTACTTTTATCCTGATTTGTTGTATACAAAATTTCTCTTTCATACATATAATCAAAATATATATTTAAATACACACACATTCTTGAGCTAATACACATTTATATAAAAACAAGTTTACCATCTGTGTCATTTATCTGTATCAAGGATTGGCAAACAATGACCCTTAGCATTTGTTTATGTGGGGCCACCTATGAAAAGGTTTTTTAACCTATTTAAAGGGCTGAAAAAGAAGAAAAACCAGCAGCAGCAACAAAAGATAATCTGACTCCAAAATATTTATTATCTGGTCTTTCTAGTTTGCTAATCTATCAGGGGCTGGCAAATTTATCCCTGTTGAGGTCCGGATAGAAAATATTTTAGGTTTTGGAAGGCATACAATCTCTGGCAACTACTAAACTCTGCAATTGCAGCACAAAGGCAGAATTCACAAACAAATTAGTATGGATGTATTCTGGTAAAACTTTACTTACCAAAACCATGAGAGGGTCCAAATTTGGCCCCTGGGTCATAGTCTGCCAACCCCTAACCTATACGATACTAACTGATCTGTCCATTTTTCTGAGATGTGAATCTCCCACATTGATTCGAATTTGACCACTTCCATTTTTAAAATTTGCTTTATATATATTCTAAACCAATCATTAAGTATCTAAGAGTTTATAATATTACATTCTCTAGAAATTATTTATTGTAGGAATCATTTCTCACCCATACAGCTTTTTGCTTTAAACTGTATGTTGACTCCTAAAGGTAGCTTATACCTGCTTTCTTATTAGCATTTTCCTTTAAATGCTTTCCTGCTTTTGTTTTTAATCTTTTTGTGTCATGTTCAAATGCATATTCCTAGATTCCAGTTTTTGACAAATTGAGTGCATATTTAATAGAGAAATTTAATGTCATCATTATTAGTTAGCAAAGATGATGTTTTATACCATTTACTTTGTTTCTTTTTACTTTGGTATTTATTTTTTGGCTGGACTGGGTTTTGGGGGCTGCATGGGCTTCTTTCCAGCTATGAGAATGGGGGCTGCTCTACCTGTTGTTAGCGGGCTTCTCGCTGAAGTGGCTTCTGTCGTTGCAAACCCAGGCTCTGGGGCGAACAGGCTTCAGCGGCTGCGGCTCCCGGGCTCTAGAGCACGGGCTCCGTAGCTGTGGTGCATGCGCTTAGCTGCTCCGCAGCATGTGGGATCTTCCTGAATCAGGGATCGAACCCATGGTTCCTGCATTGGCAAGCGGATTCTTTACAACCGAGTGACCATGGAAGCCCTGTATTTACTTTATAATATCTCCTTTCCTACTTTTTGTTAAATTTATGGGATTTATGGTCCCATCTTATTCATTATTACTAAGATAACTACTCTTGGGCCTTCCAGGTGGCACAGTGGTGAAGGATCCACCTGCCAACTGAGACACAGGAGATGAGAGTTCAATCTCTGGGTTGGGAAGACGCTCTAGTGAGGAAATGGCAAACCAGCCCAGTATTCTTGCCGAGTAAATCCCATGGACAGGGGAGGCCTGGCGGACTGTAGTCCACAGGGTCGTAAAGAGTCAGACACGACTGGGCACACACACACATATCCTTTTACCATTATCTGTGCTCTTTACTTACCTACTGTCTTTCAGCTCTAACCTAGGCTGTAAGTAGGAGGGTGCTTTCACCTCCTGTCAGGACGGCTTGACACCAGCTCCATTCAGATCACGAGTCTCTGAAAGCCACTTAGAGATCCAGCAGCAAACATGCATGCACACCCGATAACCAAAGTACTAGCCTCACCTCTCACCTGCTGAGTTTCTGATGACCAATGTGCAATAAAACGTACTTCTCACAAGTCTAAGTGACAGTTTCCTAAAGAACTTTTCCTCTAAGCTCCTAGGTTCTCACACCACCATTTATCCTCTTACAGTTACTAATCTCCGGACTACTGCAGTGTCCTTTTAAGAATCAATCAGCTAGTTTATCCAAGACTCTCAGTTCTATAAAGATTCTAGATTTTTTCTTTTGGTCAGGCTGTGAGGTTTACTGGACTCCTGGGTCCTTGACTGGGGACTGAACCCGAGCCCTATGCAGTGAAAGTGCAGTGAAACTGCTGGACTGCCAGGGAATTCCCAAGATCCTAGCTTTCTTACATTTCAAGTAAACTTTCTCATTTGATTGCAGATGAAAATAAATAAAGTCTGTTAGTTGTTCAGGCATGTCTGACTCTTTGCGATCACATGGACTGTAGCCCGCTAAGCTCCTCTGGCCACTGGATGTTCCAGGCAAGAATACTGAAGTGGGTTGCCATTCCTTATTCCAGGGGATCTTCCAACCCAGGGATCGAACTTGTGTCTCCTGCTTGGCAGGAAGATTCTTTACCTGAGAAACCTTCTCCCACTTTCATGCAAATTAACTCCCCCCCCAATTAATCTGGTTAAGAATATATACTTATATGACAGATTAAATTTGGAACAATATTCTACATGTCTATGGTACCTACCCCTCTGCTGACCTTTCTCCCAATAGTCCTATCAGCTTGCTTCTCCCACAGCTCTCTGAATTACTTAAATGGTGCTATGAATGACCGTGCCTTCTCCCTTACCTGCAAAAAAAATTCATACACTGAAGCCCTAATCCCCTAAGAGTGTGACGGTATTTGGAGAAGCGGCCTGCAGGAAACAATCCGATTTAGATGAGGTCATGGGGTCCCTCGTGATGGGAGCAGGGTCTTTGTAAGAGACACGAGAGAGTTTGCTCTTCTCCTCTCTCTGCCACGTGAGGAGGCAAGGCGGCCTTCTGCAATCCAAGTAGGAGATTCCCATCAGGACCCAAAAGTCAGCCAGCACCTTGACCTTGGACTTCCTGGCATCCAGAAATGTGAGAAATGTCTGTTGTTTAAGCCACCAAGTCTATGGTATTTTGTTTCAGTAGTGTGAGCTAATTAACCAAGACAAGTGGGAAATAAATTTTTGCAGAATAAATCACAAGCACTCTGAAGTGAATAGTCAGAATACTCCATTTCCTGATTCTCTTTAAAACTATTCTATTTGCTATTCCCCGATTTAGTGGTACATGCTAATTTCCATAGGTGAACTGAAGTTGCAATTTTCAACACCATAAAAAATTTAAAAATAATGTCACAGCTATGTAAAAAACAGACTGGTAGCACAGAAGTGAGTTTCTCCTCTTAAACTAAGGGAAGTAAGTGAAGTAAATCTACAAAGAAAACTCCCGAAGAGATTTTGTACTACCTATTAACACAGTTTAGTGGCAGTGAGAGAAATCAAGAAGTACCTCCCAGAATGTGTCCAGAGAAAATGACTCCTTAAATGTGAAAGAGAGAAAATCCTAAACCTTTTTCCCTTCACAAAATTGAGATGAAAATAAACATCATCAACAAAAAACTGAGCCTACAGCAAAGGAATACCTGTAAAATCACTCAGTTCATTCTCACCAGTTCTTACAAAATTCATCAGTTTTCTAAACAGTGCTGAATTAATGTAGAACTCACTTTTAAAACTTTTACTCTTTATACTTAGATATTTCAAAATAAAGATTCTAGTCTTTTCTCTAGTTACATGGAACGTAAAGAAAAGCATACCCAAACAAACCCGTAGGCATGGGAAGCTATTAAGATTGCATAAAAGATGAAATTTAGAAAACATCTGGTAAAGTCCTACTTTATAAATATGACTGCAACTACTTTTGTTAATGAAGAAAAGAGACAAAAGAGTTAAAATTCTTTATCAAATATGACCACATTAAGATAAATCTCAACAATTAAGAGGAAAAGGGCTTACCACAATTATGTAGCATATTTGAGATGAAACCACAGGTATAAAAGATTAGATTTATAAGACTTTATAACTTATTTTTATACTAATGACACTTGTAAAGGCATATTAATTTTAAACTATTTAATGACAGTATGTGCTGGTGAATTTTCAGTAAAGTATAAATTTTTAAGTAAGTACATATATTATCAACTAAAAAAATGAAAGAAACAGAGGATTCTGGCAACAGAGTCAACTAAATGCAGTCTATACTGCAGTTTCTAGAGCCTACATCAAATTTTCCTTTGCCACAAATGCAGCTTCCAAACACCAATGATGTCAAAGACTGCTTTAGACAGCTGTAGTATGCTCCATGGGGGAGAAGGCAAGTATAAAAAACAAGAAATTTTGCTTCACTTTCTTTTTTAAAAGAAAGTCAACATTCATCTATTTCAACAATGAGATGTGAAAAAGATTTTCAAGGCTTCCCCTACTTATCCTGCTTTAAGCAAGGTTGATTGTCAGAGTCATCAAACTCAGAATTTGTCATATTCATGAAAGACATTTTTTTTTAATTCACAAAAAATATAAAAACTTGTTTGCAATAAATAAAATTACTGTTTAGTTTTAAAAAAAAAGCAATTTGCAAAGTCTGAAACAACTTGTCAGTCAACAACTATGAGGTAACGCTGAGTATTTTTCCTTAGATTTCTGAAAGAAAAAGGAAGTCTAGAACTTGGATAAAAGAAAATGATTATAGGGACCATAAGTCATTTAATCACATTGTTTTGTAATAATGAAAACAGTATGAATGAAAATAGTAAAGTTAAAATAAGTATCATGATCAATCGCTACTCCTCAGTGAAGAAGTTCTTTGCTCAGTATTTCCAGAGACAATAAAGAATCTAACCAGTGGGTCACATACCATCACCATCTCAGTCCACTATACAGCATAATCAAGTTGGTCTCTCAAAAAAGAGAGGAACCAAATGAAATTTCTAGGAACAGGAGGTGGGAAACATGTACCACTTCACTTCTCTGCATTATTCTGAGCATGTCTTCTCAGCAATTACTGTGAGCATAGCTTAAGAACTTAGACAGTGACACCAAGGAAAGGACTAGTCATTGAACCTGACAATCAGTGCCAGTTTGGGCTCCTGACTTTGTAATTTAGCTCCATTATGTGAAAATTAACCGAGTTAAAACAAATGTGTACCAACAATCAAGTAACAAGTATGAAACGTTTTTGTTTTCCTGAACTAATTTAAGACACTCAACTTATCAAACTTCTGATCTATTCTAAAAGACACAAAGTGAAACAGAACGCAGTCGGCCTAATTTTAATTCAAAAATATAGAATTCAAAATTTTTTCATATTAAGAACTGGGTACTCTCAAGTAGTTTCCCAAAAGCATGGGGATTTTTTTTTTTTAAGGATGGAGATCTTAAAGGGAATTCAGATCTCATTTAATATAAGCCTCCTATTTACAAAGAGGAAAACTAAGCATTAATAGGAACTTCCAATAGTTGAACTCTGAAACAGCATTGTCAAGGCTGGGACAATTGTCTAACACAGGGCTCCTGACTCCCAGGAGAATGCATTTCTTTACTTACTTTGAAAACTGTCTCAGAAGATACTGTTAAATTCCAACATTATTCCCACAGTAAGGACATTCTCGGTTTAGAGACTGTTCAAGTACTGCCATTTCAAGGTGACTGAAAAGAATCCACACCTAAAATGACTTTTGAACTATAACAGTTCTCTAATAGTCAATAATTATATATATAATAATTATATAAAATCTCTAATATATTATTATAGATATATTAGACAGAAGATCTAATCAGATATATATTATAGTCCCTATAGATAGACATATACCTATTATGGATATATTGATAGATATCTCTATATTTATGTATCTGTATCTAATTAGATATATTATCTAATATATATTATATATTATTATATAATAATCTCGAATAGTCAAAATTTTCTGATTTTCATTAAATGAAATCTCCTGAGGGAACAGGGCTAGAAAGATTTAGAAGTCACATAACAAAGGAAAATGCACATAAAGTCTTAAAATTTGAAAAATGCACAAGTGTATGTACTTGCACACACATGTATAAAATCCTATCCTGAAGAAAAAGAAACAGGTTAAATAGGTCATCACTAACAATGGAAGGAAGAGACTGGGAGCAATTCTCTACCACGTCCTTCTTTTATGTTTCAAAGGCATGAAATTCACTTTTCTTCAGCATAGCTGCTTTCACTCAAACCATGATCAACTGATTTCAGGCCAAACACTTAGTCACAGACACAGGTTGCTACTTGGGACAAAACGATCTCATTCACAGAAGAGCAGGAGATTGTCACTTCTAATAGCACATGTGGTTAAAGAAGCTTCTTTCATCTTTTCTGTGGTTGATTTGAAATCGAACATTAATAGTTCTGTGTATAAGAATAAACCACACTATTTCCAATAGAAAATGACCAAGCCTGGTTTGTACTTTTACCCTGGAAGGAATAAGCAAAGACCTGGAAAGACATCTCAAACTCCTAGAGGGAGCTTCTAAATTTCACACTAATACCAGAATGGTAGCCAGATTAGGTGAGTTAAGACACACACGCACACACACACCCAAACATCCTGAAAAGAATCAAGTTGGAGATGCACAAAAATACCAAGTGTCACTTAATGAAAGCATACATGTGTCCTCTTCTCAGGCAAGATTTTAAATAATCTTGGTAAAAACTCTCTTGAAGAGCAGCAGAATTCTAATTCTACCCTATATAGCAATGAAGAAACCAAGTTCTAGAGATACTGAAAAATTTAACCAACATCATATAACCAGAAACAGACAGATCAAGTCCCAGAACCTGGAATCTATTTGACTCTAAGCCTGAAAAATTTTTCCCACTATTTTGAAGACTACTTTCCATCATGATCCACAAACATGTTAACTATTAAAACCTAAGGAGATTGAGTTTCCCACAAAACACCCCAATTTTCCAGGTATGTCAATTTAGAAAGATTTCCTCGATTCTATCAACAAACATTAAGACATTGTTAGTAGACAAATAAATTCATTATAAGGCTGCCTCCCCTGTCTGAAAGGTGGGTATAAAAGCGGGTAGTGAATGAGATGTGATGTACTGGGTTCATTCATCAAATCAGGAAGAATGATGATAACAAAAAAGACCACAAAAGAAAAGCAAGGTACCATCTGGTGACCTTTCTTGGGATTTACACACTCTTGACTTCTAAAAGCAACTAACAGAATGGCATACAAAAAGATACTGGTGGGCTCAACAACTGAGACCACTGCTAGATCATCCTTCCTTAAATGCAAACTATGCATCTGCAAGCCGCCCTCTTTCAGAACACTTCAGCGCTTTGGGCAAACTGCTGAGGTCAAGTCACAACTGGGAACAGGAAGAATTTGAAATGGAAAACTAAGCTATTCCCCCTTACATGCCAGCTACTGACCGCTTGCCTTTCAGCTCAAAAGTCAACCTATTTGCCAGTTCAGTGAAAATGGGTCTGGCACAGTGTTAATGTTTCTCAGTAAAGGACACTGTAAAGATACTGCAAGAGGGAAGGGTTTTGCCTCCCACTCTTCCCAGGGTACAGCAGCCAGCAGTGCCCAGAGGCTGACGGCTATCCCAGGTACCCCCTCAGGCTGCTCTGCAGCAGAATGCCTCCACTAAGAAACTGCCCTGTGCGGGGTTTCCCCTCAGTAACTCAGAAGGCAGAATTTTGGCACATTCCAGAGAGCTGATTTCTAGTTCCACTGATGCAGTACCACAACAATTTCTCTACCATTCAGAGAACCACATCAAGCCGATCTCAGCCCAAGGTGGGGGTGTGGAGCAGCCTCCTGCCTAGTGCTAGCATGAAAGAAAAAGAGGCATACGGTTACAAAGGCCTTTTTTTTTATTTTAACATTTTGGAGAGAACATACATCACACTTGAGTTTGAGACACCTCAACGGACCTTCAAAGTGATGTGGGAGATTTCCAACTTTGATTTAGGAAAAGAAACAAGGAGCCTCTGCAGAAAGTTCAGGCTGCAACGCCAGCTTCTCTACCACACGGGACCGAGGCTCCAGGTTCAGGCCACCTGAAGTGTCCGTGGCAAGCCGAGCTGCTTACGGAGCCTCGAGTCATCGTGCTCCGCAGAAACTCTTTGCCAAAGGAACTGGTGCTAGAGACGTCAGCTTTCCTCAACATTCTGTAAGGTGGATTTCCAGCACGTTCCACTGGTAAGACATTACTGACGCCACGTATTCTCTACTGTTAGGTATACCATAGCCATGCGCTCTCTGGTAATGGGGTGAAGAAGAATCTTCAGGGGAACTCCAACCTAGCCCCAGGAAAAGCAGCTACTCTATACATTTGCTGTTTCTGCATCCTTTAAGGTTTTCTCTCATTACTCCAATCCCCTATTACACTTAATAAACCCTTTATACAAAACTTTCCCTACTCAAACTACTACACAGTGTTTCTTTTCTCCTGAGACATATTGCTGGGTGTTCACTGGACGGACTGATGTTGAAGCTGAAACTCCAGTATTTTGGCCACTTGATACAGAGAGATGACTCATTTGAAAAGACCCTGAGTGCTCGCTTCGGCAGCACATATACTAAAATTGAAAAGACCCTGATGCTGGGAAAGACTGAGGGCATGGGGAGAAGGGGACGACAGAGGGTGAGATGGCTGGATGGCATCACCGACTCAATGGACATGGGTTTGGGCAGACTCCGGGAGTTGGTGATGGACAGGGAGGCCTGGCGTGCTGCGGTTCATGGGGTCACAAAGAGTTGGACACGACTGAGTGACTGAACTGAACTGAACTGAACTGAGACACATACCAACACACCGTATCAATAGCTTGGGTGGCTCTCTTCCATACTATGAAACCAACATTGGAAACATCTTAAGTGATTTAGAATTCACTTTGACATGCTTTACTTTTAAAGCTCAAAATTAAACAGCAATTATTTAGACTGAGCTGAAGTATAGCAGTAGTAGTAGCAGTTGTGTTAGTTGCTCTGTCCTGCCTCTCTGAGACCCCATGGACTGCAGCCCGCCGGGCTCCTCTCTCCATGAAATTCTTCAGGCAAGAACACTGGAATAGATAGCCATTGCCTTTCTCTAAGGGATCTTCCCAACCCAGGGATTGAACCCAGGTCTCCTGCACTGCAAGCAGATTCTTTATCATCTGAGCATGAATAGTGCTATTTCAATTATGGTTTGGCATACTGCACATTCCTTCACCAAACATTCTATAGTTTAAACTATCATTCATCAACCCTTTGCTTATAATTGCCAGCTGTTAGCACTATTATTAGTAATTCTTTCTCTTATTATTCAAGCTTTTCAAAAGCATAAAAGATAAAGGACCAAATTGGAAACAAGTTACAAAATTAATTTTCATTATTAAAAGGAATGGTTATTAGGTATAAATATTGATAATCTCAAATAGCATGATTCAAAGTTACTGGCTTAACTATGTCTACATTCCAATAAGAGACATCCTAACTCTATACCACTGTTAACCACAAGGAAGATCAAATAAGCATGTAATGGTGAGTTGGTGCAAGCTGAAAGAGCTCTTGGGAAAGGGCTTAATATGCAGGGAACCCACAGGGACACCTTAAAAGAGTATAACAGTGTCTCCTGTGCCTGGTAACTGGAAATAAACTAAGAGTTCACTACTCTTGAACACTCCAACAAAATTTTAAGCCTAACAATTTAAATTAATAATCTATTTACAAAATCACACCAACAAAAATTACTAAGAGGAAAAGACATCATATCTTTTAGAAAAGTAGAAACTAACCGTCAACAATCCACCAGAAAGTGAGAAGCAGCAAGACTATCAGATCACACACTGAAATGCACACACACACTTCAAGGGATTGGTGAGGAACCTGAGAATTATACTCTAATTTCCAAAACAATCAAACAAAAACCTAAATGTCACTGCCAGTTTATTCTCAAGGACTCCAGAAACGAAATGGGTAAAACTGTTACTAGCCACCATTATGGGAGGTATGTCTAAAAATGTAGTAAGACAAAACAGAAATAAGACAAACCTGAAATTTCTCTTCAAATAATATTGTATGTTTGTTTAAAAGTTTGCTTTAGAAAAATTCGGGCTTTACAAGGAAATTTATTTTAGGAAAGAAAGGCTTTTCTTACTTGAGAGAGTCCAGGGGACGATGCATGTCCCGGGGGCGTCGCCGCGAGGTTCGGGTGCCCCTTGTTTACCTCATGCGCCGAGTAAGGGGGCGGCGCCGGGGCGCCCGGCGGCCGCGCTGCTGGGGCTACCTGCGAACGAAGCGGCGATCAGGAAGAGCGTTAGCAACTCAGGACTAATAAACACTGCGAGAGCAGCTTGTTTTCAGAAAGCTAAACTCTCTATCTCACAAGTTATATTAAAATAAATATAAAATAAGACTAAAAGCTTAAAATTTCATAAACTGAAACAATGAAATTACTATAAAAAAAGAGAAATGAATATTTTTATCCACTTGATAAAAGATTCTCAAAGCATACTAAAAACTAAAAATTTTAAAGGAAAAATATAAACAAAAAAGCCAGACTAGAAACAACATCCTATAGGAAGACATTTATTTGATATTTTGTAAAAGGAACAAAAAGGAAATATCAATAAATGATTACAAGAGCAAATAGTAACTACAAAAAGGGCACAAGGAGATTCTACGGAGTGACATAACTTGCTTCAAGATCATGACTGTATGCAGATTACATATCTCTGTACCTGTCAAAACCAATGGAAGTATACATAGAAGTGTAATAACGTGAATTTTACCTTAAATAAATTATACCTCAATAAAACTGATCCAAAAAAGTTACTTATAGAGAATAATCGCATTTTTGTTTCTAAAAAAGCACATCTAAATATATATATACATATTTCTATAGGTGTATTTATCTGTAAATACGTGTGCATATATAAATATATACATACTCACAAGTATGTATACATATTAAAAAAGATTTATAAAAAAGATACACAAAGATCTTAATAGAAAGCATGCAAGTGTTTTTTTCCTATCATTTTTATATTTTCATATAGTTCAACAGTCACGAACCTGAACAATCAAAAAAAATAGCATATGCTTTTATGTAAATAAAAATTATGTCTCCCCCACGTTTTATTGGTAATAAACCACCAATCAACCTTTGAGAAGTATGAAACCACTTTACTCTGGCCCCTTTCTAGCATCTGACAATCAGTCTTACCCAACTCTATCAATCTAACCCACAAAAGCACTGACAATTTGGCTAAGCTCCATGAATAAGGGGCAATTCTGCAGCTGTGTTTGCTAAGTCACTCCAGTCGTGTCTGACTCTTTGCGACCCTATGGACTATAGCCCGCCAGGCTCCTCTGTCCATGGGCTTCTCTAGCAAGAATGCTGGAGTGGCTGCTATCTCCTTCTCCAGGACATCTTCCCAACCAAGGGATCAAACCCTCATTCCTTATGTCTGCAGCATTGGCAGGCATGTTCCTTACCACCAATACCACCTGGTAAGCCCCATCTACCCATCTGAGACATAACTTCCTGCTTTTTCATTCTGATTAACTTTCTGTAATGTGGCTTTTGTTTAAGTCTCTGTGGAGCTGTGGTTCTTCTGTCTTCTTCTGTCTGCCCTCTGATGTAGGAGGCAAAGAGGCTACAGTGAGCTTCCTGATGGGAGGGACTGGTGGTGAGGTTATCTAACATAAAACAATTCATTCCCTTAGGTTGAGTGGAGCCATGAATTCCTTGCAATCTAATAGAAACAAACTTCTTCTTATACTCATATTTTTAAATGCTATATAAATAGATTAAAAAACCAATTATGTTGAAATATGGGTATTAATACATTAAGACAAAATTGTGATATAATATACATTCTGTATTACTGTATTGAAAATAGTAACTAATGACAGTTGCTGCCCACATTCATAATTCAAAGAAATGATAACATTTAGTGAGATATTTTAACCCAGTTCTTAGATCCCATGAATTCTACCACAGAGTTAAAAACTCTACCCAGGGAGAAATGAAAGTGGTCTCTAAATGACACTAAATTTTCCTAGAATTCACTCAGTCAGTCAGAAGCTCTGAAGAAAGTGTACTCTTCGTAATTTAAGCCTAAAATTCTTTGCATGCATGCACACTAAGTCACTTCAGTCATGTCTGACTCTTTGCAACTCTATGTCTACAGCCCACCAGCGTCCTCTGTCCATGGGATTCTCCAGGCAAGAATACTGGAGTGGGCTGCCATGCTCTCCTCCAGGGGATCTTTCCAAACCAGGGACTGAACCCGTATCTCTTATGTCTCCTGCATTGTCAGATTCAGTTCAATTCAGTTGCTCAGTAGCGTCTGACTCTTTGTGAACCCCATGGACTGCACCACGCCAGGCTTCCTTGTTCATCACCAACTCCTGGAGCTTGCTCAACATCATGTCGATCAACTCACTGATGCCATCCAACCATCTCATCCTCTGTCATCCCCTTCTCCTCCTGCCTTCAATCTTTCCCAGCATCAGGGTCTTTCCCAATGAGTGGGTTTTTCACATCAGGTGGCTGAAGTATTGGAGCTTCAGGTTCAGCATCAGTCCTTCCAATGAATATTCAGAAATGATTTCCTTTAGGATGGACTGGTAGGATCTCCTTGCAGTCCAATAGATTCTCAAGAGTCTTCTCCAACACCACAGTTCAAAAGCATCAATTCTTTGGTGCTCAGCTTTCTTTATAGTCCAACTCTCACATCCAAGCAGGACTTCTGGAAAAACCATAGCTTTGAGTAGACGGACCATTCTCAGCAAAGTAATATCCCTGCTTTTGAATATGCTGTCTAGGTTGGTCCCAGCTTTTCTTCCAAGGAGTAATAAGTGTCTTTTAATTTCACGGCTGTAATCACTATCTGCAGTGATTTTGGAGCCCCAAAAAATAAAGTCTCACATTGTTTCCCCATCTGTTTGCCATGAAGTGATGGGACCAGATGCTGATCTGTGCTTTTAGAATGTTTTCAGCCAGCTTTTTCACTCTCCTCTTTCACTTTCATCATGAGGCTCTTCAAGTTACTCTTCGCTTTCTGCCATAAGGGTGGTGTCATCTGCATATCTGAGGTTATTGATATTTCTCCTGGCAATCCTGATTCCAGCCTGTGCTTCAACCAGTCGGGCATTTCCAATGATGTACTCTGCGTACAAGTTAAATAAGCAGGGTGACAATATGCAGCCTTGACATACTCCTTTCCCAATTTGGAACCAGTCTGTTGTTCCATGTCTGGTTCTAACTGTTGCTTCTTGACCTACATACAGATTTCTCAGGAGGCAGGTAAGGTGGTCTGGTATTCCCATTTCTTTAAGAATTTCCCACAGTTTGTTGTGATTCACACAGTCAAAGGCTTTGGCATAGTCAGTAAAGCAGAAGTAGATATTTTCTTGAACTTTCTTGCTTTTTCAATGATGCAACAAATGTTGGCAATTTGATCTCTGGTTCCTCTGTCTTTTCTAAATTCAGCTTGAACATCTGGAAGTTCTCAGTTCACGTAATGTTGAAGACTTGCTTGGAGAATTATGAGCATTACTTTGCAAGCGTGTGAGATGAGTGCAATTGTGCGGTAGTTTGAGCATTCGTTGGCATTGCCTTTCTTTGGAATTGGAATGAAAACACCTTTTCCAGTCCTGTGGGCACTGCTGAGTTTTCCAAATTTGCTGGCATACTGAGTGCGGCACTTTCACAGCATCATCAATTAGGACTTGAAATAGCTCAGCTGAAATTCCATCACCTCCACTTGCTCTGTTCGTAGTGATGCTTCCTAAGACCTACTTGACTTCAGACTCCAGGATGTCTGGCTCTAAGTGAGTGATCACACCATCATGGTTATCTGCATCACTAAGATCTTTTTGGTATAGTTCTTCTGTGTATTCTCACCAGGTTACGTCTGGCAGGTTATATTGGCAGGTTATGTCTATCTAAAACAGACATGAATACCTAGAGGTTCAGCTACCCTTTCCCAAAGTTAAAATAAAATGGACTCATGGGGAACTAGTACACTCAAAAGCTTACAGGTTAAGAAGAGACACAAATATGGTAAAAAGGGACCAAAGTTTAAATGTGAAATTAACTGTATTTCATTTCTTTACTGTTTGTTTTTTTTTTTTTTGGCCATGTGACATGTGGAATCTTGGTTCCCAGACCAGGGATCGAACCTACACCCCCTACCATTGGAAGCATGAAGTCTTAACCAATGGATGTCCAGGGAAGTCCTTCTTCCTCCTTTTCAAGTAGCTTTATGATTTTCTTGAAAACTTTGTTTACAATTTCAAGTCAAAATTACATGTATAAGGTCATGAGGTTTATCATGAACTGTTACAGCATTTATAAATCTCAGCACAGCAATTTTTCAAAGGATAAAAATCAAAGTGCTATCTACATATCTACTTTAGGAAAAATTAATAACCAGAATGAAGAGTTCTTACATGCAAATCTTTCACTAACAAGGCTTTATAAATTTATATCCTTATTTCACATACTTTAAAACTTTAAATATTTTGATATTTTACTAAAGCAAAGCATCAAATTAGATACATATTTTTAACACTACGATAAAAATTTTCTCAGTGAAATAAGTTAGCTATATTAAGTATCAGGTCAATTCTCCAATTCATTATGATAAAACAAAGATTAAATTTACCCAGGTAAAAAAATCCTAATGTGGGAAAATTTTTAAAAATTGCTGATTAGGGGCTTCCCTGTTGGCTCAGTTGATAAAGAATCCACCTGCAATGCAGAAGACCTGGGATCGATCCCTGGATTGGAAACATCCCCTGGAGATGGGAACAGCTACCCACTATAGTATTCTGGCCTGGAGAATTCCCTGGACTGTGTAATACATGTATTTAACTCAAATAAAACAAACAAAAAACCAAATCTTTCCTGAAATTAATAGTAAATGAATATTAAAATATATCACGATATGCCCATGTTACACAAAGCAATCTATAGGCTTTACGTGATCTCTATAAAACTACCCATGACATTTTTCACATAACTAAAACAAAGACTTCTAAAATTTACAGGGGACCATAAAACACTTAGAATTCCCAAAGCAATCATGAGGAAAAAGAACAAAGCAGGTAGCATAATTTTCTCAGACTTCACACAACACTATCAAGTCACAATAATCAAAACAGTGTGGTACTGGCGCACACACACACACACACAAATAGATACATGAACCAATGGAACAGAATAGAGAGTTCAGAAATAAACTCACACACCTATGGTCAATTAATCTTCAACAAGGAGGCAAGAATATACAATGGGGAAAAGACAGTCTCTTCAGCAAGTGGTGCTGAAAAGTTGGAAAGCTGCATGCAAATCAATCAAGTTAGAACATACCCTCAGGCTATACATAAACTCAAAACAGCTTTAAGAGTTATATACAAGACAAGACATAAAACTCCTAGAAGAGAACACAGGTAAGACATTTTTTGAGATCATATTGCTATAACCTATGTCCTTTGAATATAGTGGCAAGTTCTCATGTAGTGAGGAAAAAAACAAGTTTTCTCATTATGTAGTATTAGTACCGTCTCAACTGTGAAGGCTGGGAGCAAAAGTATAAAATAGCTAATTATGATAACTAATTAACTACCTCCAAAGCTCAAAAAATTTTTCTCTTTTATACAATACTTTATTTAAGCAAAATTAATCAATCATTTCTTGGTATGCAGAAAGAGGGACAGTGTGTCTGTGTGTGCATGCGCACTGTATTTAAAAGATTATATGCCAAGAAATATTCATTTTTTATGGATATTATAGTTTTGCATTGGCAATAATATGAAAGATCCAGAATTGTCATTCATATGCTCGTGGAAATATAGATTGGTACAAGTTCTCTGGGAAAGAACTTGGCACTAGCTAGTACCTTTGAAAACAGGTATGTCCTATAGTTTACCTCTTACTTTGTTTTTCTCTCTTTTTTCTTGAAGGATAATTATAGCACAGTTGGTACAGCAGCTCTGCCACATAGCCTAGCTCTTTGTAGGTATACATTTGTGAGAAAACAGGAAAACGTGCACCAAAATACATGTACAAAAATATTCAGAGTTGCACTGTTCTTTTTACCCAATACTGGATAACATGAACATTCATTAGGTGGAGAATGAATCAGTAATGAAATATTTTCCTATATGGAAATCAAATTAAAAACTAGAGCAACATTTCACAATTTAAATGACTCTCATAAATGTTAATGAGTGAAAAAAGAACACAGAATATAGAGTATGATTCCAAAAATGATTCCAAAACAAACAAAATCTGACTGTATTAATTCAGAAATACATAACTAAATGACAACACTGTAAACAAAAGCAGGAAATTTTTTTAAGGCATCTATATCAGGAATAGAAGTAGACATCAGAAAAGGCCATATCATGTTTCATTCTTTTAAGCCTGGGAGGTGAGACAGTTTTTGTTTTAAAATTATTTGTTAAACTCTACTTTTATGTTTTATGCACTTTCAAGCATGTATAATTCTTTTCAACTCCCTAAAAAAGATTAGAAACAAAAACAACCAAATTATTCAGGATGAAGGTTAAAATATTAGTTACAGTGGTATTAATTATATTGCTGTTCTACAAGAGTAGAAAGAATATAAAAAAAAAATAAACTAAAAGAATATCTCAGGACTTCCCTGGCAGTCCAGTGGTTAAGATCCCTGGACGGGGAACTAGGATCCCACATGCTGCAGGGCTTGGTCTAAACAAAAAATAAATGAAGGGAAAAAAGAAAGAAAACCTCTAAAATTTTGACTGAGTAAAAGTTGAACCAGCTAGAAAATTTCATTCAAAAGTTCTACTTAAAAAAAAAAAAAAAAGTTCTACTTAAAACCATCTCCTATAAAATCAATGGTATTTGTTGTTTAATGAGCAATATAACTTGAAGAATCTTTTGAAAATGTAAAGCTAAACCATTAAGACCATGGAAACTGAGATTAGTAAGTATAAAGTTGATTAAATAGAAAGTTGATTTGTTTGGCACTAAATTACCTGATTTGATAAAATATTCTGGCCAATTAAAAGCTATAACATATAAACTACAATTTCAAAAAATAGCTATTTAAAAAGTAAAGTTTCCTGAACATGATCATTCTCTTGACCCAAGAGGAATGAAAATACTGTGCAGGAAACGTATGTGGGGGGGAATCGACCAGGTGTAAACAACAGGGAATAAGGTCTACAGAGAACGGGCGTGAATGCCCACCCCCCATATGGAAGCAGACACAGCTGGAGGCAAGTGCCCCCATTTAGAATCTCAAACAAGTCATGCAGTATCTTCCAAGTTTTCAAGGAAAACTAAAAGTAAAGATTTTTACAAAAAATTTTCCTGACTTCCAAAACACTGTACTAGCCAAATAAAGCACATCGATACCTGAAGAGGACAGGCAGCCAGAGTGTGAATCTGGATCAGGGGGACCTCATGATCACGAATGAAACATAAAACTTTCTAGGTTTTTTTTTCTTCCTTTGGACAAAATGAGGAGCTATTTATTACTTTCAACAACAGCAGTAGAGTATGTTTGTACCACACTTTGAACCTAAGGTTCAGGGTAACACAAACAAGGCCACATACTATGTGTCCATGTGGTGACTTGCATTACCTGAAAGGAATCCTGAACTCAGGGAACCTGAATATTTTATAACGGACAGTAAGCATGCTGCCTTTTGCTCCAGAAAGAAAAATTATCTTTTATACAGTAAGCATGCGTGCCCATTTGCTCTGAATGTCTTATACACAGCTATGGTATTCTTCCATCTCTGTCACTTTATGTACTAACACAAGGGACAGAGTAATAAAAGGAAAATGAAAATAGTAACGCTGTGATGAATTTATCCAGAAATCACCAATCAGCAAATCTAGAAAGAATTAAAACTCTATTTTAAGGAAGTACTCACATATAGACTTATGATTGAATTCTAGACAGATATGAATGAATATAGATATATTGTTAAACATTATATACACACATATAAAATATATTTTTATTCATTTCATCTACATATACATGTTGCCCAACATATGCAATAAAAACACAGCACTTAAAAACAATTAAATCTTTGTCAAAAGAATTGCAAAAAATTCCTGTCAAGAAATAATGTTTTCAGAAAAAAAAATAATAAATAAATTCATTCCTATAAAGGCAAACATGGTACATAGTTTATGTCTGAGAAGTCATCCCTTAATTTTTTATCCCAAGATGAAGTTTACTTAGTGAAATCATCTAAAAGCATTTCAACAGCTGCAACTCCCACAAGGAAATTACCAAGTTCAATTTGGGGTAGACTGGAAGGATTTCAAAGCTTTTCTTCAGTTCAGTTCAGTTCAGGCGATCAGTCGTGTTCAACTCTGCGACCCCATGGACTGCAGCACGCCAGGCTTCCCTGTCCATCACCAACTCCCAGAGTTGACTCAAACTCGTGTCCATTGAGTCAGTGATACCATCCAAATATCTTATCCTCTGTCATCCCCTTCTCCTCCCGCCTTCAATCTTCCCCAGCATCAGGGTGTTGTCCAAAGAGTCAGTTCTTTGCATCAGGTGGCCAAAGTAGTGAAGCTTCAGCTTCATCATCAGTCCTTCCAGTGAATATTCAGGACTGATTTCCTTTAGGATGGACTGGTTGGATTGCCTTCTTACTTGGCTAATTTCAATACTCAAGCCTCAGCTCTCCACCCCTCCTGGTGAGTTTTTCGTATCATGCTACTTCTTCCTTCAGATTATTTATTTCCCAATATTTAGAGATATTTTTAACTACAAATATTGGGAAATAAAAGCTGATTTAGTCAACTAAAAAGGAACACTACAGTGAATACTAGAAAATTTTACTAAGTATCATGACATTTTTTCAAAGTCAGACATTATTACTGCCAAACTCCTCCCAAAAACCAAGGAAAAGAGAAAGTATATTACCTTCCTCCTTGCTCTACTCTTAGCTACACTTATTAGGTTGAACCATGTGGAATTTCTGAAATTGAAATTTTTTTTCACATTTTTTAAAAAGGCAATTTCATATAATTCGAGTAATACTTAAATACTCAGGCAAATAGATGCTGTCATGGACACTTCTACCATGGACTCTCTAAGTACTGTGTTCAATTCTGAGGATTGTTTCTTTTCATATTTATTAATAACTGGTAATGGAAGCTAGTGAAATAGAAACAGATCGCTACTTTTCCAATGTAGACTACCTACCTCAAATCAGTAATGAAACAAAAATAAGAAAAAAACATCTGCCTGAGAAACATGTCTAGGAATCAAAGGTAACAAAGATAGGATACCATGTGAGAATCCTCCTCAGCCAGAGGGCAAACTGGGGCAGGTAGAATTCTAAAACGGCTCTCAGTATTCCTGTCTCTGGAGCACACTCTGTATAATTCTTTCCCCTTAATATACCAGTGAGCATGATGGAATACCACTCCTGGGGTTAGGTAACTAAACAGCTGACCTCAAGTTAATCAAGAGCTTCCCCCGGGTGGCTCTGAGCGTCTTAGCTGAGCTCCTAAACCACAGTGAACCAGAGAGGGACTCTCTTGCTGCTCTTGAAGACTAAGCCTCCCAGACTGTGAGGGGCCCACGCAGCCTGAGGCAGCCTCGAGGGCTGAGAGCCACTCAAGGACCCGAGGCCAGCAACCACAAGCACATCAAGTCTGCCAACAATCCGAATGCGTACGGAAGTGAACTCCACGCCTTACATGAGATGCCCTGGTAGATGAAATGAAAACACGAGGGAGAGAAGGAAAGTGAGAGAGATGGGGGAAGAGAGGGGAAAAGAGAGAGGCACAGACAGGAGGAAGAGACAAAGAGAAATCCAAGAAAGAGAGTGTGTGGGGGTGGGGGAGACGGGGGGGGGGGGTCAGGGCGGGGGGGGCGGTAGACAGAGAGACACAGAGAAAGAGAGAAGGAGGAGAGGAGGACGGAAGGAAGGTGCAGCTTAGGTGAGAAAGAATCCGCCTGCAATGCAGGAGACGCCAGTTCAATTCCTGGGTCGGGAAGATCCCCTAGAGATAGGAAAGGCTACCACGCCAGTATTCTGGCCTGGAGAATTCCATGGACTGTATAGGCCATGGGGTCACAAAGACATAACTGAGCGACTTTCACTTTCACTTTTCACATGAGATTCCAGTCTGTTTATACTTTAATTTCAGCATGGTCCTAAGCAGAGGACCCTAACAGCTCAGATCCACCTAATCTGTGAGATATCAAATGGGTGCTATGTTAAGCTGTTAATTCTGGGGTGACTTGTTACACAGTAATAACAAAAACTAGGGAAAGAACTCACATGCCAGAAAAAGGACAGGTGTAAGACCCTGAAAGTTTGACAAGGTCATGCAATGGGCATGACTCAACTGTTCCAAGTGGGGTAGGGAGTAATCCTCCCATCCCGAAGCTAAGAAGATATTGCAGCAGAGACAATACTGCTTAAGGACTTAAGTATGGTATGGACTTTGATAAGTGGAGTAACCTATAGGAAATTTTAACCAGGACCATGACAATGGCACCCCACTCCAGTCCTCTTGCCTGGAAAATCCCATGGACGGAGGAGCCTGGTAGGCTGCAGTCCATGGGGTCGCGAAGAGTCAGCCATGACTGAGCGACTTCACTTTCACTTTTCACTTTTATGCATTGGAGAAGGAAATGGCAACCCACTCCAGTGTTCTTGCCTGGAGAATCCCACGGATGGGGCTGCACAGAGTTGGACATGACTGAAGTGACTTAGCAGTAGCAGTATGACCAGGTCTGATGTTTTCAAAGATCATTTTGGCTGCTTTGTGAAAAGAACAGAAGAACATAAGAATGGAAACAATTAGTTTAAATGCTATCACAATAAACTAGGCCAAAACTGATGGTACTTAGAACAGTAAAAATAAAGATGAAAAGAAGCTGGAACAATTTGGGTTGTGTATCAAAGGCAGAGCAAACAAAATTCCTATTGATTTGACTGAAAAGAAGGGACAGAAAGGAATGAGGATTGACTGATTCACTTATTTAATATGTATTTACTGAGAACAAACTATATGTCACACACTGGTACGTGGGATACAAAATTAGGTAAGATTCTAAAATCTCTGTCTTCATGGAGTTTACATCCTAGCTGAAGAAAACAAAATAATAATAAAAGATACAATAATATTTAAAATATATATTTAAAAGGGATAACTATATGAAAACAGATGATGGCTTTTAAGTTTATGGTTTGAAATATTAAGTGGGTGGAGATACTACTGTGAGATAGGGGGAACAGACTTAGGGGAAGGGGTAATGAAAAGCAACATATGCCTAACAGATATCCAAATGGCTAAGAATCCATTTCAGTATTTGAATCCAAGCTGAGAAGAGGAGTCAGGGGATGGGGAGGATAAATTTAGAAGTAGGTTGGGATCGAACTTTCAAGTGGTCTCTGAACTAACTATGAAAACTAGCAAATAAAACTATGAAAAACCTTGCAATTTATAAACCGAAGGGATCTATTTGGTCAGTGTTAACTGTTGCATACTCCAGTATTCTTGCCTCGGGAATACCATGGACAGAGAAGCCTGGAAGGGAGTCCCAAGAGTCGGCCACGATTTAGGACTAAACCAGCACCGTGCTCACCCTCTCAGCAGAATCAGTGTGGCTAACTTCTCTACTCAGAATCCCTAAAGAGTAAACAAGGTTATCACAGGACAAATCAGGAATGCCTCAAACTAAAACTAAACCAAAGTCAGCATCTCAGAATTTTAAAGACAAAAGGTAACTGAAAGATAATCTAATTTCAGCAGTGCTAGGATCAATATAGACTTATTACCACAGACAATGAGGCTCACAAGTATTTTTTTCTGGAATGGCTAATTTTTTTTTAATTGACATATAACAAAAGTTCCTCTTTTTTTAATGGGTGTGCTGATGTCAGAACAGAATACAAAGGACAGGACAGACAGCCATAATACAAACCAATTTAATATGATTGCTAATTTTAACTCCTCTGACACATACTCAATACTGATTGAGCATCAAGACTCTGTCAGGCACTGTATTAAGCTATGAAGTGAAACAATTCTTGTCCTTAGGAGTTCCAATAAAAAGGATATCACAGTAAGTAAAGAAACAAGATGTGATAAATCCTGTTTTTAAATGTATTTTCAACTTACTGTATTTAAAACTGATTAAAAATCAGACAAAACTAGGTCTGAAACTGTGGAAGGGTCTAGTGAAATCAGAGTTGCATGCAGAGAAGTAAAATGCTTTAGTTCAGACGAAGAATTAGAGACATTATTTTGAAAAGAAATTTGCAGAGTACAGAGATAAGAAAGTAAAGCAAATAGGTAAGGGGTTCTCTTTAGAAAGGGTTGGGAAAAAGAGAGTTAAGTGGAAAGATGCTGGTACAACTGCAGTCTGATTCTAGCAAGACTGTAGGAAAACTGCATATTCCTTGCTAAGATGTGTTAATCTTTTGTTCTCAGCAAAGAAGAGTCACTGATTTTTAAGATGATGACGTAATAATCTTATTTGTATTGTGAGGGTAAGAGATAGGGTAGCACATCCACCAAAAAAAATGTTCTTTATTCATAATAGCCAATAAATCAAGTATCTACGGCCAATATCCATTGGATCATAGAAAAAGCAAGAGAAATTCAGAAAAACACCTACTTCTGCTGCACTGACTATGCTAAAGCCTTTGACTGTGTGGATCACAACAAACTGGAAAATTCTCAAAGAGATGGGAATACCAGACCACCTTATCTGCCTCCTGAGAAACCTGTAAACAGGTCAAGAAGCAACAGTTAGAATCAGACATGGAACAACAGACTGATTCAAAACTGGGAAAGGCGTGTACGTCAGTGCTGTATATCATCACCATGTTTAATTAATATATGCAAAGAACATCATGCAAAGTGCCAGGATTGGATGAAATACAAGCTGGAGTCAAGATTGCAGGGACAAATATCAACAGCCTCACATATGCAGATGATACTACTCAAATGGCAGAAAGTGAAGAGGAAGTAAAGAGTTTCCCGATGAAGGTGAAAAGGGAGAGTGAAAAAGCTGGCTTAAAACTCAAAATTCAAAAAACTAAGATGATGATTTTCAGTCCCATGATTTCATAACAAATAGAAGGGCAAAAGGTGGAAACAGTGACAGAGTTCCTCTTCTTGGGCTCTAAAATCACTGTGGACGGTGACTGCAGCCATGACATTAGAAGATGATTGCTTACTGGTAGGAAAGCTATGACAAACCTAGACAGCGTATTTAAAAAGCAAAGACATCACTTTGCTGCATAGTCAAGGATAAAGTATTTCCAGTAGTCATGTTTGGATGTGAGAGTTGGACCATAAAGAAGGCTGAGCACCAAAGAATTGATGCTTTCAAACTGTGGTACTGGAGAAGACTCTTCAGAGTCCCTTGGATTGCAAGGAGATCCAACCAGTCAATCCTAAAGGAAATCAAACCTGAATATTCATTGGAAGGACTGATGCTGAAGTTGAAACTCCAATTCTCTGGCCACCTGACGCAAAAAACCAACTCACTGAAAAAGACCCTGATGCAGGGAAAGATTGACGGCAGGAAAAGAAGGGGGCAACATCGGATGAAATGGCTGGATGGCATCACTGACTAAATGGATATGAGTCTGAGCAAATTCAGGGAGATAGTAAAGGACAGGGAAGCCTGGCATGCTGCAGTCCATGGGGTCGCAAAGAGTCAGACACAACTGAGTGACTGAACTGAACTGATGAAAAGATAATTATACATATACCCATGCAATAGATACTATTAAGCAACAAAAACATGCTAAGAAAAGTAAGTCTTATATGAAATACTGAGAACAGGCAAATCTATCAGAGACAGAAAGAAGATCAATGGTTGTCGAGGCCTGGTGTGGGGCTTCCCAAGTGGTTCAGACAATAAAGAATCTGCCTGCAATGCAGAAGTAAGACACAGGGGTTTGATCCCTGCATCGGGAAGAACCCCTAAAGAAAGGAAGGGCAACCAACACCAGTATTCTTGCTTGGAGAATCCCATGGACAGAGGAGCCTGGCGGGCTACAGTCCACGGGGTTGCAAAGAGTCAAGACACAGCTGAAGCAACATAGCACAAACATGAGAACAAGAACTGGGGTCTTGGGGAGTAACGGGCTAACGAAGGACACAGGCTTTCTTTTGGGGGTGATGAAAATGTCCCAAAATTGATTTTGGTGAGGACTCTACAACTCTGAATATGCCAAGATCCAATAACTGTACATTTTAAATGGGTGAATTATACGATATTCAAATGTTGTCTCAATAAAGACAAGAGACAAACACAGAATATAGAGGCGAGGAAGCAAACTGGGTAGTAATGGGAAAGATGATGATTTTCACACGGGAACCAATGTAAAAGGAACAATTTGAGAAGTAACAATTTTAATCAAGAGCGGCAGAGGTAAGTTATGATTTCTACATGCAATACATCACAGTATCCAAAGGAATCAACAGGAAAGTTACAAAAATTCAGGTCTAAGTGCAGGAAAAGACAAAGCAGATCTAGACGTATTTTATGCTATTCACCTAACATGAACTTCGGATCACTGGCTTTGGTGACACCAATAACAAACTCTATATTCAAAATTTCTATCTTAGTTACTGTTCATTTTGTTCTCATCTATTCTTCTTCCATTGACTTCCCTGGTGGCTCAGTGGTGAAGAATCCACCTGCCAAGCAGGAGACGCAGGTTTGATCCCTGGGTTGGGAAAATTCCCTGGAGAAGGGAATGGCAACTGACTCCAGTACTTCTTTTTTTTTCATTTATTTTTATTAGTTGGAGACTAATTAGTTTACAATATTGTAGTGGTTTCTGACATACACTGACATGAATCAGCCATGGATTTACACGTGTTCCGCATCCCGATCCCCTCTCCTGCCTCCCTCCCCATCCCATCCCTCTGGGTCTTCCCAGTGCACCAGCCCCTAGCACTTGTCTCATGCATCCAACCTGGGCTGCTGATCTGTTTCAGCCTTGATAGTATACCTGGTTCAATGCTGTTCTCTCAGAACATCCCACCCTTGCCTTCTCCCACAGAGTCTAAAAGTCTGTTCTGTACATCTGTGTCTCTTTTTCTGTTTTGCATATAGGGTTATCGTTACCATCTTTTAAAATTCCATATGTATGAGTTAGTATACTGTATTGGTGTTTATCTTTCTGGCTTACTTCACTCTGTATAATGGGCTCCAGTTTCATCCATCTCATTAGAACTGATTCAAATGAATTCTTTTTAATGGCTGAGTAATATTCCATGGTGTATATGTACCACAGTTTCCTTATCCATCCGTCTGCTGATGGGCATCTAGGTTGCTTCCATGTCCTGGCTATTATAAACAGTGCTGCGAAGAACACTGGGGTGCATGTGTCTCTTTCAGATCTAGTTTCCTCAGTGTGTATGCCCAGGAGTGGGATTGCTGGGTCATATGGCAGTTCTATTTCCAGTTTTTTAAGGAATCTCCACACTGTTCTCCATAGTGGCTGTACTAGCTTGCATTCCTACCAACAGTGTAAGAGGGTTCCCTTTCCTCCACACCCTGTCCACCATTTATTGCTTGTAGACTTCTGGATAACAGCCATCACTTTCTAACACTTTCTAACACCATACACAAAAATAAACTCAAAATGGATTAAAGATCTAAATGTAAGACCAGAAACTATAAAATTCCTAGAGGAAAACATAGGCAAAACACTTTCTGACATAAATCACAGCAGGATCCTCTATGACCCACCTCCCAGAATATTGGAAATAAAAGCAAAAATAAACAAATGGGACCTAATTAAACTTAAAAGCTTTTGCACAACAAAGGAAACTATAAGCAAGGTGAAATGACAGCCCTCAGATTGGGAGAAAATAATAGCAAGTGAAGCAACAGACAAAGGATTAATCTCAAAAATATACAAGCAACTCCTGCAGCTCAATCCCAGAAAAATAAATGACCCAATCAAAAAATGGGCCAAAGAACTAAACAGACATTTCTCCAAAGAAGACATACAGATGGCTAACAAACACATGAAAAGATGCTCAACATCACTCATTATCAGAGAAATGCAAATCACTCCAGTATTCTTGCCTGGAAAATCCCATGGTCAGAGGATCGTGGTGGGCCACAGTCCATGGGGTCACAAGTGACTCAGACATTATTTAGTGACTGAGCATCCTTCTTCCATGTTAGAAACAGGTACTGAAAATAAAATGGGAGAGCACATGACCATACCTAGCTTCAGCTCTATCATTTAATAGATGTGTTACTACGGGTAAATAACTGAAAGAGTCCCACTTTCTTACCTTGTAAAATAGAAATCATTAAGAGGGATGAATGCAAATTTATAGACACATTTTGGAGAGTGCCTAACAAAGTGCTTGATACACAAAACCTGGAAGCTACTAATATTTCTACCTACAAATTAAACATGAGGTTTATGAAGACCTTTATAGAAACAAATTATTTTCAAAAATATACAGTTTAACTCACTATCTAGGGTATCTTAATCATGGGTATCATGAGTTTGCATTTGTACATACATATAAGATCAATAGCTATTCTTGGAATACAAAAGCATTAAATTAAGATGAAATAAACGAGTTTTAGGTCATTTTCCATTAGTTATAACATCTGAGATTTTATCACTTGAGGCATATGCATGAGATAACAAAGCTCTTAATTCACTTAAATCTGGCTTTGTTCATAATACCCACAAACACAAATTAGCAAAAAGTACAGAACAAACAACAGATCATGAAACCTCCATCAAAAACAAAACGCAATATTGAATCACTGACTAAAAGAATGACTAATACATTGACTGCCTAGTAAAGTAAATTCCTATATGTTCTGATATATTCCTTAAGGAAACGATTACTGGCTCTAAAAGGGATTCCCATCCTCCTTAGAATTAAATTTTTATTGTTCTTAATATAATTCAGGTTTGGACAATGCAATGAAGAAAATCTTGAGACAAGACTGACAACATACCTAAAACACTACATGTGCATTAGATACAGAAAGAGTTTCCCTAAGGTTTTGTCTGTTTTATTTACAGGTCACATGGGAACTCCTGAGAATCTCACAAGAAAGATTCACGGGGATTATCATTCTCCTTTAATATAAGAGTTGGCAAATGTAAATTCTCTTAGCAGTAAAACTGGGAAAAAATTCTGACAGAAAAAAGAGTACAGAACAAAAAGCAAGAGTTAAGAAGGAAACAGAATTCATAAACAAAAACTGCTCTTTTTCATCTTTAGAGTACGACTTGTTCATCAAGTATCCAAACTGCAAGTTCTAAAAATTTGTTTAGTTGTAATGGGACCAAGAACCTAACTATAGTGAGAGGAAATGGAAAAAGAAAGACTGTAAAATAAACTGAAAAACCACTTACTGAAGCACAATGGATAATGACAAACCAATGGTAAAAAAAAACAAACTGTATTATAGATAACAGAGGTAAGGCCAGAGGAATTAAAAGCAGCTGCCTCTGATGGATAAGAACAGAGGTGAAGAATAGGTTCTTTCTATTCATAAACCCTTCTATATTATTAGCTTTTTAAAAATTATAGGCATTCCACTGCTCTGTTTTCATGAAACAGATGGATAAATGTTAATCAGTTATTTTACAATCATGAAGAAATTAGCAATATAAAGATCAAAATGGCAAGGATGTTAATCACAGTATTATTTATATTATTCATGAAAGCAAGAATATAAAAATGACACAAATGTCCATGAACAAATGACTAGTTATATAAATCATAGTAAAAAGTAATATTCTTATTTGTAAACAACTCCATTCCTAAAAGTGCCTTCTTCCCAACACAGCCAAAAGATTAGTTCTGGCATTTAAACACAAATCACGACCCAATAAATGATGTGTAATTCTATCTTGACATGAAATGATGTACATGATATGCTAGGATAAAAATTTAACTTACAAGCATGCATGAACAAAAATCTCCTTTAAGTTACATGTGTACAACTTAAAAGACAGTTTATATGTGTATATTTTATATACGTCTATAAAAGCAAAAAGGGCTTCCCTGGTGGCTCAGACGGTAAAGCGTCTGACTGCAATGCCTGAACCTGGGTTCGATCCCTGGGTCAGGAAGATCCCCTGGAGAAGGAAATGGCAACCCACTCCAGTATTCTTGCCTGGAAAATCCCATGGATGGTGGAGCCTTCTAGGCTACCGTCCACGGCGTCACAAAGAGTCGGACACAACTGAGCAACTTTACTTACTTACTTACTTACTTATAAATGTAAAAAGCAGATGAAGAATTCTCTCCACATGTAAAGGTTTCTCTGGGAAATAATGGCTGATTTTCATTCTCTTTATTTTCTGATTTTTTTGTTGTTGTTGCTTCATGGTTGGTTTTGGCCAAACTTTTTATTTAGTATTCTGTCGTTGCTTAACACACACTTAAATGGTCTTAACGGGGAGGGGGAAAGGGGAGGTTCCTGTCGATTCCCAAGGAAATGTCAGAAAGGCAAAATATGGCCAACATTATTCATTTGCTTTTTTCTGGGTTTACTGGGCGAATAGCACTTTCCTGACATATATGCATCTGATCTCAGGTTTTTCATACTGAGAACATTTGAGATTTCAGTTTGAAGACACTCTGAAATCCTAAGAGTACCATACCCCCCCGACCACCCTCTAATAGCTAGAGGCAGGAGGATTCATCTCTCCATTTTAGATGACTAGAAATTTTGTATAAGATAAACTGCTTGCCTCATCATTTACTGGGGGAAATCCTATAGGAAGTGGCCTTTAGGGACACTTTTACTTGGAAGATTACACCACTAGTACACATGTCAAGACTTAAACACACTTAACGTTTCATTTGCTTGTTGGAAGCAATGTCATAAAATCAAAGATTAAACATGTTTTACTTTCTTTGCTCACAAGAACATAAAAATTATGGAAGGGGAACTTAACAGGAAATTTTTAAAAAGTAACACAATTTTTCCTTTTAGTAATCCTTGGGTAGTTATGGTAGAACAGGTTCCACTTTTGTTTGTTTCTTTGCACAGGGATTTTGGTCCAAAGTTGTTTGTTTTTAAGATCTGCTTCTGCCTCCCCCCTCTATCACAGATCGACTTCCTCCACGGCCACCACCTCTTGGTGCTCTGCGGCTTGAACTGCTGTAGGAATCTCGTGGAGGAGGGTACCCCCTTTCCTTAGAAGAGGGAAGCCCTCTTTCTTGTCTGCCAACCCGATCACGACCACTTGAGTAAAGATCACTTTGGCTGCTTGAGTAACTGTCTCGACTTCCACCACATCTGTCACATGAGCTGCTGTAATCATCATAGCGACTGCTTCCACCATAAGATGGCGGGGGTCCTCCTGTAGGTGGAGCACCACGTGAGTTACCATAACTCTCAAATGAATCTTGTAGGAACCTCCACTTGGATGATCTGAATAGTCACGATCATGACCATAGCCATCTCTATCACTATAGCCTCTTGATGGATAGTCATCACGTGAACTGGAATGACCATAATCACGGTAAGTATAATCGTTTGGTGGTGGTGCATAATCTCTTGTATCACGAGAACTTGGGTAACCTCTGCTTGAATAGCTGTCTTTAGTAGAATATCCATCATCTCTTGGGGACAAATAAACATCTCTACGAGAGGGCAAGGGCTCCCTTCGAGGTGGACCTCTGTAGCTACCTCTTCCATGTGATACAGGAGCTCTTTCTCCCACTCCACTGCTGCTTCAAACTGGTCCTGAAGGGGCAGATCTTTTAGGAGGAGGACCCCCACTTCATGGTGGTGGTCCTCTTTTTACCGGAAGTGGTCCCCTGGAAGAACTCACGTTAAAATTCATGGAACAGCCACCATCATCCATGTGCCCTCCATGGGATGGAGGTCCCCTGGTTCCTCCACTTCCTCCTCGAAGTCCTGTTAAAAGCTCTCTGCTTCTTGGAGGTGGAGGTGGTCCACGTCTGCCACTTTCAAGTGACGGTTTAGTGGCCTGCTCTACTTTGATGGCTTTTCCATCTAAGGACTTTCCATTCATGTCTCTGGCTGCATCCTTAGCATCTGCTGGGTTTTCAAAGGTGACAAAAGCAAATCCTCTAGATTTATTGGTTTCACGATCTTTCATCAAGAGAACTTCCACTATTCGCCCATATTTGCCAAATACTGCTTCAAGGGCTGTCTCATTTGTTTCTGTATTGAGGCCACCAATATAGAGTTTTCCTGGACGATCTGCCTCAACCATTTTTCCCCCTGGTTAAAACTGGAGAGGTGACGACAGTCTCAAGCTCCTATGAGCTCGCCAACAGCGGCTTTCTAGCAGCTCAGCACGCGGGAGGGTGGCCGATCCTGAGAACGGAAGCTGTAAGGTGCTCGCACTACTGTGCAACGAGTGATTTTTTTCTTAATTGGTATTATTTAGCCAGCAAAAAAGTAAAGCTAAGAGTCACTTGTTTAAACATATTTATAACAGTAAAAAAAATACATAATTCCTTGGGGAATGGGTATTTGCACTCTTAAAATACATATTTAGAAAGACTTGAGAAGTTGCCAATAATTTTAAGAGGGATATTAAATTGTGGTACACTGATTTCAGAAGTATTTTTTTCTGAAGTACACAGCAAAACAACTGGAAGAAACATGCTAACATGACCGGCATGGCCCTTTAGGTAGCAAGATATGGGTCTTCTTTTCCTGTTATATTTCTGATACTTCTGAGTTTCTTTTTTTTTTTTTCCTCATAGGCACACATAAATTTTATAGTGAGCAAACCTGCTTTTGGAACTCGGCAGTTAGGTTCCCAGATTGGTCTATAAAAGCCCACTGAAGCCAGTGGTGTCGCAGAGGGAGACCAGGCTCACGCCATCCTCTCTCGCCCTGCAGCCACCAGGACTACCCACCAAAGTGACGTGCGTTACCTCGTTATTTGACAGGGACAGGACTTATGGAGTACTTAAGAGAAAGCGTGCACATAAGGGGCCATTTCCACATTTACGTATAAATATTACACCATTTTATTCTACCAAATCTCATTATTTGCAATATGGCTATTTAGCAGTAAAACCGATTTAGAATATGGCTCAGGTGGTCAGTGCTGCCTTACAGTAGTATAAAGGGAGCAGGCCAAGAGAGTAAGTAGATTTTTACTTCATTCATTGCTAATAGTAGCCCAGAGAATGGTCTTAAGCTTCCAAGGTCCTTTTCTGACTCAATATTAAAATGCTAGGCGGTTAGGTATAATGGTCGTGGGGAAAGGAACAGAGAAACGAGAAGTTCTCTATAAGTCCAATCTCTTATTAAACTACCTTTACATATAATAAATAACACTCTACATAAGCGTAAGAAATTAACTTCTTAATTTTTCAAGAAATACATACCTTATAGGCCATTTGCTATCCTTTTTCTCAGAAGAGGAACCACTGAAAACTGACATGAGAAGTGATGGCTTTTATTTGTTCAAGAGTCCCACTACTAGCAAAGCTCTTACCCTCCTAGCACAGACATGCTCGTGTGTGAGTTGGGAGATGACCAGTATCGGTTTAACAACTGCAATGGCAGCAGTCATTTCCCACTGTACAACTTAGGGGCTGTCTTTCTTCTGACCTTCACTTACTGACAATCAACCATTCATCTAACTGAAGAGGTGAGTGAATTCTGCTTTTAAACCCAAGATGAGAACTAGAAACAAACATAAACACAATCTCATTATCAAAGTCACAATATTAAGCTGCTCTGTACACCAAGTAACATGAAACATGTGCCATACGCTTCTATTCTGAGGATGCATCAAAGACCATCGCTTTCTAGAAAAAAGTCTGAAACAAGTAACACAAGCAAAGGGTAAACTGATTGAAGTTATCTTACAATTAGGCCTAACGGAATTACTGAAATATCACGGGTTACAAGGACCAACTGTATAGCCCAGGGAACCCTGCTAAATGCCAGCCTGGATGGAGGGGAATTGGGGGAAGAATGGATATATGTTTATTTATGGTTGAGTCCCTTTGCTGTTCACCTGAAACTATCACGAAATCGTTAATTGGCTATACCCCAATGCAAAAATAAAAAGTTTAAAAAAAAAGAGCATGGGTTTTTCAGACAGAGACCTGGGTTTAAATTCTGGCTCTACCACACAAAAATTATACAAGCAAATTACCTAAATTCAGTTTCTTTCTCTATAAAAGGAAAAATAAGGAATATCTTGAAGATTCAGTGAAGATGCACTGAACACACTAAATGAGATAAAATATATCACAATGTCTGTTATATAAAAAGTATTCCCAAAGTGGCAGCTATTGTAATATTTCACTGTTCAAAAACATTTAAACTGTTACTTAAAATCCTAGTATTAGGCATATAAGTGTAAATCAAACAGTTCTGGGTTCAAAGGGTTCCTATTTTGATTTCCATTTTACAAATGGAAAAGGGGAACAGCAGGACTTGCACTAAACCTAAAGCAGTGGTTCTCAGAGTGTTGTCCCTGGGCCAGTGGCATCAGCATGTGGCTACCTGTTGAAATTCATATTTGTAGGCCTCACCCCAGACTTACTGATTTGGAAACTCCAGGCTGGGCCCCACCAGGTGATGCTGATTCACCTGAAGCTTTAAGAAGCTGCAACCTAGATACAACAGTGACAGGGCTTCACCAACATTCACAGCAGCTGGTACGGGACACCTGCTCGGAGTGTCCAGCCCACCGAGTCAGGAGATACACTGCATCACCGCCGAGTGTGACGGTGCAAAGAAAACATTACTATTTATAAATATCGTTAACCCTGAAATGTGGTTTTTTCTCCAATGCAAGTTAAAAAAGTCACTTTCCTGACTTAACCAACTCATTCCCTTCTTTCCTTTACCCTGCATTCCCACCACATTTAATGAACAATTTATATGATTATGATATAACTGCACTTTCTTGGAATCCCTGGAAAGTTAGTTATTCCTTCTACTGTACAATTTCACATTTTCCAGACAGCAAGGAACAAACCTCTTTAAATAAGCAATATTTATTTTTCTCTTGTAACTATTCTGGATGGAAATCTTCAGCACACTGAATACAGTCTGAATTTTTTTCTTGATCATACAAATTCATCATTATGAACATCAAATTTTATGCAAAAACATACTTTAAAATAGTGGACTGCCACTAAGCCCAATGTGCACACCTCTCTGCATCTACAATTGCTGTCATGTAGTCAGTTATCTATGACTCTAACTACTAGAGCATTCCTTCCTCTCTTGTAATGAACTCTAACAACCTTAGATGGGCTCCAAAGCTCAAGAGCCAATATTCTGATGTTTTTTTTCTTTGTAGTTTTCCAACTACACAAACATACCTTTTTTCACTTGTATACCTTCTCCTTATCTTTAGAAACTCAATCCATATCTCACCTCTCCTGAGATAAATGTCTCACTGCCCAGTGTCCCTGGCTGAGTTTCAAGCTGCGGCTCCAAGCTTGCAAGAATAGCAAGACATTCTCTGCCTACCTCAAATTCAGCATTCATCACACCTGCACTTAAACGATCGATCACTTTCAACTTTCCCACTAGGCTACAGGCATCTTCAAGGCAGACAGCACTGTATCCCTTGTGCTCTGCACAATGTCACACAAGCAGTGCTCCAAAAAAAGCCACAAAGTCTGATGAATGAACAGGTTAGGGTTTGAAAGAAACCCCTTAAGAGAAAAGCACAAAGATGTTGGTGCATTGTCAAAGTTTGAGGAGTTTCCTTTTGTTTAGTGTTATTGCTTGATTTTGGCTTTCTTCTCTTCCACTGAAATGTTAAACAATTCCTTTCCTCTAGTTCTTTTAACCGGTCAACTTTTGTGAGTACATTTTGTCTTTCCAGCCAAAGTGTAAGTGAACCCTCTCTACTACATTTTCTCCCACAGAACTTAGAGCAACACATAAAATACATGAAGAGAGAAATCCACCCCAAACTTGGTCTGGGTCAAACTTTTTTGTGTTATATAATTTATTAGCTTCCTCTGAAAAACAATTAGCAATGACCAAGGTCTGACCAATATTTGGAAAGATTTTAATGAGATGAAGACTTTCCAGAAAGCTGAAATATTCTCACCCAACCCAGCTCACTATCTGAGTCTAATGAACTTTAATCATACATTTCAGTATTACACCTCTTTCCTTTCCTATGCATGTTTTCACCAATACCAAACTCTCTTAATTGGTCTATAGACGGTTTTAAATAAATACTTGAAACAGAGTCCTAATGAATTTTCTGATTTGTTTTAGACAGATTAAGTAGGTACTTCCCCCAACAATCCAGAGGTTAAGACTCCACACCTCCAATGCAGGGAGCACGGGTTCAACCCCTGGTAGAGGAATCACAGTCCCTCATGCTGCCCTGTGTGACCAAAGGACAGAAAGATCACTGAACAGACGCTCATTAGGGGGCCACTGGCCAAAGCTCCGTGCTCCAACCAGACCCCACGGTGACGATCTGCATGAGCTGCCTTACAACAGGAGGGCCTGGCAAAGAAGGTGAAACTAGCAAGCCACCACCAACTGGAAGAATTCAGAAAAAGTCAGAGGAGAAAGGAGATGGCAGTCCATATGTCCTACGAACCTCCCAGAATCCTTGCTGAAATCTATCTTGGCTGAGCGATGCATGCGTCACCAGGAAGGACTCTGAGTCAGAATGACCGGCCAGAGACAAACCCGAAACAAATCCCATCACCAAAAAACCTGAGACTGCAAACCACAAGGCCCAGCAGCTCTCCGGGCCACGTCACCCTGCTGTGCTCCGCCCGGGGCCCATCCACAGTCAGGTTCCTTGCTCTGTCAGCATGTGTGTCTCCTCACCCAATTCATTTGCCAGTGTTCGACAACAGCCCACTCTGGCCCTGGAACGGGTCCCCTCTTCCTGCAACATACTAAACAAATAAAGAAAAAAAAGGTACTGCTGATTTAACAATGCTAAGAATGAACAACATACCTAAGGGTTCGTTGGGATTTGTAAGAGCTAAAGAACTAAACACCCGTCTCTTGAATATTCTGTATTCTATATGGCAATTATGCAATCAAAGAATAACACAACAAAGATGCTAATCCTTCACAATCTCTTGCCTGTAAGATTACCCTAACAGCAGAGTGCTTTTAAAAGATTGAAAAAGGAATGATGTGAGTTAAATGTTTCCATGTCTATTAAAACATACAGTAAAAAAAACACCTGTATTCATGCCACCAACTTCACAACAATAATAATTTTGTATCTTGAAATAATGTTCCTTGTTTCTTTTTCCTTAAAATAATTACAACTTCATTTACTACACAATTACTTAAGACAGTCCAATTTCCTATGACTCATTTTATTTTAAATTGGCCCCATCAGCTGTTTTTCTCTTAAATAACAGGGCATAAAATACTTTATGAAATGCCTCTATAGAGACTATCTCAGAGTTTAAAGAAACACATGTTGAAAGTTCTCTAACATTAAAGAACTTGATTACTATATCTATTATTTTCTTATTTTAGAAATTCAAAAGCCATTTCTAGCTGATATTTAACAACAGAACATACTTTATATCTTTAAAATTAATCCTTCTGAAGGAGAAAAATCAGTGAATATATATTAAATATTTTAATTGGGTATGTGGTTTAACATTTAATGAGTACATCCACATTAAATATTAATGACAAGGAATCTTAACTGTCATAAATGTCATTACTCAGCAGATACCAAGAGAGGCAACAAGATGGATCCAGAATTTTTAATAACAAGGATATAAATGAGCTAAACATATACAAATGCTTTAAAAAGGGGTTACCTCAAGATGGAAAAGTGGGTAAAATCTTAATAAAGTATCTGTCAGTTTAACACACAGTGTACAAAGTAATAAATGAGCTATTTCCCTATATTGAGAATCATGGAAAGAGTACAACATGGCACCCTTGCAAGGGGAAAGTTGGTCCAGACTAGAGCAAGGAATCATACCAAAGTAAAGGCTCTTCAGCCAGGTTCAAAGAATACTTGACCTCTCCTAAACCTGCAGTAAAAACTGTTTTCATATGCTCACTGTTCTGCAAAGTAGATCCACAGCTTTCACAGATGATCAAGAGTGCTGGTACCCCCAAAACTGAGTATCGCTATTTATACCTTACGTGAGAGTTCAACAAGAAGAAGGCAGCTTCCCACCCAGTAAAATATAGTACTTCACATGAGCTATAAAGTCAGATAGATGTGTACTCAAGTTAGGTAGCTTCAGAGAGTTCCATCTCCTTATTTGTGAATGAAGGCTACTGTAACGACTAAGCAATCCACCAGATGCACAGCACCCCGCACACCACCAGGGGCACGAAAACGACTCAACACCCGTCTGAAACAAGAGATGCAGTCAGGCTTCCTACATACCTCTGTAATGCGGATTACATGAAATAACACAAGTGAAGCGCTGAGAGGGGAGCCTGGTGCACGGTGAGTGCTGACCAAGTGTCAGTGACGATAATGAAGAAAATGTTCTATAAAGGATTCTGTCAGTTTCCTCAGGAAGAACTGCTCTGACCAGATGTGTTCAATTTTTATATACCTAGGTATATATACACCTGTGCATTTTCAACTGCATGGAGAGTGGGTGCCCCTAAACCCCATTTGTTAAAGAGTTAACTGTACATTTCATGACTCATTGCATTATAGAGTAAAATTCTCATCCAACTCAAAAGATTCAACTGGAATATGTTCACCTTTCCCCACCTTCTACTAGTAGACAGTCCAAACTTTCTCCCCATCTGTACTTTATAACTTTCTAGAGTTTAAAATAATGTATTAACCATCTCATCTGATAAAATGAAAACTCTTAAAGATAAGGATCATATTATCTACCACTGCTAACCTAGATTATCTGACACAAAAACTTGCACACAGTTATTATTCAATAAATATTTACTTAACTAACTGTCTCAATATCCTTAATAACTCTACCACATCTACTTGTTTAAGCCCTGAAAGCAAGCTCCAAGAAGTCACAGGTTTTTCAGTTGTATTTATAATGCTGCAGAAAAGTAATTCCAAAAATGTCTTAAATTATTACAACAGTTAGCAATTCTACATTTAAAAAGAAAGGCAATACAGCAAATATATTGGGTCTAATTAACTTACCTATTTTTAACAAAGACAAAAAAATACAGATTTCATAAATATTTAATAATGCTGATTGTGAGATTTATCTAAAGAAAGGAGGCTAATACTAGTGATGGGTAAGAAATGATTTTTTATAAAAATAAAACTTGAAGATATTAGTAAAATAGGAGCCCAGGAAGAACAAGAAAATGATGAAACATAATCAATCTAGACTATCTTTTTTTTTTTAATTTTTCATTTATTTTTATAAGTTAAAGGCTAATTACTCTACATTATTGTAGTGGTTTTTGCCATACATTGACATGAATCACCCTTGGATTTACATGTGTTCCCCATCCTAAACACCCCTCCCACCTCCCTCCCCACCCCATCCCTCTGGGTCTTCCCACTGCACCAGCCCCGAGCACTTGTCTCATGCATCTAACCTGGACAGGCGATCTGTTTCACACTTGATAATATACATGTTTCGAAGCTGTTCTCTCAGATCATCCCACCCTCGCCTTCTGCCACAGAGTCCAAAAGTCTGTTCTGTACATCTGTGTCTCTTTTTCTGTTTTCAATATAGGGTTATCGTTACCATCTTTTAAAATTCCATATATATGAGTTAGTATACTGTATTGGTGTTTATCTTCCTGGCTTACTTCACTCTGTATAATGGGCTCCAGTTTCATCCATCTCATTAGAACTGATTCAAATGAATTCTTTTTAATGGTTGAGTAATATTCCATAGTGTATATGTAACATAGCTTCCTTATCCATTCATCTGCTGATGGGCATCTAGGTTGCTTCCATGTCCTGGCTATTATAAACAGTGCTGCGATGAACACTGGGGTACATGTGTCTCTTTCAGTTCTGGTTTCCTCAGTGTGTATGCGCAGGAGTGGGATTGCTGGGTCTTAAAATTTTTTGTAAAATTCAAGATGATCTTTCAAAGAAATACAAGCCTTAGAATGTGATAATCATACAATCTAGCAATCCTACTTCTGAGTATATATCCAAAGGAAATAAACAAGATATCAAAAAGATATCTGGATTCCTGTATTAACTGCAGCATTATTCATAATAACAAATATATGAAAACCTAAAAGTCTATCACGAGATGTATAGAGAAAGAAGATATTTTTTATATATGTATACATACACACACACACAGTTCAGTTCAGTTGCTCAGTCGTGTCTGACTCTTTGCAACCCCATGAACTGCAGCACCCCAGGCCTCCCCATGAACTGCAGCACCCCAGGCCTCCCTGTCTATCACCAACTCCTGGAGTTTACTCAAACTCATGTCCATTAAGTTGGTGATGCCATCCAACTATCTCACCCTCTATTGTCGCTTTCTCCTCCCACCTTCAATTTTTCCCAACATCAGGGTCTTTTCAAATGAGTCAGTTCTTCACATCAGGTGGCAAAAGTACTGAACTTTTAGCTTCAGGATCAATCCTTCCAATGAACACTCAGGACTTGATCTCTTTCAAGGATGGACTGGTTGGATCTTCTTGCTGTCAAAGGGACTCTGAAGAGTCTTCTCTAACACCACAGTTCAAAAGCATCAATTCTTCGACGCTCAGCTTTCTTTACAGTCCAACTCTCACATCCATACATGACTACTAGAAAAACCATAGCCTTGACTAGACAGACCTTTGTTGGCAAAGTAATGTCTCTGCTTTTTAATATGCTGTCTAGATTGGTCATAACTTTCCTTTCAAGGAGTAAGCGTCTTTTAATTTCAAGGCTACAGTCATTATCTACAGTGATTTTGGACACACACACAATGCACACAGATTCCACACCAAAAAAAGAAATTAAAAAAAAACCCTCTTACAACAATAAATGAATTCTTCAAAGTAGCAGGATATAAAGACAATACACAAAAATCAGCTGAATTTCTAAAAACAAATGATGAAGAAAACAATTCCATGTACAACAGCATCAAGAATACTTAGGATTAACTTAAAGAAATGAAACACTTGTACAATGAAAACTACAAAACACTGTGGAAAGAAAGTAGACATAAGTAAATGGAAACACATCTCATGTTCATAGATAGGAAGGACTTCATATTGCTAAGATGTCAGTACTAGCCACAGTGATCTACAGATCCAATGCAATTCCTGTCAAAATCCCAGCAGATAAAAATAGAAAAGTCCATTCTAAAATTTATATGAAATTTCAAGGGACTCCAAACAGGCAAAACAATCTTGAAATAGAAGAAGTTGAAGGACTCATACTTATTGTTTCAAAACTTACTACAAAATTATAGTAATCAAAACAGTGTGCTATTGGCATAAAGATAGACTATCTATAAAAGAGAACAGAGAGCCCAGAAATAAATACTCACATACATACATTTTCACCAAGAGTGTCAAGATCATTCAATGGGGAAAGAACAGTATTTTCAACAAACAGTGCTCGAAAAACTGAATGTCTACATGCAAGAGTATAAAGTTGGACCTTACACACAACATATACAAAAATTAACTCAAAACAGATCAACGACCTAAACATGAGACCTAAAACAATAAACCCTTAGAAGAAAACTTCAGACAAAAGCTTCACTGCACTGGATCTAGAAATGACTTCTTCGATATGACACCAATGGGATCGGTAACAAAGAAAAAACAGACAAGTCTTAGCTGATGAAAATTAAAAAAAAAAAAAATTATCTATCAAGACATTACCAACAGAGTAAAAAGGTAGCTCACAAAATGAGAAAAATATGTGTAAGTCATATATGTGACACAGGATTAGTATACAGAAAACTACTGACACTGAACAACCAAAAAAACAACAACTTTATTCAAAAAAGTGCAGAAGACTTGAACAGACATTTCGCTAAGAAGATATACAAATGGCCAAAACACACAGGAAAAGATGCTCAGCATCACTAATCATTATGCTAATGAAAATCAATACTATAGTGAGATTAACACCTCATACCCATTAGAATGTCTAGCATAAAAAACAACAACAACAAAAAAAACCAACAGCACACATAAAACAACAATGGTTGGAGTGAATGTGGAGAAACTAGAAGCCTTGTACACTGTTGGTGACAATATAAAATGCTACAGCCTCTGTGCAAAATAGTATTATTTGTTTTCTCAAAATATTGAAAATAAAATCATCACATGATTCAGCAATTCAAGATCCAGGCATATACCCAGAAGAATTGAAAGTAGAGTTTCAAAGAGGTATCAGGGCAGCATTCTTCACAAAAACTACAATGAAGAAGCAAACCAAGTGTCTATTGATAGAGGAATATATAAGCAAAATGTGTTATACACATACAAAGGGACATTATTCAGTCTTAAAAAGAAAATTCTGACACATCCAACAATATGGAATTATGCTATGTGTAATAAAAGTGAAAGTCCCTCAGCCATGTCGACTCTTTGAGACCCCAGGGACTGTCCATGGAATTCTCTAGGCCAGAAAACGGGAGTGGGTAGACCTTCCCTTCTCCAGGGGATCTTCCCAACCCAGGTCTCCCACACTGCAGGCAGATTCTTTACCAACTGAGCCACAGGGAAGTAAGATGGTCACTAAAAAGACAAATACTGTAGGATTCCACTTATATGCGGAAGTTACTTAAAGCAGCCAAAATCATAGAGAAAGCAAGCAGAGTGGTGGTTTCCAGGAACTGGAAGAAGGAAGAAAGAATAGCTGTTATTTAACAGGTATAGTTCTATAAGATGAACGAAGTTCTGTAATGGATGGTAATGGTGTCTAAACGAAAATGTCAAGAGATTTAGTATGACTTTAATGTGTACTACTGGGAGCTGGCTGTAGCTTGGATCATGAACTCATTGCCAAATTCAGATTGAAATTGAAGAAAGTGGAGAAAACCACTAGACCATTCAGGTATGACCTAAATCAAATCCCTTATGACTATACAGTGGAAGTGACAAATAGATTTAAGGGACTAGATCTGAAAGACAGAGTGCCTGATGAACTATGGAAGAAGGTTCATGACATTGTATAGGAGAAAAGAATCAAGACAATCCCCAAGAAAAAGAAATGCAGAAAAAGCAAAATGGCTGTCTGAGGAGGGCTTAAAATAGCTGTGAAAAGAAGGGAAGTGAAAAGCAAAGGAGAAAAGGAAACATATACCCACTTGAATGCAGAGTTCCAAAGAATAAAAAGGAGAGATAAGAAAGCCTTCTTCAGCAATCAATGCAAAGGAATAGAGGAAAACAACAAAATGGGAAAAACTAGAGATCTCTTCAAGAAAATTAGAGATACCAAGGGAACATTTCATGCAAAGATGGGTCCAATAAAGGACAGAAATGGTAAGGACCTAACTGAAGCAGAAGATATTAAAAAGAGGTAGCTAGAATACATAGAAGATCTATACAAAAAAGATCTTAATGACCCAGATAACCACGATGCTCTGATCACTCACTTAGAGCCAGATATCCTGGAATGTAAAGTCAAGTGGGCCTTAGGAAGCATCACTACGAACAAAGCAAGTGGAGGTGATAGAATTCCAGTTGAGTTATTTCAAATTCTGAAAGATGATGCTGTGAAAGTGCTATACTCAATATGCCAGCAAACTTAGAGAACTCAGCAGTGGCCACAGGAATGGAAAAGGTCAGTTTTCATTCCAATCCCAAAGACAGACAATCCCAAAGAATGCTCAAACGATCGCACAATTGCACTCATCTCGCACGCTAGTAAAGTAATGCTCAAAATTCTCTAAGTCAGGCTTCAGCAATACGTGAACTGTGAACTTCCAGATGTTCAGGTTGGTTTTAGAAAAGGCAGAGGAACCAGAGATCAAATTGCCAACATCTGCTGGATCATGGAAAAAGCAAGAGAGTTCCAGAAAAACATCTATTTCTGCTTTACTGACTATGCCAAAGTCACTGACTGTGTGGATCACAATAAACTATGGAAAAATCTGAAAGAGATGGGAATACCAGACCACCTGAACTGCCACTTGAGAAACCTATATGCAGGTCAGGGAACAACAGTTAGAACTGGACATGGAACAACAGACTGGTTCCAAATAGAGAAAGAAGTACATCAAGGCAGTATATTGTCACCCTGCTTATTTAACTTGTATGCAGAGTACATCATGAGAAATGCTGGGCTGGAAGAAGCATAAGCTGGAATCAAGACTGTCAGGAGAAATATCAATAACCTCAGATATGCAGATGACACCACCCTTATGGCAAAAAAGTGAAGAAGAACTAAAAAGCCTCTTGGTGAAAGTGAAAGAGGAGAGTGAAAAAGTTGGTTTAAAGTTCAACATTCAGCAAACTAAGATCATGGCATCCGGTTCCCATCACTTCATGGCAAACAGATGGGGAAACAGTGGAAACAGTGGCTGACTATATTTTTCTGGGCTCCAAAATCACTGCAGGCACATGGTGACTGCAGCCATGAAATTAAAAGACGCTTACTCCTTGGAAGGAAAGTTATGACCAGCCTAGACAGCATATTAAAAAGCAGAGACATTACTCTGTCAACAAAGCTCCGTCTAGTCAAGGTCATGGGTTTTCCAGTGGTCCTGTATGGATGTGAGAGTTGGACCATAAAGAAAGCTGAGTGCCAAAGAATTGATGCTTTTGAACTGTGGTGTTGGAGAAGACTCTTTAGAGTCCCTTGGACTGTAAGGAGATTCAACCAGTCCATCCTAAAGATCGGTCCTGGGTGTTCACTGGTATGACTGATGTTGAAGCTGAAACTCAAAAAACAAACAAACAAGAAAAAGAACCTGAAACTCCAATACTTTGGCCACCTGATGCGAAGAGCTGACTCATTTGAAAAAGACCCTGATGCTGGGAAAGACTGAGGGCAGGAGGCGAAGGGGACGACAGGGGATGAGATAGTTGGATGGCATTACTGACTCAACGGACATAGGTTTGGGTGGACTCCAGGAGTTGGTGATGGACAGGGAGGCCTGGCGTGCTGCAGTTCATGGGGCCGCAAAGAGTCAGACAAGACTGAGCAACAGAACTGAACTGAACTAGGTATCAGAGAGATTGGTTCCTAGACCACCTTCCACAGATAGCGAAATTTGGGAAGCTCAAATGGCTTCGTATTTGCATACACATCCTCTCCTAATCCTTTAAATCATCTCTAGATTACACTACTACCTAAAACAATGCAAACGCTATGCAGATAAGGTGCCAGCAAACAGATATTCAAGTTTCGCTTTTTGGAACTTTCTGAAAGCTTTTTTTTTCCCCCAAATATTTTTGATCCATGGTTGGCTGAATCCAAGGATGAGGAACCCTTGGATATGCAGGTCTGACTATATAAGTCAAAAATATACAATATGGTAAAACTTCACAATTTGTTCTTAAGAAGAATGCCAACAAGAGAATTATTAATGATTATATTTCAAACTAGCTCATGCCTCTTTAGTTTTATCATTTCCTCTCTACCATAGTACATACTGATCTTACTAGCATTTAAACATTCTGCCTTTTTTGTTCTTTTGTTCATATGATCAATCACTCTAATGCAATTATGGCTAATGAGGAATAATGACATAAGCATCCCTCTCATCCCTGATAAATGTTCCAAGTAGAAACTCATAAAAACCAGATGGTAATAAAATAATAAGCAAGACAAAATGTAAAGCTGAAGGCATCATAGGAGTCTTACTTCTGATACTTCTTTTAATATCAGCAGACAACTTAACCTAAAATGGCTGACATAATGCCATACAGCCTCCCTATCAGACATAGAGAGTTAAATCTTTGATTATATCATTTTTAAAGGCTGTCCAGGTATCTTTTGCCTTTCAAGGAATTCAACCAACTCAATTAAAGTGACATACGGGCACCATATGCTGAGCCAGGAGGAGGTGAACTGAAGGTTAGCTTTATTTTGTGACACAGAAATGATCCTAATGGACCAAGACAATAGAGGACTGAAGACCAATACATAATCCTGGGGCTGAGAAACGGGGAGATGACGCAGCTGGTCAACTACCCTCCTCCTCTCACTGCTAATGTGCACAACACTGTAAAAGTAAGGAAGCAATGTGAATTACTAAAAATGGAAAAGGTGATCAGAAAGTAGAGACACCATATTTTAAGGTAGCTTTGTACTCTCCAAAACCCTTTGTCTTTTGAGAATATGCATTTCATGTAACTGATGTATCATCTTTTTAAATTAACTGAAGGACCACATATATGACAGTAGCTTTTAATACCAGATGTCAAATCTGATCTAACTCAAAAATAAATTCAAAAACTTTAATGCACAGCAATTCATGTCAACTGTGTAACAGGTACTGTGTCACAGGATTTTGATTATCTCCTCTCTAAAGCACTAAGTTTACAAAGTCACATGTCTACATTAATGTACCATGTCTACACTTTACCTCAGAAAATGCATTTCTAGAAAGTTATTCTATAACAATAATCCCAAATACAGAAAAGGGTTAAAATGCAATAAATTACTCATGATAGGAAAAACTGGAAACAACCTAGTGCTTATTAACTCCTCACATAAATAACGTTCACATGTATTACCTTTCTCAACAAAGACCCTGTTTCTCACCCAGTGCTCATTCCTGTAACTAGTATCAAGCTCATCTACTCAGCTGCTCAAGTGTTGATTGATTTCTGACATTCTCCTTTACTCTTCTTTCTTTCATGTCCCACATCCAAGCTCTCATCACATCCTGACTCTTTCAAAAATATATAGCCAACTCCACTACTCATCTCTTTCACTGCCACGAACTTACAGTAAGCCCCCATCATTGCCTGTATTACATTTAACCTCTTATGATCTTCATGCTTCCCCCTCAGAGCCACAGCCAACTAGCCTCATCAGTCTACCCTCTATATAGAAGCCAAAGTGACCTTTAAAAATAAAAAGTCAGCTCCTCTGCTCTTAAATTTCCAATGGCTTTCTATCACATCTAAATTAAAATCCAAAGTCTTTACCCTGGTCTAAAGCTAGTAGAGGTGATGGAATTCCAGTTGAGTTATTTCAAATTCTGAAAGATGATGCTGTGAAAGTGCTGCACTCAATATGCCAGCAAATTTGGAAAACTCAGCAGTGGCCACAGGAATGGAAAAGGTCAGTTTTCATTCCAATCCCAAAGACAGACAATCCCAAAGAATGCTCAAACGACCGCACAATTGCACTCATCTCACACGCTAGTAAAGTAATGCTCAAAATTCTCCAAGTCAGGCTTCAGCAATACGTGAACTATGAACTTCCAGATGTTCAGGCTGGTTTTAGAAAAGGCAGAGGAACCAGAGATCAAATTGCCAACATCTGCTGGATCATGGAAAAAGCAAGAGAGTTCCAGAAAAACATCTACTTCTGTTTTATTGACTATGCCAAAGCCATTGACTGTGTGGATCACAATAAACTATGGAAAATTCTGAAAGAGATGGGAATATCAGACCACCTGACCTGCCTCTTGAGAAACCTATATGCAGGTCAGGGAGCAACAGTTAGAACTGGACATGGAACAACAGACTGGTTCCAAATAGAGAAAGGAGTACGTCAAGGCTGTATATTGTCACCCTGCTTATTTAACTTGTATACGGAGTACATCATGAGAAATGCTGGGCTGGAAGAAGCATAAGCTGGAATCAAGATTGCCAGGAGAAATATCAATAACCTCAGATATGCAGATGACACCACCCTTGCGGCAGAAAGTGAAGAGGAGCTAAAAAGCCTCCTGGTGAAAGTGAAAGAGGAGAGTGAAAAAGTTGGTTTAAAGCTCAACATTCAGAAAACTAAGATCACGGCATCCGGTCCCATCATCCGGTCCCATCACTTCATGGCAAATAGACGGGGAAAGAGTGGAAACAGTGTCAGACTTTATTTTTGGGGGCTCCAAAATCACTGCAGATGGTGACTGCAGTCATGAAATTAAAAGACGCTTACTCCTTGGAAGGAAAGTTATGACCAGCCTAGACAGCATATTAAAAAGCAGAGACATTACTTTGTCAACAAAGGTCTATCTACTCAAGGCTATGGTTTTTCCAGTTGTCACGTATGGATGTGAGAGGTGGACTATAAAGAAAGCTGAGAGCCGAAGAATTGATGCTTTTGAACTGTGGTGTTGGAGAAGACTTTTGAGAGTCCCTTGGACTGCAAGGAGATCCAACCAGTCCATCCTAAAGCAAATTAGTCCTGGGTGTTCACTGGAAGGACTGATGCTGAAGCTGAAACGCCAATACTTTGGCCACCTCATGTGAAGAGCTGACTCATTGGAAAAGACCCTGATGCTGGGAGGGATTGGGGGCAAGAGAAGAAGGGGACGACATGAGATGGTTGGATGGCATCACCGACTGGATGGACATGAGTTTGATTAAACTCCAGGAGTTGGTGATAGACAGGGAGGCCTGGTGTGCTGCGATTCATGGGGTCGCAGAGTCGAACATGACTGAGCGACTGAACTGAACTGAACTGATAGTACCCCTAACACAGTCCGATGCTCCAGATGTCACCTCTGCACCTCTGCACCACTCTTTCTTCTACCAGAAATGCACTTTTCCTAAAATCTGCAATCTCACACCTTTCTTAAGTTTCTACTTAAATGCCATGGTTTTTAGATAAAACTTCCCTGAGAGCCCTAACTAAAGTAGGATGTCCAGCCATTCCCTATCCCTTTAGCTTGCCTCATTTGCCTCAAGGCATTTATTACCACCCAACAGGATATCTCACATACACACACACACACACACATACATTTAACTATTTTTCTATCTCACAAGAAAATAGGCTCCATAAGAACTGCAGGTTTAGTTTGCTCACTACTATATTCCCAATACCTACAACAGTGTCTGACACACATTAAAAGCTTAAAAAATAATCTGTGAAACCTTTATTGAATGTTAAATTCTTAAAACAACATACAACCATTTATTATTTAAGACATGTCTCAAACGGAAAAGCTTACCTTAAAACATAAAGAGACAAATGAGAATAAAATACCTTATATAGAGCCTACAACAGAGAAAAAGGAAAATATACCAAAAATTGGTTAGAGTAGATGCCTCTAGAAAGCCCGTCAAGATTACTAGAAATTTTCATTTTCTTCTTTTTCCTAAATAAGCTAATGTTGAAGGTATACTTTTAAAATTAGAAAAAATTATATGTTAAAGAGTTATGCCTGATAAAATTCTACGGCCTTTAAGCTCAAAACTTTTTTTTTTGGCCACATTGTGTAGTATCTGGGATTTTAGTTTCCCAGCCAGGGATAGAACTCATGATCCCTGTGGTGGAATCGTGAAGTCTTAACCACAGACCATCAGGGAGATTCCCTAAGCTCAGCACTATAAACAAACAAACAACTCTGGCCTGGAGGAAGCTGTGCCAGAAAAAGAATTAAAGATTATTTTTTAATGTAAGTTGAAGGCTCCCAATTAGTAGAGCGAGCAGATAGTTCATCATCCAAACTGAGTCCATTTTAGGAGTTGTAGAGAGTTCAAAAAATAATTAACAGGTGGTTCAGCTGATTTATTCAAGGGCAAACTGAGACTCGTTTTGAGCAAACCAGAAAAATAATTACCTTACTCATCACCCACATAACAAAGTTCTATCTCTTTAGAACAACCTTAAAAGCTTCAAAACCCACTTTCTTCATCTCTACTTCTGCTATGAAACCTAATACACATGCCACACATGACTGACTAGTTACCATTCCACTAACCGAGCCTCTAATTCCTAACGTCCTAAGAAGGCATTTTCTTCCTTTTTCTGTCTAGAAAAGTCCTGTATCTTCCAGCTTAGTGCCTCTTCCTCAATGAAGCATATAATAGCATGTTCATATCTCTAACTGTGGCCAACTTATGCAAAGAACTGACTCATTGGAAAAGACTCTGATGTTGGGAAAGACTGAAGGCAGGATGAGATAGTTGGATGGCATCACCGACTCGATGGACATGAGTTTGAGCAAGCTCTAGGAGTTGGTGATAGACAGGGAACCCTGGTGTGCTGCAGTCCATGGGGTTTCAAAGAGTTGGACAGAACTGAGCAACTGAACTGAACTGATATCTCTAACTAAGGTTCTTAACCAGAGTCTTATGAATGAGCTGATGAACATCTGTGAAGTTCTGAAATTATTTGCAAACACTGAATATATGCTCTTTGCTTAGGAGAAAGTATCACGACCATTTTCAGATTCTAAAAGTAATTTATAACCAAATAGGATAAGAATTATTGGTTTATCGTATCAGTTGGATTACAATTATTTATTCTCTCACTACATGATGAGTTTGTTTAAAGTACCCTATCCTAGAAATAAATGGTATGATGAAATGAAACATTAAAAAGATATGTCCAGGAATTCCCTGGCTGTCCAGTGGTTTGGACTCCACATATTCACTGCTGATGGCTTAGGTTCAATCCCTGGTCAGGAAGCTAAAACCCCACAAACAGTGCAGCACAGATAAAAAATTAAAAAACTCTGCAATTTTCCCCTAAATTTCCTTTCACTTACTGTAAGATCCCTGAAATCCACTTCTAATTTTATTATATTCATCCTCTTTCAAATTTCCAGTCAGGTATGAATTTAAATCATTTAACATAAATATTTAAATTCCCTCCTATTAAAACCACTGCTTTCTAAACTTTCTGCATTTTTATATGCAAAGATTGAAAAAAAGTAAAATTAAAAATTTAAGGCAAAAAAGTAAAATTTATTATAACTGAAGGAAAAATAGTAAAAAAAAAAAAATTAAAACTCAGTATCCTAGAAGAACCACAATATTTATGGAGTGCAGAAAAGGGAGGAGAACAAGCACAGGTGCATGAGTCAATCTACCTTAAGAGAATGTTTCTTTCATGTCTACTTCCTGCAGTAAGATGACAGGGGAAAAGATCTATTCACATTACATTATATACATCTAATCCTACTTGACATCTTATCGAACTTTTAGCCAAACGCATGTCGTGTACCAATCTAACAGTGCTTTAGAGCGAAGGCTCGTGTGCAGGAAACGTGCGCCGCCTGACAAACAGCCCTGAGGCACTCACCGCGCTGTACACCGCCGAGACCGTCGGGGCGAAGAGTCGATCCTCCAGCGGCTGCTGCGCAGGTCCTCTAGGAATTCTGGAAGAGCGAGTTAAGGATAAGAGAATAAAAACAAACTGAGCAGTAAGAGCAAATTACGACCACAAAATCCTGTCAACGACCCAAGCTTTGTCATCCAATTAGTGGGGCTATCCACTTACTTCTCCAGAGAAACTGGAAAACAAAGTATTTCAAATTTTCTTGTGTGATTAAATCAATCTCTCCAAAAGGGATTCCCATGATAACCATTCCATGGAAACTCAAAACAAATAAAAACCATACAACAAGCCTCCTAACTTCAGGCCCAAGATGAGACTACCACCTTTACTTCCTGGAGAAAAAGACTAAGGAAGTATAAGCAGGATATTCAGGAAGATAAGACTAATTCATCAATGTGGAAATTACTGACAAAGACTAAGTCTGTTCTAACTACAAAGGAATGGCAAATACAACCGTTTCCTTGTTTTTCTATTTTAGCTACTACTTTTCCCATCTCTACCCATCAACTCTTCATTTTTTTTTTTTTTAATTTATTTTTTTTATTTTTCAGTGGGTTTTGTCATACATTGATGTGAATCATCCATAGAGTTACACGAATTCCCCATCCCGGTCTCCCATCCCACCACCCTCTCCACCCGATTCCTCTGGATCTTCCCAGCCCAACAGGCCCGAGCACTTGACTCATGCCTAACTCTTCATTTTTAAAAAAAGAGGCTCCCCACCACAATTTAGTTTAAAATATTTCAACATGTTGTCAGGATATTATTCAAAAGAGTATCATTTTATTCAGCTTCAAAACTGAAAGATGTAAGTTCTTCTATCTGGTAAGGTGATATTTCACCTCTTTAAGAATGACAACCAAAAGAGTGGCACCAAAAGATTAACAGCAATTATCTCTGGATGATAGAATTATAAAACTGTACTATGTGCCTTTTCTACAATAAAAATAAGTTATTTTTATAATTTAAATGTATTTTAAAAGACTATGAATGTAATAAACCCACAATGAGACAGTATCCTTTCTTCAACAAATTAATTCTCATATCATGTTCCTTTTCAATTCAGTGAAACAGGAAGACAAAGTGACAACTGCAAATAATAACTGTATAAGAATGACTACAAGCAGCGGGAAGCCTAAAGAATCATTAGAAGTAAAATTCCTCATATCTAAGTTGCAACAGTTTACTGAGGTTAGAGATGGAAACCTAAACAAAAAAACCAATGCTTCAGTCATTCAATATTAACAACATTGCTACCAGTTTTTAGATAGTTCTTTAAACTTAGCAACCTCACACAACAGTTGGACACCACGCCATCCCGCCCTACACACAAAGAACTAGTTTAAAACGCTGCGCTGAGAAATAACAAAGGTAAACAATCCATAAAGGAACTGCTTCATCCAAAGACACTACATATGTATTCACGATGTAGAAAACATGAGCCTAACAAGTTTCAGGGCGTCAGTCCTTTCTATTAGCTTGTCAATTCTTTCAGAATGAAGACTATCCCTAGCTGAAAGAAAACTTACTTTTAATTATGGTTCTGCATTGTGGTCACATGAATGGTAGAAAACATAAAACCTTTCTTTCTTCTGCAAAGCCAACTACTATTTTTTCAAGCTAGGGTTAACTGTCACGATGTGGAAGTAAGTTCCAAGTGAGTTATCAGTAGTAGGCCCCAAGGGCTGAACCATACCTTTTCATCTTACAAGCAAAGGTTAAGGCTCCGGATTTCTATTAGTCACTTCATTGGCTAACGATATTACTGTAATTACCAGACTTCTAAAGAGACAATCATATATCTGGTCAATGTTCCAGTAACAAACATTCATTTCCCTTGGTCACAAAGACTACTCACTTCATTTATTTCCCTCTGAAGACTACCAACAGAATTTTATAGATTAATATTAAGTTTATTACCAGTTCTCATCAAGCTCCGTATCTCCAGCATAAATCACTGGATGCTTACCTGCCTTTCAGCTCAATATAACAAGCAAACAGCTTCTCACAGTACTATTTCAATTCTAATTCAAACAATGTGCAGTGTGTAATATGCATGTGCAATGCTCCAGAACACACTTTTTATTTTTCAAATCTTGTGATTGAAGAGTAGTACACCCACTTGACATTTCTGTGATTCAAATAGTTATGATTTATATTATGTCATTAGGAAATACAAGCATAATCATTAGCAAGATTGGACAGCTGATATGTAATAACTGAATTAATAAGACTTAAGCAGAAATATAAATGCAAAAAAGTTCTAATTCCCCATTTTCTTTCTAATAAAAATTTAACAAGTAAATTTCAGAAACAACACTTAAAGCTTAAAGAGTATTAAAATACAACAGAATTTAAATTGATTATTATAGTACTCACTACATAACTCTCGACACTAAATGTCAATTAGGCAGATAAAAAATTCTCAGAGACCAAATTTCACCAGGGAAATCCAAGGATCTATGAGATTACATAATGACCTGAACATTTCCTACTGTACCATGAAGGAAGGAGGGGGAACTATAATTATTTTTAGCACAAATGTCTACTAACATTTCAAGGATGATGAACTCCACCAGGATGAGCTTCTAAATCTACGGCAATCATACCTGACACTGGGTTTGACTCAAAGTCAGAAACTCCTCAAAAGGTAGATTTTGGCAAATCAGAAAACAAGTAGCTGAAACAAGCAGTGAAAGTCAATACAAAGATTCCTCCACTTTGCTGAAATACTAACAGTCCATTTACAATTCCCAGGTGAAAGTTCCTAAACTCTGCCCCACAATACTATAAGAAAAGCTGCTATACGGATGCGAAGCATAAGCAATATTCTTAAAGTAACAGCCTCAAGTTAACACTGACTCATTGCAAAAGCAAGCAAGGGTACAAATTCCTTTGCACAAACACTGCTTTAGAGAAGACACAAGCAACTAATTTCAACAGATACAAATAATCAAAAAGATCTTTTCTGACTTCTTAGTTAATTTTTAAGGCAAAACAGTTACATTAGTTGATCTATGCTTTCTTTATTTTCTCATTTCTACCTACTTTTGATAATGAAAAGAGTAACTTCTATAACATACAAGAATAAGGGCAAAATTTCTAAGCTATATGGTATTTCACAAGATACCATACACGATTTCTCAAAACAAAGATTGTTTCAAATACAGCTGGTTTTGGAAATTTCCCTTTAATATTAGTTCTGATCCATAAGATACATGTCTTTCAAAAATTAAAGAAATCCAATTTAAATAAACCAGCATATTTTGAAAACAATCCTAACAAAAGAAAACTAAACCTAGCTTTAAAAAGTAAATGCACTAAAGTTAATAAACACACCATCTACATAATTTTTAATTCTAAAAAAAACTAAATCCTGTGTCACTGTTTATGATACAGAAAATTAGATTCAGATTAGCTCAGAATGTTTTAAAAATAATTTAAGAAAGTCCAAAATTATTTTTGATCAGATCTGTCACATATAGAAACTAATTAACCATCTCCTCCTGGGACAACTAGATAGACAAAGGCAAAAAATTATATGTGTGTGTGTGTGTGTGTGTGTGTGTATAAATAATTGGATGCTCACCTCACAACACACACAAAACAACTCCAAATTGGATCAAAACCTAAATGTAGAGCTAGCAGTATAAACTTTTTAAAAGTAAATAAGGGAATAAATCTGCATGACCACATATGTGGCAATGAATTGCACAGGTATTACAGACACCAAAAGAACAGAAACCAAAAAAAAAACCCACCCAGATAAATTGTACTTCAACAGAGATAAAACTTTTGTACTTCAAAAGATACCATTAAGAAAATGAAATGACAACCCACAGAATCGGAAAAATATTTGCAAAGAATATGTGTGATGAGAGACTTTTATCCAGAATAACTCAACAACAAAAACACAACCCAACTTTTTGAATGAGCAAAAGATCTGAACAGACATTTCTTCGAAGAAGATATACAAACAGCTAACAACTACACTAACGGATGCTCAATGTCACCAGGGAAACGCAAATCAAAACCACGATGAAATACCATTTCATACCCACTGGGATGGCTACAGTAAAAAAGCCAGTGTGGGCAAGAATATGGAGAAACTGGAACCCTTATACACTGCTGGTGATAATATGAAATAATACAGCCACCATGAAAAACAATCTGACATTTCCTCAAAAGTTTAAACATTAAGTTGCATTATGACCCACCAACTTCACTCAAGTGAGAAGCATATACACAATATAATATGTCCTGGAAAAACTTGTACATGAATATTTATATATATATGCAGTATTATTTATAATAGCCAAAGGTGGAAACAAATCAATTGTCCATCAACTGATGAGCAGAGTATACACAAAATGCAGTATATAGTGGAATTTAATTTGGCAATAAAAAGAAATGAAATACAACTGGCTCCTAAACAACGTGGGGGTTACAGACGGCGACCTACCAGCACAGTCAGAAATCCACTTACACCTTTACAGCTGGCCCTCCATATCCGCAATTCCACACTCTCAGATTCAGTCAGCCAAGGACTGTGTAGTAGCGTGGTCTTTATTGAAAGACGTTCACGAACAATGGGCCCAGGGACTTCAAGTCCATGTTGAACAGTGTTCAAGGGCAATTGTACTAATTGTACACGTTACAACACGGATGAACCATGCAAACAGCTACGTGAAGGAAGTCAATCACAACACGCTATCTCTTATATAATTTTTATGAAATGCTCAGAATAAGCTATAAAGACAAAAAGACTAGCAACTGCTTGGGGCTAGGAGAAATGGAGAGGTATGAGCTGAGGTGTGAACTGAGGTAGTCAAGAGGCATAGGTTTCTTTCCAAGGTGATGAAATGTTCTAAAACTGACTGTGGTAATGGCTGCATGTATCTGTGAATGCACGAAAAACCACTGCAATGTATACTTCAAATGACTGAATTTTATGAAATGCATATTTTATTACAATAACTTTTTAAAAATATTAATCCTTTCCTATGCTGGGAAAAGCTTCATAAAAGATAAGGGTGAGAGCTATAATACTAGAGACAGTAGGTAAGTAAGAAAAGCAAATTCCAGAATGAAGCCTTCAGCTGACAACAGTAAAGCATCCTCAGATAATTTCTATTTACCTAAACAGCACCCAAGACAGAGCATCTCAAACCCAAGCCTGAAACTATGCTGATAAGATTAATGTATGTTATAAGAAAAGATAAAAATAGATTAAAATAACTTAGAATTTGACATTCTCAAGCACAGGTACCAAATATGCAAAATATCGTCAAAAGAACATCTTGAATAACCCAAACTGCCAACTACCGAAATCTGAGGCCACAACTTTAGTAATTGCGGTATGGACAGAAGCAAAATAGAAACTGTATTCTCAAACCTAAACAATACGGACATATCCACTCCTACTTTAACTGAGGAATCTATAACAGAATATGATTTTAAAAAAATGATACCAAGGCTGAGGGCTGAAGAATTGATGCTTTTGAACCATGGTGTTGGAGAAGACTCTTGAGAGTCCCTCGGACTGCAAGGAGACCAAACCAGTCAATCCTAAAGGAAATCAGTCCTGGGTGTTCACTGGAAGAACTGATGCTGAAGTTGAAACTCCAATACTTTGGCCACCTGATGCAAAAAGCTGACTCATTAGAAAAGACCCTGATGCTGAGAAAGATAAGGCAGGAGGAGAAAGGGACGACAGAGGATGAGATGGTTGGATGGCATCACCGACTCAGTGGACAAGAGCTTGAGCAAGCTCTGTGAGATGGTGAAAGACAGGGAAGTCTAGCATGCTGCAGTCCAAGGGATCACAGAGTCGGACACAACTGAGCGACTGAAAAACAACCGAAGTTTTAATACAAATTTTGCTTCAAAGCTGTTTATATTTTGCCACTAAAAGTGCACTGAAATAAAACTAGTCAATTTCAATTTTTTTTTCAATTCAGTTTAACGTTAAGCTATTATGAATAATGCAGGTCCAAAATCCCTTATTGTAACTCAGAATTTTTCCACTGTTAGAGTCAATACAGTGGCGATGTATTCCTTATGGTATATAACATCTTCATCAAGGTCTTAGGCAGCATTTTTTAATCAAACACATTAATACCTCTACTACAAAATATATGAATATTCAATTTTCTGTAATTCTGTTCAGAGTTTTTGCCAATTTCAGAAAAAAAATTAGTTTCTCTAAGCTGTTTTGATTTTAGATTGCAAGCCTCTACCTTCTTTCCCATTGTGTTTTAGATTTAAAAATTGCTGGAAATCATCATTTTAACATTAACAACTGGAACCATGACATTGCATTTTCTAAAAAACAAATACAGAAACATTAGCCTCCAAGTGCTTAGCCAGAAATGCCCTTGTTCTAACTCTGGTTTTCTACCTCAGAACACAACTCACCACATATAACATATAACAAATTGATTTCCTGCCAATCACATTTAAATTTACCCAGAAACATACTCTACTTAGGGTGTTTGTTCATTTTTTTAATAAACAAAAAAAGACCAATACTGCTCCCAAAATGGCTGTTGACCATGTTGTTAATATATGGTAACTCTGTTTTTAATTTTTTGAAGAACCTCCATACTGTTTATCATAGTGGCTAGACCAACTTACATTCCCACCTGTTGAAAGTGAAAGTTACTCAGTCATGTCCAAGTCTTTGCGACCCCATGGATGTCCATGGCATTCTCTAGGGCAGAATACTTTTCCTTCTCCAGGGATCTTCCAACCCAGGGATCAAACCCAAGCCTCCCACATTGCAGGTGGGTTCTTTACCAGATGAGTCACAAGGGAAGCCCAAGAATACTGGAGAGGGTAGCCTATGCCTTCTACAGCAGATCTTCTAGACCCAGGAATCTAACCCGGGTCTCCTCCACTGCAAGTGGATTCATTCTTTACCAACTGAGCTCTCAGGGAAGCCCTTCCCACCTGTGTAGGAGGGTTCCAAAAAGGAAACAATTACTGATGTAACAACAGGGATGAATCTCAAATGCTAATTAAGTGAAAGAAGCTAGACTCAAAAGGGCTATGTGTCCATTGATAAACACTCCACAAAAGCAAATCTATAGGGGCTACTAGGGTCTAGGGAAGAGTTTACCTTAAAAGAGACAACAATGCGATCCAGCAGCTGCACTCCTGGGCCTGTATTCAGGCAAAGACTACGCACACCTACGCTCACAGCGGCGCTATTGACAACAGCCAGGGCACGTACGTAAACTAAGCGTCCACCCACTGACGGCTGGGCGAAGACGTGGTGTGTGTCACACATGCGCACACACACACACACACAGTGATGTGGTATGTGTGCACACCCCCCCAGGTCTACAGGAGATACCAAGTCAGATCTCTCTCACACACACACACACACACACACACACACACACACACACACACAGTGATATGGTATGTGTACACACACACACCCCCTCCAGGTCTACAGGAGATACCAAGTCAGATCTCTCTCACACACACACACAGTGATGTGGTATGTGTGCACACACCCCCCAGGTCTACAGGAGATACCAAGTCAGATCACACACACACACACACACACACACAGTGATATGGTAATGTGTACACACACACCCCCCCAGGTCTACAGGAGATAACAAGTCAGATCTCACACACGCACACACACACACACACACACACACACACAGTGATGTGGTATGTGTGCACACACCCCCCCCCCAGGTCTACAGGAGATACCAAGTCAGATCACACACACACACACACACACACACACAGTGATATGGTATGTGTACACACCCCCCCCCCAGGCCTACAGGAGATACCAAGTCAGATCACACACACACACACACACACACACACACACTCACACAGAGTGATATGGTATGTGTACACACACACACCCTCCCAGGTCTACAGGAGATACCAAGTCAGATCACACACACACACGCACACACAGACACAGTGATATGGTATGTGTACACACACACCCCCCCCAGGTCTACAGGAGATACCAAGTCAGATCTCACACACACACACACACACACACACAGAGTGATATGGTATGTGTACACACACACACACCCCCCAGGTCTACAGGAGATACCAAGTCAGATCACACACACACACACACACACACACACACACACACACACACAGTGATATGGTATGTGTACACACACACACCCCCTCCAGGTCTACAGGAGATACCAAGTCAGATCACTCACACACACACACACAGGAAAACTATTCAGTCATAAAAAAGAAAAGAAAAACCAAAATAATGTCATTGCAGCAACATGGATGCAACTAGACATTATTATATCAAGTGAAGTAAGTCAGAAAGAGAAATACATATATCATATTACTTTATGTGGAATCTAAAATACTACATAAATGAACTTACCTACAAAACAGAAATAGATCCACAGATAGAAGAGACTCATGGCTGCCAGGGGCAGAGGTGAGGGATGGATTGGGAGTCTGCGATTACCAGATGCAAACTAGAATATACAGAATGGACAAAAAAGGCCCTACTGTATAGCACAGGCAACCATATTCAATATCCTATGATAAATGAAAATGGAGAAGAATACATATAACTGAATCACTTTGCTGTATAGCAGACACTGATACAACGCTGTAAACCAACTATTCTTTAATAAAATTTTTTTAAAAAGCAGACACTGAAGGAAAGTCACTGGGTGAGGAATTTTCTCACTTTCAGCATGGTGGGGCTGCAAAACTCTGCATTTGTCAGAATTCATAACTATATGAGTTTCTCCAGAAGTTAAGCAATAGAGTCACTAAATGACTCAGCAATTTCACTTCTAGATATATATGCAAGAGAAATAAAAATGTGTGCACACAAAACTAATGCATGAACGTTCCTATCAGCAGTATTTACAACAGCCAAAAAGTAGAAACAATGTTTCCATCAACTGATGGATGAATAAAACTGAGGTATATTCATACAATGAATTTTATTCGGCAATTAAAAGAAAGGGAAATCCTGATACATACTACAACATGGATGAACCTTGAAAACAAAATGCTAAGTGAAAAAAAGTATACAAATGCTAAGTAGTCAAAAAGTATAAAAGAAAATGACTGGTGGATGCTTAGGCTGGAGAGGACTGATGGAAATGGGAGGAGGAGGGATGCCTGCTAAAGTAAATAAGTTTCTTTTTGAAGCAATCCAAAATGAGGTTATAAGGCCATGGTGATAGTGAAACTAACTGTAAATATACTAAAAATCAATAAACTGTACATTTTAAATGGGTGAACTTTATCATATGTGAAAATCTCAATAAAGTTATTTAATTCTTAAACAAGTATTTAAAATATTAAACTCCATGATGGGGCAAGCACTTTGTTTTGTCTACTACTTTCCTCACAGACACCAGAATACTGCAATAGAGTCATAAACTCAAAATGCTTCATCATCATGATCTAGTCCATTAAACTTTTTTTTTTTTTTGGCCATGCAACACAGCTTATGGGATCTTAGTTCCCCAACCAGGGATTGAACTCTGCCCTGGAAGTGAAAGCTCCAAGTCCTAACCACTGGACAGCCAGGAATTCCTCAGTCCACTAGACTTAAAAGAAGTATGACTCATCCTAAAAATTGACATAGCAAAGAGAAATTTAATGCAACAGTAATAATAATAAATGAACTTCCCTGGTGGCTCAGCTAGTCAACAATCGACCTGCAATACGGGAGACATGCATTGGGATCCCTGGGTTGGGAAGATCCCCTGGAAAAGGGAAAGGCTACCCACTCCAGTATTCTGGCCTGGAGAATTCCAGGGACTGTACAGTCCATGGGGTCACAAACAGTTGGAAACCGCTGAGTAACTTTCACTTTCACTTTTTGGGCTTCCCTGGTGGCTCAGATGGTAAAGAATCCACCTGCAATGCGGAAGACCTGGGTTCAATTCTTGGGTTGGGAAGATCCCCTGGAGAAAGGAATGGTTACCCACTCCAGTATTCTGTCCTGGAGAATTCCATGGACAGAGGAGCCTGGCAGGTTACAGTCCATGGGGTCACAAAGAGTCAGACACAACTGAGTGACTTAAAAAAAAAAAGTAAAACAGAAAAATGTTTCTACCCCCACAGAAAAATGGGTAGCTGATTTTGTGCAATGAACTGAATTTCTTTCAATGGCAGGATCTTACACTACTATTCTGAAACCCTGCCCAATAACCATGCAATATGGAAATCTGCTCAGCCAGGTTCTTGACCCAACTCCTGACATACTTCTCTCTTCAGTAACAGCTGGGAAAGATCCTTCTCTACTCACAGTGAACAAACCCAAGCCACAGCACACTTACTTATTAACCAGTGGATCAATACTGCTTTGTCAATCCACCAAAGGGGAGGTTATAGTACCTTGAAGGGAGTCAAAGTATGTGTGTACACTAGAAAAACAGTAACAAAGAAATCCACATTTAACAGAAGAAATGACTTCACAAAATAAAGAATCATGATTAATTCATCAACAATGAGAACCACATCAAATTATCCTTGGCAGGTCCTTAGTGCTCTAGTTAGCCTAACATCAAATGCAGAGATTCAACAGTGCACTCTACTCCACAGGAAAACTATATTAACAGAGCACCACTGATATTAATAAATCTTTTTGTCTTTTCCAGGCAAAACACTCACTTCCTTTTAACCACTCATGGAGAGGCAGATGTGGTATAATCCTGTCAGAGTAAAGTGGAAGGGAGACAATTTTTATTACCAGTGCAACCATGACTTACAAGTTTTCTTTCTTTACTTCAAAACTAAGTTTATTAATATATTCATCCTGTCTGTAATAAATATTCTCCACCTGTATTTTCTTTCCATCTGAAATTGTCACAAAGTCATGTCTGATTCATTCTGCACATAACTGTAAGTAATCAATCATTTGAATATAAACAGAATACATCTGTGCCTATTTAATTTCATCATACAGATTCCGATTTAATTTCATTTTGAAATCTAATCTGACACTCAATTTTTTCATCTAAATTCCCTGGTAGTCTTTACAAGGATAAGAATTTCATCTTAATTTACATCACTGGTGTAAAATTACTAAGCAGGTCAGAACTAAAGAAAGAGCACTATGACACTCCAGAACCCCTTCTTGGCCAGAGGCAATGGAGAAAGAGCCCTTGTGGGTCAGATTATTAGGAGGATTCCACAGAAGCAAACTGGAGGGGGAGATCTCTTAATTTTCTGTATGAACTTACGGAAGCCCCAGGCTCACCCTCAGAGTTGTACATAAATGGGACAGATCCAAAGCAGCATTTTAAAAGCTCTGAAAACAAATCAAGATTAAAACCACCCCCCAAAGAGAGACAAACTTAAGCCCGGAGCCTAACCAAGTTAATTGTCTATTAAGAAAAAAAAAAAACTTTTAATCTCAATTCTCCATGGATTGTAAAGGACCCAGAATCCACAAAACACAAATTTTTAAATGTTCAGGATATAATCTGCAACTACTTAATATATAAATACAGCAAAATGTAACCAATTATCAAAAACGTGAAATCAAATCTAACAGGGTTGACTGCCTAGAAAAATACTCCTCAAATGATTCAGAATTTATAAAACTTAACATTTAGTGTCCAGGACACAATCCAAAATTATCTGACATACAAAAATCCAAGCAAATCTAACCAATTCTTAGGAGAAGACAATACATACACGTCAATCTTGATTGAAAAGACTCTGATGTTAGAATTACCAAGCACAGAACATAAAAGCAATTATTTTAACTATGCTCCAAGAGGTAAAGGTAGACCCATTTGAAGTGAAGGGAGAGACAGATAGCAGCAGCAGATTGATACAAACTATAAAAAAGAACCAAGTGGAAATTTTGGACCTGAATGATACAATATCTTAAAAAAAAAAAAAATCACCGGGTGGTATCAGTAACAGAACAGAAATGACAGAAGAGTCAGTTAATCAGAAAATAGATCAACAAAAGAAATAAAGAAAAAAAGCAATTAATAAAAATAATAAGGAGATAAGAAGGCAAAGGTGAAAAACTGCATAGGGAAGTTTACAATGGTAAATTATAAGTTGTTAATGTAACCCACAGGCCAGCAAACTTTTTCCTAAGAGCCAAATAGTAATAGTAAACATTTGTGCATCCACGGTATCTGCATGAGCCTGAGAGACACACGGCCTCAGCAACAACTGCTCACCGACGCCGCTGCAATGCAGAAGAAGCTACAGACAACACAGGGAATGAACGGCTCTCGTGTGTTCCAGTAAAGCTCATTTACAAAAACAGACAGCTGGTTAGTTAAGGACCATAGGTTGCCTACCCTTAATTTAATCTAATAGAAGAGCTTTCCCCAATACTTTGTACAAGACTATCCATTTAAGATAATAAATGCTTAGTTATGTAATATCTGATAATACAAACCTTAAGTTTCCAAACATTAATTAAATTCATCCATGATGGAGATGGAAGAAGAGTTATAGCACTATGCTAACAGACTGATCCTAGTGAGATTCTTGAAATTACCAATATTAGCAAAACAATGGTATTATCTGAAAAACTGAAAGAGTGGATATGGTTTAAACTCAGACTAGTTTTTAATAACTAAAACAAATTCTGCTATGTCAATAGTCACCTATAATTGCTATTTCTGTAACAATTACAGTGAATCCTTAACTAATTTTATTCCATAATCTCAATTTATAGTAGCAGTAATAATAATAATAAAGACAAAAGGGAAAACAAATTAAATGTCAGAAGAAAAAATAATTTTAACATATTCACCCATATTAAAAGAAAAAGGAAGACATACTTCAATTCTCTTTCCTATCTAAACCACCTTCAACAATACTAAAAATTAATATTAAAGTCAACAATCTCACACTGTGCTTTTCATTCTGACTTTACTGTAGAAAATTATAAAGAATTCTCAAGGACAGAGTGAAGGTCATTCACTTCACCTGGAGCAGGATGAGTGAACAGTGATGATAAGGACTAGCTAACAGTAGTGCAAAGGTGAAAGAGAAGAGGAAAGAAGAATGAAGAAGTAAGATCCATCTCCCATTGTTTCCAAGTGACCAAAATCCTACTTTCCTGCCTCAGAGCAAACTCAGCACAGAGTTTCCTGATGCACTGTGCTCTGGAGGCACTGCAGTCAGACGACCTCGGGTTCCATTCCCAGCTTTAGCCCTTAGTACACTGTGTAGTCACAGTTAATATTTAAACAGCAGCACCCTCAACTATAAAATGTTAACAGTATAACATTCATAAATTGCTCTGAGGATTAACTACATCTGTACAGGATACACTCTCTGCACAATGCCTGCCTGGTATTTTATATTCAATCCCTGTTAATTCCTTATTCTAGCTCCCAAATTATAGGCAATATGACACAAATAGTCTGAAAAGTGGCATTAGAAGGACAAATGCAAGAAGCTAGCTTTTAAGCAGTTAATCACTGCAATCATTCATTTTAAACAAATATTCTCTGAGTAGCTACAAAGTAGTAAATAAAATAGGTAAAGGCACTAAACTCATGGTGCTTATATACTACTAGGGGTAGACAGAAAGTCAGTGAACAAACCAGATAATTTAAATGGTGAAAATGGTATGACAATAAAAAGAATAATATGACAAGTGAGTAACAGTATTCTGGATAAGTTAGAAGAGGTAACATCTAAATTGGGATCTGAAGGATCCAAATTATACATTCTACAAAAAGCAAGGGAAAGAGCATTGCAGGAAGAGAGCATCGTATGCAAAGGCCAGCAGAGGAAAAGGGCTGTGCTCAAAGATCATGAAACTAGACGGAAGTGGGGGAGAGATTAAGAGTTTGGGATCAGCAGATGCAAACTATTACAAATACAGAATGGATAAACAACAAGATCCTACTATACAGCACAGGATATATTCAATATCCTATACTAAAGCAAAATGGAAAAGAATGAAAAAGAGTACACAAATACTTGTATAACTGAATTTCCAACGTACAACAGAAATTAACACAACACTATAAATCAACCATACTTCAATAAAATAATTTTTTTCAAAAATGATATTGAGACTACAGTGAAGGGAGTATGTAGGGAATGGTAATCACAGTTTGGAAACTCAACCAGGAGCTACATCATTTCAACTTGAGTAGGGCCTATTAAGTAAGGGCTTCCCTGGTGGTTCAGCTAATAAAGAACCTGCCTGCCAATGCAGGAGACACAAGAGAGGTAGGTTTGATCCCTGGGTCAGGAAGATGCCCTGGAGGAAGAAATGGCAACCCACTCCAGTATTCTTGCCTTAAAAATCCCATGGACAAAGGAGCCTGGCAGGCTACAGTCCACAGGGTTGCAAAGAGTCAGACATAAAACTGAGGGAGCGTATGCCTGCACACGCTCACGGCTTGTTAAACAATATGAACTCTAAGATCAACAGCCAACAATGGCAGAGCTTAAACAGAGGAAGGGCAAACAAGAACATTATTTTTTGAAGACTATTCTACTGATAAAAAAATGAAATAAGAAGACTAGTTAGGAGACTGCAGCAGTTGTCTAGATAAGAGATGACTGTAGCTTGGAAAAGAGTAGTATAGTAGACATAAATGGAGAAAAGGCCAAGTTTAAATAGTAAAAGCAACAGGGCTTGCTACTGCATAAGAGTAGAGGGACAAAGGAAAAGAATAATCAAAGAATGGTTTACAGATGTTCTACCTTGAGCAGTTAGAAAGAGAGCAATATTATTTAGCAAAACTGAGAAAGATCAGGTTGAAGTGGAGGTGAAAAGGAAATCAAGAGGTCTGAAATGCCAATTGGTTCCAAGAGGAGATGTAAATATACCAATCGAATACATGCATTTTCAAGTCAGGCTAAAAATCTGATCTAAAGATACAGAAATTTGAAAGTCATCAACATGAAAATAGTACTTAGACCCAAGAGAAAGACGCAAAGGACCACAGCCATGAGGGTGAAACAATGGAAGAATCAGCAAGGAACCCTGCCAAGGTCAGAGGAAAGCCACCAGATTCAGTATACCAGGAGTACCCGAGGGCCCCCTCAGGATTCGTGAAGCGCAATGGACACTGCGCCCATAACACTCTAACTGCTGGCACGCCAGGACCAACTGGCCAGTCCTCCAGGAAGTCTTGAGAATCAAGTTTTAGACCACATGGGATGCTACACTCTAGCCAACACATTGCTAAAGTCGCCTCAGCATTCAAAAAATAAAGTATGAATAAATGGAAACTATCTCCTAAAACTGAAATAAAACATTTAAGGCGTTTAACAGTATCTGGCAAACAGTGAACCTCAACAAACATCAGCTATCACGGCAGGTATTTTAAAAACTCTCTTATTTTGAAAATGTCTCAGTGTTTGCAGTCACAAGTTTCCTTGACTAATGGAGGAAATCAATACTCTTTTACTAGCAAAATTGTATCGAAAGGTGTACAGTTCACTTGAAAGTTTTTGAGTAAATCTTATTTTCCCCTAAAAAAAAAAAAGATTTGATACACAATGGCAATATAAAATACCAACCACCACCACTTAGAAAATAAATAATTCTCCTTTCCCTATAGTCATCATTCTTAATATCAGTATACTGGAAAAATCTGTAATCAATTCACCTACTTGCAAATACACAGCCAACAAGAACTGCAAAGCATTCTGCAACTCTGTCTCACCTGACTCAGAGTAACCCAGGAGGGCTGGTCCCGAGTGATACATAATGAACAAATAAAAATTACACGCCAACTTTCAATCACAAAGCCAAAAAATGGATTATCTTTAGCTTTTGGCTAAAATAATACCAACAAGAAGAATACAAACTTTAACATCAATTATAATTTACTTTCCATATTCAGTAAAAATGTCCTAACAAAGGAATTTCTCTGGCCATCCAGTGGTTAAAAGACTCATTGCTTCCACTCTAGGGGACACAGGTTCCATTCCAACTGGGGAACGAAGATCCCAGCAGGCCCTGCGGTGTTGGGGGCGGTGGGGGGTGGGTTGCCCTGGCAGAGAAAAAAATCATACAAACTTTCACAAGTCTAAACATAATTTCTTAGGATATTAGATACATAAGAAGTCAACGTTATTTCATTTGGTGATTCCGAGGTATGGCGATAACTATAGGTAATATTTTTCCTGTCTCATTCTACTCATCCAACTCCCAGAAAGTTTTCTTTCTTTCTTAAAACAGTCAGGGGCATTTCAACACAAAATTCTTGAAAGATTTTATGTTCTTATGTAGAATGCACATAGCCAAGATGACTGCCTTTCATAAATTTCAGGCTAAAGTAATTACTATGCATCTGGGGTCACATGTTTAAATTTACCAGTCTTTAAAAAAAATTTTTTTTAAACCAATCATGTTCTTCAAAGATGACCGATTTTTAAAGGTGATTTTGAGTATGCAGCCACCAACACCCCACCACCACCAGTATACCACTGTGTACAAACATCCTAATCACTCTCTCCTGTTACTCCATTTCCAAGGGTTACAGTCCCACATCAATTCTATTCTTACAAGTAACATCTGCAAAGACACATATAATTATCCTATCCCAAAGTCAATATGTTACATATTAATAAATTCTACTGTATTAAGAATTTTTTTAATTCAAGAAAAAAATTTCACTGGTTAAAATGGGTCAGGGAATTCTCTGGTGGCCCAGTGGTTAGGACTTGACACTTTCACTGCCATGGCCTTGGGGTTCAATTCCTGGCTGGGGAACTAACATCCTACTAACCGTGAGGCACAGCCAAAAAAATAAATAAATAAAACAGTAAAATGGAAAGACCTATACTGTCTCTACGACGACGCAGCAGCAGTCTAATTGTTAACTAACGTGCAGTCTGATTGCTACTACTCAGTTTCAGCCTATAAATTCACTCAATTTCCTCTCTATGCGGCTTCAGTAATTTTCCCAGAAGCCATCCTTAGTCTCCCCTTCCTACAAGCCACGGCCACCACTTCACTTCAGATCTTCACTATATAGTTGCCATAGCTGCCTAGGTTTCCTGAGCAGAGTCTTCCTCTTCAATTTACACAGAACGGTATCAGATCAACGGTCCCGGACAATACTGTGGTTCATCAATGAACAGTCTAGGGCTCCCCAAATGTTTAACTCCAAATCCTGTAATTTGATTACCACCACAATTTGGGATCTGTCCTATACAATTTTTATTTCCCACGCCCTAAAATAAAACCTCTCCTAAGGAACAAATGCTAGACTCTTTCCTGTTTGCTCCTGCAACTGCCAAAACCTGGAATGTCTTCCCCTTTCTTCCACTAATATAAATCCATTCAACTCCAAACTATTATCCATTCACCTCCAAACTATTACCTGGATTGAATTCCCCGCTTCCTGACTTTGTATAGTAAGAGATCCTACATTGCTTCCTTTCACTTAGCTTCAGTTATCCTTATTATTTGTAAAAGGAGATAAGAAATAATACCTCACAGAACTACTGTAAGGATTAAATAATCCTTATAATGAATTGAGTACATAGTAGGTATTTCATAAATGGTACCTTCTGTGAGAGACTACTTCTCTATCTTATTATTCTTTATGCTAACATCCTTTTTCCACCTAGACAAAAGACTTTTTAAAAGACTTCCTCATTGAATAATCCACACAAGCAAATCAGTCCCAAAGCTAATAATAATCCAATGCTGTTTGCTTCTTTTTTCCTCCTGATAAAGGCTTTTAGGGTAGGGATTACCCTGCCAAAACAAGTCTCGGTCCAAATAACCAAAACAATCACTTTCTCATATGAAGACTGGATAAAAGGATATGGCACTCAAGTAGGTCCAAGCAGATTCCAAAAGAATACAGTATTACTTCAATCATCAAACCCATGTATCTAAATATTAACACTAAATCAAAGTACCTAAATCCTAAATACCCTGCCTCTCTTCCAGCCGGCCCAGATCCAGTCACTACAGATTACACTCAGGAGAGGCACCTACAATGCAGAGGATCCAAGTTAAAGAAAGACTCTGTAAGTATGCAGAAAGAAGGAAACAGAAGAAGGAAGGAAGGAAGAAAACAAAAGAAATAACTGGACAAAGTAATAATAAGTCCAGATTCCCCCAATTTTCCTTACCCACTCACGTTCCTTGGGAGGAAGCAGATTAATGGAAACCAAACCACTTTTATGAAAAATAAGATCTGACTGTGAATCTTGATTTCAATACCTCTCAACTCAGCAGTCACTTCACCTCTTCAAACCTCAGTTTCCTCATAAATGGTAACAGCTGTCACACAGAACTATTATGAAGACAAAGTAGGATGCCTCTAAAATATGGTACACACTCAACTGACACTGTCTCTGAACCCTGTGTCTTTGACGTTCACACTATACTTTAAAATGAAAAAGTAAATAAGGAGAAAAACTTCGTAAGAGAGGAAAGAAATGAAAAGAGTATTTATAAGGCTATGCTACAAGTAAATATCATCTATGATACAACTGTCAGAAGTATTAACAGACGTTAAATCTAGCAGAAAAGCAGACCATTCTGACAAACATTTTATGTGATTAAGAATGAACTCTGAGGACTTTTCTGGCGGTCCAGTGGTTAAGAGTCCAAGCTTCCAATGCAGGGGGTGTAGATTCCGGGCTGGGGAATTAAGATCCCACGTTCCCCAAGGCACAGACAAAGAGAAAGACAATATGTGCTCTGATGTCAAGATGTTAAATTCAAATCCTGGCTACACTACTTGTGAAAATTAAATAACGTACAGGTGACTGATATAACTGCTAACAAATAAAGTAATGATAGAAACTAAGTAATTAATGTTGTTGCTCAGTTGCGTCCAACTCCTTACGACCCCGTGGACTGCAGCATGCCAGGCTTCCCTGTCCTTCACCATCTCCCAAAGCTTACTCAAACTCATCTCCACTGAGTCAGAGATGCCATCCAACCATCTTGTCCACTGTAGCCTCCTTCTCCTCCTGCCCTCAATCTTTCCCAGCATCAGGGTCTTTTCCACTGAGTCAGCTCTTCGCATCAGGAGGTCAAAGTATTGCAGTTTCAGCTTCAGCATCAGTCCTTCCAATGAATATTCAGGGTTGATTTCCTTTAGGATGGACTGATTTGATGTCACTGCAGTCTAAGGGTCTCTCAAGAGTTCTCCAACACCACAGTTCAAAAGCATTAATTCTGTGGCTCTCAGCGTTCTTTATGGTCCAACTCTCACATCCATATATGACTACTGGAAAAACCATAGCTTTGACTAGATGGACCTTTGTTGGCAAAGTAATGTATCTGCTTCTTAATATGCTGTCTAGGTTTGTCAGAGCTTTCCTTTCAAGGAGCAAGTGTCTTTTAGTTTCATGGCTGCAGTCACCATCTGCAGTGAGTCTGGAGCTCAAGAAAATAAAATCAGTCCCACTGTTTCCCCATCTATTTGCCATGAAGTGATGGGACCAAATGCCATGATCTTCGCTTTTTGAATGTTGAATTTTAAGCCAGGTTTTTCACTCTCCTCTCTCACCTTCATCAAGAGGCTCTCTATTCTTCTACGATTTCTGCCATAAGGGTGGTGTCATCTGCATATCTGAGGGTATTGATATTTCTCCTGGCAATCTTGATTCCAGCTTGTGTTTCATCCAGTCTGGCATTTCGCATGATGTACTCTGCATATAAGTTAAATAAGCAGGGTACACCATGCAGCCTTGACGTACTCCTTTCTGGATCTGGAACCAGTCCGTTGTTCCATGTCCAGTTCTGACTGTTGCTTCTTGACCTGAACACAGGTTTCGCAGGAGGCAGGTAAGGTGAACTGCTATTCCCATCTCTTTAAGAATTTTCCACAGGTTGTTGTGATCCACACAGTCAAAGGCTTTAGTGTAGTCAATGAAGCAGAAATAGAAAGTATTAATAAACTCTAACAAAAAGTTTATTTCCCCTTTAAAACAATTATCTCATTAAAATAACAAAAGCAAAGAAATGACAGCTTTAGTTGCTGAGGTGGTACAATTTGGGTTTCTAAACTTCATGACATCAGAATTCATTTACACTTAAAAGCTAGTGAGGAATCTTAAGAACTTTTGCTTAAATGGATTATATATAAGTACATTTATCACATCAGAAAACAAAACTGAGGAAATTTTGAATATCTACTATTTTAAGGTAATAAACACAATCAAAAACTTTAACTTTAAAAATAGTCATATAATTTTTTCTTGGAGAAGAGTGACACTATTTCACATTTTTGGAAATCACTTTAATGTCTAGTTTAATAGAAGATCAACTAGTATCTTAATATGTGATTCTGCATCAATCTGTTGCAACATGTTATTCTGAAGTCTGTGAAGAAGAGGTCTCACAGACACAGATGTGTGGTTGGAAAAGGGAAGGAGTACGTTAACAGTCTTTCTTGATAATTGTGCTTTTTCTTTTTTATTATTACACCAAAACTTGATTAGTGGTAGTTTTTAAAGACTATATGCAATTGGAAATCTAAAAACCACATTAATTAACTTTTCATACACAGATGCAACAAAATTAATTCAGATTACTTTTCAAGATTTTTAAAAATATTTATTTATTTGGTGGGCTTAGTTGCCCCCCAGCATTGTGAGATCTTAGTCCCCCAACCAGAAATCGCATCCCTTGCACTGCATCCCCTGCACTGCACGGCAGATTTTTAACCACTGGACCAGCAAGGAAGTCCCCAGATTGCTTTTTAAGTGGATCTTTCACCTATCAGTCGTTTGTAATATTATGCATTGATCATCTGGAAATACTGTGTCATGTTAAGTTGTGCAGATTTTCCAGATACAGACACATGCCATTGTACAACATTAAAAGTCAAATCTGCTGAAAAAATAAATAAAATAAAATCTGTTAATACTGTCATTGATCTCATTAGAAAAGTCTATTAACTGGGAAGCTGTCAAAACTCATGGTGACAGATACAAATCCAATATTTTTTAACCTAAAACCTCTAATTTTATCACTGGTAATAGTTTTTTTCTTCAAAGAGGAAGGCACAATGGTTTATTTTTGAAACTATATCTCCTAAATATGCAAATTTGAATAACCAGAGTTTATCATTCTTTCAAGTAAAAATGGTTACAAAAAAAAAAAGTGGTTACCTTTGCCTGCAACTCACTCACATAAGTGGTTTTCATCAGAACCATTATTGAACAACTACGCAACAAAAACTACCACACAATTGCACTCATTTCACAGGCTGGCAAAGTAATGCTCAAAAGCTTCAACAGTACATGAACCAAGAACTTCCAGATGTTCAAGCTGGATTTAGAAAAGGCAGAGGAACCAGAGATCAAATTACCAACATTTGTTGGATCACAGAGAAAGTAAGGGAATTCCAGGAAAACATTTACTTCTGCTTCACTGACTACACTAAAGACTTTGACTGTGGATAACAAAGAACTGTGGAAAATTCTTAAAGAGATGGGAATACCAGACCACCTGACCTGCCTCCTGTGAAACCTGTATGCAAGTCAAGAAGCAACAGTTAGAACTGAACATGGAACAATGGACTGGTTCCAAACTGGGAAAGAAGAACGTCAAGGCTGTGCATTGTCACCCTGCTTATTTAACTTATATGCAGAGTACATCATGCAAAATGCTGGGTTAGATGAAGCACAAGCTGGAATCAAGAGAAATAACAATAACCTCAGATATGCAGATGGCACCAAGAGCCTCCTGTTGAAACTGAAAGAGGAGAGTGAAAAAGCTGATTTAAAACTCAACATTCAAAAAACGAAGATCATGGCATCTGGTCCCATCACTTTATGGCAAATAGATGGGAAAACAATGGAAACAGGGACTGATTTTATTTTCTTGGGCTCCAAACTCACTGCAAATGATGACTGCAGCCATGAAACTAAAAGACACTTGCTCCTTGAAAGGAAAGCTCTGACAAACCTAGACAGCATATTAAGAAGCAGATACATTACTTTGCCAACAAAGGTCCATCTAGTCAAAGCTATGGTTTTTCCAGTGGTCATGTATGGCTGTGAGAGTTGGACTATAAAGAAAGCTGAGCGCTGAGGAATTGATGCTTTTGAACTGTGGTGTTGGAGAAGACTCTTGAGAGTCCCTTGGACTGCAAGGAGATCCAACCAGTCCCTCCTAAAGGAGATCAGTCCTGGGTGTTCATTGGAAAGACTGATGCTGAAGCTCCCAATACTTTGGCCACCTGATGCAAAGAGCCGACTCATTGGAAAAGACCCTGACGCTGGGAAAGACTGAAGCAGGAGGAGAAGGGGACGACAGAGGACAAGATGGTTGGATGGAATCACTGACTCAACAGACACGAGTTTGAGCAAGCTTTGGAAGATGGTAAAGGACAGGGAACCCTGGTGTGCGGCAGTCCATGGGTTCCAAAAGAGTTGGACATGACTGAGAAAGTAAACAACCAATACAACAAAAGTATTCTATGTGTACCTGCATTCCATTACAGAGTATTTAAAAATGTACACTCGAGGGTAAAGACCTAATAAATCCTTTTTTTTTTTTTACTGTTTCATCAAAGATATTAAATGAAAATCAAAGTTTTGTTTTTGTTTTCTGAGAATCTGTATTGGTGGAAAAAAACAATCATTACTAGTTAATTTGGTACCATCATGGTGATTCATGCTAAGGCACAAGCAGTTTGACAGACACCACTGATTGGGGGCGGGAGGAGAAGGGGACAATAGAGGATGAGATGGCTGGATGGCATTACCCACTCGATGGACACGAGTTTGGGTAAACTCTGGGAGCTGGTGATGGACAGGGAGGCCTGGCGTGCCGCGATTCATGGGGTTGCAAAGAGTCGGACACGACTGAGTGACTGAACTGAATTGATTTGGCGCCATCAGTGAAGATGCCAATAAAATGAAAAAGTCAAAAAATACCTTAGAACAATTATTAAAATAAGTCTGATTTCTGCCTTTAAATAGTACTGCCTCTAAATCATACTCTCTCACACAGGGCCCCCTAAAGGCAAGAACAGAATTTCAACACTGCTGACATCCAGAATATTTCCTAGAGTAAATCTAGGTAAGCAAGCCAGAAGCACAGAGCTCCAAGTACAAAAGGACACCCTACAAATGTAGTTATGCTAAATTAATGCAAAAATGGTCATCAAATGACATAATGAAAAAACTCCAAAGGGCTTTTCACTCACAAGGACAGAGAACTCATTGACATTCTTTTAGAAAAAGAACAAACTGATATGTATGCTGGAGTAAATATCCTGTTAGCCCATATTTAGTAAAATCCTAAAGTAAATGTAGCAGTGGCAGCTTTGTCTACCGTGTCCCCACTGCTTCAATCCATGGTCAAGTCGTTCTCCTTCTCAACCTCATCCTTAGCATCTTACACTCTAGGCTCTTCCAAAATGATCTTCTCTCATCAGCGTTGTTCAACCACTAGAAAAGCAAAGATTCTGTGTTCCTCCTTTCTCCCAACCCTCTTTTTCTTTTCTCTAGTTTCAGGTTTAGGTAGCAAAGCATCCAGCTTATGAGATATCTGTCTGAAACGGGTACAGCAAAAAAGTCACTGGCAACAAGTCAGTCCAAGAGCTCTGAATTGAATCAAATGCATCCCACACAAGCCCTTTAACAGATAAAGTAGAACCAGCAATTCCAGCCTATACCTAGGTTTTGAAGAACCTGAACATACCTCGATCCAAAGCTCAGAATTTTAACTTAAATAGACCAAATTCAGGCTGTCAAAGAGGTTTAGTACACAACTCTAGAAACACTGATCTCAGGAGGCAGTTTACTCACATCAGTGATCTCAAATATAAATCTGATTTTAGCATTCCAGTTCTTCCACTTACTACCCATATGACTTCTTGAGGAGTTACATTTAACATCTCTAAGCACAGGATTTCCATCTGGAAAATGAGGGCAATAATAGTCCTTACTTCACAGAGTTGATACATAGTCTATTTAGGGTATTTAACCCAGTGCTTAATATACAGTAGGTACACAATAAATCACCGCTAACATCAAGACCTCTAAGAGCAATTATTCTTTCTTGTATGAAGATCAAAATGAAATACCAATAGCAGCTGAACCAATGGCAAACTAGCAGAAATTTCCCTAGGATTTCAAGCACATATTTATATAGCAGCTTATATATCATAATTATGACTATATTTTCACCATGTTTAATATAATATCCCCTTCTTAGGATGTGACAATCTAGCTCTGGCATCTAAAAATTTAGTGTATCAGCTTATTACACAGAATTTAAATTGGTCACAAACACTTTCCAGCAGTTACTGTGTTGTGTCAAGGGTAACACATTAACAAATAACCTGCCTAGGGGAGAAAGTTGTGACATAAGGAAATGAAAAATTATAAACTTTCATAAGGCACAGATTAAGACTTCTGGGGTTCAAAAAAAAAAAAAAGACTTCTAGGGTTCAATAAAATCCTCAAAATCTCTCAAGAATACAAATACAACAAAGCTGTTGTGTACTACTGTCTACTGTGTAACTACTGTTATTCTCTATAATTTTCTATATGCTTAAAATATTTCATTAAAAGATGAATCACGTGTAAAAAGAAAATACTCTTGAGTAAATTAAAACAGAATTAAAAATAAAACTGTAAAATATAGTCCAGGCCTATCTGACAAAGTTTACATATCCAAATATGACATGTTTAAAAAATTAACTTTTGCTTTTCATCTTGACAGTTTACTTGCATATAAGCAAAATGTAGGACAAAAGCAACACTATTAACTTTTGCCTATTAACTGAGGCAAAAGGCATTCTTTAAATAATCCACATAAGTGTCTAAATTCTCCACTTCGTATTATCCAATAAACCACAAAAACACTGAATAATTTAAAAACCATCTGACACAGGAGAAGATTCTTATCTGTACTTCATGAATGAATATTAAGCACCAACAGTAAGTTAGATGGAATATAACCATACAAAAAGGAAACAAAGTTCATTTTTACTTTACTTTTTAAATGACAGAAAATAATTTCAATGAGATCAAGTCTCACACTACAGCACTTAAGCTATTACAGGGCACTCTATCAAAAAACCACAAGCGGAAATTAAGCTCTGCTTTTCTTTGCATCTTTCATTAAAAGAAATTGGACTTTTCTCTTGCAACTATTTATTTGTTAAGTAAGGAGGTAAAATTCTAAAAATGACACAGTTGCTGTTGCAAAGTATGAACAATGAGACTGGGGGTGGTGACAGAGAAAGGGCTACTGCAAGTCCTAACAAAGGCCCAGCTCACCGGCCATGGCTAAAACCGGAGTATGAAAGCATTCTTTGTCTTTCTGGTCAATGCAAGGCCACTGAATGGCCCAGTATATAGTAAAGGGGGGGAAAGGGGCAGGAGAAGAGGGAGGATGGGGAGTTCTGCCACTTCAGGGGATATCTCCTCAGCTGCCTGGCTACAGGGAGGATCAAGAGTGCAAGGACACAGAAAAGCTTTCCAAGCATGTACCCAGCCTCTCGTCTATTAACATAAACCAGAGAAGAGGACTCATGTGCCCTGCCTCCATTACAAATCATCTTACCATTAAGCAAAATTTCTAATACACACCAACCCTTTCAATTCAGTTCATTCAGAAAACTGTAGGGGAGATATAGTCATTTGGCTTCCAATTTAGATTCCAGTCGTCATAACCATCTTGCTTCAAGAGACATTAGAAAAGTTTAAATTAAAAAAGACCTTTCCTTTTTTTGTTATTCAGATGTTTTTCAAATGCCAAGTAATCATAAGAGGTTCCCTAATGAAGACAGCAATTCAGTGTTTTAACACAAGTTCACAATAGAGATGTCACATTTCAGTATACTATACCTCCTTTGAAAATAGCAAGCCCTCAGGCTGTGGATCAAAACTATTTTCCTCAGTGCCATAATTTAATCAATTGAAGGAAAGTTAGTGAAAGAAGCTGTCATAGCTTAATTAAATTTGATTGCTAAACCACTGTATAATCCATGAACCTAAACTTGGCATAAGACACCATTTCCTTTAAGGTTCTAAACAAAGAAAAGGCTCATTCTCTAGAATTAAGTATAAAGATTAAAAACAAATGTTAATTTGCTTAAAAATTACACACATACACACATACATAAGCCCCATATACACACACAAAAGGTTAGTATGTCTTCATTAATGGAAATTTTCATTCAAAACCCCAGTCTATGACTAAAATTTTATATATGCATATGGCTGACTTTATGCAATACTACATTAGAATTCATTCATGAGACAAATCAGATTACAAATGCACTTAAACAATTAAAGTTTATTCTGAGGTTATGCAGATTTTGCTCAACTAGAAATTTTGACTGTAATGTATTTAAGAATTATGGAATTCTATCTTTTGAGTTGAAAAAGATATGAAATTACAAAATCATATCTCATCCAAATAAGTCCTGGGAGGTAATCTTATAAAAATGAACGTCTAACTAAACAAAGAGAAAAACACTCAAAAATTAAGCAATGTGCTGAAGGTTACACAATTAAGTTTCCTTACAATGAAAATAGAAAATAAAAAAGTGAAATCTGTGTACAGTTTACAACTTCATTGTTACTGAGTTATGATCTGCAAATGAATAAATCTTCTACTGTCCCAAAGGACCTCTACACAGTTTTCTGGAAATCACACTGACTTCTGAAATAAAACAGTATTTCAGTGAAAATAAACGGACATTATAAAAACAGAAAACACCAGATAAATTTGATATGTAAAGGAAGAAAGTTGCCAGAACTCTTTACCATCTTAACTGTCTCCTGAGAAACCTGTATGCAGGTCAAGAAGTAACGAAGTGAACATGAGACAACTGACTGACTGAAAATTGGGAAAGCAGTATGACGAGGCTGTATATTGTTACCCTGAATTGTTTAATTTATATGCAGAGTACATCACGCAAAATGCCAGGCTGGATAAATCACAAGATGGAATCAAGAGTGTCAGGAGAAATATCAACAACCTCAGATATGCAAATGATATCACTCTAATGGCAGAAAGTGAGGAGGAACTAGAGTGCCTCTTGACGAAGGTGAAAGGGGAGAAGGAAAAAGCTGGTTTAAAACTCAATATTCAAAAGACTAAGATCATGGCATCAGGTCCCATCATTCCACAGGAAAAAGAGGAAAAGGTGACAGATTTTCTTTTCTTGGGCTCTAAAATCACTGCAGATGGTGACTGCAGCCATGAAATTAAATGATGCTTGCTCCTTGGAAGGAAAGCTATGACAAACCTAGACAGCATATTAAAAAGCAGAAACATCACTTTGCCAACAAAAGTCCAGATAGTCAAAGACTACCGGTTTTTCCAGTAGTCATGTACGGATGTGAGAGGTGGACCATAAAACAGGCTGAGTGCCAAAGATTTGATGCTTTTGAACTGTGGTGCTGGAGCAGACTCTTGAGAGTCACTTGGACTGCAAGATCAAAACATTCACTTCTAAAAGAAATCAAGCACTGACCATTCACTGGAAGGGCTGATGCTGAAGCTCCAATACTTCGGCCACCTGATGTGAAAAGCCAAGTCATGGAAAAGACCCTGATGCTGGGAAAGATGGAAGGCAACAGGAGAGAGCAGCAACAAACGATGAAACGGTTAGATAACATCACCGACTCAATGGATATGAATTTGAACAAACTCCAGAAGATAGTGAAGGACAGGGGAACCTGGCATGCTGCAGTCCATGGAGTCACAGAGTCGAACACAACTTAGCAACTGAACAACAACAATGAAGGAAGAAATAAATATTATGTACTTTGAAAACAGGACAAAAACTTTAAAATAGTGATCATGTGATCTTAAAACTAGACATAGTTAATAGCACATTCATATATAGATCTGTATATAGATCATACATACATCTTAAAACTGACTAGTTTTAAGACCATGTGATCTTTATTTTTTTAAATGTCAAATGGTAAAAAGGGCACAAAGCAGAGAGTACTAGCACAGAAGGACATGAGGTGGAAAAGTACCTTGCATCATCCTATCTTTTTCTCCTAAAGGTAACAACTGTCAAGTTTCTTATGCATCTTTCCAGAAATTTTCTAAACAAATACAGAATCATTTTTAACTCCTAAAAATCACTTATAAAATTAATCACTGTGATTATGCTAAAATTACCTAAAATGTCAGGAATTCCCTTGCAGTCCAGTGGTTTGGACTCAATGCTTTCATTGGACCTGGGCTGGATCCTGATCGGGACATTAAGATCCTGCAAGCCACGAAACCAGCCAAGAAGTTTTTTTTTAATTATATGAAATGTCAGATTGCTATAGACGTAAGAAAGAAGAACAAAATTTCTAAATATTGGTCATTTACATTATGAAAACATACTGATGAAGACTGCTAGAAAAAGTTATAAAACAGACAAAACAAATGTATGAAGTGTTAACAGAATGATTTGATCTAATATTCTGTTAAAGACCATTTTTATCATTTAATTTCACACAATGGAGTCAATGAAAGTATAAATGATCAAGTGTACCACCTGAGCATTCAAGTTTCCATTTGGCCTTATGAAACAACGTCTACCGCAACCCACTTGGGGGGAAGCCCCCAGTCTCTTTCGCAGCGGGCCCCACCACAGTACACATGCGCGCAGTAGGCATGCTGCTGCCTTCCAGCCTGCACAGTCACTAGGAAGCGCAGTCACGAGACACAAAGGGTTTGATGAAAACAGTCTGTGAGTTACAGCTTCCTTTCCTCATTGCTCACATATCAAAATTATCTGATACTGATGCAGTTAACACTGACCATGCTTAAAGCTGCCCTCTTCATAGTTCTGACTCACAAATATGTAACTTAAAGCTGGATTGTTCTAAGTGATAAAACATCGCACTGCCTGCGAATCATGTCCTCCTGAAAGGCCCCACACACAAACACAGCCACTTCCTATCACAACTCTACCCTCCACCCTGAAAGTCCTTCACTCCTGTTGCTCAGTGTCAACACCACTGACATCTGTCCAGAAGCCCCACGAAGCGGCAGCAAGCAACTTTAACTTCTCCTTCAGCCTACATGTTATCTGTGTTTCACAACCAGACAGAAAATGAGAAGGCCCACTATGCCTAAAACACGACATTTAACTAGGATTCTTGAGTTGCTGTCGATTTTGTCAACAAAACCACGGCTTCAAAATACACTAAGACAAGTGGCCACTGATTCTTTTATGAATGTCATATTACAAATGTATTACCAAAACTTTGTAAGACAAAATCTTTAAACTACCCAGAATTCTATCTTCCTACATCACTCCAACACTTCTTTTTCTTCCAGTCTTTTCTCCTACATATGCATTTTCTTAAAAAGTTAATACAGTGTACCTACAATGAGTACCTTTTACTCATTAAATCACGTATTTTATTAGTACAACCGTACCTAAGTACCTATGATGAATTGGTTCCAGGATCCCCTACAGACACCAGAATCCATACATGCTCAAGTCTTTTATATAAAATGGTGTAGTATCTGCATCCTCCAATATACTTTAAATCATCCACAGGCCGTTTATAATACCTAATACAATGGAATTGCTAGTAAAGAGCAGTAAAATGTAAATAGCTGCCAGAGTGGGGCAAATTCAAGTGTTGCTTTTGGAACTTCTTGGAATTTTTTTCCTGAATATTTTCCATCTGTGGTTGGTTCAATCAGTAGACATGGAAGCCACAGAATCAGAGGATCAACTGTATCCATTACTACATTTCAAAAATAACTTCATTATAAAATACATGTTTTGTTGACATTTTTTAAATATAAGACTATAAAATAGAAATTAAAAATCACTCAATCACAAGCTAATGACAATCACCATTAACAACTCAGTACACTTCCTTCCAGTTCTAAAAATTAACTGATTCTAATTCTGTATTGCTGATGAAACTGACAGAATATGGAATTTCCCTAGTAACGACCTGAACTAACTTTGGCCCTAGTCAGGTTATTAGTCCAAAATATCATGCTGATTTTGAAGTCTGTGCTCATCATTTGTGCATCTTCAAGACTGCAATCCCTAGCATGCAGCAGTCCTGGAATAACCTCCTAAAGGCAAAGAACACCACTAAAAGCCCACTGAATTAAAAGAAAATTAGTTTTACCAAACCAGAAAAATTAACTCTATTCATCCTTTCATACAAATGAAATACAAGTCTTGGCAAAGACTGGAACGCCTTCTTTAAAAAAAAAGACACAAAAATCATGCCAAGTTATTCTGTTTCTCAAGGGACTATGTATTTAGGTAGTTTTAGGTAGACTATGTATTTAGACTAGTTTTAAGTAGAAGACAAACTGAAACTTGGAAAAACTGATGAGATTTTAAAACACAATTCTTAGAGTCAAAATATCAACAGATATTCCTCTTTATTATTGCTTCCTTCTTGTTGGTGTGTACGCTACTTGTGACTCTAATGTAAAATGAAAACCGTTACCCCTTGCACAAATCTTGACCTGATCATTTAAGTCTGCTATGAAGCCCAGAACTCCATAGCGGATTTAAATACTAAGGACTCTTGAGAGTCCCTTGGACAGCAAGGAAATGAAACCAGTCAATCCTAAAGGAAATCAACCCTGAATATCCACTAGAAGGACTGCTGTTGAAGCTGAAGCTCCAATACCTGATATGAAGAACTGACTCACAGGAAAAGACCCTGATGCTGGGAAAGATTGGAGGCAGGAGAAGGGGACCACAGAGGATGAGATGGTTGGATGGCACCACAGACTAACTGGACATGAGTTTGAGCAAACTCCAGAAGATGGTGAAGGACAGGGAAGCCTAGTTTGCTGCAGTCCATGGGGTCACAAAGAGTAGGACACGACCGAGCGACTCAACAACAATGGAGCCCAGGAAAAAGTCACCACAGGCTACCCACAATTCACCTCCAAAGTGCCTCCAGACCATCTATAAGTTGCCCATTCCACCACAAGTGGAAAGTTGTTCAACTTTCCTAGTTCTATGACTAGGACACTACCTCCTCCCACCTCCATTTTGGCCCTACACCTTCGATCCTCTTTGCTAATCCCCTTTTACTGACAACAGGCTTTATCAGTGGCTCAGATGGTAAAGAAGTTGCCTGCAAACAAGGGAGACCCATTTTCAATCCCTGGGTCAGGAAGACCTCCTGGAGAAGGGAATGGCTACCCACTCCTAGTCCATGGGACCGCAAAGAGTCAGACACAGTTGAGTGACCAACACTGACAACACCACTGGAACCACCGTCCCAGTTTACCCTATCTGAACCTCAGTCTCATCCACCACACCATCAGAAAAGAACGCATAAGACAAATTTGGGGTTCTGTGGGTCAAAATCCACTACTCATCTGGTTTCCCCCAACCAAGGAATGAAAAGCAGATATAGTAAGACAGTCCTTACCATACAGAAAGCTCAAGTGCAATGCAGAGATACAGAGAAGAGAATAAATACTCCCAGTTCTGTAGGACTTATTTGTTTATCCACTCATTCATCCAACAAATATTAACTAAGAACATACTTCTGTCTAGACATCAATTTTAGGAACAGGAGATCAAGTGATTAACAACACAAAGTTCCCACATTCTTGGAGCTTATATATAACCAGTTAACAGGATTTCAACATCTCAATAACTCACACCTTCAATCTGTGGCTTTAATTTTCATATATCCAAATACTAAACAAAAGTCTCAAAATAGTCTACAAGCAAAATATTCACAGAAATTAAATTCTGGGGAAAAAAATAAATAGGTTTTTCCATTTAGAGGCTATCAAATCACCATCTCATGTTGAAATGTGATACTCACCTATTCTAAGTTAGCAAAGGTGATCACAAAGTAATCTGCAAGGAATTAACAGTGAATGCCTATTCAAAAGGGCAGAAAGTAATTATCAAATGCTCATCTGTGCAAGGCATTATGCTACAGAATACAGACTTATCCTCAAAGACCTTACAGTTTGGCTAAGTAATATATGTACATAACAAATAACTACTCAAGAAATTTTTTGAGGAATGCCACATCAGTGATGTCACTGACTGTAGAAATTCAGAAAACAAGTGTTTGTGGACTGGAATGATCAGGAACCATTCTACAAGAAACAAAAGGATTGATATGGATTGTAGAGGAAGATTCAGACTGAGAAGAGAAAGACCAAGAGGCATTCTAATTAAGGGAAACAAGAACGTACCTAGAACAGTCTACGCCTACATGGTGTGAGCGGCATGGGTAGCGCAAGTACGCAGGAGGCGACACAAGATCAGAGAGTTGTGTCAGACTAGAAAGGACTCCAATTCCACCAGGCCCCTCCACGGACGAGAACAGCAAAACTCAGCAAAGACAGCAAACAAGGGCGCAAAGACGATGGCAAAGCCAAGAGGATAACCCAGGTTCTGCTGATGCTTAGGACTGAAAGCTATCTCCTTACTGAGTCTGAGTCAATTGCAAAATGTTCCAAGAGAAAATATGCAGCAGGCAACTAGGCAAAGGTCCAAGAGAAGAAAGAGTATGGATTTGTCATCTAAGGGTAAGGTTTCAAGTTATAGAGGCAGATGATATCCCAAAGAAGTACAGTGAAGACAATGGGACCCAAAGACCAAATCTGAGAAACAACATGGGGATTGAAGCTCTACTCCCCCCCGCTTACTGTCTTAGCCTGCAGAACGGGACAGTGCTGTCATTTTTCACATTACTGGATCTAAAACTGTGTCACTGTGCACAAGCAAGCTATTTTTGTTTCCTCTCCTCCAAGCAGTAAGTCCATAAGATAAGCTCTGTCCTAGACAGAAAGTGTCCCAGGTTCTGCTGGTGACTTAATCAGTTCAACACAAAGAAAGTACAAAGGATGAAAAGCAGCATATGTTGGAATGTGAGGGAATTCACGTAATCATACTCATATCCCTTCAAAATTCTAAGCAAGAGAGAAAGGAGGAAATGACAGGGGGGAAAAAAATGTTAGCTTTACCACTGATAAAAGCTAGACTAGAGAATTCAGCCTGTGCCCAAGAACAAAATGGACTTTCTACTCCTTCTGATAGAAGACCTTAGTCTGAGGACCCTTGGGTCAGGAGAACAGACATTTATCTGGTCAACTATCCAGCAGAATAAGAAGTATGCAAGAGAAGAACTACTGGGGTCAAGACCTTCAAATCATTAACCCTTTTCTCACCTGCACCTAAAGAGAAAGAATTCTGACCAACAAAACCCAAAATACACTCCTTCAGGTTCTAAGAGTTGACTTGATAAGGGAATCAATTCGATGGCTACTGATTTCTATCAAGGTACTGGTTCTCAACAACAGGCACACATTAGAAACATGTGTAGAGCTTTCAAAACCCCTCAATGCTCAGGTTCCACTCTAGCACTAAAACAGAACTAAATCTAAAAGTGATAATCAGAATTTTAACTCTTTCAAAATAATTCCAATGTGCAGCCAAGGTTAAGAACAACTAAAGCAAAACAAGAGCCGAAAGCCAAATGGTACAGGCTCAAGTATCTGAATCGATGATGAGGAACTTGGAAACATCAAGTAGAAATCAACCTTTCAGCATTTTGTAGTTAAAAAAAAACAAAGCAAAACAAAAACGCTGAAATGTTCAAATATACTTGGCCAAAATGCCACTCAAGTAGCAGCAACTTGAGAAAGGTACTTTTCGTGTAGAGAAGTTCTGAACAGGTTATGGGCACAAGAGAAGGATTCAGTAGCAGAGTGAAGAACGTGCGTGTGAAAGAGAGGAAGGCCGAGGTAAGTAAGCAATCAGTGGTACAGAGCTCAGTAAAGCTCAAGCAAGGGAAACTTGACAGTGAAAGGGAATGGGAACAGGGCCAAAAGATGATGATGGGGGAGCTCTGTAAAAGAAAGGATAACTACCGAAGGAATCTTGGCGTGATATAAACGGAGGAGTATTTTCATGAAAAACTAGGATGTAAAATGAGAACACATTTCCTTATCTGACATTCCCACTGCTTTACTCTTCTCAGCTAAATCAAGGAAATCATCTGTATAAGCAAGAAACAGGGGAAGAACTATGGAGAGGAAACTAAAAGCCATGACATGTAAAATGTCAGTGTAGGAAACAAGAGGGGGAGGAAGAGATGTTGCAAAGTTGCCTTCCTTTGCTGAGCTCTCTACCACTGACTGCCCAGCCACATCTTTTTTTTTTTTTTTTTTTTTTTTAATAATAAGGTATGGGCACCCTTCCATCTATGGTTACTCTCATTTCTCATTTTGTAGCAAAAATAATCAAAGACATCAACTCCACTACTCTAAAGTTTGGCACCACACACAAACATCTGTGGTAGAAATGAAAAAATAGGCTGGGGATCCTAGACCAAACTAGTTGAGAATCATTCACTCATAGCATACAAAAAAACGACCGTTTTAGCAGTCACTGTGGGAGTTAGGATGAAGTTAATTTAAATTTCACTCTGACATTTTCCACCTCAGATCAGCACTGATCCTAACTGTTCCCCTGTACTACTTCAAAAAGTTCACCTTCCACCTTCATAAAATTCTTTTATTTTTAATTGAGGTAAAATCAACATACATTAGCTTCACTATTTATTATGTACTGCAAAATGGTCACCACAATAAGTACCGTTAACTCCTGTCACCATACAGTTTTTTTATGATGAAAACTTTTAAGATTTGCAACTTTCAAATACATAGTACAGGTATTATCAACTACAGCCATCATGCCACATATCACATCGCCATAACTTATTATTTTATAATTGGTATTTGGTACCTTTTTACTCCCTTCACTCATTCACTCAACCCTCCCACCCCCACCCCCACCCCACCACCTCTGCCCACCACCAATCTATCCTCTGCATCTACCAGCCTGGTTTTCTTTTGGTTTTTGGTTTTTTACGATTCCACATATAAGTGAGATCATAGAATATTTGTCTTCATAAAATTATTTTTTTAAAGGGAAAAACAGGAAAGAACAGCTATTTTGAAGAGCTATTGAACACAACTATATGACTGAAATTTCTTAAAGATAATTCAGACTATGTCAATAATAAGCTCAGAAAAATAACCTGCCCTTTAAAATAGCATATTCCTTAGCATCCATAAATTATTTTTAATTATATATGGCTTAGAACCTTACACACACTTTCAATGCCTCTTACACAAAAAAAACCTTTGACTTTGCTAAAACTTTACATCAATTTTTAAGATATTACAGCAATGAAAATAAAATACAGCTATATACAACTGCTCTGAACCTCACAGTGCTGAATAAAAGAAACCAGACACAGACATTGTGTTTACACTCATAAAAACTTCAAAGCCTGATGAAAACAATCTATGCTGTTGGAAGGTGGCAAGTGGGAGCAGGCTACAAAGGAAGCGGGGGTGGAGGGGCATCTTCACGACTCGTGTAATATCCACTGCTTGATACTCTATACTGGTGCTTGCAGTATGAGAAAATGTATTGTGACAGTCACTTACAGCTAGTTTGGGGTGGTTCGTTACACAGCAACAGACAACCTTCATCTATGCACAAATACAATTCTGCCACTATAACAAAGTTAGAAGTGAAAGTCACTCAGTTGTGTCTGACTCTGCGACCCCATGGACTGGGGGCAGCCTTATGGTCAAGTGTGGCCAAGTTTCTATACCTCATGCGTGAAGTGGAGCTGCCGTGAAGAGTAAACATATTAGACCCTTACACTGCAGACGGCACAGTTCCAGGGCTCAGTAAGTGCTGCCTTCTGTGGAGGAGTCCTTCAGTACTTTCTAAATACACCATATTTTCTCTTGTGCGCCTTAGTCGCAGCTTCATCATCCAGCTCCTCCGTACTCCCCCAAATTCTAACCATTCTCAGACCAAGTTTAAATCCTTCCTCTTAACAAACTATTTTATGACTACTCTTGCCTTCAAGCTTCCCTTTCCTCAGATCAACTGTATTTATTGACTACATACACAAAAAACAGCAAGGTATTTTATTGTTATAAATGTAAATATTTAAGTTTTATTTATACCTTAAAGGAATAGTATTTAATTTTCCCCATGTGTTCCACAGTGCCTAAGAGAGAAGATGAAATAACCTAACTAGAATTTACAACTTTTAATCTGCCACACAGATGACTAACAATAGAAGTAGTCTAGTCAGATACTCCTAAGATCTTCTAAATAGTCCGAATATTTGAGTGATCAATGAAACTAATCCATCACTTCAAACACTTACTCCAATGCCCCACCTAAAATTTAGGTGACAGGCATGAAAAAAGGAGGGAAAGTTTCACATTTTAAAGCTGAAGCTCAATAATAACATGTGCCTACGTTATAAAAACCAAAGGCTAGGACTTTTCTGACGGTTTCAGTGATTAAGACTGCGTACTTCCACTACAGAGGGCTCAGGTTCAATCCCCAGTCGGGAAACTAAGATCCCACATGCCACACAGTGTAGTCAAAAAATAAATTTTTTAAAAAACAAAACTACAAAGGCTAGTTGTTCCATCTCAGTCTGCTCCTGGGATGAAGAAGGATGCTGAAAGTAAGACAGAGAGGGGTTGCCCCGCAGCACTGGCACGCTACTGGTGACAGAATTACACAATCAAAAACACAAGAGTAACAGGAGACATTATTGAGCACTTCTTGCAACTGGGCTCCATACTAAGCATGCAAATGTACTTGCCATTTATTTGTGAAGTAGGTGCTATTATTAAACCAATTTTACAGATTAGGAAGCTGAGGAATAGAGAAGTTAAGTGGCTTCCCCAAGATCACAGACTCCACCCAGGTCACCTGAGCTCAGGTAAAACCTAAAGGTCACCATCCTCTATTTCCCCTCTGGAATGAATTCTTGTATTTATGAACAATGAACTTAACAAGTAGACAGAACCTTAAAGCCATATATATCTAAACTGGAAAGAATAAAGGAAATTAGGTGAGCTCAATAGAGTATTTCCTTCAAAACATTATAGGAAAATTTCTTTATGCCCAGAATAAATTGTAATTACTAATTAAAAACAAAATCATGTAGGGGCCAGATAATTTCTACTTTCCCATACATTGGAAACCAAAAATCTAAATGACTAATTCAAACCATGTAACTTATTTTCCTGTTGATCTCTTTTCAGTTATGAAGTACAAGGTAAAAGAGGAGAATCACATTTTTGGAATGTCATAAATTAATTTGAAAATTAGTTACAAGTTTAAACTTGCTGCTTTTTAAATAATCATCTCATTACTTAATAAGCTTTCACATACCTAATGTTTCGATTGTTTCTACAGTTAGCACACACAGATACAGAACAAATTCCTGCCAAGTCAAACAACAGACTTTTTTCAGTTTAGGCTAATTCAAGTTCAACTGTGATTCAATTACTACAGTCCAGGCCAATAATACTGAGCATTTTCATGGAAGAAAATAACACAATTCAAATGTGTGAAAAACTTCTTTACACTGCATTTAACACATCAGCTTGGGGCTTAGTCTGCCAGTTTGCATTACACATGTGAATAATGTGTAACTGCATTTACACTAGTAGCAATGCTGAGTTTCAAGTAACTACAGATTCGGACTCAGGCAAGACATAAAACATGATGATTGTGGGGACTGGGTATTTTATTTAAAAGCCAAGACCACGCATGCAGGCAAAACTACACAGCTGGAAATATGAATGCAAATAAAAGAGTAATGTAACCCAAACCCTTTAATTTATTTAATTAAAATAAAATTCTCTAGAAACTGCTGTTTTTAATGCTTGGCTTTTTCTCTTATAGCTTCATGATCCTCCTCATTCTCCCTTAATGGTGTCTTATCAAAATATCTGAAGACTGGAAAACATCTAACTAGTCTCAGAAGATTTGTACTTCTTTTTACCTGCCCTAGTTCACAATGAGATATCTGTGAACTTGAATAATACAAAACACTTGAGGGGGCTGGGGGGAAGGAATCAATCAAAAAAGAAAATGATGCTTTCAGTACCTAAACTGAAGTGGTTTAGAGGATTTGGGTCAAAAAACTGGCTTTAAAATTTAACAGCTCTGTCCACCTGAAACTATGACAACACCCATAATCGGCTACACCCCAATACAAAATGAAAAGGTTTTTAAAAAAATGACACTAAAGTTTACAAAAGGGAGCTGGAGACAAACTGCACTGGACAATGTTTTAAAGAGCAGAAAATCGACTGCAAAAGCAAAGAAAGAAAACTCTCTTTCCTAGACTATAATCAAATAAAATTCTGCCACAAAGGTCCCATGAAAAACATAGAAAACATTATTTATGGTAAAATTCCTGTGATAACAAAATGCATTAAATGACAATATAGTGAAGGCATTTCTATAACATAGAAATGCTATGGAATGCATAGTAGCTTTTTAATAGTCAAGGGATCAACTCAGGGATTAAAAACACATATTCTCTTCCTTAAATATTTCAAAAATTATCTATCTCTTCCAAATATCCAAGGTGTATGACACAACTTTAAATAAATGTACTTCATCTGGCAAACATTAAAACGCCATCCAAGGACCTGTAGTAAGTAAAGACGTGCTTTTGCTTATTACAAGGGCAGTACAGGCCTTGAGCACCGGAAAGTCAGCAAATCTGATGCAAGCACACCGGGGAGACACTGTGGGTGTGCTTCCAGACCACCACAACAAAGTTAATATCACAAATAAAGTGAGTCATACAAATTTTAGTCTCCCAAGGCACATAGTTATGGTTTATATTATACTGTGGTCTACTGAGTACCAATAGCATTGTCTTAAAAAAAAAACTGTACATGCTTTAGTTAAAAAATATTTTTCATTGTTAAAAAAAAAAAAGCTAACCATTATCTGACAAATCAGTCTGTGAAAGGCAGTACACAGAAGTGCTAATAAAACAAAGTATGCCTGTACTGTATCACAGAAATTTAAACGGTGGGTTTTTCCCTCGCTTTAGAAGGCATGTACAGAGAAGAAAGCTTGACTGCCTACAGTAGAAACAAATTCTTTAGAATCTTGAAATCTTCTGAAACTGTCATTACCCAAAATTTGTTGAAATTTCAGTATGTTGGCATTCTTGTGTTTCTGTTAAGTCCATTTTTTTTCCCTTTTTTTTTTGACTGTATATTTCTATTTAGTTTTCTATTGAGGTAGAGCTGATTATAATTATACAATATTAAATAAATTTCAGTGATTAACAATTTCTAAAAGTTATATTCCATTGTTATTATAAAATACTGGCTATCTTCCCTGTGCTATACAGTATATCCTTGTAGCTTATTTATTTCATACATAGTAGTTTCTTCCTCTTAATTCCTTATCCCTATCTTGTCCCTCTCCTCTACTGATAACTGTTTGTTCCCTATATCTGAGTCTATTTCTTTTTTGTTATATTCACCAGTTCATTTCATGTTTTAGATTACACATATAAGTGATATCACACAGTGTTTCTCTTTCTTTATCTGATTTATCTCACTTAGCATAATGCCCCCAAGTTCTTCCATGTTGCTGCAAATGGCAAAATTTCATTCCTTTTACTGTCTGAGTAGTAGTCCATTATGTACACACACACACACACACACACACACACGCGCGCGCATGCACACACACACGCTACATGTTCTTTATCCATTCATCTGTTTCCAAGTCTGGGCTATTGTGAATGGTGCTGCTATGAAAACTGAGATGTATGTATCTTTCTGAGTCAGTGTTTTTATTTTCTTCAAATATAGACTCAGGAGTGGGATAGCTGGAATTATATGGCAGATGAATTTTTAGTTTTTCCATTCTGTATAGTCCTTTTTCAAGTAAGCACAAAATGGCATTCATTTTGGTCTGACAACAAGGCATAGTTATAAAAAGTTAAATAGTTTAACTCTTTGGATTATAGTAATACTAACCAATTTTAAACTGGTCACACTAAAGACATTCACGAACACATATGCTGAGGCGCTCCTTTTATCAACTCCTAACCAGAAAAGGAGGGAGAGAAAAACACATCCCTTGTGACTTTGTTACTTTGGTGTTTTCTGGTTCTGTCCTTCTTCAACACCAAGTAGATCTAAAATTACCTCATCAGTTAATTGTTTCAGTTTATTCAGGTTAAGAAACAAGTTCTTCAAGATCACATTTAAAGCAACACACATTACCAAAAAAATACACCAAGGCAGTATCGACTACTACAGACACGAACAAGAGGCAAGAAATATCCATGTAAAGCCACTTATTTCTCAGTAACTGTGTACCCATTACAATGATATTATGTGAAAGCTCAAATCTGGCTTATTTATATGGAGCTTATGAGCTAGGAAAAACAGCTTTCTAAAAGCGGAAACACAATTAGAGAGCACAGTAATATGTCACTTCAGCATAAAACTGGAAATCACATGAGACTTCCCTGGTGGTTCAGTGGTTCAGAGCCCACCAGCCAATGCAGGGAACATGGCTCACTCCCGGATCTGGGACGACCCCACACGCTGCGAAGCAGCCAAGCCCGTGAGCCCGAGTCACCGCAGCCCACGCACTCTGCAGCCCGAGCTCCACAAGCGAGCCCACTGCGATGCGGAGCCCAGACACCACAACTGAGAGAGCAGACCCACTCACCACAAGCAGAGAAAACTCGTGCAAAGCAACCAAGACCCAGCGCAGCCATAAATGGTTTAATACATTTCTAACATTAAAAACAAGTAAGAAAACATGACCGTTCTTCATGCCTAGAGAACTGAGCTTGGAAAGCAAAGTACTTTTGATAATTACAGATCTAACTTAAAGGTTTTTGTTTCTTTTTACTGGTATTAAGGCTCTAATATTAATACATAACAGTATATCATATGTTAACATACATGAGCAATTCTTAAAAGTCAGATTAAGACAAGAGCAAGAATTATAATTAAGATGTCCCTTAGCCTATAAGTACAACTGAATTAGTTACTTAAGCATGAATTATCTCTATATACCCAATATCAGATCAATCTCAGGGAGACAATAACACTTAAGATTTTAATAGTCACCAGTTTATTTCAAAATGGAAAAATCAATCAGGCACATCTGGATGATGATCTTCTCAGAGTTAGCATATCCCATAAAGATCATTCAATTGTTGACAAAGTTGTGTGTGCTATGCTGAGTGGCTCAGTTGTGTCCAACTCTGCGACCCCGTGGACTGTAGCCCACAAGGCTCCTCTGTCCATGGGGATTCTCGAGGTGAGAATACTGGAGTGGGTTGCTATGCCCTCCCCCAGGGGATGTTACCATCCCAGGAACCGAACCCAGGTCACTTGCATTGCAGGCTTTCTCTACCATATGAGCCAACAGACAAAGTTACTGTGAAACAAAAGTAAACAGGGAAGGTCTAAAAAGAGTGTTAAATACTGTTGAAATAGTGACCTCACTTTGTCAATGACAAACGGCCCTTATAAAGAAAGTCTTACAGTTACATATTCCATATAATAAGAATAGCTAATTTTATGAGGCACCTACTAAGCCTGGTCCTGTTGTATGCACATTAATTCATTCACAACAAACCTAGGAGAAGAGTTCTATTATTTTGCTCTATTTCAGGATGAGACAACTGAAGAATAGAAAAGGGAAAAAAAAAAAAAACTTTTTCGAGCTTATAAATATTCTGACTTCGGAGTTCATACATAATACTACACTTAACCATAATACTACACTGTGGTTATGTAAAGTGTTAATATTAAGTCTTAAGCTGAAGAGATTTAAACAAACACTTGTCAAGGTAAGGGAAACAAAAGCATCAGATACCATTAAGAGTTGACTCTATCTCAACTGATGAAGCACTAGTTCAGTCTGCCTTTGGAACCCTCACCTCTATATTGTAATCTACTTTGTCCCACTTGGTGGCACTCCCCATCCTTGACAGGCATCAAGTATCTTTAGCATCACTCACAAATAACGTACCTTAATAAACAAATGACCAAAGACAATTTAGAGACTTCTGAAAGCATGCTTATTTGATCCTAAGAATAGGTTCCTTAAGCTCAAAGAAAAATGTTCCAGGAAACAGAACAAATGTTATGGAAGAAAACAAGAGTCTCCCTGATCTCTAGAGACTGATGGGATATGGTAATGCACCACAGTAAAACACTATAGATTTTAGGCAGGTAAGTATATCTAAAGTCAGACATAATTACAAAAGTCATACAAATACCATGTCTCAGCTCTAAACCCTCCAAAGGCTTACCATATCAATACAAAATTCTTACCATTTCCTACAAGGATATACACAAATTTCTCCCCCACTTCATCTCCAAATACACTGGTCTCCATTACCTACCTCAAATGTGTTCATGGACAAGCTCAGAGATCCTGCACTTACTGTTTCCTCTGCAAAACGTTCTATTGGAAAATAGGCGGATATTCCCACAATCGACAGCTCAACTTTTTTTCATCTCTCTGTTCAAATTTCCACTTAAAAAAGACTTTCTTGGCCAACCCTATGTAAAGTAACAATTCTCTCCAACTTCATATTTTTCACATAGCACTTACTACCATATGACCTCACTTATTTCATACTATCTTTCTATTCCTACTACAATATAGGTTTTATGAGAAAGGAGCTTGTTTTTATTCACTGTTCTTAAAACAGTTCTTAAAACACTGTCCCTCAGTTCTTAAAACAATGCATGCATAGCTGGTATGCCATAAATGCGTGTGCACTGAACAAATGAACTAACCCCTTAACCCTGTCTACGCGTAAGGACGCCCGGGACTCCGAGCAGCAACAGGTTAACAGCGACTCCAGGGACTCGGATTCAAACGGCAACGATCTCACAAACCATGTGTCAGAGGCTAAGCAGCTCACACTGAACGATCAGGCACGAATATTCATAAAATGACCCAACTCCTTCAGGAGAGAGTGTGAGAAAAGTATAAACAACAAACTAAAGAAAAAAACAGTACAGGTTAAAAGAAAAAAAAATCAAGTCTTCAATATCTTAAATCAAAATACAACATCTTCAATCAAAAAATAGGCAGAAGCTGTAAACAAACATTTCTCCAAAGAAGACATATGGATGGTCAACAGGCACAAGATGCTCAATGTCACTAATTATTAGGGAAATGCAAATCAAAATTGCAATGAGGTACCACCTCATACCAGTGAGAATGGCGATCATCAAATAATCAACAAATAATAAATGCTGGAGATGGTGCTGGGGGGAATGTAAACTGGTACAGTCACTATGGAAAACAGTATGAAGGTTCCTTAAAAGACAAGAGTTACCATATGATCCTGTAATTGCACCCCTGGGCATATAGCCAAAGAAAACCATAATTCGAAAAGATAACATGCACCCAGATGTTTACTGCAGCACTATTCACAAAAGCCAAGATATAGAAGCAACTTAGATGTCCAATGACAGATGAATGGACAAAGAAGATATGATACACAGAAACATACATACACACAATGGAATACTATTTAGAATCTAAAAAAGAATGAAACAATGCCATTTGTAGCAACATGGATGGGCCAAGAGATTATCATATTAACTGAAGTAAGTGAGGGAGAGAGAAATATCATATGATATCACTTAAATGTGGAATCTCAAAAAAGATACAAATGAAATTATTTGTAAAACAGAAAAGAGACTCACAGACACAGAAAACAAATTTACAGCTACCAATGGGGAAAGGGAGGGGAATAAACCAGGAGATTGGCATTAACACATAACATGAAAGTGTCACTAGCTCCGTTGAGTTTGACTCTTTGCAATCCCATTGACGTACACCCGGCAGGCTGCTCTGTCCATGGAATTCTCCAGGCAAGAATACTGGAGTGGAAAGCCATTTCCCACTCCAGGGGAAGACTTTGACTGTATGGATCACAACAAACTGTGGAAAATTCTTAAAGAGATGGTAATACCAGATCACCTTCCCTTCCTCCTGAGAAACCTGTATGCAGGTCAAGAAGCAACAGTTAGAACCAGACATGAACAACAGACAGGTTCAAAACCAGGAAGGGAGTATGTCAAGACTGAATGTTATCACCCTGCTTATTTAACTTATATGCAGAGTACATCATGTGAAATGCCCAGCTGGATGCAGCTCAGCTGGAATCAAGACTGCCAGGAGAAATATCAACAACCTCAGATATACAGATGACACCACCCTATGGCAGAAAGCGAAGAGGAACTAAAGAGCCTCTTGATAAACGTGAAAGAGGAGAGTGAAAAAGCTGGCTTAAAACTCAACATTCAGAAAACTAAGATCATGGCATCCAGATGGGGAAACAATGGAAACAGTTAGAGACTTTTATTTTCTTGGGCTCCAAACTCAATGCAGATGGTGACTGCAACTGCAGCCATGAAACTAAAAGACGCTTGCTCCTTGGAAGAAAAGCTGTGACTAAACTAGACAGCATATTAAAAAGCAGAGACATTACTTTACCAACAAAGGTCCGTCTAGTCAAAGCTATGGTTTTTCCAGTAGTCATATATGGATGTGAGAGTTGGACCATAAAGAAGGCTGAGCACCAAAGAATTGATGCTCCTGAACTATGTGGTGTTGGAGAAGACTCTTGAGAGTCCCTTGGACTGCAAGGAGATCCAACCAGGCCATCCTAAAGGAGATCAGTCCTGGGTGTTCATCGCAAGGACTTATGCTGAAGCTGAAGCTCCAATACTCTGGCCACCTGATGCAAAGAGCCGATGCATTGGAAAAGACCCTGATGCTGAGAAAGACTGAAGGCAGGAGGAGAAGGGGACGACAGAGGACAAGATGGTTGGATGGCATCACCGACTCAATGGACATGAGTTTGAACAAGCTCCAGGAAATGGTGAAGGACAGGGAGGCCTGGCGTGCTGCAGTCCATGGGGTCGCAAAGAGTCATACATGACTGAGCCACTGAACAACAACTCCAAGAAATCTTCCCGATCCAGGGATTGAACCCGTATCTCCTGCATTGTAGGCAGTTTCTTTACCATCTGAGCCACCAGGGAAGCCCTCAAATAGTTCCTTGTTCTATACAGTACATACACATAGTACTATTATATATATATATAATAGAGACCCAACAAGGACCTATTATATAGCACAAGGAATTATGATATTTTATAATAATCTATATGGGAAAAGAATCTGAAAACATATACATATATATATATATAAAATTGTGCTGAAACTAACACATATATAAACTAATATACCTGAAACTAACAGGATATTGTAAATCAAACCATACTCAATAAATATATAAATATATATAATGTTTACACATTACATAATTCACTTCACCAGCTCTGCCAGTAAAAGTAAAAAAAAAAAAATTCTTCCCACATTTAAAAGGCATCAATGAAAAGAATTTAAATTTGAACTGTCAATCATGTAACTTAGCTTTTGCTCATGATGAAGCTCAGATTCAAATCTGTAACTCACAACCAACAACTATCTCTGGCATTCATTTGTATACAAAACTCATGCTCTACCTGTCTGTCTGTTGGCACTTTTCTAATCCCTGCCCTTATTTCCCCTCTCCTTTGATATCTTTACCTGGTTTTATTTTTTTAGTGAAGTAACACTGATTTATAACATTACATGTGTTTCATCTGTGCCGCATTATATTTCTTCTTCTGTATACTCTACAGCATGCTCACCACCAAACATAATTTCCACCTATCACCATACAGCTGATCCCCTTTACCCATTTTGCCCTCACCCTCTGGTAACCACTACTGTGCTCTCTGTACCTATATTTGGTTTTGTTTGGTTGTTCTTTTCTAATTCATTTTTATATTCCACTTACGAATGAAATCACACAACATTCGTCTTTTCTCTTTCTGACTTACTTCACGTAGCATAATACCCTCAAGGTTCATCAATGTTTGCACAAATGTCAAGATTTCATCTTTCTGTGGCTGAATAGTATTACACTGTGTGCGTATGTGTGTGGAAATGTGTCTATATATCACATCCTCTATCTATCCATCCATCCACTGATGGGCACTTAGGATGTTTTCATATCTTGGCTACTGAAAATAGTGTTGCAGTTAACACAAGGGTGCATGTTATCTTTTCAAATGGTTTTTGGAATCTTTGGATAAATACCCAGAAGTGAAACAGCTAGATCCTGTGGTATTTCTATGCTTAAATTTTGAGGAATCTCCATACTGCCTTCCATAGTGGCCGTACCAGTTCACATTCCCACCAACAGTATATGAGGGTTCCCTTTTCTCTACATCCTCAACAACACTTGTCATTCCTTGTTTTTTTTTATAATAACCATGCTGGCAGGTGTGGTTCTGATTTGCAATTCCCTAATAAACAGCAATGTTGAACATCTTTCCCTGTGCCTGCTGGCCATCTATATGTCGTCTTTGGAAAAATATCTATTCAGCTCCTCCACTCATTTTTTAATTGTGTTTTATTGTTATTGAGTTGGATGAGTTCTTCACATACTTTAGATATTAAATACTTATCAGATAAATTATTTGCAAATAGCTTCTTCCATTTGGCAGGCTGTCTCTTCATTTTATTGATAATTTCCTTTGCTGTGCAGAATTCTGGTTTGGTAGAATGCCATTTGTTCATTTTTGCTTGTTTCCCTTGCTTGAGGAGACATATCTAAAAAGCTATGGCTTAGAAGCCATCTTTACCTAATTTTATCATCCATTATTATTTCAAGTATTTTTGTAAACCACTTTGAATCCTTCTAATGAAGTTTACTACAGGTTAACTCTAAACATTACTTTTAAATTTCTGTTTCAGCTTAAAAAACAGAAAACTAAAAAAAAAAAAAAACAAACCAACATGGCACTCACTCTAAAAGAAGAAAAAGGCCAGATAACCTGAAACACCCCGGGTTTCTTGAGCCCATCAAAGGTTGTTTAAGTTGCAAGGCAATCAAACAAGAAACTTCAGTAAAGAACATATATGGTCGACGAGGAGAGAGCGGGGTAACCATAACACAATGAATAAAAAGAAAGATGCTAAATGTTTAATAAACTCCCAAAAGGTAGAGGCTAGCATACCAGCTTCCCAACCGGGTGCCCTATCCATAACGGGAATCTGTGCTCACTTGCCAGCTCTTCTCCACTGGCCTCCACAGGGTAATCATGAGAAAGACTGGTTTCATGGCAAAAGACCAGAGAGTCCTGCTCAGTGGCAAAGGAATTGAGAAGGTGAGACCAGTCACTGCTGGGAACAGACACAAAGTCACACCTGATTCCCAATATCCTTTCCTCCTGTGAAGCAAAGTTGTCAGGCCACTGGAGTAGGGGCAACAAACGCTCTCTGTCATAGTACAATGGCAAACATCTGTTGCTGTTGAGATAAAATAATAGGTAAGTAACCATCTTGTGCCTAGGATTCCACATTAATACACCACGCAGAAATCTGTTAATGCTGGGTGAGGGGCAGGAAACCCCACTCAAGAACATGTACAAATACAAGACAAACGATGGCTGCCGCAGGAGGAAAGGGAACAGTGACAAGAATCTGCCTTACAATGCAGGAGACACAGTTTCAATCCCTGATCAAGGAACTTAAGATCCCACATGCTGTGAATCAACTAAGCCAAGTAAATAGAGCAAAATAAGTTTAAAAAAAAAAAAAAAAAAACCTCAACTCAGGACTAGGTGAGTTGTGCCCACACACTGACAGCCCAACAGAGGTGGGATACGTTCACTTCCAAGCGTAAGTACTATTTACCTGAGTGTCTACTGTTGTTCTACATACACATACCCAACACCTAGACAAAAATTATGAGACACACACAAAAAAGAAAACAGCCTATGGTCAAGAGAAAAAGCAATCAACACAACTAGACTTGGGGACAATTCAGATTATAACTATCAGAGAGGGAATTTCTTTTTCTTTAATTATGACTAATATATTCAAGGGCTTAGTGAAAAAAGTGGACAACATACATAAACAGATAATTTCAACAGATACCCTGCCAAAGCCCTACCTTTCAGAGTAATAAAAATAAAAAAGGAACAATTTCAAGGTTACATAGTCCACTCATCACCATCTTCTCTAATAACTAAAAAAGAGGCTAATAACAGACTAGGCTTCCAAGCAGCTATTTAAACCCAAGGGCCACAAACACTAACGTTTAAAAACTATCTGAAATGCTGCTAATAGAGCACCCAGGATGGTTTAAGGCACTTTGTATACTCTGCTGCTGCTGCTGCTGCTAAATCGCTTCAGTCGTGTTCAACTCTGTGCGACCCCACAGACAGCAGCCCACCAGGGTCCCCAATCCCCAGGATTCTAGTCCCCCCCATTAACCAAAAAAGGTTAAGTACAGCTTGCTACTGCCAATTATGGATAAAGAAGAACAGATACCAGAATTTAGATCCTTAAAGATCACTGTCATTACATGCATTATCTCTAGTCCTTACACTGTGGCCCTAGATTTCCACTGTGTATTTTAATGTCACTTGCTTCTTCAATGTTTATGGCCTATTAACAGTGAATAGACCATATTTAATAAAAACCCAATAGCTCAGTTAGTAAAGAATCTGCCTGCAATGCAGGAGACCCCAGTTCAATTCCAAGGTCGGGACGATCCCCTGGAGAAGGGAAAGGCTACCCACTCCAGTATTCTGGCCTGGAGAATTCCATGGACTGTATAGTCCGTGGGGTAACAAAGAGTCGAAAGACTGAGCGTCTTTCACTTTCACATAGTATTATTGCTTCACTGTGCAAAATAATTTGAAATTGTGATGTCCCTACCCTTACGAGACAAAAATCTGTTAGTTTTTTTGTTGTTGGTTTTTTGGCTATGCCCCATGGCATGCAGGACCTTAGTTCTTCAACCAGGGATGGAACCTGCGCCGCCTGCAGTGGAAGCACAGAATCCTAACCACTGGACTGCCAGTGAAGTCACCAAAAATCTCAACAGTCAAAATATTGGCTAGTAATAATTAGATTAGCTCTTTCAAACAAAACCTTGCAACTTTTCAGTCAAAATGACTCAATAACTCTATTCAGAAATACAAAGTTGGAAACAAGTTCAGAAATTCCTCGCAGGCTGAAAAAATAGACACACACGAATTTAGATTTAATAATTCTGATTTCTTCCACAACTGAATTACAACTAAAAAGGTTTAGAGAAATCAATTTAAGTATGTAGTAAATAAATAAAGAAATATACTGCACTAACAAATCTCAAATTCAGGATGTGCTAAGGCACTTCAGTCATGTCTGACTCTTTGCAACCCTAGGGACTGTAGGCCGCCAGGCTGCTCTGTCCTTGGGATTCTTCAGGCAAGAATACTGGAGTGGGTTTCCATGCCCTCTTCCAGGGAAATTCAGGATAAGTTACCTCTAATGGAAGAATCAAATGGTCAAGGAGGTACATGCTGAGGTCTTCAATTACACTGATAATGTTTTGTTTGTGAAACTGGTTGATGTATACATGGGTTTGCTATACTACAACATATTACTGTATAGTAGCTGTAGCATTTCAAAATGCATGTTTTCAGTTTTCAACCTGGATACGTCACTCTGCATCTCACGGATCACAAATATAAATAATCATTATCATACTATTACTATAGTTTCTAGAGAACTATTTCCCACCAAACATACACATGTTTCCCACCAAACAAACACATACACATACACTCCAACCATGACAAGTAAATGCCTTTTGTGACCCCCAAAAAAACACATTTTTATCATCTATACAGTGAGGTCAATCCCACCAACCTATCCACAACAGTATGAAAAAGCAGTAGAACCAAAAATGAACAGTCTACATGTTAATCAAATGTTAGTTACTATTAGTGGGCAACTGCTACAGGACAAAAATGCAAAAAATATAGCACTGTATGTCGTATTTACAAACTGTAGATCTTCACATGTGTACTTATTCCTGATGGTGTATATATTTTTTCCACTCCTAATTTGTGGAATAACTTTGAGAATGGATGCATGTGTAACTAACATGAGAAACAAAACAAATCTAACTCCCAGAAATGCAATAAATCATGCCAAAAATCTTCACAGGCAGTGTTTGAAACTACCTATTCTCAGTATAGACTTCTAGTGAACATCATTCATTACTGTCTACTCAGTGCCTGGACTTCCAGGTGGCTCGGTGGTAAAGAATCTACCTGCCGACACAGGAGACTCGGGTTCGATCCCCGGGTCAGGAAGATCTCCTGGAGAAGGGAATGGCATCCCGCTCCAGTATTCTTGCCTGGAGAAGCCCATGGACAGAAGAGCCTGTAGGGCTAGAGTCCAGGGGTCGTAAAGAGTCAGACAAGACTGAGCGACTGCGTGTGCACTTTGCTGTGCTTAGCCCTGAGAGACCGCAGAACAATAGGAAAGGAAAACCTAACTCCTGCATAAAGCAGCTAGTTCAGCAAAAAGTAAATAGCAAATGTATCTATAGCTGCTGTAAAGCAACTGACCCAGCTGGAAAAAGGTGTGGCGTATCAACCCCATTGACTTGCACTTCCTGCCACACATCTCCTCCTCTTTATCCTTTCCTTTGCCCCCAGCTCAGCCAGTCCAGGCCTCCTCTGAAAGCACACAGGAAAGCAGCTTACTCTTTCTATATAATCGAAATCCATTTTTCACTAGGTAACTTCTAAGCCACACGAGGCTACTGAGCACTTAAAATATGGGTACGACAAGGTGAGATGTGCTGTAAGTGTAAAACATACACTGGAGTGCAAAGACTTAGCACAAAGAAAGAATGCAAAATACAGTATCTCACTAAAAATGCCATAATAATCACATCTTGAAATGACAGTATTTGGGATGTAATGGATTAAGTATATTACTAAAATTAATTTTATCTATTTTTCACTTTTGAACATGTCTACTAGAAAACCTAAAATTACATACCTAGTTTACATATTTCCACCCAACAAATAATCCATAGAAAAAGTAAAACATGAATGAATTTTAAAGTATTCAGTAAGTATTACCGGAATCTGAATCTTAGATTGACGTTTCAAAAATATTAGCTAAAATAACCTATGCTGCTGCTACTGCTAAGTCGAGTCAGTCGTGTCCAACTCTCTGCGACCCCATAGACAGCAGCCCACTGGGCTCAATCATACCTAAATTCAGTCTTTAAAAAAAACAACATAAAGAAAGAAAGGATCTATGTTGTCAGAATTCTTGGGTCGTGTGTTTATGATCTGACAATGACATTAACTCAACAAATTGAAACCACAAACTCTATTTTTCTAGATTAACATGCAATAAAAATGTTCCTCCTCCTTAAACTGAGTTACATGAGAAATCAAAACCAAACTCAAGCTCTTTTTACAAGAATTACAGAGAAATAAACTTCAAAACATCCTAAAAACAAGGCATTTACTGAAGAGTGCAATTCATTTAAATTACCTGTAAGTGCATTCTTATAGAATCTGTCCCCTGGGGCTAAAAGTCAAAGCTCCTGCTCTTCAGTATCTAGAGAGACTGTGAAAATTCATTCATTAGGCACATGTCTCACACTATCCTGACTTCCTCCAGAGTCACCCAAGGACCAGAGTAACAGCAATGAGAATTTCAAAGGCCCTCCCTCCCCCAAGTCATGGCAGAGAAGGTTCTAAATAAATCAAACCCGAGAGACTATAAATGGACCCAGAGAGTACAATGACATCCAGGGGTCCCAGGACTTGACAGGCATCCCTTTATCTCTAGAACTCAGACAAAGATCAGTCCTAAAGAAGAGGAAGAACTATTACTCTTTCACTGAATATTCGTATGTAAAAGTCCCAAAGCCCAGGAAATTTGACCCAAAGTTATCTCCATAATATGTATATCCAGGAATTACAGAACCAAGACAGCCTACTTGCCAGCAATATTATAACTCAAACAAGACTTGGCCTTAGAAAAACTACATAAGCCGCACTTAAAAGTTAACTTTTTAAGTACTTTTAAGTTACCCACTTAAAAGTAACCACTTTAGGCAAATAGCCTTAATGATTTACAGTTCTGTTTACAGATGTTCACAACAGAAACAGTTCATCTCATCACAATGAAGACCTATCAATTCTATACATGGTCCAGAGTTAAAGCACAAAAATACTAGAGCTGACCCTGTACACTCAAAAACAACAATAACCAAGTGGTTCCATATCCCTTGGAGATGTTGAAACACAAGGACTGACTTGAGTTCAATACCGGGGGATAGCTGATACAATCGGTGGGGGGGGTGGGGTGCTGTGCTGGGCTTTTCTCGGAGGTGCAGTGAGCAGGGGCTATGCTCTGGTTCTGGTGCACAGCCTTCTCACTGCAAGGGCGTCTCTTGCTATGGAGCATAAGCTCTAGGGCGTGCGGGTTGCAGGAGTCGCAGTTCCCAAGCTCTAGAGTACAGGCTCAAGAGTTGCGGCACACAGGCTTAGTTGCTCCACAGTATGTGGGATCTTTGCCGATCAGGGATCGAATCCATGTCCCATGCATTGGCAAGTAGATCCTTTACCATCGAGCCACCAGGGAAGACCTAACACAACTTTTAACGTAAGAGCAACCTCAAAGTGTCACCCTCGGCCTGTATTAGTTAAGAACCACCATCTACGCTTCCTTTGTTTTTCTTTTGTAATGTAGCAACTATGAGACGTATCACACTTATCTCTCTAATCATCTCTCCCTCACCCTATTGCAGGACCCTAATACCTCTGGCATCTAACACAATGCTGGGCATATCTTCTGAGTACGCCAAAAAAATCTGCTGGTTGAATGGACAACATGGGGCTACGTTGTCCAGTATGGCAGCCACTAGCCACATGTAGCTATTAGGTTAAGTGAAATCGCTCAGTCATGTTTGACTCTTTGCGATCCCACGGACTGTAGTCTACCAGGCTTCTCAGTCCATGGGATTTTCCCAAGCAAGAGTACTGGAGTGGGTTGCCATTTCCTTCTCCAGGGGATCTTCCTGACCCAGGGATCGAACCTAGGTCTCCTACAATGCAGGCAGACGCTTTACCCTCTGAGCCACCAGGGAAGCCCTTTAATAGCTGCCATACCTGACAATGTGGGCTTCCCCGGTGGCGCAGTGGTCAAGAAACCAACTGCCAACGCAGAAGATGCAAGAGATCCAAGTTCGAGCCCTGGGTTAAGAACAGGCCCTGGGGGAGGAAACAGCAACCCACTCCAGTACTCTTCACTGGAAAATTCCATGGACAGAGGAGCACACACGCATACTGGACAGTGTAGACGTAGAATCTTTTCAACATTACAGAAAGTTCTATTAGACATTGCCTGGAATGTCTCTTGATTCTGGAGGCACCTGAATAATCTACTAATTCATACTTTTTCCTAACAGGATTATTTCGAAAGAGAAAAGGTACAAAGAAAAAATGTTTAAAATGTGCATCAAATTCCAATCATAAGCAATACAATCAAAGGAAAAGAGTTCTGTAAGACTGCCTCCAATATCAACTGACTCAAACTTCTCTGATAATGCTTTATTGCTAAAGTTTATTTGATTTTCAGCTAATCCCCTCCCCCCACAAATCTCCCTATTTTGCCTAAAAGAAAGACCTTAGTAACAAAAAAGGGCTGCTGCCCAGGCTCGAGGAAGGAGGGGGGAAAAAAACGATACATGTGACTATTTCTACCCTAATCGGGTTAATAAAATAAAAAGGCCAAAAAGGATTCTGGAACTAATTCAGTATAGTTAGTTAGTTTTACAGAGGAAGACACTGAGTGCAGAGGATTGAAACAGACCATAGAGGAGAGCAGACACCAGAGGCCGACCAGGCAGAGAGGGCAGAGGAAAGGCAGCGTGCACAGAAAGCCAGAACACTTAATTTTTTTACAGAATTATGGCATATTATCTAAAATATCAAAAGAGTCTACTTAAAAGGGAATCATTAAGTATTATACTAGTAAAAAGGTCAAGAAAATCTAAGGTAGACATCAAAGCTGTCTTGTGTAAGAGACCCTAAGTTTCTCCATACAAACCCTAATACATTATTTAAGTGCTTTCATTGGCAGCTTACTTCTTTCCACAATATAATCACATATATTATTCTCACAGTCAGAATCTATTTATTCCTACTAGTCAGAATAGATTTCAATTAAGCCACAATTAAAGGCAGCTAAAACTGAAAGCAGAATATTTACCAGTTATTTTTCAATGGACATGTGATTCCAATGACAAGGTTAGAACATAAACACTGACAGTGAAACTAAGGGGAGAGAAGGAATTTACTTCTCAAAAATGAAGTCACTCTGTCACTCTGAAAATGCTATCTGAATGAAAACTGAAGTAACAGTGTTTCTATTTCTTAAGTGATTTCCATTTTCATGAACTACAAATAAAGATACAGAAGGAAGAAAGGCATTTTAAGTTCTTACTACTTTATTATCAGTCAGTTCAGTTGCTCACTTGTGTCCAACTCTTTGCCACCCCATGGACTGCAACATGCCAGGCCTCCCTGTCCATCACCAACTCCCAGAGCTTACTCAAACTCATGCCCATGGAGTTCGTGATGCCATCTAACCATCTCATCCTCTGTCGTCCCCTTCTCCTCCTGCCTTCAATCTTTCCCAGCATTAGAGTCTTTTCCAATGAGTCAGCTCTTCATGGCAGGTGGCCAAAGGACTGGAGTTTCAGCTTCAGCATCAGTCCTTCCAATGAATATTCAGGACTGATTTCCTTTAGGACGGACTGGTTGGATCTCCTTGCAGTCCAAGGGACTCTCAAGAGTCTTCTCTAACACCACAATTCAAAAGCATCAATTCTTTGGTGCTCAGTTTTCTTTATGGTCCAACTCTCACATCTATTACATGATTACTGGAAAAACCAAAGGTTTGACTAGACAGACCTTTGTTGGCAAAGTAAAGTCTCTGCTTTTTAATATGCTGTCTAGGTTGGTCATAGCTTTTCTTCCAAGGAGCAAGCATCTTTTAATTTCATGGCTGCAGTCACCATCTGCAGTGATTTTCGAGCCCAAACAGGGATTTTGGAGCCCCCAAAAATAAAGTCTATCACTATAAGCAAAAGCAAATTCAATACAATAAATTTTAAGATATTATTAAAAGAGAAAGACTGAAAGTACATTGTTCTGATATAACACTTATGTAGCCTGAAGTGTCCTCAGCCTCATACTCTTAGGTACTCACTGAATTTTGTTTATCAAAGAGCAAGAATCTCCTCTTTGCAGGGATTTTATACATCTAATACATCTAATTTCTTATTCCTAAAGTTACAAGAAAGCTTTGATTATGCTCCATTATGAAAACAGAAAATACCAAATTACAGCTGAATATTCTTTCAATGAAACATGACAGATGATATGAGATCTTTTAGGTTAACACAAAAAGGGAAAAGAAATTTAGAGTCACCATCATAAGAAATTTTTTCCTATATATATTCTGTTCTGTTTACTTCTAATTCATTTCAATATTCATATCTACTCAAACATGATAGAAAATTACGCTTTAAAAATATTAACTTTATAAAAACTGAAAAATACCAGAGTAAAACAGCAATTTTATAATAATGAAATTGGGGGTTGAGGGAAAAAATAGCTGAAAATTTCCAATGAAGATTCATCCTACATCTATTTCCACTGTTCTTTTAGTTCATTACTGAGGATTTCAACATTCTTTGACATACATAACAAATATTTTACTGGTGAATTACTGAGTACCTTAAAGTTGAATATAATACACTATTAAAATATAATTGTGTTATTTGGGTTATGACTCAATTACACTCTTTAAAGTTCTTTTATATGTGGGTATGTGGCACTGGCATAAGAAGCATTCAGACCAAACTACATCTTGAGAAACCTACTTGTTACTATCTTCCTTTTCAACCGCTAGCTAATATCTAACAGATTTCTTTTGAGTTTTAATGAACTCCTGTTTAACTGTCTCATGTGAGTAACTGTGTGCTCAAAAAAGTTAGAGCTAATTTAGAAAGAGACTGTCTTAACAGGTATAGCTGTTACCCCCTCCTCCTTAAATCTCCATGGTGTATATATAATGGAGTAATAACTCAGACTTCCCTGGTGGCTCAGACGGTAAAACGTCCGCCTTGCAATGTGGGAGACAGGGTTCAATCGCTGGGTTCAGAAGATCCCCTGGAGAAGGAAATGGCAACCCACTCTAGTACACTTGCCTGGAAAATCCCATGGATGGAGGGGCCTGGTAAACTACAGTCCACGGGATCTCAAAGAGTCTGACACAACTGAGCGACTTCACTTTCACTTTTCTTTAATAACTCAGCAGATAGGAAGTACTGAAAGAACTGAAATATAAAAAATAAATTGTGATTGACTGGACCCTCCACTATGAGCCCATCACTCTGCTGTACAGAGCTTCATAAAAACCCCCTTTGCCAGAGGCCGCTAGATGCCCCCCAATTTTTGTTTCTCCTCTCTTTCCTCAGTAAAAGTAAAAGTGGCATATGAGTCTTCTGGCAAGGGCCCTTTAAGAGAAGAAGGATCTCTGTTCTCTCCTTCCTGCTAACTGGAATGCAAGCTTACAGGCTGGAGCTGGAGCAGCCTTCTAGGACCACAAGATTCACCTGACCAGCAAAGGGCATGCTGTGACAGAAGTTTAGATTCCTGACACCTCTGAGTGCCACACAGGTCAGGATCAGGTAACATGCTATCAGTGGAGCAATGCAGATTAAAACCAAGGAGTCTCTTCATTATACACTAAAGAGTATGTCAACACATTCACTTCTGAGCATACATCACTGTTTAAAAATCTTAGGCAGGTTTATGGTAATCCTAATAATCCTCAATAACAGAGGCAGGACTATGCCTTGCACACAATAAACTTTGCTGGATTAACAAAAAGTTCACTTCTGGGAGTTCCCTGGTGGCCTAGTGGTTAGGATTTGGGGCTTTCATTGCCATGCCCAGGTTCACTCCCTGGTTGGGGAACTGAGATCTTGGCAAGCCACATGGCGCTTCATAACAGAAAGAAAACAGATAAACACTGTCAGTGCCCAATAGTTTTTCAATGTGATTAATTGCAGATACCAGTAATAAGATATTTTAAGTTTTTCATGTTGCTGTATAGCAAAAACCATCACAATATTGAAAAGCAACAATCCTCCAATTAATTAACTTAAAAAGGGGTGAAGCAGGATTTTTTAGCAGGGATATGTGAGAACTTTTGGGGTGATGTAAAAATTTTATCTTTATTGACTATACATATGTTGTGTGTATTTTTCAAAACATCAAATTATGCCCTCAAATTCAATGTATTTTATTGTATGAAAACTGTAACTTAATAAAGTTTATTTACTAAAGGCACCTGTAAAAAAAAAATATATATTTTTTTTTTAAGTCTAAAATGATGTCAGGTGCAACATGCCTAGTTTGCTCTTTAACATTTTACCAGGTCCCAGAATCAACCTATTTTAAAAGGTAAGAATATCTCCCTCTAGTTATTGGCCAAATCCTATTTCAGTATGAATCTCGATATGAAACTTAAAGGACATGTCTATGGAGAAGTAAAGGAATCGTTCATTTCTTGATCATTAAAAATCAACAATCTTAACAAAGAATAGATTTCCAACCCAACAAGCATCACGCTAGTATTTAAAGCTCTCAGAAAAAGGTACTATCCAAATAATTAAACTAATTTATTGTCATTTACATAATATGTAAGACCTGATTAATAGGTCTAAATAAATAACAGGTCTAAATCCCTGTTTTATGTATTTAACACAGATAAATAGATAACAGAAAATTCCATTTCTATTTAAGAATAAAATTCCTTTCTGTATATATAGACCTAAGCTTATTTTTTAACTACTAAAATAAAAAAACTAAAGATCATTTTTACTTAAGGTGCCACAGAACACACTTCCTATTTTATATACACATTCCTGAGCTGTCTAAACATCTTACAGTAAGTGTGAGGTTTCAAGAAAATATTTGTTTTTAAAAGCTATGATTTAAATGACAAACCTTAAAGACAATGAAATATGCAGACTCACAGATTAATTTCCTAAAAATATTTTCAAGGTTTATTACCAACCCACAACAATAAATGTCAGGAATAAAGATGACACATTTTCAAGAAAATTACCATTTTTTAAAAATCCACCAGGATTTGCTACCTATCATCTCAGATAAAGACGACTGTTTTCACCTTCAAGGAGCTCACAGTCATTCACAGAAGATGCAAGAAATTTATGACTCATGCTCTGCAGACTGCCCTAGTACTTCCAAAATCCTTTCATTCTCCCTATTAATATATCTGTCTATCAGACATCTGCTAGGAACTAAGATAATCACTACAGATGAGACACAGAAGAAGTCACACTTCATCAATAACCTCACACTTCAACAAGTAAGAATTTGACTTATCTAAACTTACATACTCTATTTCAATACTATTCAATTTAGGAGTGAATTCAGGTATTCACTTAGTACCACCTAAAATATACTCAAGCTTTTTTTTAAACAAAAGCTGCTTCTACTACTTTTTTGAAGGCCACCTTCTTTTGGAATAAAATTTAAACTGTTAAGTTTGCTAAAAACAGAAAACACGAACAAATTATTTGGTAAACAAGAAAGGGAAGAAGAGCGCTAAATGAGCCACATAATCAGCATTTTAAACGTACTATTTCCTTGACCAAACAGAAAATGGTGGTTTTAACAAAAAAGTCCTGGTTCCCTTTTATAATTAATGCCATTCTATTTATTTCCCCCATTTTGTTAAAAAAAAAAAAAAGAATTTAAAGTGGCCAATTAGAACACATTTAATAAAGCAAAATAATACAAAGTAAAACATAAAAAAGAAAATAGAGAAACAATAAAGATCTAAATGGAATGAAGAACCAAACTATTTAAAACTCATAATAACTAATATTTAATGTTCCTAATTTCTGGTCTACTTCATACTTTGACAAACTTTTCTTTTCACACCTTTTGGTCTACTTTTTAATTTATCCTCAAAATAGCAATTCAAGTACAAAAAGTATTTGTATAAGAACATTTAGTGCAGCAAGCTTCATAATAGAAGAAAATGAAAATAACTCAAATAGATTATAGAGACTTAAATAAAAATAAGTTAAGGAACACCCACACTAAGGAATTCCAGTCATTTCCAAAAAATAAGATCAATATTATTATTAACAAAAATTTGTCCAGATTATTAAGGAATAAAGGACTGCAAAACAACAAAAATAATGTGATTCATTTTTAGTTTTTAAAATAAAAAATGTTAAAATAGGCTAGATTAATAGTAGCATGATTTCTTGAGTACCAACTACATGCCAATCAGTATACCTGGTATTCTGAAGAGATCTCATTTACGTCACAAAACAGCTCCTGAGGTATCATCAGTCCCTATTACTCAAGGCAACTGACACTCAAAACACATCAGATGTTTTGATGTGTCAAAGATCTGCCAAACAGAACTGCCAAAGATCACGATTGTAAATCACAGAACCACAAACTACCTAGGTCTGTTCAACTCCAGTTTTGCTTTTTCTTTTAAATGTTCCTCACCAATATCTCTTAAAGTATCTATCCAGTATTTTATACCTCATATTTTATCACATTTAACTCACCTGAAACAAAATTATAAATATACATTGTGATGTCACTTAAAGGAAAACAAATATCCAAGTCTGAATGGTAAGGTATTATTGAAACCATTCAATTATCTAGTACTCATACTAATTTTGTTTACATACAGGCATACATAAAAACCTAGCCACTTGCACAAAATTCTGAAAAGCTAAAAACTACAGTAAATGAAAGGTAAATGTAAAGTTTTAACAGTTATACAAATCAGAAAAGTGATTTTATCATTAAATGATTTTGGTTTATTAGATGAGGACTTGACTATGAGAAAAATAAAGTCACAGGAGTTTTTCATTTCAACAAGAAAGTCTAGATACTGCAAATGCAATAATGAAAATGTAAAAATACACCTGAATTCTCCAAAAACCTAGCAAATTCCCTACAGAGATAGATACTTTTAGAAATTTTAGGAATCTCCACTTCCATAGAATCTATTTGTGAGAATGAGTTCAAAATCATAACTAAAATATATCTGAAAAATATTGTGCATGAGAAACGTCACCAAACAGACAGTATGCAAATATATAAAATTTATATATAAGATATATAAAACGCTGACTGACTACAAACTTGTTAACATGAACGAACAGATTTATTCTGCTAATTCCCCTTTTATTAGTGGAATTTTTACTAGTAATATGCTTCTATTAATTAGCAATTTTTAATAGCAATATTAGTCCACTTTTATTAGTAATATGTTCCTTTAAAAATATTATTCCAAGAGAAAATAAATGCACAAATACAGGAAAATGTCCTTGGCGTCAGATCCCACTCACAATACTTAAGGACAACATTTGAGGACTATTACTTAACTGCAGGGAATCCATCTGCCAACTATACAATTCTACCTCATCTTTCATTTATAAATATGAATGGAAACTAACAATCACCAGAAATTAAGAAAGTAAAGAACCAAGAGGAATAAACAGAACCAATCCTGAAGGGAGAGAGATGGTGCAGGCAACAGAAAACAAGTACCTATGAAAGGATTCAAGGTAACATTCCAATCATAAAATAAGACACAACTGCCACACACAAAAAAAGGACCAAAATAAAAAAAAAAATTCTTAGATATTAAAAAAGCAATTGCGAAATGTTTATTATTTACACTCGCCAGTTCAGCAATTCAATTTACAGGATTCCACCCAAGTTAAATGCTCACACATATGTACAAGGATAGCCACTACAGATTTTGATACACACACACCAAAAAACCCTGGGCTTCACAGGTGGCACTAGTGGTAAAGAATCAGCCTGCCAATGCAGGAGACGCAAGAGACACAGGTTCAATCCCTGTGTCAGGAAGATAACCTGGAGGAAATCGCAATTCATTCCAGTATTCTTGCCAGGAAAATCTCATGGACAGAGGAGCCTGGTAGGCTGCAGTCCATGGGGTCGCAAAGAGTCAAACATGACTAAGCAACTAAGCAGGCACACAACCATCTGTAAGTATCAACATGGGAAAGATTTATACGAAACATAAAAAAACAATTATGAATCATGTGCTGTATAATCACACTTATAATCTTGTTTAACAATATGTGCTCAGTCACTCAGTCATGTCAAGACTTTTTCTTACCCCACGGATTGTAGCCCGCCAGGCTCCTAGGTCCATGGAATTCTCCAGGTAAGAATACTGGAGTGGGTTGCCTTTTCCTACTCCAAGGGAATCTTCCCAACCCAGGGATTGAACCCGCATCTCTTGCACTGGTAGGCAAATTCTTTACCACTGTGCCACCTGAGAAATCCTGTTAAACATACAACTACCAATAATATAAAAATAATAATACCTATTTGTGACTACATAACATGAGGGGCTAAGTACCATGTTACGCACCTTATGTGCACAACTATTTAATCCTCACAACAATCTTAGGCACATGAGGATGTGCGTGCTGCGTCGCTTCAGCTGTGTCCAACTCTACAACCCCATGGACTGTATCCCACCAGGCTCCTCTGTCCATGGGATTCTCCAGGCAAGAATACTGGAGTGGGCTGCCATTTCCTCCTCCATACATGAGGACAGTGGGGCACAAAAAGGTTAAACTGCTTTCCCAAGCTACACGGACACTAGATCATGGGAGCTGGGACTATCACCTACAGGACTCCAGGTCTCACTCCCTCTCCCTGACCCTCCTCCTCCCTTTTCCACTTCCTCTTTCTCTCAATCTGTAAATGCATACAAAAAGATCAGTAAGGAGAGACATGCTGAATCCTCAACTGTGATAGCCTCTAACAATGGAAATGGAAGGTTTTTCACATTTTTAAATATATAATACAGATGCTTAAGTCAATATAATTTGTATTCTTTATACAACAGACATGTATTATCTAAGTTTTGAAACTAAGATTTCAATCAAGACATGAAACTAGGCTATAAACAGGCAATTTTCAAAGCAATAAATAAAAGTTAATAAGCATGGGAGAAAACAACTAAATCTTTAAAATAGTCTAGAATGCAAATTAAAACTATATAATTTTTACCTATCAAATTTACAAAAATTAAAAGATTAGAATATCTGATACTGGTAAAAATACAGCAATATGCATCCTAATGTTCACACCTGCTGATCCAGTAAGTTTTTTTTTATCAAAAAAATACTTAAAATACTGAAAAACATTACACACAAAGATGGTAGTCTCAGCACTTCTTTTAATGACAAAATTGTTAACCAAATAATCCAGTGATAAGGAATGTGTTTTAAGTATATGTAGTATAGCCATATACAGAAATTTTATAAAACCATTAAGAAGTCCTTTCAAAATCTATATTGAGATAGGAGTATATCAATATATTAAAACAGTATACCATTTCATACTGTGAAATAAATGTTCACAGTATGATTTGAAGCTATGCAAATGAGTATATGCACATAAACATATATATGCCAACACATGTTTAAATATATAAATATATTTAAAAAATTCCTCCAAGGAAATATATGTAAAAATGCTAACAACTTTCATCCACGGGCAGTAATGTTACAAGTAATTTCTTTTTCTTTTTTTCCTGTGATTTTTACAATGATTATATATGGCTTTTCTGCAGGAGTTTTTTTTTGTTTTTTTTTAAAGCCTTTTCTCTACGTCATATTAAAAGAAAAATGAACAAAGTTTTGTTACTCATCCAGACATGTGGGATACAGCGTATCTTCCTGGTTGCTAAGCAGCCTATCCTAGAGTTCCTACCCCTTGCCCACCCCAGTCACAGGCAGAAAGGACAGGACCTCAGGCACACACGCCCCATCCAGACGGCAGTGAAAACCCCTCTCAGAAGTAGCGTGAGCAGCACACACCGCAACTTCACGTGTTCAAACCACTCCCCATCTCTCGCCCAGCATCTGAGGTTTACTTCTGACGGGATACAGTGCCCCTCACACAAGCTGCACATCACATGGGGACAGACCATTTTAACCCCCTACTCTATGCCACCCACTATGTCTCCGAGGGAAAAGCTAAGCTACTCGTTTAGTAAATTTATTCCCCGAGCCAGAAATCACCATCATTCTGTACACTTCTCTGTCATCAACTGAAACAGACAGGTAAGCCTTGCTGCTTTTTAAAAATGGCCAGTCCTGCTCAGCAAAACGACAGCATATGCGAAGATTTCTCACTCCTGCAGAGAATGGGTGGTTCCCCTGCTAAGGTGACAAATCCCAATGCACAGGGGCATTCCCTCTCCACAGCAGCATCTGCAATGTGCCATCTCCTCCACGAGAAAAGTCCAGCTCTCTTGGTGACAAGCTTTAGAGTCCCGACCTGGAGCAGGCTTCTCCAGGCTTCTCCTGCGTCACTCCGCAGCCCAGCCCTGTACCCTGCCTGCGCCTGCTGCAGCAGCAGCCATTTTTGGCTCAGCGCTGCTGCAGCCCCAGACGAAAGCCAGGACAGCGACGACAAGATGGCTAAGGACTCTAAAAAGGAAACGCCATAATAAATAAGAGGTGTCTTTAAAAATCGCTGCCCTAATCTGCCACATCGTTAAAAATTAAGGCTTTTTTTTTTCCAGTGATGTCTTTTAAAACACTTTAAACCGCTTCTCTTGGAGTCATGAAGACAAATTTAGGAAAATCAGCACAAGTACTGCTATCACGGCAAAGATCAACTTAATCAGAAGGCTTAAAGAACATAATTCACAAGTTTTTACTTAATAATTTAAAATAAGCTCCCTCTCTCCCTTGAGTCCCTCTTGAAAATCTACAAATGTATTTTAAATCCTCTTCATGCTCCTAATATAATGTCTTTGCTGAACTGAGGAACTTGCAAGGAGTCACATTTTAGCTAAGCTTCATTTTTCAAAACAGAAATTGCTTTACTTTTCTGATTATAAAAGTGATACACGGTTAACATAAGCAAAAATGACTTAGCAGAGAAAATAAAATGAAAATCACGCAATTTCAACAGCAACCAGCAATAGCCCTATGAACACCGCTGTATAAGCAAGCACCTTTTCTATGTATTTAAGATAAAATCAGACCACACATGCTACTTTTAACTGGCCTCCACAGAATAAACGTGGATGCTGTTATGTCCGTAACTGTTCTGCAAGACTTTTAAGGGTTACATAGTATTTCAATGCATACTGAGCCCAGAATTTGCCCAGAACTCTATTATTAGGCCTTTAGAATGTTTCAAAAGGTTTGCTATTATAAATGATGACATGACAACAATCAGAATTTTATTTGAACACTGGATTTCAAAGTACAAAACTGTAAAAGCCAGATGATATTAAAACAAAAAAACTTAGGCAGATTTGGATATAATGTCGAAGCAATTCCTTAGAACCTTAACAAAGTTTAATACAACAACAGTCCAATTTCTGCTTATCACTAAGGGGCACAAGAAGCAAAATCCTAGGTCAAGCTGCCTCATCCACCCACTTGGAAAAGAGATTCATTTTAGTCTCTGTCTCATCCTAGATACCTATTTAGTGAAAGAGAATGAGTTTAAACGAAGACAGTGGCAGAGCCTGGGAAAAAATGAAAACAATTCTGTGAGGTAAAACTGATCCAGGGGCTTCCCTGGTGGTTCAGTGGTAAAACATCCACTTGTCAATGTGAAGGCACAGGTTCAGTCCCTCATCCAGGAAGATCCAGGAAGATCCCACATGCCAAGGAGCCTGTGTGCCGCAAGCCCTGGGCCTGTGCTCTAGAAGCCGGGAGCCACACGACTGAGCCCGCAGTGCCACCAGCTACTGAAACCCACACGCCCCAGAGCCTGTGCTCCACAACAAGAGAAGTCACCGCAATGGGAAGCCCGCACACCGCAACCAGAGTAGGCCCCACACCCCGCAATGAGAGGAAGCCCACACAGCAACGAAGACCCAGCAACAGCTGAAAATAAATAAAAGAAAATAAATGAAGTTTTCAAAGAAATTCTAGTTGTGGCATTAGACATAACTTAAAAATGAAAACAAAACAAACAAAAAAAAGAACTGATCCAGGACCCAGGACTCTAAATGGATACTGTCGGAGGATGAGGAAACAAAAATGCTTAGAAGAGATTCTAAAGACTCCCAGATCTTTAACCAACAGGAAACCAAGCACCTAGAGCAGCAATCCTCAAAAGTACTCCTGCACATTCCATCACAGAAACTCCTCCAGGTTAACAAAGCTATCTGAAAAGGGCAACTATTTCCAGTTCTGTATTCCTTAAATGAATGAGTCAAACCTGCTAACACCAGGAGAAGGAACAAGGATAATAAAATGACCCATTTTCAGGGCCATCAACATGAAGCTTCTTCATGAAAATGAAATCCATTTGCCTACAACCCAAAGACTGGTTTCTAATGCGATTTCAATAACCCTTCCATACTTCACAAGTCACAGCTGAGTTGGTATCTACCACCGTGAGCTCAAAAACTTCCCAAATACTGTATAATGAAATACATCAACATTTGAAAAATCTGCATAACTTATTGAACTATTATCTTCCAGACAATCAATGCATGATGTTACAAAATCATGCTTGGGTAAAAGATCCATTCAAAGTACACTACAAACCAATGGATTTAAGTGCATTAAAAGTTCATGGACAAGGTTTAGGTTCCAAACTGAAATTAACCTTTAAAAAACTACCACTTTCAAGTTTCGGTATAATAAAAAAGAATATCCACAATTATCTGAGAAAGACATTAAAATACTCCTTTCCAAGCTCCTTCAAACAAAACGCTGTATAGCAGAATGAATGCAGAAGCAGATAACAGTTATTTCTATTCCACTATAAATTAAAGAGATTTGCAAAAATATAAAATGCTAATTTTTGTTTTGAAAAATGGTTATTTTTCATTTTTCAAACTAAGTTAATCCATAATGGATTTGTCTTTTTTTTTAAACTAAGTGGCTATTTTTAATTTTTCTTTATTGTCTAATATTACAAACATCAACAGATATAGCCCACATAAGAAAAGGTGAGGTCCTCAAAAATATTTAAGAATGTCCTCAGTAATATTTAACAATGCACAGGGGAGAAAAAAATCTGAGAACCACCATTGTAAGTCGTTAGTTTTCCCTGTGTTTCCTGTGGAAATAGAGTCAGTTTCTTGGAACACAGTTTCCAATCTTTAGAATTCAAATATATGGGAAGTTTTCACTTCCGCAACAGATTTTTTTGCATCCACTGCTCTAAGACCTCCCATAAATTTATAAAAGCTTCTTCACACAGTCAGTATCAGGTGAATCAGCTTATTCACTCATTAATAAGTTGACTCGTAAATATTTCCCATTCCTTTCTCATATCTATTTTCTAATTAGATTGGAAGTTTTTCACAATATCCATCTTTCATTTTACTTCTCCCCACAGTCCTCCTACTGTATACAGCAGGGACTAAACATGCGCTGCCCCTGTACCAGTGACTTACAACCACTTTCAGAATAAAGTTTTATTTTTTTAAAAAAGCTAAAAAGTACATCTCAAGGATTTCTATACAGAAAAGAGTCCTCAATCATTCAAGAAGATCCTAATGGCACTCTGAATAGCAGTATATACTAATTCTTATAACTATCAAATATGGCATCTGCCATCATGACCTTTTTTTTTTAATAGTTAAGGCCATCTGAGAACGGGCTGAGTTAAAAGATTTCCATGATCCATTACTACCCTCATATTCTAAGACTTGGATTCTTTTTATTCTCAATCCCAGTATTAAATAATGCTGGACCCTATGGTTGTTTAGGGGTTGGAAGATGAGTCAGCAGGTGAAGCCATTTGTGAGAAGCAGTTTCATTACACTTCGAACAACAGACAAGCCAGCAAAAGACAGCTGCCATTGTTTACATTGCTGAACATGCTGTTGGGTTTCACAGGCCTATAAAACCATCTATTGTCCAAGCTCCATTTTTCTTAGTTAAGGACTAAGAAGCATCAGACTTAGCTACCAGCTCCTAAAGCACAGTGAACAGTCTCTTTTCTCAAAGCAAAAATAATATAAGTGTCTAAAAGAGCATTCCAAAACCATTCTTGCAACTAGGACTGTCTCTGATTAATTGTCTCTGATCGCAATAACCCATTAGACTACTACTGTGATACATGTTCAAATGTAAGAAAATGTGCTTCCAATAAGAAAAATTAAGAGGATTTTTTAGTCACATAATATAGTTAACTAGAGCACCATTCAGTGCTTATTCAAAGGAACTGAAAATAAGTGGATAAAATATGAATTACTAATCTTTCTTGGGAGTCAGAGAAGCCAAATAACCTGACACTCAATGGAATTACCTTCTCCAGTTCTGGTTCAACTCAGTTTCACTTCTCAGAACCAAAGGTGTTTCACCTTTAAGAATCTTTCTGTCATAAGTAGGATCCCCTCCAAGTATATTTTTCAAAGCTGTGATTTCCAATAAAGTACTGGACTGAGAAACAACTCCTAATTGCTTTCTGGTTTCAATTCCAATGGTTTATCCAGGCATTGTCTGTGTACGTGCGTGTGTGTGCACACACTCAGTCGCTCAGCCACGTCCAACTGCTTGTGACCAAAATACTAGAGTGGGCTGCCATTCCCTCCTTCAGCAGATCGTCCTGACACAGGAACCAAACCCACGTGTCCCGTGTCTCCTGCACTGGCAGGTGATTCTTTACCACTGAGCCACCTGGGAAGTCCCATCTAGGCGTTACACTGTAATAATTTCCCTTTCATTTCTAGGGCAGTCAAATTAACCTCACATTTCAAATTCCGAGCTGAACTAACAGGGAGATACAGATATATGCAATACATATATGTATCTATGATAAAAGATGCCCTGTTAGCTAGCCAGCAGGTACTTTCACTATTAAGTAAAGAAAAGCCTTTATTTAAGTACCAAGACAATACACCTTTTAAACTATAAACTGACAAGCTATCTGCTACAAACCTGTTACTAACCATGCACTAACTGTAAACAAAGCCTGAAACTTAAATTAGAACTATACGTATTTTTTAAAATCAAGTCCAAGTGATCTTTAAGTGCAGGTTGGGGAACAACCCTGGAAATTTGCCTAGCTCCAAGCCTCTTGAACAAACATATCTATATATAGTTCATAAATCTGAAAAACTGCAGACAAAAAAAGTAAACAAACTGAAAATCACCCTTAGGAAAAGCATATACAATCTATCTTAAAAGTCCCAAGTAAAAATTGTAACTCACATTATCAACCTTGGATTTTAATTATTTACTAAATTTAGATAATCTGGTCCTCTCTCCTAACAACCTTCCAGAATGACCCTTCTAAAACACAATCTCGCCACATCATTCCCCAGCTTACGACTCTGATGGCTCCTCGCCGTCACCTGGGTGAAATCCACAGACAGAGGGGCCTAACGTGCTACAATCCATAGGGCTGCAAGGAGTTGGACACCGCTTAGCGACTAGACCACCACCACTAGCATGGTGTATATGGTCTTTTCTGGGGCCTCTGATTTTCCACTTCTCCCCTCCCAACTGTTGTCTCAGCAATGATAAACAAGTCATTTGTCACTGTCCTAAGTCTCTCCATGTGCTGATTCCTGGCTGAAATACTCCTTGTCCTACCATTATCCTTCATATGGCTCATTCATCCTTCCAGCTTAAGTTTAGAAATATCCCTTTCTCCAGGAAGCCTCTTCCCTCATTCTTCCAGCTCTCTCCCACCCTACCCTCTTAAGTCAAGTGACCCCCTCCTCAGCACTTCAAAAAACTGCAGAGAAAAAAAGATGATATGATCATCCTTTCCTTTTCACTTCCCTCTGGCCTAGATGTACAGCAGAAAAACCTGGAAAAATCTTTAATGGACCCAGCATACAATCTCCATGCCTCCTGTCTATCTCAACCCATTCAGCACAATCTTCACCTTCTTGTAACAACCAAACGTGTTAGTAGGCTTTAAGTCTTCAAAAAACCTCCACCTGCTACAAGACGAAAGCAGAGATTGTTTGCTACACTGCACATTCACTGGCTTCCACTTCAATCAAGCAGCTCTGACACCCCAAACACAACATGTGCCATTTCCTACCTGCTCTAAACGCATCCTCCCCCAACTGTCTTGTCATTCCTCCCAAAATGTCCCTCCCCTTCTGCCTACCCAAGTCCTGCTTCCTATTCCTCTAGTCCTCGACCATCTTCAGGCCTCTGATCTCCTTATCTCCATTCAGAAAGCATCTTAAATTTTTAACTGCTTGACTAAAGTATGTAAGAGGCAGAGAGCATACCTCAGGTTTGTTTTGTAACTCCTTCACCAGTTAGCAAATACTATTATTTAATAAAACGTGCTCCTTGTTCACTTAATAAATAATTGCTGTGCCTACTAAGCTTCAGGGACTGTTAGCTAAATCTATGAAACCAAAACAATGACCAATACTTCCCTCCTCTGTTCTGCCTCTCACTCTTTTCTCAGGATTCCGTTAGTTCTTTCCTTCTCCCTTCAGCACCCTAACCTTACTGTTACTAGGCACCCTCTTCCACTGAGTTGACCGAGAAAAACTAGGAAAAGAGGCCAGCAGTATGTTTGTGAAGGCTACTCTGCCACCTGCCAGTTGGCAGTTTCTCACAACTGTTCTTATCACTGACAGGCATCTTCATACACAGTACTATTATGAACAGACCAAAGCCTTAATTTCACTAAAAGCATGCAGAGACTTACTTTTTGCACCTAGACTCTGTGATGAATATATGGTTAACTGAAGAAAAGGGGCTGTTATTTAAAAAGTGCAATTATTTTATAAACTGCAATTATTATATAAACTGCAACATTTAATGACTAAATTTCTATTTCGGTTAAGCTCCTTCAAGTAAAACAATTCACCAGACCTGGCATTCAAAATTTAACAACAGAAAACAAGGCAGGTAGGTTGACCATGGGTTCTACGGGGATAACTAGAGTACATCTCTGACTTCAAAGCTCATCAAAAGAATTTACTCTTAGGCAAACTCAAAGAATGTGAAATACATATATCTTCTGACTAAATAAAATTATCAGATGTGAAGTAAAGACACTGGACCTGCAATTCCCAATAGAACCTAAACATAAAAAGTCCTTCAAATTCACACCTCTGGGAGCAAAACAAGACAAGAACAAAACAAAAAGCTGTACACATTTCCTTCTTTTAGCTACTATGCTAATAGAAGGAATACTTTTAAAATCTGACCAAGTTTTAATATAAATTAAAAACATGACTGCTGGGGAATTCAGATGCTCATCAAGCTCAAAAATAAAATGAAATAATTACACATGATACACTGTGATAACCTAAAGCCATACTGAAAATTGGTAAAAAAAAAAAAAATAATAATGAATAATGAAAAACTAGAACAACAAAAAAACTTTGCTTTAATTCCCAAATTGTTTCACAGTAACAAAAGCTTCTGATACTGTGTTACAAGGTCAAATAAGTCAAGTCCTTTCCCTGGACAGAAACCACTAATGCTGTGGACAGAAACCACTAATGCTGTCTGTTGCCTTATAAAGGCCATCGTAAAGTTTAGAAAGCATTTACTCTTTCATTATCTCAATCAGTATCAAAACCCTTTGAAAAGGAGAGAGGTACAATTTTCCTCACTTTACAGATGAGAAAACTGGAACTCAAGGAGATTACGGGGTTCACCATGACAATATGGCTACCTTGTAAGAAAAGAGATAAAAGAAAATACACAGGTATCTACTCATTTGTGTAAAAGAAACACAGAACAGATAAACCAGAAATTAAGAAATAGGTTACCTCCAAGCATAGGTGGAAAAGAAGGGGGAAACAGGGCTTTCTTGATGGTCCAGTGGTTAAGATACCTCCTGCTAAACAGGGGACATGGGTTTGATCCCTAGTTCAGGAAGATTCCACATGCGGTGGCACAACTAAGCCCCTGTGCCACGCCACTCATGCTCTGGAGCCCCTAAGACCCAACAGCTGAAGCCTTCAGGCCCGAGGGCCTAGGCCCTGCAGCAAGAGAAGCCACTGCAGTGAGAAGCCCTCCCACAACACCTGGAGAGCAGCCCTCCATCGCCGCAACTAGAGAGCCCAATGAGCCCACGAAGACCCAGTACAGTCAAAAAGAAAAAAGAAAAGAGAGGCAGAAGATTAATCTTAAAACAAGACGAAGAAGCAGCAGAAACAGATACTGGGGAGCGTAAACAGGAGGAGCACTCCTTCTCTGAGTGCATTTTTCATCTTTTTTTTAAGTATAATTCTGACTCTTGGAACCAGAGTAATGTTTCACATACTCAAAACAAACAATCAAAACCAAAAGTAGAAGAAAAGCGTTAGAAATTCTCAAACTCTTTTGTACTCTTTGTGTAAATGAAGTGAGACGATTACAGATATGCAGAGTCAGGCTCCTCATTACTAGAGACATTTAATAAACAAGGAGAAGCGGAATGCTAAAACAAACTGGGTGGCACTGCAGTGGGACTCATATGTATATATAAATACAGAAATACAGATCATGTGTATATAAGTGGGTTAGCATAATACATATATTCCTTAATTTTGTCTGCTGAAAGGGCCTAGAAGCAAGGACATTCTAGTGACACTGAACACAGCTAGGCCTAGAGCTTGGTCACTAACACAGTTCTCCAATAAGAAGGCTCAGGATTTCTTGGAGAAGTGGCTGATTGCAGCACTGAGGCAGGGAAAATACAATATTAACCTGAAACATCGTGTGGTGCCAGAAAGTAAAGAAATGCTTTCAAAAGCAGCAGGAGTGGGGTGGCTGGGGTGGGGGGTGAACTCCCTGGCAGTCCAGTGGGTAGGACTCTGTACTTTCACTGGTAGGGGCCTGGAATCAATTTCCTGGTGGAGAACCAAGATACCACAAGATGCACAGCACAGCCAAAAAAAAAAAAAGTTGCTAGCTAGGTGGAAAAACACAGGCACCAATCTGAAAGAACTCCTAATGGCCAAAGTTGGAATAATCTGAGCAACAAAACATATAACGATAATACATATCCATGACTCAGTGATGATATAAATATATAATAGAATATATAATAATAAATGGAGGAGAGCTCTTCCTCACAGCAGAATTACAATTAATACATGTGAAAGGAAAGAGAGAATTAGAAAGTCCCAACTAAGCATCCACAAACTTAATAAATGTTGCATGTAATATCCACCAGTTACTAAGATTAGTGTGCCAAAGTCTGAGGAGAACCAGTATTTGCTAAGTCTTCCACAAGACACTTACTAGAAGGGTGAGACTGCAACTCCATATAGGAAGATCAATCTAACCAAGTAACCACTTCATATTGACCATTCCATACTGACAAGGTGAACTTCTTCATATGATACACTAGGAAAGTGTGCGTTTTGGTATCCTTATCAAAATTCATAACCTCATTCTGATCACGAGGAGACATCAAATAAACCCAAACTGAGGGACATTCTACAAAATATCTGATCGGTAACCTTCAAAGGCATCAGTCATGAAAGAGGAGAAAGACAGAGAAACAATTACAGACTAGAGGAGACTAAGCAAAAATAGTAACTAAATGCAGTGTGGGATCCTGGAACAGAAAAAGGATAGTGGAAAAACTGGTAAAAATTCTATTAAGGTCTGTAGCTTAGCTGAAAATACTGTATCAAAGTTAACTTCCTACTCTTGATCACTCTGCCTGGTTAGGGGGGATGCTAACTGTAGGGGAGGGAGGTGAGAGACGTAAGGGGACGCATCCTGCTATTTCGGCAGGTCTTCTCCAAGTCTAAACTTACTTCAAGTAAAGTCGTTCTTTTTACTTAGTGAACTGACAATTGCTTTGTTCCTACTTAGTTCACATGCTGGTGTCAAAGACCTCTATAATAACTATAACATCAAATACAAATTACTGGACCAATCGATATAAAAGATTTTGCTGCCTCACAAAGCATTTTAGCAACATACTTAGAAATAACATAAACACTCTTAATTTTCTAAGCTATATAATCGTTACTGGGTAAGTGAGTGAGTTAAAGTCGCTTAGTCGTGTCCGACTCTTTGCGACCCCATGGACTCACAGTCCATGGAATTCTCCAGGCCAGAATACTAGAGAGGGTAGCCTTTCCCTTCTCCAGGGGATCTTCCCAATCAAACCCAAGTCTCCCGCATTATAGGCTGATTCTTTAACAGCTGAGCCACAAGGGAAGCCCGTTACTGGGTAGGATGACCATATAATTTACCATGCAAACCAGGACCATTACAGGAGAAAAAGGACCTTTGGTTACCCTGCTAGTAGGTCAAAGTGTGCATGTTATTAAAGCTATCAAGTCAGTTTGAGCTGGCATAAACCAGATGCTTAGGTAAGTCACCCTCATCTCCCCTAGCCTCTGAACAAATACCCCTGAGGGAGGGGCCAGGAAGTTAGATCAGGAGACCCCCAAAGGAGGCTTATGTAATGTGAAAATAAGCTACTGCATATTTACATGCTTAGATTTTTTTAATGATTTTTTAAAGAAGGTCAAGAATGAAATCACCAACTTTCCAGAACAGCATTCAGCTCTCACTGCCTAGCCTAAAACGTACCACATTCAAGTACACTCACCCAGTCACAGCATAAAAGGTAATAAGCTAAGGTCAAGTACTCTGCTGTCTGCTTTTCAAACAGCAGTTACCTCAGAAAGTTGGACTAGTTCCAAATTCTATTAGTTCCGCAAAAGATCAACAACATAATATTAAAAGTTATTGGCTGAATATGACATATTAGCCTCAAAGACTCAACAGTATTAACCAGGTATTGATATCCTCAAAATTCCACACAGGGTAATTAAGACCTACTTCCTTTGCATATTTAGTAAGAGCTAAGTGAAAGTGAAAGTCGCTCAGTTGTGCCCGACTCTTTGCGACCCCATGGACTATACAGTCCGTGGAATTCTCCAGGCCAGAACACTAGAGTGGGTAGCCTTTCCCTTCTCCAGGGGATCTTTCCAACCCAGGGATTGAACCCAGGTTTCCCACATTGCAGGCAGATTCTTTACCAGCTGAGCCACAAGGGAAGTAAACACAATCTTTAAAAACCAACACCCCATCCCCACACTGTAATATTTCAGGTCATTGAGGAAACTGCGTGTGAAAAATCTCCATCCAAAGCAAACAGACCCTGCTGTCATCAGACCTGGAAGTTACAGAGTTTCCTCTTTAACGGGGTCTTTCCTAAACAATTAAAAAAACAAAAATCCTACCAGACAGAGGATAGCAGTTATTTCTCTATTTTGTTTCTTTATAATAATATATGTTAGGACAGCCTGAGGGTATAAATAAATAAATAAATAATCAAATTTAATTTGAAAATTACATACACACGTTAGGTAGAACTAACATTCTATGTGAAATACAACAACCCAAGAATTTTTAACTTACAATTTCAATTCTTGACAAGACAGCAAAGTAGTCAAATGGCCATACTTTATTTCTCACAAAATTATCACTGCCTAATAGGAATTTACCTTAATAACAGAAGGAGGCAAAATCTCCTTTTGAATAGTTTCAGGCATTATACAAAAGGTAGAAATGGTCGAAGTCTGTTTATTCAATATGTCATAAAAAATGAGCACATCTCATTAAATCGCAAACATTTAATGGATTATTTTTACATGTAGTTCTGTGATGCCATTCCTTCTCTCCTAATCTTTCCTGTTCCTTATTTCAACTTGCACACCTCAACCAAATAAATCTTCAAAACTACTGTTTCATCATCAGTTTTCAATAAATAAAAATGAAATGCAGCGGGTTTTTGACAGGGTGCCAAGACAATTCAATGAAGATAAAATAATCTTTTAAACAAACAGTATTGAAACAACTTGATATACAAATGCAGAATAAACTTAAACCCTTACTTAGCATCATACATACAAATTCAGAATGGATCAGAGACCTAAGTATAAAAACTAAAATTATAAACTTAGAAGGAAACAAAGATGTAAATCTTCATGACCCTGAATTAGGCAAAGCCTTCTTAGACACAATACAAAAACACAAGTGACAAAAGAGAAACAGATAAATTGGACTTCATCAAAATTAAAAACTTTGGGGCTTCAAAGGACACGATCGACAAAGTAAAAAATGAAAAAAGGTGACCGACCCACTCAATGGGGGAAAAAAAACTGTAAATGTTATATCTGAAGAGGGACTTGTATCCAGACTATATAAAGAACTCTTACAACTCAATCATAAAAAGACAACTAAGTTAAAAACTGGGCAAAGGATTTGAACAGACATTTCTCCAAAGACAAATGTTCAATAAGCCCATAAAAAATATGCACATCATCATTAGTCATCAAGGAAAAGCAAATCAAAACCACAATGAGATATTACTTTATACCCACTACAACAACCTATAATCAAAAAGACATACAATGACAAGTATTGGAATCTTCATATTTTGCTGGTAGGAATGTAAAATGGTAGTAGAAAACAGTTTAGCAGTTCCTCAAAATGTTAAACATGGAGCTACCTCATAAAACCCAACAACTGTAGTCTTAGGTATCTACTCAAGAAAAATCAAAATATGCATCCACACAAAAACACTCATAATTATACATAACAGTAAATGTTTTAACCACCCAAATATCCACCAACAGATGAAGAAAACATGACAGCCGGAATATTCTCCAACAATTAAAAACAAGGTTCTCAAACATGCTTGAACATAGCTGAACCATGAAAAACTTATGCAGAGAGAAACCACTCACAAAAGGCCACTCATTACATTATTCCATTATACAAAATGTCCAGAAAATAGGCAAATCTCTGTAGGCTAATAGTACTTGCCTGTGGTTGGGGGGCGGGGGGGAGGTACTGGTAGTTCTAATGAATTCTTTGGAAAGTAATGAAAATATTCTAAAATTTATTGCAGTGATGTTTGAGGAATGATGTTAATAAATTAAAAACCACTGAACCATCCACTCTAAATGGGTGGCTTGTATGGTATATGCAAATTATATCTCAACAAAACTGTGTCCCTCCACCACCAAAAAAAGCAATGCTTTATACAAACGAAATTTAACCTTTTCTTTTATTCATTCAAAGTCCTCTAGAATCTGGACCCATTATCTCAAGGACTGTATCACAAGAATCCTCCACTCCAAGCATAATGATCAAGACCCTAACAATCCCGCATGTTATAGCTAAGTCACGTCTGACTCTTTTGCGACCTCACAGACTGTAGCCCATCAGGCTCCTCTATCCATGTGACTTCCCATGGAAGAACACGGGAGTGGGTTGCCATGCCTTTTTCCAGGGGATCTTCCTGACTCAGGGATCAAACCCATATTTCCTGCACTGGCAGGCGGATTCTTTACCACTTGAGCCACCAGGGAAGTCCAACAATCCAGCATACCCCATGCTTATTTCAAGCCCAAATCTCTGTTCATGCTGATGACCCACTCACCACAATCCTTTCCTCTCTGCCCAACGAAACCCTGACTGTAAACTTAAAAACTTTTTAATTTTTTAAAAATTCATCTTACAGTTCAAATTCTATGTCTTCTATGCTATTTTCTAGGGCCAAGAAAGAGTTGGGGGGTCATCTCACTCACCCTTTCTTTCTTAATATTCCTCCATTCTATCTACAAGTTTCAGTCCTTTCCATTCTCAGTGTAACAAATATTGTACTGGCTCAAAACTGACTGTACTTATTTCTACTGTGATGGAGTGTTGTTCCCACATTGTCATTCCAAAATTCTGGTTGTTCCAATGCTTCAATCTTATTTCCTGAGCCCTGCATGAGACCCCATATGGTCTTATCCTCCCTCCAATCACTCCATATAAATATCAACATTTTCTGAAAATCAGATATACATGTACTGCTACTGCTACTGGTAAGTCGCTTCAGTCATATCCAACTCTGTGCGACCCCACAGATAGCAGCCCACCAGGCTCCCCCGTCCCTCGGATTCTCCAGGCAAGAATACTGGAGTGGGGTGCCATTGCCTTCTCCAATATACATGTACACATGTATACAATTCCTAACTAGAAAATAACACCCTGTTCACGTCTTTTTAAAGTATGTTTAAATACATGGATGAAGATGGAGTCAAAGGAATAATTTTTTAAATGCAAGTAACTGTAGGGGGGGAAGTCTGTGAAGTTATGTTGCTTAGTCGCTAAGTCGTGTCAGTCTTTGTGATCTCAGGGACTATAGCCCATCAGGCTCCTCTGTCCATGGGATGTCCCAGACATGAATACTGGAGTGGGCTGCTATTTCCTCCTCCAGGGGATCTTCTCGACCCAGGGATCAAACCCATGTCTCCTGCATTGGCAGGCGGATTCTTTACCTCTGAGCCACCAGAGAAGCCCCTATGAAGTTATATCAATACACTTAATGTTATAAATAACACAAAATATTATAGGCACAGTAACTCAAAAATGTCTGACTTATTGATAAAGGTTTCAGTCTTCCTCTTCCTAATGGGCAGTCATAACTTCTGAGCTACAAGCCAAAGGTAAAAGAATATTCTCAAGAAAACCTTTCCAAAGCAACAAAAATAGTTCATTCCAAATTGATGAAGAATAAAACTATTCAAAAACTAGTTTCTGTTGGCAGATAGTTAAGCAACAAAATAAGCAAGATACAAAACTGTATGTAATTTGACCTTAAGTTATGTTACAAAAAAGGGCAGATTTTAAGCCCATTAAAATTAAAATCCATAGAAAAAAGGACAAAAAATATACCAAAATGTTAAACAGTGGGCATCTCTATATACTAAGATTATGGTTGACTTCCTTTTTACTTTTCTATATTTTTTAAACCTTGCTGAATTGATGTATTATTATTAAAAGTATAAAACAAAAATTTTAACAGCAACATTTGACTGTTTTTTTCTCCTTGGCCTTTATATAAACTAATTCTCAGTATCTATACTTCAAATGCAATCCAGCCACTTTAGACAGCTTTGCAAACTGGGTCAATGCTTATGCCATCTCAAAGGAAATTATGGAACTATTTTCAATTCCATTACACATCAGTGCAAACAATTTTAGGGCAGCTTTGAGTACCAGAATTCTTGTGATGTCACCTATATTATCTCAAAACTTACCTTAAACTGATTCTTAGACTCTTATGTTAACATTTCATTCAACAAACATTTACAGACTTCCGACTACCTGCCAAGCACTGTTATAGGTGCTGGCAACTCAACAGAGTGAACAAAAAACAAAAATCTCTGCCTTTAAGGAGTTTACATTCTCTGTAGATAAAATTTAATGTCTCAGAAGAGTCAGGGAACACCCACACAGGGCTCAAAAAAGTACAAAACAACTACTAGTTAATAAAGATCATAAAAACTGTTAAGTTTCAAATATACTTTACATAGCTCAAACCACCTCAAATTTCAGCTAAGGGTATAGGAAAGTGAAAAATTCCTTCTGACTGGCAGCAAGCCAAAGAACTAGGAACCAACTGAGAATTCAGAAGTATCTCAGGATCCTGCAATATTTCATCCATGTAAATTCCAGCTGCAGTTTATTCACTGCCTGAAGTCAGGCGCCTGCCTAATAATCAGGAAATACTTCATTTCCTATTATATTAACTCAAACCATCATTCCTAAAGTAAAAATAGAGACCGTTCCTCACCACAGGCTTTTGTTTCAGAACATACTTTCTCCCTCATACCTCATAATGAACTAGCTGGGTCATCCCCCAGAGCAAGCCACCATCCGACATGGCAACCTTATTTATAGCCTCGAGTCATCCTACCACAGACAATAAAGTCTTCACTACTAAAGTCACAGAAGTATTTCAATCTGTTTGGCTAAATCTAACATTAACAAGACAAAAACCAGAGGCTTCTTATATGAGCAAGCTGCCTTCCCTGTGGTCCATGTTAGAATGCCTCTAGTATCAGTTAAGTCACCACAGAAACGTATCACTGACCATCAAACAGACTAAGAAACCGTTAAAAGGTCTCTATAAATCCTTCCCATCTACTTGCAAGAACAAAACAAATCCTCAAACCATAATCTTCAGAATTAAAAGCCACTACAATTCAAGAGGATCACTTAGTAAACTAGTCTAACCTCTTCATTTAGAGGAAGGGAAACTGATGCCCAAAGCAGTCACATGACCAGTTCAAGATAACACATTAAAATGGAAAAGCCAAACTCAAATCCAGACTTTTTTTTTAAACTCCCTATCAGCTGACCATCTCAATACACCAAGTGAAACCTACTTATATTTTGAGGCCAGCAGGTACTGCTTCCAAGCTATTCTAGTATCAGAAGGGCAGGGGATATTATAGGATGACTGGGAAGGAGACTAGGAAAGAACCAACCACAGAAATCAGGATCCGATGTATTAACATCAATGTATCTTCTCATATATTCATATTATGATGTTTAAGATATTTTCAATCTATAGCAACTGTGTTTTGATTGCCATGTTCTCTGGTATGTCTTTCTAGGTTCTCTGCCACTGCTAAAAACCTGAAACATGCCTGAAATCCATTTAGTACTAACATTCTATGTAGCAGCAACAGCAAAGGAACTGGGAAAAGTTAGCTGGCAGAGGAGAAAGCTCTCTAAACCTTGGCTAATTCTTACTCATCCTTCTAATTTAGCTCAGGATTTCCTGTAGGAAGCCCTAATTCCTCCTTGCCCCCAGGCTAGGCTCTTAGAGCAGAGTAATTGTACTTGCCTCAAGGTATTCTGTCTGTTCATTGTCTGGACCACGTTCTTTGAGGGCAGAGGCCAACCCGAGACCTACACTGAGTGTGACACACAGGAGGTGCTGGATGAGCGAGCAGGTTTTAAACTTGCCACTTAAAGCACCAACATAAACAGCTGGAAGGTGGCAACCCTATTCTGATTTAAAACACGGTTTTCAACAACATTTTTTAGCGGGTCTTTTTGTAAAAATCTTATCAGAAACCCCAGTGTGGAAAAGCAACTTATTGGTCCTCAGGTAATTTAAGTTCTCCGAGTTTGACGGAAAATACCAGTGAGCCTAGTACAGGGCACAGCAGCAGCAGAGGCAAGAGCTGATGCGAATCAGGCATCTAACTTTGTTCCTTCTTCATCTCCATCTCGCGTCACTCTCTCACTCTCCCTCCCAAGAGGAGGGAGATCTGGGTCTCAAAGCACAGATCCATCTTTGTTGATGGTGGGGCTTAGGAGTAAATAGACTACTGGCCAATGCATAAGCTACACAGTTCTAGTTGCTAGTTATACAGGTATTTTGAGAGATGCCTTGCTAACATCTGAACAAGCAGAAACATGCACTGAATCAAATGTGGCAGGCCTATTCCTATGCTTTAAGGCTCAAGGAGGTAAAGATAACCTCCTTGTCTAGCTGTATGTAGCTATGAGCTGATTAAAACATGGTATACCATCACTGCACTTTAGACTACTCCACAGAGATCCTTCACTTTATATAGCTAGACTTCCTCTAGCTATAAAATACGGGAGGGCATCCTTGCTTCCATCACTCCCACATGCACACTTGGTAAGAAGTAGCCCAGCATACAGAAAGGACATCCATAAGCCTTAGGACCACAGTCTGAACCACAGTTCACTACCTACTAGACAGATGACCTTGAGAACGTTACTTACATTCTCTGAACTTCAGTTTCCTCATCAGTAAAACAGAGAACATTAGAGTTCTTGTGCAAATTAAATAAAATCATATATGTACAGCTCCTAGAACGGTAGGCACTCAATAAATAAACACCATTGTTATCACTCAGATTTAGCTTTGATAGAGGCAAAAAAGAAAAAAGCAAACGTTACTGATTTCAGCCTATAAAACTGAAAATCAACACAGAATGCAAAATAGGGAAAACTATAGTACCGAAAATAAAGAGAATATTTGCTTTTAATGTATGCCGTATCTAAGACAAAAGAGCTGAGGACACAAGTCATTTGGGGGTCACCACAGGCCTTTACCAAATCAAGTTTCTTTACTTATTGCTCTGATTTTCTTAACCAAACCAACTCCCCCTGAACAGTAACTAGACTCCCCAGAAGTGTCAGCAGCCCTGAGAGAAATTACATCCTGAAGCCTTTCCATATAAATAGAACATTGAGTATTCATAACAGACTGCAAAATTGTTCTGTTTAAGTCAGAACTACTTGGGAACTTGAATTCAAACTCATTTATCTTCAATTATCTCAAGGGTGAGCAATTTCCATCTAAAGAACTAGGCTTTTAATGAGGACCCAAGAACTCCCTGAAAAATGTTAGCAAGATTTTCTATGCATGTACAATTTTCTCTGAAGAGGGACTACAAGGTTTTATCAAAATGTCAAAGTTGTTTGTTACCTAGAAAAGGTTAAGAATCAGCATGGAGGTTCTCACTAGAGCCTCCTGGAACCTCACACTGGGAAGGTGAGGTGAGCAAATCTCAAGAAAAGGATCCCAAGTGCCAATTTCATCAACTATTCACACTGGACTATGTTACAGAAACTCTAAGCATATTTCTCCCTTGCCATTAGCACTTTTTGTATCAGGGTTTATCTTCTTTCATCCTCACCGTCCCCACCCACCCTCCACCATGGCCCATCCATCCCTGGACAAGTCCCATCCCATGCCTCTCGGCAGTCAAGGACCTCTACCTGACAGGGCCTTAGGAGCCTGCTGCGTTAAGTTTAAATTACAATTGATTTAGCATTTCTGATTTGCCAGTTGAACACTACAAACGAAGCACAGATATCTTGTTACATGAGTCTCCTCATATTTTTACAGATTTAAAATGCTATTTAAACTTATTAATTCAATTCAAACACAACTGCACCAGTATATTCTGAAGAACTGGAGTTAATCAAGCCATAGAAAGGGCAACTCCAACTTTGCATTCCTGTCTCAATGCTTCTATGTGTATCAATTTATATGATAATCACTTTTATCAAACAAATACAAATCCCCACATTCCCTCAGTGTAGAAAAGCAAAATTACTCTATTTCAATCCATTTTTAACCAATTCCCCATTACCACGGATATCATTCCACCACTGGCATGTTATAATGAAATCTATAATCGACACTTCATTTACTTACAAGCTTTCAGATTTAGCAATTGTAATCTTTCAATGTGTAAAGCAAATAAAAGATAACAGAACTGTGAAATACATCAAGAAAACTTATTCTTACTTCACTGACATGAGGCAAAGTAAAAAAAGCCACATAAAACTAAGTAACCTAAAAAAAAAAAAAAAAAAAAAAACTAAGTAACCTATATTACTACACTTAGATCTATCTCCTTTAACAACTGTTGCAGTATTACTAACTTATATTGCAACCAACTCACAGCTTTTAGAAGTCCTTCCTTTGTGAAATGCATTTGTAAAAGCACACTTGAAACACTTAAGTATCCAAATAATACCACTAAACTCACCAAGCACTGTCATACTCAGCACCTTGGTCCTTATCACTTTGTAGCCAAGAACATAACTACAGGCTGCCTTTCATGTGTTTAATTTCCCAAACAGCTCCAAGATGGAGGTAAGGAATAATTTACTTGGTGGCACAGTATAGAAACTTAAGAGCGCTAACCAAGTATGGGAAATCAAGATAAAAAGAAACCCTGAAATTAAAAAGGAATTTAAACTCACAAAGCATTAAGCGAAGATACCTTTAAGAGATCCAATACTGGATTCTAACTTTAAGTAGGAGTATCAGTCAGTCTTCCCCCCCAAAGTAAAGCAACTAGGGACACTGATCAAAACTAACCAGGTTTTTAACGCGCAGCAAACACTAAGGAATCACTAACCAGTCTCATCAGTGAGCAATTCTTAATTGAACAGAATCACGCAGTTAAACATTATGAAATCAGTACACACATCACACTGGAATGGAATTTATCTTACCCTGCGCCACACTGCTTGGATTGAAAAAATGTGGACTAACAATATCCAAAGCACAGAGAAAATGGCACTTGACAGAAACCAAAACGATGACCTGAGATGACTCTACAGGGGGAGATACCTTTCCCTTCTCAAAGTAATGGATACAGGCAAGAATCAAACCACAGACTGTGAAAAAATCTGTGGACCTCACAGCAGTTAGTTTCGCTTGCTCCAACACCCTACTCTCTCTAAAAGTCAAACACACAATGACACAAATACAAAAACACAACACATCTAAACATCCAAGAATTATTTATTGATTTACATAAATACAACGGATTGGGGGGAGGGGTGTATGATGAAATGTTACTCTCAGGTAGGTAATAATGCCTTTCTAATTCTCCGTGGAATTCATGAACTCAACGTTTTACCTTCACCCGCTGGTTTTTAACTAAAATACCTCGTCACCAAGTCTTTTCAATCAAAGCTGTGCAAAAACTCTACAGTCGAGCAAATAACATGAGATTAGACACATTCAACACTAGACTTTCCAGCCAGGAGCCACGGTACCCTCCAGATATCAGGCCTAGGAAGAGTAAATTCAAGCCCTTTAAAAATATTCAGCATTTAACACCAGTCTTCCAAGAAGTGAGACTTTTGGGGGTGATGGGTAATGTCAGTTAACTTCCTCTTCCTTTAAAAAAGGTCAAAGACAGGGAAGCGTCCGGCGTAACATTTCCTCCTTAGATCGCGTTCCACCACAAACCACATCACAACTCTCCCAATCGCTAAAAAAAAAAAAAAAAACACTAGCCAGAAGGAGTGCTTTCTGCAAAATTTCACCGTAGACTGAAAATCCGACTTACCTTTGGAACGAGCTGAGTTTAGTTTCACACGGGAAATTTACCAATAAAGTTTATTATGTATTAACCACGATAATCAAGAAAGCCCACCATGCCCCGCTGCAGCGGGAGCTGAAGGGAGATCAGGAGGAGGGTGTCGTCCTTACAACAATCAGAGAAAAAGCCTTCCCTGCGGGGCTGGTCACAGGCACCAGCAAATTCGGCCTAATAAAAGGCGGGGTGGGGGTCGGGTTTCGGGGGGAGCAGAGGCGAGAAGGGGGAAACGCTGTCTCCCACCCCGCCCCGGCTCCAAAAGCAAGCCGATAGAGCTAGTCTGCACAGTAGTGCAGAGGGTCCGGGGGAGGGGGGAGTTCCCCATCCCCCGCAGCGCTGCTGCCAGGGCACCCCCAAAAGCTCCGGCGCCAGGCCGGGTGCGTGGGCTGGAGGCGAAGCGTCCCTGCCCCTGGCTGGGCAGCGGTTGCTGGCAGGAGAGTCCCCGGAGGGGCCACAGTCCCCGACACCCCCAACCCCGGTCCACGGCGAAGCGAGCCGAAGGGCTGGCAGGAAGGTGAAAAGGATACTGTTGGGGCGCCTGGGTCTGGAGGGCCCTGATGTTCGGGTGAGGAGGGGCCGCCGCTGCTGCCGCCGCCGCCGCCGCCGCCGCTGCCGCCGCCGCCGCCGCCGCCGCCGGGTGAGGAGGCGGTACCGCTGCCGCCGCCGCCGCCGCCGCTCCGGTGCCGGGTCCGGTTCCTGCTGCAGCCGCTGAGCCTGATTTCAGAGCCGGTTTCTGCGGTAAACTCATGGCAAAGCGAAGCCACCAACCCCCCCAGAGCGGGACCGGGCGCGCCGGGGTGCAGGGGCCGGGGGCAGCGGGGGGGCGGGATGGGGGCAGACCCGGGGAGGCGGCGGGAGCAGGGGGCCGGGGGGAGGCTGGGAGGAGGAGGAGGAGGGGGCCCGGGCCGGTCACACACGCCCGCCGCCGCCGCCGCCGCCGCCGCCGCCGCCGCCGGCAGCAGCAGCCGCCCCGCGGGCCAGCACCACCGGCTGCCGGTCTCCGTGACAACGCGACCCCAGGGGGGGGGCCGGACCCGGCGGGGGCAGGAGGCGGAGAGACCGGACCTTTCACGGCAATATCCTCATGGGCCGGCGGCGGGGGGTCTTTATCCCCCTCCCCGGGGGAAGCGGCGCCCTTCTTGGTAGCGGGGCTCAGGCGATGCCGGCGGATTTTCTTCCCTCAACGAGCAGAGCATCCAACATGGCGCTGCGGCCGCCTCCAGCAGTCCGGCAGGACGGCCGCTCGGAAAACTTCGGGCCTTTTCGGAGTGGCTCGGGAGGCCGAGGGTGGGAAGCCCCTTCGGCTCTTTCCGGAGACTGGGAGCGATCGGGATTCTTCGGAAACGCTCGGGGGCGTCTTCGGCCGCCGTTCGGGAGCTCTCTGGGGCGGACTCGCTTCCTCGGGGAAGTTCGGCGAGGAGTCGTGGGAGGGGCGCGGGGGGCGGCTTCCCAGGCGCGCTGCGACCCGGGGGTACCGGGCGGAGGGAGAGACCAAAGGCGAGGTCTGGTCTATGAGAGCCCTCCTCTGTCGCCCAGGCGCGAAGAACAATGGTAACGGCCGTGGAGCCCTGCGGTCCGCAGAGCCCTGTCCGCGGGGGGCGGGAGACGCTGAGGAGAGAGACCCAGGTCACGGCGGTAGGAAGCGCTTCACCACAGAGAAATCGCTCGAGGGGAACGCGCCTCGTGCCCCTATCTGCATCACACAGAGCTCTCGCCGGCCTGTAACGCAGTCACCGTCCATTGTGTCGACATTTCGCCCTCGCTCAGAGAAGCGAGTGGGATGAGGAGCCCCGGTCTCCAGAGCGCGCTGAGGCGAGGAGAGGAAAAGGGACCGGCCCAAGGTCACCCAGCCAGAGAAAGGACAGAGCCAAACCAGGATCTGAAATCCACCTTCGTCTGAAGGAACCTGACCGCCTCCGAAGTTGCCCGGGGACCTCACCCGACTGCCTTACTAATCGGCAGCCCTAACTTAGGGATCTGTGCAAGGATTCTTCTCAGGCCTGCCTCAGGACCCGAGCGCCCTTTGATCGTCAGCCGTCGGTCGGCTCCCCAGTGCCCTATGACACTTGTTAAACTCCTTTTCTCCTGAGCATGACCAACGAACACACCCACACACACACAACCTGCTCGCAAACCACCACCACCCCGCATTGGGGGTCTTGTCTAAGCACTGGAACATTGAGGGGAAAAGAACTGCAGAGATCAGGGAGCAAGCCAGGTAATAATGGTTCCCAGGCACCGAGCACTTACTGTCTCACACCGTCCAGTGAAATAGGGATAATCATTTCACAAAGGAAGAGACTGAGGCTCAGGGAGACTCAATGCTGCTGCTGCTGCTGCTGCTGCTGCTGCTGCTGCTGCTGCTGCTGCTAAGTCGCTTCAGTCGTGTCCAACTCTGTGCGACCCCATAGACGGCAGCCCACCAGGCTCCGCCATCCCTGGGATTCTCCAGGCAAGAACACTGGAGAGGGCTGCCGTTTCCTTCTCCAATGCGTGAGAGTGAAGTCGCTCAGTCGTGTCCAACTGTTCAAGACCCCATGGACTGCAGCCCATCAGGCTCCTCTGCCCATGGGATTTTCCAGGCAAGAGTACTGGAGTGGGTTGCCATTGCCTTCTCAGGGGAGACTCAATACCACCACCCAAAAGAAGGAGCTGAGAAAAGCCAGGCTCAAAACCCACAAGAGGAGACTGCCCTGATGGCTCAGAGGGAAAGAATCCGCCTGCCAATGCAGGAGACATCGGTTTAATCCCTCGTCCAGAAAGATCCCAGAGGTGGTGGAGCAACTAAGCCCATGTGCCACAAATATTAAGCCTGTGCTCTAGAGCCCAAGAGCTGCAACTCTCAAGCCCTTGTGCCACAGCTACTGAAGCCGGAATGCCCTAGAGCCAGTTCTCCACAACAAGAGAAGCCACTGCAATGAGAAGCCCGTGCACATCAGCTAGAGGGTAGCCCAGCTCACCACAACTAGAGAAAAGCCTGCACAGCAGCAAAGACCCAGCACAGCCAAAACTAAATGAATGAAGATAAAATCATTAAAAAAAAAAAAAAAAAAAAATGGGCAAGATACTTTCCCAAGGTCACATGGAGGGTGTAATTGGCAGACACAAAATTGGAATCAGAGGTGGGTTCTAACTCCTGCTATACTGTTTCATACTGCCTTTTTTTTTTTTTTTCCAATTCATATGAAGCTCTACACACAATCGGTGCTTAATTCTAGGCAGTCCTTGGGAACCCTAAAAGTTCCCTCTGAATAAAAAACATCTAGAAGAAGGGACTACCTCCACTGCATCTTTCTGGGGAGAGTTTCACAGCTCCTAGTGTAGTGAAGAAGGAATATCATTCATCCATCATCTCCATACTGGAAGTCAGGAGCTACTTCATATTCTGGAATCATTTGGATTTGTAACACCTGTTTACCTGGGATTGGATTTTCTGGTCTTCTTCAGGCACAATCAGCTCCAGGAAAAATTCCCAACTGGTACTGCCCTTCCCCAGATTCTCCTTCTGTGTTCCAGATCTCAGACTTCCTTCTCCCAATGAAAACCTGTTCCCAGGAAAGAATTTGGTTCCCCATTTACAGGGTGAATCTACCTCTGCTTTATTGACTACGCCAAAGCCTTTTAACTGTGTGGATCACAACAAACTGTGGAAAACTCCTAAAGAGATGGGAATACCAGACCACCCAACCTGCCTCCGGAGAAATCTGTATGCAGATCAAAAAGCAATAGTTAGAACTGGACATGGAACAACAGACTTGGTTCCAAATCAGGAAAGGAGTATGTCAAGGCTGTGTATTGTCACCCTGCTTATTTAACTTATATGCACAGTACATCATGCGAAATGCCAGGCTGGATGAAGCACAAGCTAGAATCAAGATTGCAGGGAGAAATATCAATAACCTGAGATACACAGATGACACAACCCTTATGGCAGAAAGTGAAGACGACCTAAAGAACCTCTTGATGAAAGTGAAAGAGGAGAGTGAAAAAGTTGCCTTAAAGCTCAACATTCAGAAAACTAAGATCATGGCATCCGGTCCCATCACTTCATGGCAAATAGATGGGGAAACAAAGGAAACAATAAGAGACTTTATTTTGGGGGGCTCCAAAATCACTGCAGATGTTGACTGCAGCCATGAAATTAAAAGACGCTTGCTCCTTGGAAGAAAAGCTATGACCAACCAAGACAGCGTATTAAAAAGCAGAGACATTACTTTGCAAACAAAGGTCCATCTAGTCAAAGCTATGGTTTTACCAGTAGTCATGTATGGATGTGAGAGTTGGTCTATAAAGAAAGCTGAGTGCCGAAGAATTGATGCTTTTGAACTGTGGTGTTGGAGAAGACTCTTGAGAGTCTCTTGGACTGCAAGGAGATCCAACCAGTCCGTCCTAAAGGAAATCAGTCCTGAAAATTCATTGGAAGGACTGATGCTGAACCTGAAACTCCAATACTTTGGCTACCTGATGAGAAGAACTGACTCATTGGAAAAGACCCTGATGCTGGGAAAGATTGAAGGCAGGAGGAGAAGGGGGCAACAGAGGATGATATGGTTGGATGGCATCACTGACTCAATGGACATGAGTTTGAGCAAGCTCCAGAAGTTGGTGATGGACAGGGAAGCCTGGTGTACTGCAGTCCATGGGGTCACAAAGAATCAAGACAGGACTGAGCAACTGAACAGAAGGGAACTTACAGGATGATAACAGACTGATAATTGCTTAATTGTTATTCTTTTCTGAGCTTGTTTCCTTTTCCAACTTAATAGCTACACTCATCAGGCGATTATTGTGTGTCAGGTCTTCAGTTACCTCTCTTAAACAGATCTTGAGCAAAATAATGTAACAGTCCTTGATAAGATTCTAGCCCCGGGCAATCAATGGGAAAGCCTTATACCGTGCAATGTCAGAAAGGTAGAGTGCTCTCCTTTCATCCAAAGCATAACCCTGCTCAACACCTCCCATTTGACACAGAGCAGCTAAAATTTGTTGAACACCTACTGTGTGCCAGGGTACAACTCTCCTAAGCATTCTACTTAGAGTCAATCCTATTCACCTCCACAACTGTGCAATATATATATATACCCTATATACAAAGAAACTGAGGTTCAAAGATGTGAAGAAGCAATTGTATAACTTTCAAGTCGAAATGCTGGCATTTAAACCCAGGCATCTGGGACTTCCCTGGTGGTCCAGTGGCTAAGACTCCAAGCTCCCAGTGCAGGGGGCCCAGGTTTGAACCCTGATCAGGGAATTAGATCCTACATGCTGCAACTAAGAGCTCTGATGCCACAGCTAAAGATCTGTGCTGCAACTAAGAACTGGCGCAGTGAAATAAATATTTTAAAAAACTAACCCAGGCATCTGACTCCAGTTCTGATATGCCACCATTGCCTTCTCCAGAGCAACCTCCCCACGCTGGCCAGGGACACTGTCCACAAGCAAAGCTGATCTTGTGAATTTGCCTGCTGAGAGCTGTCCATGCCTCCCACATTGCCCTCAGGATCCAGTTTAAATTTCAGAACCCTTCAGGAGACTTCCCTGGTGGTCCAATGGTGGAGAGTCTGCCTATCAACTCAGGGGACATGTGTTTGACCCCTGATCCAGGAAGATTCCACATACTGCAGGGCAGCTGAGCCCATGCACCACAACAGTGAGGCCATAAACAAGTAAAGAAATAAAACAGCCTCAGAATCTAGACTCTGCTTCCATCCTGCCATTCTCCACCTCACATCCAGAGCTGCAGCCACCTTGCTCCTCTGCAAACAAGGCCATCTTCCTCCTCACCCTGGGCTACAACCCCAAACCATGCTCTCTTTTCTCAGCCCATTGGCTAATTCCCCTCCCGCTTCAAGGTTGGCTTAGGCCCCACTTCCTCTAGACAGCCTTTCCTCACTCCCCAGGCTGAGCTATGCTCACCTTTTCTAGGTTCCCAAGTGGATGCTTAAAACTCGTGTTGAGCAACTAAGGGTACAGCTTTTGGAATCAAATTGCCTGAGTTTGATTCTCAGCCCTGCCATTGATTAGTTGTATGACCTTAGAGAAAATCACTTAACCTCTCATGCCTCAGTTTTCTCATCTGTAAAATGGAGATTGCCTCCTATCATGAGAAATAAGATAATATGTACAAAGTCCAGTCCCTGACTCATAATAATAGTTGGATGGTTGGTGGTTTAGTCACTCAGTTGTGCGGCAGTTTAGTCACTCTTGAGACACCATGGACTGTAGCCTGCCGGGCTCCTCTGTCCATGGGATTTCCCAGGCAAGAATAACTGGAATGGGTTGCCATTTCCTTCAGGGGATCTTCCCAACAGGAATCAAATGCATATCTCCTGTGTCTCCTGCATTGCAGGCAGAATCTTTACCAGTGTACCACCTGGGGAGCCCACAATAGTTGGATACAGGAACATTACTTGGTCCTTTAAAATATCCTTGATATCTAGTACCCAGTTAATATGACGTGAAGCTCACTGAAGGAGAGAATAACTGTGAATTGCCAGAGGATTTCAGGTTATCCTGGAGAGGCCCTGGGTACTGCAGAGCCTAGGCTGAGCCTCACTGCATAGGGAGCGAGAAAGTCAAGAGGGTCCTGCTGGCCCACCGGCGGAGTTTTGCATTTTTAACCACCCAGCTACCATTCACAGAGTCCACCACACTAGCCCCAGCAGAGGCCTGCATTCCCTCCCAGAATCAGCATACCTCTCCATCCTCACTCCAAGAGCCAGCAGGCAGGTGAAGATCTAGTTTATACATCTTCTCAAGGCTGAGTGATGGTGCTTTGCTTACTTGTTATCATGTGGGGTCACCATGCTGTTTCTCTAAATGAATGGAAGATTGGACTCAGGGGGACCCTTTAATTTCTGAATTGAAAACTTTTGAAAATATTGTTGCAAGCTGGAATTCTCTGGCTCTTTCACTTGTTTTTCCTCCTGGAGGGGACTAGCCTTTTAGCATAATGAAGCCATCTTTAGTAGCCACAGAAGGTTTGTATCAGGTGTTCCACTCTGAGACATGCAAACCTCCACCAAGGCCTGGCAAGATAGAGCTGGGCGTGGAACTTAGTGACGTGAGATCTAGACCCTAGGGAGTTAAGACGTAGAAATGAGAGACCAAGAGCATAAAAAAAAAAAAAAAAAGAAGAAGGCGGCAGAGGAAGACTGAAGAAGTAGCGACTATAGGCCACTCATCTGAAATGAACATGGAGAGGAGAAAAGCCCCTGTGGGAAAAAAAAAGTAAATATTTTGCCCCATTGCCTATACTGAAGCTGCTTCATAATCAGCTATGAATGTTCTTCAGTAAAGAGCTATGTCAGCAGGCCCTGCCCAGCATCACAGGGCCTGGTGGTAGGCTGCCCTACTACTGAAGGTAGTTCAGTTCAGTTCAGTTCAGTAACTCAGTCGTGTCCAACTATTTGCGACCCCATGAATCACAGCATGCCAGGCCTCCCTATCCATCACCAACTCCCGGAGTTTACTCAGACTCATGCCCATCGAGTCGGTGATGCCATCCAACCATCTCATCCTCTGTCATCCCCTTCTCCTCCTGCCCCCAATCCCTCCTAGCGTCCAGGGTCTTTTCCAGTGAATCAACTCTTCACACGAGGTGGCCAAAGTATTGGAGTTTCAATTTCAGCATTAGTCCTTCCAATGAACACCCAGGACTGATCTCCTTTAGGATGGACTGGTTGGATCTCCTTACTGTCCAAGGGACTCTCAAGAGTCTTCTCCAACACCACAGTTCAAAAGCATCAGTTCTTCGGCGCTCAGCTTTCTTTATAGACCAACTCTCACATCCATACATTACCACTGGAAAAACCATAGCCTTGACTAGACGGACCTTTGTTGGCAAAGTAATATCTCTGCTTTTTAATATGCTATCTAGGTTGGTCATAACTTTCCTTCCAAGGAGTAAGCATCTTTTAATTTCATGGCTGCAGTCACCATCTTCAGTGATTTTGGAGCCCCCAAAAATAAAGTCTGACACTGCTTCCACTGTTTCCCCGTCTATTTGCCATGAAGTGATGGGACGAGATGCCATGATCTTAGTTTTCTGAATGTTGAGCTTTAAGCCAACTTTTTCACTCTCCTGTTTCACTTTAAAGTGAAAGGCTTTTTAGTTCCTCTTCACTTTCTGCCATAAGGGTGGTGTCATCTGTATATCTGAGGTTATTGATATTTCTCCCGGCAATGAAGGTAGTAGTTCCTTTCAAAGGTTGTAAACTTTCAGAGAAATCTGGATTCTAACCTTGCAGACTAGCTCATCAACCTTAAGCAAGTTTCCTAATTTCTCTGGGCCATTTGCAAAAAGAAGACAGGAGGTCTGCCTCCAAAGGATTAAAGCAGGACTTGGAGGAGCTGGTCCATAGCATCACCAGGGCCTAGGGCATGGTCAGAATCTCAACAAAGCTACATCCTTTAGTTCTTCCTTCCAAGGCAAAACTTGCTGCCACAGCCACCCCCACTTCCCAGGCCAAGTCATCCTACCCCTTTGCCTTTGCCCATATGTGTGTGCAGTGGTCTTCATCCCTCAACTATTTCTGCAGCTGACCATAGCCCCCAACAGTTCTGCAGCAGTAGATACTGCAGCTTCACAAGGATGGAAGAGGGACCAAAAAATATTATCATAAGATGGTTAAGACAGTAAATTTTAAGTTACTTTTATTTACCATAATTGTTTAAAGTATTATAATGAGTCTAGTCAGGACTGAAGGTGCCTTAGGGATCACCTTAGGGTCCTGGTTTTAACATTAGAGGCCAGATATAAGATTTTTCTCAAGGTCACCCTGCAGGTGACCAACACAGCCTGGACTGAAACTCACAAGCTCTTCTTGCTGTTGGACGAAGGTGCTTCTCATGACCTGATACCATCCTCTCATTAAGAAGTTGGATATCCCCACACACACCCATCCCCCTCTTTTCCCACTTCGAGGATGGGCCATTGATCCCCTGTGTACCTCTGGAATCACAGTCAATCTTCAGAACTAATTTAATGGGCATTTACTGAGTGACATCTACATACTAGGCTCTGCGCTGGGACCCTAGTGAGACCACATCTAATGGGGAAGAGAGAGAGGTAATTGGACCTTCAAGTTAAATAATCCCCATAGAATTCCCTGGTAGTGCAGCAGTTAGGGCTCCATGCTTTCCTTGCAGGAGGGAGGCTAGGATCCCACAAGTTGCCATGGCCAAATAATAATAATAATCCCCATAATGATTTACATTGAAAAGTTAAAATCCTGCCACTTCTGTGCCCAGAGCCCTCCACTGCCCTCACTTCTGAATGAGAGTAAAAACCAAAGTCTGCTCAGTGATCTCTGAGGTGTTCAGGGGTCTCTGACTCCCACGCCCCGCACCTTTACCTCCCTGAGCTGCTCCTGTAGTCTTCTTTAGTGCACTGGCCTTTTGGATGTTCCTTTTTTTTTTTCTTAATAACTAACATTTTATTTATTTGGCCACATCGCAAAGCATGCAAGATCTTCCCTGACCAGGAATAGAACCCATGTCCCCTACAGTGGAATTGGAATCTTAACCGCTGGACTAGCAGAGAAGTTCCTGGGTGTTCCTTTTATACACTTCAGACCTCAGGGTCTTTGCACTTTCTGTTTCCTGTCCTTAGGCTATAGTACTGCTTGCTCATCCCCTCACTTCTTTCTTGTCCCTACTCAACTGCCACCTTATAGGAGAGGCCTTCCCTGATCATCCCTTATAGATTAACAACCCACTCCCAACCTCAGCCCACTCTATCCTACTGTAATTTCCTTCATTATACTTACCACCATCTAACCAGTGACATATTTACATATTCATATTTACAGTCTATCTTCCCCATTAGAATGTTAGCCCTACAAGAGTAGGGCTTCTGTTTTTTGTTCATTGCTGTATCTCCAGGCCCTAGAATAGTGCCTGACATATATTGTGTGCTTGTGATATTGTGATTTATAATAAATATATATTTGATCTTCATTCCATCCCTGGAGTAGAGCTGCTAGAACCCTTAGAGTAGAAAAGGTCAATTTTCATTCCAATCCCAAAGAAAGGCAATGCCAAAGAATGTTCAAACTGCCCCACAATTGCACTCATCTCACTCTCTAGCAAAATAATGCTCAAAATTCTCCACACCAGGCTTCAACAGTATGTGAACCGTGAACTTCCAGATGTTCAAGCTGGATTTAGAAAAGACAGAGGAACCAGAGATCAAATTGCGAACAGCTGTTGGCTCATCGAAAAAACAAGAGAGTTCTAGAAAAACATCTACTTCTGCTTTATTGACAATGCCAAAGCCTTTGACTGTGTGGATCACAATAAACTGGAAAATTCTGAAATAGATGGGAACACCAGACCACCTGACTTGCCTCTTGAGAAACCTATATGCAGGTCAGGAAGCAACAGTTAGAACTGAAGATGGAACAACAGACTGGTTCCAAATCGGAAAAGGAGTACGTCAAGGCTGTGTATTGTCACCCTGCTTATTTAACTTATATGCAGAGTACATCATGCAAAATGCCAGAGTGGATGAAGCACAAGCTGGGATCAAGATTTCTGGGAGAAATATCAATACCAACCTGAGATACACAGATGACACAACCCTTATGGCAGAAAGTGAAGAAGAACCAAAGAGCCTCTTGATGAAAGTGAAAGAAGAGAGTGAAAAAGCTGGCTTAAAACTCAACATTCAGGAAACTAAGATCATGGCATCTCGTCCCATCACTTCATGGCAAATAGTTGGGGAAACAATGGAAACAATAAGAGGCTTTATTTTGGGGGGCTCCAAAATCACTGCAGATGTTGACTGCTGCCATGAAATTAAAAGACGCTTGCTCCTTGGAAGAAAAGCTATGACCAACCTAGACAGCATATTAAAAAGCAGAGACATTACTTTGCCAAAAAGGTCTGTCCAGTCAAAGCTATGGTTTTTCCAGTAGTCATGTATGGATGTGAAAGTTGGACTATAAAGAAAACTGAGTGCCGAAGAATTGATGCTTTTGAACTGTGGTGTTGGAGAAGACTCTTGAGAGTCCTTTGAACTGCAACAAGATCCAACCAGTCAATCCTAAAGGAAATCAGTCCTGAATATTCTTTGGAAGGACTGATGCTGAAGCTCACCTGATGCGAAAAACTGACTTATTGGAAAAGACCCTGATGCTGGGAAAGATTGAGGGCGGGAGGAGAAGGGGATGACAGAGGATGAGATGGTTGGTTGGCATCACCGAATTGATGGACGTGAGTTTGAGTAAGCTCCGGGAGTTGGTGATGGACAGGGAAGCCTGGCGTGTTGCACTCTGTGGGGTCGCTAAGAGTCAGACAGGACTGAGACTGAGCTGAATAGAACTGAGGCTAGGAGAGTGATAAGGTTTCATTTGTTATGTAAATGAAGTGATGTTTGGGAAGCCCCTAGGTCACCTAAGGAGGAGGGGCTGGGCTGCCAGGGGAATATACTTTATGATTAGAGAGCTGAACTTTCAGTCCCTCTCCTGGAGGTTGAGTTCCACCACCAGTGGCCAAAGATTTAATCAATCAAGTGTATGTTATGCGTGTGTGCATGTGTGTGCTTGTATGTGTGTATGCTTGTATGTGTGTGTATGCTTAGTCATATCCAACTCTTTGTGACCCCATAAACGGTAGCCCTCTGTGATGAGGCCTCCATAAAACCCCAGGAGGACAGGTTTGTGAGTGCCTCCAGGTCAGGTCCGTGGAGAGAGAGGGCGTGGAAGCTTCTGCAGCCTTTCCCTGTCCTTTGCCCTGTGCTGTTCTTGAGTCACATCCTTTCATAGTAAACTGGTGATCTACCAAGAGAAATGTTTCTCTGAGTTCTGTAAGCTGCTTTCATAACTAACTCCAATGCAAGGAGGGGTCATGGGAACCTCCTGTCTCTAGCCAGTGGACCAGAAGCACAGATAACAGCCTGGGCTTGTGGCCGGCATATCTGAAGCAGAGGGGTGGGTGTGGGGGAACCTTGTAGGACTGAGCCCTTCACTTCATCTTATCAGAGAGGGCTTCCCATACCATCCTTTATAAACTGTGGAATTGGAAGCTGTCTTCAGGTAGATGGTGTCAGGTTTGAGTTAAATTGTAAGGCACCCAGCTGGTATCTGAGAACTACCTTGTGATATACCAGAGGGCTCAGTAAAATATTCGTTGACTGACTGACTGACTGACACAAAATGATACCTGCTGGGGGTGCACGGGGCGTGGGAGTGGGAGGGGGTCAGAGAGAAGGAGCACAGTTACCACGATCTGACTCTTCCACATTCTAATTCAGAACCTGCCTGTCGTTCAAGTTGAGCATCACTAGCCAATGCCTTGTTTGGATAAGAGAACTAATTCCAACCGGATGTGTCCATTAGCATCATTTCTCTCTACAGCTCAGTAATTTTTTTGTTTAACTTCTTGGCCACACTGCATGAATATGGGATCTTAGTTCCCCAACCAGGGATAGAACCCACACCCCCTGCATTGGAAGTGCAGATCCTTAACCACTAGTTCTCCAGGGAAGTCTGTCTGCTGGTCAGTTCTGAACAAAAATGAAGTGTATTTTCCTGCAAAGGATAAAGTGGGCCCAGGGAACCATCCCAGGGGATCCTGGGGACAAAGAGACCTGGGTCCTGATCCAACTCTGACATTTACTTTTCTTTCATTTTTTTAGTTGTAAGATACAACATAAAAAATACAAAAAAATAAAAAATAAGAATATAAGATACAACATAAAATTTACCATTGTAACCATTTTTAAGTGTACAATTCAGGGGCATTAAGTGGCATTGACATTGTGCAGTCATTACCTTGTGTATTACCAGAACTTTTCAACATCCCAAACTGAAACTATGTACCCAATAAATAATAACTCCCCATTCTCTCCTCCCTCCAACCTCTGGCAACCACCATTCTACTGCTCTTGGTACCTCATACCATACTTTTGCGTCTGGCTAACTTCACTTACTGGAGAAGGAAATGGCAACCCACTCCAGTATTCTTGCCTGGAAAATCCCATGGATGGAGGAGCCTGGCAGGCTACAGTCCATGGCGAGGGTCACAAAGAGTCAGACATGACTGAGCGACCTCACTTTCAAACTTCACTTCTTATTTTTAAGGCTCATCCATCTTGTAGCATGTGTCAGAATGTAATTTCTTTTCAGGGCTGAATACTAACCCATTGAATGGATATACCACATCTTGTTTATCCATTCATGTATCAGTGGAGATTTGCGTTGTTTCCACTTTTTAGCTATTGTGACCAATGCTGCCATGAACTTATGGGCATACAAGTGTCTTTTCACTAGTATCAGCTTTGAATTATTTGGGGAATATACTTAGAAGTGGAATTGCTGAGTCATATGGTAGTTGTATGTTCAGTTTTTTGCAGAGCTACTATACTCATATAGTTTTTCTACAATGGTTGCTCCATTATATATCCCACCAGCAATGCACAAGGGTTCCAGTTTCTCCACATTCTCACCAACACTCATTTTCTTTCCTCCTTTCTTTTTTTATAATAACCCTCCTAATAGGTGTGAAGTGGAGTTGCCTTGTAGTTTTGATTTGTATTTCCTTAATGATTACTGATGTCAAGCATCTTCTCATGTGCTTACTGACCATTTGATACTTTCTTCAGAGAAATGTATATTCCAGTCCTTTGCCCAGTTTTAAATTGGGTTGCTTTTTTAAAAAAATCGTTGTTGCATTGTAGAGGTTCTTTTCAGCTCTGTCACTTTTAACTACGTGCCCTGGAGTGAGTTATGTAACCCCCCTGTACCTCAGTTTTCTCACCTGTAAAAAGTACACTTTTTTTTTAACCTGTTAATTCCTACTTCCCAGAGCTGATGTGAGGATTAAATAAGCTAGCACGTGAAGACAACCATTAGTGTGTCTAGCAGATAAAAACAACAACTAGGGACTTCCCTGGCAGTCTGGTGGTTAAGACTCCACACTCCCATTACAAAGGGCATGGGTTGGATCCCTGGTCAAGTAACTAAGATGCCAAAGGCTTCAGGGTTTGGTCAGAGAAAGAAAACAACCCAACGATAACAAAACTAACATTTACTGAACACTCACTATGTGCTATGCATTGGACAAAGCTCTTTACATATATTAATTCATTTGGATGTATTAACTCATTACCCTCCAGTGTGGCTACCAACACTGCGTACACGTAAAAGTTGAATCCAAACAGGGCCTTCCTTCCTCTCTTGTCTGGCTGTTACCCAGCATGTTCAGGACATGTCCGCTAGACCCAAGCCAAAGCAGCAGGTGACCTCACTGCTCCAGGCCTCATTAACAGAACCCTCTACACACCCAGGGCTTCCCTGGCGGCTCACTGGTGAAGAATCACTGGAAAAGAATCTCCTGCCAATGCAGGAGACGTGGGTTCGATCCCTGGGTGGGGAAGATCCTCTGGAGTAGGACATGGCAACCCACTCCAGTATTCTTGCCTGGAAAAATCCCATGGACAAAGGAACCTGGCGGGTTATAATCCATGGGGGTTGCAAAAGAGATACAACTCAGCAACTAAACAACAGCTACCCACACACCAGATCTTCTGAGCTGCCCTATTACTGAGACCAACTTGATAGCTACTGGGCCTGGCCTGGTGAAAGGTCTCTAGAGCCCGCCCAGCAGGCCACCAGCATGCTCTAGACCAAAGCAATTCACAGAGTCACCCACATACCCAATCCTGAATCTGGAAACCACATCTTTCTATCCTGGGTGGTCCGGATATCCTTCCCCCTGGCCCTTGTCAAGCCTAGTGCCATTTAATCATCTTGCCAAGTTTACTGCCTTGGGAAAATCCTGGATTCTGATCTTCCCCCCCTATCTAATGACCAGAAGAGGAAGCTGGATTTCCAGATGCCCACAGCTGGCGCCAGGCAGCAGGCTGGCCCCGGTGATCTCCGTGGGAGCCGGCCTGCCAGTGCTCCAGACACCTGGAAAACGGCTGAGGTGCGTTGCTATGCTCTGCCTTTCCCACCAGCACGAGAATGAAAATAGCAGCGATGTAGAATTAATTCTGCAGATGAACGTTTTTCAACTTCCCAAATGTGGCAGTCACGCTCTTTCCCCCCTCCCCCCTTGTGTGCCTTTGCTTTCACTTGGATAGAAAAGTGGAAGAAGATGCTTGGCTCTCACCCTTCCGCAGGGAGCATGGAGATCAGACAGAGGCCAGGCTCCTCTTAGCCAGGTACCTAAGGCCCTGTGGCCTCTGACTCAGCAATCTCTGCACCTCAGTTCCTCCCACTTCCTTACTGACAGGCGCCTTGCACAGCCAAACACTTTCACGTCTCCAAATCTTTCCAGACACTGTTTCCTCCACCTGAAGTGTCTCCTGCTCCTGGATTGCCTACTGAGCTCCTACTTATCCTTCAAAACGCTGGCAAGTATCATCTTTCTTTGACTTGCCTCCTTCCCAGACAAACTTAATTCATCCCCACCTTCTGCTACTTTTGTGGTGGGTCGATTTGTGTGTGTGTGTGTGTGTGTGTGTGTGTGATTCTATCATGCTACGTGCATAAGGGACTGATGCAGCCTGGTACCTGGCACATAATAAGTATTCTACAGACGTTAGCTTATTTACCTTTTCTATGAGGCTGGAAATGGCTTGGGGAGAGGAGGTGGATGCTAACAGGGTACCACAGCCTGCTTTCTGAACAGGAAGAAAATAGAAACCTCTTTCATTTCATTCTGTAGCATGGCCAGCTTTAAGCTTTGGCCAAAAGCACCAAGTGATATCCTTGACCTTCTCAAGTCCTTGAATAAGTGTAAAACACGCACATCAGTTATCAACCCAGGCCCAGCGGTCTCTTATCCACACCCACAGCTCCCTGGATATCTCACACAGGTACTTACTTGGATCACAGCTATTCGCGGCTAGAAGGTAAGCTCCCCACGGCAGGGTCCGTGACTCGCTTTCACTGCTGCACGCCCCGGAGCCTGGCAGCAGGTGGCGCTCTGTAAATAGCTGAGGGATGGATGCTGGTTGAGTTACTGAATGTAACCCTACCCTGGCAGATTTGAGAGAGCGCCTCGATCTGGGCAGGTCTGAGTCCTCTGCCTTACAAGGGTTTCCTAGAATGGCTTTCCCTGTTCTCAGCAAAACACCTGAACACTTCTTTGGCACTAGAGCTGACAAATGTAGAAGCACCCAGGGCCGTACTATCTTACTCTTGGAGCATAGGGTTTGGACTTTGAAAGATGTAGGTCTTGGCTCAAATCCCAGTTCTGAGACCTTAGCCAATCACTTCACCCGGCTGGACCTTGACTCATCTCATCTGTATAAAGGGGATCCTAGTAGTTCCAACGGACTGGCAAAGTTGTGAGGTGGAAAGACACAGCTCAGGGCTGAACACATCAGTAAAAGAGGACCCTCAGGATTTCCCTGGTGGTCCAGTGGTTATGACACCAAGCTTTCACTGCAGGGGGCACGGGTTTGATCCCTGGTTGGGGAAGTTCCACAAGCCGCAAGGTGCAGCCATGAAAATTAAAGGAAGATCCTATTTCCTGTTCCTTTAACTCTTCTTACCTCTGAGCTGGAGCTGTTTGCGGAAGGGAGAGTCCACGTGGCTCTATGCAGAATCCTAGCTCACGGACCAGAAAGGCTCAGGTGCCAAAACCAATTTGCTTGGGTTCAAATCTCAGCTCATTAGCTGTGTGATCTTGGGCAAGTCACTTAACCTCTCTGTACCACACGCTCTTTATCTGTAATAGAGTAATGATAAGCAAACATTGGTCTCTCGGACTTTATAACATAAAGAAGTGAAGCAATGCCTGGTAAGCTCTCATGACACCAAAGCACTCCTGTACTTGGAGTGGAGGTGACGTCTGCACCTCGTGGACAGAGCAGCCTGGAGGGCTACAGTCCAAAGGTGGCAAGGAGGTGGAGACGACTTAGCGGCTAAACACGCAATGTCTGCAGAGATTTGATTTGTTCACTCACGGCCCCCCTAGGCAGGGGGTCCGCCCCTGTGACTTGGGGTTTGTGCGCGGACTTGCATCTCTGGGCTGCCACTCCTGGCGGCCTCTCCCCTCAAGTCTTGGCCTGGATTGAGAGGACCCTCTGGCTGCAGAGAGGGCGCCAGGGGCGGGAGCAGTGGGTAGAACCCTGACCCTGGCCGGAATCAGCCCGCAGCCTGGGTTTGACTCTCACACAGCTTTGCCACTTCTGGCTCGGCCCCTTTTTCTCTCCATCCCAGTTTCCTGCTAAGAACCACACTGTCTGTCTTACAGGCTGGATGGGAGGATTACAGGAGATAACGTATGCAAAGCACCGAGGCGCGGGCCAGGCCCCCCGAGGAGCTGCGTGATGAAGAGCGCGTCCCTCCTCTCCCCCTGGCCAGCACTCCGCCCCTCCCAGCTCTGGCACTGCCTACCAAGTTCAAAAGTGGCTGCTGCAGCTGTCGTTTCTGAAAATACATTCCCTGGCTGCTTTTGTCTTTTCATCCAAGTCTTCCCCAAAGCCTCAAACATTCCCAAATCAAGGGTTTAAAAAGACAAAAAGCCCAAGCTGACCTATCCACGCCGCTCGCTGGCAGATGTCCAGGGGGATCTGGCTCTGCCAGTCTCTGAGCTTGACATTCAGCCCCCACCCCGCACCCCCAGTCATTTTCACTCACATCCGACAAGATCAATGAGAAAAACAGGCAGCAATGATCAAAAGGGCCGACAAAGGCTCTTGGGGGAACTCTCCCAGCAGGATGGTGCGCCGCACAAAAGTCCATGCAGGGGGTGTTCCATAGAAGCTCCTCCACTCACAGGCAGCGCTCATGCCCAGAGACACCAAAAAATGGTTCCCATGACGACGCTGCTGCAAATGTTAAATATAAATGTGTGTGTGTACACAGCCACACAGAGATGCACAGAAATAAACTCTTGGCACAATCTTTTTTTTCCCTGTTTCAAACACAAAATAACCTGTAGGATTGATTGCTGAAAGAGAGGACAAAGAAGGTTTTGAACAAACATGCTTCCAACAGACTGGCTGTCGGTCCTGGACACCTGTTTTGATGTCAGTCTGTTTTGTTTCCTGCACCTGCAATATAGTAGATACTCAATAAATAATTGTTGACTGAATGAATAAATGATGGGAAGGTGGAAGAAAGGAAGGGAACTAGGAGAGGTTGGAGGGAGGGAGATAGAAACAGCCTGGAGGGTCAGGGCTGGAATGGCTCCTACTGAGGATCCACTCTAATCTCACCCTCTTGTTTTTCTGTTGGAGAAACTGAGGATCAGAAAAGGTAAAAAAAAAAAAAAAAAAAAAAGGAAGGAATCTTGCCAAAAGGCCCAAAAAGAATTACTCTTAAAGCTCCAATCCTGGAGATTCATTAAGTAAGCACTTAATGAATGTGAGTCAAATTTCTGTCTGCATAATAACCATATATCAAGCAATTAATATGTTCTAAGCACTAGAGACATTATCTCATAATTTTCAACCCTGCAAGGGATGTATCAGGATTTCCAGTTAACTGGGGCTTTGACAGGTGAAGTCACCTGTGGTTGGAATGGAGATTAAACCCAGGTGACTCAAACACTAGGCTCTGAATCCCCGTACATTTCTCTCTGAAATGAGGGCCGAGGGAGCAAATGGTCCCTGGTCCAAATGAGGGAGCAAAAGGGAAAACAGTAGTGAGGATTCTTGCAGATGCTGGGGAGGGAGAATCAGAGACATGAAGTACCTCGCCCAAGTCTGGGGGCAGTGGGGAAATGGATCAGAGCTCAGGTTTTCAGGCTCCCGGTCCACGAGGCCTTCAGTTTATTCACTGTTTCTAACAAAGGAACTGGAGGCCTGCTCGCGTGGGCCCCGGACTCAGCCCTTTAATTGGGAGAGGGGAGGGGACGCCCCGGGCTGTCTTTGAGTCCTAGGACAGTCTAGGGGGGTGGAGGATCTGGGCTGATCCCGAGGCTCTTTAGGGTGTTTTGCGCCCTCTGGTGGCCTTATCTTAGAAGTGGCAAGAAGCTTGGACTTTCTAGCAAATTCCGTCTCTAGAACCAGGGTTTTGTCTTGGGGCTCAGGAGGAAAAAGGAATTGGCTCCCAAGGTCCAGATGCACGCTCCCGGCTGCCTTGGGTGTGCCGCGCTCCACTTTTTCCTCTGCTTTCTAAGGCTCCCTGTTTCCACTCCAGCTCTCCTCGGATCTGTTCTTTGCACATCTGGCAGAACTGCTTTTAAAAACCCGAAGCTGATCATGTCATTCTCCGACTTATCTGTCTGTTGCTAAGTCGTGTCCGACTCTTGCAACCCCATGGACAGTAGCCTGCCAGGCTTCTCTGTCCACGGGATTCTCTAGGCAAGAATACTAGAGTGGGTTGCCGTTTCCTTCTCCAGGGGATCTTCCCAACCCAGGAACTGAACGCAGATCTCCTGCATTGCACGCAGATTCTTTACCAACTGAGCTAGGAAGGAAGCCCTTCCCTAAGAGAGAAGTTCTGGCTTATACTCTCTGATAACTTCCCATTGATCTTTTTCCTTAAAAATTCATTATTTATTTTGGCGGCACTGGGTCTTCGTTGCAGCCCGCTGAGCTTCTCTAGTTGTGGCGCCCGGTCTTATTTTTGATATGTGAGATCTTAGTTCCCCGACGAGGGATCGAACCCAGGTCCCCTGCATTGGGAGCTTTGGGTCTTAACCACTGATCTTCCCTTGTGGCTCAGCTGGTAAAGAATCCGCCTGCAATGCGGGAGACCTGGGTTCAATCCCTGGGTTGGGAAGATACCCTGGAGAAGGGAAAGTCTACCCACTCCAGTTTTCTGGCCTGGAGGATTCCATGGCCTGTATAGTTCACGGGGTTGCAAAGAGTCTGACAAGACTGAACGGCTTTTGCTTTCACTTTCCACCAGGGAAGCCCCTCCCATTGATCTTAAGACAAAACTCAACTCTGAGGATGAGGCCTGTGGCCATTCCCTCCCCACCTCCCTCTCTCTCTGCCCCCCTCCGCCCTCCTTCCCCCCCTGATCTCTAGCCTCCCTGGCCTTCTTCCAGGCACTTGCATCTTCCTAATTCAGCCTTTACATCTGCTGTTCCCTTTGCCTGGTACACTCTTCCCTACACTGCTCCCTCCTCCCAATTAAAAAAATTTTTTTGGCCTCACCGTGTGGCTTGCAGGATTTTAGTTCCCTGACCAGGGATCAAACCCGAGCCCTGGCAGTGAAAGCACTGAATCCTAACCCCTGGACCAGCAGGGAATTCCCACTCTTACCTGCCCTTTATCTACAAATTCCTGCTTCTTCTTCACATCTCAGCTCAAAGGTTGCCTCTTCAGACATACACTTTTATATTCTGCAGCACTTTCAAGTTTAGAGAGCCCTTTACAATGGCAATTTCTTGTCCAGTGACTGCTTTTCTTGATCACTAAGAGCAAGAACCCTTTCACATTCAATGGCCCATTTCCAGGACCTTGCCCAATGCCTAGCGCATACTAGGTTCTCGGTGTTTGTTGAATAGATGAATGAAGGGGTTAGAAAACAAAACAAAAAACCTTGATATCTGTTAAGTACGTTATGCCAAGTACTATTCTAAACTCTTGACAAACTTTCATTGAATTATCATGAATCTCAAAACCCATATTACAGATGACTGGTTATTTACCTTACCCCAGGTCAAACAGGGATTTGCTGTGGGAGCAGAATTTAAATCTAGACCATCTGAACTAGAGCGTGCCTTTGGGTTTGCAGGCTCTCTCCCCACCACCGTCCCCGCCGCACATGCCACCCACACCCCACTCACCCTCGGTCCTGGTCTCACCGCACATCTCAGTTTTCCCACAGGTGAGGAAGCAGAGATCCCAGGGTTTACCATCCTGTGTGTGTGTTTGCTGCTCTCCACTTCTTTTGGGCTTCCCTCGTAGCTCAATTGGTAAAAAAAAAAAAATCTGCCTGCAATGTAGGAGCCCCAGGTTCAATTCCTGGGTCAGGGAGATCCCCTGGAGAAAGAAATGGCAACCCACTCCAATATTCTTGCCTGGGAAACCCCATGGGCCAGAGGAGCGTGGCGGCTACAGTCCATGGGATCACAAAGAGTCGGACACGACTCAGTGACTAAAGCACTGCCACTCATCACAAACCCTCTCCTAGCCATTGCCTCGTGTGAGTGCTCGGTGAGGTGGGCCTCATCACCCCGGTTTAACAGGTGCAGAAACAGTAGAAAAGTCCATGAGCTCCTCCCAATATGCAGTAAGTGTGTAATGTGCATCTGCCAAGTGCCAAGCACGTAAGGGATTCAGGCTAAATCTGTAACTCATTGCTACAGGCCTTCTGTGGACCCCCAGGAGTCGCAGACACACGGACCCTCTTGCAGGTTTCTCCCCTCAGGCCTCCATCAACCTGGAGGAGAGGCATGCTTGCAGCTGCAGGGAGGGTGGGAAGTCTTGCCCTCCCCAGGACCCGTCTCCTCTATAGAATGAAAATCTAGAGCTGCTGGGGACCAGCGGCAAGCCATTCCCCCACAGGCACATGTGATGACTTGTCAGGGCTGGGAGACGTGGGAGGGGCAGAAACCCTCTGGACCAAGATCCTATGCCCATACCATTACAAGGCTCCCATCACTGGGGGTCAGGGTGGCCGGAAACTCACTCCCCTGCATGGAACTGCCAAAATACCAGGCAGAGTTTGCTGCCGTGGGGAGGAGGAGAGGATCGCTAAGGAAGCTTAGTGATCTTTGAGAGTGAGGCTTCTCAAACCCAGGGATATGGTTTGCCAAAGACTGAGGCTGGATTAGAATAAGAACCAAGTCCCCCCCACCCCCCCGCCCCCAAACCAGGCTAGCAAGCACCAAGTAATAAGCAACCCAGGTGAGGGATGGAAAGTTGAGGGGATGAAGCAGGACCATTGTTAAAAACCCTCCAGCAACCCAGTCCTCATCCAAAGTTTGAGATGATGCTAGAGGAGCTGGAAATCAGTAGTGCAAGGAAGGTAACCATAGCAACAACATAGTCCAAACCAGCTCAGCCCCTCTGTGCACTGACTTCAGCTCTTACACTAATTGTCTAGTTAAAGATGCTTGCTCATTTCCAGGAACTGATGCTACTTAATTTAGTCTCTACTCTTCCACACACAATGTCTGGGTGTTTGGTTAAAAATTATAAAACACTAAAAAGCAAGAAAAAAATCCACTGTCAAGAGACAAAGAGTCAACCAAGCCAGATTCAGAAATGATGCTGTTGTTGAAACTATTAGAGAAGGATTTTTAAACAATCACGATTTGTACATTAAAAATGCTAGTAGAAGAGATGGGCCACATGCACAAACAGATGGGGAATTTCAGCAGATGGAAATTATGAGTCAAACAGAAATTCTAGAAGAAAAACACAAAACAGCATGGTAGCAGAGATGAACGCCTTCTATGGACTAATCTCCAGACTCAACAGAACTGAGCAAGGAGTTGGTAAACGTGAAGATAGTTCAATAGAAATTATCTAAACTGAGACACAGAGAGAGAAATAAGTGAAAAAACAAACAAAACCAGAACAGAGCATCCAAGAGCTGTGGAGCAAAATCTGATTATCTAATACATGTGTAACTGGAATCCCAGAAAGAAGAAAGAGAGAACAGGCAGATGAATACTTGAAGAGATAGTGGATCAAACTTTTCCAAAAATTATGAAAGACATCAAATATAGATGTAAGAATCACAGAGGACACCAGGTGGGATAAATAACACCCCCCATAAAAAAGGGGTCCCCAGGTGGCGCTAGTGGTAAAGAACCCACCTGCCAATGCAGGAGACGTGAGAGACGCAGGTTTGATCCCTGGGTTGGGAAGATTCCCTGGAGGAGGACATGGCAACCCACCCCAGTATTCTTGCCTGGAGAATCCCATGGAATGAGAAGAGTCTGGCAGGCTACCATCTATAGAGTTGCAAAGACTCAGACACAGACTGAAACAACTTAGCATGCATGCATCCCATAAGAAAACAAAAGCAAAGACACCTAGAGACATTGTAGTCAAACTGCTGAAAACCAAAGATAAAGAGAAAATCCTGAAGGCAGACGAGGGGGCCAAAGATACTCTGATACACACAAAGGAGCAAAGATAAGAATTGCCGTAGACTTCTGGTCAGAAACTAAGAGGGAGGACAGAGGGAGAAAAAGTGTCCACTGAACTGAAAAGGCATCTTGAGACTGAGAAGTGAGGGAGGCAGCTCCATGTGATCGACGGATCAGTTTATTAAAGGACAACTTGCAGGGTGGAATCAGCAGACTGTGATCCAGAGGCGTTCACAGCTGCACTGGGCACCGAGAGGCCCCGGGACAATTTTACACTCAGCCTCGGGTGTGGCGATGCGTGCTTGGAAACACAAAGTGCGTTCCTAAGTCAAGATATATGAATGGGTAACTAGTCTCCTGGGCGCTGGGAATGTCAGTTAAAGTCTTCATCATCGTGGAGCATGGAGGCCACCTGGACCTAAACAACCATTAAACAGTGTCTATGAACTACAAAACCTTTGACCACAGAGAAGAGATTTACTCACTACCCAGTCCAGCCACAGGTAGGCTCAGTGGGAGGACAGGAGGAACTGAACGGTCCCAAGATGGCCTCAGTTATGCTAATAGCCATACAAACCATACAAGCAGGAGACAATGAGCTAACATCTTTGGTTTTTTAATAATTTTATTTACTTTATTTGTAGCTGTGCTGGGTCTTCGCTGCTGTGTGGGCTTTTCTCTAGTTGTGGAGAGTGGGGACTGTTCTCTTGTTGTAGAACGTGGGCTTCTCTTGTTGCAGAGCGCAGGCTCTAGGTTGCAGGGGCTCAGTACTTGCGGCTCTCGGGTTCTAGGGCATGGGCTCGATAGTTGCAGCACGTGGGCTTAGTTGTCCCGAGGCATGTGGGATCTTCCTGGATCAGGGATCGACCTCACATCTCCTGCATTGGCAGCCAGATTTTTTTTACCACTGAGGACCAGGGAAGCCCTGACCTCTTTAAAGTGCTGAAGAAACTTCAACCCAGAATTCTATCTGCATCAAGAATATCTTTCAGGGGACTTCCCTGGTGGTCCAGTGGTTAAGATTCCATGATTCCACTGCAGGGAGTGTCAGTTCGATCCCTAGTGGGGGAACTAAGATCCTGCATACCACATGGCATGGCTGAAAACAAAAAAAAATAAAAATAAAAATAAAAAACTTTCAAAAATAAAGGTGCTGGTAGCATGAATCCATAAATGGCATAAATCTGCCTACAACTATACACTCACACAGAGACACACACAGAGATACGAGTGTGTATAAAAATTGGTGGAATGTAAATAAGGTCCTAATAAGTTTGATTAACAGTATCTCATACTAATGTAAGTTTCTTGAATTGACAATGTTAGGTTTTGATGTTGTACAATAGTTATGTAAGATGTTACCACAGAGGAAGGATAACACAGGACTTTCTATGCTATTTTTTTGCAACTTCCTATGAGTCAATAATTGTGTCAAAATAAACCCCCCCCCTTTTTTTTTTTTTTAAATGAAAGCACAACTATTCTGTATCCTGATTCTGGTGGTTAGAGGATGTTATGCATACGAGGTCAGTTGCTCAGTTGTGTCTGACTTTTTTCGACCCCAAGGACTGTAGCCTGCCAGGCTTCTCTGTCCATGGAATTTTCCAGGAAAGAATACTGGAGTGGGTTACCATTCCCTTCTCCAGGGGATCCTCCAGACCCTGGGATCGAACTCACATCCCTGTGTCCCCTGCATTGGCAGATTCTTTACCACCATGTCACCTGGAAAGTCTCAAAGGATCCTATGCAAATCTCAAAATCCATCAAACTGTATGCAAAAATGTCAATTATATTGTACATAATTTTTTAAGAATGAGGTGAGCTGAAGACTTGTTCAGATACACAAAAACTGAGAGATTTTTCATCACCAGCAGACCTATACTACAAGAAATCTTAAAGGAGTTCTTTTTGTGGAAGAATATGATATCAGAATAAGCACCCAGATGTGCTTCATCTCTTACACAAAGAAATGAAGATCTCCAGAAATGGTTAAAATAAAATTAAATATTAAAAAAAAAAAGTAAATATAAAAGGCATGTGTTAAAAAAAAAAGTCATGTGTGGACTATTTTAATCGCCTTGAAAGATAATTGACTATCTAAAGCAAAACTAATAACAGTGTGGATTTATAGCGTATACAAAAATACAATACATGACAACAATCCACAACAGATGGGAGGGAGGAATTGTGAGTATGCCGTTGTTTCATTCAATGTGGGAGACCTGGGTTCAATCCCCACGTTGGGAAGATCCCCTGGAGAAGGGAATGGCTACGGGCTCCAGTATTCTTGCCCGGAGAATCACTGTGGACAGAGGAGCCTGGCGGGCTACAGGCCACGGGGCCGCAAAGGGTCGGACAGGACAGAGCGAGTAAGCATGCACACAGCCCAGCATTCCTAAGCCCAAGGCGGGGGCTGGCCAGCCACGCCTGTGCGCCAGGCCCGCCCCTCTGCTCTTTCTGTGCAACTCACGAGCTAAGAATGATTTTTTTCTGTGCTTTGTGTTTGCTCTTGGCCACACCTCGTAGCTTGTGGGATCTTGGTTCGCCAACCAGGGGTGGACACTGTCTGGACCCCGGCAGTGAAAGCAGTAACCCCTGGACCACCAGGAGGTCCCAGTGTGGCCCCATTATTGCTTCCCTTTGTGTATTATGTTGCTGTAACCATATATATATATATATGACACATATAATATTTATCACTTTAACCATTCATGAGTGTACAATTTAATGTCATTAAATACATTTAAAATGTTGTGCAACCACCACTGTCTATACCTGAAACGTTTTCATCATCTCCAACAACATCTCTGTACTCCTTGAGCTATAACTCCCCGCTTCCTCGTCCCTCCAGCCTCTGGTCATCTCTGTTCTATTTTCCGTCTCTATGAATTTGTCTATTCTAGATACCTCGTATAATGTATGTTAGTTTTTTCAAACGTCTGCCTAAGTTAGTTCACATTTTTGTCTGGGGGCCTTAGTGTTTTCTATCTTTGTGTGTGTGTGTGTGTTTTCTATCTTTAAAGCCCAATAACTTAATAAGGGTCTATCTCAGAGTTGATGATTTAGCATCGATTTCCATGGTGCCCAGTCAGCCCTTTTGGTGTGTAGATGCACGTCTTTCATTTCTAGAGGGTTTTCCTGGATTACAGCTCTAACTTTTAGCTCATAGGACATCCGTGGCGATTCAGTGGTTAAGAACGCACCTTCCATTGCAGGGGACGTGGGTTCCGTGCCTAGTGAGGGGACTCAGACCCCACGCGGCTCAGGGGAACCAAGCCCGTGAGCCACAGCGACTGAGGCCGCATGCTGCGACGAGAGAAGCCCGCACATCACAAGGAGAGACGCGCTTGCCGCAGCTAAGAGCCGACACGGCCAAAAAGAAGTGCTAGGTTGGTGCAAAAGGAATTAGGGTTTCAGACCCTGAATTTTAAATTATTACAACTAGGCTCAAACATATCTTTATTCATCAAGATGGGAACCATTACAATCAACACATTTTTGCCAACGAGAAATAAATTCTTTTATTCCTGTAGCATAAAAATCCATGCTTTGGGGATCCGACGAACGCTTGGACAGCATTTTCTGCATCCTGCTGGTTGTGGAAGCGTTTTCCCTGCAAAAAGTTGTCGAGGTGCTTGAAGAAGTGGTCAGGTGACTACAAAACTTTGTAACCCAATTTGTTCAACTTTTGAAGCGCTGGTTGTGCGACCTGTGGTCGGGCATTGTCGTGGAGAAGAACTGGGCCCTTTCTGTTGACCAATGCTGGCTGTAGGCGCTGCAGTTTTCTGTGCGTCTCACTGATTTGCTGAGCGTACTTCCTCAGATGTAACGGTTCCGCTAGGATTCAGAAAGCTGTAGTGGATCAGACCGACAACAGACCACCAAACAGTGGCCATGACCTTTTCTTCATGCAAGTTTGGCTTTGGGAAGTACTTTGGAGTTCCTTCTTGGTCCATCTGCTGAGCTGGTTGTTGCTGGTTGTCACATAAAAATTAACTTTTCGTTGCATGTCACAATCCAGTTGAGAAATGGCTGCTGTTTTTGCATAGAATAAGAGAAGATGACGCTTCAAAATGACGATTTTTTGGTTTGCAGTCAGCTCATGAGGCACCCACTTACTGAGCTTTTTCACCTTTCCAATTTGATTCAAACACCACATGACCATAGAATGGTCGATGCTGAGATCTTGGGCAGGTTCTCTTGCAGTTGTAAGAGGATCAGCTTCGATGACCCTCTCAGGTGTTCATTGTCAACCTTGGATGGCCAACCACGGCACTCCTCAACTTCAAGGCTCTCATCTCCTTTGCAAAACTCATTGAACCACAATTGCGCTGAACGTTCATTAGGAGTTCCCAGACCAAATGCATTGTTGATGTTGCAAATTGTCTCTGCTGCTTTTGAACTCGAATAAGAATTGCTCTCCATTTTGAACTTGAATAAGAAAATCACTCGAATTTGCTTTTTGTCTAAAATCATTTCATAGTCTAAAATACATATAAAGTAAATAGCAAGTAATAATTCATTAGCAAAAATCTTATAAACCAAGAAATGTGCTTGAAAATGATGTAACTACACTTATTTAAGAATGTACTTCAATATCAAATGGCAAATTTCAACAATCAGTTCAGTTCATTTGCTCTGTTCAGTCTGACTCTTTGTGACCCCGTGGACTGCAGCACGCCAGGCCTTACTGTTCATCACCAACTCCCAGAGCTTGCTCAAACTCATGTCCATTGAGTCAGTGATGCTATCCAACCATCTCATCCTCTGTCATCCCCTTCTCCTCCTGCCTTCAACCTTTTCCAGCATCATGGTCTTTTTCAGTGAGTCAGTTCTTCCCATGAGATAGCCAAAAGTATTGGAGTTTCAGCTTCAGCATCAGTCCTTTCAATGAATATTCAGGACTGATTTCCTTTAGGATGGACTGGTTTGATCTTCTTGCAGCCCAAGGGACTCTCAAGAGTTCTCCAACACCACAGTTCAAAAGCATCAATTCTTCTGTGCTCAGCTTTCTTTATAGTCCAACTCTCCCATTCATACATGACCACTGGAAAAAACCATAGCTTTGACTAGATCTTTGTCGGCAAAGTGATGTCTCTTCTTTTAATTTTATTTTTTAACATGAATTTTATTTATTTTTTAAAATTTATTTTTGGCTTCACTGAGTCTTCAATGTCATGCATGAGCTCTCTGGTTTCAGTATGTGGGATCTTAGATCCCCAACCAGGGATCAAACCTGCCTCCACTGCATTGGAATGCGGATTCTTAGCCACCGGACCACCAGGGAAGTCCCTCTCTGCTTTTTAATATGCTGTCTAGGTTGGTCATAGCTTTTCTTCCAAGGAGCAAGCATCTTTTAATTTCATGGCTGCAGTCACCATCTGCAGTGAGTTTGGAGCCCCCCAGAATAGACACTGTCTCTGTTTCAATTGTTTTCCCATCTATTTGCCATAAAGTGATGGGACCCAATGCCTTACTCTTCATTTTTTGAATGTTGAGTTCTAAGCCAGCTTTTTCACTCTCCTCTTTCACTTTCTTTTTTTTTTAAATGAGTAAAATTTTTTAAAATTGTAGTGGTTTTTGCCATACATTGACGTGAATCAGTCATGAATTTACATGTATTCCCCATCCCGATCCCCCCTCCCACCTCCCTCCCCATCCCATCCATCCCTCTGGGTCTTCCCAGTGCACCAGCCCTGAGCACTTGTCTCATGCATCCAACCTGGGCTGGTGATCTGTTTCACCCTTGATAGTATACTTGTTTCAATGCTGTTCTCTCAGAACATCCCACCCTTGCCTTCTCCCACAGAGTCTAAAAGTCTGTTCTACACATCTGTGTCTCTTTTTCTGTTTTGCATATTGGGTTATCATTATCATCTTTTTAAATTCCATATATATGCGTTAGTATACTGTATTGGTCTTTATCTTTCTGGCTTACTTCACTCTGTATAATGGGCTCCAGTTTCATCCATCTCATTAGAACTGATTCAAATGAATTCTTTTTAATGGTTGAGTAATATTCCATAACGTATATGTACCACAGCTTCCTTATCCATTCGTCTGCTGATGGGCATCTAGGTTGCCTCCATGAAAAATATGGAACGCTTCACAAATTTGCATGTCATCCTTGCGCAGGGGCCATGCTAATCTCTATCGTTTCAATTTTAGTATATGTGCTGCCGAAGCGAGCACTCCTCTTTCACTTTCATCAAGAGGCTCTTTAGTTCTTCTTCACTTTCTGCCTGGAGTAGGCAATGGCAACCCACTCCAGTACTCTTGCCTGGAGAATCCCATGGACGGAAGAGCCTGGTAGGCTACAGTCCATGGGGTCGCTAAGAGTTGGACACGACTGACGTGACTTAGCAGCAGTAGCAGCAGCACGTTCTGCCATAAGGGTAGTGTCATCTGCATATCTCAGGTTATTGATATTTCTCCCGGCAATCTGGATTCCAGCTTGCGCTTCATTCAGACTGGCTTTTCGCATGATGCACTGTGCTTATAAGTTAAATAAGCCAGGTGACAATATATAGCCTTGACTGCTCCTTTCCCAATTTGGAACCAGTCTGTTCCATGTCCAGTTCTGACTGTTGCTTCTTGACCTGCCTACAGATTTCTCAGGAGGTCTGGTATTTCTAAGGTGGTCTGGTATTCCCATCTCTTTAAGAATTTTCCACAGTTTGTTGTGATCCACACTGTCAAAGGCTTTGGCATAGTCAATAAAGCAGAGGTAGATGCTTTTCTGGAATTCTCTTGCTTTTCTGGTGATCCAATGGATGTTGGCAATTTGATCTCTGGTTCCTCTGCCTTTTCTAAATCCAGCTTGACCATCTGAAAGTTCTCAGTTCATGTACTGTTGAAGTACATTGAGAATTTTGAGCATTACTTTGCTAGCGTGTGAGATGAGTGCAGTTATGCGGTAGTTTTGAACATTCTTTGGCATTGCCTTTCTTTGGGATTGGAATGAAAACTGGCCTTTTCCAGTCCTGTGACCACTGCTGAGTTTTCTAAATTTGCTGGCTTATTGAGTGCAGCACTTTCACTGCATTATCTTTTAGGATTTGAAATAGCTCAACTGGAATTCCATCACTTCCACTAGCTTTGTTCATAGTGATGCTTCCTGAGGCCCACTTGACTTCACTTCTAAGGATGTTTGACTCTAGGTTAGGTTAGTTATCACACCATTGTGATTATCTGGGTCTTGAAGATCTTTTTTGTACAGTTCTTCTGTGTATTCTTGCCACCTCTTTTTAACATCTTCTGCTTCTGTTAGGTCCATATCGTTTCTGTCCTTTATTGAGCCCATCTTTGCATGAAATGTTCCCTTGGCATCTCTAATTTTCTTGAAGAGATCTCTAGTCTTTCCCAGTCTATTGTTTCCTCTATTTCTTTGCATTGATCACTGAGGAAGGCTTTCTCATCTCTCCTTGCTGTCCTTTGGAACTCTGCATTCAGGTGGGGATATATTTCATTTTCTCCTTTGCCTTTCACGTCTCTTCTTTTCTCAGTTATTTATAAGGCCTCTTCAGACAACCATTTTGCCTTTCTGCATTTCTTTTTCTTGGGGGTGGTCTGATCCCTGCCTCCTATACAATGTCATGAACCTCCATCCATAGTTCTTCAGGCACTCTGTCTATCAGATGTAATCCCTTGAATCTATTTCTCACTTCCACTGTATAATTGTAAGGGATTCGATTTAGGTCATACCTGAGTGATCTAATGGTTTTCCCTACTTTCTTCAATTTCAGTCTGAATTTGGCAATAAGGAGTTCCTGATCTGAGCCACAGTCAGCTCCCAGTCTTGTTTTTGCTAACTGTATAGAGTTTCTCCATCTTCGACTGCAAAGAATATACTCAGTCTGATTTCGGTGTTGACCATCTGGTGATGTCCATGTGTAAAGTTGTCAACAATGCAAAGTTCAACAATGCAAAACTTTTGCACCAACTTAATAAATAGTTTTTAAAATGCTAACCCTTTGCCTATCTTTCAGTTCTACCATTTTCTCTCTGACCAGTTTTACTTCTTCACCTAATTTTCACTCTCATGGTTGCTTTCTGGATTTTCTTCAATGTCCTTTATTAAGTTTACACTTGGATCTATTCTCCCTTGAACATCTTTTTAATCTTCGTTTATGATATGATTTTGGTATGTTATTCTCCATCACTCTCTGCACCCACAGGCTTGCAGTTGTATCTGATGTGACTTCTCTTGGAATTTGGATTATTTCTCTGCTTTGGTTAATTCAAAGATTCTTGTGTGGTTTTATTTCCTTTCTTTGTTGATTTACTTTCTTTTGGGAGGAGGGTGAGTGGGTTGATTTGAAATTAGGGAGCCACCATTTCTTCCAAACCTGGAAGTCCTGGTGAATGCAATTGATATTGAAAAAACACTGTCAGATTGGTCCTTGCAGTGAGCAGCAGTACCCAGTTTCCTTTATTCTCACCAATGCTTCATGTCAAATACCATCACTTTTGTCAAACTGATGGGTGAAAAGTGTTACCTGATTGGAATTTTAAATGCATTTCCCATATTATTAGCGGCATTACCTTTTCAAAATAATTTTTTTTTTAATGTTTTCTTCCCTGAATGAATTCTTTAAATCTTTTGCTCTCTTTATTGCCTAGTTGGCTGTTTTATTTTATGAGTTGTTTATATATGTTCTGGATCATTAGCTGCACATGTTGGAAGTTTTTTTCTTCCAATCTGTCACTTATCTTTTAATTAATTTTTTTTAATTGAAGCATGGTTGATTTACAATGTTGTGTTAGTTTCAGGTGAGCAGCAAAGTGATTCAGATACGCGTGTGTGTGTACTTTTTTAGATTCTTTTCCATCATAGGTTATAACAAGATATTGAATATAATTCCCGGTGCTATATAGTAGGTCCTTGTTATCTATCTAATCTTTTAATTTTATTTATTATATCTGGTTTATAAATGAATTACATTTTGATGTTGCCAAAGATATTAATCTTTTCCTTTTTTTCTTCATCGTGTGTCTGAGTGTATGTCTGTGACTTTTTGGATGATAGGATTTTAAGGTATGTTTTCATTTCTTTAGAGGTTTTTATATTTTTAGAAATTCTACAATCACATTCCTATTTATGAATAGTTGTGTCTTTTCAAAGATAGCTTTGCCTACCCAAACTCTTAAACAACTTCTCTCCTATTTCATCTGATACTTTTATAGTTACTGCACATTTAGTTTTCTAGTATATGTAGAATTTATTGCCATGATCACTGCATGTGAGAACTGTGTGAGAAAGGCAAGATCTCATTTTTTCCTGGGTGGATATCCTAACATGGATATCCTAACGTTTATTAAATGGTTCATCATTTCCAGACTGATTTAAAGGGCTTTTTTATTGTTGCTTTTCAGTTGCTAAGTTGTGTCTGATTCATTTGCCACTCCATGGACTGTAGCCTGCCAGGTTCCTCTATGAGACTTCGCAGGCGAGAATACTGGAGTGAGTTGCTATTTCCTCTCCAGGGGAATCTTCCTGACCCATGCATCAAACCCTTGTCTCTTGCGTTGGCAGGTGAATTCTTTATTACTGAGCCACTTGGGAAGGGCTTCCCAGGTGGCGCTAGTGGTAAAGAACCTGCCTGTCAATGCTGGAGACATAAAAGATGCGGGTTCGATCCCTGGGCGGGGAAGACGCCCTGGAGAAGGAAATGGCAACCCACTCCGGTATTCTTGCCTGGAGAATCCCATGGACGGAGGAGCCTGGCGGGCTACAGTCCATGGGGTCGCAAAGGATCGGACATGACTGACTGACTGTGCATGAACCGCTTGCGAAGCACCCCCTCTTTTTCTCTGATACTAATTTCCACATACACATAGAATTGTTTCTGGTTCTCTAATCTATTAAGTTGTTTTCATTTCTTTGATCCTATGCCAGCATCATGTTATACAACTTGCTAAAGCTTTACAACATTTTGTGAGAGGCCCAGCTCCCTCATTAATTTTTTTCAAAATTGTCTTGGCCCTGGTACATTTTCCATTCCATGTGAATCAGCTTATCAAATTCCATGGAAATTATCTTGGAAGTTTGGTTGAAAGTACATGGAAATTAGAGATTCATGTCGGGGAGACCTGACATCTTTTATTGTGTTGAACTTTTCCATCCGTGATAAGGATATTCATCTGCACTTATTCAGGTCTTCTTTTATGTTCCTCAGGAAAGTTTTACAATTTTTTTTTAAGGGTTTCGCCCATTTTTCATTGTTTTATTACTGTAGTAGATTCTTAAAAGTTTAGAATATTGTCTTATCCCTCCTTCTGCAGTTCCTCAACCCTCATGGAGAGCCTCTGCTGAATCCTTTGGCTCTCAAAGTTGATTGTTATTACTAGATTGCATGTGTGTGCGTGCTAAGTCACTTCAGTCGTGTGCGACTCTTTGTGACCTTATAGACTGCAGCCCACCAGGCTCTTCTGTCCATGGGATTCTCCAGGCAAGAATACTGGAGCGGGTTGCCATGCCCTCCACCAAGGGATCTTCCCGACCCAGGAATTGAACCCGCATCTCTTATGCCTCCTGCATTGGCAGGCAGGTTCTTTACCACTAGCGCGACCTGGGAAGCCGTAGTTTGCATACATTTTCTAGTTGGTCACATCTTGCATGTGTTTCTATCTCTTTAACTGTATGGTAAAGTCCAAAAGGTCGAGCTGGAGTTTTAACATTCCTGCTTGGGGAGGGGGGCATGCTTTAAGAAGAGCGGATCTGTCACTTACAAAAAAGGGAGGAGGTTCAGGAAGGGAGGGGCAGGAACTCCAGGGAAGAGAAGGGAGCCTGTTCACTTGGTCATGGGGAAAGGGAGAGTGTCAGGGAGATGGGCTCTGCAGGAAGAAATGTCTCCCTTCTGCACCTTCAGCCTGTGTGTGTGTGCGTGTGTGTGTACATGTGTGCGTGCGCACACACGTGTGCATGTGCGTGTGCACACGCGCGCGTATGTGTACGTGTGTGTGCTTGTGTGTGTGTGCGCGCACGCGCGTGTGCGTGTGCGTGTGCACATGCACGTGTGCGTGCAGGTGTGTGCTTGTGTGGTTGTGTGTGTGTGTGTGTGCACATGTGTGCGTGCGCACGCGCGTGTGTGACTCTTGAAGTGGCCCTGTTCTTGGCAGCCTCTCACATTCCCCCAAGTAGCTGCCTGGCTTCAGAATCCGTCTCTGAAGATCACAGCTCCCCGGTGATCCGGGTGATAAAGCACCTCTCTCAGAAAGCTGCTGTGAGCATTCAAGGAGAGGATGTGCATAAGCACACGGCTCACAGCCTGACTCGCAGCAGGCACGCAGCATGGGGAAGCTTTCTTTAATTTCTGCATTCATTCATTCATTGGCGAGAGTGTGTGTGTGTGTGTTGGGGGAACATTCTACTCTGAAGGACAGGCAGGAGAGGGCCTGGACTGCGTAAGGTGCAGAAAGGGGACTCAGGCGGGAGGGGGAGCTGGTGACGGGGAGCGAAAGTAAGACCTTTAAACAGCTTACTCTTTTTTAATCTTCAGGTGATGAGACTATGAGTGACTTTTTTTTAAACTTTGTGGTGGGAGGGTATAGTTCTGAGCAGCGTGCTCCTCTAGGACAGACAGCAGTGGGAGGGGAGGAGGCCAGGCTGTCCCGCGGAGAGACGCTGGAGGCTAGGGGCCAGGCACACCGGTCGGTAAGAAGGTTCGCCTCGTGTGAGCCGGCCAACGAGCTTCCAAGTGCATCACCGTCTCCAGGATCTTCACATCTCCCCAGCACCGTGGGTCACAACAGAGAGCTAATTGTCCATTTGAGAGCTGGAAAAATGGGATCTAGGAGAAGAAAATCGACTCACTCCCTTTAAAGCAAGGCAGCCGGAGGAGTCCTGCCTCTCAGATGGGTGCTTGCCTGGGGCCATCACTCCGTCCGCTCTGGGGTGTGAATCTCAATCCTCCCCCTTCAGCCTAGGCTCAGATGAAATCTCTCCCCATTAGCAAGTGTCCTCCGTCACCTCAGCCCACAGGACTTGAGCTCTTAGGTGCTGGTGTGCTGTGGGGTGGCGGTCTCAATCGTGTCTCACTTACAGCCATTGCCCATTCCCTCATCCATCCACCCGCCCGCTCACCCGATTCTCCAATAGTCCCTGGCCGGTCCGGGCGCTGGGCTGCTGGGGTGGGGCCGGCACCTCCGTAGCCTGCAGAATTGGGGCCTGCATTAGGAGCAGAATTTGCCCCTGCCCCTCCATTCATGTTGAGGCTGAAATCCCCAGTACTTCAGAATATGACCTTAGAGGGTTATATCACATGCAATTAAGATGCATATATGTAACATATTACATATATAAAATATGTAATATATATATATAATGCATGTAATATAAGTTCATTACATGAACTTGAATGCAGTTAAGGTAAGGTCAGGGGACTTCCCTGGTGGTCCAGTGGCTAAGACTCCGTACTCCCAATGCTGGGGGCCTGGATTCAATCCCTGGTCAGGGAACCAGCTCCCTCATACCACAGCTAAGAGTTTGCATGACACAAATAAAAGATCCAGCGTGCTACAACAAAGACCCAGCGCAGCCAAATAAATAAATGAATACAAGTGAGGTCACTAAGGTAGGCCCTGGGCTTCCTGGGGGACTCAGACCATAGAGTCTGCCTGCAATGCAGGAGACGCAGGTTCCATCCCTGGGTCGGGAAGATCCCCTGGAGAAGGAAATGGCAGCCCACTCCAGTATTCTCGCCTGGGGAATCCTGTGGACAGAGAAGCCTGGTGGGCTACAGTCCATGGGGTCGCAAAGAGTTGGACAGGACTGAGGAGCTAACACTTTCGCTTTCAGAGTAGGCCCTAATTCAATATGACTGATGTCCTTATAAAAAGAGAAGAACACAACATTGTTAATCGACTATACCTCATTATAAAATAAAAATTAAGTTAGAAAGGAATTTGGATACAGAGGCAGACACACACAGGGAGAACATCATGTGAGATGAAGGCAGAGACGAGGGATGTTTCCAGAAGCACCAAAGGGAGAAGTTTTGGAAGCACCAAAGAGGACCAGCAAGCCCCGGGGAGATTCTCCCTCACATTCCTCAGCACGAATCAGCTCAATCTCAGACTTGCAGCCTCCAGAACCGCAAGAGAATGCATTTCTGTTGTTTAAGGTAGCACGCTGTGACACTTTGCTATGGCAGCCCCGGCTGTAAGTCTGGTAGGAGAGGGAAGTCTGTTCGAGCCGCCTGATCTGGACTGCAGGTCAGGAATGGCTTCCCAGAGGTGATGCTGACCTGGGCATCGCAGGATGAGTAGGAGTTCCATCAGCCAAAAGAAGTCAGGGTAGGGTATTCCAGGCAGAGGGAAGAATATATGTAAAGCCCAGAAGAGGCATGAGGGTATGTCAGAGACTCTTCCTTGAACTGCCTGCCCTGCCCAAGCACCTGAGGCCTGGAAACAGTGACTCCAGGATGAGGGAAGAAGTATTTTTACCAGGAGGTCCCTTGAGCCCGTGTGGCGACACTCATCGTTCTCACCAGCAGGGGGCGCTCACACGCTCCTGGTGATGACGGAAGAGGGGCCAGGTGGGCAGAGGCATTCATCAGTCTGGGTCCAGGGCTTCTGCTTCCCTGGTGGCCCAGCTGGTAAACAATCCCCCTGCCATGCGGGGGGCCTGGGTTCGATCCCTGGGTTGGGAAGATCCCCTGGGGAAGGGCAAGGCTACCCACTCCAGTATCCTGGCCTGGAGAATTCCAGGGACTGTATGGTCCGCGGGGTCACAAAGAGCCGGACACGACTGAGCCACATTCACTCACTCAAGGCCTCTGCTCCGGGGAGGGGGCGCGGCCAGCCCCGGGGCCACTGGCGGCTCCACAGGACACACACGCCTGGGGGAGGACGCACACCCGGTCACACGGCCTTCGGTGTAAGTACTTTATTTCAGCTACAATGGTGCCACACAGGACTCAGGAGCCCGAAAGGTGATAATACAACAGATTCCCAGCTCCAAACCCCACGCCCCTGTCCCCGCAGAGACGCCGGCCCCGGGGCTCCCCGGGCCTCGAGGGAGGGCGGCTGCGCAAAGCCCGGGGCTGGGGCGCCCCTGGCCTCCATCGCTGCCCTGCCTCTGGCTGGACCCTCGGCCCTGGGACGCCTGCCTTCGCTGGGGGGTCCTAGTCCCCAGACTAGGGGGCTGGGACCCTCCTCTGGGGAGGCTGGAGGGCAGGAGGGAGCCTGGCCGGCCCCCGAGAGCCGGCCCTCCGTGGCGGGGTGAGAGGCAGGCTCCGAACTCCGCCCCTTCTCTGCCCCCGGCGCTCCGCTTGTGGGGGCCAGGGCCTCACCTGGAGCCCCCCGACCACCCCCGCCCCAGCTCACGGGCGGGTGAAAGGGCGCCTGGCGGTGGCCGAGCTGCCGTCTGCTCCTCCCGGGAGGACTGGCTCCTCTGGGGGCGGCGGGTCTCCTCTGGGGGCGCCCGCTTCCCCAGGGGGCCGGCCTGGGGCTCCGTGAGCTCCGTCGGTCGGGGCGTCCCAACGCGGCCATCCCGACAAGCTGTGGCCGCGCGGAGGAGACGCCTTCCCGGTGCCCTGACACCTCAGGCCAGACCCACCGTGCCTGCCCCCTGAACCCCCCTCCCCCGGCTACGAGCACCCCCCCAAGAAGAGGAGGGTCCACGGCCAGTACTGTCTCCACTCAGCCAAGGGGCTGAGGGTGGGCTGGAGCCCGGGGCACGTTCAGGGGGTCCTGACTCCTGGCCGCGGTGCCGCTGACCGGCCTGCCCGAGCCGCTGGGCAGCCGTGAGGGGCAGCTGTGTGGGCCCTGGGTCGGAGGGCATGGCCTGGTGTTCCATAGAGGGCACGCGGGGGCTCCCTGGGGGCAGAGGGCGGTCTCCTCCAGCGGGGGTGCAGCCCGGGTGCAGCCCCAGATAAGGCACTGAGTGGGGAGGCTGGGGCTGGCTGGGGCCCTGGAAGCCAGGAAGGGAGGTGGTGGAGGTCAGAGCCCAAGGGAGGATCCAGGGCCCGGGTGATGAGCGCTGCTTTCTCTTTTCTTCTTCCCCCGGGAGAAGAGGTGTGCAAGGCAGGCTCCAAAACGGCTGGGATGGGGCGCTGCAGGGCAGCCACGGTCCCGGGCTGACGGAGGCGTCCAAGAGCAAGGGGACGCAGAGAGGGCCCCATGGCACAGCATGGGCCTGGCGGGGGGTGTCAGCCTCGCAGGGCTCGTGACCCAGGTCCGGGTGGAGGGCACAGACCTGGCCTCACGCAGCCATCAGTCCCCTAGTGTGACTCTGGGGGCCGGAGTTTCCTTGCTGGGGGACCCCACTGATGGACTCTGGGTTCAGAGGCAGGCACCCCCGGGGGGTGCTGCCAACGAGCTGCCCTTCCCTCTGCTGGGAGCAAGAACCAGGGGAGGGGGCTGGAACCACACACCCCAAAGGAAGAAGCACCTCTCCACGTGGGGACCTGCTCGGTGGCTGGGAATCCTGCTTCAGCCCAACCTTGTAGCGAGGAAGGAAGAGAGGGGGGGTAGTCAGGGGCTTTCCCTTGTCCACAGGTTATTTAGAAAAAGAGAACATAATAAATATAGCGATCCTTTCTTTAAAAAAAAAAAAAGTGTTTTAAATGCATCATTTCCCTGAAGATTTCCAGTGTATTCCACAATGTTTAAAAAATAGTTTCCCCAAAAATATATCTTTAAAGCATTTGACACAGTGGTATTTGTGGTTATCTGGTGCTGCATGTGGGCGGAGGGGGCTGGGCCCCCCTGCCCTTGTCGGCAAGGATCCAGACCCGGTGGGCAACGTGGCTGATGCCCCAACACCCATCAGAGTTGACACACATGTGCCTGGGATGACCGGGTCTTCACAGGGGGTCAAATCTCAGACTACGGTGACAGCTCACATCACAGGCTTGGTTCCGGCTGACCACCCTGCAGAGTCGGGGGAGGGGGCTGGCCGCCGGATGGAGGGGGCAGTCTTGTGGGCCCGGGGGCGTGTTCTTGGGCCCCCCCTCACCCTCCATCTTGGCTCGGGGTGCTTGGCCCTTCACCAGACTTCACACTTGTGATGTGGGTTCATGGGTGAGCCAGGCGGGCAGTGGAAGTGTTCTGAGAACTCCTTGGAGTTGGAGATGGAGCCGATGACTCGAAAGCGGGAGGGGCTGTGGGGATCGGTGATGAGACCTTCGTGCGAGCTCTCAGGGGTGCGGACGGAGCACCAGACCTTTGAGGGGGTGACAAGGGAGAGGGCGGAGTCACTGCGGGTCCCCAAGGCTGCCAGATTGGCCCCATCACTCTAACAGGGAAATAAGTGCTCCTCCGGTTCTGAGACCCCCATGAAGGGCCCGCCACCTGGGTCAGGAAGAAGCAGAGGGCTGGGGGGCCTTCATCCAGCTTCCTCTCCTGCAGCCAGACCAGCTGAATGTCTGTCCCAGGCATCTGCGTTACGCTTCACCTGCACAAAGGATTCTGGCCCCAAACCAGTTTGAACACTTCGCACTGAGTCCAGATCACTCCTTTCCTGGGCAGAACCAACTGCCTCATGGCCCTGTGACTCTGGGCACCAACAGAAGGCTACATGCTGATTGCCAACTCTAGGGACAACCTGGGATGCCTTGAGTTTAAAACATTTCTAGAACCGCAGAACTGGGAGGGCCCTTAGCCATCCAAGCAAACCTGTCCTCTCCTCTACCTGATGCAGGAATTCCCCTAACAGGGTTCTCGACCGTCCTTGAATTTCCCCAAAGATGAAGCTTGCCTTCTTACAGGGTAAATGCCCTGTGGATGCACCCACGAGCTAGGGCTTCTCTATTTGAAGAAATTTGCCTTTTGGTTTTCAGTGCTCCTGGAACTCAAGATGGCAGACTGTGCCTGGGTATTAGCTTTTCTCTAAAGAACTCACCTGTGCAAAGCCCAGGAAGAAGAGCTGGTTGTTGGTGAGACCCAGGGTGGGCAGCGTCTGCTCAGCCCCGTTCTTCTTCACCCAGTTCTGGTAGGCCTGGGGGGAGAGCAGAGCTCAGGGTCCCCGTGACACAGGAAGAAGCGTGTGGCAGCGGGGGGCTAGTGGGGGAGACCTGGGAAGATGCACCCCGTCGGGACAGGGCCTGGCTTCTGGGGGTCTTGGGCCTCAGCCCTGAGCCCAACTCAGCCTAGAGGAGCCGCCCTCTGCTGCACTCATCCCAAAGGGAGCTCATTCAACCCCACTGCTTTAAGTACCACCTCCTTCTAAATACAGATGCACCTGCCAGCCCCAGCCTTTCTTGGGAACATTCAACTGCTCCAGCTGGACATCCAAGATGCATTTTACACACACACACACACACACACACACACTGCTTTCCCATCACAGTAAATGACGCCAACGACGAAAGCTGAGCACCAAAGAACTGATGCTTTCGAACTGTGGTGTTAGAGAAGACCCTTGAGAGTCCCTTGGGTTGCAAGGAGATCCAACCAGTCCATCCTAAAGGAGATCAGTCCTGAATATTCATTAGAAGGACTGATGCTGAAGCTGAAGCTCCAATACTTTGGCCACCTGATGCGAAGAGCTGACTCATTTGAAAAGACCCTAAAGCTGGGAAAGATCGAAGGCGGGAGGAGAAGAGGATGACAGAGGATGAGATGGTTGGATGGCATCACCGACTCGATGGACATGAGTTTGAGTAAACTCCAGGAGTTGGTGATGGACAGGGAGGCCTGGCATGCTGCAATGCCATGGGGATGCAAAGAGTCGGACACGACTGAGCGACTGAACTGAATTGAACCACCCAGTTACTCAGGTCCAAACCCCAGGACTCTCCTTTGATTCATCTTCTTTCAATCAATCAAACAACCCCAATCTAACTACATCTCACCCTTCATGTTGCTCTAGCCCATCTCTTGCCTGGACAACCTCACAGCAGCTTTCTAACTAGTCTCCTTGACCTCAAACTGGTCCAATTCCAACCCCCTCCCAACACAGCAACTCAGGTCATCCTCATCAACAGGGGCTGGCAACATTTTCTGTAAAGGGTCAGAGAGTAAGTCTTTTCAGCTTTGGAAGCCAAACAGTTTCTCTGATGCAACGGCTCAAGGAACACCCTGATATGTGAAAGCAGTCACAGGCACCATGGAGATGAGTGGGTGTAGCTGTCCCCTCTCTCCCACAACTTTATTTTTATTGATTTAGCCAGCTAAGGGTTGGATGTGGCCCACAGGCTGTAGGCCTGCTGACCTGGTTGTAGAGGGTGACGCAGATCCTTCCCCTGAGTGAACGCCCGCAGTGGCTCCCGCTGCAGCCAGAATAAACCCCAAGGTCCTTGCTCAGTCGACAGAGGCCGTAGCCGGGACAACCGCTCCTCCAGCCGCCCCTCCTGCACCGGGCCATGCCCTCCATCCCTGCCCGTCCGTCTTCCTGTCCTGGCCTGTGCGAGGCTTGGGTCCACCTCACGGTCTCGGCACTTACTGTTCTTCCCTGCCTCTTCCTCACTCTACTGGACTCTGTTCTAAGGTCATCTCCTCTAGAAGGCCTCCCCTGACCACCCTCTCCCCTATTTTTCTTTATTCCTTTGGCCTGTCTCCTCTTCTTCGTCTTATTAGCACTTGACATCGTCACACTTATCCGTAGGAATGTGAACTGCCTTTCCTCTCCCTCGCTGACCCGCTACAGGTGGGGGCTTCATGAGAGTAGGACCCGTTGCTGTTTCATCCCAGAACCACCAGCACCAAAAACAGGATGCGGCAGGTCAAAAGTGTACAACACACTTTCACCGACTAACGGACGTCAGGCAAGTCACCGGACGTTTCTGGTTGTTTCTGTTGCCTGCACAGTGGGCGTGAGATACCTAATTGCAGGGATCTTGGGGGGCCCGGCCCACAGGCCTCAACACACAGCATCTCTCGGGCTTCCTGCTCTTGCTGCCACGGGGAGGAGGAAGAGGTTCTGCCTTAGCCTCTGGCATCTCTCCCTTCCAACTCAGCCAACATCGCTGAGGGCCACCCCGGACGAGACCCTGTGCCCAAGCCGTCACGTGCCATCTCTCTCACACCCAGCAATGCAGGGACGGACATAGCCACACGCACCGAGGCTCAGGGAGGCTGAGTGACTCACTGCAGAACCAGGACCAGAGCCGGAACTGGCTCCGTGACCAGTGTCCCCCTCCCTCCCTTCCCGGGGCCACTGCTGCCTGGGTCAGGGGCGGCTCCCCCTGCAACGAGAGGGACAGGCAGGTCTTCAGGTGGGTCCAGCCCAACCCTTTCTGGAGGCTGAACTTGGGGTACACAGCCTCTGTGTGTCAGTTCTGAGCTGGGTGCTTCACAGACACCCTTACACTCGGTCCTCACGGCCACCCATTCCACAGATGCGGCAACTGAGGCCCACAGACCCGTTGCACATGCCCAGCTTGTCTCCCACCACTCTCAACCGAGGAGCACCTGGCCAGACCCAGGCTCGGGTCTGGGGTGTGCAGGGAGGGGCCCCCTACCCGATAGGCCGCCTTGAGGCCCCCGTTGTCCGCGATGTTTTCGCCGAGGGTGTGCCGGCCGTTCACCGGCTCCCCGTTCACGCTGTAGTTGCCGTACTGCTCCACCATGCACTCGGTCTGCTGCTTGAACGCCTCCACAGACGAGTTCTTCCACCAGGGCCGGAGGTTCCCGTCCTTGTCATACTCTCGGCCTGCGGAGTCAGAGGGGAGCGTCAGGCCGGGCGGCGAAGACATACAGCCAGAGCCCCGTGCTGCGGTCGCGCCTCTCCTCCCAGGGAGAAATCAGCCACGGGTCCGGCCGTCTACCCCCCAGCACTGCGGAGATGAGGCTGGGCTGGGTGCTGAGCGACCTGGATGAATCAGCCGTCTGGGGTGGGGTGGGGGATGGAGGAATGTGACCCGACTGAGGACCCGCACGTTCAAAGTTTCGGTGGAGCTGGATTCACCGTCGAGGCTGGTGAAGGGCCTCTGACCCTGCGCCCAGCGGCGGGGTGAAAGTCACAGGAAGGTCCTGCCTCCTCATTCTTGGTCTCAGGGTCCCCAAGGCAGGAGACAACGAGGGGGATTCTGGACGTTAGCTGGTGAGGTACTAACTCTTCTACTTGTCGTTGGATCAGAAAAGTCTCTGGGGTGGTGGAGAAACGCTCGCTCCCCACTGACTACAGGGGGGAGCACTATACAACCCCCAGCACTGCACACCTTCGGGGAACAGGCTGTCCCACTGTGAGCCTGCCCAGTCCTCACAAGCACCACATGATCGCGCCCATTTCACAGATAAGAAGATAGAGGCCTGCGGAAATGATGGGGCTTGTGAGAGTCCACACAAACTGGTAGGTGCCTGGGCCAGTGTTTTAACCTTCTATCTCGTTCTGTCGCCAAGGCTAAGAAGCATAAAAGCAAAAAAGCAGGAGTAGTGGGGCCAGGAAGCCGGTGGGGATTCATTTGAAGGGGACCCCGAGGAACCCGTACCTTGATCATCAAAAGCATGAGTCAGCTCGTGGCCCACGACGACGCCGATGCCGCCGAAGTTTAAGGCACTGGAGGGGGAGAAACGGGGGTGAGGGTGAAGCCATGTGCAGAGGGCCCACCACTTCCTCAGTCTGGAGATACGGGAGCTGGGCCCCCGAGCCGGCCAGAGCCTGGAGAGCCGGCTGTGTCAGCCTGCGCCCGCTGCACTCCAAGCCCCGTGCCAGGCACTGCCCTCTTGGGTCAGCGCAAAGAGCTAGGCCTCAGTAACTGACTATAAGGGGGCAAATGGAGGTGTGGGATGGTTCAGCCACTTTACCCAAGGGCCACTCAGTCGGCAGAGAGCAGGCCAGGGGTTCAGATCCAGGCCTGTGTGGAATTCACTTCCGAGACTTCTCACCCTTCCTCACTTCCCAGCTGGGACTGTTCTAGAACACCACTAGAGGGGCATTCCCCTGTTTGGGGCTCCTGCGTCAATGATGGCATCACTATCATGGTGATCACAATCATGCCATGGTGATGGACATGAGTTTGAGCAGGCTCCGGGAGTTGGTGATGGACAGAGGGGGCCTGGCGTGCTGCAAAGAGTCGACATGACTGAGCGACTAAGCTGAACTGCCTCCATGGTGGGCCCCTGAGTTCCCGCTGTGTAGGGACTTCGAGGTCTAGGAGACCCCGGAGGGAAGCACAGAGAGTGAGCCTGTTGTTTCCATGGCAACATCTCCTGGCCGGTGGGACAAGGAGCCCTCGGTCAGACGGGGTTGCAGGCGGGGTCTGCTGTGGGCTGACCCTGCCGTCAGGCTGGGCTGGGGGTCTGCTGAGGGGTCGCAGGGGTGGGGGGCGGGCAGGGAGGAGACAGGACGGAGCCCCAGGAGCGTCCTACTTGGGTGAAGAGCGGGTGTAGAAGGGCGCCTGCAGGATCCCGGCCGGAAACACGATCTCGTTCTTGGTGGGCGAGTAGTACGCGTTCACCATGGGCGGGGTCATGCTCCACCTGCAAGCCAGACACACGTGGGCGACCCGACCCCGGGATGGCGGGTTAGGGTTAGCGGGCGGGACCGCGGGCGGGGTCATGCTCCACCTGCAAGCCAGACACACGTGGGCGCGCCCACCCCGGGGACGGCGGGCGGGGACGGCCCACCTAGCTCCGACCCAGGGGGACGGCGGGCGGGGTCATGCTCCACCTGCGAGCCAGACACACGTGGGCGCTCCGACCCCGGGGAGCGGGGACGGCGGGCGGGACGGCCCATCTGCGTGGCGCCGGGAGCCCTGAAAGCGTGGGTTCCCCCTGACCCCGGCCCAGGGCACGCAAGCACGAGGCAGCCCTGCTTTTGAGAGAGGAAACTTAGAAACACCCAAATGTCTGTTAGGAAGGAACTGGTCGGATTTGATGTCACACCACACAGTGAGACCCCTGCAAAGAGCTGAAATGCCATAACTAGCAAGGACCTACGGTAGAGCACAGTGGTCAAGGCCTCTCAAGGCTCTATCAGGCCTGAACGGGGAAAGAATCTAAAACCCAGTGGATATGTGTATGTGGAGAACTAACTGGTTCATCTTGTTGTACACCTGAAACTAACACAACCTTGTAAATCAGCTGTACTGCAATAAAAATTAAAAACCAAAAAAGAGAAAAGAACTCCCAGTTTTCCACCATGGTTGTACCATTTTACACCTACCTCCACTTGCCAGGCTGGATATTTCTAGGTGCCTAGCATCTTCTTCAGTATTAGAAACTATCAACTTTAGCCGTGTTAGCAAGTGGACAATGAAATCTCATTTTACATTTCATTTCACTATTAAAAATGTTGAACATCTCAAAAAAAAAAAAAAAAAACCACAAAGAACAAAATGGACCATTCTATACTATAAAAGTCATTATTCTCCAGGCTCAAAAATGAATCTGCCAGCAGTTTTCAAACTGGGCTGCATGGACACCTGGTGAGATGGGAAGCCCCCAGTTCCCTTTCAGGGACTCTGTGAAGCCAAAACTATTTTCATTAAAATACTAAGATGTTATTTACCTTTCCCACCGTGTTGACATTATACTGATGGGGGAAAGGCAACGCTGGGTAAAACTGCTGGAGCCTCAGCTGAGTCAAGGCAGTGGTACCAGTTCAGTTGATCACCATGTTCTTCACCAAAAAAAAAGGTCTTGTCACTTAAGAACATCCTTGATGATGCAGCATAATAATTATTAACTTCGTTAAACCTAGACCCTGAGTACAAGTCTCTTAATAGTCTGTGTGACCGGATGGGAAGCACTTGTAAGCATTTCTGTTTTTATTTCTTTTTTAAATCTTTTGGCCACCCTGTGGCACGTGGAACCTTAGTTCCCCGACCAGCGATTGAACCCACGTCCCCTGCATTGGAAACATGGAGTCTTAACCAGTGGACCACCAGGGAAGTCCCAGCATTTCTGTTTTTTTCACGGAATGCCGTTTGCAGTTGAGAGGATGATGGGTGTCTGGCAGGCGTTTTCTTGAAAATGAACAGAGTGAGCACATCACCTCAAGCAAAACAACTGACGTGGTTTGTCAGTTGATAAAACTGACAAATGATAAAAACTCAAGGTTTCAAAACAACTGAAATTTCAAGCAAAAACTTGAAAAATTGGTATTGGCCATGGCAAACTTGATAACTGTCCAGTACCTAGACTTTCCTCTGGAGGTCAGCAGTGATATTACCCGATGTGGATTTTTCTGGATATATAATGTATAATGAAGACATTACTGTTTGGAAGACATGTGAAACTCAGTGAAGCATTGTTTTCCAAATCACCAATGCATGGTGTTACAAAGTCACGCATGGGTAAAGGAAGGATCCATTCAAAGGGCCAGACATACTGATGAAACGTTAGTGTAACAGAATGTGAAACATTTATGAGCATGGCTTCAGGCTCTGCAGCGCAATTAACCAGATAATCTTATTTGCAAAATAGAAGCAGAGACACAGAGCCAGAAAACAAACCTATGGACACCAAGCGGGGAAAGGAGGGTGGGGTGAATCAAGAGATTGGAATTAACATACATGTACTACTGATACCATGAATAAGATAGATAACTAATGAGAACCTAGTATATAGCTCAGGGAACTCTGCTCAGGGCTCTGCAGCGACCTCAATGGGAAGGAAGCCTGAAAAAGCAGGGATGTGTGTATACGTATAGCTGATTCATTTTCCTTACAGTAGAAACACAATATTGTAAAGCAACTATGTGCCAATAAAAATTAATTTAAAAAAGTACTACCTGCCATGTTTTGGAGTAGTATCAATGAAGGATGTGCACACGTATGAAAAAGACTTAAAATATTCTTTCCTTTTCTAACTACACATCTGTGTAAGGCTAGAATATCTTTACACATTTCAAAACAATATATTGCAGCAGGCTGAAGGTAGGAGCAGATGTGCGAGTCCTGCTGTCTCCCATTAAGCCAGACATTAAAGAAACTTGCAAAAAGTAAAACAGTCCTTCTCTTTTTAGTAAACTTTAAAAAACAGTTCTTTTTCATAAAATTTTCAGAAAAGTCAGTGCAATCCCCATAAACAAGCTTCTGGGGATTCAATGATTTTTTGAACATAGAACAGGCTCTGATGGTAGATATTAATGAAAAATTTGGCCTCCCAATGATTGTTCTGATATGAAGGACGAGTGGGGAGTGGAGTGAGACAGAAAGGCTATTTTCTCCGAGAGCCTAGCTAGTCACTATGTCTCCTCCAGGTGAGTCCCACAGAGATGCAGTAAGCATGGATACATTAATGAGTAGGAGACTTAATTTAAACGGAAAAGTTTAAGCTAAAAGACTTCTAGTAAATTCACAACACTGGGGTAGTGCCTGCAGCATATTCTGGAGATAAAAGACCACTTTCTTGTATGTTTAGGGTGTACTGTGGTTGAAGACAGAAAGAGGAAACAGAGATGTTCTAACCCCTGTTGTCCACAAGGGGGAACCAGGGGCAAAGAGAAAGCAGCAGCTTCCACCCTTTGGCTTCCCTGATGTCTCAGCAAGTGAAGAATCAGCTTGCCACGCAGGAGTCACAGGAGAAGCGGGGTTGATTCCAGGGCCCAGAAGATCCCCTGGAGTAGCAGCTGACAACCCACCCGTCTTCTTGCCTGGGAAATCCCGTGGACAGAGGAGCCAGGTGGGCATCGGTTCATGGGGTTGCAAAGAGTCAAGACACAACTGAGTGCGTGCGTGTGTACACACACACACACACACACACACACACACACACACACATCTTATTTGCAGACAGTGAAGCAAAGGCTTGAACACCGCAGTGGCAGAGCTGGGCAGTGAGGTCAGGTGGACCCCCCTCTGCCAACAGGCCGGACACTAAGGATACAGGGACTCAGGCTGACCCCGGCTCCCGGCAGCCGAGCGGGATAACAGCAGTCCCCACACCTCAGAGGACCAGCAGGACAGTTACATTCCCGCACACGATTCAGGCTGAAGGAGCGCTGGGCCCCACACCTGCCTGCAGGAGCCAGCGTCCCCCCAGCGAGGCCCAGGGACTCACTGATCTCTGTTGGGCGCTTTCCGGAGCTGGTCGGCAGTGACCCTCCAGGAGAAGTTGAAAAACCGCATGGCGTTCTCGAAGTAGAGGTCTGGCACGGCGGTGTACTATGCAGGAGGGAGCAAGCCACAGGGTCAGAGCACGCTCAGGGCCTCGGACGCAGACCCCGTCTTCTAAAACCGAGAAAGCTGAAACCCCGCGTGGCCGGGGCACTGGTCCGCAGGGCAGATGGGGGCTGCAGGCTGGGGCTCTTTTCTTGGCCCTCATCCTGGCCGGGGGCTGGCGTCCTCTCCCTTCAAGGACACACTAAGAGCTTCACCTGGGGCGGCCCAGCAGGGCCTCGGGGCAACAGGAAGCCCCTGCCATCATGCCAGGGCCTTGGGTGGGCAATACGTCCAGCAGGGTCCAGAAATCTCTGCGATGATGGCCAGGTTCTATGCATGTGTTGTCAGATATGGTCGACATCAGCCGCATGTGGCTCTAGCTCATTTCAAATGTGGTGAGTGCAACCTTTTAATTTAATGAATTAATTGATTCTAATTCACAAAACTAGAGATCTGTGGCTAGTAGCTGCCACACAGGCCAGCACAGATCTCATAAATCCAGGGGGAGCTGTGAACTATCAGGGCGCAGGCATGCCTACACCCCTCCTCCCCACTCAGCCTGGCCTTTCGGCTCTTGCCACAGGTGTGAGGTTCTCTCTCAGACCTGCTCTTTACATCAGGGCTCCAGTGAAAGGCCAGGCGCTTGGAGTCCAGACTCTAATCCAGATGGGGTCTGCCTGGGCTGTCTCCAGGAGACCCTCATCTTGTATCATGATACCCTGGAGCATCTAAAATTATTCTCAAGGAAAAAGGCTATGGATGAGTCCCGTATTCTCAGCCATAATTTTCATATTCTTAGGTTTTAAATATAACCATAATGAGAGGTTATTATAATTTCACAAATGCCTGAATTCACAAATTTCAATTACATGGTATGAAACGTTCGGGGCAGAAGCACAATCCACTTAACGGAGTGATTTGCCCAAAGCTCTAACCACCAGGGACGTATCAACTACTCTGCTGCCTAAATTAAGCTTAAACGTGCATCTGGGGTTTAGGCTTCCTCCTTTCCATTAGCATTTCAAGGTCTGAACAAGAGGTCCAGGTTTCCCTGGGGAGGTGGGGAGAAGCCAGGGGACAGGAGACAGGTCCAGGTTTCTCTGGGGGCTGGCAGGTATAGGAGCTCCACTCTGATGCTTTTAGGGATGCAGATCATCTCTACGCCTTCTATGATCTGGTTGTCCCCCTCCCCCATTATCTCCCACTCACTGAATGGAGCGGACTGTGCTGTGCTGGCCAAGGGCTGCTGGTGGGTCCTGGGGGGCAGGGGCCACCGGTTGGCCCCAGGGAGGAAGGAGGAGAGATCGGCCCCCTGGTGCCCAGTCTGTCCCCAGACCCCACACCACTTCATCTCAAGACGTCTTGACAGTCATGGTGCCTCCAGCAGCCCACCCACATCAGCCTCTGCCCTATCCCAAGCACCGGCCCCCTCCCGCCCCCCGGGGGCATTTCAGGAATGCAAGGGGGCAGAAGGCAAGGGAGCCACTCACGTCATTGAACACTTTGTCCAGCTCCTTGGGGTCCATGATAAAGTTGGGATAGCCTATCATGTTGTAGATTGCGTCCGCCTGGGCAGGAGAGACACGGAGGACAGTGAACGCCCAGCAGGGCTCTGTGGGTGGCAGGCTCAAGGTTGGGGCCCAGGGAAAGTGGCCAGGCTCCTCCCCGCTCAGGGCTTCCACGTCCCTTTCTCTTGTCTAACTTCTGCTTATCCTTGGGATCTCTGCCTCAATGTCAGCTCTCCCGGGAAGCTTTCCGTGGCCTCCCTGCTGCTCTGGACCATGTCCAATCCACTGTCACGTTGCTCTGCACCTCTCCCTTGCACACATTTTTTTTAAATTATATTTATTTGGCTGTGCTAGGTCTTAGATGTAGCACGAGGGATCCAGTTTCCCAAACAGGGATTGAACCCGGGCCTCCAGCGTTGGGATCTCAGAGTCTCAGCCACAGGGCCACCAGGGAAGTCCCTCCCTTGCACACTTAGCACGGTCTGTTTCCACCCAGTCATTAATCCGAGCCATGTGTTCACGGCTCTCCCCCCATCGCACTGGACTGCCCACGGCATCCGTGGTGGGCTCACCGGATAGAGCTAGTCCCTCCTTCGTCCACCTCCTCCTCTGTGCAGGGCCCCTCCCAGCTCCCGGCCAGCCTCACCTTTTCCTTGGCCGATTTCCGAGTATCTTCATCCATCCACTTCAGGGTGCTCAGGCTCTCTTCAAATGCCTTCTTGATCTCCAGGATGATTTCGCTGGCCTGAGGAGACAGTCAGGTGTGGGCACTGAACTTGCCCATGGGCAGCGGGCATCCCCTGGAGAAGGATGCCGCGGGGCCAGAGCCTGGACTCAGATCCTGGCTCCAGGCCTCATGCTCCGAGGGGCTGGGCTGAGGAAGGGGGTCCACAGCCACGGTCCCCCAACCTCCTTCCTCTGAGTGCTAGCATCCTGTGAGATGAGACGGATTTCTATAAACAGGGCTCCCTGGTCACTTACACTCAGGGTAAGCTCTGGGAACACTGGAAAAGACTCTCATGGCAGGACTTATCAGTGCCTTTACTGAGCGCCATGCCCTGCGATTCTTTTCAGAGATGTTAGGACATGTAGCTGTTCTCAGAGGTGTCGGATGATGGAATTCCTTTCGAATGGACTGGGCTTTAAAATCTAGAGAAGCCGAGTTCTGAGGGGTGGGTCCAGAAAGACTATGTTCAGGCTGGAGATGAATGTCAAAAGCAGATCCAGAGGCTGAAAAAGACTCTGGAGCAGAGGAAGGGGGAGTCGGGCAGCAGGGGGAGCAGACAGACTGAAGACAGACAGAACTCGGCTCAGAATCTGCATCAGCCACTAACAGGAAGGTCACGTAAGAGGTTTGAGTCAGTTTGCTAACCTCTGACTGCAAATAAAAATCTGTGCAGTTAAAGTTAGTAATAAAAATGGGACCAAAGGAAATCAAGCCTGAATATTCATTGGAACGACTGATGCTGAAGCTGAGGCTCTAACACTTTGGCCACCTGATGTGAAGAGCCAGTTCACTGGAAAAGACCCTGATGCTGGGAAAGACTGAGGGCAAGAGGAGAAGGGGACGACAGAGGGTGAGATGGTTGGATGGCATCACCGACTCGATGGACATGAGTTCGAGCAAGATCTGGGAAGTGGTGAAGGACAGGGAAGCCTGGCGTGCTGCAGTCTGTGGGGTCGCAAAGAGTTGGATACAAGTTAGCGGCTGAACCACAACAAGAATGACAGAGCAGCTACCGCTCCCTGAGCCCTTATTCTGCGCCAGCTGCTCTCCACGTGCACAAGGCCATTCCGTCTCCGCCTGCAGGATGGGCGCACCCACCTCCAGGTCCACGGGGTCAGAGTATTGTCCCAAGACCCCCCACCAGGAAGAGGTAAAGCCGGCACCCGGGCTGGGCCCCGGCTGTCTCCAGATGCTCAGCCAAGGGTGTCCTCTGCCTGCCATCACTTCATGTCAAGCTGTTCTGCCAACATGACCCCTCTGGGCCCTGCCTACCCTTGGAGGTGGAGACGGCTAGACCAGCCTCCCTGGGAAGCCAGGAGGGCGACATGAAATCCCACAGACAAAGGACCTGCCACTGTGATCGTACTCTCTATTGCAGGTAACTCAGATTACGCAAGGCTTTAGAAAATGGAACCTTGGAGTTAGGGCTGGAGCCCTGGCCCGGGGGAGGGCTGGTCCAGAGCGGATGAGAGCGCGGCCTGGCAGGCTCACGGGGGTGGCGGGGGTGACGTCACTGCCTCCGCGCGCGGGGGGACTTACTATGTTCTTGCTGTCCTCAGCGAAGGTCGCTTTGACGAACATGGGGCCCAGGGCGAAGCCCAGGGTGTTCTCTGTGTCACTCACGCAAAACTTCCAGCGGGGAAGACAGGTCTGGAAAACACAAGTCAGAGGCGTTACTTGGCACTGTCTGTCTGGGGGGCGGGACAGCGGGGTCCGTGCTTCCGTCCAGAACTGGAGGGAGACCTTTCTTGACCCAGCGGAAGTTATTTTAGGCCCGGGGATCACCCTAATCCCTGCCATCCATCGCTTCCTGCAGAGCGCTCCACAGATGCCGATGTGTCCTACAGAGCCACCAAACGACCTGGGAGGCAGATGAGGACGCAGACAGTCCTCAAGGGGAAGCCACTGGTCCAGAGGCCCCCCGCCGCCGGAACCATGACATGCCGGACTCCATACCCCACGCCCCTCTCCTGGAGGATGCTAAGGATCCTGGTCGCAAAGAACCTTGGGAAGTTCCCTTTCTACCCCCCAAGTAACAGAAAACCCCAGAAGGGCTGCAGCCCCATTTAAAGCCTCTTGGAGAAAGAGCTGGCACCAGGACTCTGCGGGACTTGGATGTGTTCATCCGACCTCGGTCTCACCCACAAGCCCGCCAGCCCACAGGACATGCTGGAGGCTGGAGACGGGTCAGCTGGGCTGAAGCCTCACAGAGCCAGGCCTGGGGGCAAGCACCCAGCCTGGGCTCAGTGCTGCCTGCTCACCCACCCAGTCCTCGTGACCACAAGCGGTGGCCCTGCTCACACTACCTCTGCACTGCAGAGGAAGCCGGGTCCTCTTAACTAGGAAGAACAGGTGGTGAAAACCACCCAGGCTCAGGGCAGCCTGCTTCATAATAGCCATCAACTGAAAACAAATGAAATGCCCGTCGACACGCAGATGGATAAACAAAATGTGGTATTTTTATACAACAGCACACCACTCGGCAACAAAAGGAGAAGGGGCGATGGATAGACACAATGTGGATGAATTCCACTGCCGTTATGCTGAGCAAAAGAAGCCCATCTACACCCACCTCTGGGGGGGGCAGGGCTGGTGGGGGGACCGATGGGGGTGCAAGGGAACCTCCTACACAGAGCACTCTGGACACATGGGTGATGGACACGCTCTCTACCTTGATTGGGCTGGTGGTAGCAGGAGTGATTTCATTTGTCAACTCTCACTGAACTGCATACTTAATGTACACATTTTTAGTCTGTTCAGTTCAGTTCAGTCACTCAGTCATGTCCAACTCTTTGCAACCCCCTGGACCACAGCACACCAGGCCTCCCTGTCTATGTCCAACTTTCGGAGTTTACTCAAACTCATGTCTATCGAATCAGTGATGCCATCCAACCATCTCATCCTCTGTCGGCCCCTTCTCCTCCCACCTTCAATCTTTCCCAGCATCAGGGTCTTTTCTAATGGGTCAGTTCTTCGCATCAGGTGGTCAAAGTATTGGAGTTTCAGCCTCAGCATCAGTCCTTCCAATGAATATTCAGGACTGATTTCATTTAGGATGGACTGCTGGGATCTCCTTGCAGTCCAAGGGACTCTCAAGAGTCTTCTCCAACACCACAGTTCAAAAGCATCAATTCTTCAGTGCTCAGCTTTCTTTATAGTCCAACTCTCACATCCATACATGATGACTGGAAAAACCATAGGTTTGACTAGACAGACCTTTGTTGGCAAAGTAATGTCTCTGCTTTTTAATATGCTGTCTAGGTTGGTCATAACTATCTTCCAAGGAGCAAGTGTCTTTTAATTTCATGGTTGCAGTCACCATCTGTAGTATTTTTAGAGCCCCCCCAAAATAGTTTCTCATTGTTTCCACTGTTTTCCCATCTACTTGTATGTAAATTAGAGTTGGGCTTCCCAGGTGGCTCAGCAAAGAATCCACCTGCCCAGCAGGAGACTCAGGTTGCATCCCTGGGTTGGGACGATCCCCTGGAGAAGGAAATGGCAACACACTCCAGTATTCCTGCCTGGGAAATCCCATGGACAGAGGAGCCTGATGGCCTATTGTCCATGGGGTCCCAGAAGAGTCAGACAGGGCTTAGCCACCAAACAAAAACAACAACAAATTATGCTTTAGTTTAAAAGTTTCTTAAACACCAGAGGGAAGAAAGAAAGAGGCCCTCCAGCCTTTCCTAAGTTCTTTCACTTCCTGGCTGTTAAATCCACTTAAACTCCCCCAGCCATGTGCCCCACCTGCCCCAGTTGCAGAGGCCGATCACTCAGGAGGTCAGGACCAGAGGACTGTAGCTCCTGGGTTCTGTGAAGGCTCCAGGCTGGGGCGGTTGAATGATGGAACAATTCTTACTCATTGTCTCCTCAGGAGATTCTCTGCATTAACCCATCCGTTCATGTCTGTGCTCATTAACTCACACAGCCAGTGTTCTCTGAGCAGTTCAGCTGGACCCTGACAGTGCTGGGTCCTGCCCTCAAGCAGCTCAGCTGAAGCACCCAGAACATCTGGGGGAAGAAGCAGACGCACAACAAGCTTAACAGCATCAGCGACAGTAGTTAATGCTTATTAAACGTCCACCAGGTACATTACCTTACCAACACAGGTCTGTCTAGTCAAAGCTATATGGACCTTTTCCAGTGGTCATGTATGGATGTGAGAGTTGGACTATAAAGAAAGCTGAGTGCCGAAGAACTGATGCTTTTGAACTGTGGTGTTGGAGAAGACTCTTGAGAGTCCCTTGGACTGCAAGGAGATCCAACCAGTCCATCTTAAAGGAAATCAGTCCTGGGTGTTCATTGGAAGGACTGATGCTGAAGCTGAAACTCCAATACTCTGACCACCTGATGCGAAGAGCTGACTCATTGGAAAAGACCCTGACGCTGGGAAAGATTGAAGGCAGGAGGAGAAGGGGATGACAGAGGATGAGATGGTTGAATGGCACCACTGACTCGATGGACATGAGTTTGAGTAAACTCCGGGAGTTGGTGATGGACAGGGAGGCCTGGTGTGCTGCAGTCCATGGGGTCACAAAGAGTCAGACACGGCTGAGCAACTGAACTGAACTGAACTGTGTGGTTAGGAACTTCCCTGCTGGCCCAGCAGTAAAGAATCTGCCTGTCAAGGCAGGGGACGGGGGTTGAATCCCTGGTCCGGGAAGATCCCACATGCCACAGGGCAACTAAGCCTGTGTGCTGCAACTACTGAAGCCCGTGTACCTAGAGTCCATGCTCCCCACTAAGAGAAGCCACCACAGCCAGAAATCAGAGCACTGCAACTAGAGAAAGCCCCTGCACACAGCAACGGAAGACCCGGAGCAGCCAAAAGTACATAAATAAAACTTTATATTAAAAAGGTTGTGTGGTTGTAAATTCAGATCTTCTGACGCAAACTTCTGCGTTATTATCTCCCTATACCGATGGACAACTGGACGCTCTATAAAGCTTTAGGAAATTAAAAGTGTTTTCCCACATGGAGGCCATTCCCCAGGGTCCTAAGAGATGAGGTCAGGCATGATCCCAAAGAACAGATGAGAAAACGGAGGCTCAGAGAGGCACCAGGACTCCCCAAGGTCACACAGTGGAGCTGTGATTTGAGCTGTGCTGGACATAAGTTGGGTGGACCCGGCCGGGACCCAGGAGCAGTCATGACGGGGGGTGAGGAGGGCTGGAGAAGGAGAAACAGGTAGGCAGTATCTTCCATCCCTCCATCCGGGGGCATCCAGCGACCCCCGGCCCAGAGCCTCGCACCTTCAGGGTCTCCCAGCCACCCCTGCCTCTGCCCAGGCCTCCATGTATCCCACCAGCTCTCAGCGTCTCATTGGTCAGAGCGGCAGCTGCACTTTGAGCCTGGCCCAGGGAACTCTAAGTATAAAGTCCGGCAGTGTTATATTTACCGGTTGTGCAACCCATCTCCAGAACTTCGCACCTTGCAGATCTCAAACTCTGTACCTGTTTGACAACTCCTCACTCTGCCCTCCCCACCTGCTGCCCCTGGCAACTCTCAGGATGCTCAGTCGTGACTGTTGGTTCCTGCAGAGGAGAGGCTGAGTGGTACAGAGCTTAGAAGCACAGGCTGTGGAATCAGACATGCTGGGTTTGAAAGCTACTCTCCACTTATGGAACTGCCAGGCTGCTCAGACAGTAAAGAATCTGCTTGTGATGCAGGAGAGCTGGGTTCAATCCCTGCGTTGGGAAGAACCCCTGGAGAAGGGAATGACAACCCACTCCAGTATTCTCGCTTGGAGAATCCTTTGGACAGAGGAGCCTGGACTATACTACAGTCCATGGGGTTGCAAAGAGTGGACACGACTGAACAAGTAACACTTTCACTTTCTCCACTTGGAAGCTGTGTGACTCTGAATAAGTCCCTTCGCCTCACTGAGCCTCAGTCTCCTCATCTGTAAAATGGGATGATGGCAGTAGTTTCCAACACAGAGGACTACTCTAGGAACTTGGGGGAGATAATGTCTATAAGGGTAAACATTCAACAAGGCTACTTTTTATTTACTGTTACTAATAGTGGGTAGCCAAATATACTAAAATTTGTAGTCATCCAGATCTGGGTTTGAATTTGAGCTTGACGGCCTCCTTGCAGGGTGACGAGGGAAAGCCCTGACTTCCCTGAGCCTCCGTTTTCTCATCTGTAACCCGAGGGGTGGGGGGAAGCAATGGCGGGGGTGTGTGCTCCATACACAGGGCCGTCTCAGTAAGCGCCCTGCCGGCTCCTGGTCAGGCCCCTCCTGTATAAAGGCCCCCGGGAGGCCCAGGGCTCCAGGGCACAGAGTCCCGGCCTGCTCAGGTCTGGACCCAGGCGCTCCTCCAGGGCTGGCCCAGGGCAGGAGGAGCAGCTGGAGCGGGGAGGCGGGCAGGGCAGCCAGCTCTTCCCCTCCCTTCCCTGCAGGGCCAGGGCGGCCCTCAGGCTGAGGAAGCCCCTCTCATCAGGATCAGGGCTTGTTCCTCAGCCCCCTTCCCACCAGAGAGAGGGACACGGAGAACCCGGCCCCAGGATGAACTTTGAGACCCACATCCTGCCATCCCTGGCCCCGCCCACTCCCCCTGGACCCTGGGCGGGGGGTGGGGTGGTGGTGGGGGGCAGAGCCCTGCAGAGCCAGCTGTGCCTGCCCCCTGGGGTCTTGCAAGCTGTGGTCCTGGGTGGGTGCAGGGCGCGCTGGCCAAAGGCTTGGCTCTCCAGCCTCTCCTGCTCTGCGGCTGGGGTACCGCTTGGCTTCGGGGTCCCCTCCGCACCTGCGAGGGCTGATCCGTTTCTACTAGCTCCCTCAGCAGACACGGGGGCCTCAGGCACAGCCCCCACCTCAGTGTGGGCACACTGTGCTCGGAGTGCACAGTGGCACGGGTGAGAGGGCACACAGACAGACAGAGATGACCTCTGCTTCCTGGAGAAGGTGGAAGTAGCTGGCGGGCAGGGGTCACAGTGGGGCATTTACAGTAGCAGAGACCCCCGAACTGGGGCCTGGGAGGAGAAGAATAACATCGGTGGACACTGGTGTCGTACTTTCCAGGAGTCAGGGGGGCTGCTCCAAGGGTTTTATTTGTACGGGGAAGAAGCAGGATTACTGGAGCTGGAGAGCCCCCGTGTAAAAGGGGGCTGAGGGTGGTACCCACTCTGCAGGGATGTGACAGTCACGGGAGTGCTCTTACACCAGGAAAGCCTTAGAACCATCGCATCTGAGAAGTCAGCAGCGAGAGAACCGAAGCCACTTTTTGCCGTAAATTAGCTAAACCTCTGGGTCTACTTTATACTTGCAGTTTAGTCGTGTCTGACTCTTTGTGACCCCGTGGGCCGTAGCCCGCCAGGCTCCTCTGTCCATGGGATTTCCCAGGCAAGAATACTGGAGTGGGTTGCCATTTCCTTCTTCTGGGGGATCTTCCCGACCCAGGGATCGAACTCAAGTCTCCTCCTTGGCAGGCGGATTCTTGGCCGCTGAGCCTCCTGGGAAGGAAGCCCTTATACCTGGAGACTCAGTGTAACCGCCCCTTCCTGGGGGCTCCTGGCCACCCCGCTGCCTCAGGTCCCCTCCCACGCGCTGGCGGACACCAGGGCGGACCCCTGGGCGGCCCTCTTCCTCCGCAGCCTGGCACCTCCCTCCCTGTGAGCTCAGGGCCTGGTGCCCTGGTGAGTGGGGGAAACGCCCGCCGACAGGCTCACCTTCTTGGTCCCGTACATGACTTCCATGAACTTCTCGTCGGCGTCCTGGAAGCGCTGATCAAGGAAGGAGCTCGTCTTCCGCACCAGGTTCCAGATCATGTAGCTGTTCAGCAGGCTGCAGCGGGAGCACAGACAGGCTCAGACGTGCCCGGGGCCGGACGCAGCAAGCCCCCCACTGACCGCGAGGGGTCCAGACACGCCCGCTGGATGGTGGGTGCGGCTCGGCCAAAGCAGGGGAGGGGTGGCCACTTCCAAAGCTTGAGGGTGTCCCAGCCAGGAGGCCAGAGAGGGGAAAAGGGCCTAAGAATCGGGTGGGCAGGAAAGGACGCTCTGACCAGCCGGGCCCAAGTCTCCATGGACGGGAGCTCTCACTGCCCCCACCCCCGGAGCGCAGAGTCATCAGGGGCTGATATCACCTTTGCAGGCAAGTCACCTTCACACACACAGGGTGTTCACTATAATGAACATCCAGGCTCAAACCGGAACCAACCTAATGTCTGACAACAGGGAATGGTGAATAAATGATCATTTATGCTCGATGGACTATCATGGAGTTACGGAAAATGAGATGTGCAGAGGGCCTGGGCTGACATGGGGAAATGTTTATGATAAATGTTAAGGAAAGGCAAACTATCCATGTGGTCACAATGATGGGGAAAAAAAGGAACGATGTATTAGAACATCCATCTCTCTCTCTCACTTACATATCCATGCTTCTCTCTACAAATGCACACACAAACATACACACACACATCCCATAAGATCAACAATGGCGCTCTGGGTAATTTTAATTTTTGTCGCCTTTTTTCTGTAGTTTAAAAAATTTTCTATAACACGTCCTTTTTATTTGGCCATACCACAAGGATCGTGGGATCTTCGCTCCCTGGCCAGGAATTGAACCTGGGACCCTGCCATGGAAGCCCAGAGCCCTAACCATTGAATCATCAGGGAATTCCCTACAACAAATCTTTAAAATTAAAAACAATCATAAGTATTACCTAAAAGTGTTAGCGAACATTTACTGAGTCCCATTCGGGGTCAGGCACTGTGTTAACACACTTCACACCAATTGTTTCACTCAGTTCTCACAACAACCCTGTGTGGTAAGTGCTATTTGTATCTTCACTTCATGGATGAGGACGATGAACCGGATGAAGGGAAAGAAGTGTGCCCCAGGCTACCGAGGGGGCCGGTGGAGGAGACAGCGTGCCCTGCAGCCTCCCAGAAAAGCTAGCCCAGGGGACTTCCCCAGGGGCCCAGTGGCTAAGACTCTGTGCTCCCAAAGCAGGGGCCCCGGTTTGAACCCTGGTTGGGGAACTCGATGCCACACACTGCAACTAAAACCGTCCAAGTGCTGCAACTAAGACCCAGCGCAGCCAAATAAATATTAAAAAAAAAAGCCAGCCGGTGGGTCCTGGCTGAGCAGAGGGGCCCGTCCCCGGGCGCTGGGTGCCCTCACCATTTGTCTGTGCTGTTGATGAGGGCGGACACCTTGCTCAGGTACTCCTTGTCGTAGATGACAATCGGCTCTGACTCATTGATCTCCACGGGGTAGAAGATGGTGTTGAGGAAGGGCAGCCAGTTGATGGCGGGCGCCAAGGTCTGAAAGGAAAGCGGACAGGGTGACTCTGGCTGGGCTGCCTCTCTTCAGAGCCCAGGTCTCCAGGTCGCCCTTCTGAAGAAGGAGCCCCCCTCTCCCCACCCACCGACAAAGCAGGAGAGGCGGGCGCTGGCTGAGAGGGCATTGGGCAGACGTCAGGCCCGGGCCGGCTGGCCGCTGGCAGAGTCCCGTTACACAGAAGGACCCATACAAGGCGCCGAACGCCGATCGGTCACTTGAGATGGAAGAAGAGCAGACACGGGGATGGAAGCAGCAGCTGCCGGTCAGGCCCTCCAAGGCCAGGAGCCACTGCGGGTGGCACACGTCCTCGCTCAGCCAGGCTGCCCGACAAGCCTGGGTGGTCGGTACCATTATCCCCACTTTACTGATGAAGAAACTGAGCCTCAGGGGGATGTGTCATGGGGGCGTGCAGAACCTGGACCAAACTGCCCGGGTTCACACTCTCACTAGCTGTGTCATCTCAAGTAAGTTGATGAAGCCCCCTGTGCCTCAAGGGCTTCCTTGGTGGCTCAGATGGTAAAGAATCAGCCCTTAGAGCAGGAGACCCAGGTGCAATCCCGGGGTCGGGAAGATCCCGTGGAGAAAGGCATGGCAACCCACTCCAGTACTCTTGCCTGGAGAATTCCATGGACAGAGGAGTCTGTGGCCGGCTACAGTCCATGGAGTCACAAAGAGACACGACTGAGCAACTAACACTTCACAGTCTGTGCCTCAGGATCTTGAAAAGTGAGGCTTATCTTCATAGAAACCATCCCATAGGGTTAATGCGGGGATTAAACAACTTAACCTCGTCTGTTCAACTCAACAAGTGCTTCTGTAACATTCATTAGTTTCTACATGATCGGTCCTCTACATGATTGTCAATTACAAGAATGATGGCCGTAGAGCGTGTGGAGTGCTTTGGTCCACAGGGGAGTTTTTCTCAGGCTTGGAAGCTGGAAAAGCAAGTGTAGGATGTCAACCTCAGCAAGAAAGGGAGACACACACGGGAAGCCGGTCGGCTCTATTTTAAGAAAATTTAAAAGGAACACCCAGGGCTCTGTCCCCACAGAGGCACACGCCTGCTTCGCATGACTCAGCTCCCAGAGGGCTGTACTTGCCCTGGGCCCGCCGAGCGGCAGCCCACTCACACGCAGAGCTCCCGTCTGTCTGTCTGTCTGCAGGGTCTCGGCGTCCACAGCCGGGAGCGCCATTCCACTCCCCAGGCAGCCTCCAGCCATGCCGAGCTCTCTCCCAAGGTTCCAGTTACTGTCTTGGGAGTGTTTTGATTACAAAGTCATGCTACATTTTAAATAATTATGGTAAAATGCACATAACGTGAAATTTACCACCTTACCTATGGCATTAAGTACATTCACCATCCATCCCCAGATTCCATCTTGCAAAACTGAAACTGACTCTATTAAACAATATCTCCCCAACCCCCCGCCCTAGCCAACCACCATTCTACCTTCTGTCCGTGAATCTGACTACTCTACAGCTCATATAAGTGGAACCATGCAGTATTTGTCCTTGTGTGACTGGCTTATTTCACTTAGCATGATATCCTCAAGTTACACAACTTTCGAATGATCTGCTCTAGTCCTATTTCCCCCATATGTTCTGTTATTTTTAGTCCTGTAATTTTACAGAAAGAAAGGTTTTTCAGGACTACATATCCTGTGTTACAGTAAAAATGCTTCTAATATCAATGGTATCTGGCAAGGAGCAAGCACTCAATCAATGTTAGTTATTATAATCATTGATTAGCTTTGCAATCATTGCTCAAAGGCTCCCAAGAGTGGTCCTGGGACTCATTCCAAATTCTGTTCTTTGTCCCCTTGAAAATGGGCAAAGTGCAAAGACAAATTAGGGAAGTGAGAGTTGCATTATAAATGGCCTTCATACGGGAAGATCAATTAAGAAAGTGAACTCAACCTGTTACACTGATGAACCCACACCTGGCTGGTAAATACTGATAATGCCTTCAGTGACACAGGCGGCCATGGAAACCTCCCACGTGGCAGTCTCTCTGGTTTTAAAGGGCAGCTCAGCTGCTGGGGAGCGAGGATCTCAAAGGACAGAAGGGAGCCAGTCCTGCGGGCAGTGGTGAGCTGGGAAACATTTAGCGAATGGCTCTCAGGGACTTTTTCCTGGTGGTCTAGTGGCAAAGACTCCATGCTCCCAAGGCAGGGGCCCTGGGTTCAATCCCTGGTCAGGGAACTAGTTCCCACATGCCACAGCAAAGACCCAGCATAGCCAAATAAATAAATAAATAAATAAATATTAAGAGCCATGTCCTGCGTGAGACCTGGACTGGGGTGCCCACCATGAACCAGCTCTGGGACCTCAAGTCACTCCACAGGCTTTCTTTCAGTGGAGGCAACAGTCCCTGCCAAGTGCCTCTTGGGACGGCTCACTCAACAAATTGAGCTTCTTTTTTCCCCAGCTTGTCCATTCCACTCTCTTTTCCTGGCAGGAGCTCCTTAAGCAAGTAACCTCTGGGGCTCCCCCTCAAATATCTGTGGCTGCAAAACGTGATGGTGTCCAGGTGAGCTGGTCAGAGCCCAACACTTAGTGCCATGTGACTGTGTGACTTGCTGGCAAAGACCCCTGCGAGAACAGCCAAGTTGACAAAATGTCACTGTTTACACAATTAACGAGAGCTTTATACAACTGCTGGTGACTGGGACTCCAATCGGGGTAGAGATACAGGTGATGATAAATCCCTATGTACTTAACACAAGCCTGTTCCTTTAGGGAGAGCAGGTGTTCTGGGCAGGTAAATTCCCACCACTCTGAAATAAGGTGTGTGCTGTTTACCAAAATTTTCACTCTTTATTGCTTTAGCGAACACCTAACTTAAAACTCGTGTGCCTGGGTCCGTGTCCATGGAGATAGATGTTTTAACCAATCAGGACCTTCCACTTGTGACTCTAAGCCTTTGAGGTACACAGATGAGCTCTATTTTCTACACTTGCTGCTGAAGAAAAGTCCTGCTGGTCACCAAGCCCCCAGCTCAAGGAGGCTTGCAAAGGGAGAGAACGCATGCCCACAGATTCCACCTCAGCTAGAGAATTTAGATCAGAGGATGGGGCTCATTCCCAGTCAATTTTTGATGTGGAAGGTCCTAGGAAGGAATAGGAAGGTCCTCAGGCCCCTTAGAGAAGCTGCAGAAGGAGGTTTGATTCGTGGTCCTCAATTCAGACTCTGCTGCTGGGGGCTGACCTGGCATGGCTTCTTAGAACCACACTGTGAAAGGCTGGGGCGCCCACTCCTGAGTCCCTTGAAGTGTAGGAAGAAGACTACATTTCCAGATACCAAGGAACAAAAAGACATCCTTCCCTGTCCAAGGGTGAAATGAGTCAAATTGGTTTAGGGCCGGAGACATGGGCTGTCATCACTGATGACACGGGAACAGTACGATGACTGTCACATGTTCGAACTGCAGGCCAGTCTGCAAAGCTTGAGATCTCAGCCTTTGCCTAATCTCATCATCATGCAACCCCATGGGCAGGGCAGGGCAGATTCTCATCCAGCACACCAGGCTTCAGGCATCCACCACTTCTTTAAACACTTAGACATAATTTTGTAATATGTACCCATCCCTTTGGAGACACTCCATACCTTTGAACCTGGCCTCCAAAAATTCTGTGACTTAAAGGTAAGACCTGGGCTTTCTTGGTGGTCAAGCGGTTGAGAATCTGCCTGCCACAGCAGGGGTCCAGTTCCCTGCCTGGTCCGGGAAGATCCCGCATGCCACGGGGCAGCTAAGCCCGTGTGCCACAACTATTAAACCTGTGCTCTAGAGGCCGGGAGCTCTAACAAGAGAAGTCAGCACAAAGAGAAGCCCATGCACCACAAGAGTAGTCTAGCTGCAACTAGAGAAGGTGAACCACGATGGAGATCCAACGCGGCCAAAAATATAGATAAACAATAAATCTTTAACAAAAAAGGGTGGGTAAGAACCACGCCCCTTACGAGGGGAGGATCTGCCTCTCATCTGTCTCTGTGTTCTGGAACACAGCAGGTGTGAGTGAGCGAGCAAAGCCCATTTTATAAGGAAGGAAACCAAGGCTAAAGGAGGAGGGGGTTATGTGACTTGCCCAAGGCTGGTGGTGGGACTGGGCTGGGGCAATCCTCTGCTCACACCGCTCCAGGCTGCTGCCTCTGCTAATATCCTCCCCACCCGGGGAGTTCTGCAGCTGGGAGGGAGGACAAGCTTTTCCTTTCCACTTGGAAGAACAGAGCAAAAGCCTGTTGAAATGCTGAAAGGCCATCTGGGGGTAGAGCCAGCAGGCCACTCTGGGGCAGATGCACCCAGGGCGACTGCTCTCTCAGCCACTCTCGGGCTTCGTGGCCACTGTAGGGGGGACAGGGGCCGCCGGAGTCCCTCTGGGCTGAGAACCGGTTGGAGCAAACCAAATCAACTTGCCTCAGCAAATAGCATCTCCTTCGACTTCCTGGCCTCGGAGAGGGAAAAACAGTGCCAGATGGCACCCAGCACAGGCCTCTGATCTCCATAACAACCCACTCAGCACCACTCCCCACGATGCCAGCCTCTCTGGGGACCTGAAGGGCAGCTGGCACCCGGAAGGAGGCCGGGCTCTCCAGCCCTCATCCCCAGGCTTGTGTGGGCGGTGTGCCCACCTGGGACACCTGGGCAGCCTGGCTCCCACTCACTCCCGTGTGAGATTCACCCTCCCTGCCTCTGCCCGGCCCCAGCTCCAAGGCTCAGCCTCTTCTGCACAAAGCTCGAGGCAATGAGATTGAGCTTGCTTCCTCGCTGGTGTCCCCAGCTCATCCAGAAGCGGGGCAAGAGCACGTCCCAGCGTGGTCCTACAGACACCTGTTGGAGGGAGAGATGGAGACAGAAAAGGGGGCAGGGGTCTAGGTGTTCTTCCGAAAAGGAGAGAAAATAAGCTGAACTTGAATGGATGGGCAGGACTTGGTGGGCAGAGGTGGCCTGGACATCCTTCCTGGGGGGGAGCCAAGCAATGGCAGGAAACAGGAGGATTGATTGAGGCCTTTCTGCTGACTCCTCTATGACCCCGGGGCCTGGGGGAAGGTCTACAAGCCACGAACCAGAAGGAAGGAACTGGGGACTTCCCTGGGGGTCCAGTGGTGAAGACTCCATGCTCTCAATGCAGGAGATCCAGGTTCCATCCCTGGTCAGGGAACTAGATCCCACATGATGCCATGAAGAGTTTGCAAGCCACAACCAAAAAGACCACATGCCGCAGCTAAGACCCCGTGCAGCCAAAAAAGTAAATAAAAACAAACAGAAAAAAAAGAAGGAGGAATCGAGGCCAGTTCATCACCTGCAAGTCCCAAGCAGCCACCAGGGGGCAGACTTTGGTAGAGGCTGATCTACAGAGGATTCAAGACTGCGGGGAGAAGTTATCAATAACCTCAGATAGGCAGATGACACCACCTTTATGGCAGAAAGTGAAGAGGAACTAAAGAGCCTCTCAATGAGAGTGAAAGAGGAGAGTGAAAAAGTTGGCTTAAGGCTCAACATTCAGAAAACTAAGATCATGGCATCTGGTCCTATCACGTCATGGCAAATAGATGGGGAAACAGTGGAAACAGTGACAGACTTTATTATTTTTGGCTCCAAAATCACTGCAGATGGTGACTGCAGCCATGAAATTAAAAGGCACCTGCTCCTTGGAAGAAAAGTTATGACCAACCTAGACAGTATATTAAAAAGCAGAAACATTACTTTGCCAACAAAGGTCCGTCTAGTCAAGGCTATGGTTTTTCCAGTAGTCATGTATGGATGTGAGAGTTGGACTATAAAGAAAGCTGAGTGCCGAAGAATTGATACTTTTGAACTGTGGTGTTGGAGAAGACTCTTGAGAGTCCCTTGGACTGCAAGGAGATCCAACCAGTCCATCCTAAAAGAGATCAGTCCTGAATATTCATTGGAAGGACTGATGTTGAAGCTGAAACTCCAATACTTTGGTCACCTGATGCGAATAACTGACTCATTGGAAAAGACACTGATGCTGAGAAAGATTGAAGGCAGGAGGTGAAGGGGACAACAGAGGATGAGATGGTTGGATGGCATCACTGACTCCATGGATTTGAGCTTGAGTAAACTCCAAGAGTTGGTGAGGGACAGGGAGGCCAGGCGTGCTGCAGTCCATGGGGTCACAAAGAGTCAGACATGACTGAGCGACTGGACTGAACTGAACTGATCTACAGAGAAGACAGTGGCTTCTCAGATGGTTTACACCCAGTAGAGAGCCGTTCAGTGCTGACCTCAACCCTGCTACAGCTCCAGGAGGCCGCAGGGGTCATGGTCAAGAGTATCGTCAAGAGCAGAGCTCCAGTGAGCCAAGCCTGAGTCCGGGTCCCAGCCACCCTGCCACTTAGAAGCCTGGAGCCCTTGAGCACATCACCTAACCTCCTGGCTTGGTAAAAGGAAGGTGACATCAGATTTATTTGCTGTGTTTATTTGCTATGTGCCAGGCTCAAGGAGCTTGAGAGAATGGACACGCCCAATCACTTCGATTCAATATTGTCACGAGCACAGACTCTCCCCAGCTAACTACGGTTTCAGAAAAGCAGCCTGGAATACAGCAAGAGACCAGCTTTGGCGTCACTGGCTGTGTGACCTTCAGCCGGCAACTCAACCTCCCTGAGCCTCAGTGCCATCTGTGAACTGGTGATAACAACCACCCCTGTGCTTCGTGGGGTTGTTCTGGTGAAGGAGGTGTCCATGCCCCCAGCCCAGCGCCCTGCATCCTGAATCCCACGGCCACCCCAGCCTCCGCGTCAGCCAGCTCGGCTACCTGCAGCTCGGCTGCCGTCACTTTGTGGTAGATGAGTTCCTCATCCCGGCGCTTCTCCTGGGGGATGGTGATGTTGGCCAGAGCCGTCTCAAAGTCCAGGATCTGCTGCATCTGGGGCCGGATGGTGTCCTCGGCCCCTCCGCCCAGCAGCTTCCCCAGCTGGACCATGTAGTTGAGGTACCCCGTCAGCACCTGTGGGACCCAGCCCCCCACTTCCATCAGCGGCTGCCACCCGCTGCCCGCTGGACAAGCCAGGGGGCAGTCAGGTCAGCCCTGGGCGGGCAGCCAGGGAGCTGGGGGTTCTACCCAGGAAACCAGCTTCAGCAATGGTTTTGGCAGCACACCCCTTCACTGGCTCCCCCTGGCCCCTAGGATAAGGCCCACCCAGGGCCCCACGTGGGTCGGTCTCTGCTGTCGTGGCCCACACTCCCTCTGGGATGCATGAAAACCACCAGTGGGGCCAGCGTTCAGTTCTCGTCTTGGAACACACTACTTCTGAACCACCCCGCTCTGCCAGGCCTCCAGATCTGAATTAGACCCTCAGGTTACCTTCTCAGCTCACCCTTCCCTTAGTACAATTGCTCATTATACCTCGAATCTGGTGGTGAGTTATTTAACATCTGCCTCCTCTCCTAGACTCGAAGCCCCACAGGGCGGGAAGCAGGCTGGCCTTATAGACCACTGTCTCTCCAGCATCAGGCACTTAGTACGCACTCGCGCAATAGAAGTGGGTAGAATCGTGAATGAACAGATGACGAACCTCAGGCCACGTCTCCCTGGGACATCACGGGAGGCAGCCGGGGCGGGGGCGGGGGGGAGTAGGTGGTTTGGAGTCAGCGGATCTAGATGAGAATCTCAGCCTCACCACTGACGGCCGGCTGTGTGACCTTAAGCAGGTCACTCAGCATCTCTGAGCCTTATTTCCTCCTCTGAAACAGGCCAGGGAAAAATAATATGCATATGACAGCTGAGGGGAACGACATTCAGAGGCATTCAGGACTTGCAGGATCACCAGGAAGGCCAGAGGTAGTGGCCGTTAGATCTGCCTCTCTCTGGAATGGGGACAGATGACACCTGTCCCTGTCCACTGTGCCCACAGGGTGAAACGTGGAAGAGCCTCACTCTAAAATGGGCATAAATGAGGCCCCTCCCCCCTGCCAGGGACTGGTAGGTAAGGGACCCCTGTATGCTTCTCTAGCTTCAAAGACCTGCAGAGGTGTGGATACTGAGGGGTCACCGAGGGGGATGAACCACGGAGGGAGGTGGGCTGGGTAGGAGCCACTCTCTCGGAAGAGGCACACCCACCTTCTCGTTCTCGGTTTTGTTCAGGTAATAATCTCTTGAGGGTAAGCCCAGGCCAGACTGGTCCACCTGGAGAGAAAGGTAGGGGTGAGAGGGGATCTGGTGTCATGCACGCACACCCGTGCACGCACTCCTGCATACACACACCCATGCACACACACCCGTGCACACACACCTGCACACACACACCCATACACGTATACCCACGCAGCCTCCACCAGCCCCAGGGACAGCCGGCACACAGCAACAGAGGGATGGGCGTGCACAGAAGCACAAGCTGTTAGCAGGGGCCACGCCTGGGATGGGCCCTCCATGAGGGGACAGATGCATGTGGTCAGCGCCCTTCTCATGGGCCAGACGGAGCCATCCTCCTCTTAAAACTCCAAGGCTCTGCAGACTCTCTCTGTTTAATTAACCACTTCCTAAGATAATGAGCAGTTCAGAATCACTCAGAGCTATGTCACCTTAGACAAGCTACCGAACCTTTCTGACCCTCAGCTTCTTCAGCTGGAAGACAGGGGAACCATTGAGTCCTCAGAGCTAGGATGAGAGTACAAGGAGAGAGTGCCTGTGAAGGGCTTGCTGGGAGCTGGGCAGGGAGGCAGGGTCAATCCCTGATGGCTCCTGAGAGAGCCTTCGGTCACCCTCTGACATGCCTGGAGTAGGTGTTGTTATGGTTCACTTGACTGATAAGGAAACTGCAGCCCAGAGAGGCTGAGGCACTCCCCCACGGTCACACAGTGAGTGAGTGGGAGGCGTGGGGAGAAACCCAGGAGAAGCTTGGGTTTCTCACCTCTGCATCTGAGAGTGGGCAGACCAGGGCTGGGGCTCCCCTGGGTGTGCTGACCGTCTGGGGCAGGCTCTGGTGGGAAGAGGTGGACTCAAAGCTATGCCAATCAGAGCCACAAAGGCTGGAGAGACAGAGGTGGGGTGACCAGGAGGTGGCTCCAGCTGTGCCCAGGACGTGCCGACACCCCTGGGGCCCAGAGGGACCAATCAGAACCCCCAAATTCACCTGCACTGCAGGTACCCCACCTACCCAAGGAGGGCAAGCCTGCCCTTTGCCAACGTCCGTGCCCTAAACCTCAGTGGGGAGCCGCCAGGGACACCAAGCTCAAAAACCAGAAGCCTGTTGGCCAGGGCAGGTCTGCACCCCACCCCACCCCGCCACTTGCTAAGCGCAAATCAGGCCTGGAGGTCAGGCCCGTCCTTGCCCCAGACCTCCAGGCCACTCACCTGGATCACGTTGCTGTTGGAATTCTTGGAGTCGGCGCTGACGTAGACGGAGAAGAAGGGTGAGGTGTGGTAGTGGGATGTGACCACCTGAAGGGTGTCCTGGAAGTTGTCCTTGTCCCAGGGCCCCGTGATGTTCCAGCCGCCGAGCTGTGGGGAGGGAGAGGGGACAGGGCGGGGATGAGGCGCGTGGAGACCGGACGCGGGTTCTGCTTCTGCAGTGGACGTGCTGCGTGACCCTCTGCAGTCCCCCGACCTCTCTGGGCCTCAGGAGCAAACGAGAGGTCTGGTCGGTCTTCACTGGGGGTTTCTGACCACTGAGTCACGAGAACATGGCACCTGCTTCCAGGTGGCTGACCCATCCTGTATCTGTTCATTTTTGATTAATCAGTCGTGTGAATGCAACTCCTATTAAAACAGAAATTCAACTGCGCCCATAAAAAAATGGGTCCATATTCTTTACAAGGTTGATGAGCTAAGGTCTATCAGAGTGTCTCTCTGAGTCGGGACTTTCCAGTGTTCTCGGCCTGGGACAGAGGGGAGGGCTGTCCAGTCCGCGGTGCCCCACCCTGCCTCAGGGCCCCCGGGAGCCACCTAGGAGGGGGCCTCAGGGGGACAGCAGGCCCGCGGGAACACCCACGCCCACCCTTCCATGTGCGCCGGGCAGCGTGGCCAGCTTGGGTGGCTCCCCTCAGGGTCCCTCCAAGGCTGACTGGACGGTGCCCGGGAGGGCATTCAGCTCAGGGGGACGGGAGGCCCGGGTCAGTGTGGCCCTCCTCACTGGGCGGGCTCTGCCCCTGACCCCAGAGTTTCTGCGGGTCCTTGCGGGACACACGCCTCCGCACACACAAACGTCCCCTCTGAGGGAATGGACGCAGCCAGAAAGAGAAACCCTTGCCCCGCTCACAGATGCCCAGACACACACACACACACACACACATGTGACAGACATCCCCGCCGGTGCAGAGATGCACGCACACATGTGCACACACACTCAGGCAGCCTGACACACGTCAGCAGACTCCGCGGTCCAGCTGGGTGAGGTGTAGGTGGCTGGGCCCTGGCGGTGGAAGCCAGGTGGAAGCAGGGGCTGGGGGCAGGGGGAGACGGGGGCAGGGGTGCACCTTCTCGATGAGCTCCATCAGGGGTTTGGCCTTGAGCTCCTCAATCCTGGTTTCATTCATGCAGGCTCGGTAGTACACCTGGGCCTTCCTCTCTGCCTCGCTCACGCTGGCCGTGGAGTTTTCTGGAACGACAAAGGACTGCGGTTGGCGGCACAGCCCCGTCCCCACGCTGGGCGGCCCCGGGAGGGCCTGTCAGTGTAGGCGACGAGCCGGGCCAGGGCTGAGGCGCGACCTCCGTGGCGGGCACGCTGGAGGGGTCCTCACTCCCGCCGGCCACACACAGGGGAAGCCCCGCCTCCGCTGGACGCCTTCAGACCTGTCCCTGGACGGCAGACGAGTCGGCGTCCCTGCCAGCCGGCACGTGGCCCCACACCCCGCCTGCTGTGCGGGACAGAAGCCTGTCCTGGGTTTTCTTCCCCAGACACCCGAGAGCCTCTCTTGTGATCAAGACTGCACTTGGGCAGCGCTTTAAAGGCCTCGCTCATCACAGACTGCCTTTCAGCGCCCTTCCTCAGAGGGGCCGGGCAGGTTCGTCTGACCCCGAGTTGACACAGAGGCCCTTTGCCATGTCCCTCCCACCCCCACGAGCAGCGTCTCGGGGCCTCACCCGGGGACCCTGGCCCCTCACCTTGCCCCCGGGGCCCTGGTCCCGACGCCAGCTACGGAGGACCAGGCTCCTGCACGTGCCCTAGCAGGGGCAGGGTCCTGTCCGCCCCACTGGAGGTGACGGGCGATCTGTGTCTGTTCATCTGGCTCCCCCGGGGCACTCCTCGCTCCTCCTCCTGGACCCTGAAACCCCTCCTTTTGCTTCCTGGGGCGATTCCCCACACCCCACTTCCTCCATGAAGACTCTTGTGGCAGAACCTTATCTACTCGTTCACAAAGCAGGTACTAGTTGCTAACTCTATGCCAGGCTCTGCGCCAGCTTTGGGGACACAGAAGACAATGCCCCCCTCCCCATGGAGCTTCCTTTGGAAGGAATAAATACAAATAATAAATACAAACACTAAACAAGGAAACGCATAAAGAAAAGGTCTCACACCGCACTCAGCTGCCAAGGCCTCTCAGAGGCCACCTTGCCTACGAGGCTTCTCCTAAGAGATTCATTCACGAAGGGCAACAACGCTGAGCACCTACAGGTACCAGGTTGGGCACGAGGCTTTACAGACATGAACGAGACCCGCTCTTGCCTCTGGTGATTCCAAAGAGGCGACCTCAAGACAGGGTGTGCGTTCACTAATGCAAATGGCTCTGCCACCTACAGAAAGGTCCCAGCCTTTGGCGGAGTGGGGAGGGCCTGCGGGGGGCGGGGGGGGGGCGCGGGGGGGTTGGTCTCCAGAGGATGTTCTACGGTTTGAGCTGGCTCTGGAAGACAAACAGCTACTCACCAGACAGAAATGAAGGGAAAGGGTATTCTGTCTGGCTGGGGGGCGGGGAGTTGGACAGGATGAGGCAAAGCAAGGAAGCGTAAAACGGCCTGGGAGAAAAGAAATGTTTGGCGGAGCCGGTTTCACAAGGGCGGGAGTCATTTCCTGACCGGTCTAATCAGCTTTCCCAGCCCTTCTCCGCAGCGCACCCCTGCCTTCCGATGCTTACCATAAACAGCGTCACAGGGACCACTGGCCGAGGACGTCAGCCTCCCCCCCACCCCGTCTGGCTGCCGTCAAGGAGACGGCCCTGAACTGGCGACGGGACTTTGAAGGGAGTCATGGAGACGGAGGTCCAGGGTGTGCTGAGGGGCTGCGGAGGGTTCACACAGCCCCGGAGCTCACAGGGGACCAGGGCTGAGCCCTGGAGACACCTGAGCGCCCCCCGGGCCCTCCTGGAGCGTGAGAAGAGCCTTCTGGGGGCAGGGGTGGGGCAGATGGGGCAAGAGCTGCCCGACTCCCCAGACTCTCCAAGCAGAACATCGGGGAATGCAAAGTGGGGGGCTCCCACTGCCTCCCAGGGGCCTCGTTTCTGCGGCAACATCCCCCAGGAGCTAGGTTTTTGAAGAACTATCACTGCTCACCAGACCCCAGAAGCAGCCAGCATCCCACTGCCGTGACCTTGAAATGCCAGACCAGCGTCAGGGAGGCACGTTCTGTGCGCTCTGGCCCACAGAAGGGCCTAGCATCGCCCTCCTCCGTGACTCCAAGGCCACTGAGATAAGAGGCCCAGATAAAGACTCCCAAGAACAGCCTGGCTACGCTCGTTACGGCGAGTTCCAGGCAGACCCGTCAGATACGACCCTGAATGCTGGCTGGGAGGAGGCGAAATGCCTCGACCTCCCTCTCTGCTTCAAACTTCCTTCCTCCTGGCTCCACACCCCTGCGGTCAACCTCAGCTCATTTCCCCACAAACGTTGACTACGTTCCAACGGTGTGGGGGCTGCCGGGCTGGGTGCGGAGGAAGCACTGGGCAACTCGGGACACACAGGTCTGCCGGCGTGAGGCCCGCAGCTTGACGGGCCAGATGGACAACAGTGTGGTCCACACAAGACATCTGATTACATGTGGGGTAATGCGACGAGGAGAAAGTCCAGGGGCTTGGAAGAGGATGGCCGGGGAGGCCCGGGAACTCCATGCTGGAGCTCTGGGAAGGAAGGATGAGCTGGACGTGGAGCGACTGTGGACGTGGTGCTTGGTGGCCTCGCCCACCAGTCCACGGCCGAGTTCCCCCTGCACCCCCAGCATCGGGCGGGCAGACAGCAGTTCGCAGTGATGGGTGCAGAAAAACGGAGCCCAGAGTCTGCTTCTGATGAGGAAGATGCTGTATCTGGGGGATGAGACAGTGCTAAGGCCAGGGCCCAGGGGAGACTGGCAAGGGGAGGAAAGGAGGCAGGGAGGCAAGGAGGGACAGAGGACGAGTCCCTCAGGGACTGAGCACATGCCGTCCCCAGCATCTGCCCACGCTGGCTGGAGCCAGAGCCCCGTGAGCAGGCCAAGCTCCTCCACGGCCCCCCAGCCTCCCCGCCTGGCTCCTGCGCCCGTCAGGACCACCCATGGCATCTTTTCCACCTCCTCTCCTTCCTCCTTGCTCAAGGGCACCTGCGACCCCGCAGGCTCCTTGCGGGGCAGGAGCCAGGGTGAGACGGCCAGCTGGGAGCTCGCTGCAGCAGACCGGCGGAGCAATGGAGCGATGGGGCGATGATGGGGTGGCCAGGGTGGCAGAAAGAAGAACCGAGGAGCCAGTAGGGGGGACGTGAGAGGAAACAGGAGTCAGGATGCTTCCAGGTTTCCCCGGCCTGAGCCAGGGGGGTGCTGAACTACAGATGTGGGGGGTGGACCGCAGGTTCGGGGAGTGGAACGAGCACTTCGGCTTTCAGATATTTTACATTTGAGGTCTATCAGCCATCCACGAGGAACCTTGGGGGCAGCTGACAGAGCTGCTGTCTTGAATACGTTTAGCTCAAAGAGGCACAGGCGTATACACAATCCTTAACATTGCGCAGAGGGCCCTACAGCATGCATTCTCAATGGGGGCAATATTGCTCCTAAAGGGAGAAAAAATTAATTCTTGAATAGCAGAAACATCTTATTCTTTTTTTTTTTTTCTTTGCTCTGCCAAGCAGCATACGGGATCTTCATTCCCTGACCAGGGATCAAACCTGTGCCCTCTGCAGTGGAATCAGAGTCTTTTTTTTTTTTTTTAAGTTTTTAAAAAATGTGGACTATTTTTTTTTCCTTTGTTGAATTTTTATAATATTCCTTCTGTTTTATGTTTGTGATTTTTTTTTGGCCATGAGGCATGTGGGATCTTCACTCCCCAACCAGGGGCTGAAGCCACACACACCCCCGCACTAGAAGGCGAAGTCTTAACCACTGGGCCCCCAGGGAAGTCCCTAGAAACATCTGATCCTTTCCATGAATACATACAGGGCTTCCCAGGTGGCTCAGTGGTAAAGAATCCATCTGCCAGTGCAGGAGATGTGGGTTCGATCCCTGGGCTGGGAAGATCTCCTGGAGAAGGAAATGGCAATCCACTCTAGTACTCTTGCCTTGGAAATTCCATGGATAGAGGAGCCTGGGTTACAGACCACAGGGTCGCAAAAGAGTCGGACACGACTTAGTGAGCGACTAAACCACAATAACAGTACAGAAACAAGTGTATATCTAACGTATTAAAATTTGAGGGAGGGGGCAGTCATTAAAAAAGATGGGGAAACACTGCCCTGAATGATCTGGGCCTCACCACCTCGCAGCCTCCAGCTCGAGCCTGTCTCCTGTTCCCGCCCTCTTGATCCCACGCTCCTACCCCAGGGCCACCGTGCTCACTGTTCCTGCTGCCGGCCACACTCTTCCCCTCACATCCCTGTGGGCTGTTCTCTCTCTAATTCAAGCTTTGGGTCAAGGGGCTGCTCCCCCACAGGCCCATCCTTCCTGATCACCAAGGCTACAAGACCTCTTCTTTCTCTGGCCCTGCCTCCTACTTGATTCTTTTTCAAGGCCAAATTGGGAAAAGAGTACATCAGGCTGTATTTTGTCACCCTGCTTATTTAATGTTTATGCAGAGTATATCACAAGAAACACTGGACTGGATGAAGCATAAGCTGGAATCAAGATTGCCGGGAGAAATATCAGTAATCTCAGATATGCAGATGACACCACCCTTATGACAGAAAGCAAAGAAGAACTAAAGAGCCTCTTGATGAAAGTGAAAGAGGAGAGTGAAAAGATGGCTTAAAGCTCAACATTCAGAAAACTAAGATCATGGCATCTGGTCCCATCACTTCATGACAAATAGATGGGGAAACAGTGGCTAACTTTATTTTTGGTGGCTCCAAAATCACTGCAGATGGTGACTGCAGCCATGAAATTAAAAGCCACTTACTCCTTGGAAGAAAAGTTATGACCAACCTAGACAGCGTATTAAAAAGCAGAGACATTACTTTGTCAACAAAGGTTCGTCTAGTCAAGGCTATGGTTTTTCCAGTAGTCATGTATGGATGTGAGAACTGGACCATAAACAAAGCTGAGCACCGAAGAATTGATGGTTTTGAACTGTGGTGTTGGAGAAGACTCTTGAGAGTACCTTGGACTGCAAGGAGATCCAATCAGTTCATCCTAAAGGTGACCAGTCCAGGGTGTTCATTGGAAGGACTGATGCTGAAGCTGAAACGTCAATCCTTTGGCCACCTGATGTGAAGAGCTGACTCATCTGAAAAGACCCTGATGCTGGGAAAGATTGAGGGCAGGAGGAGAAGGGGATGACAGAGGATGAGATGGTTGGATGGCATCACTGACTCAATGGACATGGGTTTGGGTAGACTCTGGGAGTTGGGGATGAATAGGGAGGCCTGGCGTGCTGCGGTTCTTGGAGTCACAAAGAGTCGGACACGACTGAGCGACTGAACTGAACTGAACTGAAGTCTTCACAAGCTGAAGTCATTTATTAACTCATTAATTTGTTGACTGTCTGTCTCCCCTGTGGGAATGGAAGCTCCACAAAGAAAGACTGTTAACTTCCTTACACGACCCCGGGCACCTAGCGAAGCTGTGTCACAGTCAGCGGACAGTATGTAACAGCTGAGAGAACGAGCGAAGGTGTGTCTGGGGCTCCACAGACACAGGCGTCCATCACCTGGGCCCGAGCGAGGAGGCTCGGTTTCAGAGTGAAATCAGGCACGGTTGATTCTCTCCTGAGGAAAAGCCTGGTTTCCTTTAAGACACCCCAGACCGTGTTTTCTTCCCAGAAGTAGAGAGCGGCCTAGGAGGAAGGGGCTGGGCAGTGTCCAGGACCCAGTGTGAGTGCGTGCTCAGCCACTGAGTCATATCCGACTCTTGCCAACAGGCTTCTCTGTCCATGGGGTTTCCCAGGCAAGAATACTGGAGAGGGTTACCATCTCCTCCTCCAGGGGATCTGCCCAACTCAGGAATCGAACTCACGTCTCCTGAGTCTCTGCACTGGCAGGTGGATTTTTTGTTATGTTTTTTAACCACTAAGCCACTAGGGAAGGCCCCGGCACCCAGAAGGGGGCCATCTGTTGAAAATGGTGGCACCTCCAGGACCCCAGTGGTCTGGAAACAATTTGGCAGCCCAGGACCAGACAACAGGACTCCCAATTGCCTGGGTACTTCCTTCCAGGGACCCCGAATTCCAGAAACTTTCTCTGTCACTTCCCCAAAGTCCCGGAGAGGAAAGCGAGCATCCCATTTAATCGGCCCACTTCTTCCTCTGGAAGTTTTTATTGGAACACCCTTTCCCACAGCTCTCCCGGGGAGGAAACAGACGCTGGGCGGCTGCAGAGATGGGGGTCCCGAAATTCCGGGGCACCCCTCACTGTGCGCAGCAGACCGGCCGGCCAGGAGCGCGTGGGGCCCCGACTCCACGTCAGGGCAGGACCGGCGTCAGTTTTAGATAAAACCACAGACGCAGCTCTGACAATCACAGGCCTCAGGAGCCCCATCCGGTGAGGGTAAGGGGCAGCTGATAAGGAGGTGCCTTTTTCTACAGAAGAACGAGATGATAAGACCATTCCCGCTTACTGGGGACACACCACGGGTTAGGCCATGTGCTGGGATCTTTTCATGACCACATGGACATGCTGCCGTGGATACGGTCACCCCATTACACACGGAAGGAAAACGAGGTTCAGGGAGATGAAGGAACCTGCCTAGGAAGGCAGAGGTGATGGGCGGCACGCTGGAATTTGAACCCACGCATTTTCAAGCCTCCCGGAGATAACACACAGCTTCCTGTGTGTGGGTGTGGCTGTGTATGTGTATCTTGTCACAGCCGCTTCCACAGTGGGTGCCAATTTATAGAGGCTGGGTCACTGGTCCAAGGTCACACCAGTGAGTGGCTGAGGTCAGAGCAGAGGCCTGCGCTCTCTTGCCCTCCCTTTCCCCTCCTGCATATTGACTTGGAACACCGGAGGGAGATCTGAAGCAATCCAGCCGCCCCTAAGAAGCCCTGGACACCCACTCCCATCCTTGGATCAACTCATCACTCAATGCATCTAGGGACTTCCCTGCTGATCCAGCGGTGAAGACTCGGCCTGCCAATGCAGGGGACACAGGGTCAGCCCCGGATCTGGGAAGATCCCACATGCCACAGAGCAGCTAGGGCTTCCCAGGTGACGCTACTGGTAAAGAGCCTGCCTGCCAATGCAGGAGACACAAGAGACGCAAGTCCGATCTCTGGGTCAGGCAGATGTCCTGGAGGAGGGCATGGCCACCCACTCCAGTATTCTTGCCTAGAGAAATCCCACGGACAGAGGAGCCTGGCGGGCTACAGACTATAGGGTTGCAAGGAGTCAGATACAACTGAAGTGACTTAGCACGCATGCACGCACAGAGCAACTAAGTCCGTGCACCACAGTGACTGAGTTTGAGCGGCTAGAGGCCAAGCTCTGCAACGAGCGGCCACTTCATCACAGGTAAGGCAGCGGAGCCCCTGCTCGCCACAACTAGAGACAGTGCGGCCACAGCAACCAGACCCCGCGCTGCCAAAAACAAATAAAGGATTGATTCAAAAAACCAATCCATCTAACCACCCCCCCACCAAACATGAAAGAAAAAGAAGGGCCCGCATTTCACATGCAGATCTTGTCGACAGAGCTTTCAATGTGCACAGGAAGACGAAGCTACATTAGACGGTAAATACTGGAAAGACAGAACAAAATAACAGTAGAAGAGATGTCACAGGGTAACATGATTAACTGCCAAGTCACTGACATGGGCAGATTTGATGCCATGGGGATGATTCTGTGTGTATCTGGTCAGGAGTAGAAGAAAGGGAAACCATTAACTTGGGCTTTAGGGAATCTGCATTACTTGAATTGTTACAAGTAGGCATCAATTATTTTTTTTTTGCATGATTCATCTTAGAATATAAAATACAGTAAACATGACAAGTACACAAGATATAATTGTAGCTCAAGCCTGGATAGGCCCTTCGGTAACCACAGAAGGCATAACGGGAGTAGCAGGTTTGACAGTCTTGCAGGACTGGGAGGGCGTGGGGAAGGTATTCCAGATGGCAGAATAGCCTGTGCTAAAAACACAGGGTAGAATGCCTAAGGCGAGGCCCGGCCTAAGGGGTGACAGGTCCAACCGCATCTTTCCCCTGATGAAGTGAGGACACCCTCTGGTCTCCCCAAAGCTTATGAGGGCAGCCCACGCTGGCAGTGTGTATGGACGGCAGAGGGTCTTTCGGCTGAGGCACCTGGGTCTCATGCGGCTGAGGTCGCCCCCTTCTAGCCAGCAGGCTGCCAGGACGTGCCATGGTGGCACTTGGCCCAGCTCAATCCACCTGCTACAGATGTCCCTGGATTTCCTCAGAGGGAGCCAGAGCAAACCCACTGTTCATAGAAAGAAGCGGCTCGCCCAAGGTCACGGGGCAAGTTGATGGTAACAGCTGTCCTGCCCGGCCAGCTGATAACATTCCTCATGGGCCTTGGAGTTGTCTTTCTCCTCCCAGAGAACCCGTCCCCACCCAGGCCAGCCTGCCCAGCCAGGCCCCCTGTGTATCCAATCCCTGCTAGGGCCTGCTGGGTGACCCCTGTGTCTTGGGGGAGCTGAAACCAGCCTGACCTGGAGCCCAAGAATGCACTGGCCCACGCTCCTGCATATTTTGTTCACCTGCTCACCTACTTCCTGGCCCTTCAGGAATTTCCAGGTATCAAGAGTCCCAGGTATCAAGGCCCACAGGGGAGGGGCCGTTTCCAGACTGGTTTTCAAGAGTGAGCCTGGGGGGAGGGGATGCCAGGATATGCCTCGTGGGGAAGCTCTCGGTCACCACGACATGAGGGGACTCCAGCTACTTGCTCACTGGGCCCGGGCCAGGTGTCCCCTGGCCTGGAGAACAAAATCAGGCAGCTCTCAGGGAAAGGAGATTGCAGGGCAGACCATACTTCTGGGCTGTCCCTGACCTCTGCACAGCAGAATCAGTAGAGAAAGAAGACAGGTCTGAGGCCCCAGCTCCACCCTCTCCCAGGAGATCGGTTTCCTTTGTATTTGTGAATCACATCTGTAAAATGGGCATATACTCCATGGCTTGAAGAAAATAATACAAGTAAACAACCCAGCATGGTGATGCATACACCCACACCTCCTTGAGGCTTCCCCGGTGGCTCAGATAAAGAATCTGCCTGCAATGCGGGAGACGGGTTAGATCCCTGCACTGGGAAGAGCCCCTGGAGAAGGGAATGGCTACCCCCTCTAGTATTCTCGCCTGGAGAATACCAAGGACAGAATACCTGGCTAAAGTGAAGTCACTCAGTCATGTCTGACTCTTTGCGAACCCATGGACTGTAGCCTACCAGGTTCCTCCGTCCATAGGATTTTCCAGGCAAGAGTACTGGAGTGGGTTGCCATTTCCTCCTCCAAGGAAAACAGTATCATAATTGAGAGACCCTTTAACAGGCCAGCGTTCCCCGTCTTCCAAAGGATGCTGTGGCCATTCAGCATCACAGAAGAAGATCAGGAGGGTCTTTTTAAATTCTGGGGATCAAACTTGTCCCCAGTTTTTTTAATACATTTTAAAGAAGTGTTTTTGGAACTGCTAGCTCCCATCTGTTAAGAGAGAAAAAGCGGCATCCTGACTATGGGATTGCAAAGAGTCAGATACGACTAACACTCTCATACCTCCTTCTGATAAGAGGCTCCATCAGGGCTTCCATAAGAGAAAAACAAACACCGTATATTAACGCGTATGTGTAGAATCTGAAAAAGCCGGTATAAACAATCTTATTTACAAGGTAGATAGAGAGTCACAGATGCAGAGAACAAACCTATGGATGCCAGTGGGGAAAGCGGAGGCTTGGGATGAACTGGGAGACTGGGACGGATATTCCGTGTAAAACGGATAATCAAGCAGGGCCTACCATACCGCACGGGGAACTCTACCGGAATGCTCGGAGTGGCCTAAAGCGGAGCGGGATGTACACACATGTGAGGCAGACTCACTACACCGTGCAGCAGAAACTAACAGAACTTTGTAAAGCAACTAGACTCCGATTACACTTCTTTTTTTTAAGAAATAAGTGAAAGGTGAAGTGGCTCAGTTGTGTTGCCTCTTTGAGACCCCATGGACTGTAGCACGCCAGGTTCCTCTGGTCCATGGGATTTCCCAGGCAAGAATACTGGAGCAGGTTGCCATTCCCTCCTCCAGGGGATCTTCCCCACCCAGGGATCGAACCCGGGTCTCCCGAAATGTAGGCAGACGCTTTACCGTCTGAGCCACCAGGCAAGTCCAAGAAATAAAAGAAATAAAACAAGCAATAATTACTCTCTCTGTGACCACCCACGAATCCTCAGAACACCCTTGCTGGTACTTTGAGTTGGTTCCCACTTCATAGGTGAAGGGCTGAAGCAGGCGGGGCAGCCTTCTGTAGTCACACAGGCCGTAGGGAGGGGGCTGACCTGGAACTCACCCACCCCTACCACCAAGGAGGGCAGTTCTGCTGCGCGCCTACTGGGTGCCAGGCTCTGTGCCAAGCATGCTAACCATCACATGCGAGATGGCATGCACAGTAACCTTGAGCATCAGGCAACACCATCACCCACATCTTACAGATCGTAGAACTGAGTTGTAGAGAAGGCGCGTCACTCGTCCAAGGCCACACGTGATCGGCCAGCCTGCCGGGGCTCCTGACCCCACCGGGCCCTGACCCGGGGTCAGGGGCCTGAACACAGGGTCCTGGCTGTTGCATGCCAGCTCACTGCAGCTCCCCGGCCTCAGGGACAGCGGGGATGAAAGGCCAGAGTCCAGACAGGAGGCCACCGCTGTGGGGGTGGGACGGGGTGTGCGGATGGGCTGAGTCTCGGCCTAGACCCGAGGTCTTCCTGATAAGACCCACGATCCTCCCAGAAGCAGCAGATCAGGACCCAGGGGTGCCCTCCCCAAGGGCCAGCTCTGGGCCTGACTGGGAGTCCGCGGGCCCGTCTGCCTTTCTCCCTAGTCCCCTCTTGGTGGGAACTGGTCCCCTTGGCTGAAGCCCCTGGACCAGCAGGGTGTCCTTGGCGAGCTTAACTTCTCTCAGCTTCGTGATTCAGGAATGGGACCGCGGTTCCTAAGCCCCAGGGTAACCGTGAGGATTAAGGAGGCAGTGGATATAAACAGCCTGGTACACAGCCCAGCACGGAGCAGACGCTCAGCAAGAGCCAGTCTGTTTCCTTCTTTCCTTCAGACTCTCAACACTTTGTGCTTCCTGCAAGTTCTCCCCAAAGAGATGGGCAGGGAGCTGTACCATCGTTGGTACCCAGAGGAGGTGGCCTGGGACAGGAAGGGACATGTGGCCAGGATTCAGGCGGTGGCAGTTCTGCCACCTACTAGCCCATCTTGGGGAGCTCTCTGGACTTCTGGTTCCTCATCTATCAAGTGGGATGAGCAACAGCTTCCTAGTTCCTACAGGAGCAGGGTCACAAGGAATGGTTATCTACAAAAGAGCTCTGTAAACTGGAAAGTGTTGGGCAAAGGTCAAGGGTGAATAACAAGAGTAACACCAGCACAGCCAGCAGCCACCACAATATGCCTGGCTCCAGCAAAGGGCTTTATAGATATTTTTCCACTTAATTTTCACAACCTGGAGGAGGTGTGGTTCCCATTGTACTGATGAGACAAGAAGCCCAGAGAGGTTGTGTCACTGACCCAAGATCACACAGTAAGTGGCAGAACCAGGACTTGAATCCAGGTCCTGGTGAAGGACGCAGAGGCACTAGGCCGTAATGTTATCCTACCGAGACTATCCTCCTGCTGTGTTTTTAATTTTTTTGACCACGCCGCACAGCACTGTGGGATCTTAGTCTAGTCCCCAGAGCAGGGATCAAACCTGTGCCGCTTGCATTGGGAGCACATGCTCTTAATCACTGAACTGCCGGGGAAGTCCCCGAATACAACTTATTTACTTTTTGGACTGCACCGTGCAGCATATGGGATCTTTGCTTCCCAACCAGGGATCGAACCTGTGCCCCCTGCAGCGGAAGTGTGGAATCTAAACCACTGGATCATCAGGGAAGTCCTCTGTTCTGCTCTGGTTGATGATCTCTGCCCAGTCTCCAGCTGTGTCTTTAGATGCTGGGGAAAGGACAACCCTGAGTTTCGGTCTGGCCACCACAGACATACTTGCTTTTAGTTCTGAAATAAAAGGCTGGGTCCCCCTGCAAAGGCAAGTGGGTGGCATAGCACACACAGGGGGCTGGGTTATTCCTGACCTGGGGTTCCCTCCGCCCCACCTCCACCCACCACCTTTTCTGATCCTCAGGGAGACAAGCAGGTCTCCTTGTGCCCAGGGGCCCTGCCCTGGAGCTGCTGGGTACCAGGGAGAAGTGGTGGGTGAGTTCCACCCTGCAGCAGCCATGCCGCTGGGGCTGAGGTGAGGAAGAAAGCAAAGGTTTCCTTAATCTGGTTTGCAAATTTCCACCTTCATCTTAAAGACACAGTCTCCTGAAATTCATAATCATCAAGTTAGAAATCTTATCCTGTCTCATAGGAAGGTTTCTGTCCCGTTGAGACCATCTGTCCCCTTTTAGGGGCTTCCCAGGTGCTGCCAGTGGTAAAAAATCTGCCTGCCAGTGCAGGAGATGAGGATTTGATCCCTCGGTCAGGAAGATCCCCTTTGAGGAGGCAATGGTAACCGACTCCAGTATTCTTGTCGGGAGAATCCCATGGGCAGAAGAGCCTGGCGGGCTATAGTTCAAAGGGTCACAAAGAGTCGGACATGACTGAGCCCTCTTTTAGATGTCTTCTTCAATTTACCTACTTTTGAGTATTAAGAAGGTATTATTTTTTAAGAAAGTATTTTTTTAATTTAATAAGTACTTCTTCAATCTCAGTTCTATCATTGGTGAATTAATGGACTGACTTTCCATGATCGAGCTCCTATCAGCATTGAGGGTCCCAGGATGGGGCAGGGGTCAGCAGGAGACAGGCATGGTGAAGGTCTTGGTCCCAAAGGGGTTCAAGTTGGGACCTCTACGGGTTACAGCACAGCCTGTTTTGATTCCACATGGAGGAGCACCCTCAGGGGCAGATGTTAATTCAACAGACTTTAACTAAGGACACAGCCTCAAAGAAGACAGACATGGGATTATAACCTGAGGATAAAACCACCAACACCAAGGTCAACTAGAAGTGCTAATGGCCTAACAAGGTAAAAAGCGAAGAACTTTGGTAAGACGGTTTATCACACAAGCTGGATTACCACAAGGCCAAGGAAGACTCCTGCCTTTGGATGACTCTCAGATAAACCATTGTCAGAACCTGGATGGGCTCACAACCTTAAAATCTGGATCCAGCATGCCTTCATTCCTTTTGCTCACAACTTGCAAAACTCCCAGTCAAAACCAGTCAAAAACTAAGCCACAGCTCGAAGCCATAAATTATGACCACAGCTACACACACAGTACTTACACACCTATGACATGCCGTACATACCACGCTAATGCTTCACACACGTGCTCCCTAGCTCTTGAAACTCCACAGTTTGGACCTTACTAGTCCCGTTTTTACAGATGGAGGAAGTGAGGCTCAGTGATAAGTGACTCAGGATCACACACCCAGAGACGGGGCAGACATTCTAACCCAGCCTTGTCTGCTCCCAACCCTCTCGTCTCCCCATCCTGCCAACCCCGTCCTTCAGCCAAGCCTGGCCGGGTCCAGAGGGCAGCCCCCCTCTGCAGCCCGTTCCCCAGTCCCCCCGCCGGGTGCCTACCGAGGAGGTGCTTGATGATGGCTTGGTTGTGTTCCCAGAGGTTGCTGAAGGTCCCCCAGCGTGAGTGGCCATCAGGCACGGGGTTGGCTTTGATCCAGCCTCCGCAGGCGTAGGTGAAGAAGTCCTGGCAGGGGTCCACCCTGGGGTCCATGGAGCTCAAGATGGAGCTGGTCACTGAGATGCAGGCCTCACTTAGGCACACGGAGGGCGTTCCTGGCAGGGGTCAAGGGTAAGAGGCCAGTGAAGGGCAGAAGGGACGAGGCTATGCAAATAGAGTGCAGGTGGTCTGGGCCACCCCAGCCCTGACCAAACAGAGAGACCAAACGCTACAGAGACAAAGATTTCAGTGGATTTATGATCTCCTGGCTTGTCAAATAAGACTTCTGTCGAGTTGCCTAAAATCCTTCCTATGACTTTAAAACCAGAACCAAGGTGCTTCTTTTAATCAGTGCCATAAATATTCATTGATTTTTTAAAATTATTTCCTGATGCTCAACAAATTGGTTTACTCATTCATGCATTCATTTATTCAACAAAGTAATTACTGAGCATCTTCCAGGTTCTTTGCTAAGTGCAGGTAGGTGTGTGTGTGTGGTGGCAGATATAAAAGCATAGTCTTTTCCTTCAGGAGTTAATAATTTAGTGGCAGATACAAACTTATCTAAGAAAAGTCAAAAGACTACAGAAGGAGAAATGTCCGTTACTTATTATACACGAACTCACTGTGCCAAATCCGTGACGCGGACGAGGTGCCAGGAAGAAAGAAAGACTGAGGAACAGAAGGAACCGTGAAAAACCATTCCCACCGGGTACAAGGCAGGAGACTCATCTCACTGAATTTTCAAAAAAGCGAAAAAGAAACAATCCTAAGAGATCACTTTGCTTAAAGCCATTTTTGTATATTGGGAAACAGAGGCACAGGGAGGGAGATTAAGCTCCCTGCTCAGTGGCCAGTGGGGTTTGAGTCCCACCCTCTCTCCGCTTTGGGGCTGGAAGGGAGCTCTTCCCGTGATGACAGGCTCCCGGGGGGAGGGCTGCCAAATCCTACAGGCGCTCCCAAAGCACAAGGAACAAAGAAATCCGCTTCCTCTGAGCTGATTCTATGGGCTTCCCTGCTGGCTCAGACGGTAAAGCGTCTGCCTGCAGTGCGGGAGATGGGGGTTCGATCCCTGGAGAAGGGAATGACAACCCACTCCAGTACTCTTGCCTGGGAAAATCCCATGGGTGGAGGAGCCTGGTGGGCTCCAGTCCATGGGGTCGCAAGAGTCAGACACAACTGAGCGACTTCATTTTTCACTTTGAGCTGATTCTATAGGACTTGGGGCAGAGGTTGGTGGACGGGGCCCGACTCTGGCCCTGATGTTGGTCAGTGGGCTCAAGCGGGAGAAGCAAGCAGGGGGCTGCCTTAGCAGGGGCCGGGCCTAGGCGGTGAGACGAACCCGACCGCAGGAGACGGAGGATCCACACCACTGGTTGACCGGAGCAGACAGGCAACCAGAGGGATGGTCTCCCTATAACGGGGGCGAGACCCTCGGGGGCAGATGAGGACAGCGAGGCTCTGAGCGTCCCGCGGCGGCAGGGGAACGCCCGGACTGAACCCGCTCTGTGCTGCTTCGGCAATGCCAAAGCTGGGTTCTTCCCACTTGCCCGCACCGCCGCTTGGCCGGCCCTTCAGTTCCCCACCGCGCGCAAAGGAGGGGGGCAGGGCAGGTGCTGGGGGCTCCTTCCTAGACCTGGGTGCAAAGCCCAGCTCTCTGCCTCTGGCCTCGTGCTGGTAACCTCATCCCTCTGAAGCTCGGTTCCTCCCTCTGGAGATGAGAAAAAGGAGGACCAACTGCCTGATGATGAGGAAGTGACCTCGTGGCTGGGCAGCGGGGGCAGGGGACTCAGCTCCCTGGAGTCTTAGCATCTGATGTTCCCAGATCAACCCTCAGAGAGCAGAAGAGAATGCACCGGCTGGCAGGGCTGATGGTCATCTCACCTGGAGATGCAGCACTAGCCAGGGCTGGGCAACATGTGTGCTAATTAATATCTGATGATAAACCCAAGGTCCTGAGCGTGGACGAAGGGCTCAGAAGGGTCGCAGGACAGCACAAAAGTCAGGGCGATTCTATTTCGAGGTATTGGGCTGGTCAAAAAGGTTGCTCAGGTTTTTCTGGAGGATGTTCCAGAAAACTGGAACAACCTTTTTGACCAACCCAATAATTTCTTGTTTTGAGATGACTGTACAACAATTAAAGATTATTGAACCGTTAGGCATGAAAATGGGCTTCCCTTGTGGCTCTGCTGGTAAAGAATCCGCCAGCAACTCAGGAGACCTGTGTTCGATCCCTGGGTTGGGAAGATCCCCTGGAGAAGGGGAAGGCTACCCACTCCAGTATTCTGGCCTGGAGAATTCCACAGACAGTGTAGTCCATGGGGTCGCAAAGAGTTGGACACGACTGAGTGACTTTCACCTTAGGCATGAAAATAGAGAAAGGATATGGTAGGGGACATAGCACAATTTCAAATATCTCTAGATGAGACCTTTGAGTTGCATGCCTTGCTTTTCAACTAAGGAAATGTACCAAAGTCTTTATGGGGGTGGGGGAAAAGAGTTTCTGTGTCATCTGAAAAAGCCTATTCACTATTATGATATAACTTCATATTTGGAAAAGGAAAAGAATACCTATTGTTTTTATACAACTAACTGCAGGAAGTCAAGCTTGACAAATAACTTGGCGGGTGGGAAAACCCAGAGGCCAGCTGTAAAGAGATTGATCCTGAGGGAGCAAGACAGAATCTGTGCGTATGTGTGTGCATGAGAGAGACAGAGAGATATTCTGCAGTTATCACAGCGGGCCTTGGTTTTAAATAGGAAACCTGTCCCCAGGAATCAGTCTGACAGGCTTGAGTTCTTCACTTAGGCACCTACTCTGCTAGGTACACAGCAATACTTAAACACCCAGGTGATACTTAGGCAGTAATTGCCTGGCTATTTAACTATTATTGGCCTGTAGATCCCTTATCAATGGTCCTTGGCCTAGGAAGTGCTTTGTGTACATTTGATTAATTAATTCATAATTTCTACGTGCCTCTCACCCCAGGTCAACAACCTCAAAACTCAGCCCAGGCTCTCCCTCCTTGGGGAAACCTCACCCTTGCCTGGTCCCCTTGGCTGCCTGGAGGCCTGCCACCTGACACACTCTGCTGTGTCATGGCCATCACCCTGCCTGCCTTCCCCACTAGGAAGTGAGCCTGGGAGTAGGGCCAGCATCTTGCATGCGTGCGTGCATGCTAAGTCACTTCAGCGGTGTCCAACTCTTTCCGATCCTATGGACCGAAGCCTGCCAGGCTCCTCTGTCCATGGGATTCTCCAGGCAAGAACATTGGGGTGGGTTGCCACGCCCTCCTCCAGGGGAATCTTCCTGACCCAGGGATCGAACCCTAGTCTCATATTTCCTGCATTGGCAGGTGGGTTCTTTACCACTGCAAAGACCAGGGCCAGCATCTTACTTGCATTTACACTTCCTTTGCTCAGCAGACTTGGCACCCAGCAGATATTCATTAAGTGTTTGTTGAATGAATGGATGAATGAATAAAGGAGATTTGTCCAGCCTTTGATCCACCTGTAGATGCAGAAATACTTCTTCCCTTTAGGTCGTGCATGATCCATCGAGAAGGCAGGAGCAGGTCCCAGATCTAGCTAACGGTTAGAGGCTCTGATGGTGCCTGGCCTCAACACTAAGTGAGACACTTCAGAATATTTTCTGGAAAATGTTTTGTTTGTTTTGCTGCCTTTGTTTGCAAAGCATCTGTAAGTTTCTGGAAAGAAGGGTGCAACAGGAAGGTGGATAAATATGTATTTAAGTGCTCAGACATAACTTACAGGTGCATCTTTGAGAATCACCAAAATCTGCATTGACCTGCCCAATGTCTGCCCAGATGTGGATAGTGCCAGCACCTGCTGCTGGGTAATGAGGTTATCACCAGCATCTGGGGCGGCCACTGCTTTCCCAGGCTCAGGCAGCTGATAAAGACACATGAACAGGCTCAAGGGTCACCAGATCCCCAGTCCAGCTCCACCCTAGGGGAAGAGTTCCCCTCACCGAGGACCAGGCTGGGGAAAACCCTTCTGGAGACCTGAGACAAACGGGATAGACTGAAGCAGGATTCCTCCCTGTGGGCCCCACCTGGCAACGACAGACGTGTGTGCAGCCCCATCCTTAGAAGCCAGGCCTGAGGGGCTTCCTTTTGGTTTCTGATGGAGAAACGTCCTTGGAACGTCTAGGGGCAACCTCAGGGCAACATGTGCGTGTTGGAATCTCATCAACTCCATGCTGGGCAGACACGGCTGGAGAAGGCCTGCACTTTCCGGAATTAAACCTGCTTTAGGACGAAGCAAGATGGCAGCTGCAGGACAAGGGTGATCAATAGAGAAAGGCTGTTCCCACTCTGTCTTCCTTCTTGCTCTTTGTTCATTCAATCATTTATTTATTCACTTTGCAAAGTATCCTATGGCATGCAGGCATTATGCTGAGCACATATGGTTAGGAAATCACTAATTAATTCATCAGATATGCAATAATCACCTGCTGGGCTAGGCACATTTGGTAAAACATCTACAAACCATTAAAAGTCAGTTAAATAACTAAGCAATTATTTCTCAGGTACCACCTAGGTGCCTGACATAGAGTAAGCACTCGTTCAATGTTTGTGGAATGAATAACGAGTGAATGAATGAGTGAATGAATGAGTGCTTGATCCAGGAGGGATGGGAGGATGACTCAGCTGAAGTCCTGCACTCTTTTCAGGCCTCCAAACCCCTTCCGCAACCCCAATGCAGTGTGGCCAGTCATGCAGGCCAGCAAGTCCACAGTGGAGAAGGCTCAACAAAGCCTGGAGTTGATGTCCCCAGATCCTATGAACAGAGATCAAATTGCCAACATCTGCTGGATAATCGAAAAAGCAAGAGAGTTCCAGAAAAAACATCTAATTCTGTTTTATTGACTATGCCAAAGTCTTTGACTGTGTGGATCACAATAAACTGTGGAAAATTCTGAAAGAGATGGGAATACCAGAAACCTGACCTGTTTCTTGAGAAAGCTGTATGCAGGTCAGGAAGCAACAGTTAGAACTGGACATGGAACAACAGACTGGTTCCAAATAGGAAAAGGAGTATATCAAGGCTGTATATTATCACCCTGCTTATTTAACTTATATGCAGAGTACATCATGAGAAACACTGGGCTGGAGGAAGAACAAGCTGGAATCAAGACTGCCGGGAGAAATATCAATAACCTCCAATATGCAGATGACACTACCCTTATGGCAGAAAGTGAAGAGGAACTAAAGAGCCTCTTGATGAAAGTGAAAGAAGAGAGTGAAAAAGCTGGCTTAAAGCTCAACATTCAGAAAATTAAGATCATGGCATCTGGTCCCATCACTTCATGGCAAATAGATGGGGAAACAGTGGAAAGAGTGGCTGACATTATTTTTTGGGGCTCCAAAATCACTGCAGATGGTGACAGCAACCATGAAATTAAAGGACGCTTACTCCTTGGAAGGAAAGTTATGACCAACCTAGACAGCATATTAAAAAGCAGAGACATTACTTTGTCAACAAAGGTTTGTCTAGTCAAGGCTATGGTTTTTCCCGTGGTCATATATGGATGTGAGAGTTGGACAGTGAAGAAAGCTGAGCACCGAAGCATTGATGGTTTTGAACTGTGGTGCTGGAGAAGACTCTTGGGAGTCCCTTGGACTGCAAGGATATCCAACCAGTCCATCCTAAAGGAGATCAGTCCTGAGTGTTCATTGGAAGGACTGATGCTGAAGCTGAAACTCCAATCCTTTGGCCACTTGATGTGAAGAGCTGACTCATCTGAAAAGACCCTGATGCTGGGAAAGATTGAGGGCCGGAGGAGAAGGGACCAACAGAGGATGAGATGGTTGGATGGCATCACCGACTCAATGGACATGGGTTTGGGTAAACTCCAGGAGTTGGGGATGAATAGGGAGGCCTGGCGTGCTGCGGTTCACAGAGTCACAAAGAGTCAGACACGACTGAGCGACTGAACTGAACTGACAGATCCTATGAAGGTTCACAATCTCTCTGATGGGATGAGCCCCAGGTGACAAAGTCGATGGGGTTAAACTCCTGGCATAGCCCCAGAGGCTGCTCATCCAGGTGGCTTCTTGCCATTAGAGAGCTGGATACAAGGGCACAGAGGAGAAAGAGATCCTGGAATTATCTGGACTCCCATCCCTATTAGCTTGGATCTGCCCTTTCCTGGTCCATAAGAGCTTACGGAGCATGGATTCTTCGAGAGGCAGTTGCTACATGCACTCAACCAGACACAGAGAACCAGCCTCAGACCCCTGACAGCGGGATCCAACTGGGGTCTGATCATATTACTATACAAGGTAGGACAGAGAAATGAGATGACAGAGGTATGCAAAGGGCCCCTGGCTCAGAGAACAGCTTTCCTGGGGGTGGTAACACACACTGGGGTGTACCATCAATTACACAGAAGACAGAGCCTGAGCTCTGGGGCCCGCCAGCCCGTGGCTGAATCCCTCCTGCACTAGGCACATGACCTTGGGCAAACCGCTTAGTTTCACTGCCTCAGTTTCCTTTGCAGAAAACGGGGCCAGAAGCAACCACACCTCACAGAGTGGCAGCGAGGAGGAAACGAGATTACATCTGTAAAGGAGAGGCAAGGTATTCGGTACATGGAAAGTATTCAGCAAACGGAAGCCATTACTGCTGCTTTGTTGGAACTGTTGATGGGCGGCAGGGCCAGCCTGCGTGTCTAACCAGCCCACATCCTAACAATAAGAGTACCTGGAACTGAAGCCAGAGAAGGTCTACCGGTCACCAGGTATGTGCCCGGTAGATAATCTGAGGATTATCCCGAATCCTCAGAGGTCAAAGTGGGGTCTGATCATATTGTTACACAGGTTTGGACAGAGAAACGTGGGCTAGTTGTGGGAGGAATCCAAACTGACCACCGGTGTCTCCACTGAAAGCAGAAAACACACAAGCTCTGAGAAATTGAGTGACCTGTCCAAAGTCACAAGGATAACAAGCTGCCAGGCCAGGATTCACACTCACCTCCTCCTGACACCCAAACCTGACTGCCACCCGTCCGCCCACCTCCCAGGCCTCGGTCTGCAGCAGCCCCCCCAGCCCCCCAGTCCCAGCTCCCCCTGAGCCTCGGAGGCCAGCCGCAGACACACGGGGCCACGGCCCGGGGCGGCAGTGAGCGGAGCCCAGACCCATCACAGAGAGAGGCACCTACTTGTCCGGTATTGGATGCCCAGCACTCCCAGACAGGCCACCACTGCCGCCGCCAGAAGCGCCACCAGCACCACCAGCCGCTTCTCCACCGGGGTCCTGGCGGCCCAGCATCTCTGGCCGTTCCGGGGGCCTCGGAAGTTCACCTGCAGGGCGGGAGGCAGGCGGAACGGGGAGGACGTGAGCCCGGGGCCCTCACTGCCCAGGAGGAGGGGGCTGCGCAGCAGGTCCTGGCCCCGGGGAGACATCTGGGCCGCCCTCCCGTCTCAGGGGTGGTCTGGTTCCCACGGAACCCGTCCCAATCCGGGAAAGGAGCGGCTACGCTGCTCGGCAGCTCGCAGCCAAGCAGCTCAGGCCAGCCGCGCCTGTGTTTTCTGTGTCACCCGATCCGGGTTTAGGAGGGGAAAAAAAAAGATTGGGTTTTTCCCTGTTTCTCCAGTAAGGAGTTCAAAAAAGAACAGGATGTTTGCACGCGCAGGCATCCAGGGCGCATCCGGCTGGGCTCTGAGGGGGACACAACCCCCAGCCTGACGGCCGCAGCGCAGACGGGGGCACGGGCAGCTTGGGCCGCTGACGCCGGCTCGGCCCCGCGAGGACTGCGCGCCAGGTTTCTTTTTACAAATGAGGAAACCGCAACCCGGAGGGGTGAGCCCCTTGCCTCTGCTCACATGGCTAGATGGGTCGAGCTCGGATCTGGGTCCAAAGGTATGGATCCCAGAGCCCACCCATGGGTCAGAGCATCGAGTCCTGGGAGACGTCAGGGGGGATGCAAAGGGGAAACGGCTCCATCTCAGCAGGTCCTCAGAGGGAGGAAAAAACGTTCTCGGCCTAACTCACAGTCAGCTAAACAGGAAAGAAGGCACAATGAGAGGAAGGGAAGGGTGTGACAGGGCCTTCCAAGCTGAGGAGGGACCCACCAGCCTACAGCGTTCAGAGCCCAGGGCCCGGCCTTCACACCCGAAGCCCGCTGGGGGCTCCCCTCTGTTCCACGAGGTGCTTCCTGCCGAAGCCGGGGCCGCGGGACAGGAAGGGAACCCTGAAGGTGGGATTCAGTTCAGTGACATTGTGGCCACGTGTCAACAGTCGAGCACCAACTCAGGGCCACTCGCTTTCAGCTCTCACCGCCCAGCAGAGAGACAGATACAGAAACAGATTGGGCTGGGCAGGGGTTCAGCCAGGGAAGGCTTCCTGGAGGTGGGGGCCCCCTGGGCTGGGTCTTAAAAGAATAAGTAGCAGCTGACCAGGCGAAAGGGGAGGGGAAGGGAGAAGGAGAGGGGCAAGGCCTGGATGCTCAGGGGTGCTATAAACTGGGTTACAGGTGGGGGACTTCTTCCCAGGGCGGGAGCGATGGGATTAGATTCACCCTTTGGAAAAGTTGAGGTGGAAGGGGAAGCAAGGCTCGAGGGGAACGGGCATGGAGGCAGGGAGGCCCACAGCCTGCCAGGGGAGATGGGGAGACCCAGCCTCTGACCTGAGAGTGGCCCCCAACTGCTGAGAGGACGGCTGCCCCTGGGGGCCATGGCACAGCTTTCAGGGAGCCTGACACCGACGCCTGGGGACCCCGAGGCCAGTCGCCTAAGCGAAGGGCATTGAGTAGCCTCATGATCATCACTGGCTATTTTCTGAACAGGAAATGACGGGACTGCTGCACTGGTGAAAGGGAAGACAAGGACTCCTTGTGGGGATGCAAAAAAAGATGATGGATCTTAAAACCAAGAAAAGGAACTTGAGGCTTGGTGAGAATTCCGTGGAGGTCCAGAAGGCTGGGACATGAAAGCAGGTACAGAGAGGGACACCGCCTCCCAAAAGCCCTGAAGTGTGAGTCGCTCAGTCGTGTCTGACTCTTTATGACCCCGTGAACTGTGGCCCACCAGGCTCCTCTGTCCATGGGATTCTCCAGGAAAGATACTGGAGTGGGTTGCCATTCCCTTCTCCAGGGGATCTTCCGAACCTAGGGATCAAACCCAGGTCTCTTTAATTGCAGGAAGATTCTTTACCACCTGATCCACCAGGGAGCTCCCCTGAAGAATCTTTTTAAAATGGTGAGACATGAAGATTCTGACCACGCTCCTGGTGCAGACATAGCTTGGGACAATGCTGACGCGCTCACAGCTTCGATGTCTATGAAGCACTTTCTCAGAGGTAGCAATTCCTTCACCCAGCTCACTGGTGGCACTGGGGTCCAGAGGGGCCCCCAAAGGGTCTGAAGCAGAAGCTGCCTTGTCTGGGAATGCTGACATTTGTTCTCATTCTTTCTGGGGCACGGAACTGAGCTCCCCTTCTGTCTCCCCCGCTGGGCCTCTCAGTGACCCCATTATCAAGGCTCAGCTCAAGGGGAGAGAGGTGGAAAGCTAAGCAATGGCTAACCTTGGTTGGAGAGGCACCAGAGCCCTGGGAAGCCAGGGAGCAAAGCTGTCGGGGCTGGGGAAGCAGGAAACTGTCTTTTTTTTGGCTGCACAGCTCAGCATGTGGAATCCTAGCTCCCTGATCAGAGACTGGTCCTGCATCCCCCGTTTGGGGAAGGTTGAATCTTAATCACTGGACCACCAGGGGAGTCTAGGAAACTCTTTTTTTTTTTTTAATTAGTTGGAGGCTAATTACTTCACAACATTTCAGTGGGTTTTGTCATACATTGACATGAAACTGCCATAGAGTTACATGTATTCCCCATCCTGATCCCCCCTCCCACCTCCCTCTCCACCCGACCCCTCTGGGTCTCCTAGTGCACCAGGCCCGAGCACTTGTCTCATGCATCCCACCTGGGCTGGTGATCTGTTACATTAAATATTTTTTAATTGAAGCATAACTGCTTTACAGAATTTTGTTGTTTTCTGCCAAAGGGAGGGGACATATGGATACCTATGGCTGATTCATGTTGACATTTGGCAGGAAACTCACTCTTATGTAGACAGAGCAAGGTGCGGGAATCTGAGGAAGTGAAGGGAGAGAAAGAAGAAATAGAAGGAAGAGGATGAAAGGACAAAGGGAAGGAAGGCAAAAGCAGCAATCACGGCAGCTGATGTTTGAGGGCTTTCTGGGTGCCCGTGTTAATTCTATTCTGTTGCTGGATGATGCTATTCCATCTTCCCAGCACCCCCAAGAGTAGGCGTGAGTATTAGCTCCAGAAGAAACACAGGAAGCAGGGGGCAGAGAGGGTGATAGAAAAACCTACATCTCCCCCGAGCCCGCAGCATCAGCCCCGTGGCCGCGCTGCCCACCAGGAGCAGCAAGCCTCGCCTCGCCTCACTGTTTAACATCAAACAGACAGATGGCGTTCACTGCAAAACGCAAACAGAATTAAGTCAAAATTAAATTAAACATTCATAATTCCAGGGAGAAAGGGCACATGGAATTTGAAGGCAGAGTTTTTAGCCTTTGTACGGTTCTTTGCTGGATTTAACGACCAGGCAGAGGGGCCTCTTGGCTTCTGGACAAGCCTTGCCTCTGAGGGCCGAAGTCCAGATGCAGTCTCCCACGGCAGGAGAAGTCACCAGCAGACTGTGCCGGGGTCAAGAGGTCGCTCCAGGAGAGGCTGTCCAATTCCCGGGTGCTGTGCCCGGGGCTGGGGCTGGGACTGTTTGGCTCAGTGAGTCCCTTCCCCGCCCTGCCTCCTTCAGAGCCCGCCTTTGGGAAATGACAGCATGTGGATCGTGAGAGAGGGGTCTGCAGCAACGTGGAGGGTCGGAGGGTTAGTGACGGGCAGCCCACTTGGTCTCGAGCGAGGTAACTGGGCGCAGCATCAGCCAAGGAGCATCCTGGAAGATGGGGTCACAATCATTGTGAATGCTCAGCTCGCTGGCCGGCTCAGCATCCTAGTGATTGGTCCTGGGAGGCAGACAGAGCATGAGACAGAAAGGAAAGGATGCCTGGAAAGAAAGGTAGAGAGGAAGACCAAGCAGGAAACAGAGGTGGGGAAAGAGAGAGAGGAACGGTTGAGCCATCCAGCCCAGGAGTTCCCAGGGTTGCCACAGCCAAGGGAACAAAGCCCTGCTGAGGGATAAATATTCGGTTACAGAAGTGAGCGCCTGGCTCAGCGAGGCTCCCAGCAAGAACGGGTTCTACGGGCGAGGACGGGCCACCACACCTGGGGCCCAGGAGACAAGCCGGCAGCAGAAGGGGTGGAGAGCCTGGCTTTCGGAGGAAGCAGGGGGTCCGCAGGGAAGGCAGTTGTTTCCTGAGACACTGCCTGGTCCGCCAGCGACCTGAGCTGAGTGGAGCAGCCAACAGGAGTCAGTCTGGCCAAAGGGTTGGCAGGGAGCCCACCCCCTGCAGCCCAGAGGCCAGACCACCCCGGGGAGGGCTGGCAGGGAGACGGGGCCGCCTGCCTCCGAGTCAGCCCCTTGGAACAGACAGACCGTGACAGCCTGGCGCTGCGTGATATCCTGTGTTAGGCTGGGGAAGTTTCTTCCAAGACAGTTTCTACATGGCGAGCTTCTGGCTAAGGCCACCGGGGCCAGGCCAGGCTGAAACTATGAAGCCTTCCTGTCCTCTCCACTTCCTCCCGGAGCCCTACCAGCCCCTCAACCCCACTGCCTGACTCTCCCAATGAATGAGAGCAGCTTGAATCAGTACCTGCTGGGGGGAGGGGACTCCTTGCATCTCAACAGGAATCCAAGTCTAGTATTTAGAAGATGCACCTTCCAGCTGTCAATGGCACAGGAGAAAGGGCATGAACCTGAGAAGTCAAAGGTCAACCCTGGCTTTATCAAGATTGCGAGTGTGTCCCTGGGCAGCCTCTGGACCTCAGTCACCTATTTTTATATATATATATATATTTTTAATGCAGACTGGGGGATCTAAGTTCCCCATGCAGGGGTTGAACTTGTGCCCTCTGCATCCCTGCACTGAAAGTGTGGAATCTTAACTGCTGGACCACCAGCAAAGTCCCAGTCACCTATTTTTAAAATGAGGAAGCTAGATGAGGTGTAAGGTCTGACCAGTTTGGATCCTAAAGCAACCCTAAGTTCAAGAGTAAAAAGATCAAACAGGCAGATGGAGTTGAAAGAGTCTGCTGGAAAGCAGAGAGATCTTTTTAAAGTACTTAACGGGACTGTCTCTGCAATTGCTGACAAAAGACAGCTCTGTGCATGAAGGGAAGGGGTGTGGGGGGGATTAGAGAAAACTACCACTAAGAATTAAATATCTTGGCTTTCCTTTTTCTTGAAAAATAAATTTGATTTTTAGGGGTAACTGGATGAGCTTCAAAGGTTTTGGTAAATAGTTGTGGCCTTCTGTGGGAGGTTTCCCTGGTGGCTCAGTGTAGAATCTGCCTGTAGGGCAGCAGACCTGGGTTCGATCCCAGGGTTGGGAAGATCCCCTGGAGGAGGGCACGGCAACCCACTCAGTACTCTTGAGAATTCCCTGGAGAGAAGCCTGGTGAGCTACAGTCCATGGGGTCGCACAGGGCTGGACACGACTGAAGTGGCCAAGCTGCAGCAGCAGTGGCCTTCTGCTCCCCAGTTTAGGCTCAGTTGTGTCCGACTCTTTGCGACCCCGTGGGCTGTAGCCCTCCAGACTCCTCTGTCCATGGGATTCTCCAGGCAAGAGTGGGTAGCCATGTCGTACTCCAGAGGATCTTCCCCACCCGGGGATCGAACCTGTTTCCTGTGTTTCCTCATTGGAAGGAGGATTCTTTACCACCCGGGAAGCCCCAGCTGCAGGTATGACTTTAGTTATTTCCCTCTGAGCCATTGAAATGGTGTGGCATGTACCGGGAGGGACAGAGACCAGGCAGCCAGTCTGAGCCGAACAGAGGCAAAGCTATTACATTTAGGGCATCACTGAGATATCACGCCGGGTGAGTTTTTATAATGATCCCAACCAAATACATTTTCTGTGCATTACACTACGTGCTTTCACTTGGATTGTCTCATTTCAATCTCTGCAACAGCTCTGAGAAGTGGATTATTATCAACCCCATCTTGTTAAAAAAAAAAAAAAGCTGGTTAACTGAGTAGCTTTCAGGTCTCAGAGCCCATGAGAGGCAGAGTTGGGGCTTCATGTCAGAGCTGGGGCTTTAAACTCTGCACTCAGTCCACGCTGATGAATTTTAGTTGATGGCAATTAAGTTGTACCTCACATATGAGATCAAGGAAAAGAAAAATCCTTTCAGGTGAGGTACAAGTAGAAATTTGCTCCAGCTAAACACAACACTTTGTCAGCATGTTCAGGCAAAAGGTGGCAAGTTTGGCTGAAAGATGCAAGTTGTCATTTCCTAGTGTTGGTATTGACAACTCTGGAGTTTCAGGAACGACGGGCTTCAAAATCTTGAAAAATCAAGTAGCTGATTTTTATAGCTGCCTGTCAAGAGATGGAGATTTGGTAGGTGGTGGAGGGGGGTTGGATCCATTTTAAAAAGCCTAAAATTGAGGGAACAGTTGAGTTTCTAGCAATTACTCATGGAAAATTATTCGAAAGGTTAGAAGCTGGTCACCCACAGTGTTACAGATACTGGGTCTATTGTCCAATTGTAGCAGATTGAGTAAATGTATTTTTATATATTGGTACCATAAAGTAGTATGATATTTAATGGCAGCATGTTTTGGAAGTGTTGTTTTATTTTTTTGGCTGCACTACAAGGCTTGCAGGATGTTAGTTCCCAGGCCGGGGATCGAACCCCAGCCCTCAGCAGTGAAAGCATCAAGTCCTAACCACTAAGCCATCAAGGAACTCCTTGGAACTATTTTTAAAACTGCGGTACAGCTGATGTTTCCGAAGTTTCTAACAACACACAAAAAATGCTTATGAAGTGGCATTAAATGAAAAAAGTAGGACAAAATGTTATGGATGTAGAGTGAGCTCAATTATATTAAAAAATACATATAAGCAAATGTGAAAAATGAGAAGTAGTTATTTCTGATTGGTGGCATTACTGTCTCTTTGTAAATGTTTTTTTATACTTGACTCTTTTTTTCACAAATTAGTATGAAAAATTGTTATACTGGAAAAAACTTCCTGTGATTAAAGACACAAAACTCATAGAAAACTCTGTAAGATGAAATGAAAAGGTTCTCGACTCTTACAAGAACAATTGTTAGCTAGTCTGCTTTGGGGAAGTTGTGGAGGCTCAAGGAAAGCCAGGCTGGGTACCTACAGAAATGCCTCCAAATCCTTAGGGCTTTTCCTGTAGTGAAAGTGGATGATACACCCGGTTGGGTGGCTTGGAGTCGGGGCATCAACACTACATTCCAACCTCATGACCGCTCTGTGGCCACAGGAATGTCCCTAACCTCTCTGAGACTCCGCTTTGTCAAGTGTGACACAGCCACAAGCGCCCTTACCTCACGATCACAAAGAACAACCCTGGCAGGCCCCGAAACGTGCACCACAGGCATTTTCTCTTAACTCCCATTGTGCAGATGCAGGAAGAGAAGCTCAGATCGCCCAGGATCACAGGTGGTGTCAGATTCACACCTGGGCCCCCCCACATCTCAGAGACCGGGGTGCCTCCCCTCTGCCAGGCGGCCTCAGGCCGACGAACGTGCTTTGCGGCCTGAAAAAGCCTATACCCATGCGGGCTGCCGTTATGATGATAACACAGCACATTACTTTGTTGTGAATTCCGAAATGCTTTTGTGCTGATATTTTTAGAACCTTCTGTGAAAGATGAGACTGAAAAAGACGGCTGATTAGATTCTGTTTTGATTCGGGAAGGCAAAAGCGCCTGCCACAGGAATCTAATTTCCTGCTGGATTTAGCCTCTTCAGAAGGCTCCACGGGGAGGCGGCTCTAGACAGACCGGGTTTGATTTCTTACTCCTGGATTTCTAGCTCCAGTGCACCTAAGGCAAGTTGTCTCCCCTTTCAGAGCCTCAGTTTCCTCGACTGTGAGGAGGAGCAGTAAAGACAATAACTCACGGGCTGCTCCTGAAGGCTGAGTGGGACCATGTAGGTTAGAGTCCTGTTGCAGTGTGTGCAGACCACTCAGAGTCGGGTTTGGACCTCCCCGGGGCCTACTGAACGAGCGTCAATCAGTGCTGTTTCCCTTACTGGTATCATGATCCCAGCTTCTGAGAGGTGTGCCCGAGTAGGACTGGGCCTGGCAGCCTAAGTTTCCACACAACCTACGCTTTCCCTCTGGGGGCGGTTTGTGAATTGGTATCAGTTCCTGCAGCAGCCCCAAGACCCTCCTCTAGGCCTCCCCGGGTCGACCTGGCAGAAGTCCTCCTAGACTGAGCGGCTCACCAGGCCTTCTGCAAGCCGGTTCTTCAGGTGTCAGCTCACAGGGCCCCCCGGGCATCCTTCGGTATTTCCAAATTCCTCAGGTCCACCTGTTTCAGTTCACGCCCAACCGGGGCTGAGGTCCTGGTCTGGATGCCCCAGCTCATCCCTCCGGGGTAAGAGCAGAAAGCAGCCGCATTGAGCGGAGTTGGTGGGCACATTTGAGCCCCGGGGGGGGGCAGCGCCTGGTGGGGGAGGGCCTGGGCCTCCCGAGTACAGGCTGGAAGGGGCAGAGAGCCGGGGAGCGGAGGACACAGGGTTTGGGGAAGAAGAGGAAGAACGTGGGGTAATGTCCGCCAGACAGGGTGACCAACCACGCCCCATCTGCCCAGGACTGACAGGGTTCCGGGACATTCCATGCGACAACTCGGAAGGTTTTAGGCTCTGCCTAAAACTCTGGGCAAGTCTCAGCACTCAGGGACCGTTCTCTTCCGTGGAGAGAACTGGACCAGCTCACCCCTCCAGGATGCTGCTTCTGCTCGGCCACATGGTCTGTAACCCAGCAGCAGGTGGGGTTGGGGACGCGTGGAAGTGGGGAGGGGAGGCCTGCTGGGGAGCCCAGCGCCTCAGGGGTACTGCTAACCAGAAAAGGCTTTTTTTAAACCCACGGAGCCCAAGGGCTGGCGGGCTGGCACGGGCCCCCCACCCCCCGGTGGCTGGCAGGCTGGGGGCGCCTACCTGCAGGTGGTTGGGGTACACGTCGCCCTCGGAGAGTGCGTCCACCAGGTCCTCCTCGTCCAGCGTGGCCCGCTTGTAGGTCGACATCTGCAAAGTCAAGTGCAGCACCGACTCTCTTAGCGCCTCCATGGCTCCCACGCCCGAATGGGGAGAACAGGGAAGCGGCCACCCGCCGCCTGCGCCGCCGCCGCCGCGCCCCGCCCCGGCCGGGACACCGGGACCGGCCCACGGCCAGGCCCGCGCCGGGGGAGGCGGAGGGGGGTCCCGCCTCCCTCCGCCACCCCCGCCCCTTCCCCGATTATGCAACCCCGCGCCTTACCCCCAGCGCCGACAGCGCCGCGGCCACTGGCCGCGGCGGCCACAGGCTCCGCATGGTGCACCCCGCGACGCCCGCTCCCCGCCGCCGCGCGCCCGCGGCTCTGGCCCGGGAGGGCCGGCCGTGGGGCTGGGCCCGGCCTCGCACCACCTTCAGGGCGGAGCCTGGTCCGCGCGGCTCCGGCTCCCTCCTCGGCCGCGCTGGGAGACCGCCCCCCAGAGTCCCCAGGGAGGCGAAGCCTTCTCCCCCTTCCCAGAGGTCGGGGAGTGGGCTGGGGGTCGGGGAGAGGCCGGGCTGGGGGTCGGGGAGAGGCCCCTCCCGCTTGCAGGCAGGAAGGGGCTCGCGGCCACCCTTTCTTCTAAGAAACATGAAGTCCCCCATCTATAAGCCGTGGTGGCAGATGCCAAAAGCCAGGTATTAGGAAAGGGTCCCTAGTTTGGCCACAAAGGTCAAGAGAGAAGTTTTTCTCGCCATTGTCCTTGAGCTGCACCAAGAGCAGCCTCTCCTATGGGAGCGAGAAAGATTGGGGGAAAACACACACACACACACAGGGGGAATAAAAAAGGCATGTGCCCCCCCCCCCCCCAATTCCGCCTCCCTTTAGTTCAGGGGTCTTTAAGCCAGAGTTCACGATGATCTCAGAAAATTCCAGAGCACTCTCCTTAGAATGAAAAATGTTCTGTGCGTGCTGGAGGGAAGCCCATGCTTGGCTCCAGGCTCCAAGGTGTGATCTTACCCTCAAAACAGGAAGGGCTCTGGGGCCAGCCGACAGCCAAGAAGAGGCCTGTTCCCTCCACCTTCCCTCAGAGGTGGGCCCTGGGCGCTCTCCCTGCCCCTCAAGGCCCCAGAAAAGCCTACTCAGCAGCTTCCCAAAGGACCATCCATGCCCGGTGAGATCTGGAACCCTCCTGCATTTACACATTTTTCTCAGCTTTCCAAAGCACGCTCCTGTTCCCTCCCATAGCTGACTTCACAGATGCATGAAGGAGCAGGTAGAGAAAGCTGAGTGACACCTGGGGTGATGGTCACGGTGACAGATCCCAAGGTCTCCTGGCTTCACCTCCTGCCTTCTCACAGCCTGCTCTGCAGCCAGAGCCCAGCCTTCAACAGGAAACTCAGCTCCTGTTACCCTTGCTCCCAGTTCTGCGGGGACAGTCCCCTTACCAGTCCTCCGTGGCCCCTGCCCACCCTGCCCCCTGACCCACCTCGCTGACTCAGGTCCCAGCTTCTCCCGCCCTCCCTCTGTTCCTCAGATTCTCCAAGTGTCTCCTGCCCTCGAGATCTTTATAGCACTGTTCCCTCTGTATGGAACATGTCTCTGCGCCCCCCCATGCAGATTTCTGTTGCAGATAGAGGTCAGCGGAAACGTCACACCCTCAAATGTCCCAGCCACCCGGAGCAGAACCCAAATTATCGATCATGGCAACCTGTTTTGCTGCAGTCTGTTACTTATCTATGCTGGTTTTTAACGTCTGTCTCCTTCCCCCTCACCAAAATTGTGAGCTTTATCAGAGCTGGGACCTTGTCTGACACAGAATCCCCATCAGCTGCCATAGCACAGGCGCTCCAAACACTGTTAAAATGAATGCAAGAACAAGTAAAGGAGAAGTGAAAATTACTCTGGGGAAGGGCCTTGAAAATGCGTCTAATTTTGCAATACCCAAGGACAAGGGGAACATGTCTGAGGACCTTGGGGGAGGCAGGGTCCGTGGGAAGAATTTTTATTCTGGGGTCTTCTGCTCCACTCCCACTGGGGGCAGGACTTCCCATTGCTCCCCGGAGAAACAGAAAGGGCCATGGGCTGTTTTAATTTCACCCTGGGTTTTTTTTGGAAACCAGTTACACTAAGTAACAGGTGTTAACTGCCCCAGGAAAAAGACCCTTGAAAAAGAAATTCAAGTCACCAAACACCTTCCATGCCTGGCACGGCAGGCAGCTACTGTTTCCTGGGCGCTTAGACGGACGAGGTATCTGTCGGTTCTTTTACACTCAGCATCTCACTGAAGCCTCTCACTGTTTGCTGTTCGCGCGGAAGGAGGTATCATCAGTCTCTCTTACAGAACCTGAAACCGAGGTTTGGGGAAGTAACTGGCCCAGGTGCAGTGAAGCAATGGCTTCTCCTCCTTCCGTCTCAACTCAGAGATCAGTCCTTCTGGAAAGCTCTCCTGCCCAGCCTTCTCTGACCCCAGGCAGCCTCAGGCCCCCTGCGCCGTGTCCTCGGCCTTCCCCCGCCCCTCCCCACATCCCGGGTTTCCTTCTAGTGATGCACACAGCACCTTAACTAGGGGAACCTTGAAGGGAGGACTGGTCCTGCGAGGCCCTATGCCCCCAAAAGCCTAGAGTGGGGCTGGAGCTTCCACCGGCATCTGCGCGAAAGTGAGAGGCGAGGGAGGAGGCTGGCAGCCCATCCCAGGGCTGTCTATGCAGGGATGACCACGGAAGCTCACCTAGGAAGCTCACCCATCTCTGGAGTAGAAATCTGAGGAGAGCTGTTTATTTTTCAGCACACAAAAGATGAGGGGACCTTCTCGAAATGCCGCCTGCCCTGGGGCCGGGGAGTGAAACAGAAGCCACCTCGGACGTGGGAATGGCTAAGCCGTCTCCATCCGTGGGGAGCACCGTGGGCCCCAGTCAGCAGGTGGCATTCCAACAAGGGGTGTGGGGGGGCGGCTGGGTGGGGGGAGCCCTGTCTCTTACCTGCCCGATTCTGGGTGGGGCCCTCCGCTCACTGTCTTGTTGGATCCCCACACCCACCAAAGCCCTGGCCTCAGCAGGTATCACTTCCCTCTCACGGAAGATGTGGGAGGGGGCGAGGCACATCAACCAACGCTGAGCCGCTGGGCCCCAGGCATCCGTACCCCTCCTGACCCCGGGGAAGCCCGGTGCGGTGGGATCTCCACCTCCCACTTCCACCTGGCAGAGGAGAGTGAGCATGGGGGAGGCATCAGCACCCTCTCCCCGCTCCCCCCAGCCCTCCCCCCAGTCCCCTCCCTGGCTAGAGAGCCAGAGAACCGGGATGGGAGTCCTGGTTGCCTCAGCCCACCACCCCGCCTGCAGAGAAGCCCGGGCGCTCAGCTCCTGCGCGGCAGAGCAGGACCTGGACCGTGGGGCCTCCTGGCCTCCTGCTCTTTGCAGAAGGGGAGCTGCTGCTCCAGGCGGGGATGGCCTTGCCTTCAGGGGCAGTGAGTGGCAGGCCAGCCAGAGCTGTTCTCCCTGATGGCCTCGTTTGTGGTCATGAGGACACCCACAGCCAGGGAGCTTTAGGAAAGGGACGAACAACGGTGGCTTTCTGGGGAGATGCTACCCTGATCTGCACGCTCCTCTCCCGGCCCCCGCTGAGCCGTGGATGAGAAGTGAGGGCCTGGAGTTCGTGAGAAACGCTGGGTGGAGACCAGGAGCGGAGAAGTGGGAACCACGGTCTCCAGATCCATCACAGACACAGTGATGAAAGAGAGACAGATGGAGGCTGTGATGGTGCCCGGCTCTGGAAACCCCACCCTGTGGAAATCAAAGGCCTGGGCTGAAACAGAAACGAGAAGTGTTATAAACGCTCCTGTTTCTGATGACAGAGGCCTCTGGGCTCAGTGGCACCGGGGGTGATCCCACCAGGTCATCTTTCCTAATCATGTGAGTCACTCTGATGGTTTTTGTGTTGGTTTGCCCAAAGGAGGGGGATGTTCCAAGAAACTGAGAGCTCGTCAGAGGCAAAAAAAAAAAAAAAAAGAGCAGCTGTGGGTGAAATTCGGAGGCTTGGGACTCCCTGACCACAGCCCACAAGTCGTTTTCACATTCTGTTTCCAAGTCTCAGCTTCTCAGAGATGCTGCCCTATGTGGCCAGAGCCCCCATCAGTTCTTGCCTTTTATGCCAGTAACTAGTTGGGATCTGTTGAATCCTTACGTCTACGTGTGTTCAGTTGTATCTGACTCTATGCAAGCCCAGGGACTGTAGCCCTCCAGGCTCCGCTGTCCGTGGAATTTTCCAGGCAAGAATACTGGAGAGGGGAGCCATTCCCTTCTCCAGGGGATCTTCCCAACCCAGGGATTGAACCCGTGTTTCCTGTGTCTCCTGTAGTTGGCTTCCCTGGTGGTTCAGAGGGTAAAGAATCCGCCTGCAATACGGGAGACCTGGGCTCGATCCCTGGGTTGGGAAGGTCCTCTGGAGAAGGGAAAGGCGACCCACAACAGTATTCTGGCCTGGAGAATTCCACGGACAGAGGAGCCTGGCAGGCTATACAGTCCATCGGGTCACGAAGAGTCGGACATGACTGAGCGACTTTCACTCCACTTCCTGCGTTGGTAGGTGGACTCTTTACTGCTGGCACCACCTGGGAAGCCCACCTAACACACACTCATACTTTATGTTGCTGCTGCTAAGTCGCTTCAGTCGTGTCCGACTCTGTGCGACCCCATAGACGGCAGCCCACCAGGCTCCTCTGTCCCTGGGGTTCTCCAGGCAAGGATACTGGAGTGGGTTGCCATTTCCTTCTCCGTCTTTTATGTTAGTTAAATACTTATGTTTAACAAGGACAATAATAGAGCGAGGAAAAGCTCTAGTTCCAAGCTTCAGTTCAGAGCCTCACTACGCCATGTCCCAGCTGTGTGAGCCTGGACAAGTGACTCAGCCTCCCCACCTTGGCAGTCTCACCTGTAAAACGGGGATGATAACAATAACACCTCCCTCACAGGGCTGTCGTGACACTTAGTTAATATGAAGTGCTTAGGGACTTCCCTGGTCATCCAGTGGTTAAGAATCCGCCTGCCAATGCAGGGGACACGGTTCCGATCCCTGGTCAGGGGAGATTCCACATGCTGTGGAGCAACTAAGTCTGTGTGCTACAACTACTGAAGCCTGCATTCCCCAGAGCCCACCGCCTCTATGAGAGAAGCCACTGCAATAAGGCATGCGTACTGCAAAGAAGAGTGGCCCCTGCACGCTGCAACTAAAGAAAGCCTGTGCCTAGCAACAGAGACCCAGTGCAGCCCAAAATAAAAATTTTAAAAACCTAAAACTTAAAAATAAAGTGCTTAAAAATAAATAAATAAATAAATAAATAAATAAAGTGCTTAGAGCAGTGCTGGGCACCAGGCATATTCCCACTAAGGGTTCACTGTTACCATTTGTATCATCACGGGACTCAGAAGCCTCCGATTGATCCCCACTGCCTAAAAACAAAATCCAAACTCCTTAGCTTGACATGCAAGGACTCCCCTGAACTGGCCCAAACCTGCCTCCCCAGACTCACCCTGCACACACCTCGCAGGTGTACGGCTGTCACCCTGACCCCCGAGCTGTCCCTGTGGGTGCTGACCTCCCAAAGGAGTTCGCTGAGTCCGTGATGCCGGTCAGGCCCCAGGCTGTAAGCTTGGGGGAGAGCACTCGCTCCCCACCCTCAAGGGACCTATGACTGGTACCCTCTCCCCCAAGTCCCCACCTTGGGACTCGCTGGTGGTCCAGTGGCTAAGACTCTGCACTCCCAATGCAGGGGGGCTGGGTTTGATGCTTGGTCAGGGAACTAGACCCCAAGTGCCACAACTAAGACTCGATGCTGCCAAAATAATACAAGACTATGCTCTCTCCACCACAGCTGCTGATCTCCATGTCTAGCCTACCTCTTCCTCCAGGAAGTCCCCCCTCCCCTCCAGTCAGAGGGGATTATACCCGCCCCTCTGGTGTACCCCAAGCACAGCACCTGCATTTCATTCAGGCGTTTGTCCAGGTGTCTTCATCACAGGGATGGACCTGGGGGATGGGCAACAATTCCGTTATTTCCCTCCATCCCTGCTATCCAACACAGAACCTAGTATATAGATAACTGGTTAATTTGTATCCAAGATTTTCACTCGGGCAAAGGCATCTGTGACTTCAGTGAAGAAGAAACAGGGTTGAGTTTCTTGATGACAAGTAAAATTCAAATAGGACAACAAAGGAGCATATAGTAAAAATATAGCCATCACTCCTGAAGATGACAGCAGGTAACATCTACTACTGCTGTTACATGATCTATAACATTGCCCAGTGTCTTTTACATGAGAAATTTCCATGTGCTTAATTTCTTTCTTGTTTTAAATATTTATTCATTTGGCTGTGCCAGGCCTTTGTTGCAGCCCTCGAGATCTTTAGTCTTAACAGCAGCACGTAGGATCTTTAGTGACAGCAAATGAGAACCATTAGTTGTAGCATGTGGGGTCTAGTTCCTTGACCAGGGACCAAACCAAGGCTCCCTGCATTGGGAGGACAGAGTCTTAGCCACTGGAACCGCTGGGAAGCCCCTCCATGTGATTAAGTCCTTTTTAAATTTACCACAACGTTCCCGGAGGAGTGAATTGCTTCTTAGCTCTTTGATAAGAATTACAGGAATTAGCTGAGGGAGCTCACAGCCAAATCAAGCACTTTTCTGGCCTTTATGTTCGGCTTTGTCCTTGTCCGCATTTTCTGCTCTATTTTCCCTGCTCCTGATTTTTCATTTCTTCTGTGCATCATTTGATTGAATGTGTTTAGTTACAGCCCATCATGAATCTTTTTTGGAATAAAGTGAGTTTGAAACAATCTGCATCATGAAACACCCCTGCCCTGACTGGACTCTCCTGGGACTGCGGCGTCGACGTATTTTTTCAACAGCAGGAATGAAGCAGTGAAGACCTGGGCCCAAACCCAGGTTCCCTAGGTCATGTGACCATGGCATTCCCCTCCTAAGGCCTTGGCTTCCTCGTCTATAAAATGGTTCAGTGTAAAGATTTTTTTTAAAATCTATTTATTTGGTTGCACTGGTCTTAGTTGCAGCATATGAACTCTTAGTTGTGGCATGTGGGATCTAGTTCCCCAACCAGGGATTGAATCCAGGCTCCCTGCGTTGGCAGTGTGGAGTCTTAGCCACTGGACCACCAGGGGAGTCCCTGAAAAGATGTAATGAGCTGAAATGAACTGCCTGGCACCGAGCATCCCATCCCCAAGTGACCTGGCACTTGGGGGGAGACACTGCAGCCTGATGAGACGCTTTTGTTTATTCTCCTTCCTCAGCTTTCCCATTTGCTTCTGCACCCGTCCAGGTTTTCTGACCTTGGCTTTAGCTCAGTTCACGTTTGTTGTGCATCTCGCTCTGCTGCCCTACTCAAGGCAAAAACAACTGTTTTCCTGGGTGATCAAGGCTAAAGTCCACAAGGATAACTCCAATCACTGAAGGATAGGATGTACTCCTGACATGATGGGATGCAAATGGTACTTTACCTCTGTGCTTTCCTCCCCAAAGCAACAGCCACAGTCAAGATGAACTTAAGGAGACACAGCAACTAAAAGTAATGGACTATGCTTGGTGGGGGGCTTCCCTGGTAGCTCAGCTGGTAAAGAATGTGCCTGCAATGTAGGAGACCCCGATTCGATTCCTGGGTCAGGAAGATTCCCTGGAGAAGGGATAGACTACCCACTCCAGTATTCTTGCCTGGAGAATCCCCATGGACAGAGCTGCCTGGCGGGCTGCAGTCCGAGGGGTTGCAAATAGCTGGACACAACTGATCAACTAAGCACAGTCCATGCTCGGTGGGATCCTGGAACAGAAAAAGGACCTCAGGCAGAAACTTAAAGACAGCTGAGGGAAGTCCCTGGCAGGCAGGTGCTTACGACTCGGTGCTTCCAATGCTGTGACCCAGGGTTCAATCCCCAGGGGCACCAAGATCCCACAAGCCATGTGACGTGGCAAAAAAAAAAAAAAAATTAAAAAAAAAAAAAGACAAATTAAGAGACTTCTTTGGTGGACCAGTAGTTGGGACTCCACGCAGCCAGTGCAGGGGGCTTGGGTTTATTCCATCTCTGGTCCAGGCTCTAGGATCCCTCAAAGCAGGGTCAAAAAAAAAAAAAAAAAAAAAAAAAAGGCATAAAAGACTTTAGTTAGCAACAATGTATCAGTGTTAGTTCATCAATTGACAAATGTACCATGTCATATGTAAATAATAGGGGAACCGGGTGTGGAGTGTAAAGAAACTCTCTTCAATCTTCCCAATGATGTTATATATCTAAAACAGTTCTAAAATAAAATGTTTATTTAAAAAAAATAACTAGCTGCCCCTAAACCAGAAAACAAAGTTGTTGACACCACCACAAGCCCAGCACCGCCCGATTCTCAAGGCTCCTTTATACCTTGGTCTCATTTGTGTCTCACGATGCGTCACCCTGTGGAACAAAGCCAGGGACCCGTTTCATGGATGAAGAGACAGGACAGAGGCAGGAAGCCTCTTGCCCTTGGGGCTGAGCTGGGACTCCAACCCAGATCCTCCTGACCCTCTGAGATCCTCTTCCTCCTTCCCCGTGCTACCCTGCAGCCTGGCTCTCTAGGTCGACTTCTGGAGACGACGGGCTGCCGTGGGAAATAGAGGAACAAAACCAGGGGTGGGGTGGGGGAGAGGGATTGCACGTGGGGCCGGGTGGGGCCGGAGGCCTGAGCGTGGAGAAGGGGAAGGTGAGCAGGACCGAGGGGCAGTTAGGAGTTCAGGGAGGCCTAAAGGGGAGAAAGACCGGAAGGTCAAGGGCACAGAGCTTACACGGGAGGTCAAGGCTGCTCACCACCTCCAGGGAGAAGGCTGCAGCTCTGCCAGTCCATGAGTCAGTCACCCTAGGCTGGGACCAGAGTCCCAGGCTGGGCTCCCCCTCACATGCTGGCAGTCGGAGACCAGCCCACACATGCAGGGAGCTGGAAAACACTCACCCACTTGGCCTGGTGTTGACTCACCTGCCCAGGGGCCCCGGGAGGCACTGAGAGCCTTCAGGGGACTGCACCCCAGCGCCTGCCGGGGCGGCCAGCCCACACCCAAGCCCAGCTTGGCCGGCAGCCTCTTCTTGACTCCTCGACACAGGCCCCTACCATCCTGCTGACTGTCCAGCCCCCTGTGAGGCTTCCACCTCACCTCTCTCCACCCCACCTGCCTGCCTCCATCTCTGCCCCTCTGTCCAGGCCCACTTGGTTCTGCCCCTCCTCTGCCCAGAAGCCTTCCCTGATTTAGAACCCCTCACTCCCCCGAGTCCGCCACCTCCCGCTGGCTCCAGCAGAACTGTTTAAACTAACTGATATGATCCAGTCACTCTCCTCCTTCTCACGAAGTTTCCCCGGAACTGGTAGGAGAAAGCGTGAGTCTTGGTGGGGCTCCCAACCTCCGCCCACCTCTCAGTCTGCTCCTGGATCCTCTCCAGCCTCCCACTGATGCCTGAATCTCAGTATAAAATGAATAGTCAGGCCCCTAAATACACTGTGCTTTCTCCTCGAGGCCTTGGCATAACCATTGTCTCCTGTCTGGGAGGCTTTTCCTCTCCTTCTTCCCCTGTCTAACCCCTCAGCTCAGATGCATCTTCCTACAGGCAGCCTTCTTGGACTTTACTGTGATCCCTGAAGACAGCTACACAGGCTTCTAGCGTCTCATCCCAACAGAGTGACCAGCAGCCAACTGCAGCTGTGTGACCTTGACAGAGCTTTCTGTACTTCCGTTTTCTCTCCTATCAAATGATTGTGATATCTGCTTCACAGGGTCTTTATGCATGCCTGCTAAGTTACTTTAGTCATGTCCAACTCTTTGTGACCCTTTGGACTGGAGCCCACCAGGCTTCTCTGTCCATGGGATTTCCCAAGCAAGAATACCAGAGTGGGTAGCCATTCCCTTCTCCAGGGGATCTTCCAGAACTAGGGATCAAACCTAGGTCTCCCGCACTGCAGGCAGATTCTTTACCGTCTGAACCACCAGGGAAGTCCCAGGGTCTTTATATGCATTAAATAAGATGCCTAAAGCCCAGTGCCTCACAGACAAGTAGAGCTCAGGTGATGTTACTGTCGGGCGGTGGGTTCAGAAGGGGCTGGCTCTTCACACTGAAGATGATGGAAGACGGGAAGGGGAGGACCTGGGAGGACCCATGGCATGCCAGGCACCGTGCTGCAACTTGACATTACACAGTGTAATTTAACCTTAACTCCCAATTACACAGTGTAAAACAACTGTGGTACAAGAAGGGTCAGTGACTTGCCCCAGAGCCACACAGCTGGTACCTAACGAAGCCCGGGCTGCAGCCCAGATGTGTCTATTTGCAAAGCCCGTGGTTTTGCCATTATGACAAATATGAAGGCAGCGCCAACCTGCTCTGTCCTTCCACTTCAGGCACCGCCTCTCAGTCAGGTCAAAGGGGCTGAATTGTCCACTTTTTAAAGAAACTTTTTTGGCTGTACAGTGCAGCATGTGGGATCTTAGTTCCCTGATCAGGGATCAAACCCCATGCCCTGCATTTGAAGCGCGGAGTCTTAACCACAGGACCACCAGGGAAGTCCCAGGGGCCGAGTTGCCTGCTGTTATCACCAAGCCATCAGGGGTGCTGAGACTGACCAGACACTTGGAGCAGGCCCTAAGCTGTGTGGGATGAGCAGGCTGGGTAAGTCTCAGGCTGGGAATGCCAACTGTGCCTCAGCATTTGCTGATCTAATCACACAAAGCCTAGGACAAAGTTAATCCGTCTCACTTAGTGACATTTATAATGGTGATGACTGCACTGCCTAATTAGGCTCAAGCAGGAAGCGGTTCCTGGAAATGGCTGTAATTAGTATCTGTGTTACACAGGTGGGCGGGAGAGGGCTGGGGAGAAGGCAGGGAGGAGGCGGGTGGGGCAGGAAGCTTTGGGGATCCCTCGGATCCCTGAACTGAGGGTGACCAGGGTCCTCAGCTGGCGCCAGGCCCTGGGTAGACTTACTAATGTGGATGGTCCTATTTAGACTTCATGATAAACTCCATGCCGTGGGCCCTGTCACTCCCTTTCCAGGGAGAGGGAGCAGGCTCAGAGAGGTCTGTTCACAGGGGCACAGTCACACAGCCAGTGCAGAACAGAGCCAGGCTCCGCACAGGCCTGTCATCTCCAACTCCAGTCCAGAGACGTCCTGGACCACGGCAGGTAACCAGGGCGTGGGCTGGGAGGCAGATCTATATCCCGGACCCATTTCTGACACTGCCTCACCCTGGGCCTCGGCAAGTCGTTTCCCCTCTCCAAGACAAAAAGAGGTATGCCTGTCAGGCTGGGAGTGGCTGAAGGTGTGAACTTGGGAGGCAGGGCCCTTAACCATCTGAGCCTCAGTGTCCTCATCAGTAAGATGGAGACAACTATCGTCCTCAGGGTTGTAAGGGTTAAGTAAGTTAAGAAACTTGGAACATGCCTGAATCTTATCATCATTTATGGGAAAAGCACATGCTTTGGAGTCACTTTTTCCATCTGTAAAATGGGGAAGTAATTGCTGGATTTAAACAGTGGTTTGAAAGCATATGCATTTTTAACCCTGTAGAGTCCTTTATTTACTAATGTTATTTTGAGTTAACACATCCAATTTTATTCTAATATTTTCAAAAAGTATAATTGACTCAAACGCTGTTATTACTAGTTCCTACAATATAATGATTTGCTATTTCTATACGTTGCAAAATGATCACCACAATGTGTAGTTAACATCAGTCACCGTGCAAAATGATCACAATATTATTGACTATTCCTCATGTTATACACTTCATTCCCAAGACTCATTTGTCACTGCAGGTTTGTACTATTAATCACCCTCACCTGTTTCACTCATTTTCCCCTACTTGCCTCCCCTCTGGCAACCACCTGTTTGCTCTCTGTATCTATGACTCAGTTTCTTTTTGATACATTTATTCATTTTTTAAAATGTAAGTAAAATCACACTGTATTTGTCTTTCTCTATCTGACTTATTTTACTAGCATAATACCCTCTAAGTCCATTCATATTGTCACAAACGGCAAGATTTCATTTTTAAGTAATATCCCATTGTATATATACATATATACACACATGTGCATATATACGTGCCGCATCTTCTTTATCCATCCAACTATCAATGGGTACCTAGGTTGCTTCCATATCTTGATTATTTTAAATAATGCTGCAATGAACACTGAGGTGCATATATCTTTTCAAGTTAGTGTTTTTGTTTTCTTCAGAAAACTATCCAGGAGTGGATAACATGGTACTTCTATTTTTAATTTTTTGAGGAACCTTAATACTTTTTCATAGAGGCTACACCAATTTATATTCCCACTAACAACGCACAAAGGTTCCCTTTTCTCTACATCCTTGCCAATGTTTATTTGTTGCATTTTTTTTTTTAGTTCTACCACTTTATTGCTACCAACCCATCTCCCTCCACCTCCATGCTCAGTCATATAACCCCATGGACTGCAGCCCGCCAGGCTCCTCTGTCCATGGACTTTTCCAGGCAAGAATACTGGAGTGGGCTGCCATTTCCTTCTCCATGTTGCATTTTTTATAAAAGTCATTCTGGCAAGTATAAAGTGATATATTACTGTGGTTTTGATTTGCATTTCTTTGCTGATTAGTGATGTTGGGCGTTCTTTTCATGTGTCAGTTGACCAGCTGTATGTCTTTGGAAAAATGACCATTCAGGTCCTCTGCCCATTTTTTAACCCAGGTGTTTGCTTTTTCAATGTTGAGTTGTATGAGTTCTTTATATATATTGGTATTAACCTTTCAGATATATCATATGCAAACAATTTCTCCCACTCAGAGAAATTTTCATTTTCATTTTACTGGCAGTTTCACTGACCATGCAAAAGCTTTTCACTTGATGTGTTCCCAGTCGCTTATTTACTTTTGTTTCCTATGCCTGAGGAGACAGATCCAAAGAATACTCCTAAAAAAAAGTCAAAGGGCATACTACCTATGTTTTCTTCTAGGAGTTTTATAGTTTCAGGTCTTACATTTAAATCTTTAACACATTTTGAGTTTATTTTTTTGTATACAGTGTGAGAAAGTAACCCAGTTTGATTCTTTTCCATGTCCAGTTTTCCAACACTGTTTATTGAAGAGGCTGTCTTTTCCCCATTGTGTATTCTTGCCTCCTTTGTCATAGATTAATTGACCATGTAAGTGTGGGCTTCTTTCTGGACTCTCAATTCTGTTCCATTGATCAGTGTGTCTGTATTGCATCAGTATCATAGTTTTGGGAGAAGGCAATGGCACCCCACTCCAGTACTCCTGCCTGGAAAATCCCATGGAAGGCAGAGCCTGGTAGGCAGCAGTCCATGGAGTCGCTAGGAGACAGACAGGACTGAGCGACTTCACTTTCATGCACTGGAGAAGGAAATGGCAGCCCACTCCAGTGTTCTTGCCTGGAGAATCCCAGGGATGGGGAAGCCTGGCAGGCTGCCGTCTATGGCATCGCACAGAGTCGGACACGACTGAAGCGACTTAGCAGCACCAGCAGCAGCATATTGTTTTGATTACTGTAGCTTTGTTGTAGTTTGAAGTCAGAGAGGATGACATCTTTAGTTTTGTGCTTTTTTTCCCCAAGATTATTTTGACTATTTTGGGGGTCTTTTGTATTTCAAGACAAATTTTAGAATTACCTAGTTCTGTGAAAATGCCACTGGTATTTGGATAGGGATTTCATTGAACCTGTATATTGCTTTGAGTGGTATGATCATTTTAACAACAGTAATTCTTCCAGTGCATAAGCATGGTGTATCTTTCCATTTTTGGTGTCTTCTTCAATTTATTTCATCAGTGCCTTACGGTTTTTAGTGTACAGGTCTTTCACTACCTTGGTTAAATTTATTCCTAGGTATTTTACTTTTGGATGTAATTGCAAACAGGACGGTTTTCTTAATTTCTTTTTCTGATAATTCATTGTTACTGCACAGAAACACAATAGATTACTTAATATTAAGTTTGTATCATACAACTTTACTAAATTCATTTGTTGGTTTTAATAGTTTTTTTTTTAAATGAAATCTTCAGGATTTTCTATATATGGTGTTATGTCATCTGCAAACAGTGATAGCCTTATTTCTTTCTTTCCAGTTTGGATTCCTTTTCTTTTTCTTGTCTGATTGCTGTGGCTAGGAGTCCCAATGCTATGTTGAATAACAGTGGTAAGAGTGGGCATTTGGTATTGTTCCTGATCTTAGAGGAAATGCTTTCAGATTTTCACCATTGAGTATGATGTTAGCAGTGGGCTTGTCATATATGTCTTTTATTATACTGAGACATGGTCCCTCTATACTCACTTTGTTGAGACTTTTTTTTTAATCATAAATGGATGTTGAATTCTGTCAAAAACTTTTTATGCTCCTGGAGAATCCCATGGACAGAGGGGCCTGGTGGACCACCGTCGATGGAGTCACACAGAGTCGGACATGACTGAAGTGACTTAGCAGCAGCAGCATTGAGGTTATCATATGATTTTTACTCTTCAATTGGTTAATTTGATGTATAACATTGAATGATTTGCAAATATTGAACCGCCCTTGTATTCCTGGATAAATCCCACTTAATCATGGTGTATGATCTTTTTAATGCATTGTTGGATTCAATCTGCTATTTTGCTCAGGATTTTTTTGGGGAGGGAGCGGTACTGGTCTTTCTCACTGTGTGGGCTCTTGTCTAGTGAGCACGGGCTACTCTCTAGTGGCATCTAATCTACTGTTGATTCCTTCTAGCTCATTTTTAATTCTGGTTATTGTATTGTTCCACTTTAAAAGCAAAGGAGAAAGGGAAATATATACCCAAATGAATGCAGAGTTCCAGAGACTAGCAAGAAGAGATCAGAAGGCCTTATTAAATGAACAAAGAAGTAAAGGAAAACAACAGAATGGAAAAGACTAGAGCTCTCTTCAAGAAAACTGGAGATATCAAGGGAATATTGCATGAAAGGATGTGCATGATAAAAGACACAAATGGCAAGAACCTAAAAGAAGCAGAAAGATTAAGAAGAGGTGACAAAAATATACAGATGAACTACACAAAAAAGGTCTTAATGACCCAGATAACCATGATGGTGTGGTCACTCACCTAGAGCCAGACATCCGGAGTATGAAGTCAAGTGGGCCTTAGAAAGCATTACTACAAACTAATGGAGGTGAGGAAATTCCAGCTGAGCTATTTAAAATCCTAAAAGATGATGCTGTTTTTGTGCTGCACTCAACATGTCAGCAAATCTGGAAAACTCAGCAGTGGCCAGAGGACTAGAAAAAGTCAGTTTTCGTTCCAATCCCAAAGAGGGGTAATGCCAAAGAATGCGCAAACTATCGTACAAGTATTAGTATTAGTATTTCACATACTAGTAAGATTATGCTCAAAATCCTTCAAGGTATGCTACAGCAGTACATGAACCGAGAACTTCCAGATGTACAAGCTGGGTTTAGAAAAGGCAGAGGAACCAGAGATCAAATTGCCAACATTCACCGATCATAGAGGAAGCAAGGGAATTACAGAAAAACACCTATTTCTGCTTTATTGACGACACTAAAGTCTTTGATTGTGTGGGTCACAACAAACTGGAAAATTCTTAAAGAGATGGGAATACCAGGCCACCTTACCTGTCTCTGGGAAATCTGTAAGCAGGTCAAGAAGTAACAGTTAGAACCTTACATGGAACAGCTGACTAGTTCAAAACTTGGAAAGGAGTATATCAAGGCTGTATACTGTCACCCTGTCACTGATATGCAGAGTACATCATGTGAAATGCCAGACTGGATGAAGCACAAGCTGGAGTCAAGGTTGCTGGGAGAAATAGCAATAACCTCAGATATGCAGATACCACTCTAATGGCAGAAAGTGAAGAGGAACTAAAGAGTCTCTTGATGAGGTTTCATGAGAGTGAAAAAGCTGGCTTAAAACTCAACATTCAAAAAACTAAGACCATGGCATCCAGTCCCATCATTTCATGGCAAATAGGAGAAAAAGTGGAAGCAGTGACAAATTTAATTTTCTTGGGCTCCAAAATCAGTGTGGACGGTGACTGCAGCCATGAAATTAAAAGACGCTTGCTCCTTGGAAGGAAAGCTATGATAAACCCAGACAGCATATTAAAAAGCAGAGACGTTACTTTGCCAACAAAAGTCCATATAGTCAAAGCTATGGTTTTTCCAGTAGTCATGTATGGATGTGAGAGTTGGACCATAAAGAAGACTGAGTGCCGAAGAATTAATGCTTTTGAAATGTGGTGCTGGAGGATTCTTGAGAGTCCCTTGGGCTGCAAGGAGATCAAGCCAGTCAATCCTAAAAGAAATCAGTCCTGAACATTCATTGGAAGGACTGATGCTGAAGCTGAAGCTCCACTACTTTGGCCACCTGATGGAAAGAGCTGACTCATTGGAAAAAACCCTGATGCAGGAAAAGATGGAAAGCAAAAGGAGAAGAGGGTGGCAGATGATGAGATGGTTAGATAGCATCACCGGCTCAATGGACATGAATCTGAGCAAACTCCAAGAGATAGTGAAGGACAGGGAAGCATGGTGTGCTGCAGTCCATGGGGTCACAGAGAGTTGGACACAACTTACTGACTGAACAACAATTGTATTGTTCAGCTATTCAATTTCCCTTTCCATTTTCTAATTCTTTCTTAAACTTCTGTGTTCATCCATTTTCCCATATTTATTGAACATGTTTATGACCATTTCCTTAAATTTTTTATTGGATAGATTGCCTATCTCCATTTCATTTAGGTCTTCCTCTGGGGTCTTACCTTGCTCCTTTGTTTGGAACATATTCCTCTGTTGCCTTGTTTCACCTAATTTCTGTTTTTATTTCCATGTATCAGGTAGGTTGATTACATTTCCCAGTCTTTGAAAAAGTGGCCTGTCATGGGAGATGTCCTGTAAGTCAACAGAAGACTTCCCACTAGTCACCAGAGTCATGTGGGGACCCCTGCGTGGGCTGGGCGAGCCCTTCGGCGTGGCAGAGCCAGTTACTGTGGCCACACTGGCAGGTGGGGGCCCAGCTGGCTGCCGGGGCTCCTGGCCTGCTGGTGTGTGGGCCTGGGTCCTGCCGAGCTGCTTGTTTTTTGAAAACGTAACACTGCAACCCAAAATACAAAACAGACTGAGTGGAGCTGCCACTCATGCACTCAGTAACCCCACATCCTGACCCTGGGTCTGCTTTCCTCAGGGGTTCTGAGGGCTGGAATCTGAAAATCCCTCATCTCTGTTTCTCTCTGAGAGCTAATGGCTCTAAAGCTCTGATATCAAAGGGATACGGATGCAGGAAATGGGGTCTGGGGCTCGGATGGTGCTTGCCCAGTGAGGGTGGGTCCATGGTGGCGGTGGGCCAGGCTGGGCCACAGCGATGTCGAGCTCATTGGGGGCTGCTGGCTGTCACCACTCAGCTTAGATAACTGTTTCCCCAAGAGGTGACTGAGAAGGAGAAAGAACATTGGAATCAGGCGATGGACCCACATTCCCACCTCGGTCCCCCTGCAACCCTTCTCGGGGCCTCCGCATCCTCAACTGTAAGATGGGCATGACAACACCGTCCTCCTCTAGTGACGCCAGGGCCAAACGGGGTCACGTGCACACAAAGGCTTCAGAACTGTGAAAGACTGCCCCCAGTGAATATTTGCACATAGTTCTGGTAGATTATTTTCCATTCCTAAGCACACAGAGTCTGGAGCCAGATTATGTAGGTTCAGGTCTCAAGGCCACCACGTACTGGTGGAGGGTCCAGGGTCCAGTTACCAAGCCCACTTCCTCCTGTATAAATGATGACATAAAGGAAGGGCTGAGCATGGGACCTGGCACACAGCAAGCGCTCAGTAAGCGTCTGCAGCTCTTGGGTGGGGGGGCGGGGAAACTAATGACAAACGTGCCCCCTAGTGCTTTCTGCCAGTGTAGACATAGCTGAAGAGGGCTGAGCGGCTCCTCTTAACCCTCTAAAACAGGACCCCTGAAAGCTGTAGTTGAGATTGTTTTTGGTTCTGCACTAAAGTGTGGATCAAGCTCTCCTGGGCTACACCTGGAATGTGTCTGTCCTCTGTCCTTAAAAGTTCAATTCAATTCAATAGGTGTTTCCTAGAGATTCTGTGATGCCTGTTTACTGAGCACCTATCTTATCATATGCCAGGCCCTCATCACAACCCTGCATAGTAGGTAGCACTGTACCCATTTGACAGATGAGGAAACTGAGGTTCAGAGAGGTGATGAGAGGACCTCAAGGCCAGGCTGCTCCTTCAAAATGCACAAGACCTGGAACCAGACCCGGAGGGCTCCCCTGTGTGTGTGTGGCAGTGGGGGCGGGGGGTGGTGGTGGCTGGGCTGCTGAAAGGTTTCTGAGAGCTCTGGGGTACCACCCACGTTATGTGGTGTTTTGGTCTTACTCAGGAAGCATCCTTGACCTTAGGGGAACCAGCTGCCTGAGAGGCTGAGCCCAGTCTGTGTTACCTTATGCAGGAGGTCCTTATGCAGGAGGTGTGACGATCGAATTGGAGAAAAAAAAATAATAATGGCAAAAACGTCTTTAATACAGGGCCGGCCCTGGCTCAGTGACACAGACAACGGCCAGAGGGGAGGGTCTGGCCTCCCTCTGGCATGTGCCTCGGGCTTCTGGAACGCTTGCCTGCCAGCGCCCACAGACCTCCTTGCCCCACATCTCTGGGTCCTGAGGAACGTGGACCCAAATGGAGCGGAGAGAGGACAGGACGGGGAGCCGGAAGTCCAGGTCTGGGTCCTGGTGGTGCCCTCTCTGGGCCTCAGTTTCCCCCCTGTGCGGAAGCGCCAGGGGAGAAGGCAAAGGCAGCCTTGTCTGGCCTTGGGATCCCTTCCTTCCCCTTCCCGACCTTCCCCAGGAGACAGGCCCGCGTGAGCGTAGCGTCAGCGGATGGGGATCCCGCAGCCATCAGCTCCCGGTAGCAGCGGCCTGGCCTGACCCGGGCCAGCGGGCTTGTTCCGCGGCTGGCACCTCCTCCAAGCGCCTGTCACCCTCCAGGCCTGGGCCCTCCCCCTGCCAGCTTACTGCGGCTTCTGTCCCCACTTGCCCAGCGCTCCCAGATACCCTCAGCCAGGCTTCCAGCCTGCCAGCCCCACCCCTGGCTGCTTTCCCAGCACTTTTGCCAAACTGGGGCTCCACCAGCTGACAGTCAAGGTGCCCGGACATGAACACGGACTGTGGCAGGCAGGTGGGCCCAGCAGGCGGGGCCCCAGCCGCTCGCTTAGGGCGGGAGCGCTCTTGGCTGGCCAAGCTGCACCCCGAGTGGCATAACCATCCCCGGGGAAGCTCTGCCTTCCGCCCCCGCTCCTCAAGGGGGAGCACGTGTAGTGGTTAAGAGCTGGGACTCAGAAAGCAGGCAGTCAGGGTCCAAGTGCCAGCCAAGTACCCTGTAACCTTGGGCGAGTCACGTAATCCCTCTCGCGGCTCAGTTTACTCATCTGTGAAATGGATGAATTAATAAATTATTAAGAGGATTAGAGGACTTAATAACATCGAGTACTTGGAACAAGACCTGAATCCAAGGGCCCACGCCACAGATATCAGACAGAATGGTAACTAACATCCTGATGAGCCCAAGGCAGAACTCACATCCCGGCAGTCCACAGGGCGAGTCTGGCACACAGATGTGAGTTACCTGGCCGGCAGTGTTGTAACACGTTTTGAAATGCCGACATTAAGGAGATTTTACATGAAAACCAGTATTTTCAGCTTTCCTTTAAAAACGACTTGGCGAAGAAGAAAAAAAAAGGGGAAAAAAAGGATTAAAAAAAAAAGACTTGGAAGCGCTGGGCCCACATTCTCAAGTAGCCACAGCCAGCTCGAGCTGAAGGGTGGTTGCCCCCTCTGGACTGGCCACAAGCCCCAGGCCCCCACATTCTGGAATCCTCCTCGCTGGGACCCAGGTTCAGCTGCCGTTTTCCATCATGCTCTGTGTCTCCAACAAAGGGACGTATTTCTTACAACCTCGTCTCAGTCAAAAGTGCAAAAATGATTGCTCTGAGGCTTAAAAACAGGCAAAACTAATCTAAGGTGACAGACGTCAGCACGGCAGTTGCTCTGAAGACAGGACTCACTGGGAGGAGCAGGAGGGAGCTGTCTGGGAAAGCAGAAACGTTCCGGCTGTGTCTATCTTGATGCCACTGGGGTTACACGGGTGTCGACAGTTGTCAAAACTCGTCAAACCGTTTGCTTCTGGACTGTGCGATTTTACTCTATATAAGTTACACCGCAATAACGAGAAAAAAAAAACCCAGGGAAGACTGCATGATGGGTTAGGAGGGTCTTGCATTTCAGAGAAAACAGTGACTGACTCCTTTGTGGGTGTGAAGCAAACACCTGTGAGTTTAACATACTGACAACTGGGAAAGGAGACAGACCCTAAGCTGCCCCCTGGGAAATCAACGCGGTCCCCCTGCTCATGTTTGAGTCTGAGACCCACCATCCAAGGCCGCGAAGGACTGCTCCTCAGGGGACTGTCATATCCATAATGTCCAACCCAGTAGCCGTGAGTCACATGTGGCTACTAAAGTCAAAATTAAGAATTCAATTCCATTTAGAAAGACGGTAACGATGACCCTATATGCGAGACAGCAAAAGGGACACAGATACAAAGATCAGTCTTTTGGACTCTGTGGGAGAAGGCGAGGGTGGGATGATCTGAGAGAATAGCACTGAAACATGTATATTATCACATGTGAAACAGATCACCAGTCCAGGTTGGATGCATGAGACAGGGCGCTCGGGGCTGGTGCACTGGGAAGACCCTGAGGGATGGGATGGGGAGGGAGGTGGGAGGGGGGCTCAGGATGGGGACACATGTCCACCCATGGCTGATTCATGTCAATGTATGGCAAAAACCACTACAATACTGTAAAGTAATTAGCCTCCAATTAAAATAAATAAATTAATTTTTTAAAAAAAGAATTCAGCTCCACATTTGCACTAGTCACATTTCACATGTCCTGTAGTCAGACACGGTTAGCAGCCACAGACGTAGAACAGTTCCATGTCACGGAGTCCCAGCGGACAGCACGGGGGTAGCTGGCTCTGTCGCCGGGTAACTCTGGGCCCCCAGCCAGGGCAGGCACCGTGAGCCCTGTGCGGTGTCTGACACACAGCAGCTGGTCAGCAACTGAGCCGAACGAATGAATGAATGAAAACAAGCAGCACATGTTGAGACCTGGGTTTGAACTCTGCCTCTGGCCACTGCCAGCGCAGGGCTTCCAGCAAACCTCCCCCCGGAGCCTCGGTATTGTCTGCACAGATAGCGACGTACCCATCTCTCCCTCCCTCCTGGGACTGGGCACCTCTTGGGGTGCTCAGAGGCCCAGGAGCCAAGAAGAGACCTGCAGGGGGACGGATGGGTCAGCAGTCCCACCCTGAATCCTAGAACAAGAGGGAGGCATGCGAACGGTGGAAGGCGCGGTTGAGGACATTTCTGTTAGACTCGTTTGTGAAGATGCTCTGGAGGACTTCCCTGGTGGTCCAGTGGTTAAGACTCTGAGCTTCCAGCGCAGGGGGCACAAGTTCAATCCCTGGTTGGGAAACTAAGATTCCACATGCCGCATGGCATGCCCCCCCCCAAAAAAATTTTGATGCTCTGGACTGGGGGAAGGGTGATGGGCACTGGTAAAGATAAGTAGGCTGGGCCCAACTCTGTCTGAGAGGGAAGGCCGCTGAGCACAGGGGAAAATCTATGTTAGCCTCCATGCACGACTGCAAAAATGCAAAACTCCGAGCTGGGAAACAGCAGCAAACACCCACAGACACCATGAGGGCAGGCTGGGGTGTGCCCGCCATAGGGGCTGCTGGACACTGAGCCGGGGCTGGCCCAGGGTCGTCCTCCCTAAATCCATCTTCCCCCATGTCCAGACATACGGAGCCGCTGAGAAGCTGGGAATGTCAGCATTCATCCGTCCACCCGTTCATTCACTCAACAACTATTTATTAGGCACCTACTCTGTGACATGGGCTTCCCTGGTGGCTCAGAGGTTAAAGCGTCTGCCTCCAATGCGGGAGACCTGGGTTTGATCCCTGGGTCGGGACGATCCCCTAGAGAAGGAAATGGTAACCCACTCCAGTATTCTTGCCTGGAGAATCCCATGGATGGAGGAGCCTGGTAGGCTACAGTCCACGGGGTCGCAGAGTCGGACATGACTGAGCGACTTCACTTACTGTGTACCAGGAAATGGTTCCATGCTTGATATACGTCATTGAACAAGACAAAGTCCTGGCTCTCAGGAGCTGGATGTTTAAAGTGGGGCGGGGCGGGGCGGGGCGGGGTGGGGTGTCGGAGATGGAATAATGTTGCTAACAGTTATTATCTATCCTAACAGCACCTAACGTTTTGAGGGCTTACTGTGTGCTGACAACTGTGTTTTCTAACACATTACTTAATCCTTACAAAAATGATAGTATGTTGTTATTATTGACCCTATTTAATAGATGAGGCAATTGAGGCACAGAGAGACTATAGCCAAAATCATCAGTTCTAAGGGGTGGACTATGGGATTTGAACCCAGGCACCAGTCCATCCTAAAGGAGATCAGTCCTGCGTGTTCATTGGAAGGACTGATGTTGAAGCTGCAACTCCAATACTTTGGCCACCTGATGCGAAGAGCTGACTCATTTTAAAAAACCCTGATGCTGGGAAAGATAGAAGGCGGGAGGAGAAGGGGACGACAGAGGATGAGATGGTTGGATGGCATCACCGACTCAATGGGCATGAGTTTGAGTAAACTCCGGGAGTTGGTGATGGACAGGGAGGCCTGGCGTGCTGCGGTCCATGGGGTCACAAAGAGTCAGACACAACTGAGCGAATGGACTGACCTGAACTGAGTTTGACTCTGGCGTCCCTAAACCCTAACCCGTACCCTGACTGTCTCAGTGCTGAGAGTGACCTGTGTTACGGAGAAAGGATGTCAGGGCGGGGGGGCGGGGGATACTGGAGAAGACCGGAGCGGCCGTCGTGAGCAGGGGACACGCCAAGTGAAACCAGAATGCCGGGGGGCCGGCCGGCCGTGAGGGGGGCACTTCAGGCAGAGGGAACAGCCAGAGCAGAGACAGGACCAAGCAGAGCTCAAGGGGCAGGAGGGGACTTCCTGGGGTTTCAGTGGTTGAGACTCCGCCTGCAGAGTGGTTGAGACTCCACGGGACGCAGGTTCAGTCCCGGGGCTGGGAAGATCCCACTTGCCTCTGAGCAACTAAGTCTGCACGCTGCAACCACAGAGCCCAAGAGCACAGCGACGGAAGCCCACGTACCTGGGGCCTGCGGGGAGAGAGACGACCACTGCGAGAAGTGCGCATCGCAACGAGAGTAGCCCCCGCCTGCTGCAGCTAGAGAAAGCCTGCATGCAGCAAGAGTCACAACCAGAAACAAAATAAATACATACCATTTAAAAAAATGTATACACCTGTATTAAAGGAAAAAGGAGAGGGAAGAAGGGCAGTGTGGCTGGAGTCGTGGTCGGCGGGGGATGCTTGTCTGAACACTCCCCATGCCTGCCCCAGCCCATTCTACAGATGAACTAGCTGAGGTCCAGAGGGAGGAAGTCCCCTGAGCAAGCGGGCACGGCCAGGAGCAGAAGCCAGGCCTCTGGACCATCCTTTCAAAGCTGTGGCTGCTAAGGACTCGGTGCTGGTGAAGGAGCTGATGTGGGCTTAGGATGGCTGAAGGCCATGGAGGGGCCCTCGTCTCCCTGCACCCAGACCCCTGCCTTCCTCCTGGGTCCAGGGTGTCAGCTCTATCCAAGTCTCACCGGCCCAGGCTGTGTAGCCCTGGATGCCCTGCTTGATCGCTCCTCTGAATCTGCTTTCACGCCCCGAAAGCTGAGTTAGGACCACCCCTCACAGCTGGGGACACGGGCTCTGACGTCAGACCCGCTCGGCTCAGCTGTTCAGTGACAGTGACGTTGAGTGAGTCGCGCCACCTCTGGAGCTGCCGCTCCGCTGCAAGAAGAGGAGCAGGGGCCTCCCTGCAAGGTGTTCTTGAGTGTCAAACGGGACCTGGGGGGGAATGCAAAACACAGGGGCAGGAACAGGGCAGGCGTTTCACAAAGGGCAGCTCTCAACGTCGGTGTCACAGTCACGGACGGGAGGATGTCAGGGCCACGCGGGCTCCCAAAGGGGCTTCCCTGCATGCCCGGGGCCGTCCTGGTCACCTGTCCCCACCAGATCTGGAGCTCTGGGTCTAGAGCAAAGAGTTTGGGGTTCTTTGCACTGCTGAGGCTAACAAGGGAGGGCTGGAGGTGGACGCTCTGCCTCGCGGGCCAAGATGAGACCCACGGTGATGGCCAGGCTGTGCTCTAGAGCACGCCCACTGCTCCACCTCTGGACCTTCACTTTCGCTGTTTCTCCACCTGGAGAGCCTTGCTCCCTGCCCTACTCTGGCAGGGCTAATCTTCTGAGGCTCGGCCTACCCAGCCTTTCTTTTGCCCCCAACTAAAGTCATCCTAAAGGAGATCAGTCCTGGGTGTTCACTGGAAGGACTGATGTTGAAGCTGAAACTCCCAATACCTTGGCCACCTGATGCAAAGAGCTGACTCACTGGAAAAGACCCTGATGCTAGGAAAGATTGAGGGCAGGAGGAGAAGGGACGACAGAGGATGAGATGGTTGGACGGCATCACCGACTCAATGGACATGAGTTTGGGTAAACTCCAGGAGTTGGTGATGAACAGGGAGGCCTGGGGTGCTGCGGTTCATGCAGTCGCAAAGAGTTGGACCCGACTGAGTGACTGAACTGAACTGAAAGTCTTCCTCCCTTGGAGCTTGAGCCTAACAAGCAAGACTGGCTCCCCCGGGCCTGCCAGGGCCCAGACACGGGTGCACAGGTGGAAGTCTTAGTCCCCACCCCCTGGCCCAGAACCAAATGGGTGGGACTCCCAGGGGCTGGGGGCTCCTCCAGTGGAGAAATGGAGAAGTACTCTCTCACGGAAGAAGAATCCTTTTTCTGGAATCAGAGGGAAGAAGAAGTGTTTTGGGGGAAAGACCAGAAGAACTGAGGGGGCTCTGGCGTGTGTTCCAGACATCCTTCAGATGAGGGACGGGGCCGAAGAGGCAGAAGTGAGGCTGTTCAGAGCCCTGGACACAGACCTGGGAGATCTGGCTGTGTGTCCTTGGGCAGGTTACTAAGCCTCACTGAGCCTCAGCCTCTTTTCGCTTATCATATGGGGCTGATGCTCCCTAACACTGTAAGTATAGGGTAAAAAGCTGTCGACACAGGGGAGGTGCCGGAGCCTGGGGCAGGCAGGAGCTGCGGACTGAGGCTGATAATCCCTGGGGATCCATTCTCAGAGCAGTCCTTCCCCTCTTCCTGCCTGCCCAGGGCCTCCCGGGCTGGAAGTGGTTTTATAACTCTCCAGCACCTCGGCTGGAAGCCAGAGCTTCTTAAAGTCGCTGACCTCCTGCCAAGGGCTTAGCCAGACACAGCCAGAGCCCATCATTCACCGTGTCTGGAGATTATCACAGCTTACAGAAACGGCAGGGCACCTGGCTGAAGCTCCCGGCAAGCCCGGGATGGAAGTGGGCCAGGAGAGCACCTTACTTCCTCTGGAAGGTTCCACAGGGGCCTCCCTCCCTCTCTTCTCCGCTGCCCAGCCCACGCTGGGACCCTGGAGTCCCGGGGCCACATCCCAAATGCGGGCTTTGCAGCTGCATCCCTGCTGGGCTATGAGACATGGTGCTCCATGGAAAGAACTCGAGGCTGCAGTCAGAGGGTGGTCATCTCTACTCTGTGGTTAAGAGAAGAAACGCTGGAGCCAGACGGCTTAGGTTCAAACCCCCAGCTCTGTCGTTTACCAGCGATGTGATCCTAAGCAAACTGCTGAACCTCTGCGCCTTTGTTTTCCCATCTGGAAGGTGACAGAATAACAGCGTTGACCTCACCGGATTGTTAGGACGATGTAATTAGGCACTGCCCGAACCTCACACTCTGCCAGCCCCGCAGGCAAGTCACGAGCGGGCTCTTCTCACCAGCTTCTCTTGCCTGAGGCCACCTCACCATCGCTGATTATCCAAAAACCCCTTTAACATGTGGCTCAAATGCCACCTCCTCTGTGAAGCCCCCTCAGTCAGGACCCTCAAGGTTGTGTGTATGTCAGTCACTCAGTTGTGTCCGACTCTTTATGACCCCCGTGGACTGTAGCCTGCCAGGCTCCTCTCTCCACGGGATTTCCCAGGCAAGCGTACTGGGAGTGGGTACCCATTCCCTTCTCCAGGGGATCTTCCCGACCTAGGGATGGAACTTGAGCTTCCTACGTTAGGAGGCAGATTCTCTACTGTTTGAGCCACTGGGGAAGCTCTCAGGATCGTAAGTGACAACAGCTCAGCTCGTAGGGAATTTTGGAACAAAGCGAATGCAGGGGCTTGCAACTGCCTGGAAGGGAGGGAGGATCAGACCTCGGGCAGCAGGAAAGCCAGTTCCGGCGCTGGGCTGCTGGAGCAGCTCTCCCTGCGTCTACTCCCACCCTCACCTTCCCTCTGTGTGTCCCATGTCCTCATCTCCTGACGTCCTCGGAACCCACAGAAGGGGGCCAGTCTTGCGTCCGGGCAGCTGAGAGCCCTAGAGAAAAGAACCCCTCCCTTTCTCTGGGTTGAATTATAGAGTCTCAGGGAAGGGCTCTGATTGGCCAGGCCTGGGGCATGTGACCTCCCTGGGAAGGGGCGGGGCAAGGTCCTGTGACCGGCGCCCAGCTGACAGCTTGAGGAGCGGGGCAGGGGCACTTTCCAAAGGGACGGGCTGCTGTCAGCAAGCGGAGGGGGGAGGGCAGCTGACAGATACACCCCGGAGACCCTGGCCCCACACGCTTTCCTTCCTCTGTGTTCCTCGGCACTCCGCACACCTGGCCACCAGATCCCAGCATGCTACTGGGGTGACGGGCTGCCGTGGGGACCGGGTATGCGGCTGTCCCAGTCACCCAGCCGTGAAAACTTAAAAGGGTCCCTGGAAGCCTGGGTTCAGGTCCCAACTCTGCCTCTTGTGACCTGTCCGACTTTTGCAAGTGCCATGACCCCTGAGCCTCAGTTTACCTGTAAAACAGAGACCATCACAGAGTCAAACAGAGACTAGTCTCACGGGTGGCTATGAGAATGAGATGAAATAAAATAAAATATGTAAAGCATTCTGACCTCAGCACTGCTATGCATTTGATTCTCACGCACCCATAGAGTAAGTACTATCATCGTCTCCCTATGATGTGGATGACGAAACTGCAGCCCAGAGAAGTGCAATGACTTGCTGGGGTGACAGTGACCGAGAGTGACAGCCAGGACGGGGCGCCAGGTCTGGCTCTGAACGCCCTGCTGTTTTCCCTCTGCCCCTCCGGCCCCTGTTATTGCCTCCTGGACTCCTAAACGCTGTCTCAGCAGGAACTGCTCATCCCCACCTGCTGCCACATCAGGGCCTCCCGAGGCGGGGGCGGGGGGATGGCGGTGCAACTCCCCAAGTCCAGCCCCAGCCAATCAGGCTGGACCCTTGGCCAAACCAGATGCTACTGGGCTGGCGTTGCCTCAGTGACCAGGAATGTCTGCCTAACAGAGCCCACCCCCGGCTCAGCCTCCCATCTGGTCCCCATTACTCCCCTCATCACACATGTGTCAGGCTGCCTGGGGAGCTTGGGAGGAAATGCCTGCTGGGGCGAGGAGGCCCGACTCCTGCTGATGGTGGGGGATGACACAGGCCGCCCCGTCTGCAGTCTTGGCCCAGAGTGGTCCCCAGGTGCGGAGCAGAGTCAAGGGGGCTGGAGAACAAGGAGCCGGGGGACATGGCCATAAAGGGGGCGCAGGGTGGCTGCAGGGAGAGACAGCACCAGGCTTCCGGCCATGGGAACAAGCCGCCGCCCCCTCCTGGGGTGGGAAGAGCGATGGTTCGGGATCAGAGAGACCTGGGCTTGCATCCCTGTAATTTACTGCTATGCGACCCTGGGCAAGTCACCTTACCTCTCCGAGCACGTTTTCTCATCTACAAAGTGGAGGCACCTGAACCTACTTCACAGGGTGCGAATTAAGGAAATAATCTGCAAAAAGGCACAGCAGAGCTCAAATTCTGCCCCCTCTTAAGAGGGGGCCCCGCCAAGGGGACAGGTTGTGATGCTAGATGCTAATACCATGGCATAGGAACATTCTGGCTCAGGGAGAGATGCCGAGGCAGCTGGGATGACGCTGGAGTTCACCCCGGAGCAAGACCGTGGCTTGGGGCCACGGGGGTGGTGATGACAGATAGCGGCCGCGATGGGGTAGCTGTTGCCGCTGCTGAATCACAAGAGCAGCAGCGACAAAACCCATTCCTTGAGCAGCGACTTCATCAGGCCCCGTGTGCTTTACCCGTGTTTTCTGGTTTAACCATCGCAGCGATCACATGTGAGATGTTTGAAAGGAGAGGCACAGAGAGGTTAGGTAACTGGTTCAAGGTCGCACAGCCGGGGAGAGGCTATAATCCAAACAGTCCGCCCACCTCTCGGGAACCACAGGGTCCTGCAGAATGGAGGGGGAGTTCTGGGCAGGGAGGTCTGCCGAGGCGCGGCTGGCGTCCCTGCCTGGGACACTCATTCAGCGCCATTCCCGAACCCCCTCCTGGGCCCCCAAACTCCTGGCTGCGTAGCCATCCAGCTCCGGCTCTTCCTCCCTCCCTCTGGGGCTTTGGCTTCTCCTCAGGCCGGCGCAGGAGCCAATTTGCAATTGCACAATTAGAAACAACTTCTCTTCGAAAGGCGAAAACAGCACCAGGCTTGGTGACACGGACGATTTGTCCCTAGTCGCCTGGCAGGCTGGGGAGGCCCCTTCCCTGACCTAGCCCAGCCAGGAAACCAGGAATCACGCAGTCTCTCTCCCTCTCGTCTTCTCCTTTCTCATTCAAGCCCTATCACTTACCCCTAGAACTTCCTGACTGCCGTAGCCCACCGTTTTCACGTGTTCCTCGGATCCCAGTACCATTAACTCCTGATTCTTTATCTATGTGGTCAGCATCATCGTCAGAGGTCACCCACCTCTACCAGATTGTAAGCAACTTACATTTCCTTTTGCTTTTTCAAAGCAACACTATGATGTTTCTCTCAATACCAAGTCCAGTCGGGACACACAGAAGTTGCTGGACCCATAGTCTACTCTTTGGCTTGGAGAACTTCTATTCACCCTTCAGAACCCAAATCAGATGTCCTCCATTAAATGTCCTAAGCTGCCCCGTCTGTGAGCACCTGCAGTGATGTGTATGTATCCCTAACGGAATATCCTTCTCCCCTGCACTGCAGTTACTATGCTATCCAGGCACTGCGCCTGTTATGCTCAATTCTAAACACATTAACAACTCTGCAAGAGAAACTCCATATCCCCACTGAACAGATGGAGATGACAGGGTTCAGAGAGGCTGAGTGACTTAACCCAAAGCCACACATTTACTAAGTGGCTGGTCTGGGATTTGAATCTGGGTTTGCTCGCGCCCCACACAAATGATTCTTCTGAGGGGTCAGGCCGCCTGCACTAGGCAGGTCTTTCCCACTGACTGCATCAGAATCCAGCACGGTCCCAGCCTTTGCAGTTCTCCCATGGGTCAGCCTCAGCAGTGAGATGTTACTCACCACCCTACCCCCCCGCCGCTCCACCAACCCCATGGTGGCATCCCAAGCTACAACCAGCAGGCTCCACCACACCCTACCAGCCTCCAGACCACCTTAAAAACCCTAAGCACCTCTACCGAGCCAACTAGACTTTATTTTTCAAAAATACCTAGTTATTTTTATGTATTTATTTGGCTACACCATGTCTTAGTTGAGGCATGTGGGGTCTAGTTCCCAGACCAGGGATCGAACCCAGACCCCCTTCAGTGGGAGCGTGGAGTCTTAGCCACTGGACCACCAGGGAAGTCCCCAAGTAACTAGGCTTTAGAAGCAGCTCCTGGCCTCTGAGGCCTCCACTGGCTACACAGACAATTTCGGAGGATGCCTGGAATTAGGAAAGAGAGCAGGCTCTGGAGCTAACTGACTGGACTGCTGGCTCTGGGATGCTGGGACCATGACTTAACCTCTCTTAAGCTCATCTGTGAGGTGGGAAGAACCCATCTGCACAGCAGACTGCTTACGGCTGTGAATGTCAAGGCTTCACATAGAGCTTGGAACATGCATACCTAGTCAATAGGTATCTACTATACACCTACTATGTGCCGGACACTGTTCTGGGTGCAGTTCATAGCAGCAGACAAAATAGGAACACTCTTGTCATTAGGGGTTTTTAACTCTTCGAGCAGGAACCTCCCCCCAAATTATTGATCAATTCTCTCAGCAAAGAGTCCTGTGATACAGGGGGCTTACTGAAGCCCCTCTTTAACACTGGTGGTGTTCAGTCGCTAAGTCGTGTCTGACTCTTTGCCACCCCATGGACTGCAGCATGCCAGGCCTCCCTGTCCTTCACTATCTTCTAGAGCTTGCTCAAACCCATGTCCATCAAGTCGATGGTGCCATCCAACCATCTCATCCTCTGTCGCCCCCTTCTCCTCTTGCCCTCCATCTTTCCCAGCACCAGGGTCTTTTCCAATGAGTCGGCTCTGCCTCAGGTGGCCAAATATATACACAACCTGGACACTCTCCCGTGTTCAGAGACATGGACAAGGAAGCTCCATGGCATCATCTAAATAGTGGATGAGGGGGCTATCCTGGTGGCTCAGTGGCGACGAATTCGCCTGCCAATGCAGGAGACATGGGTTCCATCCCCCGTCTGGGAAGATCCCACATGCTGTGGGACAAATACGCCCGTGCGCCCCAATAAGAGAAGACCGCAATAAGAAGCCCTCATGTTGCAACCAGAGAGTAGCCCCCAATCGCTGCAAAGAAGAGAAAAAGCCCGTGCAGCAGTGAAGACCCAGCACGGCCAAACATAAATAAGATAAAATAAAAAGACTGACTCAAAAAAAAAAAAAGTAGTGAATGAGTAGCAACTTAAATGGCTGCCTCTCCCGGCTGGCATAACCGTGCCGATGCATGTGACACAGAACACGCTACCCCACTGCAGCGACCTGGACCCAACCCAAGCACAACACGCAGAGAGAAAAGTCTTGTACCAATTACTAGCATTAAGTTTTCAAACAGAGGAGCAATGCTATGTATCATTTGGGCTTCCCTGGTGCTTCATTCGGTAAAGAATCTGCCTGCAATGCAGGAGACCCAGGTTTGATTCCGGGGTCATGGAAAATCCCCTGGAGAAGGGAATGGCAACCCGCTCCAGTATTCTTGCCTGGAAAATCCCACAGACAGAGGAGCCTGGTGGGCTACAGTCCATGGGGTTGCAGAGTCAGACACGACTGAGTGACTAACACACACATGTATCATCAGGGGAGGCAGAAAGACCTAGTAAAAGAATGGAGGCGGTCATTTAAGAAAGTCATTTCTTCTGGAAACCGGAGTGGGGGTGTGTGGAAGGCAATGGGATCAGGGAGGGACCCGTGTGGGGCCTTCAGCTGCATCTGGAATGTTCTAGTTCTTTTTTTTTTTTTAATTTATTTTTTTATTTTTCAGTGGGTTTTGTCATACATTGATATGAATCAGCCATAGAGTTCTAGTTCTTAAGCTGGATGTTCACCAGTGTTTCTTTTTTGCTGAACTCTATGCTTTTTATATGTCTGAACCACTCTGTCCCATATCAAAAAAGGCATGGGCTTTGGAAACAGGCACACTTGGAAGGAGAGCCAGAATCGGCTTTGTGGCTGCAAGATCTCAGTCTTCTCCTCCAGGAAGTGGGATCATAAGACCTCGGTTAGTTCCCACGACTTATCTGAGAATCAAACACGGCTGGGTTTGGAAAGAGCCTGGTGCATAGTTGCGGGGCGGGGGCTGGCACCCCGTAGGGTGCGGGGTGCTGTTGCGGGGCCAGGCGCACGGCAGCTGCTCTTGTCCTCACAGCTGTCGGGAGAGTCTCCCAAAACAAACGGATGGAGGTGCAGGGCCAGTCCACAGGCCTCAGATCAAGGGGAGAAAAGGGTTTACTCATCCCGAGGCCGGCCTTCAGTGATTCCTAACTGGTGACGCATGTGGGGATTGGGCAATCGTGGTCCCTTGGCCGGGACACAGAAGGAGATCATGGGCCTGGCTGGCCGGACTCCCGCCGTGGCCCCAGGCTTCCTCAGCCTCGCCGGCTCTGGCCTCGGCGCCCCTTCCGGCTGCGAGGTGGGCAGCAAAGAGGGGCTCCCTGCCCACCCAAATCTCCTCGGACTCACCTGAGACTGCACTCCTCACGCTCCAGGTGGAGTCTGAACCGCCTCATACCCAAACCAACCCTCTGGGGAGGCTGTCCCAGGTCCCAGGCTCTAAGAGGTGTGGCCGAGGGTGTGGACCCTCGGGTGTGTGGCTCCTGGTTCAAATCCAGGCAAAAGGTGTGACCTCAACCTCCGACTGGGGCCACCGCCAGCCCCAGCCCTCTCCGAGGGGGGGCAGGAACACCCCTGGTCAGGCCTGAGCCCCACGGGCAACCAGTGCCTAGGCGCTGGACACTGTCATGTTGGATTGGCCAAAAGGGTCGTTCAGGATTTTCTGTAAGATTTACAGAAAGACCCGAACGACCCTTTAGGCCAAGTCAATATTTAAATGATTCCTCCCAGCTTTGGCACAACGCAAGTGGTCGTTCTGTTGGACTCCAAGATGAACTTGGGTGGGGGGAGTAGGGTGGTGCTGGGGGTGGTGGGAGTGTGCGGGGATGGGGCAGGACAAGACCTGGGGCAGAAAGGGGCAGCAGGTGGCGGAGCAGGGCCCCTGCATGGGCTTTCAGTCACTGGAACCAAGTGAGACCAGCCCGCTGGCACAGACACAGGAATTTATCTGAGCTTCCCAGAGTCCAAGGGCATCTCTGGGGCACGGCTTGGAGAGGGCAGAAGGGAGTGGGGTGGCCGTGAAATCCGATTTCAGATCATGACGCACCAGGAACACACTTACCCCATCCCTGTCCTTTCCTAACCCCACCCCCATTATAAAAGGACTAGGGGTGTCCTCCCTGGAGACCTGAACACCGGTTCTGCCTTGGCCATTCACAGTGAGTCTTTGGGACAAACATTTCTCCTCTCTGGGCTTCTGTTTCTCCACCTGTTAAATGGGCGGGAATGACACCTAAGGTCTTATTGATCCATCAGACTCACTCCGCAAGGCTGCAAAGCCAGCGCCAGCCAAATTCCCTTCCCTGGTTAAGAAAGGGGCAGAAACCCTGAGCCGGCCTTCCTCAGCCCGGCCAGTCCCGCACGCGGTGATGGGCTAAGAAGCACTAAATCAGGGGAGGCGATTTACAGCTCCCAGATGGCGCACCCCAGCAGGGGAGAAAGGGAATTAGGGTCCCAGCAGCGCTTGCCCAGGAAGAGTGGCACCAGCAGAAGTGGAAGCAAAGGAATATTGTCTAAGCTACTCTGACAAACTCACCCTCTCAGCAAATCGACTTTTGTGGGCTTTTGACAGCTGGGGGCTGTACCATTCCCAGGGCTGTTTCATCAGCAAGGTAAAAATAAGAGACCAAAAGGGCTACTGTAAAAGATGTGATGAGATGCTGTGTGTAAGTGACATGACACGTGCTAGGTGCCCAATACCGAGTGCCGTCCCCGTCGGCTTCAAGGTACCCCGCCGAGCTGCCACCAGGAGGCCCTGGTTGCTGGTTCCCCGCTGCCTCAGCCTCCCCCCAGCAGGCCGACAGGCGGGCCGGATGTTTACACTGGCCGGCCAGGGCCCCCTGCCTGCCTGGAACAGGCTGAATAAACACACGCGGTCACAGGCTCCTGCCTCCAGCTCCCTTCCCAGCTGGCTTTCACTCTCCCGGGTGCCTCCACCCCACTCCGGATCCTCTGTTTACAGATTCTCTGCACAGATTGTGTTTGGGGTTTGCTGTATCCAGCTGATACCTGGCAAGACATTCCCAAGCCGGTCCATAACGATCCCCAGAAAAGGGGCAAAGTGAGACAGGGCTGGACTCTGGGAGTCAAGGGCCATGTGGACCGGGACAGGTGGCCCCGTTTCTCAGAGGCTCAGTTTCCTCATCTACAAAATGGGGACGAGAGATGACAATGAAGATTACACTGGGCAGAGACCTCCCTGGTGGTCCAGTGGCTAAGACTTTGCCTTCCAACGTGGGAGGTGTGGGTTAGATCCCTGCTGGGAGAGCGAAGATCCTACAGGCCTTGAGGCCAAAAACTCAAAACGTAAAACAGAAGCAATATGGTAACAAATTCAATAAAAACTTTAAAAATGGTCCACATCACACACACAAAAATACAACTTAAAAAAAAGGATTATGTGAGTTAAAATGATGAAGGCATGAAGCACAGTGCCTGGCTCCTGGAAGGTACTGGAAAAATAAACTCATAAAATTAAACAACAACAACAACAAAACTTCACGGGTAATTGTTTTAGGGGAAATTGAGGAGTTTGGTGAAGCACTCGGTAGGTCCTAGAGAGCACTTCTTAAAAATAAATAACTGGAAATCATGACCAAAGAGTGCCAAGCACTTTTCATGCTTCACCTCATCACCTTCACACAGCAAGCCCAGGAGATGGGGTGCATCGTCATACCCTGTTTCCCAGGTGGAGCGCTGAGGCCCAGAGAGGTCAGTTCACTTATCTGGGATCACACAGCCCTCATTAAGTGGAAGAAGTGAGCGCTTGATCCAGAGTCTGTGCTCTTAACCTCCATGCCTGCCCACATCCCTGCAGGGGGCTCATCTGTGTCTCCTCTTCCACTCTTCCTTCTGGGGAGACTTCCTGAGATCCCAGCTTCCTCTCGGCCATGAGGTCCTGGGAACTCCAGCAGACGGAGGCTCGGCTGTGTAGCCGCCTCTGCCCACTGCCCGGGCGGTGGGTGACTTGATTATCTGTGAGGTTCTTCCCTGGCCCCTGGGTCAGGGCGTAAGGATCCCGCCGCTGCTGGTTTGGAAAAGGGGGTGGGGCCAGGCTCTCTCTGACTCATCCTCTGCCCCGCGCCAGGCACCATGCGGCCTTTTCATGTAAACTTCACGACCACTCTTTGCTGGAGGCTTTATTATCCCCATTTCTACGGAAGAGAAAACCAAAGTTCCAAGAAGTGAAGGCATCTGCCCAGCACCCCACAGCCGATCGGTGGCAGAGCTGGGGTCTCACACGCGGGTCACTGTGACTCAGCTGGCTGCCCGTCTCCTGGGGGAGATAAGACGGGACACAAACAACCTAACACAAACCAGAAATCGACAAAGGCCTTCAGGGAAAGCCAGATAACGGGGCGGCAGGGGACGTTTACAGAGAGGGGCTCGGCCATCCTGGGGAAGTCTGTGAATAGCACAGGAGGAATTCCCCATGGCGGGGCACGTCCTGGGGGCGCCCCGCAGCCCTGCCCAGGAATGGGGTCTGTGGAGGACCGGGGTCTGTGCAGGCAGGGCTGACCACAGGAAACACCCCTCCTTGGGGCTGCGACCAGCCAGTGCCCTTAAACGCAATCAACGCCTAATGAGTACCTCTTGGATGCTGGGTCAGGCGCCACATTTGGCATGCCACATATATCTTATTCCATGCTCCCAGCAATCCTGTCATACAGGAAGAACTATCTTCACTTTAGGGAGGATAAACGGAGGCTTGGAGAAGAAAGGCGCAGACCACTCTGCTTGGGTGGGCCGATCTGACTCCCAAGTCCTAATGAAACAGAGCCGCGTCCTGTTGGTCTGCTCCCGCCTCTCCACAGCTCTGTCCCAGGACAGCTTCTCCAGGCTCGCTGACCGAGGTGTCCCCCTGCCCCGCCACCCTCAGGCTCATGCAGGCAGCTGGGACGATTTCTGCGATCAGCATTACATCCCCATCTTATAGACAAGAAAACCAAAGCTCAGAGAGAAGTCACGGGCAGCTGGGGACAGGGGTACGTCAGATGAAACCAGAAGACCCCGCACCCCACCTGAGCCACGTGCTGCTCCGCTCTCTAAGAACTGAGGGCAGGTGAATGTTGCCCAACTCTAGCCTCCAAACAGAGGCTGACCGTCCAGGAGCTGTGGGCACCTGGTGACTCTGCCCAGCAGGAGCCAAGGGCCTGGCTATACAGCTGCCATGGAAATGCCAGTGGTGCTCTGAGGGCAGGAGACCAGTCAGCCCTTCCCACCTGGTCAGTGCAAAGGGCAGGCCGAGGGCACACGCTGGGACCATGCCAGGCCCTTCTCCCATGCGCTCCAGCCCAAGGCCCCCGGCCCTGTGGCAAAGACACTGGCATGGGAGACACGGAGGTGGGGCCGGCTTGGCACTGAGCTTCAGAAGCTGGCCTACATACCTAGCCAGGTGAGGACCGAAAAAGTCAGGGATGGAGAGGAGAGGAAGAGGGACAGACAGAGGGACAGTCAGAGGATTGAGTCGGGCAGGACAATGGAGGTCAGAGTTCGCAAACACTTCCTGAACCCACAGGACCCGCCTGGCACCTTCTTCAGAGCACTTTCTTCATACGAGTTTGGCCACCTGATCCTCTAAAATGTCCCACTCCGTGAAAGATTAGGATAATTCCAAGGACGAGGAGAAAGACTGAGGCTAGAGGAGGAGCTTGATGGGCCCGGTCCAAGGGCACAAGATTCGGGGTGATGAAGGGAGAGAAACGGGATGAGGACAAACACAGCAAAGGTGTCTGGGTGGAGGCAACGGCAGTAGACCCCAAGCATCAGGCTACAGAGGTGGAAATCCTCCCCTGCCATGGGCCAGTGGCTTCTCTGGCTAGCTCCAGTCAGTGGGGCTCATCTTGTCCTTCTGAGCATCAGATGGAGTGAAGAGAGCGCTGCTCTGCCAGTCCTGAGTTCAAACTCACCCCCGATGCTCACCTCCCATGTGACACTGATGGGCTGCCGTCCGTAGGGTTGCACGGAGTCAGACATGACTGAAGTGATGACACAGAAGCAGCAGCGGGCCCTCAATAATGTTAGTACTACCGTTCTTTTTACTCAATTATCAGCAGGTCTCAATTTGGGGGCAGTTCTACCCCTCTAATGAGTTTTTGGATATATGTGGGAGCATTTTTGGTTGTCAAATGGCTGGGGAGGACTCACCTTTAAGCCTAGGGGCCAGAGTTGTTCACTTTCTGCTGTATGTGGGACAATCTTGCAAAATAATACAAACTGCCTCTCTCCATATGCCAAGACTGGCTGCATTCAGAGGCACTGGCTGTAGCCTCAAAGGCTCCTCCCAGGGTTCTCAGCCTCCAAGTCCGACAGGAGGCAAAGCAGGGCACTGGGTCTCCAGGTCAGGTGGACCTGCCACCAACAAGCAATGAGAGCCTGGGAATATCATGTCAGCTCCCTGGGCCTCAGTTTCCTCATCTGTGAAAAGCGGACACTGATTCATGTCCTGCACGGATGTGGCTTCAACAGGGTGATGAGTGCAAAGTGGGTACAGAAGGGAGCTTGAGAGACTGTGTCCACGGAGCGGGGCAGGCGGTGCTCTGTGAGCAGTGGGCGGGCCTGGGTGGGCTCCTGGGTCACCAGGACAGGCACAGCCCTTCTGCACTCGAACTCGTGAGCCCCAGAGCGAGCTGGACACGTCGGCTGGCTTTCCAGTCGCTCGCTGGTCCCTGCGGAGCCCGGGGAGAGGCAGGCCGTGGGGATCCTAGCGCCTGGCTGGTCAGAGCAGGAGGTGGGCCTGGGACGGGAGGGACAGAAGGGCATCACCTCCCTCCTTGCTGGGCAGAGGCTGAGATGGCAGGGAAAGGGGAAGGGCCGTGAGCAGAGAGCTCGGTTGAGCTGTGAACAGGGCTCGTTAACGTCTCTTTCACAGTCTGCAGCTGCTGGTGGTGGGGGGACAAAGGGAGGGAAGAAATGGGACATTTACCAGGCCCCCAACCATGCACCAAAATGGGACAAAGTGCTTATTTCATTTGATCCCCTCAACGACCCTATAAAGTAGGTGGTTCTGTCCCCAGTTTTACAGACAAGGAGACTGACACTCAGGCAGACTAGATGACCTGTCCAAAGTCACGGAGCCTAGACACAATCATGGTTCTTTCTCCCTGTCTTCTCCCCCTCCTCTCTCTCTCTTTTATACCCCCATTCAGTGGCCTCATGGGGCTCTGAGGATGAAGCTAACAATGATAAGCACCCCACCCCAAGCTCTGGCCCTGCCGCCCTGTTTGGCCTCACGTCACCATGTTCCCTCGCTCTCCCTACCCTGGCTGGGCCCCAGTAACTCTGCTTTTCTTTCCAGTCCTTCATATTCCCTTCACCCACCGGGCCTCTGCACACGCCCTGTACCTAATGCTCTTCTCTCCCCTCCTAGCCACAGCACCTCTCCTCAGACTGCACGGACCGCGTCATTATCTCTCTGACCTCCACGAGTCCAGGCCCCTAACACAGGCACGCGCAGCACCATGAACTCTGCCTTCACAGCATTTCTCACTGCCGCACTTTCACGCTTATCTGGGATTATCTGATAAGTAACTTTCTTACCCCATGCTCTTCTCACCTTGGTTAACAAGTATTTAGCAAGCACCTGGGCTTCCTTGGTGGCTCAGTGGTAAATAATCTGCCTACAACGCAGGAGAGGCAAGAGATGCAGGTTTGATCCCTGGGTGGGGAAAATCTCCTGGAGAAGGAAATGGCAACCCAGCCCCATCACCCATCGTGCCCCCCACCCCATCTTGCCACCACTATCAGGCACCTACTATGTGCCAGGCAATGTCCAAGGTACTGTAGGGAAGTGGAGAACAAACCCAGTAAGATCGGTATCCTCATGAAATTCACATTCTAACGGCAGAAAACAGACAGATGGCACCGTCTATGCAGAGGGGTAGAGGCTGAAGGGCAGAGAACGCTGCCCTGGGGGCCGGCAGGGGTACTGTACCTCTATTTGGCTGAAGCAGGGACGACAGGGTGGAGAAAGGCCAGAGACGATGCTGGAGAACGGGGCAAAGACTAGGACACGAAAACCTGAGAATTCCTATGGAGGAGTCTGACTTCTCCCAGGACAATGGGCTGCATCTAAGCAGAACGGCCAGACATGTTTCAGAAAGTTGGCCAAAGCTGCAGTGAGGAGGCAAGTTGGAGGGGCAAGGCTGGAGGCAGGTGAGGGCAGGAGACTTTGCCTTAATCCAGGGACAAGGATGGCTGACAGAGGGTATGGGTGGAAAGTGGAGGGGGGGCAGAATATTGATAGAATTTGAGCAAGGAGGCATCTGGTGGCACTTTGAACTCCAAGCAGGCAACTGAACAGATAAGCCACTGACTGAGGGCAGGAAAAGCCGGGTTTGGGACGCAGGAGGGCAGAGGTGGTCTTCACCATGGACAGGCAGCATCAGCGGAAGAGAGGCGGGTAGAGTCCAGGGCAGAGGAAAAGGCCATGGCCTTGGGGACCACTCTGTGCAGTAGACAGAGAGGAAGGCATCACAAAGGCCCCAGGACAAATCCAAACAGAAGGACGTTCCACAAAATACCTGCCCTGTGCCCTCAACATTGCCGAGGTCATAAAAAACAAGGCAGGTCTGAGAAACGGTCACAGGCCAGAGGCTAAGGAGACAGGACGATTAACTGTCGTGTGTGTCTCAGATGGGATTCTGGAACAGAAAAGAACACGCACGTAAACACCAGTGAAATCCAGAGTGTGGGTTTAATGAACCTCAATGAACCACCGATGGTGTCTCGGTTTTCACAAACCTCCTGTGGTCATGAGAGATGTTATTAATACCATGAGTGAGAGCTGGGTGAGGAGGAAACTGAAACGCCTTATCATCTTTGCAACCTTTCTGTTAACCTAAAATTATTCCAAAGTGAAAGTTACTCAGTCATGTCTGACTCTGCGATCCCATGGACTGTGGCCCGCCTGGCTCCTCTGTCCATGGAATTCTCCAGGCAAGAATACTGGAGTGGGGAGCCATTCCCTTCTCCAGGAGACCTTCCCAACCCCAGGATCGAAGCCGGGTCTCCTATATGGGAGATGGATTCTTTTCTGTCTGAGCCACCAGGGAAGCCCCAAATTATTTCAAAACAAAATGCTTATTTAAAGAAAGGGGGTTTCAGGGCTCCAGGTCCCAGGGGCTGACTCTCCTGGAAAAAAAGAAACAGCTTAAGAAGGGGATCGGCCGGGGCCTTGGATGAGACACGCCGGGGTGTGCGCCCTGCAGAAACCGTGCACGTTTGCCGGAATCCGGGGCGGGGACTCAGGAGGGAGGGAGGGCAGGCTGTGGGGCTTCCAGATCGGGGTCATTTCCCAAACCAAGCCTCCTCACACCTTCCCGAAGGCACCCAGAGACTGAGCCTGGAGCCAGGGAGGCCTGAGGACACGGAGGAAAGTCTTCGCTGAAGCTTCTTTTAAAAACAAAATCTTAAAAATGCATGTACCTTCTGCATCCAACTCCAAAACAGTGCCTTTAATTTATTGATTATTTTTAGTTAGAGGATAGCTGCTTTCCATTGTTGTGTTGGTTCTGCTCTAGAACGTGAATCTGCCGTAAGTATATGTGTATATATATATACCCTTCCCTCCTGAACCTCCTTTCCACCTCCTCCAGTAACTTTTAATTTTATTATAACTGCCCCCCACTCTATTCCCCAGGGCAATCTCATGCACTAGTATGAAACGCTCACATATAAAGCATGAACCCTCAAAAGTGGGTGAGCAGGGGACTCCCCTGGTGGTCCAGTGGCTAAGACTCCAAGCTCCCCATGCAGGGGGCCCAGCTTCCATCCCTGGTCAGGGGACCAGATCCCACATGCCGCAACTAAGACCCAGAGAAGCCAAACCACTTTTTAAAAAGGGGATGAGCTGACCTGGAGAGAGTGGGGAGAAAGGACTCAGCCGTCCAGAATAACGCAGCTGGAGAAGGACGAAGAGGAACCCAGGCCCTACCAACGCCTATGCACTGTGACCCAGGCTCACATGACTTTGTTCATTTTTTTCACTCGCTTTTTCACTTACTCGTTCTTTTACAAAAGTTTATGTGCCTACCACGTGGCAGCCCCGTTCTAAGCGGCTAAACCAGGGAAGAAGACCCACAGAAATTCTTATGGGTTAGTGAGAGGAGGAAAGAAAATGAATTAAAAATAGGCAGTGTGTTGGATTGTAGTGAGAGCTGACGAGAAAAATCAAGCAGGGAAACGGACAGAAAATGAAGGGAGGGACAATTTTCAGGAGCGAGGCCAGAAAGGGGTCTCTGAGAAAGTGACATCTGAGTTAGGATGCAAAGGAAATGAGGCTGCTCTGCAGATGCTTCCTCATTTATCTTTCAACACCTGTGGGCGGTAATTGTTTGCCCTGTGTTACAGATGAGAAAAGTGTCTCAAAGAAGGAAAAAGATTTTTGTAAGGTCACCTAGCAAATAACGGGGAATCTGGGCAAGAGGGGAAGGGTGAACCCAGGCCTCCCAGGTCCTCTCCAGCGAAGCGGCTCCCCTGTCCCCACGCCCTGGCACTCATCACTGATGGATGGAATTCATCACACCTCTCACCCTTGCTGAAGTCAGGTTTTCAAATCTGCAGAACAGTCATTCCCAATTAACATCTCCCATCCCCAGATACCTTCTTAACCTAGTCAAGTTAAAGAGTGGTTAAGACCTGAGTTCCATCCCTGGGTTGGGAAGATCCCCTGGAGAAGGAAAAGGCTACCCACTCCAGTATTCTGGCCTGGAGAATTACACTGGCTGTATAGTTCACGGGGTCGCAAAGAGCTGGACACGACTGAGTGACTTTCACTTTGGTCACTTCACAAGGGATAGAAAGGAGTAGCATGCCCCAAAGGAAATCAGTCCTGAATGTTCATTGGAAGGACTGATGCTGAAGCTGAAACTCCAGTACTTTGGCCACCTGATGCAAAGAGCCAACTCCTTGGAAAAGGTCCTGATGCTGGGAACGACTGAAGGCAGGAGAAGGGGACGACAGAGGATGAGATGGTTGGATGGCATCACCAACACAATGGACATGAGTTTGGGTGAACTCCGGGAGTTGGTGATGGACAGGGAGGCCTGGCGTGCTGCGGTTCACGGGGTTGCAGAGTCGGACACGACTGAGCGACTGAACTGAACTGAACTGAGGGTGCTGGGGGGGGCAGAGGAAAGGGATCAGGCTTGGTGAAGGGGAGGGACCTTCCACTTGCTCAGCTCAGCAGTTTACTGACTTAACTGGGTCCGGCTGCCCCCTCCAACAGTCGCCTGGAACCCCTCCCTCTGTGGCCTGGGAAACGAGCCCCAAGTGGGGCTATCCCCACCCCCATTCCGTTCCCCTTCTTTCCACACAAAGAAAAACACTCCAGGGTTGAAGAAGTGACTCACGTTCCCCCAGAGAGGGCCAGGGCTGCGCTGAGTCAGGCTGGAGGAGCCCTGTGGTCACTGATCTGCCTGCCAGCCCGGGCCGAGATGGCCCTGTGCCCTGGGAACGGATGACAAACGCAGGCGGGGGTGGCAGGGACAAGCAGCTGGTGGAGCATGCCTGGATTTCCTCCCCCAGCCTCGACTGTGTCACTGGGTGTCACCTGGCCCTGCCCAGATGGAACCTGACGGAGGAGAAAGATTCCTCCGAACTTTCCTGAATGAGCTTTATGGCTGACTCACTGTGACTTGGGGACAGTAAGAAAACTCTCAGATCACCAAAGAAGGGAAAAAAAATCCCTCTTCAGTCTGGAGAGATCCTAGATCACTGGCAGAGATGCTCCCTGACATTTTGTTCCAGATTTTGCTCTTGGAAGAAACATATGACACAACAGACGGGGCTCGCAATTGCTTGCAAAGTGCAATTTTTATGTATCGGACTCGATGTCGCCATTAGCTGGCGTTAACACTCAATAGCCCGTCCCTGGTGATCCTGTGAACCACGCACTGGCTCCAGGACCATCCCTCTGGCCCGGGAAGGCTGTTCCCCATCCCGATGGCTCCCCTCTTCCAGCACTGTGGGGTTGCACCCCACCCCCAACTCGTCTCTTGTCTGCCAAGAGCAGGTGGGCCAAGAGGCAGGGTCTCTGCCCTCCAGGGCTTCCCCTCCAGGGCAGGGAAGCCACAGGCACAACTAAAGGGCATTAAGTGCCCAGAGGACAGAACAGTGCCAGCTCCTCATCCAGCTCAAAACTTGCTTCCGGCCACCTGGTCCCTCCCTGGAGGGGACCACCTGCTTTCCTCCAGAGAGATCCCAAGTCAGGGTTCCAGAGCAATCTTCTTCTCATGCTCCTTGGCTAGCCTCTCTCTCTCCACTGCTTGATGGCTTTTCTGAGCCACAAGCCCACCCCGACCCAGCCCGGAAGTTAAGACACTCCCGAGGAATCTGCAAAACACTCCTGGCTCTGGAGTCATGGCTCTGAGATGTGCGGCTTTGGCCGAGTTCCCTTGCCTCACCAAGCCTCAGTTTCCTCATCTGTTAAATGGGGACACACTAGGACCTATCTCTCTCTTTTTTTGGCGGGGGGGGGGGGTGAGGGTGGCTGTGCAACATGTGGGATCTTAGGTCCCCAACCAGGGATGGGACCCACGTCCCCCGCAGCGGAAGTGCAGTCTTAACCACCAGACCATGAGGCAGGTCTCAGGACCCATCTCTTTAGACTGACTCTGATGGTGTGCAACCGCCATTCGCCACAGGGCCGGCTGGGAGGTAGCGTTCACTCGGTGGTGGCTCCTGCCTCCCGCGCCGCGGAGCAGACAGGTACGAGGACGGGGAGAACAGGTGGCCCACAGCGCTGCACCCACAGCAGGTGTCCAGACACTGTCCTCCAGGCCCGGGCAGATCCTGGCTTCTTTCCCCAAGAAGCCACCAGTGGCTCTTACGCCAACCCCCCCAGCTCGCTTGCAACGCTGCTGCCCGTATCCTGCCAGGGCACCAACGTCCTCAGCTGAGCTCCCGGCGGTGGCAAGGGACTTCCTCTGTCGTGTCCCACACTTGCCTCAAACCGACTCAACAAGACATCAGGGCAGGGGGCTGGGCTGGAAGCACTGAGCCTGTTCCCTGTCCAAGGTGCCGAGTTGATAATCGCTTCCCAGGCCCGGGTGTCACACAGCATGTGGCCCCCTAAGCAGCAATACCCATGTAGGGGAGGGGGACTCGGAAGGGGCCACAGGCTGGGGGGTGAGAGGGGTGGCAGGAGAAAGAGAATACACTTCTTGAGTACCTACTATGTGTCAGTACCTACTTGTGTACCTACTGTGGCTCAGCGGTAATGAATCTGCCTGCAATGCAGGAGACGCCACAAGATGTGGGTGTGATCCCCGGGTCAGGAATATACCCTGGAAGAGGGCATGGCAACCCACGCCGGCATTACTGCCTGGAGAATCCCGGGGACAGAGGAGCCTGGTGGGCTACAGTCCACGGGGTTGCAAAGAGTCGGACACGACTGAAGCGACTGAGTGCGCACACCCTGTGTGTCGGGGGAGAAGGACCCAGCCCTTGTGTGCACGTGTGTGTGTGCGCACGTCTCTGTGGGTGCATGTGTGCACACGCGTGTGCGCACGTCTGTGTGTGTGTGCGCGCGCGCATGTATGTGCACGTCTCTGTGCGTGCGTATGTGTGCGCATGTATGTGCACGTCTGTGTGTGCATGTGTGCGCACGTCTCTGTGTGTGCATGTGTGCGCACATCTGTGTATGCGTGTGCACGCGCATGTATGTGCACGTCTGTGTATGCATGTGTGTGCGCACGCGCGTGTGCACGTGTGTGTGTGTGCGCGTCTGTGTGTGGGTGTGTGTCTGTGTGCACATCTCTGTGTGTGTACCACCCCTGAGAGAGCAGGGGACCTGGGCCCCAGAGAGAGATCACACCCAGGTCCAAGGTCCAGGGGCGATTCCCAGGGAGCAGGGTCCCGAGAGAAGAGTGGGCTCTGGAACCTGGAGAGGAGAGAGGGGAGCCTGAGCCACAGAGAGGAAAATGGGGGCTCCCACACAAAGGGGATGCGGTTCATGCAGGAGCATCACGGCTCTCAGAGCCGCAGAGGGGATGGTTTAGAGCAGGGGGGAGGCCTGCAGGGTGAGAAATTCATCTAGTTGAACATCTCAGAGGTGGCATGTGCCCGGGAGTTAGTGCGGGGCTGGGAGGGGGAGGAGAAAAACCTTAAATGGCAGCCAGCTGTTTCCAGCTCAAGAGGTGTGGGTGCAGTGGCGTCTCCTACTTCTGGCGGGGGGACCCCACTGGCAGAGACCCAGGCTCTGGTCCTTTCTTTCCACAGCAGGGTGTCTCCTCAGGTCCTTAGAAGGGCCCCCACTCCTGCCCAAGCAGGGGCCATGTAAGCACAGCGGCTCCAGTCCCCATCCCAGCCCCACTTCTGCAGACTCCTTCAAAGCCCAGGGATGGCTGGGCAGAGGGCAGAGAGCAGAGGTCATAAGGAAAGAATCCGGGGGTCAGAGCAGCACCTTCCCCCTGGTAGATGCTTCAAAGACAGATCTGTGCCATGAAGTCCCCCCACCCCTGAAGTCAGCAGGCCCCACCCCTGGGGAGTTGGGAGTGGGCGCAGGCATGAGAAGGCCTGGCAGGAGGATCTCTGCAAAAGGGCTGCCCGGAAGCTCAGCCCCGAGTCAGAGCTCTGCGGGAAGGCCCGCCGACACGCTGCGTGACCCTGACCCAGAGCAGCTCACACACCTCCCGGGCCCTGTCCTCACTCATCAAAGTGATCAGCTCCACCGCCCAGCATCTCGGTCTGCCTCTCCCTTCCACTCCGTCGGGTAGGGCCACCATCTCCCACCTCCACTCCTGCCCCCTCACCCGAACCCGTCTCCACTCAGCAGCCAGAGAGAGTTTAATAAAAGGCGACTCGGGTCCTGCCATCCCCTGCTGGCACCCCATCCAGTGCCGGGTGGACCATCCACCCCACGAGTTAGACATGTTTGCCTTTTCTTCCTTCACAGGCTTAAGTGGGATCTTTCGTTGTAGAAGAAAATAAAGCCTATAAAGTTTATTGATTTGAAACACACACACTCTCGTGGCTTTCCATGCTGTTGGGATGAAGTCCAAGTTGCTCACCTGGTCCACAGCCCCATGGGGTCCAGGGCCTGGCAAACCCTCTGCCTCACCTTGGGTCACTTTTACTTTCTACTCCAGCTATGCTGAACATGCTGTATAGGTCACCCACCTCAGGACCTTTGCACATGCCATTCTCTTACCCTAGAGTCCTTTTCTGTCTTTTCACCTGGTTAATACGTAACTCACTCTTCAGATTCTTTCTCAATTGCTTCTTCCTGAGAGATGCCCTCCCCCCAACCCCTGCCTGGGATGGGCTCTTCAGACATAAGGTCACACAGTATCCTGCTCAAAATCAGAAATCTGTGCAATCACCCAAGACCACTTCTGTGTGCTCACCATTCTATACTCTGTGCCTGGCACATAGGAGTTGGTCAACAAATGGTAGTTACCACCACCACCAATCTTCCCATATTTCCTTCGATTCTAGGCCTCTAAGAACCTGTGTTTGGGAATGTGCAAAAGAGGCCACGTGCAGGGCTGAGAACACAGGCATCAGTGGCTGAGGGATGTGGGTTCTAAGTCCCTGAACCTCTCTGAGCCTTAGTTTCCTCAGCCAATTAATCTGAAGATTAAATACGTATGACACATTGGTTACAAATGTCCTCATTATGACTGGTCAAAGTCTCAAGACTCCCCACTTTCTTTTGTACCAACTTCCCCCACCAGGCAATGTTCTGATGGCTGAAATGACAAAACAAGGCCCACAAGGGCGCTGGCTCCAGAGCGGATGTGCAGTAAGTCAGGGTTGCCCAAGTGTGATCAATCACCCACCAGCATCAGAATCAGGAAGCTCACTGGAAACGTAAGTTCCGGTCTGTACCCTACTCCACTCAGACGGTATCAGAATGCGTGTGACAATGGCAGTGAAATGTGCATCTGTCACCGGGGTCCCTGAGGATTCTCACGCACACTTGGGCTTGAGAAGGGCTGCCACTAAAACAGTCAAGTGACACTGTCACCGCCCCCCTGCAGCAATCCTGGGGCCCTGATGAGAAGCCCAGAGGCTGCGTGGATGGGGGTGGGAGCACCTGTCACCAGAAAGGCCAGCCTATCATGAACGGGTCTGCTTTCTCACGGTTTAGAAACATGAGCACAGGCCTCAGATTTAGACCAATTGAGGAGCAAATTCTAGAGTATTTGCTTAGCCATTTGCCCATGGACATGCAGCTCAACCTCTCTTTGTTGCCTTCTGCAGGCTTAAGATGGTGACAGTTCAGTTCAGTTCAGTTGCTCAGTCGTGCCCGACTCTTTGCGAGCCCGTAGACTGCAGCGCGCCAGGCCTCCCTGTCCATCACCAACTCCCAGGGTCTACTCAAACTCATGTCCACTGAGTCAGTGATGCCATCCAACCATATCATCCTCTGTCATCCCCTTCTCCTCCCACCTTCAATCTTTCCGAGCATCACGGTATTTTCAAATGAGTCAGCTCTTCGCATCAGGTGGCCAAAAGATTGGAGTTTCAGCTTCAACATTAGGCTTTCCAATGAATATTCAGGACTGATTTCCTTTAGGATGGACTGGGTGGATCTCCTTGCAGTCCAAGTGACTCTCAAGAGTTCTCCAACACCACAGTTCAAAAGCATCAATTCTTTGGCACTCAGCTTTCTTTATAGTCCAACTCTCACATCCATACATGACTACTGGAAAAACCATAGCCTTGACTAGACGGACCTTTGTTGGCAAAGTAACATCTCTGCTTTTTAATATGCTGTCTAGGTTGGTCATAACTTTTCTTCCAAGGAAGAGTAAGCATCTTTTAATTTCATGGCTGCAGTCACCATCTGTAGTGATTTTTGAGCCCAACAAAATAAAATCTGCCACTGTTTCCATTGTTTTCCCATCTATTTGCCATGAAGTGATGGGACCGGATGCCATGATCTTAGTTTTCTGAATGTTGAGCTTTAAGCCAACTTTTTCACTCTCTTCTTTCACTTTCATCAAGAGGCTCTTTAGTTCTTCACTTCCTGCCATAAGGGTGGTGTCATCTGCATATCTGAGGTTATTGATGTTTCTCCCAGCAATCTTGATTCCAGCTTGTGCTTCATCCAGCCCAGCATTTCTCATGATGTACTCTGCATATAAGTTAAATAAGGAGGGTGACTATATACAGCCTTGACGTACTCGTTTTCCTATCTGGAACCAGTCTGCTGTTCCATGTCGAGTTCTAACTATTGCTTCCTGACCTGCATACAGATTTCTCAAGAGGCAGGTCAGGTGTTCTGCAGGCTTAAAATGGTGACAACGAACCTCTAATTGCCAGGGGGTTGTTGGAAAGATCTGAGGAAGTGCGTTATGCAAAGTACATCTCAGGTTGCTGGGGGTGGGGGTTGGTGCAGGGAGGTGAGGAGAGGTGCAAAATGAAAGAGGAAATCCTTCACCGACTCTGCGCCTTCACTGCAGCCACAGGTGCACCGGCAGTGGAGTCTGTGCGTGCTTCTCAGGACCCAGGTGCCGGCCATAGAGAGAGGGCAGAGACTCTCCACACAAGGCTGGTCAACCACTCACCACCCTGGCAGAAGCAGGAGGTAGCAGGGTTTGAGAGGACAGGAGCAAGGGTTGGCTGAGAAATGGCTGGACACTTGCCCAGCGCCCACGCTCAGCGGCCAGGACCAGAGGAATCACATCTCCTAAGGCGCACAGGGTAGTGGGGCCAGGCCAAGACAGACTCTTTCGATTTAGATTCTGGTTCTGCCTGGCTGACGAGCTCCTACTCATCCTTCAAGACCCAGCTCAAAATAATCACCTCCCTGAGCCAAATCAGTTGTCCATTCCCCCAGCCTTTAGAGGCTGTGGCTTCTCACTTGTTGCTAATTGACTTGTCTGTCTCTCCCACAGGCCTGGGAGTCCCTTGCGGCAGGGGCAGAGATACCCCCATACCTGGCACAGAAGGTGCATTCAGCAAATGCTGATTCAGCTTGAATTCCAACTTTTTTTCAGCCTTCTGAGTTCCCTTTCTCTTCCCACTAAATGCCTCTATTCTAATCCCGTTCCTCTCCCAGATACAGGCCCTTTGTTTTCCAGGGTTTCAACTTCCAGATCCCGTTTTCCTCAAAGACACCAGCTCAAGCCAGAGCTGATGCTTAAGGGAGGATATACAGAAAGACCTCGTACTAACTTCTTAACTCTTGCTGGCTGCAGAGGGCTCCCACGGAAGGGGAAGCAGTCAGGGTCCACAAGACTGTTCTTTCCCTTCCTGAGCCTTTGTCTTCCCACGAAGCGGCCGCCCTAGATGACATCTAAGTTCCCACTTGCACGTGGCTCTCATGAGACCGTGAGCTCCCAGGCCCTGCCTCCCTGTGGCTTCCCTCCCCGCCACCCGGGGAAGCCCAGCAGGATACGGAGGAACCACCCACTCAGGGGCAGAGGAGGGTGAAGGACCGCTTTCTTGTGGCCGCCTCCTTTCTCAGACCAGCCCGGGACACCCGGGAACCACAAAGCCACAGGACAGCCTGGAGCCGGGCCGTGGGAGCTGCAGCCTCGGGAGGGGCGGGAGGACTGGGAGCCCTGGAGGCCATCACTTCCTCCGCCTCACTTCTCGGCAGGGGGTGCAGAGGGGCCCTTCTCGCTCCATGTCCCTGGGTCCCCAGGGCCTGGGGTGCTGGGAAAGGGGTCCCCCTGGGAGGACCCGAAGCTTGCTCTGGAAGGCTGAGTTCGAAGGCAGGTCTTAAGACTGGTCTCTCTGGCCCCAAGGGTCAGTTCTCTGCCCACCAGGCTCAGCTACCAGGAACGTCTTCAGCACCTGGGATGGCTCCATCACCTCTCTCCCCTCCTCTGAAGGAGCTGCTCAAACCCCACGTCCTGGCGTAACAGAAGCCTCGCCGCAGGGCAGGTGAAAGGCCCTCCCACTGGACGCGGCCCTCCCTGCCTCACTCCTGCCCCCTACAGGCCATCTCCCCACACAGCAGCCAGGGCCCTCCTAAAGCCAAAGGCGTCCCCTCCCTGTCTGGAGGCCTGCAGGTTCCCCATCACTGAAAAGTGAAATGCCGGACTTCCCTGGTGGTGCTCTGGATGGGAGTCCACCTGCTGACGCAGGGGGACACGTTCGGTCCCTGGTCCGGGAAGATCCACAAGCCGCGGGCAACTAACTAAAGTCCGCGTGTCCTAACTATTGAGGCCGCAGGCTGCGACTACGAAGCTCAAACGCACTACAGCCTGTGCTCGGCGACAAAAGAAGCCGCCGCAATGCGAAGCCCATGCACCACACCAACAGTAGCCAGGCCCCTGCTCGGACACAAGGAGAGAAAGCCCACGCCCAGCAAGGAAGACCCAGTGCAACCAAAAATTAATTAATTTAAAAAAGGAAATGCCAACGCCACGCCCCCCAACCCCGAGCCTGACAAGGCCCTGTAGGACCCGCTCTCTCCACACCCACCTCTTCCTACCCACTTCCCCCTTGCTCCCTCCATCCATCAGCCAGCCCCATCAGCCTTCCGGCCACTCATACTGTGCCAAACCCCTCGTCTCTGTCTCAGGCCCTTTGCACTTGCTGTCCTGTTTGGAATTCTCTCTGCTCCCTGCATCTCTGCCTGGCCGCCCCCTCCTCATCCATTCCCAGCCATCGAGTTTCCCCTTCCCCAGCTCACAGCCTCATCCCTGTTTTCCTTTTCTCTCCTTTCTCTGATGGAATCTTTCTGGTTGATTGGTTTGCATGTTTAAGTCTGTGGCTCCTTCTTCTAGAAGGCAGCTCCTCATGGGCGGGGGTTCTGCTGCCCCCACCATGAGGCAGGACCTCACTTCAGCCTCATCAACCCTGCAGAAGAGGATGCAGGAACTCAGAGGTGGACTGCCCAAGGTCACAGAGCCGGCAGCGGCAGGATTCAGATCCAGGTTGGCCCTGTCACCGTTGCAGAGCCTCCATGGGTGGGGCTCCCACAGTCAGGGGCCCCCTCTGGGGGTGGGGAATCTCACCCAGAGAGGACTGATTCACGAGGAGGTATTTAGCGAGGGTGCCAAGAATGAAGAGACGATCCACTTTCCTAAAGGGTCGGTCCTTCCTTGGAGATACGGGACACAGGGGCACCGGAGCAAGCCCAGAGGTGGAAAAGCATGGAGCAACGGGGAGCAGATGCGCCCAGAGGAGAAGCCACGGAAACCTTCACTCCACACCACATTTGGGAGAAGCAGAAACTAGGACCAGGGAGGGGAGGGGCTTCCGAAGGCCCCACAGCCAATCAGTGGCCGAGCCTCACGGCCTGGGCTCCCCGGGCCAGACTCCCGCCCCGCCCTGAGGACAGAGGGGCTCCAAGACAAAGCTCTGGATCTGGGCAGACCCCCTGCCCCGACCGGTCAGTCCTGAGGGCATCGGCATAGGTCTGAAGCCTTAAGACCAAGCAAGGACTCAAATTCCATCTTTCTTTAGAAAGACATTCGTCAAGCAGGTACTCTGGGTTAGGCCATGGGCCCCCGAGCAAAGAGGTGAACAGAACCCTCCTTGGAGAACCGTGTGGCAGTTTCTAGGAAACACACACTGACCCTCCGACCGGGCGGTTCCACTCCTACGACCCCCCCAAGAGACAGGCACGGGAATGTCACTGCCGCCCCAACCTGGAATCAACTCAAACATCATCCATGGCCCTGCACATCCACCCAGCGGCATATAACAGAGCCCAAAGGCAGGAATCCTGGCCCCAGCTCAGAGGCGGTACAAACACTCAGTGCTGACGGAAGCGGAAAGGAACCAGACCCAGGTGTACACACATGTGAATTCACGCAGACAGAGTCTAAAATCAGGCAAAACAGAGCAACAGAAGACGGGTCAGCGGCCCCTGTAGCCGGGGGATTGACCTGGGAACTTCCCACGGGGGGGGGGGGGGCACATGGGAACTCTCCGGGGGCCGCGGGAAGGTTCTGTATTTTGCTCTAGGTGGTGGTTGGTAGGTGTGTACATCTGTGAAAACTGAGTTGTACAGGATGTGTGCATCGGGTGTAAATTATGCCGCAGCGTTTTAATTACTTTTATATTCATGGCTGTACTGGGTCTTCGGTGCTGTTGCGTGGGCTTTCTCCAGTTGCGGTGGGCAGGGGCTGCTCCTCACTGCAGGGGCGTCTCTTGTTGCGGCTCACGGGCTCCAGAACACAGACTCAGTGGTTGTGGCCCATGGGCTGAGCTGCTTTGTGGCCAGGTGGGATCTCAGCTCCCCAACCAGGAATCGAACCTGTGGCCCCTGCACCGGCAGGCGGATTCTTAACCACAGGACCACCAGGAAAGTCCCTCTGTCACAATTTTAAAAAATGCACAATCATGCCCTCAAGAAGCACGCTGATGAGCAGGACCGGCGAGTGGTTCTTGTAACCATAAAAGTGGCTGATAAAACAGGCTGAGGCCCCTGGATGTGCCAGGAGGGAGCTGGGTTCTTCCGAAACAGCATCCGATATAACTGTTCCAACTGGAGTACCAAGCCGCCACCATCTCCATAGGAGAGACAGGCAAATGAAGCCCAGAGAGGTGACGTGTCCCAAGAGACAGCGCAGAAAGCGAGGGGGCCAGGCTGGACCCGGGGCCACTCCTGCCAGCTGGCCGAGCCCCCCTGGGCCTGCCCTGCCCCACGCCGCCTCCTCTCCAGGGCCGGAGGCAACAGCTGCTCTCTGTACTGGACGCGAAGCTCCTGTGAACTAACCGCTTCGGAAGTGCATCCGTCCTCCCCTCTGCCTCCTCCCTCACCCCTCTCACGCCACAGATCGCTGAGGTCAGTCCTGGACCTGGGTGTGTGCGTGTGTAGATGTGTGTATGTGTGGTGTTAACCCAGGGGCTGTTTCAACGCCTGGGTTCCCCCCGCCCAAGTGCTAGGAGGGTTTGAGGTTACAGTCCCCACCCTTGGTTCTTGTTCCCAAGTGACGCAACCCAGTGCCTGGATCCCGAGGATTATCAAATGTTTATTCGGAATAACAGCCACCACCACCAACCACTACCACCAGCCACCACCACTCACTTCTTGTGTTTATGTGTGTTAGTCGCTCAGTCGTGTCCGACTCCTTGTGACCCCATGGACTGCAGCCAACCAGGCTCTGTCCATGGGGATTCTCCAGGCAAGAATACTGGAGTGGGTTGCCATGCCCTCCTCCAGAGGATCTTCCCGGTCCAGGGATCGAACCCGGGTCTCCAGCACTGCAGGCAGATTCTTTACCATCTGAGCCATCAGGGACGCCCCACTCACTTCTTATCCTGTGCCCCAAACTCTGCGCATCAAGGTGTCAGCTTGTTCATCCTCACCAGTGATCCTCCAAAACAGGTCCGTTAGTAGCTCATTTTACAAACTGGGGAAACTGAAGCTGGAAGGGACTGACCTCGCAGGGAGGAAATGCAAAGCTGAGATGGAAACCCCGGTCTGGCCAACTCCACACCTGTGCTCAACCAGAGCATGACGCCTGGAATCCTACATACCACGGCTGAAAAGGGCCCCTTGAATCAGTCTGTTCCAGCCACTCCATTTTACAGATGGGAAAACTAAGCGCATCTTGCCGAGGGCCGCAGGCTGAAGCTGCATCTCCACCCTCGGCCTTGCCTTCGGTGACCAGCTCGGGGCAGACCCGCTCACCTGGGGAGGCGGCGCGTGGGAGGCAGGCTCCAGCTCCAGGCGGAGGTAAATATTGACCCGGCGGTGTTTACCCTGTAACCGGACTCCTGCCTTCCCCAGAGAGGAGGGGAGGAGCTGGTGGGGAGGAGCCTGGGAAGGAGGAGGGTCTGTCTTCTGGGTCAGGAGCCGCTCCTCACACACGGTGAGCCTGAGGTCAGGAGGCTGGGGACTCCAGACAGGGGCCACTGGGTCCTGGTCCCGGGCCCCCGGGGCAATGCCGGGAGCTGGGAGATAGGGGTCTGGGCTGGGGGGACACAGGCCTGGGTTTCAGCCCTGGCTTTGCCACCTGTTGGCCGTGGGATCACGGACAGGTGGGGAAGGGGGTGGGCGGAAGGACCTCACTTTCAAGTGCTGGGCAAAGGCGAAAGGTAATCAGCATGTCGGCCGGGCCAGCGTCCAGCCCAAATCAGCTCCCCGGACCTCTGGCCACTGCCCAACAGTCCCATCCCCGTCCCCAGGGGGTTTTCCCAGGGAGGCAGTTTCTGCCAAATCGAGTGGCAGTTTGGGACTGAAGCCAGAATCTTGAGTAATCGGGAAGCTGCTGCCTGCTTACAGGTCCTAATTCCCTAACTGATCACTGAGCCTCAGCCTTCCCAGGTCCATAATGGGGATGAACCTGCTCCCTGCGGTTGGTATGACGGTTGACACGTAAGTGCCAGGCACATGGGAGACGCTCACATCACCCCTCAGTCTTTCCTCCTATAAAACAGTGAAAGTGAAGTCGCTCAGTCGTGTCCGACGCTTTGCGACCCCACGGACTGACTATAGCCTACCAGGCTTCTCCGTCCATGGGATTTTGCAGGCAAGAGTACTGGAGTGGGTTGCTGTTGAATTAGGTGGTTACAAATCCCCCTTTAACACAAGCACTCCAAGATTTTAAGGAGATCGAGCAGCCAGGCCCACCTCCCTGAAGTTGGATCCTCTCTCAGCTTATTTCCTGAATGTTTCCCAGAAACTTGTTCCTCTGTTTACATCTGCCCCTCACTAATTCCCCCACCAGGAGCCCTGTGGGGAAAGGGAGCCTTTCTGAGGCTCGTCAGGGAGCCGAGACAGGCCTGGGCACCCCATCCTCAGGGCCACTGGGGAAAGGGCAGGACCCCCAGGTCCTAGACTCCCAGCGCCCCTCTCTGGCAGTGGGGTCAGTCAGCACTGGTTACTCATTAATCTTTGCCCCTGGCCAGACTATACCTTCAGTTCAGTTCAGTCGCTCAGTCGTGTCTGACTCTGTGACCCCATGGACCGCAGCACGCCAAGCTTCCCTGTCCATTGCCAACTCCTGGAGTTTACCCAAACTCGTTCCATCGAGTCAGTGATGCCATCCAGCCATCTCATCCTCTGTCATCCCCTTCTCCTCCTGCCTTCAATCTTTCCCAGCATCAGGGTCTTTTCCCAGTGAATCACTGTCCTCTCTGTCCTCTCTCCAAAGCTTGGCTATCTCCTATCTGTCCTCTATAGGAGCATCCTATCTCCTCACTGTCCTCTCTCCAAAGCTTGGCTCCTTGGAAGCCTTCCATTCCATTCACTGTGGCCCGAGGAAGCAGTTCAAATGCCGCCTCCTCTGGAAAGCCTTCCCTAATACACCCGCATGGCCCGGGGGACCCTGAAGCTACATCCCCATTTTCTACCTTATTTCAGAACTTTTTGGAAACTTCGCCTTTCTCCTCTGTTAGATCAAAGTTCCTGGAGGCCCGCTAGTTACTCGCAGGAAAGCAGGAGAAGAGGAAGGTCCAACCCCACAGGGCAGAGGACTCTGGGGGGCCTCTAGGGCCAGACCCCCTCCTCGCCACACCGCCCACCCTGGGCAGCGTGTGGGGTGGGGTGGGGTGGGTGGGGGCTATAGCGGGTGTTCAGATTACTGTGGTCTCTCCTGGGGCCGCTCTGGTGGCCTCCTAAAGGGTTTCCCGGCCTCCAGGCTTGCCCTTTCCCTCCATTCTCCACAAAGCAGCCTCTGCGATTATCTAAAAAATGCAGACCTGACCACATCACTCCCCTCACCGCCCTTAGGATCCAGCCCCAAATCTTGAACCAAGCCTTCCCTGCTCGCGCCCACCCCAGCCACCTCCCAGGCGTCATCTTCCGAGCCTGCAGGCAAACTGACTCCCAGAGCACCAAGTTTTGTCCCATCTCCCACTTACAGCTGCCCCCGCCTGGAATGCTCTTCCCCGTCTCGTCCATTCTTTAAGGCCACAACCTCCACGGCACGGCCTCTAGGGCAGTCTTTCTACGGCCCCAGGTTGCCCTATCTGCGCACACAGCACCCCGTGTGTCTCCTTGGCAACAGAAATCACACTTGTAATTTCCCCCTCCCTATCTCCTGATTGCCAGACTGAAAAACAGACCTACCAGTCTCATTCACACTCATGCCCACAGCCCCAGCTCCTGGCATTATGCGAGGCATACTTTTTTGGTGAATGAATGAATGGGTGGATGAATGAATGAATGCAGCACTTTGACCAGGGCAGGGCGCTTACCTAGTTAACTGAAAAGAAAAAATTGAGAAGGACAAAAAGTCGTAAACAGTTGCTGATGGCTCCTCCCTCACTGTTGCTATCACCCTGACATCAAAGTGTGGACTTTGGCCAAGCTGTTTATGTCTTGGCCAACACCTGAAACTTTCTGTTGAACCCACACTGTAGCCCTCCTACTACTTAAATCCTGCTTCTACCCTGTATAGGGCTTGGTCTCTCCAATTCCACCTGGGAAACAATGTATCTGTTCTTTAACAAGAGTTAATAATGTGCCTATAAGCAATAACCCAACAGCACAGGGCAGGCCACACTGGGGAGATACTTTGTACTCTCGGAGCTCCCTGCAGACTGGTTCCCGGGCATGTGGCTGGCCTCCTATCTTCAATCAGTCATTCTGTTGTTGTTCAGTCGCTCAGTGGCATCCGACTCTTTGTGACCCCATGGACTGCAGTAAGCCAGGACTCCCTGTCCTTCACCATCTCCCAGAGCTTGCTCAAACTCATGTCCACTGAGCCGGTCATGCCATCCAACCATCTCGTCCTCTGTTGTCCGCTTCTCCTCCTGCCTTCAATCATACTTTCCCTCAAGTTCTTAACAGTGTGTGAAACCTTTCTATGTCGTGTACTAGGTGGTATTGGCCTGCGATCCTGACAAGGAGCAAACCGGCCGCACTTGGTAGGAAAGGGGGTGCAGAGAGAAGGAAGAGCTGACCCAAAGTCACGCGGCAAGTGGGTGGGACACCCAGTCTTGACCCTTGGGAGCTGGACCTGGTTCTCAGCTCAGCCACTTACAGTAAAGATGACTGCTGACCCTTCAGCTCAGCCCCTAGTTGGGAAGGTAAAGAAACACTCCCAGGGCTCCACAAGAGCAGGCTGGGCCTCCCTCCCCCAACCTGTCTGTCTGGTAGCCCCCCGGACATCCAGGAGGTTTGCGCCTGCTCTGGTACCGTCTTGCCGTGTGACCCTGACAATCTCCTTCACCTCTCTGTGCCTGCTGCTGGGCAGTATGAGGACAATCAGAGACAGGAGGGACAAAACGCCCCCTGAGAACCCTCATCTCCCACGTCTGCAGAGGGGGTCTACTTGAAGCCTCTGAGAACAGCGCTGACTCCCTGCCAAGGGGTTAGAGATGGAGGTGGGGAGCTGGGGACCATCAAGCAGATGGAGGCAGGACACAGGAAACAGCCCACGCACTCTCGGAGCAGAGCCCCGTTAGGAACCCCGGGGCCGGGGAAGCTTGGCAATGCTGGCAAGAACACTGAACTGTATAAACCCGTGGAGCAGGAGAGCCAAGGAATAAACACTCTAGCAGCCCTGAGTCACCCCCACCTCAGGAATGAGCACAGGGCCTGGTGTTTAGGAGAAACCAAAATGACAGGGGCCGAGGGGCCTGACGCCAGCCTTCCTCCCGCCCGATCGTGGTGGACCCACTGCCCACGGTGGAGCTGCGGCCCCTCGGCCTGCCCCAGCCTCCCACCGTCCAGCCGCAGCAGCGTCCGCTGCCACCTCCCCCTCTCTCCTGCCGCTCCGGTGCCCAGAGGCCGAGCAAGCCCCATCGGGCCCTTTCCAAGAGTACTTCCCACACGCCCACATCTCTGGTCCTCTGCTCGCAGAAGTGCCCTGACCTGGGATGTTCTTTCCAATTCAGACGCCACCTGCTCGGTGAAGCTTTCTCCCACCTCTCCATCCAGAAGGGAGCCCTCCCCTGGCAGCATCGCGCTACCTCTCCTAAAGACATGCCACCTAGCCTGAGGATGGTGTGGACATTTATAGACTAGTGAAAGCCCTCTTTTTTTTTTTTGGCCATGCTATGTGCCATGTGGGATCTTAGTTCCCTGACCAGGGATTGAACCCGGGCACCCTGCAGTGGAAGCGCAGCCTCTAACCCCTGGGTGGCCAGGGGAAGTCCCATGGGAGCGGTCTTACCATGGTGTTTACGACCGTTTTTTTCCTCCCTAGACAAGACTTGGCATATAGAAGAGTTCAATAAATCTTTGTTGAATGATGAGCTAATGCCTGATTTTCTAAGTATCACCCTCCCTGTTTTCTCCCCACATGATAAACTTTAATCCTTCTTCTGCACTTAGCAAAGAGGTTAGATGTCAGGCAGAACTTCCCACCTTGAGCTTAAAGTTGTATCAGAAAGCTGTATTCAAGTAAAGCCCTCTTGCTGGGTTAGCTCACCAAGTCTGTACACCATCCTTGACAGATAAGACATATCATCTCATTTCACAGATGAAGAGGAAACAGAAACTCAGAGGTGATGATGTCACTTGTCCCTCTGGGGAAGCAGAGGAACCAGAATTCAAACCCAAGTCTGTTTGAGGACAAAACCAGGGGTCTTTCTGACAGGCTGGAAGGTTGTAAGGCTCTGAAATGTGTCACCAGGGCAAAGTGACCGAACTCTCCTTCTTTAACTGATTTTTGAGAAGGATAAATTTCTCTTTCTGAGTACTAAGGTCAGGGTGGGCTTGGAGGCAGAGTGGATGATATGACCTCGAAGTCACCCTTTTTTTATTTCCCATATACTGAGACCTTAAATCAAGTGCCGATCCACTTGGGAGTGAGCACCCTGCCGCTGCAACAGTTCAAGAAGAGCAATCCAGGGGGAGGTTCCTGATCAAAGAGCTAGGTTGGATCCAAGAGTCTCTACGCGCCTCTAGTGCGGAATCAAGCCATAGCTTCATTATCACTGACTCTGGAGTGGCTCGTGGTGGTGCAGGGAGGCAGACACTCGTGGGCGAGAAAAGGGGGGACTGGCTTGAGGGGAAGAACGGGATGTTGTATGCGGGCTCCAGCCCCGGAGAGAGTGGGAGTTGGTCCCGGGGAGTCGCTGGGGGGACTCATCAGGCTACAGGGGCCCTTTCCTGCCCACACCTGGCACATTCAGGCTTGATGGCATGGTCACAGAGACGGGGAGGTGTGGCTGCGTCCCTGGCCCTGGCAGCCACCATCACCGACACAGGCCCTCCTCAGGCCCCACATGGTGCCCTGTGTCCACTCCACAGGGCAGAGCAGGATGAGAGAGAGGGAACTGGAGGGGCCTGACCTCGGAGAAGACAAGCCGCAGAGACGTAGGTGGCCTCGGCCTCCATGATGGTGGTCACCAGGCCCCAGAGAGGTACTGAAAGATCTTGGCTTTCCTTCCAGAACCACCCTCCTCTCTAAAACAGCCTCAACGAACTCAGCCTGACCAAACGGATTTCTCTCCGGGGACTTCAGAAGCACCGACCCCCCCCCCCCCCGGGTCCCCCCAAGTCCCCAAGTCCAACTCCGTTCTTCCTGGTGCCGCTGCCCATCCGAGTCAGTGGCCTCGGCAACCCCCTCCGATGAAGACCCATTACTGGGACATGCTGGGGAAGCCAGATCGCTGGGCTTAGGGCACCCCAGGGGCCCCGGTCTCTGACAGCATCCACTCTCAACCCTCAGGGCATAGTGGATCCAGCCCCAGGGCGCCCGAACTACTCCTCCGAAGCTCTCGGCGCGGCCACCCACGGCGCTCCAAGCCGAGCCTCAGCCCCAGACCCGCCTCACAGTCCCGGGACACTCAGGTCCTACCGAATCCAGCGCTTCGGACGGCCCCCGACCCCCTTACGGAACCCGCCGAGGGTCTCCAAGCCCAGCCGCGTTCCGGGCCTTCCGGACGCCCCAGCGCAAAACCACAGCAAGGGAGCACGAACCGAGCGGCCACCCCGACCCCCTCCAGCCGCCCCCGACGGAACAGAGCGCGGCGCAGCCAGGCGAGCCGAGCGCGGCCCGCGCACCCCACGACTGCACGCCTTCCCAGAGCCGCAGCCGGCGCCCAGGCCCCCCGCGCGCCGGGCCGGCCCCGAGTCCCACTCGGGCGCCGCCGCCGGGGGCCGTCTAGGCGGGCCGGGCGCGGCACTCACCATCGCTCGCGCGCTCCGCTCCGGCCCCGCGCCGCGCTCCCGGCCCCACTCCGCCTCTCGGCCGCGCTGCCCGGACTGCGAGGCTGGGCCCCCGCGGGTGAGCGCGGCTCGCGCTAAGAGCCCCGGGAGGCGGGCCCGCCGACGGGCCAATGGCGGGGCGCGGGGGCGCGGGGCCCGGGCGACGCGGCCAATCACGCCCGGGGCCGCCTCCCCCGCCCGCGCCCGCGCCTTAACCCTCGGCGCGCCGGGGCCGGGGCCGGGGGGCCGCGTGCGCACCCCCGAGGGCTGACCCGGGATGGGGCTCCCGCGCCCGGCGCGGGCTCCAGACCTCGCCGAGACCCGGCTCGGGGCCGGCCAAGGCCAGGGAGCCGCTCAGCTGCGTTCGGTGCGCGGCGCCGGGAGCCTCGGCGACCTTTGTCTTCTTGCCTGGTGCCTGCAGGGAGTGTGAGCCAGGGCATTGCAGCTGCGCGCGCGCGCGTGTGTAAGAGTGAGGGAGGCTTGAGAGGCGGAGGGTGTGCGTGTGTGTGTGTGTGTGTGTGCGCGCTTGAGAGGCGGAGGGTGTGTGTGTGTGTGTGTGTGTGTGTGTGTGTGTGTGTTTGAGAGGCGGAGGGGTGTGTGTGTGTGTGTGTGTGTGTGTGTGTGCTTGAGAGGCGGAGGGGTGTGTGTGTGTATCTGTGTGTGTGTGTGTGTCAGAGGAAAGGAGGAGACAGAAAAGCCCGGGGGAGGGATGGATCCCGTGCGCGCCTATGTGTTTCTGTGTGACAGAAGGCAGAGACTGACTATGAGGGTTTGTTACTGCGTGCTTCTGTGTGTGTGTGTGTGTGTGTGTGTGTGTGTGTGTGTGTGCACGCATGCGTGTTTACGTGGGCTGTGTGTGTGTGGGAGGGGTGGGCTGTGTGTGTGTGTGTGTGTGTGCGTGTGCATGTTTACGTGGGCTGTGCGTGTGTGTGTGTTTAAGTGGGCTTTGTGTGTGTGTGTGTGTAAGAGGGAAGGAGGGTGTGTGTGTGTGTGCACACGTGCGTGTTTACGTGGGCTGTGTGTGTGGGAGGGGTGGGCTGTGTGTGTGTGTAAGAGGGAAGGAGGGTGTGTGTGTGTGCGTGCGCATGCGTGTTTACGTGGGCTGTGCGTGGGGGGGGTGGGCTGTGTGTGTGTGTGTGTGTGTGTGTGTGTGTGTGTGTAAGGGTGACAGAGGCTTGAGAAGAGCAGGGAAGGAACCAGAGAGGAGGACTGATGCTTCTCCATGCCTGCCCGGCTTGTATGTCAGGGAAGGACTGTCTCTCCCTGTGGTCGTGTGATTGCCTGAGTGAGGGAAGTGTGTGTGTGTGTGTTTGTGTGACGTGTGATCTGTACTCTCGCGGCCTGTTGTGCACGCACGTTGGTATGGTAGAAAGACATTTTGTGTCTCGCTGTAAGCAAGTAGAAACCAAACCCCTGGGTTCTGTGGTGTGGCCTGTGCTGTGTCCGTGTGCGTGCCTGCGAAGGCCGCGGCTGTTATTTGGCACAACTGTATGTGTAGCCCAGTTTGTGAAAAAGGGAGAGAAAAAGATACAGCCAGGGTGTGTGTTGTCCGTGTAACTTTGTGATTGTGTTGTGTTGAGAAAGAGAAATTAATATGGGTTAATTTCTGTGATAAGTGGATGGCTAGGAGAAATGAAGACATTCCAGAGAACATGGGGGTTGGGGCATTGAAGGATGTATAAGAGTTCATGAGGCCCGAAGGAAAGACCTGGGGAATCTTGCCAACCAGCCATGGGGGACAGAGGTAGACTTGGGGAGGGGGAGAAGCTGGCAGCAGAGCCCGTGCTCAGGAGCTGGCCCAGAGTGACTCTGCAAAGGGACCATCTGCTCCTGGGCAGTGTGGCCACATGGTGGGCAGGGAGGGGCCTGGGGAAATAACTCCCCCTGTTTCCGTACAGCCTCTGGATTCTCCAGCGTGGAGGGAAGCAGATGGGGAGGGGGGCCACTTGCCAGAATTCACAAAGTTTGTTGAGTGCCAGGGATTGAAAGAAGGGAGAGGTGGGCCCTGCCCTGAAGGTGACCAGATCTTCTCTGGACTGAAGGTCTGGACCCTCTCTCCATCTGGGGACTGGTGACTTACACTATCAGCTGCCCAGAGCATTCCTGGGCATTGCATTCTAATGTTGGAGGGACATTCTGAGATCCAGGGAGACCGGAAAATGGAACCAGTTATCCTGGCGGTCCACTTACCAGTGATGCAATTTGGGGGATTCCCTTCTCTCTGAGCCTCGGTTTTCTCCTCTGCAAAGTAGGATTTGTAATTCCTGCCTACCCTCAGTACTGATGTGAAGATTTAATGAGTTCACGTACACATGGGCTCTTTGTAAGCTATGAATCACTGGAAAATGCTGAGCATTGCTCCATTTCTATACAGTCCAAAGCACTTTGATGCTGTCAGAAGTCAGGCCAGCCTTGCCTTTGTGGAAGGAATGACTGGAAAGGGGGCACCCGGGGACCTCCAGGTGCTGGTAGAGTGTGGCCTGCGGATGGGAGGGTTGGGTACGGGGATGTGCCATTTGTGAAGACTCCTTAGGATCTGGGCTTTTTTTCTGTGTATGTCGTAGTCCAACAGCATGTTCCGAAAAGAAAGGTCAGGTATCCTGACTGCGGTTCTCTTGCTCACACGATGGGCATTCTGGGATGCTCTATCGGTGAGGCAGGAGCTGAGCTGAGTACTGGGGCTGTGCAACAGTGAACAAGATGGGATCCTGACTCTTCCAGAAAACCAAGGAGGAAGGGCGAGGCTTTTTCCACTTCTAAAGGGGACACACCGCCCGGGGAGGCGCTTACCCCGAGCCACGCCCCGGTCTGGCGGCCGAACCGGGACTAGAACTGAGGGCTTCCAGCACTCGGGCTGAGTCTTTCCTGTTCCAGCCAGCCAGGCTGCCTGGGAAGGACAGGCCCTGGTCTTCACGCTGCTCTGAGGACACCAGGGAGGAGGTTTGCTGCCCACTCTGCTGATCCCCAGTATTCCCCTCCCCCAAACAGCCTCATGGGAGCAAACCTACAGATACCGTGATTCCCACCCCAGCCCCTTGTTGCAGGTGAGGAACATGAGCGTTCAGAGAGGGAAGGTGACCCCCCTGAGGTGGCCCAGCGGGTCTGAGAGGACTTGCTCCTTCCTTCTGGCTCCTCACTGCTCCTCTTGGCGTTTGTAGACTCGCTGTGCCGACGGAAAGGTGGGCCGTTGTGTGGCAGGAGAACCCGATTCCCTTGTCAGGCTCCTATCGACTGGGTGTTGAGGATGCTTCTGCCAAACACTCAGGTTTCTGGGTACAGTAGTCAGCGCATCAGGGCTCGAACTGGCAGAAAACTGCCTTAAACTGGTAAGGGCAGGGTCGAGCAAGCTCCAGGCATGGCTGCACTGAGGGGCTCAGATGATGGCGTCAGGATTCAGGGTCAATCTCTCGGTCCCTCAAGATTCTTTCCCTCTCTGCTGGCCTCATTCTCTGGCAGGCTGTCCTCCTGATCACAGAGTGGCTGCCAGCACACTAGCCATGCATCCTAGTCTCCGGCAGCTCCAGCACAAACAGACTCTTTTCTCAACAGTTCTAACTGCGGTCTCCAAATCAGGTCTCATTGGCTGCTACTGGAACATGCATCCATTTCTTGGCCAATCAGTGTGGCCAGGGGTTCTGATTGGCCAGGCCCCTGAGCCTGAGGGTCTCAAAGGTACCTGGCTTTTGAGTTTATGTGGGATTTTGGGCTATCCCAGCCTGAGGACTCATCAAGATGCAAGAAGTGTGAAAAGTGAAAGTGAAAGTCGCTCAGTCGTGTCCGGCTCTTTGTGACCCCCGTGGACTATGCGTGGAATTCTCCAGGCCAGAGTACTGGAGTGGGTAGCCGTTTCCTTCTCCAGGGGATCTTCCCAACACAGGTCCAAGAAGTATCCTCTAGAATTTGTGGAGAGGCTTATATTTCATAGGCCTTCAATAAATGGCAGCAGTTTTTATCGGTATTCTTCCTCTACTTTTCCTCTGTCATCATCTTGACGGTGATGTCTAGCATACAGTAGGTACCCAAGGAATCCTTAGTGGTTAACTCATTTGGGTAGGGGGTTGCTGATACCACGTACCAAGTCAGAGTCTGGATAAACTGGACAGCTACAGGTCTACAGACAAAATGACACTCATTATAAGAGCTATTCAATTTTTTATTTTGTCTTGTCTTCCATAACGGAACTGAAACTATAGTCTAGAGCTCCTGGGGGGTATCACCAGACTCTCTAGGAACAGACTTCCCTATCACACCCACCCACCAGCCTGTCTAAGAGGATGTAGTTAGAAGGAGCCCATTAGGAGGTTGGCCCAGGAGGGCAGGCAGAGCTTGTCAGATCCAATTAGACTATTTCTTGACTCACCCAACCCTGTAGAGAGGTTGCCTGGGGTGTGGCTGGGGACCAGGATGTTTCAGTCTGACCTTTTCCTCTTTGGGCCACTAGCTACTCTGATTCCATTGGGCAGTTTGAGTTTCTCTGAGGGACTGGCGGTCCATTAAGTCCTGAGCAACGGTAGGTGCTGTTTATCAAACGTGCATTGGGATCCACGCTTGGCCCTTTGCGTGGTTTGAATACAGGACCAGGATTAAATACTTTGCAGGATTAAATACTGGGATGTATTTTGCATGCTCACATTATACCTGCTTTTCCTTTACTTAAAAAAACGTTTATTTATTTATGGCTGCCCTGGGTCTTCCTTGCTGCATGTGGGCTTTCTCTAGTTGAGGCAAGCAGGGGCTTCTCATTGCACTGGCTTCTCTCCTTGCAGAGCGCAGGATCTAGATGTGCAGGCTTCAGTAGTGACCCCTCAGCACGTGGGATCTTCCTGGACCAGGGATCGAAGGAACCTGTGTCCCCTGCGTTGGCAGGCAGGTTTCTTAACCACTGGGCCGCCAGGGAAGACCTTCCTTTACTCTTTGTGCTATTTCTCCCTTTGCCCTGATTTCCATATTTAATGTTAAAAATAAAGAAAATCTGGTTTTTTTTCCTGATCTCAAGGGTAATAAATGCGTGCTCACTGTACAATAATGTAAGTAATATGGAAATGAATACAACAGGAAAAAAATCCCTCATAACCCCGCTCCTCAAGTATTAACCACTGCTAACTCCTTGATAAGAGTCTGCATTGAGCTGCATTAATAGATGTGTGTCTGTTTTATGAGAGGAAACACATTAACTTTTCATAGCCTCCTTGGTTCCTTGTCTTTTGAAAAAATATTTGTTTATTTGGCTGGGCCAGGTCTTAATTGCAGCATGCAGGATCTCCGATCAGCTCGGAGTCTTAGCCACTGGGCCACCAGGGAAGTCCCTGAAATAACTTTTCTGATTTTAATCTTCTGGTTAATGTAGTTGCTTAGTTCTATTTGTTGTTGTTTATTTCTTAAGGAGCTTCAAAACCCTTTCTGCTTGTGATCGTGTAGGAAAATACACAAATAAAAGTTAGACATGCACTGTCATTGACTCCATGATTCCTTGTGGTCAGTATCACCCCTGTTTTCTACATGAAGAGCCTGAAGCTGCGTGGAACATGGTCACTAACCCACAGTAAGGCAGCTTTTAAGTTGTGATGTGTGAATTTGTTTTCTCTGAAGGAGCATACAGGAGCCGGAGCTGGCTAGGGATCTGGGCTACATCGCAGTTACCTAGGCATAAATTCACAGACCCTGAGGGCTGGACCTGAATACAAACCGATCATCTATTCAAAGTTTTAAAATCTTTGCCACTCCCCCACAGTGGTCACCTGGCCCAGGTTCGGACATTTCTCAGATGGGGGACCCACTACTTTTGTGGAGCCCAGAGCTGGGGAAAGTAGGCCAGGTTGGAGCAGTGAAGCAGAGAAATTCCTGAGAATTAGCCGGGATGAGCACAGAGACTGCCAGTAGGAACAGGAATGCAGAGCGTGGAAACCCACTTCCTCAAAGGTCTTCCCTGCCGGCAGCAGCTCTGTTATCTACAGCCCCTATCAGTCGAGGGGGAAGGGTGTGGTTTTTCAAGGAACCAAGTCACCCCAGAACCAGACTGCTCTAGCCCGGTATATTTCCCCTTTTGCTTTGGCTGCTAGCACACTCTTGGGTAAGTTATATATTCAACTTCAGTTACTAATTCAGTCCAGAAGCCTGACAAGATCTCTCCCTATCTCCTTCTAATGGCCTTCAGCCTCTCTTCTAAATTCATGTTTCATTATGTTTGCTTTAACACTGAGCAGCCACTTCACTGCATTTTGGTAAATGGAGAAGATGTTGATCATAAACAAAAAACATTTTGTCACGTGAATTCGTTGGTTGATAGCTGAAAAGAGGCAAATCGCAGAGAAATGGGAAAGGGCATAGAAGTAGAGTGGGCCAAGGTGGGCAAGCTGGATCAGGCAGGAGGGACAGGATGTCACGACCTACTAAGAAAATGTGACGGATCACACAGGGAAGAGGTGCTGGGTTCTGGAGGTACTCTACGTGGCGGGGAGGTCAGGGGCACTAGAGAGGGATAGCTGAGTGTGAAAGATGGAGTCACACACCCAGAGAAGGGAAGAGGGCTCAGGCAGTTGGAGCCACCTGTGCAAAGGCCTGGATGTGGGCAGGACATGGGCGGACAGGAAGAAGGCCAGTGTCTGGTGTTTTTGGGGCAGTGAGGACTGTGCGGAAGCTGGGGCTGGGGTGGGTCTTGCCACTCAGGAAGGTACCTTTTATCCTGCAACCTGAATGCTTACGTTCTCAGGAGCAATCCCAGGCCAGGCTCTGTTTCCCACTCCTGGGTGTCCTTGACCTTGGGCCGGGGGTGCAGGTGGGGACGGGAGAAAGGCATCGAGCCAGGTGCCCTCGAAGCAAACCTGCTGCCCAGCCCCACGGAGTCAAGGGGAGAGCTCCCCAGAGACCACCCAACCAGTCAGAGCAAGGATGGTGGCTGGGAGCCCCCAAAGACCCCCTCTGATTAGGGCCAGGGGCCGTGGGATGAGATCCCACTCTGGAATCAGACTCTTTACGTGGATTCTGTCTGTAGCTGAGGGAGCCTAGCCAAGGTTCCACACCTCTCTGAACCTCATCCCTAAAACACCAGAATTGGTGCTTTTGAACTGTGGTGTTGGAGAAGACTCTTGAGAGTCCCTTGGACTGCAAGGAGATCCAACCAGTGCATCCTAAAGGAAATCGGTCCTGGATATTCATTGGAAGGACTGATGCTGAAGCTGAAACTCCAATACTTTGGCTATCTGATGCAAAGAACTGACTCATTTGAAAAGACCCTGATGTTGGGAATGATTGAAGGCAGGAGAAGAAGGGGATGACAGAGGATGAGGTGGTTGGATGGCATCATTGACTTAACGGACACGAGTTTAAGCAAATTCCAGGAGATAGTGATAGACAGGGAAGGCTGGCGTGCTGCAGTCCATGGGATCAGACAGAGTCTGGCACAACCGAGCAACTGAGCAACCATCTGATTACAAAGCTCTGGTTCTTCACTGAGGCTTTATATATCCACACTATAGTTCTTTCATGCAGAGGGGAGAATTCAAAATTTTCAGCTCAGCTGAAAATGGCCAGGGGATCTTTGGGGATGGGTACAGTCATTCAGAGTCTGTGCTTCTGTCTCCTTGTCTCTAAAATGAAGAGATTTTTAAAAAACAAAAAGAACATGAAGAGGTTGGATCTGTGATTCTCAACCCTGGCAACCTGTTTGAATTGTCCGGGGAGATTTTATTTATTTATTTTTTCTGGGGAGCTTTTAAAATGTACTGGTCCTTGGGCCCCACTTGAGGGCAATTAAACCAATCTTGAAGGGTAGATCCCAAAGTTCATCAAACTCCCAGGTTTGATCTGATTGCATGGTCAGGGCTGAGAACACTGAACTAGCCCCTCAGTGAGGGCCATTTCAAGAAGCCAGTCCATATAGCGTGGTGGAGAAACCAGAGCTTCATAGCCGAGTGGATGTGGGTTCTAGTCCCAAGTCTGCTCTTTCCCATACCCCAACATCCTCATCCAGCAAAGGAAGAGAGCAAGGCTCAGTCAAGACCAAGGTCACATAGCTCGGAAGTGCCATTGTGGAGATCTGAATCGAATCCAGATCTGCCCTCAAAAGCATTATATCCTGGGGAACTTTCTGGTGGTCCAGTGGCTAAGACTCTGCGTTCCCAATGCTGGGGACCTGGGTTTGATCCCTGGACAATCCACATGTCACGACTGAAAATCTTGCATGTGGCAACGAAAGATTCTGCATGCCCCAATTGAGATGGAAGATCCTGCCTGCCGCAAATAAGACTATGCAGCCAAATAATCAATTAAATGAATTTTTTTAAAAGTGTGACAAAATATCAAGAAAGGAGAGAAAATGCAATTATATAAAATGTTCAATTAAAACCAAAAAAAAAAAGACAGGGAAAGGGTGGAAGGTAAAAATTAGAATTAAAAGAAAAAGAGCGTTATGTCCCACGCATGGAGAGGAGGTGTGGGCAGGTGGGTCTTCTTGCAGCCTGCAGCTCCCCTGGACCCTGGACCGCCTGAGCCTGGGCCGAGTCTGTGAGGCGGGATCCCGAGGTCATCCCTGCCCGTGACTCACAGTTTGGGCAGCAGGTGTTGGGGCAGCGTGAGCTCACACACACCTCAGCCGTCTCCTCACCTCGCACACGCTCAGGCACCTCCATGCCCCACCGTGCTCCAAGCCCTGGGCAGCGGCAGGCCAGTGTCGACAGGCTAGGCAGCTAGTGTATGACTGGGGCAATTGCATCAGCTGCAAGAACAGACTGGCAGGAAGATTGATGCCAACTTAGGGCACAAGAAGACCTTGTTTTAAACCCCTGCCCATCACTCATAGGCCATGTGGTTAGCAGGTCAGGGCAACTCTTTAAACACTACCACAAGTGTGTAAGACTCCTAGACTTCCCTATCCTGACTCTGACCATGCCATCTCTTCACCAGGAGTGTCCTTCCCAGGTCTCTGTCCAAAGGACAGCTCTTGAGATAGACCTTCCCTGGCCACCCTCTCCAAGGAGGTTTCCCTTTTTATTCTGTGTCACTGCACTCACTGTCTTTCCTTCCTTCTCTTTGGCAGACTTTATAATTCTGTGCTTAGGGGCTTAATGACTGATCCACCATCTCCCTGTCTAATTAAATGATAAAACCCACAAATGCTTGGCCTGTGTCTTTCTTGTTTTGTCATGGTTCTTTACAAGGTGTAACTAACATGCCACAAAACTTATGCGTTTTAAGTGTATAATTCGGTGAATTTTAGTAAACTCATAGAGTTGCACGACCATCGCCACAGTCCAGTTGTAGAACTTTAATCATTTCCTAAAGATCCCTCGGGCCTTTTTGCAGCTTCAGTCACTTTTTGCTGTTCAGTCACTTAGTTGTGTCTGACTCTTTGCAACCCCGTGGACTGCAGCACGCCAGGCTTCCTTCACCATCTCCTGGAGTTTGCTTAAACTCAAGTCCATTGAGTCAGTGATGCCATCCAACCATCTCATCCTCTGTCGTCCCCTTCTCCTCCTGCCCACAATCTTTCCGAGCATCAGGGTCTTTTCCAATGAGTTGGCTCTTCACATCAGGTGGCCAAAGTATTGGAGTTTCAACTTCAGCATCAGAACTTCCAATAAATATTTAGGGTTGATTTTATTTTAGGATTGACTGGTTGGATCTCCTTGTACCCCAAGGGACTCTCAAGAGTCTTCTCCAGTACCATAGTTCAAAAGCATCAATTCTTCAGTGCTCAGCCTTCTTGATGGTTCAGTTCTCACATCTGTACATGATTCCTGGAAAAACCACAGCTTTGACTCTAAGGGCTCCTGCTTTTACCCTCACCCCCAGGCAGTCACCAATCTGCTTTCTGTCTCTCCAGTTTTGCCTCTTCTGGAAAAGGTGCATAAATGAAATCATGTAATATGAAGCCTTCTTGCACTGAGCATGAAGTCTGAGCTTCATCTGTGTTGCAAGTGTTGGATATTTGTTTCTTTTTCTTGCTAAATAGTAAGCCCCAACATGGCTGTACTGCATTTTCTTAATCCATTCACTTTTCAATTTTGGATTGCCTCCAGTTTTTTTCTGTAGAATGATGCTACTATGGACATTTGCCTAAAAGTCTTTGTGTGGACATACATTTTCATTTCCCTGGAGCGAATACCTGGGTGTCTATGAGTGGAATTCCTGGGTTGTGTGGTCAGTAGTATATTCAGCTTTTTCAGAGACTGTCAAACTCTTTTCCAAAGTGGCCATATCATTTTACATTCCTACCACCAGTGTATGAGGTGGCACCATGTCTTTTATCTACAAAAATGACCCTTATGAATGATGTGGTTTTTTATTTATTTATGCTGTGTGGCATGGTCAAATCTTAGTTCCCTGGCCAGGGATGGAACCGCACCCCCCTGCAGGGGAAGCATGGGGTCTTCACCGCTGAACCATCAGGGAAGTCCCTGAAGGATGTATGTTCTTACCTCTCTGAAATGTGATGGAGAAATTAAATCCACATGGAAAAGAGCATCTCTGCACTGTCTTTAAGAGGCTGCTAAACAGATTGTCCAAAACATAGGTCCATATGTGAGGAATCCTTCTTGTACTTAGCGCCAGGGTAAAGGGTCTTTCCCAGCTGAAATAGTCTTTGTTCTTTAATCAGGGGTTGGAGATAACACGACATGTTTCCCTTTTTGCCCTGCATGAGAGGATGCTTGGGGCAACATTGAGTTGACTGCCTGGTAGGCATGGACTAGGGCCTCTTTGCCTCTGGTTCCCCGGGGCCTAGCACAGCTCCTGTCCCAGAGAGATTTCTCAACAAATGTCAGTTGGGTGGAAAGGAATGGAAATGCAGTAACTTCATTGAATCAGAACATTTTAATCAAGTCTTTTCTAGCCCTCCAGGTATTTTTTAACAGTCTATGTGGAGTCTGTTGTAGATGTTGTGTATGTTTCTTGGGGGTATATAAATTATGAAAGAATAACACTGAAGAAAATTGAATTCCTGACATTAAAATATTTACATCTGGGCGGGAAGATAAATCACACACCAAAATAGCTGTGGAGGAAATGAAAAAGTGATGAATGCTGTACAAGAGTGATTAAGGGCTATGAAAGTCCATAGGCCAGAGTTTGGTTGAAGGAGGAAAAGGAATGGGTGAGGGGAAGGGATAAGGACAAGATTTCCAGAGGCAAATGCTTTACTTAGAGGGGTCAGTGGGCCAGATTTTGGGAAACAGGCTCTCCTGCCCTTGAAGGAGGTGGGAGCTGGTGGAAGGAGCAGTCGGTCCAAGAATTCTCAGTGAAGTTGGTCTTGAAAATGCATGTGCCAGGGACATCCCTGGTGGTCCAGTGGCTAAGATCCCATGCCCCCAGGGAAGGAGGCCGGGGTTCAATCCTGGTCAGGGATCCAGATGCTGCATCCCATAACTAAAGATCCTGCATGACCCAGTACAGCCAAATAAATAAATAAAAAATTTTAAAACAGAAAGTGCATATCCCTTTGGACCCAGAAGTTCTACTTTTATACATTTCTCCTACAGAAATAAAGATATGCACAAATATATAGCTGCAAATGTACTCCCTCACCAAGTAGACTTTAATAGAAACTAATTATGCCCATCATAATTATGTTGAGGAATTTGTGGCAGAATTTCTATAGCCATGGAAAACTACTGATGTGGGATAAGTATTGAAATGGAAAAATATTCATGACTTGTGATTGAATGGAAGAAAGGAAGGTTATAATACTGTGAGTGTCCTACAACCCAGCAATTCTGTCTTTGGTATTGATCCCAAAGAAATTCATGTTCCCAACACAAGAGTGGTATAGCATGTAGCACGGTTTGCAAAGTCACCAGGGGAATTGGTAAAGAAACTGCGGTCCATTCAGCCCACAGAATCATGACTGGCAGTGTAAACGGACAAACTGGCTGATGCGGATCAACATGAACACATCTGTAAGACATTATGACAGACCCAAAGGCGTATATGCACGACTCGATTCATTTGAAGTTTAACAATATCCGGAGCACTGGTTTGGAAGATAAACCCCAGATTTGTGAGTTTGACTCTGGTAGTGGAGCACTGCGGATGGACTGCCGAGGAGCACCGGGTGTGTGTATGTTGGGGGCGAGTGCTTCAGCGTGTCTGCTACGTTTTATTATTTTTTTTTTAAAAAAGCTAAACAGACTTCCTTGGTGGCCCAGCGGCTCAGACTCCATGCTCAAAATGCAGGGTGCCCAGGTTCGATCCCACCTGCCACAACTAAAATCTCCTCTGTGCTGCAACCAGGATTCACGATCCCATATGCTGCAACTAAGACCCAGCGCAGCCAAATAAATAAAAACAAACCCTAAACAGTTAGGATTTTTATTTTAATAAATAAGTAAAAGAGCTGAAACAAATATACTAAAAGTGTTTTTTTGTCAAAATTTGATTATTACAAGTATATATTGTAGTATACCCTATTTTTGCTTACTTATATTACTTCATTTGAAAAATTGCACTCATTGCATTTTGTTAATATGTTAATATGTGAAAACTGAGATTTAAAGAGTATATGTAGCAATAGCAGAGGAACCAGAGACCAAATTGCCAACATCCATTGGATCATCAAAAAAGCAAGAGAGTTCCAGAAAAACATCTACTTCTGCTTTATTAATTACACCTTTGAAAGCCTTTGACTGTGGACATCACAACAAACTGAAAAATTCTTAAAGAGATGGAGATGGGAATACCAGACCACCTTGCCTGCCTCCTGAGAAATCTGTATGCAGGTCAGGAAGCAACAGTTAGAACTGGACATGGAACAACAGACTGGTTCCAAATAGGGAAAGGAGTACATCAAGGTTGTATATTGTCACCCTGCTTATCTAACTTTTATGCAGAGTACATCATGCGAAATGCCGGGCTGGACAAAGCACAAGCTGGAATCAAGATTGCCGGGAGAAACATCAATAACCTCAGATATGCAGATGACACCACACTTATGGCAGAAAGCGAAGAAGAATTAAAGAGCCTCTTGATGAAATGAAAGAAGAGAGTGAAAAAGTTGGCTTAAAATTCAACATTCAGAAAACTAACATCATGGCATCCAGTCCCATCACTTCATGGCAAATAAATGGGAAACAATGGAAACAATGACAGACTTTATTTTGGGGGCACTCCAAAATCACTGCAGATGGTGACTGCAGCCATGAAATTAAAAGACACTTGCTCCTTGGAAGAAAAGTCATGACCAACCTAGACAGCATATTAAAAAGCAGAGACATTACTTTGCCAACAAAGGTCCATCTAATCAAAGCTATGGTTTTTCCAGTAGTCATGCATGGATGTGAGAGTTAGACTATAAAGAAAGCTGAGCGCTGAAGAATTGGTGCTTTTGAACTGTGGTGTTGGAGAAGACTCTTGAGAGTCCCTTGGACTGCAAGGAGATCCAACCAGTCCTTCCTAAAGGAAATCAGTCCTGGGTGTTCATTGGAATGACTGATGCTGAAGCTGAAACTCCAATCCTTTGGCCACCTCAAGCGAAGATCTGACTCACTGGAAGAGACCTTGATGCTGGCAAAGATTGAAGGTAGGAGGAGAAGGGGATGAGAAAGGATGAGATGGTTGGATGGCATGACCGACTCGATGGACTTGGGTTTGAGCAAGCCTTGGGAGCTGGTGATGGACAGGGAAGCCTTGTGTGCTGCAGTCCACGGGGTCACAAAGAGTTGGACACGACTGAGCAACTGAATTGAACTGATGCAGCAATAATCAGTCACGTGTATGTGTGTGCTAAGTCACTTTAGCTATGTCCAACTCCTTGTGACCACATGGACTGTAGCCCACCAGGCTCCTCTGTCCATGGGATTCTCCTGGCAAGTATATTGGAGTGGGTTTCCGTGCCCTTCTCCAAGGGATCTTCCCGACTCAGGAATCAAACCACTCGTGCCACCTGGGAAGCCCAATAATCAGTTAATCATGATTATTTCTCTGTGATGAGATTACTGATTTTTTTTAAATGTTCCTATTTTCATTTTGATATAGCTATATTATCTGATTTTCCTATAGTTAACATGTATCACCTGCACAATGTTTTAAAACTTAAAAAAGTAAAAGAGTCTAGGGGTGGTTCAATGATTAAAAATCTGCCATGGATTTGATCCCTGGTGGGGAAACCGAGATCCCACGTGCTGCGGAGCAACTAAGCCTGCGTGCCACAGCTAGAGAAATGGCGCACACCAGCCAAAATCCCCCAGGACCGAGTGCAGACCCCGCACGACGCGACAGATCTGATGCAGCCAAGTGAGTAAACAAGTGTGTTAGAAACAAATCCATAAAAGAGTCTGAAAACTGTGAGGAGGTCCTTCTGAGCAGAGACAGCAGAGGGATCAGAGGCTGGCTGAGTGATGGGGAGGAAAACCTCTGAAAAGGAGAGCTGGATGTACATGGTGGAGGGCTTGGTCCTGGGTCAAGGTGTTGTGACGTGACCTTGAAGTCCAAGGGGCCTCAAACTGGGGTCTCTGACCTCTGCGAAGCCTCAGGCATCTTCCCAGTAATCTGGTTTCATTAGAATTTTCATAATGCGGGGCTTTCAATTCAGTGATAATCTAAAAACAATGAGTATAAGCGAATTCTAGCTCCGCTGAGTGACCCAGGCCTCAAAACCCAGAGCAGCCAACGCTGTTTCTGAGCCCATGTTGGCCTGTGCTTGGGGTCAGCTTGGCGCCAACTGCCCCCCTTTAATTGTCTTGGGCTGATGAGGAAAGAAAGAAGCAGGTCTTGACTTGGCTGGTTTATTTTCCAGGACCATGAGCTCAGCCCCGGGGCCTGGGAGATTTCCAAGGGCACAGACAGTGTTCCAGATCTAAAAAAGAATATTTATGACTCTGAAGTAACAAACAACAACAGCTAAAATAACAGGCACACCCACAAACATTGTTAATGTAAATACTTTCAATTGCAGAATTACAAGAATAAATCCCCTCTTACAGCAAAAAGAAAAGGTATAATTGACGTGAGGTGTGGGTATATTTTTAATGTGTCTGACAAGGGGTACGTGGAGCCGCCACAGTTAAGAATGCTGGAGGCCTGTTTGGTGTTGTTCAATCACTCAGTCCTGTCTGACTCTTTGCAACTCCATGGACTGTAGCACGCCAGGCTTCCCTATCCTTCACTGTCTCCTGGAAATTGCTCAAACTCATGTCCATTGAATTAGTGATGCCATCCAACCATCTCATCCTCTGTCGTCCCCTTCTCCTTCTCCCTTCAATCTTTCCCAGCATCAGGGTCTTTTCCAATGAGTCAGCTCTTCGAAACAGGTGGCCAAAGTATGGGAGCTTCAGCTTCAGCATCAGTCTTTCCAATGAATACTCAGGGTTGATTTCCTTTAGGATTGACTGGTTGGATCTCTTTGCAGTCCAAGGGACTCTCAAGAGTCTTCTCCAGCACCACAGTTTGAAACAATCAATTCTTTGGTGCTCAGCCTTCTTTATGGTCCAACTCTCACATCTGTACATGACTACTGGAAAACCATAGCTTTGACTAAATGGATCTTCATTGGCAAAGTGATATCTCTGCTTTTTAATATGCTATCTAGGTTTGTCATAGCTTTTCTTCCAAGGAGCAAGTATCTTTTAATTTCATGGCTGCAGTCACCATCTGCATTGATTTTGGAGCCAAGAAAATAAAATCTGTCACTGTTTTCACTTTTTCCTCTTCTATTTGCCATGAAATGATGGGACCAGATGCCATGATCTTCACTTTTTTCCTGTTGAGTTTTAAACCAGCTTTTTCACTCTCCTCTTTCACTCTCATCAAGAGGCTCTTTAGTTCCTCTTAGCTTTCTGCCATTAGGGTGGTATCATATGCATATCTGAAGTTTTTGATATTTCTCCCAGCAATCTTGATTCCAGCTTGTGATTCATCCAGCCCAGCGTTTCTCATTATGTACTCTGCATATAAGTTAAATAAGCAGGGTGACAATATACAGCCTTGATGTACCCCTTTCCCAGTTTTAAACCAGTTCATTGTTCCATGTCTGGTTCTAATTGTTGCTTCTTGACCTCTATACAGATTTCTCAGGAGGCAGGTAAGGTGGTCTGGTATTCCCATGTCTAAGAATTTTCCACAGGTTGTTTTGATCCACACAGTCAAAGGCTTTAGTGTAGTCAACGAAGCAGAAGTAGATGTTTTTCTGGAACTCCCTTGTTTTCTCTATGATCCAACAAACGTTGGGAATTTGATCTCTGGTTCTTCTGCCTTTTCTAAATCCAGCTTTTACATCTGGAAGTTCTCAGTTCACATACTGCTGAAGACTAGCTTGGAGGATTTTGAGCATTATCCTGCTAGCTTGTGAAATGAGCTCAATTGTACAGTAGTATGAACATTCTTTGGCATTGCCCTTCTCTGGGATTGGAATGAAAACTGATCTTTTCCAGTCCTGGGGCCATTGCTGAGTGGAGTTTTTACCTAGCTTTATGTCTTAAGGAGCAATATAATAAAAACATTTCACATCAACAATGTCTGACTGGGACGTTCCTCTTCTGGATTGAGTTCACGCTACAAGATGTCTGCCTCTTGGTAAGTGACCACATCGTCCTGGTTATCTGAGCCGTTAAGACATTTTCTCATCTGAAGGCCTGGTGGCTCATACGGTAAAGCGTCTGTCTGAATGCTGGAGACCCGGGTTTGATCCCTGGGTCAGGAAGATCCCCTGGAGAAGGAAATGGCAGCCCCCTCCAGTAGTCTTGCCTGGAAAATCCCATGAACAGAGGAGCCTGATAGGCTACAGTCCAAGGGGTCACAAAGAGTCAGACATGACTGAGCGACTTTACTTTACTTACTATGAAGGCTCTTAAAACAGTCCTGGGCTTGAAACACAGAGGAATTGCCATGCCCACAGCAAGGGGCCCAAATATGAGCCCATGCACTCACCTGTGAGAGGGTTCCCATCACCCACATGGAAAAGAGAAGTGAGTGAGTCTATTCAGCCTGCACAGCCCAGGTGGGAGCTTCAGACTAAAAAAGCAAGCAAACAAGCAAGCAAAGCAACCACACTGGCACAGCCCACAAAGGGCTCGATGTTGCAAGGGGTGGTTTTGATCCCGCAAAACAACATCATCTAGCACATTAAAGGGCTAGAGTTCATCGGAATGAGGGCAGGTCTGTAGCTGTGCTTGTGTTTAATTTATAACTCGGTTTTACGGTTTTATGAGAGCCCATGGAGTTTGTACCTAGTTTTATGTCTTATAGAACAGTATGATAAAAACATTTCAAATCAATAACGTCTGGCTGGGAGGTCTTCTTCCTTGCAGAGAGCATGTCTATATACTATTCAAGCTGGGAAACGTGGCGAGGGGCACAGCAACCCACTGAAGGGCTCCAGGATGGGGGTGAGCTTGTGGGAGCCCAGCGCCAGGGAGATGAATGGGGCAGAAGCCGCTAGACTAGGGCTGGCATGAGGCTTGAACTCCTAAGGGCGAGAATGAAGGTCTTCTTCTGAGCCCCCATAGTGCCAAGGGTAGGACTCAGGATGCCACAGGAGCTTCACGAAGACGTGCCGCCACCCTGCAATCCCCTGGTGGGGGAGGGTCCTTGGTCTCCAGGCTGAAGGCAGAAGACGCATCCCTCCTGGTCCCAGGGGGTCCACTGGGTCATATCACTCCCCCGGAGCCTCGCGGCAAGTTTGCTGAATACAAGGAGCCAGGAAGAACGTGCCTCTCCTTTCTTCATTCCTCACGTGCAGTCTTCCAGTAAATCGTTTATTCTACCTCCAAAGCATATCCACACCCAGCCCCTCTAGTGGGGCTTCCCCGACAGCTCAACAGGTCAAAAATCTGCCTACAACGCAGGAGACAGGAGACACCGGTTTGATCCCCAGGTTGGGAAAATCCTCTGAAGAAGGGAATGGCAATCCACTCCAGTATTCTTGCCTGGAGAATCCTGTGGACAGAGGAGCCTGGTGGGCTACAGTCCATGGGGTTTCAGAGTCAGATGCGGACTCAGCACACACACACCTCCAAAGCATATCTAGCCCCAGCCCCTCCACTCCCAGCCTCTGCCATCCTTCACCTGGACTGTGTGAACAGTGCCCTTCCCAGGCTCCCTGCTCAGCTCCTGTCTCCCAGAGACCCTTTTTCCACACACGGAAAGAAGAGTCTTGGGACTCCCCTGATGGTTTCGGGGTTAAGACTCTGAGCTCCCAGTACAGGGGGCCCAGGTTCAATCCTTGATCAAGGAGCTAGATTCCGCAAGCCACAACAGAGCATTCACATACTGCAATTCAAGATCCCGGGTGCCACAGCTAAGACTTGGAGCTGTCAAATAAATAAAATATATATATTTTTAAATTTATTTTTTTTATTGAAAGATAATTGCTTTATAGAATTTTGTTGTTTTCTGTCAAACCTCAACAGAAATCAGCCATAGGTATACCTATATCCCCTCCTTTTTGAACCTCCCTCCTATCTCCTGCCCCATCTTTTTTTAATTTTAAAAAGAGGGAGATTCTCAGAATGTAAAAGCTCTCTTCTCAAAACCTGAGGGGCTTCTCCCAAAGCTCAGAGTTAAATTCAGACTCTCCATGGTGGACCTTCCTCCTCCCACCCGGCCTCCCCTTCCCTCCCCTCGGCTCACTCAGCGCCCAGCACGCAGTGCTCCCTGCTGTCACTAGGGGACACCACGCTCATCAGGTGTCAGGGGCTTGGGCCCTGCTGCTCCCTGGACTTGGGATGGTGTCCTTCAGGGCTGAAAGGGCTGGCTCCTTCCTACCTGTTAAGTCTCAAGACAAGCATCACTTTCCCAGAGGGGACCTTACACCTGGTCCTCCAGGTGAAGCAGCTTAGGCACCATCACCCCTGCCCGGCCACTCAGACCCTGTTTCAAGTCATCATGGTGCACCCTGTTCCTGTCTGGTCCACGGGCTCACTACTCCCTGGATGCCTAAGTCTATAGTAGGTGCTGGGCCCCAGGAGGGCAGGGCCAACTGTGTCCTGTTCGCTGTTCATCTCTAGCACCTCGAATGGCCTGGGCACGTAGTAAGGTGCTCGGTAAAAGCAGATTGAGCAAACATTTCACACCCAGGAGAACTGCTAGAATCAAAAGGGTGAGGATGAGGAGAACTGAGAATGTTTATACAGTTGCTAGTGGGGATAGAACACGGTGCTGCCCATTTTGAGTCAGTCAGTTCTCAAAAACATTAAATACAGATGATTTAATGTGTTGCCACATGATCCTGCAATTTCACTCCTAGGTATGTACGCAGGAGAATGAAAACACATGTCTATACAAAAACTCGTCTGTGAGTGTTCACAGCAGCACCATTCATAACTTCCCCAGTTTGGAAACAACCCAAATGTCTACCAGCAAGAAATATACAAATAAAATGTGCTATACCATTACAATGCAGTATTATTAAGCAACAAACAGAATGAAGTAATGATACATGTTGCAACATGGAAAAACCTCAAAAACATACACTGAGTAAAAAAGCCAGACACAAAAAGCCACATATTGTATGATTTCATTTACATGAAATGTCCAGAAGAGACAAATACATAGAGACAGAAAGTAGATTTGTGGTTTCCAGGGGCTAGAGGGAGGGAGAAATAGGGAGTAACTGCTAATAAGCAGGGAGTCTTTTACAGGATGATGAAATACTCTGGAATTAGATAGTGGTAATGGTTGCACAACTTTGTGAATATATTAAGAACCATTGAATTCTATTCTTTAAAAGGATGAAGTCTATGGTATATGAATTACATCGGTTTTAAAAGTGAAATGCTAATGTTCATAATAATGTTACTCATGATAGCCAAAACTAGAAAAAAATCCGAATGCCCGTCAACTGATTAATGGATAGACAAAGTGTGGTCTATCCACATGACAATATTATTTAGCAATGAAAAGGAAGTAAGTAATGATACAGGTTACAACATGGTTGAACCGCGATGACATTGCAATATGTGAAAGAAGCCAGTCACAAAAGACTGCATATGCTATTGTGTGATTCTATTTATAGGAAATGTCCAGAATAGGTAAATCTTGGGGCTTCCCTGGTGGCTCAGATGGTAAAGAATCTGCCTGTAATGCAGGAGACCCAGATTTGATCCCTGGGTCAAGAAGATCCCCTGCAGAAGGGAATGGTTCCCAACTCCAGAATTTTTGCCTGGAGACCCCCATGGAAAGAGGAGCCTGGCGGTCTACAATCCATGGGGTCACAAAGAGTTGGACAAGACTGAGTGACTACCATTATAGAGACAGAAAATAGATTAGTGGTTTGCCTGGGGAAGAGTGGGGAGAGGAAGATGGAGTGGAGGGCTGAGAAGTGATTGCTGATGAGTACAAGGCTTCTTGGGGGATTGAAAGGTTCTGAAATTGGATTATACGAACAGTTGAATGACTCTGAATATACTAGAAAGCATTGTCTTGTCCACATTAAGTGGGTGCGCTTTTATGGGATAGACATTATATAACTCAATAAAGCTATTTTAAAAGTGTATTAAATGAGTGAATGGGGAGACATTAAAGCAGGAGGGAGACAAGGGAGGAAGAACAATCGAGAAACTTTTCTCTAGGCCTGACATAGCGGATTCCCCAAGACACCCGAGCTGGGGAGTCTGAGAACTTTTTTTTTGTTCCATTTTGTCTTTTGTTCCCATCTGTATCTCTCCCCTTCTTCCCCCATCCAAGCTGGGCCAGTGGAAGATCCATCTGAGATGGGGCACGAGTGCCCCCTGGTGGTAGTCTGAAGTGCCGCTGGGGAATATGGTCAGTAGGACAGACAGGGTAAGCGGCCAGCTTTTTTTTTTTTTTTTTTTTTTAATGTAAGATTCAGCTATACAATATTATAACTCAACCTTGTATACACTACAAAGTGCTCACCACCACAACGCTAGTCACCATCTATCACCATGCATCTGACACCCTTCACTCATTTCATCCACCCTCCAACCTCCTCTGCCAACTAGATCGCTGCAGCTGTGAGTTTTTGTTTTATTTGTTTGTTCGTTGGGGTCGTTTGCATTCCATACATGAGTGAGATCATACTGCATTCCTTCTTCCCCATCTGACATTTCACTTGGCCTAATAACTTCAAGTTCCTTTTATGTCACTGCAGATGGCAGGATTTCACTGTTCTTTATGGGTGAGTAGTATTTCATTTTATATATATGACATCTCTTTTAGCCATTCATCCATCTATGGATATTTAAGCTGTTTTCATATCTTGGCTACTGTAAATAATGCTGCAATGAACATACAGGTGCATCTGTGTTTTTGAATTCATGTTTTCCTGTTTGTTGGATAAACACCTAGAAGTGGAATCGCTGGGTCATGTGCTTGTTCTATTCTTGCTTTGAGGAATCTCCACGCCCTTTCCCACAGTGGCCGCATCATTTTACAGTCCTGCCAACCGTGTGCGAGGCTGTCTGGCCTCTCCAACATTTGTTATTTCTTGCCATTTCGATAATGGCTATTTTGTTAGGTTTGAGGTGAGATCTCATTGTGGTTTTGATTTGCTTTTCCCTAGTAGTTAGTGGTACTGAACAACTTTTCACATGCCTATTGGTCATCTCTATATCTTTTTTGGAAAAAAAACTTGTTTCAGATCCTCATTTCTTATTGGGTTGTTTGTTCTTCTATTGCTGAGTTGTATGACTTCTTTATACATTTTGGATGCCACTCCCTTATTGGATATATAATTTGCAGGTATCTTCTCCCACTCAGTAGGTTACCTTTTTGATTTGATGGTGGTTGTTTTTTTTTTAAATTTGATGGTGTTTTCCTTTGTTGTGCAGAAGGTTTTTAGTTTGATGTAGTTCCATTTTTTTCTCTTTTGTTTCCCTTGCCCATGGAGTCAGAGCCACAAAAACATCACTAACACCAAGGTCAGTGAGGTTACTGCCTATGTTTTTTTTCTAGAAGTTTTATGCTCTCAGGTCCCACATTCAAGTCTTTAATCCATTTTGAGTTAATTCTCATGTATGATATAAAATAATGGTCCCGCTTCATTCTTTTGCATGAGGCTGTCCAGTTTTCCCAATACCATTTATTGAAGAGACTATCCTTTATTTTATGTTCTTTGCTCTTTTGTTGTAAATTAGTTGTCTGTATATGTGTGAGTTTATTTCTGGGCTCTCATTTCGGTTCCATTCATCTTTGTGTCTGTTTTTGTGCCAGTACCATACTGTTTTGATGATTACAGCTTTGGAGTATAGTTTGAAAACAGGGATTATGATACTTCCAGCTTCACTCATCTTTCCCAAGATTGTTTTGGCTATTCAGGGCCCTTACAACTTTAAAAATTATTAGTTCTAGTTCAATGAACTGTGCTATTGGAATTTTGATATGGATTACATTGTATTTGTACATTGCTTTGGATTGTTGTTGTTGTTGAGTCACTTGGTCAAGTTTGACTTTTTGTGACCTATGGACTGCAGCACGGCAGGCTTCCTTATTCTTCACCATCTCCTGGAGTTTTTTCAAACTCATGTCCATTGAGTTGGTGATGCCATCCAACCATCTTGTCCTCTGTCGTCCCCTTCTCCTCCTGCCTTCAAACTTTCCTAGCATCAGGGTCTTTTCTAATGACTCAGCTCTTCTCATCAGGTGTTCAAAGTATTGGAGCTTCAGCTTCAGCATCAGTCCTTCCAGTGAATATTCAGGACTGATTTCCTTTAAGATGAACTGGTTTGATCTCTTTGCAGTCCAAGGAACTCTCAAGAGTCTTCTCCAACGCCTCAGTTCAAAAGCATCAATTCTTCAGCACTCAGCCTTCTTTATGGTCCAACTCTCACATCCATACATGACTACAGGAAAAACCATAGTTTTGACTAGATGGGCCTTTGCTGGCAAAGTAATTCATTGTCTAGGTTTGCTGTAGCTTTTCTTCCAAGGAGCAAGCATCATTTAATTTAATGGCTGCAGTCACCATCTGCACTGATTTTGGAGTCCCCAAAAATAAAGTCTGCCATTGTTTCCATTGTTTCCCTATCTATTTGTCATGAAGTGATGGGACCAGATGCCATAATCTTGGCTTTTTGAATGTTGAGTTTTAAGCCAGGTTTTTCATTCTCCTCTTTCACCTTCATCCAGAGGCTCTTTAGTTCCTTTTTGCTTTCTGCCATAAGCATGGTGTCATCTATATATCTGAGGTTATTGATACTTCTCCTGACAATCTTGATTCTAACTTGTGCTTCATCTAGCCCAGCAGTTTCACATGATGTACTCTGCATATAAGTTAAATAAGCAGGGTGACAATATGCAGCCTTGACTGATTCCTTTCCTGATTCGGAACCAGTTCGTTGTTTCACATTTGGTTCTGTTAATTCTTGACCTGCATACAGATTTCTCAGGAGGCAGGTAAGGTGGTCTGGTATTTTCATCTCTATAAGAATTTGCTTTGGGTAGTATGGACATTTTTAACATTAATTTGTGTCTTCTTTGATTCATTTCATCATCATCATGCAGTTTTCAGTGTATAGGTCTTTCATCTTCTAAGTTAAATTTATTCCAAGGTATTTTATCCTTTCTGATGCAACTGTCAATGAGATTGTTTTCTTAATTTTCCTTTCTTATATATAGTTATTAGTATATAGAGATATCACAGACTTCTATATATTGATTTTGTATTCTGCAACTTTACTTAATTTATTAGTTCTAACCATTTTCAATGGTCATTAGGGTTTTCTGCACATAGAATCCTGTCATCTGCAAATCAGGACCATTTTACTTCTTCCTTTCCAATTTGGATGCATTTCATTTCTTTTTATTGCCTAACTGTTGTGGTTAGGACATCTAGTACTTGTTGACTACAAACGGCGAGTGTGGCTATCCTTGTCTTATTCTTGATTTTAGAGGAAAGTTCTCAGCTTTTCACCACCGAGTGTGATGTTAGCCATTGGTTCGTTGTATATGTCTTTTATTTTACTTCTCTATTCTCACTTTGTTGAGAATTTTATCATAAATGGATTTTGAATTTTGTCAAACGCTTCTTCTGCATCTAGATGATCATGTGATTTTTTATCCTTAATTTTGTGAATATTTTGTGAATTTTGTGACTATTTTATCACTTTGTGAATATGATGTATCAGATTGATTAATTCATGGATGTCAAACCATCTTTTCATCCCTGGAAAAAATATCCCACTTGATCATGGTGTATGAGCCTTTTCATGTATTGTTGAATTAAGTTTGCTATTATTTTCTTGGGGATTTCTGCATGTATGTTCAACAAGGATATTGGCTTGTAATTTCCTTTTTTTTTTTTCTTTGTAGTATCTTTGTTTGGTTTGAGTGTCAGGATAATGCTGACCTCAAAAAATGTTTGGAAGAGGTCCTCCCTCTTTTATTTTTTGGGAGGAGTTTGCAAAGGATTGGTATTAATTTTTCATTGAATGTTTGGTAGAAATCATCAGTGAAGCCATATGGTCCTTGGCTTTTGTTTGTTGAGAGATTTTTGATTACAGTTTCAATCTCCTTGCTAGTAATTGGTTTATTCAGATTTTTCTGTTTCTTCATAATTCAGTCTTGAAAGATTTTATGTTTCTAGGAAAACACCCACTTCTTCTGTTTGTCCAATTTGTGTATAATTGTTCACGGTGTTCTCTTATGGGTCTTTGTATTTCCAAGTTATCAGTTGTAACGTTTATTCTTTCATTTCTTATTTGAGTCCTCTCTCTCTTTTTTTTTTTTTTTTTGGTAAATATAGCTAAAGGTTTGTTGATTTTGTTTATCTTTTCAAAGAACCAGCTCTGTTCATTGAACATTTCTGATTTCTTTTAGTTGCTACTTATTTGTTTCCACTCTGATTTTTACTATTTCTGATAAAGCGCCAGCTTTAGCAAGCGAGGGAAGCCCTGGGGAAAGGATGGGAGCAGAAGAACTTCCAGATGCCTAGAGACGGCGGGGAAGCAGACGGTGCCTAGAACACTTAGCTAGGTTTCAAAGCCTGATATCACAATGGATAATTATTACTGGACTTTTCTCTCCATTGGTTTCCTGTCTCCTCCCACAGTGATGTGAGTACTAGGAGAACAGGGGCGTGCCTTCCGGCTCACTCCACTTCTTCAGCTCCCAGCACGGTCCCTGGAACCTAGTAGGCACCCAGTAAAAATGTGTGGGCTGCAGCTTGTTATGATGGAAGGAGGAGAGAGACAGAAGACTGGGTGTGAGCAGTGTTCACTCTGGGCGGTCCCAGGGTCTCAGTGGGCCTGCCTGTGACAGGAGGAGGAGACCCCTCTCCTCTCAGGGCTGTGACGAGCTTAAACGGCGGGCAGCCCAGGACGCCGGGGGGCACTCCATCTGGGATCGGCAGGGTGAGGCCCCGAGCTCCGCTGACTTGCTGGGTGACACCAGGTAGGTCCTTTTGCGTTTCAGGGCTCCGTCATCTCCTCTTTAAAGCAGGAAGACTGAGACTTTGGCCCTTTCTCCTTCAAACCCTTTGATGAATATGTACTGAGAACCTTAACACATGTCAGGCACTGGGCTGGTGATGCGTTCACAGTGAACCAACAGCTACATCTCTCCTCTCCAGGAGCCTCCATTCCAGTGAGTGAAGCCAACAGCAGCCAATTATATTGGTATAACATCTAAACTGGAACATACAGGAAACTGAGCTCCGAAGAATTGATGCTTTTGAACTGTGATGTTGGAGAAGACTCTTGAGAGTCCCTTGGACTGCAAGGAGATCCAACCAGTCCATCCTAAAGGAGATCAGTCCTGGGTGTTCATTGGAAGGATTGATGCTGAGGCTGAAGCTCCAATACTTTGGCCACCTGATGCGAAGAGCTGACTCATTGGAGAAGACCCTGATGCTGGGAAAGATGGAAGGCGGGAGGAGAAGGGGATGACAGAGGATGAGATGGTTCTATGGCATCACCAACTGAATGGACATGAGTTTGAACAAACTCCAGAAGGTAGTGAAGGACAGGGAAGCCTGGCGTGCTGTGGTCCATGAGGTCACAAAGACTTGGACACAACTGAGTGACTGAATAACAACGACAACACCTAAACATATTGTTGTAATCAAGACTGAGGGTTATGAAGAAGCATAGGCAGTCAGAGAGAGGGTTGAGGGGAACCTACCCTAGATGAGGTCAGAGAAACCCCTGCAGAAGGGCATTCAAGTTGAGAGCCGAGGGAAGGTGAGACTTGGTGAGAAGAACATTCCAGAGATGAGTGAAGGCATTCAGGTAAGGAGCTCCACTTGTTGTCATGAGGAGTCACCTGAAGGCCAGAGCTGTCACAGCCCAAAGAGAGGCTAGACAAGAGATGGGTAGGGGCCAGACCACATGGGGGCCGGGGGGCCGCCTTAAAGACGCCGATTGCATCCGAAGTACAACAGGAAGTTATCAGAGAATCTCCAATAGGATTGTCTTGGTGTCAGTTAGGCTTTGAAAGACCACTCTGATTGCTGCAGGTAAAATGGCTTGTCTGGGTGGGAGATGCGAAAGTCCAGTGAGTGATGGAGACAGCTTAGACCAGGACGATGGTGATGGGGATAGAGAGAACTGGACCAGTGTGAGATGGGATCTGTAGACAGGATCCATAGGACTTGAATGGATGGATATGGGGGTGAGTGAAAGGGTGCTGAGGCTTCCGCATTTCTGTCCCAAGCAGCTGGGTGAGCAGAAGTGCTATTTACTCTGGCGAAGCAGGTTTGAGAGGGGAAAACGAGCTTGCTTCTGTTAATTTTCACATATGTGTCAACTCTAAGATGTTTGTTCAACAACTGAGGGTCGAGATCAAGGAAGCAGCTGGAGATCAGGATCAGAGCTCAGCAAAAGAGATCCATCTGGGCTGGAAGTCATTTGACATTTTGGAAAAACCTATTGGTTTCTTTTTTAATTGTAAAAAAGAATACATGCCAGTCATCATAAAATCAAACTGTTCAAAGGGGTATAAAGTGAAACAGTGAAAACCACGTTCTTCCTAGGCCTGGCTCACCCTCCCCAGACCAAGTCTATCTTATCTTCACTTGGAAGAAGAGACCCGAATGAGGCAAAGGGGTTTGAAAACTCAACGCAGTTTGGCAGCTTGGCCCTACCACTGCGCAAGGCCAGCCTGGGAATCAGCTGTCTGAGAGAACTGAGGTCATCTGCCAGTGGGAGCATAAGGATCCTCACTGGTGGTGCACAACTAAGAATAACAAAATGCTGGGCCCTCCCTCTGTGGCCAAAATAGAGGGCTCATTCACTCAGTGGTTCCCAAACTTGCCTTGCCCATTAGAGCCTCCAGGGTAAACTTAAAGTAGCAATACCTGGGACCTACCCAAGTCTCCCCAAATCTGGGCACGGAGCTTGAAATTTGTATTTTGAAAAGCTCCCTGGCATTCTCATGCAGCAGGTCCCTTAAGAAAGAATCTATACTCTGTACATATAATGGGATATTATCCAGGAAAAACAGTGATAAAAAAAGGTAAGGCCTGACAAGCATCTGAACCTATTGTTCAGGTTTTATTTGTTGCTCAGGTTAAAAAGCAGTTTGGGAAATACTATGTACAATAGGGTTATATTTTCTTCCTCCTATTTCTTTGTGTTTCTGATTTTACGACCATGAGCCTGGATTGTTTTTGTGATAAGGAAAGAATGAATGCAATGCCTTTCAGGGGGAAAAGAAAAGGTGATGACTCAGAAGCTTTCTCTTGCTGTGATTCACAATGTGACCAGGAGAAAAGATCCAATTTCACTCCCTCTGTTCTTCAGAGGTTGCGCTGACCCCCTCCCTCCATAAATGTGCCCAGTCTGTGCTAGGAGCCGGTAAGCAAGCAGAGATGTGGTCCTGCCTGGTGGGTGCAGAATCAAGCCAGGGAGACAGACACTAATCAAGTCATTGCAAGGGTAAGTAGGGGAACTGCACGCTGAACTAACTTCCTGAGGAAAGAAACATGGCCTTCTGAGAGAGGCTGTCATAGAACTTAACCTAGACCTTGAGGTCATGTATGGTTGCCCTGAAGTGGTGACCTCTGAAGTTATTTCTAGTGCATGAACAGGAGTCAGCTAGGTTGAGCGGTCCAGGCAGGGGCACAGCACGTGTAAAGGCCCTGGGGTAGAAGGGAGCTTGGTGGATTTGGGGAACTGAAAATCCAGGCAATGGTGGCCACAGGGCAGAGAGAGGGCTGTGCAGGGGCTCCAAGAGAGGCTGGAGTATTGCCAAGAGCTAGAACATATGGGCCTCGAAAGCTGAGTTAAGGCTTTAGGTCTTGATACAAAGAGTAAGAGGAAGCCATTTGTGTTTCAAACAAGACGTCATAATCAGATCTGCGTTTCGACATGGACCACTCTGACTACTGTGCGGTGAAAACACTGGAGGGGGCCCCTGAGACAGCGCCGGGGGGCCAGATAGGGCACTCTTATGAAAGCCTAGGCAGGAGACGATGGTGCGTGGAGTGGGGTGTTGAGAGATGCTCAGCGCGGGCAGCACCTGGTGACAGGCCGGACACTCAGTGAGGCAGGGCGACGTTTCCAGGATGACTCCGGGTTTGTAGCTGACCAAATGGGGTGCAACTGAGGTGGGGAGGAGCGTGAGGGAATCAGCTGGGGGTCCGAGGCGTGTTTGAGAGATCCAGGGGGAGCTGTGGTGTGAGTGGTTGGGTGTACCAGCCTGGGGCTCAGAGGAAGAGCTAGGCTAGGATGGGGTCCTCAGCCTGGGCACGGCTGGCCTTGCAGGCTGGGTACTTTGCTGTCTTGGGCATTGTAGGCTCTTTAGCAGCCCCGAGAGCCTCTGCCCACTAAACACCAGGAGCACCCCTCCCTAGATCTAACAACCACAAACGTCTTCAGACGATGCTGAATGCTCCTTGGGGTGGGGGCCAAACTGCCCCCTTGTTGGGACCCTGGGCCAGAGATATACTCTTGGGAGCCATCAGCATCTGCACGTGTGGATAAGATGCCCCGGGCCGAGAGGACGGGATGAAGGGCAGTGAGGGTGCAGGACGGAGTGATGCACAGTGCCAGCATCCAACGGCCAGCTAAATGACAAAGGCCGTCAAAGGAGGCCGGGGAGGAGACGCTTGAGAGCTTGGAGGAGAACCAGCAGCCAGGAGGTGAGAGAGTCTTGCCAGAAGGAGGGTGTGGCCGACCGCGTCTAGTGCAGCTGAGAGAGAGATCAAGACCCTCAGCCTGAACCGCGTCCCTGAGCTTTGACCTTAGCAGGCTTGGCTGCAGCTCCCGGGCCAAGAGCCACAATGGCCTGGGCTGAAGAATGAGGAGGTGTGGGGAAGGAGGGCCGTGAGTGTGGACAGCCCTTCCAGAAGTTTCTCTGAGAGGAGAAACAGGACAGTAGCTAGAATTGAAGGGCCGAAACAGAGTGGGTGTGTGCTTATGTTTTTGAGACGAGAGAGCCTGTAGCATTTTACGTGTCTCTGGAAACGTTCTGGTTGAGACGGTGGGGTGGTGGACGGTGCTGGAGAAAGAGAGAGAAATAGCTGCAGACGAGAAGGAAGAGGACCCAGAGGACTGGGCAGGCTGGCCTGAGCTGGGGAGTCGGCGTGGGGGGACGCTGAGGAGGAGGGTATGGGAGTTGGGCACACGTCGTGGGCAGTTTGAGGGCTCCCAGCTGAGAGCCGGGGAGGCTGGGCGGGCTGTCTGTGGACGGGGTGTTGGAGGCGTGGGGCCCGCAGAGCACCTTTGATACCAGGCTGTGGAGAGTGGGAGAAGGTTTAAGGAGACCATGCTTTTGAAAGGCCTGCTGCAGTTCTGAGGGGCTGCCCAGGCGGCTCCGTGGTAAAGAATCCGCCTGCCAAGCTGGAGACACAGATTCGACCACTGGGTTGGGAAGATCCCCTGGAGGGGGAAATAGCAACCCACTCCAGTATCCTTGCCTGGAGAAATCCCATGGACAGAGGAGCCTGGTGGGCTCCAGTCTATGGGGTCACAAAAGAGATGAGTGTGGCTTTATGACTAAACAGCAATGCAGTCCTGAGGGCCTCCCCTGGTGGCCCAGGGGTTAAGACTCTGCCTTGCAATGCAAAGGACACAGATTCGATCCCTGGTCAGGGAAGATCCCACGTGCCTCAGAGTAACTAACCCTGGGCGCCACAGTTAGTGAACCCATGCTCTGGAGCCCTTGAGCTGCAGCTCCTAAGCCCACACACCACAAAAACTGAAGCCCACATGCCCTAGAGCCTGCACTCATCAACGAGAGAGGCTGTGGCAAAGAGAAGTCCGCACACCACAGCTGGAGAAAGCTCAAGCGCAGCAACGAAGACCCTGCACAGCCAATAAACATAAATTAAAAAAAAACACACACACACACACAGTTCTGGGTCCCAAGGAAGGGCTGCGTTGATGAGCTGCTGTCATCCTTATTCTTAATTTACTGGATTCAAAACTGCCTCCATTCATCCCCACCTGTAAAATAGGAGTAATGACAAAACCTTCTTTGTGAAGCTGTTGTGAAGAGTCAGTTAGATAAAGCGTGTTAAGTGCTTACAAACTGCGGTTTAAAAGCGCGACAGGGCAGCTCAGTAAGCATCCAGTTCATTTCAGTTCAGTTCAGCCGCTTAGTTGTATCTGACCCTTTGCAACCCCACGGACTGCAGCACACCAGGCTTCCCTGTCCGTCACCAACTCCCTGAGCCTGCTCAAACTCATGTTCATTGAGTCAGTGATGCCATCCAACCGTCTCATCCTCTGTCGTCCCCTTCTCCTCCCACCTTCAATCTTTCCCAGCATCAGGGTCTTTTCCAAGGAGTCAGCTCTTCACATCAGGTGAGCTTCAGCATCAGTCCTTCCAATGAACACCCAGGACTGATTTCCTTTAGGATGGACTGGTTGGATCTCCTTGCAGTCCAAGGGACTCTCAAGAGTCTTCTCCAACACCACAGTTCAAAAGCATCAATTCTTCGGTGCTCAGCCTTCTTTATGGTCCAACTCTCACATCCGTACATGACCACTGGAAAAACCATAGCCTTGACTAGATGGACCTTTGTTGGCAAAGTAATGTCTCTGCTTTTTAATATGTTGTCTAGGTTGGTCACAGCTTTTAATATCATAACAGTAAGCATCCAAGGGCCTGGAAAACGTTCATGCTTTATAACCAACTGACCAGCAGGGGGCAGCATGTCTATGCAGGGAAGGGGTTGGTGCAATCCTTCCACATGGGACCAATAATGCAGGCTGGGGGTGACCCAGGACACCACGGAGTCCCAGTACAGCGGGGAATGGGGTTGGGAATGGGGCTGGGGGGCAGTTCCAGCTCAGATAGGGTGGGAGAAAGCTGATAAAGGCTCCTGGAGTGCCCCTGGGAATAGCCAGGACAGCTTCACGGGCAGAGGGGAGCAGAAGCCTGGGTGAGTCAGGAGGGAAATAGGTCGATACTAGCTGTTTCCCTGGGCCTGAAGTAGAACTGTGTGGGTGACCAGTGACATGCTGCGGAGGATGAGATGTCGAATTCAGTCCAGGTTAAGAATGAGCCTTGCTTAGGTAAGTCTGGAGAGGGAGGGCAAATTTAGGCAGAGTTGGCAGCCAGGATCTGGGACAGAGAATCAGGTTGGGGGGTGGTGGGGGGCATTGCCTTTCGCCTGATGAACATGAAGATGAAAATCCTAAACAACATATTGTCTAACTGAGTCCTATGCTGCTGTTGTTTAGGCTTTAACATATATAAGAAGGGAGAATTGGCCATCAGAAAATTAACCTTCAGGAGCCAAGATGGTGGAGGAGTAGGACGGGGCGACCACTTTCTCCCCTACAAATTCATCAAAAGAATAACTGAACGCAGAGCAAACTTCACAAAACAACTTCTGACCGCTAGCTGAGGACATCAGGCGCCCAGAAAAGCAGCCCATTGTCTTCGAAAGGAGGTAGGACAAAATATAAAAGATAAATAGAGAGACAAAAGAGCTAAGGACGGAGATCCGTCCGGGGAGGGAGTCTTAATAGACGAAGTTTCCAAACACCAGGAAACCCTCGCACTGGCGGGTCTGGGGGAAGTGTTTGAATCTCGGAGGGCAACCTAACTGGAAGGAAAAATAAATAAATCCCACAGACTACATGCCTAAAAGCAACTCCCAGCAGAGAAGTACCCCAGAGGCCGCATCCGCCTCCAGCAAGTGGGGGCAGAAAGGAGAGGAGCGGGCGGCATTGCTTAGGGTAAGGACCGGGCCTGAGTGCCCTGGGGGCAATCGGAAGGAGCTTGTGTGGGATACCAACTTAAACTGTGGGACAGCAAGAGAGAGAGAGAAAATTAACCGGCCCGAACACACTGCCGGCCGTTCGCAGAACAAAGGGACCGAGCAAGTCCAGAGAAGAGCTCGCAGGCTGCGGACCGGCCCAGCCCCGCCGGAGGCAGGAGGCAGCGGGAAGGGAAAGGGGCAGGCTCGGCCCCAAGGACCGCACCCCCTGCCGCACTGCAAACAGGCCTCCACTTTCTAATCAAAGACCTCCTGAGATTCTGGACGGTCGACATCCGCCGGGAGGGTCGAGGCGAGACAGGGCGCACACACCCAACCGGGCGTGGGCGGGGACTGGGGCTGGGGCCGCGGAGAGGATAAGGCACACCGCACCTAGGGAGAGCACGCCCGTCAAGCGCCTGGCGACCTGAGCTGCTCGGGCCAGGGAAGGCGCAAAACGCAGGCCCAACCAAGTCCGCGCTTTTGTGGATCACCCGAGGGCTGGAACCGCGCGCAGCGCAGGGCATGCTCCATATAGAGCAGCGGGGAGCCTGAGCAGCGTAGACGGGGAAAGCAGCGCCCCCCCTCCCCGCAGCGTGATGGAACTAGCAGCCTGAATAAGAGGCCACCTCCGCCCGCCTGTGTCAGGGCAGAAATGAGGCATGAGAGAGACCGGCAAACAGAAGCCAAATAAACAAAGGGAACCGCTTCAGAAGGGACCGGTGCAACAGATTAAAATCCCTGTAGGTAACACCGATCACACCGGAAGGGGCCTGTAGATATCGAGAAGTGTAAGCTGGAACGAGGAGCTATCTGAAACTGAGCCGAGCCCACACTGACCGCAACAGCTCCAGAGAAATTCCTGGATATATTTTTACCTTTTTTTTTTAATTAAAAAAAATTCTTTTTCTTTTCTTTTCTATTTTTTCTCTTTTATTTTCTTTTAAAATTCCCTGTTACTCCCCCATTTCTCCTTAACTTTCATTTTCATATATTTTTATTATTTTTTTAATTAGGAAAAAAATTTTTTTCTTGTTTTTTTTCTTTTATTACTTTTCTTTTTCTCTTATTTTCTTTTTAAGTCCTCTATTACTCCTCTACTACTCCTTAATTTTCATTTTCATTTCACTATAACCTTGCAAAAAAAAAAAGAGCCCTTTTTAAACTGAACTTCATATATATTTCTAAAATTTTTTGTGTTTTTGTTTTTAATATGTATTTTTAAGAGTCTAACCTCTACTCTAGATTTTTAATCTTTGTTTTTCAGTATGTGATATAAATTTTGGACATTTAAGAATCCAATATTCAGTTCCCATTTTTATTCAGGAATGTGTTGATTACTCTCTCCCACTTTCGACTCTCTGTTTTCTACCTCAGAACACCTCTATTTCCTCCTTTCCCCTTCTCTTCCCAATCCAATTCTGTGAATCTTTGTGGGTGTCTGGTCTACGGAGAACACTCTAGGAACAGACGACTGCGTAGATCTGTCTGTCTCCTCTTGAGTCCCCCTTTTTCTCCTCCTGCTCATCTCTTTCTCCCTCCTCCCTCTCCTCTTCCTCATGTAACTCTGTGAACCTCTCTGGGTGTCCCTCACGGTGGAGAATCTCTTCACCATTAACCTAGAAGTTTTATTATCAGTGCTGTATAGTTGGAGAAGTCCTGAGACTACTGGAAGAATAAGACTGAAATCCAGAGGCAGGAGACTTAAGCCCCAAACCTGAGAACACCAGAGAACTCCTGACTACAGGGAACATTAAGTAAAAAGAGACCATCCAAAAGCCTCCATACCTACACTGAAACCAACCACCACCCAAGAGCCAGTAAGTTTCAGAGCAAGACATACCACGCAAATCCTCCAGCAACGCAGGAACATAGCCCTGAGTGTCAACATACAGGCTGCCCAAGGTCACACCTAACACGTAGACCCATCTCAAAATTGAATGAATAAGGAAGCTGTGGTACATATACGCCATGGAATATTACTCAGCCATTAAAAAGAATTCATTTGAATCAGTTCTAATGAGATGGATGAAACTGGAGCCCATTATACAGAGTGAAGTAAGCCAGAAAGATAAAGACCATTACAGCATACTAACACATATATATGGAATTTAGAAAGATGGTAACAATAACCCTATATGCAAAACAGAAAAAGAGACACAGATGTACAGAACAGACTTTTGGACTCTGTGGGAGAAGGTGAGGGTGGGATGTTTCAAGAGAACAGCATCGAAACATGTATATTATCTATAGTGAAACAGATCACCAGCCCAGGTTGGATGCATGAGACAAATGCTCGGGCCTGGTGGGCTGGGAAGACCCAGAGGGATGGGATAGAGAGGGAGGTGGGAGGGGGGATCGGGATGGGGAACACATGTAAATCCATGGCTGATTCATGTAAATGTATGACAAAACCCACTACAATATTGTAGAGTAATTAGCCTCCAACTAATAAAAATAAATGAAACTCAAAAAAAAAAAAAAGAAAAGAAAATTAACCTTCAAAAATTTTCCATGTTAATTAATAGACTGAAGAAGGAAAATCACGTGATTATTTCATTAGAGGCACATATACACAGAAAAGTCTTTTGATAAATTCAGTAATGATTTATGATTTTAAAATTCTTTATGTACTAGAAATAGAAAAAAACTTCCAAATTTTGATAAAAATTATAGGTAAAAAAATTAGAATGGGGACTTCTCTGGGGATTCAGTAATAAACCTCTGCACTCCCAGTGCAGGGGACTGGGGTTCAATCCCTGATCAGAGAACTGGATCCCACGTGCTGCAACTAAAAGCTCACACGCCACCGCTAAAGTTCCTGCACACTGCAATCAATGAAGGTCACAGATCTCACGTGCTACAGCTAAGACCTGGGGCTGAAGAACTCTTAGAACAAATATATTCTTTTTTTAAAGAATTTTATTTTGTATTGAGGTATAGTTGATTAACAAACAATAATGTAATAGCTTCAGGTGAAGAGTCAAGGGACTCAGCCATACATATGCATGTATCCTTTCTCCCCCAAACTCCCCTTCCATCCAGGCTGCCTCATAACATTAAGTGGAGTTCCATGTGCCATTCAGTAGGTCTTTGTCAGTTATCCGTTTTAAATATAGCAGTGTGAACCTGTCCATCCCAAACTCCCTAACTATCCCTTGCCCCCATCCGTCCCCCTAGCAACCTTCGTTTGTTCTCTAGCTCTGTGAGTCTCTTTCTGTTTTGTAAGTAAGTTCATTGGTATCATTTTAGATCCCGCACGTAAGGGATGTCATACAGTATTTGTCCTTCTTGGTCTGACTTACTTCCCTCAGTATGGTATCTCCAGGCCCATCTGTGTTGCTGCAAATGGCATCGTTTCATTCTTTTTTGTGGCTGAGTAATAATCCCTTGTATACAGATACTACATCTCTATGCATTCCCCTGTCAGTGGACGTTTAGTTGATTCCATGCTGCGGCTACTGTAAGCGGTGTTGCAATGGACACTGGGATGCATGTATCCTTTCAGATCATGTTTTTCTCTGGATATATGCCCAAGAGTGGGATGGCAGGGTCATATGGTAGCTCTGTTTTTAGTTTCTTAAGGAACCTCCATATTTAGAACAAATATTTTCTTAATGGACAAACATTAGATGCCTCTAAGATCAGAAACAACTCAAAGATACCTGATATCACAGATACTATACAGTTAGCCTCAAGGTTCTAGCCCACATGATAAACAAAAGCAAAAGAAATGTAAGGATTAGAAGCTAACAAGTGAATCTGTCATTACTTGCAGACTATACACTAGTCACCTACGCAGAAAAAACAATGGAATAATAACCAGATAAAAGATCTATTTATAAAAATTAGGAGCATTTTTTTGGATATCAGCCATAGGGAACTGAAAAATATAAAGAAAAATACAATACTAAAGTAGCAAGTAAATTAGCTTCCTCTCCCTTTTTATTCTTTCTCCTGCCCATTCCCCCAAATTCAGTCCCCAACAGTGCACAGCAAGGCGACGTCCGTGCAGAGGGGCAGCCTGTGTGGGGTGCTGGGGACCCCTGGGGTGGGGAGGGTACTCAGCATGGGGGGAGCCTGGCAGGATGCTGGGTCCCCAGGCTGGTGGAGAGAGTGACGTATATTCTGCAGCCTCGAGAATGGGGCCAGTGAGACTACAATAGCAATAAGCACTCTTATATTCAGCTCTTGGCTTCTAAATACTCCAGGGGACCTTCCCCACCCAGGGATTGAATCCAGGTCTCCTGCACTGCGGGCAGATTCTTTACCATCTGAGCCACCTGGGAAGCCCTTCTAAATACTCTTCACCATGAAAAGGAACCAGCTCTTGGGACCTCCTTAGTAGCCCAGTGGCTAAAACGCCATACTCCCAATGGAAGGGGACTGGGTTCGATCCTGGGTCAGGGAACTAGATTCCACATACCACAAATGGGAGTTAGCATGCCACAACTCAAATCCCACATGTTGCAGCAAAGATCAGAGATCCCAAGTGCTGCAACCAAGACCTGGAGCAGCCACATACATGCATAAATGATTTTTTTTAAAAAAGGAACCAGGTCTCATTGAATGAATGGCTGATTCCAGGGCAGAGAAAGTAGAAAATGAGCTTAGGTCATGCTGTCACAAGAGAAAGCAAGGAAGTTCTCAAAGAATGAAGCGGACACACCAAAAGGACATGTCCAATTTGGAAGGGCTTCCACTGGACAAAAACAGGACAATTTGAAAGCAAAATAAGTAACTATAGGAATGAATTGAATGAAATAGAAAACCATGAGTTTGTATTGCTATAAATAAATGGATGAATAAATTGAAAGCTCCATGAAAATAGATGACTTACAGAATTTAAAAGAACCACTCCACAAAATACTTTTAATTACAAATAGAGAAAGGGTCGCTTTACAATGGCAAAACCTGTCCTCAAGCGATCAAAGTAAACAGCTTGAGCAACAGGACAGACTGAAATTGCGTGCTATTCAACAGGATGGCAAGGGAGGAACGTAGCTTCACTTGTTTGATGTTCCTGCCAAATACGCGTAACCTGGATCTAATTGTGAGGAAATATCAGACAAATCTAAACTGGGGGACATTCTGTAAAATAACTTGCCTTGATCTTCCAATGTATTAAGGTCATGTAAGTCAAAGAAAGACTGAGGAACAGTTCCAAATCAAAGGAGATTAAAGAGACACAAAAAAACAAATAAATGCAAGATGTGATCTGAACATGTGATTCCTTTTGCCATTAAGAATGTTGTTGAGGATTTTCCTGGTGGTCCAGCAGTTAAGAATCCGCCTGCCAATGCAGGGGACACAGGTTCCACCCCTGGTCAGGGGACATGCCTCAGAGGAAATAAACCCATGTGCCAAAATGAGGGAGCCCACGAGCCCTAGGGCCAGGGGTCTGCACAAGAGAAGCCCCTGCAGTGAGAAGCCTGCATACTGCAGCTAATGAGTAGCCCCTGCTTGCCTTAACTAGAGAAACCCCGGGCACAGCTAACAAAATGCAGCATGGCCAGAAATAAAAACAAATAGATGTTTATTTAAAAACCACATGATTGGCATAATTGTTGAAACTTGAATGAGGCTTGGGGATGAGATGATAGTCGTGTATCAGGGTTAATTTCCCAACTCTGATGTGGCTATGGATGAGAATGTCCTTATTTGTATGAAAAACCCAAAGGAGTATGTGAGGGTGTGGGCCTCATGTTGCCAGCAAAAACTCAAATGCTTCAGGAAAAAAGCATCTCTGTATTATTCTTGCAATTCCCTGGTATGTTTAAGATTGTTTCAAATTTTTTTAAAAAGTCCTTAAATTTATATTAAAATCTCTAAAAATTAGCTTAAAGAATGCAAAAGATTCCTAAGGTGAACTTTGAAAAATTCTGTTGAGGAATACAAAAGAAGACATAAATGAGTACCTTCTCAATACTCATGGTTAGGGTAACTTTATATCACAAAACTTGCTGCTCAAATTGGATCTACAAAGTCAGTACAATCCCAAACATCTAGAGATGGATTTCATTTTGGAGAAATTCAACAAGCTTGTTCTAAATTACATACAGAAGAATAAAAAAAAAATTACATATGGAAGAATAAGGTCCGCAAAGAGCTAAGGAAACTTTATGAAAGAGAAACTAAATGGGAAACATTATCCTATCATATATACAGATAGATAGATAGCCATAGATACAAATATAGATACAAATGATGATGATGATGGGATGATAGATAAAAATAAATGATAGATCTGATATATAACAAATATGGCACCATAAATCAAAGCCTTTTTAGTAGACACTATTAGGAAAATTGGCACAAAGAGCCACTCTGACCGCAACATTTAAACACCTAGAGCCAACTGTACTTAAAGTCAGAAATCCCCCTGGACCTTTTATGCAAGTAAATAAAGTCTCTTATTTGCTTCAGTCAGTTTGACTTGGGCTTCTGTCACCTACAACAGTTGTTGTTGTTGTTTAGGTGCCAAGTCGTGTCCGACTCTGCGACCCCATGGACTGTAGCACGCCAGATGCTTGTGTCCGCCACTATCTCCTGGAGTTTGCTCAAATTCATGTCCATTGAGTCACTGATGCTATCGAACCACGTTATCTTCTGCCACCCTGTTCTCCTTTTGCCTCCAGTCTTTCCCAGCATCAGGATCTTTTCCAAATGAGTTGGCTCTTTACACCAGGTGGCCAAAGTATCAGAGCTTCAGCTTCAGCATCAGTGCTTCCAATGAATCTTCAGAATTGATTTTCTTTAGGATTGACTGGTTTGATCTCCTTGGAGTCCAAGGTACTCTCAAGAGTCTTCTCCAGCGTCACAATTCGAAAGCATCAATTTTTCATTGCTCAGCCTTCTTTATGGTCCCACTCTCACATTCATACATGACTATTGGAAATCCCATAGCTCTGACTATATGGACCTTCGTCGGCAAAGTGATGTCTCTGCTTTTTAATATACTGTCTAGATTTGTCATAATCTTACTTCCAAGGAGCAAGCATCTTTTAATTTCATGGCTGCAGTCCATGGAATTAGACCACACCTACTACAGAGTCTGGTCTAAATCATCTCCTTCATAGTGTTTTAACTCCAGACCACTTGACCTGCCTCTTGAGAAATTTGTATTCAGGTTAGGAAGCAACAGTTAGAATTGGACATGGAACAACAGTCTGGTTCCAGATAGGAAAACGAGTTCATTAAGGCTGTGTATTGTCACCCTGCTTATTTAACTTATACACAGAGTACATCATGAGATATACTGGGCTGGAGGAAGCCCAAACTGGAATCAAGATTGCCAGGAGAAATATCAGTAACCTCAGATATGCAGATGACACCACCCTTATGACAGAAAGTGAAGAAGAACTAAAGCCTCTTGATGAAGGTGAAAGAGGAGAGTGAAAAAGTTGGCTTAAAGCTCAACATTCAAAAAATTAAGATCATGGCATCTGGTCCCATCACTTTATGGCAAATAGATGGGGAAACAGTGGAAACAGTGGCTGACATTATCCTTGGGGGCTCCAAAATCACTGCAGATGATGACTGCAGCCATGAAATTAAAAGATGCTTACTCCTTGAAAGTTATGACCAAACTAGACAGCATATTAAAAAGCAGAGACATTACTTTGCCAACAAAGGTCCATCTAGTCAAAGCTATGGTTTTTCCAGTAGTCATGTGTGGCTGTGAGAGTTGAACTACAAAGAAAACTGAGTGCTGAAGAATTGATGCTTTTGAACTGTGGTGTTGGAGAAGACTCTTGAGAGTCCCTTGGACTGCAAGGAGATCCAACCAGTCCATCCTAAAGGACATCAGTCCTGGGTGTTCATTGGAAGGACTTATGTTGAAGCTGAGATTCCACTACTTTGGCCACCTGATGCAAAGAGCTGACTCATTTGAAAAAACTCTGATGCTGGGAAAGATTGAAGGCAGGAGGAAAAGGGGATGACAGAGGATGAGATGGTTGAATGGCATCACTGACTCAATGGACATGAGTTTGGGTGGGGTCCGGGAGTTGGTGTTGGACAGGGAAGCCTGGCGTGCTGTAGTTCATGGGGTCTCAAAGAGTCGGACACGACTGAGCAACTAAACTGAACTGAACTGAAACAAACCCATAAATCTAGAGTCAGCTGAATTTCTACAAGAGTGCCAAGAAGAATAGCCTAAGGAAAGAATAACCTTATCAAGAAATGGTTCTGGGACAACTGGATATCCACATGCAAAAGAATGAAAATTATGTAGGATACTTATATCACATGCAAAAATTAACTAAAAATTGATCAAAGACCTAAACGTATGAGGTATAACTATAAATTCCTAGAAGAAAGCATAGACTTAAATCTTCATGACAATGTGTTTGGAAATGGATTCTTACGTATGACACCAAAAGTACAAGCAACAAAAGAAAAACTAGATAAATTGGATTTCATCAACATTAAAAACTTGTGCATCAAAGAACACCATCAAGAAAATGAAAAAACAACACAACACTGTAAATCAATTATATTTCAATAAAAAAGGAATTGAAAAGCCAAACCACAAAATGGGAGAAAATGTGTTGTTGTTTTTCAGTCGTTAAGTCGTGTCCCATTCTTTGTCACTCCATGGACTGCAGCATGCCAGGTTTCTCTCTCCACCACCAGCTCGCGGAACTTGCTCAACCTCATGTCCATTGAGTTGGTGATACCCTCCAACCATCTCATCCTCTGTCATCCCCTTCTCCTCCTGCCCTCAATCTTTCCCAGCAGCAGGGTCTTTTCAAATGAGTCAGTTCTTTGCATCAGTTGGCAAAAGTATTGGAGTTTCAGCTTCAACATCAGTCCTTCCAATGAACACCCAGGACTGATCACCTTTAGGATGGACTGGTTGGATCTCCTTGCAGCCCAAGGGACTCTCAAGAGTCTTTTCCAACACCACAGTTCAAAAGCATCAATTCTTTGGCGCTCAGTTTTGTTTATAGTCCATTTCTCACATCCATACATGACTACTGGAAAAACCATAGCTTTGAGTAGACGGACCTTTGTTGGCAAAGTAATGTCTCTGCTTTTTAATGTGCAATAACAAGTAGACAACACAATTACAAAGTGGTCAAAAGACTTGAACTGACATTTCTCCAGAGAAGATATATAAATGGTCGATACCACATGGAACGATACTCAGCATCATTAGTTGTTAGGAAATGCAATTAAAAACCACAAGAGGCCATTTCACATTCACTAGGATGGTTCAGGTATAAAACATTTCCATTATCACAGAAATTTTTATTGAACAGTGCTGATATAGAGAGAGATAAAGCAAGTGTTTAAATATTAGTAAATGGGAAGTCTTGGTGAAGCAATATACAGGTGTTTCTTTTATTATTCTTTCAAAAGAAGGATAATAATAACATAACAAAAAATTCCCAATGTGCATTCCATGGACCCGGCACCATGTTAATCCAGGTTCTTTGGAAACTCCCAGATCCTTGTCCCAACCGTCTGTTCTGCTTGTTAACACATTGTTCCTGGGATCCTCTCCCTAAAGTGAGGTATATGAAGAGTGTACAATGCTTTCTGCGTCCCTGTTCATCCACTACCTTAGAGAGGAATTACTTACAGAGTATCGAGTAGACTTCCCTGTGCTATACAGTAGGCCGTTATTAGTTACCTATTTTATATATAGTAGCATGTATATGGGGAAAATTGAGGGCAGGAGGAGAAGGGGCTGATAGAGAATGAGATGGTTGAATGGCATTTCCGACTCAATGGACAAGAGTTTGAGCAAGCTCTGGGAGACAGTGAAGGACAGGGAAGCCTGGTGGGCTGCAGTCCATGGGGGTCACAAAGAGTCAGACATGACTTAGCTACTGAACAGCAGCAACAAGTTTTGTGAAACCGCAAGTCTAGGAACCACTAGTCAAAGGACACTTGAAGAGGACGCAGTGAACAGAGAGAACCAACCTTCAGATTCACTCAGGCATCTGCATGTTTATTACCAGTCATCAAGGTAGTAGACATTTGCCTGTGGGAACAAGTTCCTAGGAAGGTATTTTGCATTCTCTTTTGCTTAAGCAATTGCTTCTGTGAGGCTGGCATTTCCTTCCTGAGGCTGCCTGCTCCCTGTGGCCCAGATTTGGGACAGAGAAGAGCAGGGTGAGGGGAGGCTCTGCAGGACAAGGTCCGGAGCGGGTGGGCTGAGCTGGACCCCTCGTGCTCTGCGATCCAGGGAAGTCGCTTCACCTCTCTGAGCCTCCATTCTCATCCATTAAACGTCTCTTCCCAGCGTTGGACACTTCCTGCTTTTATGCTCAATTTTAAGCCTCAGTTTCTTCCATTGTAAAATGTGCATAAAAATCATACCCTCCACATAGCGTGTAGGTGAGGGCTAGCACCCAGCACAGTTCCTGGCACTTGGTAAGTGCGCAGGAAATGCTTGCCTATATTGGCCACTAGCTTTCACTACAGATCTGTAATCCCTCTGAAGTGTTTTTGCAAGTTTGCCACCAAAGCTCATTTGACGGCAAGGTCTGATCTGACCAAGCTATTTATAGTCTTAATGGAATAACCCATTGATTGTATGTTAATGTAGTTGACTAATAGGTGTGGTTCCAGAATATGCACAAAATCATCTTTCTAAAATCTGAAAAACTTTTGAATTCTGAATCACCTCTGGCCCCTAGAGTTTGGGTGGAGGACCCTGAGCTTATGAGCTAAGTCACTTCAGTAGTGGCCGACTCTTTGTGACACTGTGGACTGTAGCCCGCCAGTCTGCTCTGTCCGTGGGATTCTCCAGACAAGAATACTGGAGTGGGTTGCACGCTCTCCTTTAGGGGATCTTCCCGACCCAGGGATCAAACTCATGTCTCTTACATCTCCTGCATTGGCAGGCAGATCCTTTACCTCTAGTGCCACCTGGGAAACCCAATATAAGAAGAGCTGTGATCAGTCAGTGATATATATTTTTTTAACAAATTTGACTTGAGAACTCTAAATTTACATGTTTTCAAGTGAACATGCATTATTATAAAAATAAACCATATACCAGCCCATTAAAAAAAGACTCAACACATTTCAAAAGATTGAAATTATTCAGACTAGATCCTTTAACCACAAGGAACTATAAATCCATAACAAAAAAATAAAAATAGAAAATCCCCAATTGCCTGGATATTAAACTGGTCAAAGAAGAAATCAAAATGGAAATCAGAAAACTTTCTGAACTGAAGGATAATAAAGGTATCTCATATTAAAACTTGTAGGATGCAGCTAATGCAGTTCTTAGAGAAAATTTGCAGCCTCAAAATGGGTATTTTAGAAAAGGAGAAAGGTTTGGAAATTAATGATTCAAGTGTCCATCTCAAGAAGTTGAAAAAGAATAGCAAAGGGGAAAGAAAGAAGAAAACAACAAAGATAAGAGCATAAATTAACAATCGTAAAAGCTGGTCCTTTGAAAGGATTAACAAAATTAAGTAAATCATATGTGACCTAGGTAAGGTATTGAGGTAATGACAGAATATGTGCCAGAAAGTACCTATCCTTGGAACCCTCCACATTTTATAAGGCATATTTCATAAAGATATTAGTTGAATTGGAGCAAGGGCACTATACTTAAGGTATGATGAGTAATTCAGTTCAGTTCAGTTCACTTCAGTCGCTCAGTCGTGTCTGACTCATGGACCACAGCACACCAGGCCTCCCTGTCCATCACCAACTTCCAGAATTTACTCAAACTCATGTCCATGGAGACGCTGATGCCATCTAACCATCTCATCCTCTGTCATCCCCTTCTCCTCCTTTGCAGTAAGTTTTTAAGTCAGGAATTGTGAATTCTCCAATTTTGTTCTTTTTTTTCAAAATTGTTTGGCTTTTCTGAGTTCTTGAGTCTCTACACAAATTTTAGGACCATCTTGTCCATTTCTGCAAACATATCAGTTGGAATTTTGATAGGAAATGCATTGAATCTATAGAACAATATGGTGAGTACTTCTATCATATAAATCTTAAATCTTCTAATCCATGAACATGAGATATTTTTCTACTTATTTAACTGTTGCTTAATTTTTATTAATAATGCTGTATAGCTTTTAGTATACATATATTATTCTTCTCTTGTTAAATTTATTCCTAAATATTTTATTTTTTGATGATAATATAAATGAAAGTTTTTATTCACTTTTTATTTTTTATTGCTTAAGACATAGAAATACAATTTAGTTTCATGCCTTGATTTTGTATACTGCAACCTTGCTGAACTTGTTTATTGGTTCTAAACAAGCTTTTTTTTTTAGTGGATTCCTTAAGCTTTTCTCTATATAAGATCATGTCATTTGAGAACAGAGATAATTTTACTTCTTTCTTTCCAGCCTGTATGCTTTTTTTCTTTTTCTTGCCTAATTGCTTTGGCTAGAACCCCCAGCATCATGTTGAGAAGTGGTGAGAGCTGACATGCTTGATTTTTTTCTTGATCGTAGGGGGAGAGTATCACCAGTATGATGTTGGCTGTGGGCTTTTCACAGATGCCCTTGATTAGGTTGAGGAAAATGTCTTTTCCTTCCTAGTTGGTTGGATGTTTTTATCATGAAAGGATGTTGGAGCTTTTCAAATGCATTTTTTTTCTGTGCAACAGTTGGGATGATCATGTGGTTTTCTTCCTTTATTGCATGAATATGGTATACATCATTGATTGATTTTTGTATATTAAACCAATCTTGGCATTCCTAGAAAAAAAATCCCACTTTGTCATCGTATATTTGGTTTGTATTTGGTTTACTAATATTTTGTTAAGAATTTCTTTAAAAAAATCATTTCCCTTATTTATTTTTGACTGTGCTGGCTATTCATTGTCGTGTGGGTTTTCTCTAGTTACAGAGAGTGGGGGCTTCTCACTGCAGTGGCTTCTCATTGCGGAGCTCGGGCTCTAGAGCAGAGGCTTAGTAGTTGTTCCGTACGGGTTTATTTACTCCAGGGCAAGTGGAATCTTCCTGAACCAGGGATTGAAACTCACTGGCAGGCAGATGCTTTACCATTGAGCAACTAGGAAAGTCCCTTGTTGAGATTTTCGCATGTATGTTCATAAGGGATGTCAGTCTGTAGTTATCTTTTCTCGTAATGTCTTTTTTTTTTTTAAAGAAAAAATTTTAAATATTTTCTTTCTTTCCTTATTTGGCTGCACTGGGTCAGTTGCATTACACAGGATCTTGACTTTTGCTGCAGTGTGCAGGATCTTTAGTTGAGGTGTGAGAACTCTTAGTTGGGGCATGTGGGGTTGGGAGCTCGGCGTCTTAGCCCCTGGACCACCAAGGAAGTCCCTCTTGAAGTGTCTTTGTCTGGCTTTGATATCAGAGTAATATTGACCTCATAGAATGAGCTGGAAAGCGTTTCTTTCTCTATTTTTTTGGAAGAATTTTAGAAGGAGAGTGTTAATTCTTCCTTAAGAAGTTAATAAAATTCAAAAAACCATCTAGTTCTAAACTTTTCTTTGCTAGAAATTTTTTGTCTACTGACTCAATCTCTTTACTTATATGTCTATTCAGAGTTTACTTTGGGCTCCCCTTGTGGTCCAGCTGGTAAGGAATCCGCCCGCTGGGAGACCTGGGTTCGATCCCTGGGTTGGGAACATCCCCTGGAGAAAGGAAAGGCTACCCACTCCAGTATTCTGGCCTGGAGAATTCCATGGACATGGGATCACAAAGAGTCGGACATGACTGAGTGACTTTCACTTTTTTACTGTCTACAATACTATATTAGTTTCGGGCATACAACATATAATTCAATATTTTTATAGGTTATACTCTGTTTAAAGTTACTATAAAATAATGGTTATAGTTCCCTGTGCTATACAATATATTCTTGTAACGTATTTTATATATAGTAGTTTGTACCTAATCTACCTTTCCTATAATTGTCCCTCCCTCTTCCCTCTCCCCACTGGTAACCACAAGTTTTTTCTCTGTGCCTGTGAGTCTGTTTCTGTTTTGTTATATTCATTTGTTTATTCTGTTTTTTAGATTCTACATATCACTGATAATGTAGTCTTTGTCTTTTTCTGTCTGACATTTCTCTAAGTATAATACTCTCAAGGTACATCCATGTTGCAAATAGCAGAATTTCATTCTCTTTTACAGGTAATATTCCATTGTATATATCACTACATCTTCTTTATCCAGTCATCTGATGATGGATGCTTAGGTTTATTTCATATGTTGTCTATTGTAAGTTACTGTTGCTATGAATATTGGGGTGTATCTATCTTTCTGAGTGTTTTCATTTTCTTTGGATATATACCCAGCAGTGGAATTGCTGGATAATATGGCAATATTTTGGCCACCTGATGCAAAGAGCTGACTCATTTGAAAAGACCCTGATGCTGGAAAGTTTAAGGGTGGGAGGAGAAGGGGATGACAGAGGATGAGATGGTTGGATGGCATCACTGACTCAATGCATATGAGTTTGAGTAAACTCCAGGAGTTGGTGATGGACAGGGAGGCCTGGTGTGCTGCAGTCCATGGGGTCGCAGAGTCGGACACGATGGAGGGACTGAACTGAACTGGACTGAACTGATGGTAGTTCTGTTTTTCAGGGTTGTTTTTTTTTTTTTTTGGCAGTTTGTGCCTTTTCAGGTTTTGTCCATTTCATTTACATTACCTGATTTGTTGTTCTACAATTGTTGATAGGATTCTCCTATAATTCTTTGTCTTTCTATAAGTTTGGTAGTAATGTTCCCACTCTCATTTCTGATTTTTAGTAATTTGAGTCTTCTCTCTTTTTCTCTCTTGATCAGTCTAGTTAAAGTTTTGCCAATATCTTGACAACAAAGTTGATTTTTTAAAAAAATGTATTTCTTTGGCTGCTCCAGGTCTCAGTTGCGGCACATGGCATCTTTGTTCCGTCATGTGGAGCCTTTTGGTATGGCCTGTGGGGTCTCTAGTTGTGGTGTTGGAACTCTTAGTTGGGACATTTGGGATCTAGTTCCCCGACCAGGATTTGAACCCAGGCCCCCTGCTGTGGGAGCATGAAGTCTTAGCCACCAAACCACCGGGGAAGTCCCCAAGAGGTTGATCTTTTCAAAGAAGCAATTTTTGGTTCCACTGATTCTATTGTTATTCTGCTTTTAATTTCATTTATCTCCACTCTGATCTTTCTTATTCCCTCTTTATGCTTGCTTTGGGGTTAGTTTACTCCTTTGTTTCTAGTTTTTTAAGGTGGAAGCTTAGGTCATTAATTTGAGATCTTTCTTCTTTGATAGTGTAGGGGTTTACAGGTACAAATTTCCCTCTGAGCACTGATTTCATTGCATCTCTTTGTTTATTTTTATTGCTAAATAGTATTCCACTAGACAGATATACCATACCTTATTTGATTTTTATTTTTTAGGTTGATTTTTTGCCTTTGAAAATTATTTGTTCATGTCTTTTGTACTTAAAAAAACATATTTAAAAGAAAAAGAAAAAAACATTTCATTCATCTGTTCATCTGTTGATGGATATTTGTGTTTTCTCCACCCTGGGGCTATTCTGAATATGTTGCTATGAATATTTACATACAAATTCTTTTCTGTATATACATGTTTTCAATTCTTTCAGGTACCAGGAGTGAATTCCTGTGTTACATGATAACTCTGTGGGTAAACTTTGGCAGCATTTAGCATGGATACAATAATATTAGCTAATGAAGACATGCTCAAATTTCCTCAACAGTACCAACGATTCATAGCTCTGGCATGGAGGTAAAATTTATAAATGATGAAATGTACAACTCTTAGGTGCACATTTCAATGAGCACGTACATATACACATGTATATGAAAATGAAAGTCGCTCAGTCGTGTGTCCAACTCTGCAACCCCATGGACAGTAGTCCACGGAATTCTCCAGGCCAGAATACTGGAGTGGGTAGCCTTTCCCTTCTCCAGGGGATCTTCCCAACCCAGGACTCGAACCCAGGTTTCCAGCATTGCAGGTGGATTCTTTACCAGCTGAGTCACTAGGGAATCCCAAGAATACTTTCCCTTCTCCAGGGGATCTTCCCAACCCAGGAATTGAACCAGGGTCTCCCGCATTGCAGGCAGATTCCTTACCAGCTGAGCCACCAGGGAAGCCCATACATATATATGTGTGTGTCTGTATCTGTGCTACCACCACCCCCAAGCAAAATACAGACCCTTTCCATTGCCCCTGAAGCTTTTTCTTTCCAGCAACTCCTCCCCACGCACACCTGTTATTATTATGGTAAAAGTAGCTCTGGGGGTGCTCATAAAGGACTTTTTTTTAAGGATGTTTATTTATTTATTTATTTATTTTATTGAAGGATAATTGCTTTACAGAATTTTGTTGTTTTCTGCCAAACCTCAACATGAATCAGCCATAGGTATACCTATATCCCCTCCCTTTTGAACCTCCCTCCCATCTCCCTCCCCACCCCACCCCTCTAGGTCGATACAGAGCCCCTGGTTGAGTTTCCTGAGCCACACACCAAATTCCCCTTGGCCACCTCTTTTACACACAGTAATGTAAGTTTCCATGTTACTCTTTCCACACATCTCACCCTCTCCTCCCCTCTCCCCATGTCCATAAGTCTGTTCTCTACATTTGTTTCTCCATTGCTTCCCTGTAAATAAAGACTGATATTTATCTCAAGAATTTGCAAGACACATTCCTTCCTCTTTTGGACTTGGAGGCAGCCTGGGGAGTGGGGCAGATCATGAGCTCTGGAGTTAAACAGACCACGCTCTTACTCTTAACTCTGCCATTTGCTGGCTGAATACTATGGGCAGGTGAACTGATATCTCTGAGTCTCAGTTTCCTCCATGTAAAAATGGGTGATGTGTGAAAATTAGTCAGAACCATGTATCTGAAACACTGGCCACCCCATGGACACCTTCCAAACATCAATTTCCTCTCTGTTTCACACTCCCTCTTCCTTATTTGGCTCTCAGAACGATCTTCGTTCAGTCATTCAACTCAACTCAACTACACTGTGTGTCTATGCTGTGTGTCAGGTGCTCATCTCTGGGGCAACAATGTCAATTAAAACAGCCACTGCTGGGACTTCTCTGGGGGTCCAGTAGCTAAGAATCTGCCTCCCAGTGCAGAGGATGCAGGCTTGATCCCTGGTCGGGGAACTAAGATCCCACATCCTACAGGGCCACTGGGCTCACGTGCTGAAACTAGAGCGTCTGTGTGCTGCACAGAATGACCTAGCATGCCACAGCTAAGGCCCGACACAGCCAAATAAATAAATATAAAAAAAAAAAAAACCACTGTCCCTGTCTTCATGAGGGTTACTGTCAAGAAGGTGGTTAAAGGAGTAACCACCTTAGAGCAAGGTGAAGAAGTACCCAGTGCTCTGGAAGGGTATGTCGAGGGCCCGGACGCTCTCAGCGCTGCTCTTCAAAGAGGGATCTAGGCAGAGGTGAACCTTCAGCCAAGAACTGAGTAATAGGACAGAATGAGGCCAGGCTTTGGGAGACGTGAAGTATGCCTTTCCAGGAAGAAGAAACAGGCTGCACAAGTGCATTGTGGCAGGCAAGAGCATGGGGCATTCAAGGAACCACAGACAGGCCCAGGCAGCCACACCAAGGGCCAGATGTGGCTGAAGCTGGCGAGGACCAGGCCTCCCCCGGCAGCCATAGTTAGGAATCAGATCTTCAGCACAGGAGCAAGGACAGGCGTAGGTGACTTTTCAGCAGAGGTGAGGCAGGCGCACGATACGATCAGATCTGCCCTGAGCAGAGAGGGCAGTGTCACATCCTGAGGCCAGGGCAGGATCTGCATGCATCTCGGCGAGGAACTGGAGCAGGGTGGTGGTGGTGGTGGACGTGGAGGGGAGTGGTCAGAACTGAGAGATATTTAGGCATTTATTCGGTTCATTGGATGTTCACTGGAAGGACTGATGCTGAAGCTGAAACTCCTACTTTGGCCACCTGATGCAAAGAGCTGACTCATTTAAAAAGACCCTGATGCTGGGAAAGACTGAAGGCGGGAGGAGAAGGGGACGACAGAGGATGAGATGGTTGAATGACTTCACCAACTCAATGGACATGGGTTTCAGTAAACTCTGGGAGTTGTTGATGGACAGGGAGGCCTGGTATGCTGCTGTCAACGGGATCACAAAGACACGACTGAGAGACTGAACTGAACTAAACTATCCGGTAAAACCCACAGGACTCGGAGATGGCCTGGACATAAGAAGGGAGAGACAAGGAGGACTGTGGTGTGAGGCACGTGTCAAAGGGTGGTGCCGGTGAGATAGGAGCTCCCTGAGGGGACCAGGGCTGAGGGATTGATCGGGGGACCATGCTGAGCTGAAGAAGCCGAGGTTCTGCGAGGGAAAGGGACTGGCTGTGGCCAGATGGTGGGGTGTGGTGGGGATGGGAGGTAAGACTCTTATAAACACCTGTTCCTCCCGAGGAAGCTTCCAGCTGGTGTGTGGGGATGGGGAGGTGGTGGTTAGAACTGCTCCACTGCTTCAGATCTGGGAGCATTCTTATCTGAGTATTCTGGAAGCAACTTTGCACCTCTTCTGGAAGATGGAGCCAGCGAGAACAAGGCCAAGAAACTGTTTCCTGAGCTTGCAAAAGCATCCTGGTAGCAGCTGGTGTCCCGGCTGCCAGCGCACAGTGCCCGGTACAGGGCGGGTGCTGCATAACCCGTTTCCCTCTGCTGTGGGGGGCCCGGCACCTCCAGGCTGGGGGGCCTCAGAGTTAAGACTTTACTCAAGGCAGGAACTAAGTGTCAGAACAAAGAGGTTAAGTTTGGTTCTGAAGCCTCCCTGGGCTCGGGAATTTGAAAATGATGAAATTGATGCTAATAGAATGGCGAAGTTGAATTTTAATTTCCAAAACACTTTCACTTTCCCCTCCCCTCCTGGGTGGCGGGAAAAGAGATAAAATTCCCAAGCTGGGAACATAATTATATCCCATTCAGACACTTGGCAATTTGCCCCCAGTTAGCACTGAATTCTGAAAATAGGGAGAAAGTAAACATTGGGTGGGGGCCACGGGAGAGGTGGCAACAAATTATTGTTCTTTTAAGAATTGCAAGTACTAACAGACCAGTTTATGGAATGTGCTGGGGTGTTGTTCTCCCAGAAAAGAGGACGGCCTCACTGGGCTCTCCAGAACCTTCTGGGTCAGACCAGAGTGAGGCACTTGGGGCACCTTCCCCCAGCCCCACCCTGCTTGTGAGACCCCAGGACTCGGTAGCAGTTCAGGACAGGGAGGCTCCAACTCCTCCCACCAATTTTATGCACAGGCTCTCCCATCCCTAATCAAGTTAGAAGTCTGAGGGAGGATCCGACCCCTGGTTGGCACAGCCCCGGCCGGCCGCCTTATACTCAGGGTACCCAACACGTAGAAGTGTTGAATGCACACTCAATATAAGTAAGACATTCTGCTATGCGCTCTGCTGGTAGCAAATGACCTTGACCCATCTCTTTCTAACAGGGAGCTCATTGCTTCATAGAAAAGACCCAAGTAGGAAACGATTTACCCAGATGTGGTCTTAAATAACCTCAGATCACATATTGAGAAGGCTTTCCTTTTTTAATTTTATTTCACTCTCTCTGGGCCAAATATATCATCAACACCTCCCTACCACTTGTTAAAAGCCCTTGGCAGGCAATGGATTCAAGCGAGAACTCACTGAATCTATGGTCGTGTTACCTTCTATTCATGGCAAAAGAAATTGGCTTCCTGTTTTCAATAGTGAATTAATTCTAAAATGAATCTATTGGAATAAAAAAAGGAAAGAGTCAATCCACTGGAAGAAGTGTATCAACCAGTCCCTGTACAGGTGGTGATGCACACACGCGCCAAGAGCCACCTGTAAGCAAGAGGAAGCAGACGGCCCCCACCCAACTGTCCTATGGAGTCCTGGTCCCACCTATTTCCAAAATACCCCAGAGGACGGAGCATTTTCCTTTTGGCCTGGGATCAACTCAACCTTCTAGGGATAAAAAGCAATTGTTTTCTGCAGGGGCTGTTTTCCTCCCTCCAGCCCCTCCTCTTGGGAAAAACGTTGATACAACAAAGCCATCTGGACTTGGTCAGGTGTTGTTTGGGTGAGTTGAGGCTTGTTTTGCAACTAAGGTCTTAAGATATTTTAAGGGATAAGGAATATGTAAGGGCCATATATTGTCACTCTGCTTATTTAACTTATATGCAGAGTACATCATGTGAAATGCCAGGCTGGATGAAGCACAAACCGGAATCAGGATTGCCCGGAGAAATACTAATAACCTCAGATATGCAGATGACACCACCCTAATGGCAGAAAGTGAAGAACTAAAGAGCCTCTGGATGAAGGTGAAAGAGGAGACTGAAAAAGCTGGCTTAAAACTCAACATTCAAGAAACTAAGATCATGGCATCCGGTCCCATTACTTCATGGCAAATCGATGGGGAAACAATGGAAACAGGGAAACATTTTATTTTCTTGGGCTCCAAAACTACTGTGGATGGTGACTGCAGTCATGAAATTAAAAGGTGCTTACTCCTTGGAAAAAAACCTATGAAAAACCTAGTGAGTATATTAAAAAAAGCAGAGACATCACTTTGCCAACAAAGATTCATCTAGTCAAAGCCATGGTTTTTCCAGTAGTGATGTATGGATGTGATAGTTGGATCATAAAGAAGGCTGAGTACTGAAGAAATGATGCTTTCAAATTGTGTTGGAGAAGACTCTTGAGTCCCTTGGACAGCAAGGAGATCAAACCAGTCAATCGCAAAGGAAATCAACCCTGAATATTCACTGGAAGGACTGACGCTGAAGCTGAAGCTCTGATACTTTGGTCCCCTGATGTGAAGAACTGACTCATTGGAAAAGACCCTGATGCTGGGAAAGATTGAGGGCAGGAGGAGAAGGGAAGAATGAGATGGTTGGATGGCATCACTGGCTCGATGGACTTGAGTTTGAGCAAACTCGCGGAGATAATGAAGGACAGGGAAGACTGTGTGCTGCAATCCATAGGGTTGCAAAGAGTCAGACACGACTGAGAGACTCAACAACCACAAGGGATAAGAAAAAAGAGCCGGCTACCTGCAGAGATAGAAAAGTGATGACTCAGGGCCACCAATTCCAAGGCTGCAAACCCAACTCCCAGCACCAGGGCCCATTTTAGACCTTAGCTGCCTGAGCACTGTGGTAGCCCTTACTATTCTCTTCTCATGTAATTAGAAATATTTGTCGCTGTTGTTCATTCACTAAGTTGTGTCTGACTCCTTGTGATCCCATAGATAGCAGCTTCTTCTGTCCTCCACTATCTCCCAGAGTTTGCTCAAATTCATGTCTGTTGAGTCAGTGATGCTGTCTAACCATCTCATCCTCTTTGGCCCCTTTCTCCTCTTGCCCTCAATCTTTGCCAGCATCAGGGCCTTCTCCAATGAGTCAGCTCTTTGCATCAGGTGGCCAAAGTACCGGAACTTCAGCTTCAGCATCAGTCCTTCCAATGAATATTCAGGGTTGATTTCCTTTGGGATTGACTCGTTTGATCTCCTCGCTGTCCAAGGGACTCTCAAGAGTTTTCTCCAGCACCACAATTTGAAATATAAATAACATTAAAAAACAAACACCTAACACACATGCCAAAGTTAAAACTAGTTTATGCTTCCATATCTGAAATTTACTGATCGCAGAATTTTGAATGAGATTGTCCAAATGAACTTTTAAAAATCATTTACTATTTATTTAGGCGACACCGAGGGGCACATGGGGTCTCAGTTCCCTGATCAGGGAATCATACCAGTGCCCCTGCCTTGGAAGTGCAGAGTCAACCACTGGACCACATGGGAAGTCCCTGAAATGAACTTTTATTCTTGAGTTTTGTCTGGACTGGGGGGGCAATTCTTTTACCTTTCTGGCACCCTGGGCACATCTTTTTAGCCTAACCACTAGTTGCTAAGAGAGGGTGGGGGTGGAGAGAGGGAGGAGTGGGAACATTACCCGGCCCAGCCCAGGGACTGCCGCTGCGCCTCGGCTGCGAATGCTGACACGTCACCTCTCAGGTTCGCTCCATGCTGCTGGTCGGACGTCAGCCTTTCCGCCAGCCGGACAGGGACCGGTCTTGTCTCCCCGGCATTAACTGGACTCTCAGCAAGCAATTATCAGTTTACTCCACAAAGACCCTCTTGCGCTGGGGACATGGAGAGATCAGGAAACAGATGTAGAAAATGGCCCAAGAATACTCACCGAGGAAACCAGATCTGAAAGAGACACGTGCACCCCAATGTTCATCGCAGCACTGTTTATAATAGCCAGGAGATGGAAGCAACCTAGATGCCCATCAGCAGACGAATGGATAAGGAAGCTATGATACATATACACAACGGAATATTACTCAGCCATTAAAAAGAATTCATTTGAATCAGTTCTAATGAGCTGGATGAAACTGGAGCCCATTATACAGAGTGAAGTAAGCCAGAAAGATAAAGACCAATACAGTATACTAACGTATATATATGAAAGATGGTAACAATAACCCTATATGCAAGACAGAAAAAGAGACACAGATATACAGAACAGACTTTTAGACTCTGTGGGAGAAGGCGAGGGTGGGATGTTTCAAGAGAACAGCATCAAAACATGTATATTATCTAGGGTGAAACAGACCACCAGCCCAGGCTGGATGCATGAGACAAGTGCTCAGGGCTGGTGCACTGGGAAGACCCAGAGGAATCGGGTGGAGAGGGAGGTGGGAGGGGGGATCTGGATGGGGAATGCATGTAAATCCATGGCTGAGTCATGTCATTGTATGGCAAAACCACTACAATATTGTAAAGTAATTAGCCTCCAACTAATAAAAATAAATGGAAAAAAAAAAAAAAGAAAATGGCCCAAGAATAAGGAATAAACTCGTGCTCCATCCATTATCATGACACACAGTAGCGATGAGGCATGCCATTTCTAGACCATCAGAGCGAGGCGGGGCCAGAGACCATGCCTCGCCCAAACTTGTCATTTCACGAACAAGGAAATAAGATTTTGGTGTTAACAGTGGCTCCTGCCAAGGAGGGATTAGTGTGCGTGTACTTTAATTGCAGGCGGGTCCTAGCACACAGTGGGCTCAAAGTAAAAATGTTCACTGAGAGCTTTCCCAGCGGCTCAGTGGTAAAGAATCCTCCCGCCAGTGCAGGAGTCACAGGTTGGATCCCTGATCTGGGAAGATCCCGCGTTCCACGACCGTTGACTGTGCTCCAGAGCCCGGGAACAGCAACTAATGAAGCCTGGGCACCCGCGATCCTGTGCTCTGCAACGTGAGAAACCCGCGCACTGCAACTAGAACCCGCTCACCGCGACTAGAGCGGCCCCTGCTTGCACAGCTAGGGAGGCGCCTGCGGAGGAACAAAGACCCAGGCCCGCTGGAAGTAATTAAGTAAATCAGTTTCACCAAAAAAAGAAAGAAGTTTACTGACTTTGGATAAATATCTTCAGATTTGCTGGAGGAGAGAGAAAGTTGGAATGAGGTCTTGGTTGAGCAGGGCTCCCCACGTGGCGCAGTGGGAAAGGATCCACCTGCTGACATAAGAGCCACAGTTTCGATCCCTGGGTCTGGAAGATTCTCCGGAGGCGGAAAAGGCAACTCACCCCAGTATTCTTGCCTGGAAAATTCTATGGACGGAGGAGCCTGGTGGGTTACAGTCCGTGAGGTTGCAAACAGTCAGACCTGAGTGACTGAGCCCACATTTGGGTGAGCTACTTCGCAAGGTAAGGACGTGGTGGGGAGAGAGGAGCTCTGTGACCGGGTCTGACCGCCTTCCTCCCAGGGAACGGTTGCCCAGTCTACGAACAGCTTCTGAAGCTAGTTAAGTGCGGGAGCACCAGCGCTGGTGCTTTGGAGGAATCGTTGTTCTCAGAGCCCTGCTCTGGCTCCTCTTTGACATGCCATGACCAGCCCAGCTCTGGGGACTGGAGAAGGGCCATGCTCTCCGGGGACCTTCGCATTCTGTCCCCAGGGATGCCATGCCCACGTCTGGGGGTGCGGTCCTAAGGATGGTTCTGCAGGCCATTTTAGGAAAGCTGCTCTCTGTGCCCTCCCTTGGGGGGAGGTCAGGTGGCGCTGGGACAGGAGAGTGCCATGGTGCCAGCCATTGTTCCAAGTGTCCTTAAATGGATGTTTCTGGGGCACGCTCCGGACACACGTGTCCATGGCGCTTTGAGCAGGAGGAATAAGGGGGTGGGCTGGTTGCATCTTCTCTCCTTGGTGAAATAAGGAAGTTGGATTATTTGTGGTTCATTTTAGGGAGAAATAAGGAAGTTAATTTTTCTGAGTAAGGCATTTTTGGTGACCTGAAATAAAAATTTGGATGGATGGAATTGTGAGGCTGCCACTGGAATTTTCAGGGATCTCCATGGGCCCAGGAAAGAAAGAAACCTAACCCCAGCCAGGCCCCTCTGGTGATGGACATGGGAACTGGGAAGTCGGAGACTGAAGTTACCTGCCCGGTGCTTGGGCTGCAGGTCTCTCTTATCTCGCTTCCTCTCTGATCTCTGATCAACTACTCCCTTCTCCCCTTGTTCAGTGGGCACGCTCACCTCCTCAGATCCCACGGAGATCCCGGGAGAACCCGAGCTTTCCTCTCTCATGGTCAACAGTTGCCCTTCCACTAGTGGTTCTGACTGATTGTGGAGTCAGGGGACAAGTCTAGGTATTGGTCAAATCTGAGTTGATCGGCTGTGTCCAGAGGGATATGCGACTGTGAGTGTGTGCATGTGTGTGTGTGAAGGGATGTGTTGTGATAATGTGTGTGTGTGAAGGGATGCATTGTGATAGTGTGTGTGTGTGTGAAGGGATGTGGTGTGATTGTGTGTGTGTGTACGTGTGAAGGATATGTTGGGATAGTGTGTGTGCGTTTGAAGGGGTGTGTTGTGATAGTGCATGTGTGTGTGCGTGAAGGGGTGTGTTGTGATTGCGTATGTGTGAAGGGTAGTGTTGTGATAGTGTGTGTGTGTGTGTGTGTGTGTGTTTGTGAAGGGATGTGTTGTGATTGTGTGTGAAAGGATGTGTTGAGAGGGATGTGTTGTGATTGTGTGTGTGTGAAGGGATGTGTGTGATAGTGTGTGTGTGTGTGTGTGCATGTATGAAGGGACGTGCGTGATTGTGTGTGCATGTGAAGGGTGTGTTGGGATAGTGTGTGTGCGTTTGAAGGGGTGTGTTGTGATAGTGCGTGTGTGTGTGTGTGAAGGGATGTGTTGTGATTGTGTGTGAAGGGATGTGTTGAGAGGGATGTGTGTGTGCGTGTGTGAAGGGATGTGTTGTGATAGTGTGTGTGTGAAGGGATGTGCTGTGATTGTGTGTGTGTGGGTGTGTGTGCGCATATGCGTGAAGGGCTGTGTTGCAGGAGCTCCCTGGGGTAACAGGCGCTGGGGCAGGGCATCCTGGGATGAAGGCGCTGCAGGCAGGCCCTCTCAGAGAGTCTGTCTTCCCTCCTCGGAGAGCAGTGAGGGTGAGGGGTTGTCCTCTCAGTCTGAGAACCAAGGAGTGAGGGTGGTTGGTAACAGAAGTGGAATGACAGCCTTTCATCCCTGCGTGTCCAGAAGCCCTCACAAGCCGGTCCTCAGTTCTATATGAGCTGCCACGCTGGCCCTGCGTGGCCAGTGCATCCACAGCTGGTTGGCCAGGGGTGGACATGGGCCCAGTGGGCCCAGTCCCATTCTCTCCTGGGCATGGGCACGACCACACCTCACTGCGGCTGCTGGAAGCCCTGGGGGATGGGGTCAGGCCCTGCCGCAAAGACTGGCAAGAACAGAGAGTGGCTTTACAGGGAGAGGAGCGTGAAGCAAGGACAGAGAGAAGAAACGAAGTCTACAAACAGTCAAAAAGCCTAAAACTGGTGACTGATCAAACCCTGCTTCCAGTCAGCCACTTTGGAAAAGAGTATGGAGGTGTCTCAAAAAACTCAAAATAGAACTATTACGTTCGTGAAAAAGTAATTGCGGTTTCAGACTGTGAATTTTAAATCATTATAACTAGGCTCAAACACATCTTTATTAATCAAAGTAGGAATCTTTACAATTAACACATTTTTGTCAATGAGAAATAAGTTTGTTTATTCCTATAGCATAAAAATCTGTGCTTTGGGATTTGAGGGACCCTTGCACACCATTTTCTGCCTCCTGCTGGTGGTGGAAGCATTTTCCCTGCAAAAGTTTTGAAGATGCATGAAGCAGTGGTACTTGGTTGGCAAGAAGTCAGGCAAATATAGTGGATGAAGCATAACTTTGTAGCCCGATTTGTTCAACTTTTGAAGCTTTGGCTGTGCTATGTTCGGTCAGGTGTTGTTGTGGGGAAAAATTGGGCTGGTTCTGTTGACCAACGCTGGCTGCAAATGTTGTCATTTTCAGTGCATCTCACTGATTTGCTGAGCATAGTTCTCAAACATAATGAATTTTGTCAGGATTCAGAAAGCTGCAGAGGATCAGATGGGCAGCAGGTCATCAAACAGTGACCATGACCTTTTTTGGCTTTGGGAAGTGCTTTGGAGCTTCTTCTCTGTCCAACCACGGAGCTGGTCGTTGCCGGTTGTCATATAAAATGCCCTGTTCATTGCATGTCACAATCCGATCCAGAAATGGCTTGTTTTTGTTGCATACAATAAAAGAAGACACTACTTCAAAATGATGACTTTTTTTGACTTGCAGTCAGCTCATGAGATACCCACGTATCAAGCTGTCTCACTTTTCCAGTTTGCTTCAAATGCTGAATGACTGTAGAATGGTTGATGTTGAGCTCTTTGGCAGCTTCTTGTGTCGTTGTAAGAGGATCAGCTTTGATGATCTTCTCAGCTGGTCATTGTCAACTTCTGATGACTGGTCACTTCACTCCTCATCTTCAAGGCTTTCATCTCCTTAAGAAAACTTCTTGAACCACCACTGCACTATATGTTCCTTAGCAGTTCCTGGGCCATATGTGTTGTTGATGCTACAATTTATCTCTGCTGCTTTACAGCCCATTTTGAATTCAAATAAGAAAATTGCTCAAATTTGCTTTTTGTCTAACATCATTTCCCTAGCCTAAAATAAACATAAAATGCGCAGCAAGTATTAAGTCCTTAGCAAAAGACATAAAGTAAGAAACACACATTAAAATGATGTAGAACATAACCACATTTATTTCAGAACGTATTCCTATATAAAATAGCAAATTTCAACAATGCAAAACCACAATTATTTTCATACCAAGCTAATGCTCTATGGCTCAGAAGTGGAAGCAATGGCAGATTTTATTTCCTTGGGCTCCAAAATCACTACAGATGGTGACTGCAGCCATGAGATAAAAGATACTTGCTCCTAGGACGGAAAGCTGTGACAAACCTAGACAGCACATTAAAAAGCAGAGACATCACTTTGCAGGCAAAGGTCCACATAGTCAAAGCTCTGGTTTTTCTGGTAGTCATGTACGGATGTGAGAGGTGGACCATCAAGAAGGCTGAGCGCCAAAGAATCGATGCTTTCAAATTGTGGTGCTGGAGAAGATTTTTGAGAGTCCTGTGGACTCCAAGGAGATCAAACCAGCCAATAATCAAGGAAATCAACCCTGAATATTCACTGGAAGGACTGATGCTGAAGCTCCAATACTTTGGCCACCTGATGGAAAGAATCATCTCATTAGGAAAGACCAGAATGGTGGGAAAGATTAAAGGCCAGAGCAGAAGGGCGCGGCAGAGAATGGATGGTTGGATAGCATCACTGACTCAATGGACATGAATTTGAGCAAGCTCTGGGAGACAGTAGAGGACAGAGGAGCCAGACGTTCTATAGTCCATGGGGTTATAAAGAGTCAAACACAAATCAGCAGCGGAACAGCAACTACAACATGACTCAGAAATTCCACTCCTCAGTATATATCGGGAAAAAAAAGAAAAGAAAACACTAACTCAAAAAGATAACGTTCCAATGACTCAGAAGTAAAGAATCTGCTCGAAGTTCAGGAGACACAAGAGATGAAAGTTCGATCCCCCCATTAGGAAGGTGCCTCAGAGAAGGGAGTGGAAACCCACCCCAGTATTCTTGCATGGTGAATTCCACAGATAAAAGAGCCTGAAGGGCTATACTCCATTGGGGTCACAGAGAGTAGGATACGACTGAAGCGACTTAGCACGCACGGACAGAGAAGAAGGGAAATCAAAATGGAGATAGTCTTGTTCAGACTTCAGAAACAGGAGAGTAGACCTTTGACCTTGCTTCTGAACTGTCTGGACACTGCCCAGATTCCATGCCTGCCCATGAGCACAGCTAGCCAGGCATCACTTTAGATAAGAAAGGGAGTGGGTCTCGGAATTCTTGAGCCCCCGGAGGCCTGGCCAACCACCCCAGGGTTTAAGGAAATCCTATGACTTACAGGTGATACCACTTTAATCCAGAAAATGAAGAGGAACTAAAGAGCCTCTTGATGAAGGTGAAAGAGGAGAGTGAAAAAGCTGGCTTAACAAGGTGAAAAGGCAGCCTTCAGAATGGGGGAAAACGATAGCAAATGAAGCAACTGACAAAGAACTAATATCCTAAATATATAAGCAATTCATGCAGCTCAATACCAGAAAAACGAACCACCCAGTCAAAAAGTGGGCCAAAGAACTAAACAGACATTTCTCCAAAGGAGACATGCAGATGGCTATGGATATGCTCAATATCACTCATTATTAGAGAAATGCAAGTCAACACCACAATGAGGTACCATCTCATGCCGGTCAGAATGGTCACCATCAAAAAGTCTACAAGCAATAAATGCTGGAGAGGGTGTGGAGAAAAGGGAACCCTCTTACACCGTTGGTGGGAATGCAATCTGGTACACCCACTATGGAGAACAGTGTGGAGATTTCTTAAAAAACTGGAAATGAAACTGCCATATGACCCAGCAATCCCACTTCTGGGCATACACACTAAGAAAACCAGAATCGAAAGAGACACGTGTACCCCAATGTTCATCGCAGCACTGTTTACAATAGCTAGGACATGGAAGCAACCTAGATGTCCATTCATGGATAAGGAAGATGTGGTACATATACACAATGGAATATAACTCAGCTACAAAAAAGAACGCATCTGAGTCAGTTCTAATGAGGTGATGAAACTGGAGCCTATGATACAGAGTGAAGTAAGTCAGAAAGAGAAACACCAATACAGGATATTAACGCCTGTATATGGAATTTAGAAAGACGGTTACGATGATCCTATATGCAAGCCAGCCAAAGAGACACAGATGTAAAGAACAGACTTTTGGACTCTGTGGGAGAAGGTGAGGGTGGGGTGATGTGAGAGAATAGCATTGAAACATATATTGTTTCAATGTACCTGACATATATAAATTGTATGTAAAACAGATGATCAGGGTAAGTTGGATGCATGAAGCAGGACACTCAAAATTGGTGCTCTGGGGCAACCCAGAGGGATGGGATGGGGAGGGAGGTGGGAGGGGGGTTCAGGATGGGGGACACATGTGTACCTGTGACTGATTCGGGTCGCTGTATGGCAAAAACCACCACAGTATTGTAAAGTAATTATCTTCCAATTAAAATAAATTAAGTAATTAAAAAAAAGAAAAAGCTGGCTTAAAACTCAACATTCAAAAAAAGAAGATCATGGCATCCAATCCCATCACTTCATGGCAAATAGATGGGGAAAAAGCAGGAACAGTGTTGGATTTCATTTTCTTGAGCTCCAAAATCACTGCAGATGGTGACTGTAGCTATGAAATTGAAAGATGCTTGCTCCTTGGAAGAAAAGCTATGACAAACCTAGATAGCGTATTAGAAAGCAGAGACATTACTTTGCTGACAAAGCTCCATATAGTAGAAGTTATGGTTTTTCTAGTAGTCATGTACAGATGTGAGAGTTGGACCATCAAGAAGGATGAATGCCGAATTGTTGCTTTCAAACTGCGGCGCTGGAGAAGACTCTTGAGAGTCCCTTGGACAGCTAGGAGATCAAACCAGTCAATCCTAAAGGAAATAAACCCTGGATATTCATTGGAAGGACTGATGCGGAAGCTCCAATACTTTGGCCACCTGAAGGGAAGAGCTGACTCATTGGAAAAGACTCTGATGCTGGGAAAGATTGAAGGCAGAAGGAGAAGGGGACGACAGAAGATGACATGGTTGGATGGCATCGCCGACTCAATGGACATGAGTTTGAGCAAACTCAAGGAGATAGTGAAGGAGTGGGAAGCCTGGCATACTGCAGTTCAAGGAGCTGCAAAGAATCGGACACAACTTGGCGACTGAACAACAAATCTCACAAGATAAAAGAAACAGCATTGTAAGAGTGTTAAAGTAAACCCAGAGCTGCATCTTTGCACACAGACTGATGCTGATCTCAGTTTACAGCCTGGGGTGTTAAGTGGGAACCCCCAAAACTGCGATCTGAAGTCTTACCTGTGGAGTGGACGCACTGCCTGGGACCTTTTCCCAACCGGGACTCCAAATCGCTGTGACTCGGGACTTCCCATCACTCTCTTTAATTCTGGATGTTGGTCGACCCACTTTGGTGATGTATGTGCTGTTCCTCTTCTCTACGGTTTCTATTTCCCTTTTCTTTTCATGACTGTATGTTGAAATTAAGCTAAATAATTCTTTATTAAATATTAAAGTTGTTTATCTGTGTGTAACGAGTGTTCTTTTGTTAACAAATCCTTTGAACCTGAAATGAAAGTGAAACTTTCAGCAAAACAGATACAAGCACCTAATGTTTATAGCAGCATTGTTTACAATAGCCAGGACATGGAAGGAACCTAAGTGTCCATCAACAGATGACTGGATAAAGATGTGGTGTGTATGTACAATGGAATACCACTCAGCCATAAAAAAATAATGATATTTTACCCCTTGCAACAACGTGGGTGGATTTGGAGGGTATTAAGCTTAGAGAAACAAGTCAGACAGAGAAATAAAAATACTGTTTGATATCTCTTAGGTGTAGAAACTTAAAAATAAATTAGTGAATATAACAAAAGAGAAACTGACTCACAGATATATAGAGAAAACTAGTGGTTCCCAGAGGGGAGAGGGAAGCAGGAAGGAGCAAGATAGGGGAGTGAATTAAAAGGTGCAAACAACTATATATAAAACATAAGGATATATTGTGCAGCACAAGGACTATAACCAATATTTTACAATAACTATAAATGTAGTAAAACCTTTAAAAACTGTGACTCACTTTATTGTACATCTGAGGCTTATATTGTGCAGCAGCTCTATTTCTATTTCGGTAGGAATACAAAGGCTTTTGAACATCTTCCCCGGGGGGAAGAAAAATTCTCTCCTTCCAGTCGCTTCTGGAACACTGACTGCCTCCCTGCCCTTGGCTGTCATGGACAAACTTCCCTTTAATAAATGCCTCTTTTCTGTTTGTCCAGCAGGAGTGGTTTTCTATTACCAGCAAGTAGAACACTCATTAATACATGTATAATAAAACAATAATTATAGCTGATACTTATTGAGTGCCACTCTCCCCAGGGCTTTATATGAATTTTAAACCCCTCAACAGCTCTGTGTGTGGGGGGGATAAGTATTATTATTCCCATTTCACAGTCAAAGAAACTGAGGCACAGATAGGTTCACTTGCTCAAGGTTGAACACAGCTAGTGGAGCAAGATTTTTTTTTTTTTATCACTTGATATTTATTTTTACATTATTTTGAGAATCTATACCTGGGACCACTTAAAAATTTTTTATTGGAGTACAGTTGATTTACAATACTTTCAGTACGGCAAAGTGAATCAGTCATACATATATCCACTCTTTTTTTTTAGATTATTTCCCCATATAGGCCATTATAGTGTATTAAGTAGAGTTCCCTATTCTATACAGTAGGTCATTATTAGTTATCTATTTTATATATAGGCTTGGCCAGAAGGTTCATTTGGATTTCTCTATAATATCTAATGGAAACTCCCAAATGAATGTTTTGGCCAAGCCAATATAAAGTACTGTGTATATGTCAATCCCAGTCTCCCAATTTATCCCTCCCCCCACCTTACCTCCTGGAAATCATAAGTCTGTTTTCTTTTATTTTTAAAAAATTAATTAGTTTATTTTAATCGGAGGCTAATTACTCTAATATTGTAGTGCGTTTTGCCATGCACTGACATGAATCAGCCTGGAGCAAGATTTTGTTTTGGCTGTTGTTGGTCTTCATTGCTTCGTGGGTTTCTCTCTGGTTGCAGCGAGCGGGGCTGCTCTCCAGGTGCGGGGCCCAGGCTCCTCCTCTGGGCCTGCGGCAGGGGCCCGAGGACACGGGCTCCCGGGCTTTAGAGCGCGGGCTCAACAGATGCGAGGCAGGGGGCTCGTTGCTCCCAGATCGGGGGTCAAGCCCGAGTCTCCTGCCTTGGCAGGCGGATTCTTTACCACGGAGCCAACCAGGCAAGCCCGTGGAGCGGCTTCAGAGCCTCGGCCACTGTGCATTACAACAGAGTTTTCAGCTGAGGCCGCTGGAAGGTGGGAGCTTGTCTGGGCGCCTTCTGAGCACACCCCTCCAATCGCATGCTCACTCCAGCCCTGCATCCGCACAGAAAACTCGGGCGGGAGGAGCTGGCATCTGAGGTGGAGGCGCTGCCCTCTGACCCCTTGCCCTGCCCACCCCCACGCCCAGAAGTAGAGGGAAAGTCCGGAGTCCCCGGGTTTCCATGACACCGCACTTCGGGGCGGGTAAACATTAAACCCACTGGTCTTCCTTCCTCCGAGTGCTCAGAGGTCTCTGGAACCTCGGAAGAGGCTGGAAAGGGGACAAGACTGCTGGGGAGGTGCAGCATGTGGTCACTTCCCTTCCAGAATCGCTTTGGGGCGCTTCCTTAAGGCCCAGCGGCGCATCCCGTCTCCCACTCGGAGGCTGTGAGCCGCCGGCGAGGGGCCTGGGCTGGGAGCTGCACACTGGCCACCTGCTCCGGACGTGGCCGCCAAGCCTCTGATTTTCTTTCTGTAAAGTGGGGCTCATAATAACGCCACCCAGAGGAGAAAATGGGACGATACATCCAGAGGGCTGCAAAACCTGGACGGGATTGTGAAAATGTGAATGTATTAAGCCAGAAAAGCAGGGTCTCTGTTTTTCTCCATAAGGGAGAGAAACCATGCCCTGAATACATCATTGAAAGTGAAGTCGCTCAGTCGTGTCCGACTCTTTGCGACCCCGTGGACTGTAGCCCATCAGGCTCCTCTGTCCATGGGATTCTCCAGGCAAGAATACTGGAGTGGGCTGCCATTTCCTTCTCCAGGGCATCTTCCCGACCCAGGGATCAAATTCAGGTCTCCTGCATTGGAGGCAGACGCTTTGAGCCACTGGGAAAAATCTTACCTGAATGTAGGCTGTTTCATGCATCTCCTGTGATCCTCTTCTTTGAGTTTTTATTTTGTTTTGCTATTTTTTTAAAAAATAGTGGTTTATTGAGTCTATTTATTTTTGGTTGCACGGGGTCTTTGTTGCTGCCACGGGCTTTCTCTAGCTGCAGAGGGTGGAGGCTGCTCTTCCTCGTGGCTCGAGGCTTTCTCACTGCGGCGGCTCCTCTTGCTGTGGAGTACGGGTCTGGCTGCCCTGCGGCAGGTGGGATCTTCCCAGACCAGGGATCAAACGTGTCCCCTGCCTTGGCAGGTGGATTCTTACCACTGGACCACCAGGGAAGCCCTGTTTTGCTGTTAAGTTGGGGAGGATAGTCTCCTGGTAGCCTAGCGGTTAGGATTCTGGACTTTCACTGCCAGGACCTAGTATATTTCTTATTTGGTACAAATTTGGCCCAGGTTCGCCCCCTGGTTAGGGAGCTGGGACCCCCACATGCCTCAACTAAAGATCTTATGTGCCAACACTAAGACCTGGAGAAGTCAACTAAAACAAATAATTTTTTAAAAAATAAGTAAATTGTGAAAGAGAAATACCAAGGTATTAAATGGATTCACTCTGTGTGATGAGACTACAGGTTATTTTAATTTACTTTTTCTTTTTTGGATTCAGACTTTCTAACGTGAACCGAGATGATTTATATCTTTAAAAACATACCTTACTATACCCATATAAAATATTTTTATTATTATTTATTTCAAAGTGCTTTGGCAAGTATAGAGCCCATAAAGGTGAGCGTGTGAGTACTTGCCTAAGTCCTAGAGCCACGTGGGGAGACATCTGTGACTTACCTCCCCGTCACCCACCCCCCTCCTGGCCTTTCCAAACAGGGTGGGTAGGCTGGGACCTTATCCTGTCTCTACGGGTGGGCCTGGACTCTCTTATATCAACCACTGGGGTGGTTGGTTTAGGGAGCCCATGAAGGAGGTTTGCCTTTTCAAACTATACAAGGGTTTCTCCATGCAAAAATATTGTAGTACATTGCCACTTCCTTCTCCAGCGGACCTCATCTTGTCAGACCTCTTCACTATGACCCATCCATCTTGGGTGGACCAGCACTGCATCGCTCTCCCTGCATTGAGTTACGCAAACCTCTTTGCCATGACATGGAGAAGGGGGTGGCAGAGGATGAGATGGTCAGATAGCATCACCGGCTCAAGGGACATGAAATTGGGCAAACTCTGGGAGATGGTGGAGGATGGAGGAGCCTGACGAACTCTGTCCATGGGGTCACAAAGAGTCAGACATGACTTAGGGACTCAACAACAACAATGGAGGTTTGGCCCATGAGATAATTCCAAGACTTTTGTTTGTTTGGGGAAACAGATTTCCACATTTTTGATATATTACAGGTGATATGTCATCTGGGAACCTCCACCTGGATGCAAACAGGGCCAAAAGGAGCTGAGAAATGAAGAGAGAGAGAAATCAGGTCCTAGTACATCACTGAGCCACTGAGGAAAAAAGCTTCTCCCATGTGTAGACTTGCCTGTTTCATGAGCCAATAAATTTCCTTTAGTTTCAAAACCGGTTTGAGGACTTCCCTGGCAGTCCAGTGGTTAAGAATCCACCTGCCAGTGCAGAGGACAGGGGTTTGATCCCTGGTCCAGAAAGATTTCACGTGCCGCGGGGCAACTAAGCCGGTATGCCAGAACTACTGAAGCCCACAGCTCTAGAGAAGCCACTACAAAGAGAAGTCGTATCACAACTAGATACATCATAACTACAGAGTATCGCAACCATGCATTGCAACTCAAGAGTAGCCCCTGCTAGACACAGCTAGAAGAGAAGCCTGCAAACAGCAGTGAAGACCCAGTACAGTCAAAAATAGTTATAAATAAATTAAAAATATGTTTTTTAAGTTTGACAAATTAGATTTTGTTATTTGTGTGTGTGTATATGCTAAGTCACTACAGTCATGTCTGATTCTGTGCAACCCTATGGACTGTAGCCCACCAGGCTCCTCTGTCCATGGGATTCTCTAGGCAAGAACACTGAAGTGGGTTGCCATGCCCTCCTTCAGGGGAGTCTTCCTGACCCAGGGATCGAACCCATGCCTCTTAGGTCTCCTGCATTGGCAGGCAGGTTCTTTACCATTAACACCACTTGGAAAGCCCAGATTTCGATATTTACAACCTCTTAACTGATGAGCAAACGGGAACCTGAAGTAGGATACTGCAAATCACAGACCCTGCAGTGCAGAACTTGTGGGGCAGAGGGGGGCAATACAGTACAGGTGGAACAGGGATTTTTGGCTGGGAGGTTGGCTATTCTAAAATAGCTGGTGGTGAAGGAGTCAGTGTGGTCGGAGTCTGTTGAAACTTGGAATTCAAACCAGGGACCTCCAAGGCTGCTCTTTTATAAAACTCGTGGGAAAATCTCAGGATTTTGGAGGCTGCTCATTTCTTGCAGTCATTAATAAATTCCTACAAGAAAGAGACATGCGTGACTCCTTTGAAATTGGACAGGTTGAAAGGAGAGAAAGAAAAACTAGGCAATTTAGACCTGAGGCCTGTGGTCCAAGTTGAGAGTAAGCCCAGGATTCCAGCCAAAAACTGGAATTCTCCACGCTCAGCTATACTTAGGGTAAGCAGAGGCCAGCAGGTGGGGGACTTAGCAGGAGATGAAACTGAGGCCTCCTCAGGTCCCTCCTAAGCACATTCCACAAAGCAATCTTTGTCTGAGATGATTTTGGGGGGAACTATGCCACATGACTTGCAGAGTCTTAGTTCCCCGACCAGAGATTTAACCCAGGCCATGGTTGAAAGCACCAAGTCCTAACCACTGGACCACCAGGGAAATCCTGAGCATTCTTTGTCTGACAATGACAGCCAACTCCTCCTCTTTTTTTTTTTTGCATTTTTTTATAACTTTTTTTTTCATTTGTTTTTATTAGTTGGAGGCTAATTACTTTACAATATTGTAGTGGTTTTTGCCATCCATTGACATGAATCAGCCATGAATTTACATGTGCTCCCCATCCCGATCCCCCCTCCCACCTCCCTCCCCATCCCATCCCTCTGGGTCTTCCCAGTGCACCAGCCCTGAGCACCCGTCTCATGCATCCAACCTGGGTTGGTGATCTGTTTCACCCTTGATAGTATACTTGTTTCAATGCTGTTCTCTCTGAACATCCCACCCTCGCCTTCTCCCACAAAGTCCAAAAGTCTGTTCTGTATATCTGTGTCTCTTTTTTTGTTTTGCATATAGGGTTATCGTTACCATCTTTCTAAAATCCATATATATGCGTTAGTATACTGTATTGGTCTTTATCTTTCTGGCTTACTTCACTCTGTATAATGGGCTCCAGTTTTATCCATCTCATTAGAACCGATTCAAATGAATTCTTTTTAACGACTGAGTAATATTCCATGGTATATATGTACCACAGCTTCCTTATCCATTCGTCTGCTGATGGGCATCTAGGTTGCTTCCATGTCCTGGCTATTATAAACAGTGCTGCGATGAACATTGGGGTGCACGTGTCTCTCTCAGTTCTGGTTTCCTCGGTGTGTATGCCCAGGAGTGGGATTGCTGGGGTGTATGGCAGTTCTATTTCCAGTTTTTTAAGGAATCTCCACACCGTTCTCCATAGTGGCTGTACTAGTTTGCATTCCCACCAACAGTGTAAGAGGGTTCCCTTTTCTGCACACCCTCTCCAGCATTTATTGCTTGTAGACTTTTGGATAGCAGCCATCCTGACTGGTGTGTAATGGTGCCTCGTTGTGATTTTGATATGCATTTCTCTGATAATGAGTGATGTTGCCAACTCCTCCTCTTATGCTTCTGCAAACTGTAGACACGAGGCCAGCTAGAAATATCTCTCCATACTGGCGATGACACGAAAAGGAAGAAGCCATCCGATAAAGGGAAGCCAGGAGGCTGCACTGAGCCCAAGGCCAGTTGTCAAGAGACGAATAGCCACAGGACGCTGTAAACACAAAAGTGTGGCAAAGTTGCCATGCATTTGTTGTTGTTCAGTCGCTCAGTCATGTCTGACTCTTTGGCACTCCATGGACTGCAGCACCCCAGGCTTCCCTGTCCTTCACCATCTCCTGGAGCTTGCTCAAACTCATGTCCATTGAGTCAGTGATGTCATCCAACCATCTCATCCTCTGTCGTCCCCTTCTCCTCCTGCCTTCAATCTTTCCCAGCATCAGGGTCTTCTCTAATGAGGTGGCTCCTCGCATCAGGTAGCCAAAATATTGGAGCTTCAGCTTCAGCATCAGTCCTTCTAATGAATATTCAGGAGTGATTTCCTTTAGGATTGACTGGTTGGATCTCCTTGCAGTCCAAGGGAGTCTCAAGAGTCTTCTCCAACATCACAGTTCAAAAGCATCAATTCTTTGGCACTCAGCTCTCTTTATAGTCCAACTCTTACAACCATACATGACTGATGGAAAAAATCGTAGCTTTGACTAGATGGACCTTTGTTGGAAAAGTATTGTCTCTGCTTTTTTAATACACTGTCTAGGTTTGTCATAGTTTTTCTTCCAAGGATCAAGTGTCTTTTAATTTCATGGCTGCAGTCGCCATCTGCAGTGATTTTGGAGCCCAAGAAGAGAAAGTCTGTCACTGTTTCCACTGTTTCCCCATCTATTTGCCATGAAGTGATGGGACCAGATGCCACGCTCTTCATTTTTCGAATGTTGAGTTTTAAGTCAGCTTTTTCACTCTCCTCTTTCACTTTCATCAAGAGGCTCTTTAATTCTTCACTTTTGCCATAAGGGTGGTGTCATCTGCATATCTGAGGTTATTGATATTTCTCCTGGCAATCTTGATTCCAGCTGAGCTTCATTCAGCTTGGCATTTCACATGATGTACTGTGCATATAAGTTAAATAAGCAGAGTGACAATATACAGCCTTGACTACTCCTTTCCCAGTTTGGAACCAGTCCGTTGTTCCATGTCCAGTTCTAACTGTTGCTTCTTGACCTGCATACAGGTTTCAGAGGAGGCGGGTGAGATGATCTTGTATTTCCAACTCTTGAAGAATTTTCCACAGTTTGTTGTGGTCTACACAGTCAAAGGCTTTAACGTAGTTAATGAAGCAGAAGTATATGTTTTTCTGGAATTCTCTAGCTTTTTCTATGGTTCAATGGATGTTGGCAATTTGGTCTCCGGTTCCTCTGCCTTTTCTAAATTCAGCTTGTACATCTGGAAGTTCTCAGTTCACATACTGCTGAAGCCTAGCTTGAAGGATTTTGAGCATTACTTTGCTAGCATGTGAGATGAGTGCAATTGTGCGGTAGTTTGAACATTCTTTGGCATTGCCCTTCTTTGGGATTGGAATGAAAACTGACCTTTTCCAGTTCTGTGGCCACTGCTGAGTTTTCCAAATTTGCTGGCATGCTGAGTGCACCATTTTAACAGCATCATCTTTTAGGATTTGAAATAGCTCAGTTGGAATTCCATCACCTCCGCTAACTGTTTATAGTGAAGTTTCCTAAGGCCCACTTGACTTTGCACTCTAGGATGTCTGGCTCTAGGTGAGTGATCACACCATCGTGGTTATCTGGGTCATTAAGATCTTTTTTGTATAGCTTTTCTATGTATTCTAGCCACCTCTTCTTAATATCTTCTGCTTCCGTTAGGTCCCTATCATTTCTGTCCTTTATTGAGCCCATCTTTGCATGAGATTTTCCCTTAGTATCTCCAATTTTCTTGAAGAGATCTCTAATTTTTTCCATTCTATTGTTTTCCTCTACTTGTTTGTATTGTTCACTTAGGAAGGCTTTCTTATCTCTCCTTGCTATTCTTTGGAACTCTGCATTCAGATGGATATATCTTTCCTTTTCTCCTTTGCCTTTAGCTTCTCTTCTTTTCTCAGCTATTTGGAAGGTCTCCTCAAACAGCCATTTTGCCTTTTTGCATTTCTTTTTCTTGGGGATGGTTTTGTAGGCTTAGTAGGTATCTGACCTATTTGCCATAAGAGCCATAAATCTTTCAGAACATTGCTAAAGAAATCCCCACGCTGCCAAATATCAGCCTACCATCGTCCAAGCCCTAAAGTATTCTTGGGCCCTCAAGTTTGCATCTAACAGGAAGTAGAAGGCAAAAGTGATACAGCCCCCCGGGGAGGCATCTCCAAGGCCCATCTCAGACGTGTCTATTGAAAACAGGGAGGTGGATGGACAGCCAGGAGGACGGATGAATCTTCAGGAAGACTTTATCAGAGATGATCAAAGTCCTGTAAGTATGTGGTCAGGGGAGGCGGGGGAGGGAGGAGATCTCTCCGCCACCCTGGGTACAAACTCTCTTCCTACTTATTTGGGATGCCTTCCTTCCTGTCTCCATTCTGGAAATGCCGCGGGACTGCTATGGCTGGGCCTGCCGGAATCCGCTCTGATCTCTGGAATCCAGCCCCCAGCGGACAGCCTTGACCCTTCCTTTTGGCCTGCAGCCTTCTCCAGGGCTGAGAATAGGAAGCAACACTCTCCCTCTAGGAGCTTGGAGCCGGCTCACAAGTCCCTTTAGAAATAGAGGACAAAATAGAGACATTGTTCCTCAGACAATGGGGTTTTCTCACAGGGCAGGCGGGGCCTTTGTGAGGAAGGCTTCCTTAAGTCCAGCGGGGGCTGGGAGACACTCTGGTCATTTCTTAGGGTACTGAGCACAGGGCTGACTGCGGGGGTGGCCGCGGGGCTGGGCCTGCAGGCGAGCTGGAAGCTGGGGTTAGCACTGCCTAGGAGACCTGCCTGAGACCCAGACGAGGAGGGCTGAGCCAGGATGAGGCTCAAGGTGGGATGGCGGGCGGCAGGCAGAACTGGGGAGGGGGAAGCCTGGGACCAGGGCTGAAGCTAGCGCTGGCCCTGGGAAGGGCTGTCGAGCCCTGCGCAGAAGCTCAGGTGAGGGCTCCTTGGTGGCTTAGTGGTAAGAATCTGCCTGCCTGCCGATACTGGAGATTCGGGGTCAATCCTAAACCAGCAAGATCCCACACGCTGCGGAGCAACTAAGCCCATGAAGCCACAGCTATGGAGCCGGGGCTCTGGAACTCGGGAGCCGCAAGGAGAGAAGCCGGCGCAGAGAGAGCACACACGGCAACAAAGAGAAGGCCCCACTTGCCGCCACGGGAGAAAAGTTCTCGCAGCAACAAGAGACCCAGCAAGCCAAGAATAAATACTTGCATAAAATTATTTTTTAAAAAACCCAGCAACTGTAGCAGCAAATGATTTAAAAAAACAAAAAGCTCAGGCCTTCCTTACAGCTGAAACAGTAAAGAACCTGCCTGCAACGCAGGAGCCCCAGGTTCGATCCCTGGGTCGGGAAGATGCCCTGGAGAAGGGCATGGTGACCCACTCCAATGTTCTTGCCTAGAGAATTCCACGGACAGAGGAGCCTAGCGGGCTGCCGTCCACGGGGTCACAGAGAGTCGGGCACGAGTGAGCGGCTAACACTTCTACTCACCACAGGCAGCCTGGCTTCGCCCTGCCTGCCTGGGCGGCCTCAAGAAGGCTTTCTCCTGGCTTCCGTCTTCTCTATCTGGCCTTGGGCTCAGAGCACGCCCCTGCCCTCGGTTTAATGGTTGGCTTCTTCCTTGACGTGTCACAGCAGGGACAGAGCGTGTGCGCGTGCTAAGTCGTTTCAAGTCGCCTCCGACTCTTTGCGACCGCATGGACTGTATCCCGCCAGGCTCCTCTGTCCACGGGATTCTCCGGGGAAGTATAGTGGAGTGGGTCACCAGGCTCTTCTTCAGGGGATCTTCCCGACTCAGGGATGGAAGCTTCGTCTCTTGTGTCTCCTGCATTGGCAGGTGGTTTTTTTTTTTTTTTTTTTTTTAACCACTAGCACCACCTGGGAAGCCCAGCAGACAGAGAGAGATATTGCTAGCTGGCCTCTTGTCCACAATCCGCTTCCCAGCAGACGCACCCCAGAGAGGAGTTGGGTCTCCTTGTCAAAGAATGCTTGGGAATTTCCTCGTCTTCTCTCCCCTGAACACTCTTATGCACAATCTGCCGCCCTCCCAGCACGCCTCCTCTCCCTAATCTCTGCTCTAGCTCTTTCTTCTTTCCCTTATCCTCTTCTAATATACTATATAACTTACTTAATTATAATACTGACTGTTTATTATCTGTCTTCCTTAACTGGAATGTCAGTTCCAGGAGGCCAGAAATCTGTCTCGTTCACTTGTGTCGCCAGATCCTAGCACAGTGCCTGTGCTGAGCAGGCACCCAATAAATATTCTTGAAAGAATAAGTTGTTAAGCCTCTCTGAGCCAAGGGCTTCCTCATTTGAAAAGCGAGGGTGACATTAATGACCCTGCTTCGGTCTTACAGAGAAAAGCCAACGAGATGTCAACTGTAAAGAGCTTTACACTAGCCTGCTGGGCACTTCTGCAAGTGACAGCTCGTATATGCCTCAGTTTTCTCATCTGTAAAGTGGAAATAAAAGTCCCTACTTAGTATGGTTGTTGTGAGCATTAGGTGGGTTAATAGGTGCAAAGCCTCATATCAGACCAGAGCCTCACACGAAGTCAGCATCGGGTAATGCTGGGCGGTACCACCTTTGGTTTAATGATACTGCCTCAGTTTTCTATTTGTTTTTGACTGTGCTGGGTCCTCGTTGCTGTGAGTGGGCTTTCTCTAGTTGCGATGAGCGGGGGTTCCTCTCTAGTTGCAGTGCAAGGGCTTCTCATTTCGGTGGCTTCTCTTGTGGGGCACAGGCTCTAGGGTGTGCAGGCTTCGGGAGCTGCCGCCCGTGGGCTCTCGAGCACAGGCTCAGGAGTTGCGGTGCGCAGGTTCAGCTGCTCTGAGGCACGTGGGCTCTTCCTGGCTCAGGGATCGAACCTGTGTCCCTTGCATTGGCAGGTGGATTACTAACCACTGGACCCACCAGGCAAGCTCCTGTTTCCGTTTTCTTAGTTCCTTCCCTCTCAGCGCGCCAGGCTCCTCTGTCCTCTCCTGTCTCCCAATTTGCTCAAATTCATGTCCATTGAGTCGGTGATGCTGTCTAACCATCTCATTCTCGGCCGTCCCCTTCTCCTTTTGCCTTCAATCTTTCCCAGCATCAGGGTCTTTTCCAATGAGTCGGCTATTTGCATTAGGTGGAGCTTCAGTTTCCGCGTCGGGTCTTCCATCGAATATTCAGGGTTGATTTCCTTTAGGATGGACTGGTGTGATCTCCTTGCTGTCCAAGAGACTCTCAAGAGTCTTCTCCAGCACAGATTCGAAGGCATCAATTCTTAGGCGCTCAGCCAGTGGTACCTGGGGAAAAATCACCCAGACACAGGGGGCCCAATGCTGGCCATGTAATGCAACTAGAAGTGTCCATCCCCAAAAGTTTTGGGGAGATCAGAAGTCAAGGGCAGGCATGGGGGCCCATAATTGGTGAAACGGGGTCCATTCAAGTCGCTATTGCCTCAGCCCCCAGCCTCTGCTCAGGCTGGGACAGGCAGACTTCTCATTCCTGGGAAGATGCCCCTGGCTCACTGACAGTGACATTGTCTCAAGCCTCTTTGGATCCCTAACCCCTTCCCTGGGGTTACTGAGCAATTACAGAACCTCCAAGGTTTGAGACTCCGTTCTGGATGCCTTCACTCACAATTTCTTATGCAAGAGTGTTGTTTCCCAAACGTGATTCATCTATCACCTCCATGATTTTTGCCATAATAATCTAACTCATTGAATACATAAATAAAATATTTAATCAATGCTTTGATTCACTTTCTAAAAACAAACTTATGTCAGGAAGGACACTCCATACCACTCATAAATAAAGAAGCAATATCAGTTGCTAAAAATACAAGAAAAAAGAAAAATAAATACAAAGACACTCTGTTTTTGGTGCTAGTTCCAAGTTCTGGTTCCAGTCATACTGACAAGCTGTCCTCATACTGTGTCTGGGCCTCTGGTTTCTCGTCTCTAAAATGGAGTTGTTGGGAGATAATGTATGCAAATGCCTGGTCCAAGGTCAGCATCCTAGGTAAGACAGAGAATTCTGGGCCGGGACTTTCCTGGTGCCTCAGATGGTAAAGAATCCGCCTGCCAATGCAAGAGACATGGGTTCGATTCCTGGGTCAGGAAGATCCCCTGGAGAAGAAAGGGCAATTCACTCCAGTATTCCTGCCTGGAAAATCCCATGGACAGAGGAGCCTGGTGTGCTGCAGACCATGGGGTCTCAGTGACTCCAGCACGACTCAGCCACTAAACAACAACCGGTCCTGCTGGTACTGACAGCTTCTCTGCTCAGGCCTCAGTCTCCTCCAGCCCTGCACCGCCTCCTTTTATCCTTTAGAACTTTTAGCGCTTTTAGAGTTTCCTGTGCACTTCTCAACCACTGTCTCACATTAATCTGCCTCTCAGCAGAGGACAGAGGAGCCTGGTGTCCCACAGCCCACCGGCTCCCAAAGAGTTGGACACTGCTTAGCAACTGAACAGCAACAACAAGGGCCTGTGATAAGGGCAGCTGGGGGAGCTGACCCCTGCGGGTTCAGGGGACCCCCCGCCACAGGGCTCAAGTGATCTGTTATCAGGGTGGAGTCTTGAACCTGGGCTGTCTGATTCCACCAGGTGGAAAGTGTGGGCTTCCTCCTCTGGTTACCAGGGAGGCAAGTCCTCACCTCTGGATGGGATGCAGTCAGCAGGAACCCTGGCTGGCTCTAAGGAGAAAGAGGGAACAGTCCCCGTCCAGGAGAGGAGGATCCCCTCCCTAAGCCACCCTCTCCGGGGTATCCCTCGGCTTCCTCGGCCCGAGCAGAGGAGAGAACCCAAGACCAGTGGAGAGGGGGCCGAGCCAGTGGGCTGGTTGGAGGGGGAAGCCGGGAAGGGACAGGGAGGAGAGTCACACACACGGGTGGACTGCGGCGGAGAGACACGTGCACAGAGATGGGGAGAGACAGAGGTCCCAACAGAGACAGGTGGGTTGTCAGACAGAGAGGCAGACAAGTTGGAGGGCGCGAGAAACACAGCCACAAAGAGACACAGCAGGAAGTTGGAGCCAAGGATAAGTTCAACCCCAAAGAGACGGAATCAGAGCCGGCGCTCTCGGAGAAAAAGGACAGAGCGTGGCCTCGCTGGGAAGCGCCCGCCCCAACCCCGCGCAAGGGCGGGAGCCGAGCCAGAGCTCAGGAAGACGGAGGGCGCCCGGCTCCCCGGCAGGCGGCGCGCTGGCCGCGCGGCCGGACCCGCCAGCAGGGCCCGGGCCGGGGGCGGGCCGGGGGCGGGGAGGGCCGGGGCCCGGGCCGGGGGCGGAGGCGGGGGCGGGGGCGGGGGCCCGGGAGGGCTGCCCAGGCCGCGCGCGAGCCCCGCGATCGCCTTTATAAGCCCGCGGGGGACTTGGCCGGGGCAGCGTCGCGCGCCCGCCCCTCCGCGTCCGAGCTCCCAGCGCACCGACCCCGCGTCCCTTGCGCCAGGACAGACCTTCGCCCACGAACTCCGCGCAGGTAAAGACTCGACGCTGGTTCCTGGCTCTCCGGGACCCCTGGGATGTGGAGCGTCCCAGGCCCCCTTTCCGCATCCTCCCCTCGCCGGGAGAGGGCGGCGAGGCTGGACATCAGGGGTCGGGCCGGGACCTCCGCGCCCCCCACACCGCTCAAGGCAGCCCATTCGGAACCTCCAGCCACCTGTCCCGCTCCCGCGCTCGCGCGCATCTGCGGCTCCCTGCGGGCGCGCTGGGCCGCCCCAGAAAGTGGATGTGGCCCCAGTGGAGCCGGCGAGGCGGGCTGACTGCGCTCGAGTCGGCCGCTGCAGCCCTGGGGTCTCCCGGCGGCTGCCTGAGACCCCCGTCTTCGGCCCCTGCACCGTCTCCGGGTGCCCGGTGGCTGAGCGGCTTCTACGGCGCCCCCTTGGTCCGCGATCAAGAGACTCGGGTTGCCTACCCCAGAACTGCCAGCCATCTAGCAGCCTCTAGATCTTGGCACAGTCGCCAGGGGAGGGGGCTGGCCTGCCTGGGTGGGCTCCAAAAGTAGTTTGGACCGGAGCTGGGAACAGTAGAGAGAGGGAGGCACTTGGGTCCGGGAGCCGCAGGGGGGCGGGGAGGGGGGCGGACATCCGGCGTGTTGGAGTCTGTTTGGAAGTCGTGGGGGTAGGGGGGCGCACAGCGGCCTGGGGCCGAGCTCTGGAGCCCCCCGAAGCTGGGGAAGTTTGCTGCGATCCATCTCAGGGCGTAGGCAGGTGAGCGGATGGCCCGGGGTGGGTTCCGGCGCCTGGTCTTGATAAGAAAGGGTTAAAAGACTGGTCACAATGGGCGGGCGGGTAGCTGAGCGGAGCTCCAACCTTCCCCCGCACTGTCTCTTCAGACCCTTTTTCAATGCAAAATGGGGCTGGGGGAGGGGTCTTTACAGCGGCCAGTGGGTGGAGGAGGTCTCTGGAGGGTGCAGTTCTCTGGCCGGAAAGGGCCTCTGGGCTCTGGGGAAAAAAAAAAGACTTCCAGGTGGGCCCGAGTTCCCTGGTAGGCAAGCGGTGGGCTTCCACACCAGCAAAGTTGACAGCAGCCGTTTGTTGAACACCTGCTCGTGCCAGGCTCCAGCGCTTGACATGCATCATCTCCTTTACAAACAGGGAAACTGAGGCCTGAAGAAGTTAAGCAAGTCTGAGGCCCAGATTTGAAGCCAGACTCTAAACCCTACAGCCTTATCCCCCTGCTAAGATGAGGGGCTGATCTTGGTTCCTCCTTCTGGCTCTTCTGGTGTTCAGTCTTGCCTCCCCCCACGCCCCAGACCTGTCCTTTTCAAATCTTCCGACCTCCCCAGGGTGTCCTCCCCACCCTACCCTCCACTCCCTGCCCCTGCCTTTCTTGTCTCTGTCTCCTTGTCTCTTCCTGGACTTCATACATCCAACCTCCATAAGCAGAACAGGTTCTTGGACACGGCTTCCCAACTTCCCAGCCCCTGGAGTCAGATATAGGCTTCAGGGATGGCCCCTGTCTGTATCCGTGACCCCACCTGAAGATAAGGGAGTGTACCTCTCTCATAAGACTGCTGTGAGCAATAAAACTGAACTGAGGGCAGAAACAAAACGCCGTCTCCATTCAAAAAACATTTTAATACCCCAAACCCTGTCCTAGGTGCTGGGAAGGCAGCGATAAATTACACAGACATCTGCACACTTGTATAACAAAACTTTTTCAGGCGCTGAAACTGACACTTTAGAAAAAGAGTCAAGCAATTCACAAGGAAGGAGATTAACACACAGTAACATGGGTAAAAGGGGTCAGCCAACCTTTGGTTTTCACTAACAGAAAAAGGCAACCTAGCCGTGTGACCTGGGACAAATTCTGTTGCTTGTCATGCCCCAGTCTCCTCCTTTTAGCTGAGATTAGTAAATAGTGTGATTAACCTATGCAAAGTGTTGAGCTGGTGCCTGTGCTTAAGAAAATTTTGGCTCTCATCAGCTCTAATCTCAGCGGAGAATGCAAACTTGAGATGGGGTGTAGGGTCTTTGTCTCGGCCGCGAACCCTGGAAACCTGTCACCCACCGCCTAGGCCCTGCCCATTCCCCGATGGGTTGTGTTGTTGAGTGGCACGGTGTCCTCCTTGCTCACAGTCAAGTGCCGCCTCCCATCATCCTAGACTCAGCCTTGGCCAGGAGCCTGGAGCTCGGTGCTGGGAACAGGCCTGGGACTGTTAACCTCCACCGTCCCTTCTGCCTGGATGTGTCCCAGCTTTGAAATGAGGTGAAATCAAACTCAAGCCCTACCGGTCCTTACATACCCGACCTGCCCTGCAAACTGGATGCAGTCCTACAGATGAAGAAGCTGGTCCTGGAGAAGGGAGGTGACTTGTTCAACAACAAGAGATGCTCCCTGGGGAGCTGGACTTGGAGCCCTGGTGACCAGCTCCAGTGATCTTGGTATTGTACCCACCTTTGGGGATGAGGCCTCCGAATCCAGGGGGAGGATCCAGTGGCATAGCTCAGACTGCTCACTTTGAATAGGTCCAGCTGGAGTTACTAATACAAAACTCAGAGTTGAAGAGAACATTACGGGGAGAGTGAGCAAGCTGGGCTGAGGACCAGCACTCAGAATCTCCGCGTGGCCACAGGAATGCAAACTCAGCTTTCCAGTGCTACGTCGTGGTCCTCGTCCTCTGCAGGCTGGAGCTAGGCTGTGCAGTGTGTATTTTTGGTGTGTTTTTTTTTTTTTAGAGATGTCCTTCCTTTTTTGAGAGCTTCCCAGGTGGCGCTAGTGGTAAAGAACCCGCCTGCCAATGCAGGAGACATCAGAAACGTGGGCTCCATCCCTGGGCCAAGAAGATCCCCTGGAGGAGGGCATGGCAACCCACTCCAGTATTCTTGCCTGGAGAATCCCATGGACAGAGGAGCCTGGCAGGCTACAGTCCACAGGATTGCTTTTAGAGGGCAGCTGTGGGCAGTAGATTGGAGGTTTATTTCCAGCACTGCCGTATGACTCTAGACAAGTTTCTTTCCCTCTTTGAGCCTCAGGTGAGGAAATCATCCGTCATATGGGTTAATAATATATAGTTTGCAGAGTTGTGAAGGGTTGGCAAGATTATAATGGTTTTTCACCATTGAATGGCTCAGCTGAAAATGACCACTGTTGGGAATTGTTGTTGAGAAGTTAATATTCTCTGTGAGACATTTTTTGGCCACTACCAGGTGATCCATGAGGGCCAGAGGGAAGGCCCTGTGTAGGTTACAAAGGCCTCGACAGGAGGGAAGAGAATGGCTTTGGGATCAGCACCTTGGGTTCCAACCCTAGCTGTGTGACCTGCAGCAACTCGCTTGGCCTCTCTCAGTGCTGGGTTCCTGGTAGGCATCTGGCAACTCTGCTTTGATGCTCAGTGTCCAGAGAACAGTCAAGAATAGCCTTCCTATTTTTCCACCCCCTCATGCCATCCCCCAACATTTCCTAATTGCTCCCAGAAAAACATCATGCTTAAAGTTTTCCATGCTGAAATTCTCAACCTCACTGTGGCATGAAATCAATTGTTTGCATTTAATTTGACTTCTCAAATTGAGGGGTAAAATTTGAGATGAGGGTAGGGGGTGCAGGGGCGGGGGAGGAGTTGAGGAAAATGAAGTTAAACCAGATGTGTTTTTGTTTAACTGTCGGATGGTGGTTAAACTGCCTGGGTATTTACATCGTTCTTTCTGAATTCCAGTAACTAAGAGTCAAGTTTCACTAAAAATTGTAGTGTTCCTTCCTGGCTACCGTGGACTTGTCCTCCCCATTATTATTATTATTACTATTTTATGTTCATCTGAGGCCACAAAGTACTGGGTGCAGAAGAGACCTCATGGATGCCTAGAATTTCAGAGTCGGAAGGCATTTAAAGACTGCTTCTGTCAACTGGCTACTTTGCAGACCAGGGAGACTGACATTCAGAGAGAGTAAACGCTTACCCAGGGGCTCCCGTGACCTTTCTGAAAAGTATCCACTGTCTGGATTTTGGTGTGTATCATTTCCATGGCATATCTTCAATATACATCTATTTTTTTAAAGAAAGAATTGCTGGTAAAATGAGGGGCAGCGAGACAGTTTAGAGGAAAGCAATGAATATGATTGATGGGTAGATGGTAGGTGATACAGAAAAGATACTAAAAAATATTACCACTAAAAATGTCTCTGGTCTGGGAGACAAAAAATAAGGGGATCTTAAGAGTCTTCAAGTATATAAAATTTTTAAGCAAATTTTGTTAATACGGTTTTACATTTTAATAATGGATTAAATATGTGGAATTTCAACATAAAGAATCTTCAAAAAATATGACAGATATTTGGAATATAAAATCATTGAAATATTAAAAAACAAAAAAAGAATTGTTGAGGAAGGATACAGATGGTGTGAGTTGGTGGGAAAAGTCTGCAACTCAGGACAGAGGTTAAGCCCTTGAACTGGTACCCTCCCTGTGTGACCTTGGGCAAGTCACTTCCCCTCTCTGAGCCTCAGTGTCCGTATCTGTATCCAAGGATGCCTGAAGGGCATGAGCTTGGGATTTGGGACACCCCTAAGACTTGGCGTGGGTCTGATTTAGTTTGAGTTGTTCCTCAGACATCTGTGGCTGAAGTTACAGTAGGTCAGTCGCAAACTGCCCTCCTGAGGCAGCAGGGGATGGGGGCAGGGGAATTGTTGACTCCTGTAGTGATTTAAAACTTGGATTTAGTTGTTGGTGTTGTGAAAACAGGCAATTTCGTTTTACATAAAAATAAGGGTTCTGGTTTCTCTGGGAAGATCAAAAGATGTGGCCACACTGGGCTGCATCCCGGCCTGGCCGCCGTGGCTGGAGCCCATCAGCAGCCGGTCCATCCTCTTGACCACAGTCCCCTCTGCGCCCTGCTCTCACACCCAGCCCGTTCGTCTCGTTGCCATTCCCGGCCTGCCTTCTGAGTCTGCAGTTTCTGAGCTAGGTGCATGTGGCTCGGGCTGGCCGTCACGAGGCTCGGGGGCGGAATGTGGGGCATAACGGACCCCAGCCCCTCTTCCGGGGCCTGGCAGCATCTCTGGAACATGTCAGCCAGGACGAGGATGCTCTCTTCCTGCTTTGCTGGTCCCGGGAAGGGGCTAAGGGCTCGGGAATTTGGGGGCTGACCCAGCATCAGCCTGTCAGTCCTTAGGGAGCTGGGCTTGGGGTCCACCCCCTTGGGGACAGGCAACCCTGGGTGCTTCAGACTAGAGATTGCGCAGCCCCCTCAGGGAAGGGACTCCCTTGACATCTACCACCTTACCTGGTCTCCCGACAGGCCTGTTCACAGACAGGAAGCACCATCCTGCACTCTGAACCCACAGCGGTCTGTTTTTTCCCCTTTTCTGGGGGCCTAAAGTGAAGGGAAGTTGCTCAGTTGTATCTGACTCCTTGCGACCCCATGGACTATCGCCTACCAGCCTCCTCTGTCCATGGGATTTTCTAGGCAAGAGTACTGCATCGGGTTGCCATTCCCTTCTCCAGGGGTCTAGGCCCACGGGGAACAGGCAGCATAACAGCTGCAGCACAAATCTCCAAATCGCCGTATCTGAGCTTGAGGACAGTGAGGAAAGCCATGAAGCCTCGTGGTTAAAGCTCGTGGTAAACGCTCTGGAGGGCTTCCCTGGTGGCTCAGTGATAAAGAACCCGCCTGCCAATGCAGGAGATGTGGGTTCGATCCCTGGGTCGGGAAGATCCCCTGGAGAAGGAGATGGCAATCCATGCCAGTATTCTTGCCTGGGAAAATCCCATGGACAGAGGAGCCTGGGGTAGCAAGGAGTTGGACACAGCTTAGCGACTGAGCATCAAAGACTCTGGAGGCAGCTGCCAGCGTGAGATTCTAGAAGGTCTCCGCAAGCAAACTGCTCTGGGGTGAACTGGGAGAGCCCTGATTCCCGATAGCAGCCACTGGTCCTTGCACCCGCAGAGGAGTTCAGGAATGAGCTTGTGTGGGAAGTAGCGTTTTTGTGAGCGCCCGCTGGGTACCAGGCAATTTCCACATCATCCTTGAACCTCCCCGTCCCTCACACCCTGCTGTTTTGCAGTTGAGGCTCCAAAAGGATATCTTGGGTCCAGATCGCTCCCCTTGGCGCCTCGGTCACCCTGCCCTGACCTGGGAAGGGAGAGAGGGGAGGGGCGGCTGAGGCTGTTTCCTTAGCGACCCTGTGGTGAGGTACTGACCCCAGGCTCGTTCCAGAGAAGCATTCTCATCCTTCCGGATCTCAGTCTGTGATTCAAGCGGATGCATTTCACCTAGCCAGGTCTGCAAGCTGCCAGGCACAGCCCAGGAAACATTTGATGTTCTTTTAAAAAAAGTGTTTAGATGGCTTTTATCTGAAAAAAGCATAAATCCCACCTTTAGAAGGATCTGCGATGTGACTTTCTGTTACGTTCTTGCCTCCTCTGAGTGACCTTTTACTTTACAGAACAGCAGTGTGGCCACTCTGGCAGATGTCAGGTCACCGTCCTGGAGTCCTCTAGGCTGGCTGTCACTCACTGTGTCAGGCGTGGCCTCTCCGAGTCACCGGTCTCTTAACATACAGGAGTTAATAACTTTCTCATCTGCCACCATTTTGGCTAGAAAGTGTGTCGCCTGACTCTGAGGGCCCGCTCCCTTCACTCCTTCTTAGCACCACTATAGTTGCCCTGTCTTTTCTGCCTAGTTAAGCCAGCTCCCCTCTTGCCACCCATATAGGCAGATGTGCTCAGCGCCTCTCCTGGAACTGCTCTTTTAGTCTCAACAGCACCCCTGTGTGGCAGGTGCAATTATTCCCACTTTACAGATGAGGAAGCTGAGGCACAGAATTACCCCGCGGGGAAGTGGGAAATACACATATTCATCCCCTGCCATTGCCAGTCCACCCACTCAAGGCTGCTTCCTTCTTTGTGGTATGAACGACACAATCTATCTTCCTAGAAGAGTTTGGTTCCTTATTTTGAAATCATCAAATCGAGTAATTCATATTTCAGCTTTAGTCAGCCTATCAAGATAATCAGCGATAAATAGATTCCTCTTAACAGCTTATCTGAGCTCTCGCCTTCATCATTTGAGTTCACTTTTGTGAAAATGCTGTGTGTTTTAATTTTTCCCCTTGACCTCATCCTTCCAACTAACATTTAAGGCAGTGGTTCCCAACATTTTTGGCACCAGGGACTGGTTTCGTGGAAGACAATTTTTCCACGGATGGCAGGGTGGGAGGGGTGGTGGTGATCGTTTCCAGATGATTCATGTGCATTACATATATTGTGCACTTTATTTCTATTATTGTTACATCAGCTGCCTCTCAGATCATCAGGCATTAGATCCTGGAGGTTGAGGACCTCCTATTTAAGGTCTTAACTCTGTCAGGAACTGAGCAAATCACTTTTAGTGACCTTATTTAACTTGTTATCCTCTCTGTTTTATAGAGGCAAAAACTTAAGCTCAGACAAGCCAAGTAACTTTCTCAAGGTCATACAGCTAGAAAGTGGGGATGAGATCCAAATTTAGGTCTCATACCTTCCATCAGATTAGTGTCTGGATTCAGATTTTTGTCTGGATACAAGCCCTTGCTGTGTATATGTGTTTTCAGTAGAACCATCTGTCTCTGGGGTTTGCAGTCATTTGGGGTGGGCAGTGTCAGGGAGGGGACCAAGCGTAGGCACCCTCCTGGTTGGACAGTGGCTTCTGCTCTCCCAGACAATGGGCTTTGGCCTGGACACCCCCTCTTGTAGTCAACAGGAAGGAAACGATGATTGTAGTAGGCAGCATCCTCAGAGAACCAGAGGGGCCTGGGTTCGAATCCCAGTCCTGCCATTTCAAGCTATGTGACCTTGGGCAAGTCCTTTCCCCCTTGGCTTTTGGTTGTCCTGCCTGACAACTGTGGCTTGATCCAGGGAGTCAGTGTTAGGACATTTCTAGTTCATGTGTGGCCTAAGTTGGCCTGCATACTCCCCTCTCCTGTGTTATACATGTCAGACATCACTAATCAACCGCTGTTCTCTTGCCTCTCTGGGCCTGTACATGTCAGACATGACTAATCAAGCACTGCACTCTTTCCTTCTAAACCTCAGGTCCCTTCTAACCGCAGTCCTCCACGCAGCCATCATTCACTCAATAGAGTTGGCACGCAGCTAATGGAAAGACGTCCTGAACCAAATTCGACTTAGGCATTGTGTGAACAGCAACGAGAAGGGACAGGCCCAGGGTGGCGCCCTGGTCGCTATGCTCTTTAATCTTTATTTCCTGGTCTGGGGAAGCTGGAGGAACCCTGAGCTAGACCGCCCCAGAGCTCACCTCGGGTGTGGGGCGGAGGCCTGCCAAGGAGCACCCAGCTGCGTCCCTGTCCACTCCTCAGAGGAGGGTGGGGAGGCGGGGTGGGCTTCTGGGGCTGGTCACAACCCAGGCTTGTGAAGACTGAGAAGAAAGAGGCTGGTTTCGGATCCCTCTTGGAAAGAGTTCCACTCACCCCTTCCCCCACCCTCCAGAATAATATCCGTTTTAGTAGTAATAGTAATGGTGAGTTATTAACATTTCCTGAGTATCGGTTAGGCACCAAGCCACTCAGCTAAATGCTTTCTATCCATTCGTGCTTTTAATCCTTCTAACAGCCCACTTTTCAAGTGAGGGAAGTGACTCAAAGGTGAAACAATGTGCCCGTGTTTCCTCAGCTGCTGAACCAGCGGAGGTGCTGAGATTGGGGTTCGCCCATGCGTGCAGCCCTGCGGCGGTCTCCCCTCCCTGCTAGGTCTCCTGCTGACTCCTCCTTGCTCACCACCACCATCTGTCCTTTGTGACTGTGACATTCCTTCACCTGTGGAAAGGGCTCTTCTACCTGCAGGGCCATCCACGTCCACAAGGATGGGTGTACACACGAAGAGCGCGGCAAGCGGCATCTCCATGTTTGGGTTAGAAAATTGGGTCTGGGGTCACATGGTGCGGAAACGGTAATCGCTGGGTCCTGGGGTGGCCCAGAGGAGCCTGGGGTGGGAGGGTGGGAACATGGGCGTGTTGCAGCTGAGGTGGGGCTGAGTTACCCACTCTGTATCCTAGATGGACCAAAATGAGTTCCTGTTTTAATTCGCCTTCGGACCATGAATGAGTCACTTTGATTCTCCCCCACCTCAGGATCCAGGCTCTTAGACGTTTTCATTTTTTAAAACTCTTTCTTATTCATGAAACCAGTGAATCCTGGAAACAGCCCGATAAAGTATTATCTTCATCTGCAGAAGGGAAACAGGCTGAGGTCAAGCGGATGGCAGAACCAGCCCTCAGACTCAGGTCGGGATCCCAGGCTCGTGATGTCTCCCCAGGTGTGTCCCCCGACCTGTCACGTCTTCGCTTTTAACCCTGCTGTCCCCGCCTCTGTGGTGTCTTCCCTGCCTGCATCACCAGTTGGCATCATCACTGCTTTTCTAGATCTTGCTTAGTAATCTTCAGCCCTTTGTCATCTGATCATCCTCGTAGTGTCTGGCCCTGCGTGAGTTCCTGGAGGTCAGGAACCCCATCTGAGTCATTCGTGAATCCCAGTGTCTCACAAGGTGCCTGCCTCCAGCAAGTGTCCGGGGACGTTCCCTTAGTGAAAGGCTGCCCCGCCTGGCAGGGTTCCCACAGCCCAGGCGGGCTTGGTTCCCCCGGGGCAAGGGGGAAAGCCAGGAGCGCTGTCCTGCTGGGCGTGACGCCTGAGCTACTCCAGGCTGAGCCTGGCTGCCCTTCCCATATCTGCATCTTCTATTTTTACCAATGACATCAGCTCATAATCGTCACTGATTGGTCAGTGATTGGCAGCAGGACGGGCCAGTTTCCCTATTGGTGGCTCAGACCTTAGTCAGGTGTGAGTTTCCCCAGCGTCATACCTCTGACCAATCAATCCTCTTGTCCAACTTGTTCGCAGATGTACCCTCAGTGCCAAATAACCTCAAGCCAGGAACAGCCATCATTTGCTGAATCTATTATATGTACACAATGTACTATAATATATGTACCAAGCATCCTGTATGCACTTAATACATATATGGTGAATGAATGAGTGAATTCTTACAGAGAATAACATCCCTTAGGAGCAAAGACCTTATAATGCCTCTGTGCCTCAGTTTTCCCACATGTCCATGAGAGGTATTTGGAGGAGTGATTGACACATATATCAATAGATGTTTGCTTTAAACAAGGCATGAATCAGGCTCTGTTTTAAGTGCTTTACTTATATATATTCACTTATCCTCACAGCCGAGCTCCAAAAAATGTAACTAATGTCTCCTAGGTCCCATAGTCGGTACCAAGTGCAAATATTTTCATACCTTCCGGGACACATGTATTCCGATTTATGGAACACGGTGACCACTTTCCCCAAAGCTCTTTCCATAGCACAGAATGCCCTGCCCCAGAGCCAATGGTCTGTGAGTCCAGGGGTCATTCTGCCCCCTGATTAAGAAACATCTCCATGAATATAAAATGCTTAACATGGGACTTCCCTGGTGGCGCAGTGGATAAGAATCCACCTGCCAATGCAGGGACACAGGTTCGATCCCTGGTCCGGGAAGATTCCACTTGTGGCAGAACAGCAAAGCCCATGCACCACAACTGCTGAAGCCCGCTTGCCTCGAGTCCTGTGTTCTGCGGCAGGAGAAGCCTCGGCAACGAGAAGGCCACGCACTGCAACAAACAGTAGCCCTCGCTCACCACAGCCCGAGAAAGCCCGTGGGCAGCAATGAAGACCCAGCACAGTTGAAATAAAAAAACTAAAAAAAACAAACAAAAAACTGCTTAATCGGGTGCCGAGCACATGGTAGGTCTTGTGATCCTCATCTGTGTAACAGGAGCGGATCCTGCCCTGTGCTGAAGCCCCCAGGAGGAGCCTGAGTCTGCTGGGGAGGCTGAGAAAGCCTTCCTGGAAGAAAGGAATGCAGTCATGAATGACTGTAACAGCAGCAGTTCGTGCTTCCTGAGGGGCAGACTCTGCCTCAAGTGCGTTAGGTGTAGGAACGCCTTTAATCCTCCCAGCAGGTGAGTATTGTGATGACCCCCACCCCACGGAAGAGGAAGCAGAGAAATGAGCTCGTTTGTCCGGGTGATGGCAGCTGGGTGTGTGGATCCTGGCCGCCTCTTCTCGTAAGGAAGGGCTCATGGAAGCTTCCTGCTGGTCAGTACGCTTCCGCCTGTGTTCAGAGCTGCCTGTTGGCCGGCAGGCCTGTGTCAGGGTCCGCGCTGGTATTACATGGCCCCCGGAGCAGGCTATTTCCTGGGGAGGCTTCCCCACATCACATCTGAAAGCTGGGCCCGGACGGAAGTTTCCAGAAAAGGAAGCCAGTCGATGACCTCACCCCTGCCTGGGGCAGCCCGGGCACGTGCCAGCTCCGTGATTCCCCGGGCACTGCTCACAGTGGACAGCAGCAGGGCCTAGCATCCTTCCTGATGGGGAAGGTTCGTGACAGTTCTGAGGGAGGTGCTGCTCTGGTTTACAGTACATAGATCCAGAAACCACGTTCAGTGTGGTTAAGTAACTTGCCCAGGGTTGCAGAGCTGATGAGTGGTGGGGCTGGGGTTTCGAGCCAGAGCCGGGGGCCTTTCCCCTCTGCCTGTCAGTCTGCTCTGGGCCGACTGGTTTTGGCTCTGGTGAGGGAAGAAGGGTCAGTCCTGAGGATGTGTGCTGCAGAGACTCAGGCCAGCCTCCAAACAATCTTAATTTGTTTAGTAATACTAAGAGCTGTCATTTGCCGAATGCCCCGTGTATAGCCTGCTAAGTAAGTATTTTACATACCCTTTTTCATTTGGTCCTCTTAAAAAAAAAAAAGACAATATTTATTTATTTGATTGCAGCTTGTGGGGTCTTTGTTATGTGGCATGTGAACTCTTAGTTGTAGCATGTGGGATCTAGTTCCCTGACTAGGAATCGAACTTGCACCTCCTGCGTTGGGAGCATGGGGTCTTAGCCTCTGGACTGCCAGGGAAGTTTCTTACTTGATCCTCTTAAACTTCTCACAGAGTAGGCACTCCGATCCCTGTTTTTACAGGTGAAAAAGCATGGGAGAGGAAAGGGACTTGCCCACGGTCAGGCAGCTCAGACATGGTTAAGCCAAAATTTGAACCTGGGCAGCTTGGCTCTGGAGTGTGGGCGCCTAATCACATAATAAATGTTAGATAAAACTCTGCAGGCCAGATGCATAAACTCTTCTTGAACCTGATGGTTCTTCCGGAGCCCAACTCAGGGAAGGGGGTGCAAGGCAAGAAGTGAGCAAAAACCAGGAATAGACCGCAGGATACTCGCCGGCCCCCTGAGCTGAGGATATGGAGTTTATCTACCCTTGTGTGATTCCTGGGTGAAGGCAGGAACAAATAGGGGTGGGGGGACACCGCAGGGCGGTCCTGCTGTCTCCAGAACCAGGGTCAGGAGGAGGGCAGGCAATCAGCCTGGCCAAAGCTACTGCTAATTGCGAATCCTCAGTGGGGGACTGGCCCCAGCCTCTGCCCAGGGCTCAGGCCTGACCCTCCTGAGTCTCCATCTCGGGTTTCCAGAGTCTGCCTGGGGTGGGAAATCTCAGCGCGCTGGTTTGTGCAAGAACTTTGCAATTTCCCCCTTCGGCACCCAAGTCCCTGGGCTGGTCTGCCTGCCCCACTTCGTGCTTTTGGAGGAAGCAGATCGTTTCCTCTTGAGTGGCTACATGATTTGAATAATCAAGTATTTCCCCGCTGGCCCACGGCCAGTCGGAGCTCGATGTGCAAGGCCTCCCGTTCGGGCTCCGGGGCAGGCCTGCCAGGCTCCTGGTCCCACGGCTTGCTGTCCTTTGTGAGGCTGAGATGGACAGAAAGCCCCCGTCCGTTGGCTTTGCTGGGCAGGCCCCAGACGGTTTCTGTGCAGAGGCAGGGCTGCGCTCGCGCTTTGTCACCTCGCTTTCTGGAGCGACTCCTTTTGGAGGAAGGGGGGACTGTCCTCCAGGAAATTCACGCTGGGGTGGCCTTTATTGTCAGCTGGGTGTGACTTCTTGGCGCCTGTCGGTCTGTACAAAGGAGGAAGCAGAGTCAGGAAGCGGGAAGATGGGTGCAGAACATTCGTTCATTCACTCAATGACTATTTCCTTAGCCCACCTGCCTGCTCAGCCCAAGACTGGATGCTGGAATTCACTCATGTGTCTGGTCTAGCCTTTCCTTCAAAGATCACCCAGTGTGAGGAGATGGTCATGTAAACAAGAGTCCCGAGTGGCACAGGATGAAGGAAAGTTTAAGAGCTGTGGGACCAGGGGAGTCTACCTAACCAATCCCTGGGCGGAATGACCACAAATTCCGCAGGAGACGGCATCATTCTTTTTTTTCCTCCTTCCAGCAAATACTGAGCATCTTTTTTTTTTTTTAAGCATCTTCTGTAGGCATGCAGAGTTCTAGGAGGAGATACAGGAGTGAACCACACTCTCCTCCCTCCTGGAGCTTTAAAGACAGACAGTGAAACTAGGTTTTATATACAGCAGTATGTATATGCCAATCCCAGCCTTCCAATTTATCCCTCACCCCCCTTACCCTCTGGTAACCATAAATTTGTTCTACATCTGTGACTTCATTTCTGTTTTATAAAGAAGTTCATCTGTGCCATTTTTTTTAGACTTCACATATAAATGAATGATATATGATATTTATCTTTCTTTGACTTCACTCAGTATGATAATCTCTAGGTCCATCCATGTACACACTATTATATATAAAATAGATGACTAATAAAGACCTACTATATAGTACAGGAAACTATTCAATATTCTGTAATGACCTATGTGGGAAAGGAATCTAAAAAAGAGTAGATACATGTGTCTGTATGACTGATATTTGTATATGCATATGTGGGAAAAGAATCTAAAAGAGTAGATATCCGTGTGTGTATAACTGACGTGTAAGTGTTGTGTTGCTGTACGTCTGAAACTAACACAACATTGTAAATCAACTGTGTGTGTGTGTGGTCAATCGCTAAGTCACGTCCGACTCCGACTGTGTGCCACGGATTGGAGCCCGCCAGGGTCCTCTGTCCAGGGGATTTTCTAGGTAAGAATATTGGAATGGATTGCCATTTCCTCCTCCAGGGGATCTTCCTGAGCCAGGGATTAAACCCACATCTCCTGCATCGGCGGGCAGATTCTTTAGCACTTAGCCACCTGAGACTCTACTCCAATAAAAATTTAAATGAAATAAAAATTCAAAAGTAAATAATAAATAAATATTAGGTTAATTTCAGCCAACGACGAGCACTGTGAAGAGAAGAAATAGGATTGTGAAATAGCGAGGGACTGGGTTCAGAGGTGGTGACCTTTGACCTGAAGAAGGAGGCGCGAGCCAGCCGAAGACCTGGGGGTCGGGGGGATGCAGGAGGTGCAAAATCCCTGGGGGAAGAGAGCAGAGCACAGAAGGTCAGAGTGGTGAGGGGAGGGGGCCAGGAGATGACCTCAGAAGCTGGGCTTAGACCCAGAGCTTGCAGACCTCTGACCCTACTCTGGGAGAGTCAGCAGCGCCTGGCAGGGCGCGTAGGTGGTGGGTGACCTGTTTATTGGATGGCCCCTTGAAAACTTTTAAAGCAGGAACCTTTGGTGTTCGCCCGTATCAGTCCTCTCCAGGCACAGAGCGGGCAGCTGAGGCCCAGAGAGGGAAGGGGACCCTCCCAGATCTCAGAGGGAGATGGTGGGATTCTATCTGGGTCCCCTAGCTTCCCACCAGTTTCCCTCCAACATGCCCACGCAGCCCCTCTCAATTAAGGCAAACACTTATTAAACACTTCCTCTTTGCCAAGGAAGTCATCTATCTTGCCTCCTTTGACAGGAGGAAGGCGAGGCTCAGGGAAGTGACCTGGGTCCCATGTGATTGACCCTGGGCAAGTGACCGAACCTCGGTTCACTCATAAGATGGGGACAGTAGTGATCTCCCACTCACAAAACTGTTGAGCAGTCAGTGAGATACAACAGGTGTTGAGCTCTCTGTAGTGCTTGTCAAAATGTGAATATTTACCTAGCATTCTTCTTTTAAGTTATTTTACGGACTCTGGGATCTCTCAGTGGCGTCATCATGACCCTTGTTCAAGCACATGTGTCACTGGTTTGTAATGGCGCTCTTGTCTGTTTTTTAAAATTAATTATTTTTGGCTGCTCTGGGTCTTCGTTGCTACTCATGGTCTTTATTTAGTTGCAGCAAGCGGGGGCTGCTCCTTGTTGAAGTACGCGGGCTTCTCCTTTCAGTGGCTTCTCTTGTTGCAGAGCGTGGGCTCTAGGGTGTGCGGTCTCAATAGTTGTGATTTATGGGCTCAGTTGGGCTTCTGAGGTGGCGCAGTGGTAAAGATCTGCCTGCCAGTGAGTGCAGGAGACACAGGAGACTTAGGGTTCGATCCCTGGGTGGGGAAGATCCTTTGGAGAAGGAAATGGCCATCCACTCCAATATTCTTGCCTGGAAAGTTCCATGGACAGAGGAGCCTGGAGGGCTGCAGTTCATGGGGTCACAGAGTCGGACAAAAATAAGTACGTGTATGGGACACACACACACACACACACACACACACACACACGCGCGCGCGTGCGGGTTCAGTTGCCCAGTGGCATGTGGAATCTTCCCAGACCAGGAATCAAACCAGTTTCCCTTGCCTTGGCAGGCAGGTTAGCAACTACTGAACCACCAGGTATGTCCCCTCTAGTCTATTTTATTATTAAAAATAGATTTAAAATGTCTATCAGCCATCATCCAATACCTTACATCTTCCTCTGGGCTCTTCCATCCTTCTCCAACCCTCCTTTCTTCAAGTGGAATAACCACTCTCCTGAGTCTGGGCTTTCTCATTCTTTTGCTTTTTACAAGTATTATTTTAAAATTTTGATTAATACCTTATTAGTAATTTTATTAGTATTGTCACATTTAGATATATGTATCATATATAAAGTTTCTCATTCTCTTTGTCTTTTTTTATTAGTATTTAAAATCATAGATGTATATGTTATATATGCCATATAAAAATATATTTTTTACTTTATGAAAGTGTATCATGCTTTACATAATCTCCTTGGACTTGCTTTTCTCACTCAGTCTTATTGCCAAGGTTGATCCAATGTTGCATATAGCTATAATTCTTTTTTTTTTTAAACTACTATGTAACATTCTACTGGGTAACTATTCCACAATTTTTAAAAGTTTTTATTTTATTGTTGGCTCCACCTTGCTGCTTGCAGCTCTTAGTTTCCCACTAGGAATTGAACCCAGGGCCTTGGCAGTAAAAGTGCCAAGTCCTAACCACTGGATTGCCTGGGAATTCCTGCCACAATTTTCTTTTTAGTCAATTTCCTGTTGATCACATGTGGGTCGTTTTCAGGTTTTGCTAGTGTAGGAAAAGCACCGACTATTGGTATACCTGCTTTCCTTTTATGTATGTATTGTAGGCGGGGTCTCCGATGCTCCGCCCGACCTCGGGCTCTATGGGCAGGCGCTTCAGTCGCTGCAGCGCTCGGGCTCAGCAGCTGGGCCTTGAGGACTCCAGAGCCGGGACTCTAGCTGCTCTATGATGTGTGGGATCTTCCAGGGCCAGGGATCGAACCAGTGTCCCTTGACCTGCAAGGCGATTCCTTTTTTTTTTTTTTTTTTTGTTTAATCAAACTAATGCATGTCTACTTATTTGTTTTTCCGACACTTTATGGTAAAAAATTTCAAACATGCACAACAGTTGAGAGAACTCTGCAGTGAAAGTCCTGGGCGCTGAGGGGCTTCACTCTGCTGAGCCGGCTTCTGTTCTCCACGGAGCTGTGTGTCTGTCAGCGATGCTTGGAGCTCGGGCAAACGAGAAAGGGTGTGTAAGAGCTGGTAGCTGCTGTAGTTCCTCACGTCTGTGCTTCGAAGCCTTAGCTTTTATCTCCCTGCTCCGTTTTGTGGTGATGTGTGTCACTGTGCGGCGAGGCATCTTCTTAACCACTGGACCACCGGGGAAGCCCTGCTGTTGCCATTTTTAAATGTAGTCTTCTTATTTCTTGAGTCAGTTTTGGTATGTTATAAATATATGGACTTCTCTGGTGGCTCAGACAGTAAAGAATCTGCCTACAATGTGGGAGACCTGGGTTTGATCCCTGACTTGGGAAGATCCCCTGGAGGAAGGCTTGGCAACCCACTCCAGTATTCTTGCCTGGAGAGTCCCATGGACAGAGGAGCCTGGCAGGCTGTAGTCCACGGGGTTGCACATATTTATATATTTTTAGAAACGTATGCATTTAATCTACATTTTTATACTTATTGGCAAAGGTTGCTTATAGCATTTTCTTTTTTTTTTTTTTTTTAATTTTTATTTTTTTTTATTTTTTATTTTTTTAGCATTTTCTTAATTGTATTTCTCTTTTCTGTAATAGCTATGTATTATCTCTTTCTCCCTCTCTTTATTTTTTAAAATTAATCTTGCCTCAAGTTTATCATCTTTTTTAAAGGACCAATTTGTGGCTTTGTTCTTCTCAACTTAATCTTTTTTTTTTCCTGTTTTGTTGATTTTGCTCTTTATAATCTCCTTTCATTTTGTTTGAGTTTCTGTTTTTTCTAATTTCCTTAATTGGAAACTTAGTTTATTAATCTTTAGCCTTTCTTCTCTGCGTTGCACAATTTTTGATTTATCGTGTTTTATCATCAATTGGTGCTAAGTGGTGTTTAATTTCTGCTGTGGCATTTCTCTGATGTATGAGTTACTTAGGAATTCTTTTTTAAATCTCCAAATATAGGGGGAATTGTTTGTTCTTTTAAAAACTGACCTCTAAGTTAATGGAGAATGTGGACTGTGTGAAGACCTGCTGTTTAAGATGTGAGACTTGTTTTGTGGCCTGGTGTGTGATGAATTTTTTGTTTGCGTGTTCCTGAAAAGAATGTGTGTGTACTTTGTTTCTGCTACCCTACTTTTTCATTGCAACTTATTTTTCTTTTAATAGCTTATTACTTTAAAAAATTATTAGCTGTAGCTTTGCCTACATAGACAAGATGAGCATTTTCTCATATCCCTTGGTCTCTCTCTTCCCTCTCAGCCCTTAAGCTCTTCAGCAACTTGCCTTTGAGCGCCCATGACAGCACTTTAAAGTTGTCTAGACTTTTCAGTTCTGAGGTGTGTGTGTGTGTGTCTATGCACGTGCTAAGTCACTTCAGTCATGTCTGACTCTGTGATCCTGTGGACTGTAGCTATATATATATATATCTTACTCTTTTCTTTGATCTGGGATTTTTTTTTAAACACCAAACTTTACTAAGTTATTTGCTCAGCTTTCATATACCTTTAGTATCATCTGAGGAATTTGTTTCTATTACTGAAGTATTAATAATTACTTCAGAAAAATTTGGGGGGGTGTACAAACCTTTAACATTTGAATGCCAATTTAGCTGGATATGAAATTCTCAGTTCAGATTCTTTTTCTTTGGTGCTTTGGTCAATTCAATTTGACACTTACTCCTTTGTAAGTGATCTGTTTTTCTCTGGACTTTGAGAATGTTTTTAAATTCTGATATTCACTGTAATATTTCTTAGTGTGCATGTTTCATTATTCATCCTGTTTGCTATATTTGGGGCCCTTTCTAATTGAGATCTATCATCTTTCTTCAGTTCCAAGGTTATCTTCATTATTTCTTCCAATATCTCCTCCTTTGATTTATTTTCCTCTCCTGAGACTCTTAATATCTAGATGTTGTCAATTATATTTCATCTCTCTTTTTTTGTTGTTGATATATAATTTCATTCAATAAAATGTACAGATCTTAAGTGTTCAGTGTAGTGGGGTTTTTTTTAACTTTATATTTTGTATTGGAGTATAGCATAATAACTATAAAACTCACAGAACTGGACATGACTGAGTGACTGAACTGAACTGATAGCCAAATAGCAATGTTGTGGTCATTCCAGGTAAGCAGCAAAGGGACTCAGCCATATGTATGCAGGTATCCGTTATTGTTGTGAGTTGCTCAGTTATGTCCAATTCTTTGCAATCCCATGGACAGCACCATGCCAACATCTCCTGTCCTTCACCGTCTCCCAGAGTTTGCTCAAACTCACATCCACTGAGTCAGTGATGCCATTCAACCGTCTCATTCTCTGTCATCCCCTTCTCCTGCCTTCAATCTTTCCCAGCATCAGGGTCTTTTCCAATGACTTCGTTCTTCTCCTCTGGCGGCCAAGTATTGGAGCTTTAGCTTCAGCATCAGTCCTTCTAATTTTAGTATATGTGCTGCCAAAGCGAGCACATGCATCAACCCTTCTAATGAATATTCAGGACTGATTTCCTTTAGGATGAACTGATTTGATCTCCTTGCAAACCAATGAACTCTCAAGAGTCTTCTCCAGCACCACAGTTCAAAATCATCAATTCTTTGGTGCTCAGCTTTCTTTATGGTCCAACTCTCACATCCATACATGACTACTGGAAAAACCATAGCTTTGACTGTACAGACCTTTCTTGGCAAAGTAATGTCTCTGCTTTTTAATATGCTGTCTAGGTTTATCGTTGCTTTTCTTCTAAGGAGCAAGCATCTTTTAATTTCATGGCTGCAGTCACCATCTGCATTGATTTTGGAGCCCAAGAAAATAAAGTCTGTCACTGTTTCCATTGTTTCCCCATCTATTTTGCCATGAACTCATGGGACAGGATGCCATGATCTTCATTTTCTGAATGTTGAGTCTTAAGCTAGCTTTTTCACTCTCTTTCACCTTCATCAAGAGGCTCGTTAGTTCCTCCTTGCTTTCTGCCATAAGGGTGGTGTCATCTGCATATCTGAAGTTACTGATAATTCTCCCTGAAATTTTGATTCCAGTTTGTGCTTTATCCAGCCTGGCATTTTGCATGGTGTACTCTGCATATAAGTTAAATAAGCAGGGTGACAATATGTAGCCTTGATGAACTCCTTTCCCAATTTAGAACCAGTAGTCCATTGTTCCATGTCCGGCTCTAACTGTTGCTTCTTGACCTGCATGCAGATTTCACAGAATGTAGGTCAGGTGGTCTGGTATTCCCATGTCTTTAAGAATTTTCCACAGTTTGTTGTGGTCTACACAGTCAAAGGCTTTAGCGTAGTCAATGAAGCAGAAGTAGATGTTTTTCCAGAATTCTCTAGCTTTTTTTTATGATCAGTGGATGTTGGCGATTTGATCTCTGGTTCTTCTGCCTTTTTCTAAATCCAGCTTGTACATCTGGAAGTTCTTGGTTCAAATACTGTTGAAGCCTAGCTTGAAGGATTTTGAGCGTTTCTTTGCTAGCGTGTGAAATGAGTGCAATAGTGTGGTAGTTTGAACATTCTTTGGCATTGCCCGTCTTTGGAATTGGAATGAAAATGGACTTTCCCCCCCAAGTCAATGTAGTATTTTGACCCATCACATTACCTTATAAACAGAACCCCAAAATAAGATTTAAAAAAATTTTCTATCGAGTTCCCTCATACCCCTTTACAGTCTATTTTTCCTCCCAAATTGCAATCATTTTTCCCATTCCTTTTACCATAGATAAGATTGGTCCTCTTCTAGAATTTCACATAAATGAAATCATACAGCAGGTACTCTCTATGTCCAGCTTCTATCACTTAGCATAATGCTTTTGATATTTATCTGTGTTTGTTGCCTTGGTAGCTCTCTTTTTTTTAATCAAGTGATTTTCCATTGTATTGCTATACCATACCGCCATTGTTTATTCATTCTTCAGTTACTCAATATTTGAACTATTTCCATTTTGGGGATATTATGAATAAAGTTCCTTTGAATGCTTTATAATCTTTGAGTGTAAATACTTAGGAGTGAAATTGCTGGATCATGTTATAAGTATATGTTTGTTTGACAAACTGTTTTTCAAAAGATTATTACACAATCATGAGTTTTTCTACGTTTTTGTCATGTTGACTTGGTGTTAGTCATTCTGGTGGATGTGAGAGGTGTTTTTTTCATTTTTACTTACCTGATAATGATGTGAAGTACCTAGAGCTATTGGTCACTTGTATGTTTTCTTTTTTTTGCAATGGTTAATTCTCTGGCCCTTTGCGTGGCGTGGAGAGGAAGAGTTAATCATTTTCTTGTGAGCTTCGTGTGCGTGTGCTCATTCATGTCTGACTCTTTGTCACTCCATGGACTGTCGCCTGCTAGGCTCCTCTGTCCATGGGATTCTCCAAGCAAGGATACTGAAGCGGGCTGCCATTTCCTCCTCCAGAGAATCTTCCCGACCCAGGGATCGAACCTGCGTCTCCTGCATTGGGAAGTGGATTCTTTACCACTGAGCCACCTGGGAAGCCCTGTCAACTTCAGGAGTTCTTTATTTCCTGGGTGCAAGTCTTTTGTAAGCTATGTGTATTGTACAGATTCTTTTCTAGAATATGTCTTATCTGTTCAGTTTCTTAATGATGTCTTTTTTTTTTAAGATTTATTTGTTTTTTGGCCGTGGTGGGTCTCTGTTGCTGCACTCGGGGGCCATTCTTTGTTATGGAGCACAGCCTCTGGGCACGGAGGCTTCAATAATTACGGCTGTGGGCTTAGTTGCCCTGTGGCATGTGGGATCTTCCTGAACCAGGGATGGAACTGGTGTCCCTTGCATTGCAAATTGGATTATTAACCACTGGACTACCAGGGCAGCCCAATGCTATCTTCTGATGAGTAGAAATTTTAAATGTTGAATGAAGTCCAACTTATCAATTTTTTAAATGAAGTTAAGACTCCTTGTCTTACCCAGAGTCACAGAGATCTCTGCTTATATTATCTTCTAGAAGCTTTATGGTTCTGGCTTTACTTATTTTTTTTAATTGAAGGATAATTGCTTTATAGTTCTGACTTTTATAATTAGGTTTATGATCCATTTCAAATTGATAGAGTAAGATGGGGGTTGGTGTTTAACTTTTAACCAATCTTTTACCATTTCTTTCATATTTTCTATTTCTTCATCCTTCCTGGCTTCTTCCTAGAGATAGTCCTCCATCTGATATCCCAGTTCCGTATTTCATTGCTCAGATGCTGTATCTGTTCTATAATTCATTCTACCTATTATATTTGTTGTTTCAACTGGTTTTTCATACGGAATATTTCCACCTGGATCCTTTAACAATTTCTTATTCTCTTTTATTTCACTAATATTGTATTTCTTTCACATGTTTCTAATGCTTGTTTTAGAATTCTTGCTTTAAAATCCGTCTGTTGAACCTGGCCAGCTCCAGTGGTATCTCTAATCAGTTTGTTTTTCTTTGGAAGGCAGTGTGCTCCCCGGATTCCCTGTTCTTTAACCCGTGATCTCATTCCTCAGGGGAAGGGAACGTTCAGCTCGCCTGTCTGGTGCTGCATATTGGGATAAAAATCCAAGCCTGACCCTGGTCTCTGTCAGCATGGTTGAGCCCAAGGAGAGGCCGGTCCCAGAGTGGAGACCCCCAGGTGCCAGAATTGCATAGTTCCTCCTCGGGTTTAGCATCACAACTTCCCCCACCCCCACCAAGTAACTAACTCTACGGGACTGAGCCTCACTTTCTTCTTTTTTTTAAAACTTTGTTTATTTCTGGCTGTGCTGAGTCTTCATCGCTGTGCACAGGTTTTTTCCTAGTTGTGGCGCGTGGGGGCTCGGTAGTCGTGGCACATGGGTTTAGCTGCGCCCTGGTGTGTGGAATCTTCCCAGACCAGGAGCCGAACCCACGTCCCTTGCATTGGCAGGCAGATTTTTACCCAGTGGGTTACCAGGGAAGTCCTGAGCCTCACTTTCTGAGTGCTAGGAAGGGGAGGGGCCTGTCTGCCTAGGTCAGAGTCCACCAACCTCCAGGTCTGGAAGAGAAGGGCTGGCGGAGTGGCTCTCAGCCTGTTAGTTCGCTCTTGGTTTCTGCAGTTCCTTAGTGCCTGCTCCGTGGCCCTGATGTTACTCTAGCAGACAGACACTTGGGCTGTCTGCCTGGGCCCTGCCTGTTCCAGTGAGAACGCTGGCCTTCATTTCTCGAGGGCAAGTGGGCATGTTTTGGGGCCGGGGGCCGGGGTGGGGGATGGAGGAGTTGTGCTGGGGAAGTCTTGATGCAAAGAGGCAAGAGCAGAGCCCACACTCTGTTTTCTGTTCCATGGCGTTCTCCACGCCGGCTCCAGGCCCTACCCCTTCTCCTGGCGGCGGCGGCCCCACCCCCCACCCCCTTCCACCTCCCCAGGAGGCTCCGCTTCCCTCCACAAGTTCCTAGGCATAGTGACGTTTTGCTCTATTGTTACTCTGGTGTTGATTTGCGGGAAAGGGGCCCAGAGCCATATGTCTTCCCTCACTGTTTCAAGGGAACGTACGTGCAGCACCCCCAACTGCATCGCCAGCCGGAGCACAAAACTTCAAAAGAAAAACAGCGAACTGACTCAGGATAGCACTGGAGTCAGCCACATTGGGACAGAAAGACCCAGAATTTTTAATTAGCATCAGAAGCATACAAAATAGATAAGGAAAGATATTGGCAATGTAAAACAGTGTAAGAAACTGCATTAGAAAAGCATTACACAGTAGAAGGACCATGTGGAAATATAAAATTTGGTTTAATATGAAAAGTCAGCTTTATCATCTGTTCCTGCCCCAACGTTTGCATGCAGCTAGCAACTCACTGTTCCCTAAAAAAAGGACTTTGACCTCCAGACCTTCACTCTAATTAGTCTGTCTTCCCTGCACTTCTGCTGGAAAAAGTCTGGTACATCCTCAAGATTCTTTCCCTGAAGGCCTCTCGTGGGCAGTGTGATATTCATTAGGAGCATGGGGTTCTAGCGTTAGGAAACCAGGTACCCATCCTATTCAAGTAACTAACGGTGTGACTTTGGGAAAGTCTCACTACCTCTCTGGACCTTTAGGCCCCTGCTGGGAAAAAATGAGAGTATTGAGTTAGATTATTTTAGAGCCCCTTTTAGCTCTGACAAGCTGGTACAGTTGTTCCAGGAAGCGGGGGACCCCATTCAGGGTCTGGAAGTGGGCTCTTGTCTAACACTCAGAAATGAATTGAGGAGACACACGGGCTGAGCAGGCAAGAGGCTTTGTTGGGAACCCAGGAGGCCTGCTCCGCTCCATGGCTTGCAGTCTTGGGTTTATGGTGGTGGGATGCGTTTCCAGGTTGTCTCTGACCAACCATTTTGACTCAGTCTTTCCTGATGGTACTCGCATTGCTCAGGCCACGATGGACTCCAACACGGAGGGCTCTGGTGGGCTAGTAGGGCACGTGACATCTCCTCTCGACCTTTCCCAAATTCTTCCGGGTGGTAGTAGCTTGTTAGTTCCGTGTTCCTTACCAGGACCTCCTGTCATAAAGTAGCTTTTGCAAATGGTCACTATGGTGCCTGGCCAGGGTGGGCAGTTCTTGTGTTTCCCCTCACAATCCCTGCTGAGAGACTTCAGCTCCTACTCAGGATACTTCTTGGGAACCGGAGCAGCGATCTCTTTCTTCTGTAACTGCTTCCAGCTGAGATGGCTGTTGTCCTGCCTCGTAGATAGAAGTCTCTCTCCACATGATCTGCATATAGGTATTCTGTGTCCCAAACCAACACTCAACCTCGTGGTGACAATTTAGCCTGAAACTATTTGACCCTGTCGGAGATGAAAGGAGATGAAACGGAGAACATAACAGGAGGCCTAACAGGATGGTCATCACCGGGCCCCAGGAAGGGAAGGCAAAAGGGGCTTCAGGGTGTGATTTTCTTCTGATTTGTTGATGGTGAAGTAACAGGGCAGTGCTCCAGGCGTCTAACATTCATCTGGGTGGGGGCCCCAGTTCTCAAAGATGTTGTTATGCGTGTTTGTTGAGGGGGCACTGGGATGCTGCCCCAAGGTCTGCCGCCACTTGAATGCTCTTCCCCTGTTTCTGTATCTCCTCCCTTCCCTTATCAGCAGCTGTTTGCATCTGAGTTCCAGAGAACTCAGGAAAGGTCAAGGAGGCCGAAGGAAGCCTATATCCTACAAGGATATAAAGAAATAGAGGACCCAGAAGGGATCTGTACTGCAAAGGCCCACAGAGTCCTGCTCAGTTTTAATTCAGGGACCTGGGTCACTACGGCTCTGGCAATTTCCTGTCAAAATTTGGCATGGTGCTGCCTCAAATTGAAGAATCGACTCTGAACTGTAAGTTTTTCTGAGTTGCAAGTCTTGGATCTGTGTCTTATATGATTAAAACCTCAATCCCTTGGTCTGCCATGTTGGTGTAACTGACCCAATTAAAGGTAGTTGGAGGAGTGACAAGTGGAATTTTAATAGAGTAAATCTCATTTCTTTTCAGGAGAGTAAGCCTGAAACCCAGTCTGGACCTGGTATTTTGGGGAAACTCATCTACGTAGGTTTTAACTTTAAATGTAATATTAACATATAGATAAAAGGTGCTATTGGTCATCATATATGTCTCTTTTTTTTGTTACTATATGATCTAAAGCAATTTCCTTGTCTCAAAATGTAATAGTTACAAGAGAAGACCTTTAAAAAGTAAGATTGCAGTTACTAGCGGCCAGAAGACATTGTTTTGAGAACATCTGGTGGCATCCAAGTCTGACACAGCTCAGCAGACAGTTTCTTAGCAACACAAGGACTAGCCTTAACTTACAACCATAACGTCATCTAGTTATTTCTTTGGATGTCTGAGTCACAATTACTCCATTTTTACTTTTAATTGTAATAGTCTCCTTAATAGCCAAAGCAAATACCACCATTAATGATGTTAGTATTTCTCTAGGTATTAGAAGATGCCAGAATTGGGATGCATAAAGTCTTCTCCTGGAAATAACTATTTGAAGGCCTCTTCTTACAGTTTTTCCCAGAGTACCAAGTGCCTCATTCCTGATCTCCACCCTGAACTGCTTTCAAGAGGGTGTTGAAGGTCAGCAGCTGCAGTAATTTAATCTTTGCAGAGGTAGATGACAAGTGCCGATTTCCAGTCAGCAGACTCCATTCATGGTCATAAATTTGACCATGGCTTGGGGGCACATTTCATGACCATTTATATCCCACGGTGCCAGGAATGCTTATTCCTAGGTCTGGCAAAGATTTTGTTGACAGGCTACTCAATGTACTATTGGACTAGGCCTCATTAACAGTGCCCAAGAGCTCCAGACCACCTGTCTTTACTAGCCTCTTATGATACAGGAAGATATTCCCTCTTGTCGCTTCTTCTCATATCTAGAGTTAGACACTGTTACAGTCATTGATCTCATATGGATCTACATGTCATCATTTTATCAGAGGCTCAGTCAAACATTTGATTATGTAGGAAATAGCAATTTTGTAAAAGATAAAGTACAAATAACGTAGCTAGCAGTATTAGTAAAGTCATAAGTAAAAATTGAGCCAAAACTTCCATTAGGTGCAGCCCAATATATTCCAGGTCATCTAATTTAGTCTATTCTGTACCAGTCCTTATCTTTCAAGGAAATTATGTATTGGCATTGTCCATAAGGAAGATCCCCTGGAGGAGGGCATGGCAACCCACTCTAGTATTCTTGCCTGGAGAATCCCCATGGACAGAGGAGCCTGGTGGGTTACAGTCCATGGGGCCCCAAAGAGCTGGACATGACTGAAGTGACTGAGTGTGCATTGTCCATAAGGAACACAGTCCAGTTCCTAGTGTTACTAGACTGATTATCCTTAGGATGATTTAATTGTTCCCAACATAGAGGCAACTTTAAACTTAAATTACCATTGCCTGGTGTTTTCTACATAAATCCATCCCATAATTGGGGGAGATCTTATTCCTTGGCTGAAACTTCGCTTGTTGGTCTGATTGAGCTTGAATCACAGAAGAAAACTCGTATTTATGGCCAGAGTCAGAGTAGGCATTATTAGCTGACCCGGTGAGGGCATTCTACCTGGTAATATCAGTAATGACCTGAACCTGACGGGTGGTGCACACACTGCCCAGCCAAAACGGATTCCAACGAGGAGGATTCTGAGAGGTGGGTAGGACACGTGGCGTCTCCTCTTGACCTTTCCCGAATGCTTCTGGTTGGTGGTGACTTGTTAGTTCCGTGCTGCTTACCAGGACGTGTTGTAATATAGCTCAGGTAAGCGGTTACTGCGGTGCCTGGCTGGGGTGAGCAGTTTCAGCCAGCGTTTCCCCTAATACAGTGGTTAAGAATGAAGGTTCTGGACTTTCTTAATCTCTGTGTTTCAATGAGTAGCTAGTTCAGCTCATGGAACCTCATTTGCTAACCTAGCATAGTGGTTAAGAGCTTACACTTCGGGCTTGGGCGATTTGGGTTCATAATCCCAACTCTGCCACTTGTCCGCTCTGTGACCATAGGCAAGTTACTTGGTCTCTATGCTTCCCCCCCCAACTTCTGTCTAATAAGGTTGATCCTAAGGGTACCTCCCTCAGGGTATAGGAGCCGAATGAATGCAGCTGTCACTGTGCTAATGGTGGTGGTTCACCATCACACGGACCTTTCTTCATTCCAGTCCATGAAATCTTGATGTTTGTCTGCCAGGCTCTATCTAAATTTTTAAAAAATACTACCCAATATTATTGTCTAACAGATAACTCTCCATTGCATTTCATCTTTAAAACAGCCTTGCAAAATCAGGATGTTTTAACAACCTTGCAAAATGAGAATATGTAACCCTGTCTTACAGATAAGGAAACTGCAGCCTCAGACATAAACTCACTTTCAAAGCCGTACCGCAGGATTTAACCTTGTATCCAGCTTCTCCAAGGCCAAGGCCTTTCCCACTCTGCCTCATATTCAGAAAGATTAGTCTGAGGTTTGGGAGATTACTGAACAAATCCAGATGGGAAAACTCGGTGAGAATGCCCCCTCCCCGTTCCACACGTATGCCAGCTGTCTGCCTGCCCTAGGCCTTCCACAAGATGTTTTTTGTAGGTTTCATGCAAATACAGGTTTCGTGATGGGCCAGAAGTTAATTGAGGAGACAGAACGAGGGTGGGTTGGACAATTAGTGGCTCAAGTGACCTGAGAGAGAGAGCCAGAGGGTCTCTGGGAAGGAGAGCAATAGTCTTAGAGGACACGGAGTCAGCAAAGAGGAGAACTGAGAGTCAACAAGCCTGGAGCTGACGCTGGAGAGCGAGGCCTGCGGAAGCAGTTGTAGGTCTTGCTAAAAGGCGGTTCCAGACTGTGGCACTGGGGCTGACCCCAGCCCTGCCGTTTACTCTTGCAGGTTTGAACATGTGGCTGCAAAAGGGCTGCTAGTAACCTTTGGTGAGGGAGAAGTATCAGTGCACCAGAATCTCAGCTCCACGGCTGCTTAGATCGGCGTATGTGGACTTTTTAGTCCTGAAGTCTCAGTTTCCTTATTTGCAGTTCTCAACTGTGTGGGATTATTGCAAAGTTCCAGTGAGATGTTTTCCTGGTGAGACCTTCTCTGATCTCTCTATTTAAAACTGCAAAAAAAAAAAAAAACCCACCAAAAACCCACCCCAAAACAACAACAAAAACTCCCCTGCAAACACCACCTCTCCTCCCTGCCTTCTGTTTCTCCATCTTGCTTACCATTACCTACTGATTTTACTTATTTTCCTGCATTATCCTACTGATTTTACTTATTTTCTTGCTGTCTGCTCACCCCCCCAGCAGGGATTTGCCCCTGGTATATAATAGGTGCTCAGTAAGCAGTGGTCAAATGACGAATGTTGAGGCCGTGTTAGTTGGATCTTAAAGATACTGGACAGAGGCAATAGGACAGCTCACTTGGGATGCCACGGGCTGCCCATGAAAGCATTTGGAGCCTGGATTTTAGGGTGGTGGCTGAACCCTCTCTGGCCACAGCCTGCAGGAAGTGAGCCCTGTAGGAGAGCCCTGTAAAGCCGGATGGGCCTGAGTACTGGGGCTTCTCACGGAGCCAAGGCCCTCAGGACAAACAGGAAGCCCATGATACTAGGCTTCCCTGCTTTCTTTAGCTTTTTAAACCACTCTGATTGCCCTGTGCAGGCATGCTCAGTTGCACAGTCATGATCTTCTCTTTGTGGCCCCATGTACTGCATCCTGCCAGTCACTCTGTCCATGGAATTTTCTAGGCAAGAATACTGGAGTGGATTGCCATTGCCTCCTCCAGGGGATCCTCCCAACTCAGGGATCAAGCCTGCATCTCCTGCATCTTTGCCACTGGGCCACCAGCGAAGCCCTCTGATTGCCCCTAAGTGGAACAAGCTACCTCAAAGAAATGTCAGTCCCAGCACCATCCTTACCATCCAAAAGGCTGGGAGAAAAGGCACTGGGTTTGGGGTCAGATAGATCCAGCGGCTTGGCCTTGCCCTGCCCCTCTTTAGCAGTTGGGCAAGTCCCTACACCCCTCTGAGTCTCTATTTCCTTCTCTGTGAAATGGGTGCAGCAGTTTCCCCCTTGTAGGCCAGCCTCCTAGGGCTTTGTGTAAAATATAGTGAAAATGTGTTTGGTGACCTAGCATCATTAGACCGAAGGGCCTGGAAGGCTGATTGTACCTGTGGCCCTCAGCATAGGACCAGGCACATAGCAGACACTTGGGACCAGGTGGTCAAAGAGTTGTCAAACTCAACTGACAACAACCTGTTGGAAGCGGACGGTCTGAGTCTTGCATGTAGTAGGGTTTTTAGGCAAATCCTCCCCATGGACTTTCTAGGATTCTACAAGTTAATAGATTCCACAAAGACCTAACTTGTATCAGTTGGCCTCATTTTATCATCCACTTGAAACTTACTGATCCATCCTTAACTCATTTGCAAGATTTTTTCCTTTGATAGAGACAACTAGCTGAGTGACATGATGTGGTTGTTTACAATGTAAGCAGCTGAGAAAAATGGGCTAAACTGGAGTTCTGAGCTCAGGTTCTATGTTCCAAATAACAGAAAATCCAAGGTAAGCAATACAGGGAGGTAATTAGCTCATGTAACTTGGATGTTCAGAGGTAGGCTTCAGGCATGGCTGTTTCCAGGGGCTCAAGCAGTGTCATCAAAGAGTCAGATTCTCTGCATCTCTCTATTCCACCTGCTGAGAGCTTGCTTTATCTTCTGGCTCCACACAGCACACCTCCCCATTGCCCCCCACCCTCATGTCACACCATCCAGGTGGTTCTCAGTTCTCAGAAGGGGAAACAGCAGAAAGCCATAGAAACAGAAACCTGCATAGCTCTTGACAGTCTGTAGAGCGCCTTCCCTCTCAAGAAGCCATTACTGGAAGTGGAGAGGCATTTATTGTCCCTGCTTGACAGGTGCGAGAACAGCCCTTGAGTAACCGGCCAGGACTCTGACTTGTAACTCTGAGCAATCACCACGCGTCTCAGCCCCTTTGTGTAAACTTACAAACCCAAGGGGCTGACCCCGGAGGGAGGGGACCGGTGTGGCTGAAAGCCCCCCCTTAAGTGCCTCTTCCAGGCGGGAGAGGTCCTGAGGAGGCTGCAGTCACGTGGAGGCCCAGGAGGAGCCGGTCTGGGGACAGAGGCAGCAGCCTGACGTGAGGAGCGGTCACGGGGCTGGACGCACGCACAATGGGAGCCCTGCTTTGCGCGCTTTCAGGACGCTGCTGCACGCACGTGTGCACACACACACACACACACACACACACGTCACAGGACACGCTGACGCAGGGCCCCCTGTCCTGGGGGTGGCTGAGGCCTCGGGATCTGCTGTCCGTGATGGTGGCTCTGGTGGAAGTTGTCCTGCATGTGACTGAGCTGGGAGGGCCAGTGCCCTGGATTCGGAGCCAGACATGCCTGGCCTGCATCCCAGCTCTCCCACGTGGTTGTGGTATGACCCTGCACCCCCTGCCTTAGTTCTCTGAGCCTTAGTTTTCTCTTCTGACCCGAGCTGGTAATTCCCACCTGGCCGGGTTCTTGGAAGGCTGAGCAAAAAGCCCCTGGCACGTGCTTCATGCACTGAGCTTCCCTTCCCTCTTCAGAGTGGCCCTCCTGTTGACAGCTGGGTGACCCTGGCCGAGCCACTGAACTTCTCCGTGCAGCGGGAGCGACAATCACCCGTAGTGTGTGGTGTCGGGAGGGTTAGACGAGGGGAGGCCCGGGAAGCACTCAGTGCCCGGCACGCTTGTTCTTGCTTCTCCTACTAGCTAACATTTACTTTGAGTGTTTAATGTGGGCCAAGCCCTGGGTCTTTGTCTTACTGTTTGTTGTGAAATTCGTTCTGATGATTAACCCAGTGATACAGGTACGCACTGTGATGGTTGCCTTTGGACCTGTGAGAAAACTGAGGCCCAGAAACGGCAAGTGACGTGCCCAAGGTCACAAAGCCAGCAGGCGATGGGGGCTCTGCTCCGCCGTGCTCACCTTGGTTGGGACCCTCACCTCTGCAGGCCCATATTTTCTGCCCAGGTGCAGGGTGCATTCCCGCCCTCCCAGAGTCAGCAGGGATATCAAGTGCAGGAGTGCCCGGAGCCACCAGCCGCTGGAAGGTTCCCTGGGAATGTGAGGAGCGCTGTTACTGTGGGCCCGGGGCAGTGAGACCTGTCTCTGGAACATCCGTGCCCTTCCTGTTCCGATGGGAGCCGGGCATTGGAGAAACCAGACACCGGCCACCCGGGGATACTGCTTGTGTTGGCTGCCACCCAGAAGGTTACAAGTTCACGGTCCATTTCTCTGAAGTTCAGAGCCGCCTCAGCGCCCCCACTTTCAGGGCCTGTGTGGGGCCGTCTGTGGAATGGAGGTTTCTTCTCCTTGGGGAAGGCTGCCAGGGCATGTGGGGCGGCGGGGGGCAGGCAGGGAGAGCAGCCACGGTGGTGCAGGGTCCTGCAGGAGGGCCAGCCGAGGTGGGGGAGGAGGGGTGTGTCCAGGGGTGGAGCCAGGCTTCCAACCGAGGTCCACCCCTCCCCCCCCACCCCGCACGCCCTGGGTGGTCCCCTCTGCCTGACAGGCCTCCTGTGATCAAAGACGTGGACTCAGTGTGACCTGGGGCAAGTCATCTCACCTGTCTTTCATGAAGTCCAGGTAAGAAGCCCTCCCGCAGGGGCTGAGGTGCACATTCAGGAAGAGCGTATCGTGAATATGAGTCAGGTGGTAGCTGTGTGTCTTCCATTCACCCACACACGTATCACGTACACATTGCAGGTAGAAAAGACGCGGTTTGTTTCTAACCTCCCTGATTGCTTCAGGAGTTTACACTTGGCCCTGGGAGGCAGGAACATCCACAAGCGATGCTGAGTTCTTGACTTGTTCGCCTTCTGGCTGTGTGATCTTGGATCAAGTGCTTAAGCTCTCTGTGCTTCCGTTTTGTTACCTGGAAGTTGGGGTGTATGGCGTCAATGCACGTGAGTTTGAGTAAACTCCGGGAGTTAGTGATGGCGTGCTGCAGTCCATGGGGTCACAAAGTGTTGGACACGACTGAGCGACTGAACTGAACAAGCTGGGTGTAATCATAGTGCCTACCTATTAAGCTATTGTGGAGACTGAATGAATTAATATAGGTGAAGTGTTTAGAACAATGTCTGGCACACAGTAAGAGCTATGAAAAGATATGCTATTTTTATCACAAATGTAATGACCAAGTATGTAAAATAAAGATTTTTCTAGAATAGGCTCAATTTGAAATGTTCTTTTCAGTTGACAGGAATCACTAATGTTTGGAATTCCAAGACACTGGCATCCATGCTGTGCATCACAGACTGCCCTTTGCTTCCCATAATAGCCCCAGAAATCTTAGCTGGTTGGTGGGGAGACCTGTTCCTTCTGTTGATCGCTGTGTGACCCTCGGGAGGTTGAACACCTTCTCTGTGGCTTTCGTTTCTTGTCCGCTGTTAGAGTAAGCGTGGCCAGCTCATCTTCTGGTACCAGAGGCGCTCCCGCTGTGAGTGCTGAGTGGGGTGCCCGAGGGCAAGAGACGGTGGACACCTCGGGTATAAAACACATCTCCCATCCCCATGCCGCTCAGCTCCCAGGCTTGGCCCTGAGCAAGGTGGCCTGGGAACACGTCCTTCCCGTGGGAGGGTGGGAGCCCGTGTGGGAGCGTCCCGGACCCTCCTCTGCCCAGGTGCTCTGGCCTCCCTGGGCACGGCGTCCCCAGGCCTCCTCCTCTGGGCCCTGCCCTCTCCCTCCCCCACCTCCCTGCTGCCAGCTCTCCTCCCTCTGGTTGAACCTTGACTGGCTTCAGTCCTTTGCCCACGGAGCCAGTGTGTGGCACCCAGACTCGACCAGGCGCCCCAGAGAGCCGCAGAAAAACCGACAGCTCTAGAACTCAGACCCTTGAGGCTTTCGGTTCCAGCTCTGCTGTGTGGCCTTGGGCGAGCGGCGGACCATCTGAGCTTCAGAGTCCTCATCTGTGAAATGGGTCAACAAGAGGCATGTAAGTCAGGTGGGGCCTGCTGAGCGCCTGCCCTTGACCCCGCCGACCTCGGGGAGCAAAGCGCTCTGTGGTCTGTCCTGGCTGACTCTGTCCTCTGTCACCAATGGTCCCCTGCCTTCCGCCCCCAGCCCGACCTCTAGATGCCACATTGCTGCCTCCTTGCCTTTGCGTTTTCGGGTTCCCTGTATGGAGCGCTCGCTCTCTCTGTTCATTTTAACCCTGCCATCCTTCCAGCCTGGCTCTCCTCCTCCCCGCTCCATGGAAGCTTCCCCGCTGACCCAGAGTGGCCTCTTTCTTCTTCAAGAGGGAAAGAAAGCGGCAGGTCCCCAGCTGGGTGGTTTGTCTGTGAGAGAGAGACGGACAGGCGGATCTGGTCCTCAGGACACGCGGCACCCCTTGACTCTAGGAACTGGAACCTCCACGTCTTAACTAACCCCTCCCCCGGCTGGAGGTGCCCAGTAGCCAGACAGGCTTTTCGGTTTCTGGAGTCTTAGAGCGAGAAAGAGCTCCCGGACCTCCCGGGTGGGCAGGTCTGTGGTGCGCCCGGGGGGAAGTGGCTGAGTGGGCAGGGGAGGGTCTGTGTTCTCAGCGCCAGCCTCTCGCCTGCCCACTCGCCTCCGAGTCCGTCCCCACGCTGCCCAGCGGCCGTGGCTGCCAGGCGACACTCACTGCCTGCTTGCCACGTCCTGTGTATCAACTCATACAATCCTTACAACGACCCTGTGGCTTCAGTCTCCCACTTTGCCGATGAGACGCCTGAGGCTCCAGGGGTAGGCTCACTGGCCCTGAGCCCACCCCCCTTCCCTGGGCTTGAGGGGCGGAGCGGGCTCTGAACCTGGAGCCCTGGCTCCAGGGCTTGCTTCCTGCTGCCGAGCCGCCTCCTCAGTCCTCAGCATTGACCTGCCACCCTTCCACCGGCCTACCCACATTCCTGCCCGGCCGGCCAGCTGTGCACTGGGGCTCTGCCAGCCGCGGGGCGGCTGCCATCCACAGAGCAAGATCACTGCTCGCTAGGAGCTCACCCCGTGGTGAGGAGCGATCACCCGTGGATCTCTAAGACTCTGATAAACGTGCTCCAGGTCTTGAGCACCCAGCTTCTAGGGGAGGAGCTGTAACTCCCGCCAGGTCCCAGGCGGGGGGTGCTGGGCGGCTCAGCAGAGCTGAGGTCAAGGGGGAAGGGTGATGGGAGGACTTCATCGGGTGGACAGCAGGGAACATTCAAGACCTGTTCCACGCCAGGGAACGCAGTGTGCAGAGGGGCTGAGGCTGGAGGTGCCTGGGCGTGGGGGTGGGGGGTGGAGGTGGTGGTGGAGAGAAAGCTGGCATCTTATTACAGCTCTGAAGATGCCACGGCTTGGCAGCAGGCAGGGCTGACACCACGCCTCCCCAGGCACTCCCGTGTCTTTTTCTGCCAAGATGGGGTGCTGTCAGCAGTGGCTAGAGGTCTCACTCTATCCCAGCACCTGGCCCGCCGCCCTCCCAAGGAAGTCTGTCCTTGGGTCTGACCTGCAGCCCACTCTGACCACCACACATTCCTTCCAGAGCCCTTCACCCAGAGGCTGCTTTATGGCAGCAACCGTAAATAACTTCCGTCCTGAATGAATAAACTCCCAGCCAGCAAGGCTTGCCAGGGACGCTGGGCTTGGCTGCGAGAGCGATTCCGTGTCCCCTCTCTCTGACCCTGCAGCTGAAGTGTTCCTGGGCTGATCTTCGGCGGCTCCCTCTCCCCAGGCAGCTGCTGCAGCCCGGTCTGGTGGTGCCGGACCCCCTCCAGCTCCCATCCCATTCCCCACGCCCCCCATCGGAAGCACTGGGAACATTTAGCCCTTCTGTTCAGTCACAGTTCCTTGAAAAAGCCAAGCGGGCCCAGCTCACAGCCCAGAGGCACTGGCTCCGGGCTGGTTCTGATTATTCTGGTGCACGTCTATGGGGAGGAGCAGCCGGGAGACCCGGGGTAAGTCTGTCCTCTTCTTTAGGCCTTAATCTTCCCATCTGGGCAATGGGATCATCTCCAAGGCAGTGTTTCTCAAACTAATCTGCTCGTGGGATGACTTGCCAGGCCCTGCCCTGGGAGATTCTGAGTAGGTTTGAGGTGGGGGTGGGGGCTAAGAATTAATTAGGCGGGTGGAGGTTGTTATGTCTCTTTAATTTCTTTTAAAATTTGAATGCAGCCATCCCCAGGACACGTTTTCTTTCCCAAAGTTTCCTAAACTCAAATATCGGCAGACCTTTCTCACCTAACAATTCACAATTCCGGCAAAGTGAAGTCAAAGTCACTCAGTCGCGTCTGATTCTTTGCGACCCCATGGACTATAGTCCATGGAATTCTCCAGGCCAGGATACTGGAGTGGGTAGCCCTTCCCTTCTCCAGGGGATCTTCCCGACCCCGGGACTGAACCCAGGTCCCCCACACTGCAGGCGGATTCTTTACCAGCTGAGCCACAAGGGAAGCCCACAATTCAGGCAAGGTGGGGGTTATTAGCCCCTGGATGAATTTTTACGTATTTATACACTTTACCTCCCAGATCATTGTAAAGAATGCTTCCATCACCCCATAACGTTCCCTCATACACTTGCCAGGCTCTACACCTCCTTGGGTACCCTTTGGGAACAGGACTTTTCTGCAATCACCCAAAGTGATTTTTGTGGTCTGGGACATTTGGGAAGAGCTGGTCAAAGAACCCTTCCCAGCCCAGACATTGTTGAACTGTGACCTCTAGACTGGGGGCTCCCGGAGGACGAATAAATGCTCCCACGGTGTACTGCTCGGGAGTCCAAGGCAACACTGCTGCGGCCTCGTATCGATTCGTTAGGTCGGTGAGTAGGGAGCTATAGAGGGCATCTCGGGCCTGAGAGCTGAGTGGGGGCGGGGAGGGCTCCTGGGTGAGCTGTGGTGGGGAGAGTCTGGAATGGGGGTGACCCCCGGGTAGGCCCCACGTGGAGCCCTGTGAGGGCCTGGCTCTGCATCTCCCATCGGTGTAACCCTGGATCATCGTCACCGCGGCCCCCTGGGCCTTTTCCCCTCACCTGGAAAGGGGGAGAATTGTATCTAGCTCTCAGTTGGTTAATAAGGATGAAAGTAAGACCAGGTACGGGCTTCCCAGGTGGCACAGAGGTAAAGAATCCTCCTGCCAATGCAGGAGACAGAAGAGATGCGGGTTCATTCCCTGAGTTGGGAAGCTAACCTGGACTAGGAAACGGCAAGCTACTCCAGTATTCTTGGCTTCCCTGGTGGCTCAGATGGTGAGGAATCTGCCTGCCATGCAGGAGACCTAGGTTTGATTCCTGGGTTGGAAAGATGCCCTGGAGAAGGAAATGGCAACCCACTCCAACATTCTTGCCTGGAGAATTCCATGGACAGAGGAGCCTGGCGGGCTACAGTCCGTGTGGTCATTAAGAGTCGGACACGACTGCATATGCACATGCAAGAGGAGGGACGTCACATTTCAGTGCCTGGCCTGCCTCTGGGGTCTCCTAAATGGGAGAGAGATGTTAGGAGGAGAAGGCAGCAGGCTCTCTGATGCAGGGACTGAGCAGCATCACAGAGCCGGGAAGTGATGAAGCTGGGACTTGGACCAGACTTGCTGGCTGTGACAGCTCAGGACGGCTCTCCTGATAAGCCTTGTTCCCCCCCATCTACCCTGCCTATGTCATTAGGATGTGGTGAGGATCTGATGCAAAGAGAGAAGGAAAAATTTTAAGGGAGTAATGCGATGAGTTTCCTGTTTTCTTTCTTAGCTCAGTGGGCTTTCTGGTGCCAGGAACAAGGTCCTCCCTTGGCACCAAGAGGGTAAAAGCATCTCCGCCTACAGAGCCCATGGTGCTCTGTACCATGGGATCCGAGGTGTCCCAGGAGGCTGGACATATAATCGGAAAAGGCCTGGTGTCTTTGGCACCCAGGCCCCGTGGGTACCCAGTGGCTTCCCCTCTCTGAACCTCAGCTTCTGAATCTATAAGCTGGGAACTATAATCACCATCCTGACTTGAGAGGTTGTTGGAAGTCAAAGAAAAATGAAGGGCTTCCATTGTAGCTTAGTTGGTAAAGAATCTGCCTACAATGCAGGAGACCAGGGTTCGATTCCTGGGTTGAGAAGAAGATCCCCTGGAGAAGGAAATAGCAACCTACTCCATTGCCTGGAGAATCCCATGGACTGTAGCCTGCCAGCCTCCTCTGTCCATGGGATCACAAGAGTCAGACATGACTTAACAACTAAACCATTACCACCAAAGAAAAATGGAAAGGGGGTTGGGGACACTTCGGAAGCAGGAAGGGCCCCTCTAGGCAGCGGGCGGTTCAGCTCCCTCCAGCCTGTGTGGGCTGCCTCTCTGGTGATGGCTGGGTTTGCACACCTGCCTGAGACTTGACTGAAGCCTCCTTGCCGCCCTGCAGGGCTGGTACAGTCCCAGACCTGAAGCAGTGCTGGGGTTGGGGTTACAGCTGTGATGGCCAGCAGATCCGGGTTCAAATTCCAACTCCATCACTGCACCTCTGAGCATCTGTTTTTCCTTCATCTGGAAGTGGGGCCTGGCACACCGTTGGTGCTAAGTAAGAACAGTTGCTCTTATGCTGGACAAGGGTTCACCTCTCTGGCTGATTCAGTGCAGACACAGGTTCCTGGGCGTGGAAATGGTTGGAGCAGCTCCTGGTGCTGGGAAAAAAACAATTGTGCAATTTGTCCCTCCCCCGTGGCCTGGAAAAGGCGTCATTGGGTTTGCTTTCTGGGTCAATGAATCTGTCTCTCTTTTGTGGGCGGGTTCATTTGGATCATTGTTTTTGGATTTCATGTGTAGGCAGTGTGGTTTGATGTTCGTCTTTATCTGACTTGCTTCACTTGGTATGATGGTCTCTGGGTCCATCTGTGTTGTTGTGAATGGCATGGTTTCATTTTTATGGCTGAGTAATATTCCTCTGTGTGTGTGTGTGTGTGTGTGTGTGTGTGTACCACATTTTCTTTATCCATTCATCTGTTGATGGACATTTGGGTTGCTTCCATGTCTTGGCTATACCTTTTTTTTTAAGCTTCTAGGAATTCTCTTTTGGCAAAGCAGCATCATCCGTTAGTGTTGTAAAGAAAATAAAAAGACGATGACCCTGGGTAGGGGTTCCTTTCCTTCTGTGCTTTTTTCCCACAAGGTGCCCAGCACGATGCCTGACACGTAGTAGGTGCTTTTTCCTCTCCGGGCTGGTCAAGAATCTCCAGGAAAACAGAAACTGTGTCTGTCCTGTTCCCCACTGAGTCCTTAGTCCATTGAGCGGAGTCGGGTACATAGGATGTGCTCAGTAAATGTTTGGGCAGGCAGGGGGAACGGCCAAGCCTCCAGTGGGGATGGACCGGCCTGGAGGAGGAGAACCTCAGGGATTGTCCCCCCTCCCATTTCACGCCTCCTGGGCTAATCCCCAAAGATTAACCCCAAGGAACAAAGCCAGGTCAGGGCCACTGACCCAGGGCTTTGGAGCAGGCATCCAGGGCGCGTGTGACCGAGTGTTCCGGGGTGTGCTGGCGGCTCCTTGGGGCCTTCTTGGCTCCAATGGCCCTCCTGTCCCCCACCCTGGACCTGGTCCTCACAGCAGCTCTCAGCCTCCTCCTCCTGGTGCTGACCTTGGCCTTGGTCTGCTTCTTCACCCGTCTGGCCCAGCCCCTCAGGTAGGGCTCGCCCCAGGCTGACTCCTGCCCAGCCAGAGATCCTGCCCTAGATTCATGTGGCTTCTGTTTGCTCTTGTGGGAGGGGGAAGTGTGGACGCTGGTCTTTCTCCCTCTCCGTGGTGGGGAAACTGAGGCCCCAAGAGGTTGAGTCCGCTGGAGATTGAATCGCGCTTGGTCGCGGACTAGCTGAGAGCCTTTGCTCAGTTTCCTGACCGTGAACCGGGATCTGAAGTGGGATCACAGATACTCACTGTCGTTAGCACAGGGCTGGATCTGAGTGCCCGAGAAGTGGCAGTGATTTCTATCAGTCATGTTACTCTGTCGTGTGTCCTGGACCTTCTGAGGCCCAATCCAGGGCTGGCTTTCTGCCCAGTTTCAAGGGGCTCCTGGGCCCTCTGTCCCAGGATGCTGAGTCAGTCCTCAGGGCCAAAGCCCAGCCTCCGCTTCCTCCGCTAACCTACCAAGTAGCCGTTCCTCCTGCAGGGCCGGAGCCCAGCCAGAACTTCTGCACGCTTGCTGTGCATAATCAGGGCCCGGAGCTGTGAGCCTGGCAGAGACGGTCTGGCTGGGAGGTGGGGGTGGTGGTGGTGGGGAGGCTGGCACACACCCGGAGGCTCCCTTCTGAACTGGTTGAGTGCTGGCAGAGTGGTGGGCAGCCGGGGTCCCTGCAGCCCCAGACGGAACCCCACGAGCCCATCGTCCAGGGCCACCCACCCAGAAGCGGACTTGGAGCCTCCGAGTCCGGGTGGGGGCTGAGAGGAGGAGCCAATGAGGGCAACTGGCCCCGGAGTTTCCTAGGAGACCCTGGTTTCCTAGATTCTTGCCTCCTCTCCTTTCCAGGCAGAGGCAATGGGGAAAAGGCACCTATTTGTCTTCAGAACAGACGTTTCTCAAAGCCACAGCCCTGGGGCCAAAATTCAGAGCATTCCATCCTGAATCATGGGACTTTTCACTGTTAACTTTTACGGAGCCAATTCTGCGTGCCCTGGGTTGGGAGTCAGTGATGGGGAAGAGATGGTCTTCACTCTCACGGAGCGTCAGGCTAGCAGAGGAGGGAGACAAGAATAGCCAGGCAGGGCCGGGAGGGCCTTGGAGGGCTCCTGGGGCCAGCTTCACTTTCATTTTTCCTTATTGATGTGTCTGTCGTGGATCTGTGGTGCAGACAGTTGAGTAAGTCCTATTCCTCAATGTATGGGCTTGTATCATGAGCCCCCCAGCACCAGTCCCAACCGTTCTCCAAATGTCTTCCTGCCCATATGCTTTAAACTTTAGAGTTGGACTTGACTTATCGACTAAACAGCAACAACCATCGTTAGAGTCACGATATATCCTCCCGGGTCGGCTTCCTTCACTCAAGCTCACCTTTACAGGAGGCATCCTTGTTGATGTATATTCTCCTCAATTATTCATTCTCATTGTTGTGTAGATTTCCTTCTCGTGAACCCATACAATGCGTTTGTCCATCTTGCCGAAGATGGACAGTTTTGAGGCCATTATGAACAGGGCTGATGTGAATATTCTTACCTACGTCTTTTGGTGAACACACGTGCATTTTTGTTGCAGCTAATGGGTCAGAGGGCATATGCATGGTGTCCCCTTGATAGATACCACTGGTTTACCACAGTGGTTGCACCACTCTCTGCCTACCAGCAGTGAACAGATCCTCTGGTAATCCCAATTCCTCGCCAACGCTTGGACTTTTCCGCACACAAAAACGGAGGATTTGGGGGTGACTCCTCCCGACCTCCAGCTCTTGGACCACTGACTTTCAACTGATGTAAATGTATACTATACCAAGCACTGGCGTACAAACAAATAGGCAAGGTCCCCGCTTTTAGAAGCGCTCCGTGTGCTGGGTGAAATAGACCAGGAAGGAATTGCTTTCAAAGCAGAAAGTACATCTAACGCAGCTTTGTAAAGCGACTATACTCCTATAAAAATTAAAAACAAAACAGAAAAAAGCAGAGAAGCACGTGCAATGATTGTCTTCATTTTGTATATCAATTTAATAACTTTTTTTTTTCTGATGTTAGAATAGACAGTAGTAATGTTTGGAAACTAAAGTAGACTTAAAGCATTAAAAGTCATCCGAAATCCCACCACTCAGAGTGAAGTGCTGTTAGATGGAGGCCACTTCCATTCAACTCCTGAGCTTCCCTTCCTGCACGGCCGCCCCCTGCTCCGCCCCAGCACGGGGCTATCCAGCTGGGCGCCGTGTTTGATGCACGCTGGGTGTTCTGTGGGATGGAGTGCTGGCGAGCCCTGTCTGTGGGTACCGGAATGCCCCAGGCATCTTTTATTGATTCATTTAATTTGGCCGCATTGAGGGATGTGGGATTGAGATCAAACCCATGCCCCCTGTAGTGGAAGCGCAGAGTCCTGACCCCTGGACTGTCAGGGAATTACCCCCGGGCACCGTTTTAGGGTTGAATCAAGAATCAAGGCCCTTTTCCAGGTGTAGACTGGTTTCTTATCTCACATGCCACTGTTGTGGGTAGAATGTTGTGTCATTTCCCATAACAAATGAAATAATCATTCTTATCTTGGTTTTGGTGAAAATACTAACAGTGCAACTCTTGCCGTTTTAAATTCCTCATCTTCCAGTAACATTTGTACGCAACAGGGTCAGTACATTTCTCAACAGAGTTAGTACACTGCTCAGAAATAGTCATTCACAGTCCTACTACCCATGGGAAACCACAGTGAACATTCTGGTGTGTTTCCTTTCAGTCCTTTTTAAGAAATAACATTTAAAAAAATTATAAAGGTAACATCTCAACACAGAAGGAAAATTTGGAAAAACAGCAATGAAAACGTAATCAGTCATCTAAAATGTCACTATTCAGAAATGGTCACACTTGTAAGAAAATCTTGTCCTGTATGTTGCCTGTATGGTTTTTATATCTCTTGCCATAAATGACAAGCTGTAGAAGAGATCATAGCAAATACCACTGTCCTATAAGAGCACATGTAGGTGTGCCCTACGAGAAAAGGTGGACTCTTTGTTTTGTAATTCAAGGCTGAAGACGAATGTTCCAGAGCAGAGCTTCTCACAGTAGGGCCTGTAAACCAACAGCAGCAGAAGCACCTGGGAGCTTGTTAGAAATGCAAACGGGGTCTCTGGGCCAGGGTTGGGGGTACTGGAATCTGTTTCAACAAGCCCTCTGGAAAATTCTGATGCACCCTGCAGTTTGAGAATCACTACACAGAAAAGCTGAACTCTGATGGGCTCTGGGCTTCAGGTGGGTGGAAAGTGGGCCTTCAGTTGAGGAATGAGAAGGAGTCAGTTGGCAGCATAGAACTCATTTATGCCTCCACAGCTCTTTGTGTGGTTAAGCTTCCTGAGGGAGGGACCACTTAGATTTGGCATCCTAATGCCTAGCCTCCTGTAATAAGTGGAAAATGAATGAATCAACAAACAAATAAGTGAATGAACAGATGACCTCTGGAGTTGTGACTTTCATGTCTTTTTTTTTTTTTTTTAAATTTCTAGGATTGGGACATCAATTAACTGCTGACCACAGGCAGCCCACCTCTCCCACCCACATCCATCACACCTCTGGGCTCCAGAGAGAAAGCAGGTCTTGGAGTACGCCATGATCTCACCGTTCTTAGTGCTGGCCGTTGGTACCTGTCTTACCAGCTGCTTAGTGCCAGGTAGGACTGGGGGCAAGGGTGGATGGAGGGGGAGACCTGGGATGGGTGGGATAGGATGAAGGCAGTGTCTGTGGCCAGGGTCATAGACTCATCCGCAGGATTTAAGAGCTGGAAACAAACGTTCAGAGCAGGAAATCCCAGCTACTACATGTGCTTGTGTTGGAAAAGTCAGTCTTTTTCCTTTTATATTATTCTTTAATTGCTGTTTCTAGTCTCTCTTATCGCTAGGAATCTGAAATAGAACTTACTCTATAAACGCTTCTATAAACCGCTGATAGAACATTTCTTTATATTTGGTAATTCTTGCTTTAAAATTCACCTTCAAGGAGTTTTATTTATTTTTTTCTTTTTGTAATTTATGTTTCCTATCAGAAAGTGTTTTTACAGTGTTTGATTCTGCAATCAGTTCTGTAAGAGTGTTTATGTTAGTTTCTCAGTTTGGGGCTCTTACACTTTCAATTCAGGCTCAGATTTGGAGTATTTTATAATCTGATTTATTTTTGACTGTGCTGGGTCTTCGTTGCTTTGCACGGGATTCTCTAGTTGTAGAGTTGTGACCCACGGGCTTAGTTGCCCCACAGCACGTGGAACTTTCCTGGACCAGGGATCGAACACGTGTCCCCTGCACTGGCAGATGGATTCTTATCCACTGCGGCACCAGGAAAGTCCTTCAGGTTTGGAATTGAGTTCACATTTTATGCCTGGCTTTCTCTCCCCAACCCTTCCATAGCTCCCAGGCAAAACATGTACCTGAAAACAGTCTCAACTCTTCTGTATCTGATTGGGGACCCCAAGGGTCCCTCAACATCAACTCCTATTTGCCTTCATGGTTTTGAATTCCGACTTAATTTCTGCCTCCTGGGAATTTCCCTTCTGCCCCCCTTTTCTGCCTTCTGCTTTTTCTGCCTTTCCCCCTTCTGCCTTCCTTTTCCAAGCTATATACTCTTCTCAGTTGCTTTTTTCTTGAGCATTTCAGTGTCTGTTGTAGAAGGGGAGTCTTCCTTGGCTTTCTTCATGTGACTAGGAGTCCCCCAACTTGCCCTCCCTGAGCCTTAATTTCTCCATCTGCTCAGAGGAGATACTGGTCTCTCCTCCTTAGGGCTGTTGTGGGAATTACAGGGGACAGTCACAGTGTCAGGCAGGGAGCAGGTGCTCATGGGCAGAATATATTTCAATGGATGAGGAAACTGGGGTGCAGAGCAGGGACTGGCCTCCCAGGTCACACAGCGCATCCGCAGCCGGCCTGGGGCCTGAACCTGGCTGCCCGGCTCCCAGCACTGCTCCGGCCGTGCTCACGTGATGCCGCTCAGCGTGACTCCCTGCGGGCCTGAGGTCGCTCTGGGACTGCGTTCCTGCTTGCTCAGCACTCACAGCCTTTTTGGGTGAAAGATGGATGAAATGAGAGAAGATGAAAAAGTGACAAAATGAGAAATCTTCAAATATTCAGCTCTTTAATTTTTCGTGTCTGTTTCATTTTAGCCACTTTGATGGGTGTGTAGTAGTGTTACATCGTGGCCTTTTCCTTTTTTAAAAAAATAGGGGACTTGCCTGGTGTTCCAGTGGTTAAAATTTCACCTTCCAGTGCAAAAGGGGTATGAGTTTGATCCCTGGTCAGGGAGCTAAGATGGCCAAGAACTCCAAGCTTTAAAACAAATGATAAATTGTAACAAATTCAATAAGGAAGTTAAAAATGGCCCACATCAAAAAAATCTTTTAAAAAGTAATTAGATATATAACTTGAAGCAAAGTGCACAGATCTTAAATATACAGCTTGATGAGTTTTGACATATTTTGGGACCCATGTAACCATCACCCAGATCAAGAAAGGATATTTCCAGTCATGAGACGCCAAGAACTTTCCTGTGCCGCCCCCCGCCCGGCCCCAAGCGGGGACAAGGAAGTGTCTAGGCTTCCTCTTGCTATCTTAGACGAGTTTTGCCTGTTTGAGGGCCTCGTATAGATGGACTCACACGTACGTACTGGTAAGTACTCTTCGTGTAGCGTTCGTTACGGCACAAGGATTTCCGAGTGTCTTTTAATGGTCTCCAAAAACAATAGCTTCCCGATGCTCAATAGCTTCCTGAGCATCAAAGCCACCATTGCCTAAACCACTCCTCAGACCATGAAGTCCGTTTGACACCCACCAGACCCTTCTTGGACCCTGGCATGGCGCTGGTGAGAGAGACAAGGCTGCACCTTCACCAGACTCCCGGCTGCCCACGGAGCAGGCAGAGCAGGCAACCGGCAAACAGGTACAGGGCTCACCCGGAGAAGAGGCAACGGGAACAGGGAGGCTGACGGCAGCCTGGCCCCCGGGCGTGTGCCAGCTGCCGGGGGAGGGCAGGAGAGGCAGAAGGTCATCACCGCCCAGACGGCACCCAAATGGCCAGAGAAGCTCCTTGACCAAAGCCTCGGCACTGTGTTCATTGAAACCTGCCCACAGCTAGTAGGTCCCTGATCAAAACCACTCGCCCGTGGAGCTGGGAGTCAGTAGATGGAGACTCTCACATATAAAATGGATAAACAGCAAGGTCCTACTGTACGGCACAGGGAACTATATTCAAAATCCTGGAATAAACCGTAATGGAGAAGAATATGGGGGAAAGAGATTTGTGAATAACTGAGGTCCATCTAGTCAAAGCTGTGGTTTGTCCAGTGGTCATGTATGGATGTGAGAGTTGGACTATAAAGAAAACTGAGCACTGAAGAATTGATACTTTTGAACTGTGGTGTTGGAGAAGAGTCTTAAGAGTCCCTTGGACTGCAAGCAGATCCAACCAGTGCATCCTAAAGGAAATCAGCCCTGAATATTCATTGGAAGGACTGATGTTGAAGCTGAAACTCCAATCCTCTGGCCACCTGATGCGAAGAGCTGACTCATTGGAAAAGACCCTGATGCTGGGAAAGATTGAGGGCAGGAGGAGAAGGGGACGCCAGAGGATGAGATGGCTGGATGGCATCACTGACTCAATGGACATGAGTTTGAGTAAACTCCGGGAGCTGGCGATGGACAGGGAGGCCTGGCGTGCTGCAGTCCACGGGGTTGCAAAGAGTCAGACACGGCTGAGCGCCTGGACTGGGCTGAACTGGGTCACTTTACTGTACAGCAGAAATGGACACAACGTGGTAAATCAGCTGTACTTCAATTTAAAAAAAGCTTCTATTTGAAAACCCAAGTTTAAAAAAACAAAACCACTGGCCAAGGGCACTTGCTCAGGCTTTACGTCTTTCAATCCTAGAGCTGCTTGTGAGTAGCTCCGTCCCCTCGTTTTCCTGGAACAGAAACTCGAGTGGCAGGAACTTGCATAAAGGCGTTCAGCTGGATGGAAGGACCACGGTTCTCTGGGCTCCAGCAGGAGCCTCTGGCCGGGAGGTCTAAACTTGGGGAGCTTTGGAAGAGAGGGGTTTTGCTGGGGGCTGCCGGCATGAAGGTGGTGGGCTGAGGGGTCGGGGTGAGGATGGGGCCGCTGCGGGCTGGGTGGGGCACGGACGGCTCCCAGGCTTGAGCTGAGAACGGCCTCCTTTCGTGTCCTTGCCCGCACTGCCTGCCCCACGCAAGAGGAGCGTGCGTTTCCTGGTTCCTCTGCGGCTCAAATCTCAGGGTGTTCAGTTTCCCCATTCCGTAATGTGGAGGAAGCCACTCCGTCAGGCTGCCGGGGAGGGGAAGGCTCTTGGCACAGCCTGGGCACCGTGCCTAAGAAGGGAGCGCTGTGGGGACGTCCCTGGTGGTCCAGTGGTTGAGAACCCTGCCAGTGCGGGGGTCGTGGGTTCGGTCCCATGCAGGAGGATTCCACATGCTTCCCTTCCAACGAGAAGCGCTCTGCAACTAGAGGAAGCCCGCGTGCAGCAGCAGAGACCCAGCACGGCCGTACAACAGGAAAGCTGCGCTCCTCACCCGCCCTGCGGGCCTGGGCCTGGGCCGGGCCACGGGATGAGGCCTGTGTCTTCAGTCGTGAATGTGTAACATGACCTTGGACACGACCCTCCCACCTCTCCTGGCCTCCGCCGTCCTTCCGGGCAATGGGGGCCATTGAGAGAGAGTGTCCCGAGGAGGGCCCTTCTCGAGGCTTCTGTGCCGTGATGGGCAGGTTTGGAGGGGCCTGAGCACAGAGGAGAAAGCAGCAGGTGGTGGGAGGGCCCTGACCCCCGTGGACGGGGATCTGGGGCCTCTGCTTGGAGGGAAAGGGGAATCCGGGTCTGGCGTGGAGATGTTGGGAGTGGGGTGTTGGTCCTCTCCTGTAGGGCCGTGTGCTGCCTTATCTAATCCTGTCCTCGTGAGACCCTGAAGGTGCAAACACCCGCATCTGACGGGGAGGAGAGTGAGGACCCGGGAGCTCAGCTGCTCCTCACAGCAGCTGTTCTGCGAGGACTGTCAAGCCCTAGAGTGTTCTTTCCACTGGGAAATTGGTGACTCAAGCCATGGACATGGTGGGGGTGGTGGGGGTGGAGAGAGACAGACAGAGAAGCAGGCATTCCTGGTTTTCCCAGGAATTAGGGACACAGAGCACCTTCTTGGCCAATTTGCACTCACAGGAGTGAGGTACGTGACTCCTTTAAGTTTGAAACGGTAAACAAAAAGGCAAGCCTTGCTTTCCAGCCCTGCTAAATAGCTGTTGCTGAGTCAGGGTCCTGCTGAGCCTGCTTTAATGAATAAGCCAAGCAGAGTTTATAATTGATGGCCGGGATACATCTGGGGGTTCCTGCCGTTGGAAGTAGCTTGTTCTCTTGTTAAACATTGCCCTCCTGATTGTGCTCGCACTGTTCATTTGCTGCCTGAGCACAGCGTCTCTCCACTGGGTGGAAGGAAAGAGCAGGAGCTTTGGAGTGAAGCCCAGCTCTGCCAGTGTCTGCCAGAGCTGTGTGGCCTTGGGCGAGTCGCTTGGTGTCTCTGAGCCTTGGTTCCTCCGCTCTCGGGTGTGGGGAGAAGACCCAGAGTCCTCAGGCTGGTTTGGCCTGGCAGAGGCGGGCAGACCTCAGGATGGCTGTCCGGGATAGGGCAACGACTGCTTGCTCTGCTGACTGCAGGCAGCCTTGCCATCATGATGAGAAGTTGAGGTCTGTGTTGGCTGGGGCTGGGGGAGCTGCCCCGCTCCTGCTGAGTAGCTCTGCCTCTCTGTCTCTGCAGAGAAAGAGAAAGATCCCAAGTACTGGCGAGAACAAGCTCAGCAGACCCTGAAAAATGCCCTGAGGCTTCAGACTCTCAACACCAACGTGGCTAAGAATGTCATCATGTTCCTGGGAGATGGTGAGGCCTGGGGTGGGGGCCCAGGGGGCCAGGCAGAGGTAAAGGGGGCTGTGTTATAGAGGCTTGGCCTCTGGGGGCATGTTGCCGAGGATGGGGGTGGGGCCAGGCTGTGGACCCTGAGGGTCTAGGGAGGGAAGGAGGAAGTGCCCCCTGCCCAACCAGGGAAGGTCTTGTGCCCCCTGCTGAACCTGCCTCGGCCCCAGGCTGGGGAGCTGTGGGGGCCTGAGAGGCCTGATTGAAGAGGCTGGGAGCCCAAAAACCTGAGCTCCCCACCGCCCCCCGACCTCCACCACAGGCATGGGTGTCTCCACGGTGACAGCCGCCCGCATCCTCAAGGGTCAGCTCCACCACAACCCCGGAGAGGAGACCAGGCTGGAGATGGACAAGTTTCCCTATGTGGCCCTCTCCAAGGTAAGCTCCCGCCCCGAGCCTCCCCCTCCCAGGAGGAAGTGAAGGGAAGTCGCCCAGTCGTGTCCGACTCTTTGCAACCCCGTGGACTGTAGCCCACTAGGCTCCTCGGTCCATGGGATTCTCCAGGCAAGAGTACTGGAGTGGGTTGCCCTTTCCTTCTCCAGGGGATCTTACCCACCCAGGGATCGAACCCTGATCTCCCACATTGGAGGCAGACGCTTTAACCTCTGAGCCACCAGGGAGGAAAGGGCAGGGTCGTGGCTCCCGCTGGACCCCTCAAGCCCACTGATAAGGCGGTCAGCCCTCCCGGGGACTCCGGGCCCCACCATGAAGAAAGGACAGTGGTAGCTGCTTCCTAAGATTTTGAGGATTTCAGCTCACTGGTTTTAAAATCTACTGATGCACAACAAGCGTAGAGAGAAGGGCACACATGTGCGGGGTGAATTTTTCACCAACTTTCCACGTGTCTGTGTGGCTGGCACTGGGGTTGAGAAACTGAACGTGATGGCAGCCGGGGCTCCCGCCCCGCAGTCCCCTCCAGTTCTTGCTTCCTGACTTTTGATGCCATAAATTAGCTGTTCCTGCTTTTGTACTTGATGAGAATGGAATCAGGCAGTGTGTACTCTTTGCACGGGGCTCTGTGATATTCATTTCTCCCAAGGTGGCTCAGAAGGAAGCTGGTAGCTCTGTCACGGGGGTTGTTGTTGGTAGTGGTGGTGGTCCTCAAGACGCTGTGGGCAGGTAGTTTCAGGGTCCCCACCAGTGGTCTGAATAAAAGGAAAGGAAAGTGAAGTCGCTCAGTCATGTCTGACTCCTTGCGGCCCCGTGGACTGTAGCCTTCCAGGCTCCTCCGTCCATGGGATTCTCCTGGCAAGAACACTGGAGTGGGTTGCCATTTCCTTCTCCAGGAGATCTTCCCGACCCCGGGGTTGAACCCGGGTCTCCTGCATTGCAGGCAGATGCTTTACCGTCTGAGCCACCAGGGAAGTCTGAATAAGGGGGTCCCCATTTCCTCCTCATAGATCCTGCCCTGCTCTCATTTTCCCTCCCCTTCCCCAGCCTCCCTGCCTCCCTCAAGAACCCACTCCCTTCTCCACACTCACCTGCCTCCTCCACCCTTTGCTGGCTCCCGGAACTCCAGACCTAGGGAGAGCTGACCCAGGTCTCACCCCTCTGCCCGACGAGTCTCCAGGTGCTGGAACACTGCGTTCCTGCCCCTTCCTGCTACCCTGGCTGCCAGGGCACGGGGGTGGGCAGGAGGCAGGCAGCTAGGGGATCCGGAGGCTCTAGGGGCGGGGGACCTCGGTGGGCAGCAGGGCTCAGCCAAGACCGCAGGAGGCCTCTGTCTCCCTCATGTCCAGGCCCCGGGCTGTGAGTGGGGGTGGGGGGCAGCAGGGTGGGCCAAGGCCGGGCCGTCTCCTGACCCTCCTTTTCCACCCGCAGACGTACAACACCAACGCCCAGGTTCCCGATAGCGCAGGCACCGCCACCGCCTACTTGTGCGGGGTGAAGGCCAATGAGGGCACCGTGGGGGTGAGCGCAGCGACCCAGCGCTCCCAGTGCAACACCACGCAGGGCAACGAGGTCACCTCCATCCTGCGCTGGGCCAAGGACGCAGGTGAGCGGGGCGAGCCGTGCGGAACGGGGCCCGGCTCTGTGGCCTGTCTGGGCCTCAGTCTTCCCAACTGTACAATGGGGAGAGAGCAGAAAAAGAGGCTTGCCAGGGCCCTTCCAGCTCTGATGTTCCGGGACTCTGTGAACTCTTCCTTTCCTCCTTGGAACTGGGAGGCACCGGGATGTTTCCCCGACATCCCTGGAGTCATGGTGTGAGTCCGGCTGATGTTGGTGACAGAGCCACACTCCATCTGAGAGCCCTTCGGAGGGACCCCTGAGTTCTTGCAGGGCAGCCGTGGACTTCCTCCGGGGTGGGGCGTGGTGGGGTCCTCAGTGGAGAGCAGGGCTCCCGCCTAGGTGCTTATGTTTCCAGGGCCCTCGGGAGTGGGGAGGGTCACAGAGGCAGAGGGTCTGAGCTGTCTGGCTCTTTGGAAGCCACCTACCCTGCCTTTCCAGGTGGCTCAGCGCAGAACATGCAGGAGACTTGGGTTCGATCCTTGGGTCGGGAAGATCGCCTGGAGGAGGGCACGGCAACCTGCTCCAGTATTCTTCCCTGGGAAGTCCCATGGACAGAGGGGCCTGGTGGGCTACAGTCCATGAGGTCAGAAAGAGTCGAGTGACTGAGCACACACATAAGCCTGCCTTTGGTACCGATGGGGAGCCTGGGGCCCAGGCTGGCAGTGGAACTGGCCCGTCTTTAGCTGAGAGAGGGAAAGAGAAGAGAGCTGGCTTGGACAGCCCGAAGTCCAGATGAACCCGACCCCTCCTCCCCCACTCCTCAGGGAAATCCGTGGGCATCGTGACCACCACGAGAGTGAACCACGCCACCCCCAGCGCCTCCTACGCCCACTCCGCTGACCGGGACTGGTACTCGGACAACGAGATGCCCCCAGAGGCCCTGAGCCAGGGCTGCAAGGACATCGCCTACCAGCTCATGCACAACGTCAAGGACATCGAGGCAAGTGCAGGGCAGGGTACGGCCGGGGCCGGGCAGGCGAGGCGGGGCCCCTGGTGGCCTGAGGCCTCAGGCCCGGACTGGCCCGGAAGAAGCGGCCTGAGCGGGCTCTGCACTCACCTGGGAGGGCTCCCGGCCCATTAGGGGATTTGCGGTTGGGGCAGGGAGGCACTGTGGGATTTCACCGCGGTGGGCCTGAGGGATGAACCCTGATGTGGCCGCCACCGCGCCCCGAGAGTCAGGCGCCCAGGGATTATTCTGTCCATTGGGAACTGGCGCTGCCCTGGAGCGTGGGGGTGACCCGGTACCCGCCCCGTACGTTCCCACATGCAAGGACAGCCGTGAGTCCCGTGCACTCAGGCAGCGTGCCCAGAGAAAAGGCGATGTGCAAGCCGTGGTTGGCACAGGCTCTTACTTTAGAACCTGGGGTCACGTTCTTGGCCTGCTGTTTGCTAGCTGTGTGACCTTAGGTCAGTTACTTAACCTCTCTGACCTTCCCTTCTACAGCCCTTTTGTGAAATGTACCTACCTTATAAGCCCATTGCCAGATCTAGATAAAATAATCCCTGTAAGAGTTTAGCACCGGGCCTGATGCCTCGTGAGTGTTCAGAAGGGGGTAGCATTTACGCAGGAGCGGTTAGGTGTCCCTGTCCTGAAACACAAGCTCTGACGTACGGAGCACTTCGCACACACGCGCCCCAGTATCATCCGCCTGACACTGAGATGGGTCCCCACCTTCTGTTTCTTAAATGAGACCCTCTGGCTTGTTCCCTTTTCAAGGTCTTATTACCTCCCGTAGGGGTGCTGGTGAGGAGGCGAGGGGGCCGAGGCCCCTGAGCTTAGAATGGGGATTCAGGGAGGCTCAGAGAGAGCCCCCAGGCCCCTCCCACTCCGTCTGATTCTACCCCCACCAGACTAACTCCCTGGCTCCCAGACCCCCCATGCCATGCCCCCAGTTTCCAAGTTCCACCTGCCCCTCTTCCAACCTCTCGTTTCTCTTTTCCGAGCCGTGGATTAAGCTGCCCTTCTCGGGACGTGTAGTCCTGGTGACCAGCTCCTAGCTGGCTAGTATCTCAGGCAAAGCGCCCTTCCGACTTGGCGGGTACCCGACAGGTTGCTTCCCCCCCGCCCCGAGCCTCAGTGTCCCCACCTGTGCAGCAAGAGCAGAGTGCCCCGTCCCCTCCCCGCCTCCCCGGGGCTGCTGGAGGCCGAGATGAGGTCATGGATGTGAGAACATTTGTTGTACAAGTGCAGGGTGTAATTACGGGACTGCCCTTGAGAGAGATTTGGCGGCAACTGCCTGAGAAGGGGACAGGAGCTTAAAGGAAGGCTTTGCTGGTAGAGGAGGGGGGGATTGCAGGGGCGGGGGGTTGCACCCCAGCCTGAGTGAGGGGGTGTGGCCGCTGGGAGGCCTGCCCTGCCCCCCATCTCCTCCCTCAGCCCCCCTGTCCTTCTCTGCTCCTCAATCGCCACCCCACCGCAGAGCACCCCACCACAAAGCCCCCCAGGCTGCACATGAAACAAAAATGCTGGTGTCCGCCCTGAAAATAAATATCTTTTACTAAAAAAAAAAAAAAAAAAGAAAGAAAAAGAAAAATGAAAGACACAAACCCAAACCCCAAAGCCAAACAGCAAGTCTGTTATTTGGGAGTTTAATGAGTGTGTGAAGTCCCTGTTGGGGCTGGAAATGACGAGGCTCCAGGCAAGAAGATTGGGGGCTTCATTTTCCATTCTGAAAATGCTAAGGGGTCAGGTTCTGTGGGAATGGTTTGGAGGGGGGCAGGGAGCCAGTGACCCGGGGTCCCCTTCTCCTTTCTGTCACAAGCCTGCCCCGCCCCGCAGAGCACCCGGCTGGAGCTGGCTGTGAGGAGCTTGCCTTCACGGAGCCACGCTGAGCTCCACTGCTGATGGCCGTGAGAACGCCTTGCAGGGGAAGCCAGCCCCCGGGGGGCGGCCCGGACTGGACTGCTCCTCACTGCGTTTCCTCCTGGGACAGTCCTGTGCGTGGGCTGTCCATTCCATTTAATAGATGGACACCCGGAGCCACAGAGAGCTTAAGCGCCTGGACCTTGGTCAAGATACAGCAGAGTCAGGATTCCAACCCCAGTCTGACTTCAGAGGCCTTTCTCGTTCCCCGGGGTCCGGGATGGCCCTGTATCCACCACCTGTACCACCAGCCGGGACTCCTAGCTCCCTGTCCACCCGGCAGAACCTGGGTTCTGAGGAGGGCGCCTGTGAAATGCCATCCCCAGGGACGGCGAGTCTAAGGCCGGCTGTCACTGGACTCTGCACTCCCGAGGTGTCAGCCAGGGGCAGTGGCCTGGGCTGACGCCCGCGGTAACAGGAGGACACCAGGGTGGTGGTCACTGCGGGCGGCGGCTGTTATGCCCTTGGCCCCCATTTTAAAAATAGTCAGGACTTCAAACATGGTCTCCCAAGGAAAACAAACAGCCCCGCGTCCGTCTGCCCGCGTGGGTCAGCGCGGTGGGTAAAATTAGCCTGGCGGTGACTACACAGACGTGGGCGCTGGCCCGCTCTTTGCCAGGCTCCCAGCTGGGCTGCCCCAAGACCTCCCTGGCAGAGCCCTCTTGCCTCCGGGGGGAGCGGGTGGGGGGCGAGGAGGCAGCTCTCGGTCGGAGTCCCCATCCTCTGCTCCATGGACACAGCAGGAGCTGGAGGCACCTTGGGTTCACATCCCGGCTCTGTACCCTCGCTGGCTGTGTGGTCTTAGGGGAAAGAAATCATATTTCTGCACCCATTTGTTTGGAAAAGAGGTGACGTGGGTAGCCTTGCAGCCTTGTATGACGATGAACAAGATCAGGTATCTCGAGTCCTTTAGGGCTTCCCAGGTGGCTCAGGGGTAAAGAATCCGCCTGCCAATGCCGCAGACTCAAGTTCGATCCCTGGGTAGGGAAGATCCCCTGGAGAAGGAAATGAGCAACCCACTCCAGTATTCTTACCTGGAGAATCCCATGGACAGAGGAGCCTGGCGGGCTACAGTCCATGGGGTCACACGTGTGGGACACGACTAAGCGACTAAACAACAGCAGTCTCAAGGCCTTAGTCCCCAACACACACGCTGTAAGATGCTGCTGCTCTCACACCAGCGGAAGTTGGTATTGGGCTTCTGGAAAGCCAGGTAAGGGAGGTTAGCGCCAGTATTGCACTCCGAAGCCCAAACCACAATCCCAGTAGACTCGTGATTTCATTCCTGGCCGAGCCGATGGAGCAGAGGCTCAGGGAAGGTGGCGCGCACTGGAGCCAGGACTCACCACGCTGGAGTGGCGTCCACTCCATCTGTCCCCCGCGGAGCCCGGCTCTCCAGCTGGGCCTCTGGGAACCTCCAGACGGCATGGCGCCCCTGGGGTACTGATGGCTGTGTCCCCTTTAGGTGATCATGGGGGGCGGCCGGAAGTACATGTTCCCCAAGAACAGAACCGACGTGGAGTATGAGCTGGACGAGAAGGCCAGAGGCACGAGGCTGGACGGCCTGAACCTCATTGACATCTGGAAGAGCTTCAAACCGAAACACAAGGTAGCCTGTCCAGATGCCTAACGACGGGGCGGGGAGGTGCTGGGGGAACCCTTTTCTGCATCTGTTCATTTCTGTAGAATGGGTTTGTAATTCTTAGCTCAGGCCCAAAGGATCTTACCAAAGGACCTCAGAGTCAAAGGTATCTGAACGTCACATGAAAAAGTGAAAGTGAAGTCGCTCAGTCGTGTCTGACTCTTTGCGACCCCATGGATTGTAGCCTACCAGGTTCCTCCATCCATGGGATTTTCCAGGCAAGATTACTGGAGTGGGTTGCCATTTCCTTCTCCAGGGGATCTTTCTGACCCAGGGATCGAACCTGGGTCTCCAGCACTGCAGGCAGACACTTTACTGTCTGAGCAGGGAACTTCACATAGTAGGTGCCCATTGATTCCTTCCGTCAGGCAGTGAGGAAGAGGGTGGGCCAAGGAGTGACCTGCATGGCCATGCAGCCCACCGTACCCCTACTGCGTGCGGGGCCCCTGGCGAGGCCTGAGGTCCAAAGGATGAATCAGATGGTCAAGGAAACGTGGAACACTGCTTGGATGGCGAGATGCCCAGCACCTACGGGAACCCAGAGGGGCAAGACCACAGGGAGGGGCTGAGAAGCCCCGAAAGGGGGGGAGGAGGAGGAGGCCATGGCTGGGGGAATCTCACAGGCCGCGGTGGCAGGGAGGGGCCGGGGTCAGGGCACGTGCTGGCCGGGGAAGGGAGGCCGAAGCGTGGGAAGACCTGGGCGCTGGCTCCCGGGAGCAGCTCCGGCCCGTGAAATCCGTCTGCCGGCCCCGGGGCCTGGGGCAGCTGGGGTCTGGAAATGACTGTGGTCGGAGCTGAAGACAGTGGGGAGCAGCCTGGCAGCCGCTTTGATGTCACTCTGGGGTTGGGTTTCGGAGGCTTCCAGGCCTGGCCCCTGGGGAGGCCTTGTGGGATGGGGCTAGGCCAAGACTGAGGTGGGGGCAGGGACGGGGAACGGCCCCCCGGGGCGGGTGGGGGCAGGGCCTAGCTGCTTTGAACTCTTCCCGTGCCTTCTGAGTCAGCTCTGGCTAGACCAGAGCCCCTCCCCGGCCCAAGCCGGAGAGGCACCGCCATTCCCAGCCTCGGCTTCTCTACCTGGAACATGGGACCAGAGCTTGGCCCCCCAGGCATGAAGTGAGGGATAGCAGGGGAACCCTACTTTCTTAGCCTTCCCACCTTCCTCCCCAGAGCAGCCCCGGAGGTTTGAGAAACCTCTGATCCCAACGCCATCACCCAGAGAAGGTGAGGAGCTCTCCTAAGAACAAACAGATGGTTCCTGGTAGTTCAGGGCCCCACCCCCCAGTCCAGGCCTGAAAGGCACCCTCTCCAGGCAAGCTGGCCAGTCCCTTCCCGTGGCCTCTGCCCTGGGAAAGCTGTCCTTCCTTCATTTCCCCCCTTAGCTGGGGTCCCCAGGGCAGACTTCCTTCCTTCCTGACTCTGAGAACACACATAGCCCATACCTCTCAGTGAGTGCTCAAGGCCCTTGGTGATCTGTGCCTTCCTCTTCTTTGCCCCACAGCACCTCCCCCTGCTCGGAACGCTGTTCCCTGACTCCAGGTTGTTCAGTTCTTGCTTTGTCTTCCAAGTCCCCATGAGGACCTCACCTCCACCAGGAAGCCCTCCCTGATGTCGTCTCTAGGTTCACAGTGCCCCTGGTCTCAGAATTCTCATCACCTTGCATTAAACTTACCTGTTTACTTACCATTTCTGGAAGGCAGGGATGGTAGGTCCTCAGAGAGGGACTGTTAAGTGACTGAAGGACACACACGTGCCCCAGACGCTGAGGCCAGCTGACTCCCCCGTCCCAGCGTGACTGACCCTGGCCCTTCCTTCTAGCACTCTCACTACGTCTGGAACCGCACTGATCTCCTGGCCCTTGACCCCCACGCCGTGGACTACCTCTTGGGTAAGTGGAGGGGGTGGAGCGCATATCCCGCTGGGCGCCCTGGGGCCAGGGCTGGTGACCCAGTGCTGGGAGACGAGGCCCAGGCCGCCCCCACCCCAACTTAGGGACCTTTGTCCCCAGGCTCCAGGACCTGGGAGGGGAGAGGGAGGGGTTCTGGTTCATAGAACTAGACCTGAAACTTGCTGGCCGTGCGGGGCGAACAGCTCCATTGAGCACAAAGGGAAACAAAGCTCAGAGAAGGGAGACGACCTCTGGCGGGTCACATGGCCCAGGTGAATCTGAACCCTGGCTGGTGCTGGGACTTAAACACATCCATGGCTGTGGAGCCAGGGGACCCAGAGCCAGCCCTGCGGAGCTGCCAGGGCAGAAGCCAGCTAGATTGTCTCCACTGATCTTGACTGGGGGGGGAGGGGTTGCCCCCACCTCCCCAGGGACTGGGTAACAGGTGTGGGACCCAAGGCGGCTCCAGGTGAGGTGGAATGAGACCTTGAGTACCACTGCAGACATCTGAGTCCCCTTTCCCTCCTGGCTGTTGGGCCAAGCAGGTGGTGGCAAAGCCCCCTGCAAGCCTTTCTCAAGGAACACAGCCCCTGGGTCCTGGGCATGGCCTCGGAGATTCTGGGCTTACAGCAGGGCACCTGGAGGATCGCTCAGACGCACACAGCTCTCTGCTTGCCTGGGCCACGCAGCGCACACCCCATGCCCCACACTGCCTGTAGAGAATCATGCCTATACCCATGTAGCATGAACATTCCATTTACGGGTCTAGAGCCAGGTTGCTGGGTTCAAATCCAGCTCCTACCACTCATGAGCTGTGCAATCCTGGGCAAGTGATTTCTCTTTTCTGTGCCTCCATTTTCTATAAAATGAGGATAATGAATCCTCTATACAGTGGGTACAGTGATCGGGCCTGCCTCAGGTGACATGAGGATTAAATGAGCTAATGTATAAGTTATCTCTGTGGCTGCATAACAGATGATCCCAAAACTTTACAGTTTAAAACGAGAGCGAACATTTACTCTTCCACAGTTTTTTTGGGTCAGGAATCCGGGAGTGGTTTAGCTGGGTCTCTCAGGAGGTTGCGGTCCTCTGAAGGCTTGACTGGGGCTGGGACTTCCAGGGAGGCTCATTCACATGGCTAAGGAGTCAGTGCGGGCTGTTGGCCGGAGGCCTCAGTGAGCGTGAATTCCAGGAGGAAGGGCTGCTAGGCGACACCTCAGAGGCTGGGCCCAGCTGCTTCCAAAGCACACAGGACAACATGTGGCCCAGAGTAAGCAGTCTGTTCCTTGGAGCTCCTGTTAGGCTGCGCCCACTCATAGAAGGGCAAGGAGGTGTTCTGGGAGCACATCCAGGACTGGAAAACAGCAATCCAGGACATGTGGAATCTTGTGATATGAGCAAGGAATGGATCTCTCTCCTTGTTTCACGAGGGAAAAAACCACACTCAGGGAACAGCAGAGACAGTGACCCCAAACCGTCTTTTGTTTCACTGTATAAGCACTGAGCCCTTCAAACCTGACATGTAAACACACACCCAGGCTGTCTCGTTGAGGCTGGGACACAGTCCTCTGGCTTGTCCAGGGCCCTCTGGGCTAGGAGTGGGCTGTTGGAGTGGAATCCCAGGTCTCCCATTAGCAGCTGAAAGTAGCGAGTTATAGAACACCTGGCCTCAGTCTCCTGCTCTGTGAAATGGACACAGTGCCCCCCCCCCCCCCCCACCAAGACGAGGCTGAGAAGATGAACGGAGGCAGCCCTCCCGGAGCACCTGGCACAAGTCAGCCTGCAAGAGACCCCCAGAGCTGCTTCCGCCCCCCCCCCCACTGCCCTTTACCCCCAAGTTGTGCGTGAGAAGCCTCTGCTCCCCGAGACACACACACCCCCCTGGCTCCTTCTCAGGTCTCTTTGAGCCGGGGGACATGCAGTATGAACTCAACAGAAACAACGTGACTGACCCTTCACTCTCCGAGATGGTAGAGATGGCCATCAAGATCCTGAACAAGAACCCCAGAGGCTTCTTCCTGCTGGTGGAAGGTAAGGGGCCCAAGCCTAGCTGCAAGGCCGCTTCCCTGGGAGCTTCTAGGTGGGCTTAGGGGTCGGGTGGTCAGCTCTCAGAGAGGACTGTCCCATTTGGGGATGATCAGAGAGATTCCTCTGGGGAGGATGGATCATAAATGAGAGAGTTGGAGAGAAAGGGCGGTGCTAAAGCTCCCAGCCCAACAAGTTCTTCTTTGGATGTGGAGATGGCTCATCTGGCTTACCAGTCCAGGAAGGCTTCCTGAGAGAGGAGGCAGTTTTCTTCCTTTTGGAAATGCCTCCCCAAAGCCTGTCTCTGGAGGGGTGTGCAGCCCCCACAGCTTCGCTCCTCCCCAAAGACAAGTCTGCAAGCCCCCGTCGTCAGAGGTGCCCTGACCAGCTGCCTGGCTGGGCCCAAGGACACCGGCCCAGGGTCGACCAGATGCCCACTGGTCTGTGGATGCCCACGCAGCTGGACAGTGGGCCTCTGCTGTTATTAGGCCCATAAGGCCAGAGAGGAGAAGGCCCAGGGCAGCCCCTGGGTACATCCTGGGGTCCCTAGGCCTGGGAGAGCCAGACCCTTCGGGAGGCAGCTGTGCTGTCTGCCGAGACTCCTGGGGTTTCCCAGCGCTGTCGTGAGGCCCGGGACTCATTGTCCGAGTCCTGCCACCCATTGACTCTTGTGACTTTTACCTGTGCATTGCTGTAAAAATGAGGCTCAAAATAGTCCTCTTCTCCAAGAAGGACTATTAGCATCCATTGTGTTCAGAGACATAATGTACTTGGAAGGGGGCCCAGCAGAGAATAAAACCTCAATGCATCTATTATTATCATTATTATGATTGCCCAATAGCTAAGGCGATCACAATAGAAAGTAAGAGGAAATGATAAAGTCTCTGGAATCCTCCAAAGTTCTAACAACTGTTCATGTTCTGCCTGGACACACACATGCACACACGGACATACTTGCACACGTCCTCCCACCGCACATACACACACGCTCGCGCCCGTCCCCCCTCCAGAGGCCAGCGGCCGCCAGCCCAGCTCGGCTGCTTTCCTGCCAAACCCCGGGGTTCCCACTCAAGCACGGCGGCCTCGGCCTGGCCCCGGACGGGCCTCTGACGCTGAGGAAGCAGCCAGGAACCAGTGGTGGCTAGCACGGGCTCCCCCGGGAGCGGTCCTCCTTGTGAGCAGGGCCAGGACCGGGCCGGCCAGGCCAGCTGCTCCCAGAGCCACAACAAAGGAAGGACCCGCCCTGCCAGCCGGCCAGGCCTGCGTGGTGAGGCCCAGGCCAGCAGGAAGGCAGGGTGGCCCGGCGCCCAGGCTCCGACCCTCAGAGTTGGGAGAGTCCACCCAGGCATCGTCGTCCTCTTAGAGACGGGAGGCGCTCCCTACAGTCACACCATCTCAGCTGCAATCTTCAAGCCAGGCTTAACCGAGCCAGGCCTGCTCTGCTCACCTGGGGGGAGGTGGCATGGGGTGCAGGCTTCTCCAGGCCTTTATGGAAGCCTGCTGTGGGCACCGCCCAGGCCCCGAGGGCTTCTCCCCTCTAAGAGTGTGCTTCACACTCGGTCATTTGGAGTAATTTCCTGAGAGCTCAGTTGGTGAAGAATCCACCTGCAATGCAGGAGACCCTGGTTCAAATCCTGGGTCGGGAAGATCCCCTGGAGAAGGGAAAGGCTAGCCACGCCAGTATTCTGGCCTGGAGAATTCCATGGACTGTATAGTCCACGGGGTTGCAAAGAGTCAGACACGACCGAGAGACTTTCACTTCCACTTTATACTCAGAGGGGACGTATTCAAAGATGGAAAAACGGCTTTAGAGTGGGTCATGTGAATTCAAAGCCCAGTAGATCTCACCTTGGACATGTCAGTTCCCCAGTCTCGGCCTCAGTTGCTCCATCTGTAAACTGGGCTGATTGTACCCATCTCTGCCCAGTTGTTGGGAATGGGGAACAAGACGTCGGCTTGTTCTGTCTGGCACCTAGTAGGTATTCAGGCATGTTAGGTCTTCTCCCTAACTCTCCGAGGTCTTCAGGGACTCTGAGCAGCTAAAGAAGCAGCTCAGAGAGCAGCGTGGGGTGGTGGATCTGCCTTAAACCTGACTTTGCACTGTCCACACGTAGGCCTGTGGCCCAGCGACTCACCGTCTGAGCTGCTGGGAAGTTGGACAGCTGTATTAAATGCCCAGCATGGTGCCCGGCCCAGGGGAGCTCCCATCGAGGAGGTTAACCTGGCGGTTAACCCAGGGGGATGGGAATCGGGGATTACACCTCGTTCCCCGCCCCCTGACCAGAGGCCTCTGCCTTGGTGTCCCAAGGGGGCAGGATTGACCACGGGCACCACGAGGGCAAAGCCAAGCAGGCGCTGCACGAGGCGGTGGAGATGGACCAGGCCATCGGCCAGGCGGGCGCTATGACCTCCGTAGAAGACACGCTGACCGTTGTCACCGCTGACCACTCCCACGTCTTTACCTTTGGCGGGTACACCCCCCGTGGCAACTCTATCTTTGGTAGGTAGGCTTCCGCTGGGGAGCGGGGGTAGGGTAGGAGAGCTGGCAAGCCCAGTGCCTGGCACATGTGGGACTCGGAATTGGGGAGGGAAGAGAAGTTACTGGCAGGTGGGGGAATAGAGGGTGGGGGGCGTGGAGGGAAATGATGCCTGGGTGGCCACCGGGATGATGGATAGGTAGAAGAATGAGAGGCAGGCTGGATTAATGGACAGGGGAGAGAAGAGGATGGAGGGATGGACGGAAGGATGGACCAACAGGTGGGAGGACACAGGCACAATGAAAACTGAGGGATGGTTGGTTGGAAATAAACTGGGCTTGGAAGGTGGCTTCCTTGGGCAGGGACCCAGGGACCCTAGCTGAGGGTTAGGGACTGGTGCTCCAGCATGACCCCTGGACCAATGCCTTCTTGTGCAGGTCTGGCCCCCATGGTGAGCGACACAGACAAGAAGCCTTTCACCGCCATTCTGTATGGCAATGGGCCTGGCTACAAGGTGGTGGGTGGTGAGCGAGAGAATGTCTCCATGGTGGACTACGGTGAGGACGCAAGGCCCAGGGCTGGGAGGGGACAGGGCACCCCCTCGGGGACGAGCTCGGAAACAGTGTGGCCCTCTGGTTAAGGCTGGGAGCGAGGTGTTCCGGAATAGACAGGACTTGAGTCAGAACAATGTCAGTTTGAATCCCCTCCTCAAATCTAGTAACTCTGTGACCTTGGGCACATAACTTCACTTTCCTCATTTTCAGTTTCCTTCAGAAGAATGGTCTACCTCCCAAGGTTGTCTGAAGGGCTAGCTGGATCTGATGAGCTTAGCGTGGTACCTAGTACGTGCAGGTGCTTGCTGTTTTGTACTGTCATTTTTACTGGCTGTATAGTATTCCAGTGTGTGCGCGCCTTCCCAGTTTGCTTATCTGATTCCATATTGTTGAATATTTGTTCATGATGTCCCCAGCACCCCCTTGGGGGTCTAATGGCACAGCCAAGGATCAGAGGCTTTTCCTGGGTTGGCTCTTCCCTTCTAATCCAGACAGCCCAGATGAGATCTGCAGGTTGAGAGAGCAGACTTCTGTGACAGAACAGACTCAGGCTTGAGTCCTGTGGCCTAGAGTAGGAAATGACTTTCCCTCACTGAGCCTCAGCTTCCTCTTCTATAAAATGGGAGCATTCGGGACTTCCCGAGTGGTCCAGTGGTTAAAGACTCCACGCTCCCAATGCAGGCGGCACGGGTTTGATCCCTGGTTGGGGAACTAGGATCCCATGTGCTGCACAGAGTGGCCCCCCACCTCGAAAAAAAATGGGGGAGGAGGGCACTCGAGCCAGTCCGGAAGTGGGCGCGGAAAAGCTGCTGCGCCGCGCCATGCCCCCGGCAGGCGCTCAGTAAGCGCTTCTTCTGGCCCACAGCTCACAACAACTATCAGGCGCAGTCCGCTGTGCCCCTGCGCCACGAGACCCACGGCGGGGAGGACGTAGCCGTCTTTGCCAAGGGCCCCATGGCGCACCTGCTGCACGGCGTCCACGAGCAGAACTACATCCCCCACGTGATGGCCTACGCAGCCTGCATTGGTGCCAACCGCGACCACTGTGTCTCAGCCAGCTCGTCCAGCAGCCCCTCCCCCGGCCCCCTGCTGCTCCTGCTGGCCCTGCTGCCCCTGGGCAGCCTGTTCTGAGGGCCCGGGGCCCGGGCACCCACCAGCCCGTGACCGATGGCCGGTGCTGCCCACGGCCTGGCAGCCCACACCTCAAAGAGGCGGGAGGCAGAGACCCCCACCGCCTCTGCCGCTGCCGGCAAGGGGACCCAGGAAACCAAAGTCTGCCTGCCGCCCGCCTGGCTCCCCTCTGGAATCCTCCACTGCGGCCAGATCAGTTGCTGGCCTCCAGCCTCCCCCGCCACCCGCAGCCCCCTTTTGGCCGACAGGGTAGGTTTCTCTTGGGCAGGCAGAGAGCATAGACTGCAGAGCTTCTCAAAGCCTCTTATTTTTCTAGCAACTCTATTTCTCCAGACCCAGAGGCCCTAGAGCTTCTACGGAACATTCTGGATCTGACCCTCCCCCACCCCCTTCCCCATCCCTCTGGAACCCACCAGTCTCATGGGCCCGTTCCCCAAGTCCGTCCCTAACTGCAGGGGAGACCAGGTCCTCCTCAGGAGGGAGGTTTGCTCACTCACTCCAAGGTCGCCCCAGGGCTCCCAGGAAGTCGGCTCCGAGGACTGGCCGTCCAGCCCCGGGTGACCCAGGCTGGGAAGAGGAGTCTGGCAAAGCGGATGCTTCCCGGCTCTAAACACACACGCCAGCTCCTCTCTGAAGGGACGCTCCTGTTCCAAACAGCCAAAAAATTTTCTCTTTTTGGTGTTGGTTAAAAGGGAACACAAAACATTTAAATAAAACTTTCCAAATATTTCTGAGGACAGGACTGAGTCTTTGTGGTCACTGAGGAAGAGACTGAAATAAGCTCACTTCTCTGGGGAGAGCTGGACTCGGGGCCCAGGGCCTCCTCCTCCTGGGGAGGAGGAGGGGTCGGCCGCTGACCTGGGGTCTTCACCACTCATTACCCGGGTGACTGTGGACAAAGTCCTTTGCGTCTCTGCCTCTCCGGGAGGCAGCCCACTGCGGGACTGCCGTGAGGATTAAAGAAGAGTGCCTCTGGGCCCCGAAGCCCACAGCAGGAAGGCTTTCAAGTGCCCCGGGATACCCTGGCTGTGGGTACCCTCAAAGAGCTGCCCGCCACGGCCGATCGTAGCCACTCCCTTATCCGCTCCCTTATCCGTGCGTTCAGCAAGTATTGAGTGTGCGCCAGGCACCATACCCTGTCCTGAGAGGCTAGTGGTTGCCCTCACAGAGCCTCGGCCTAGACAGTAATGGTTATCTTTCCATTCCTGATTGTCAAGGCCGGGTACAGACTCAAGGTTATACCTGATATTGGGGGTAGAGTCCCCCAGGTACCAGAATGAAAAACTCAATCATGATGATAATGATGACAGTCCTAACAGTTAACGCTGATTATTTACTATCTGCCAGTCTCTGAGCTTGGTGCTTATGTGGATTCATTTCATTTAATCTTTGAGAGGCAGGCCTCCTTCATCCATCCACATTTATAGATGATGAAACCAAGGGTATACGAAGTGACATGAGTACCCAAGTTCCCCCCAAGCTGTGGAGCTGGGGTCTGATTCCAAAGTTCCCACACTTAATGACATCCTTTATTTATAATGCATTTCCAACCTCCTGCCAACCAGGTCTGAGGCAGCTGGTACTAATGACTCATAACACACACTAGTTAAAAATGAACTCGGCAAGAAATTGTATGTTAGAAGCAAGGCATCCTTCAAGAATGAAAATACCAGAAAAAAGAAACTAAAAATGCAGCTGAAAAAGAGTTCTCTTTAAGTTTCCCAGCAGTCCTGGCAGAAAGGGCACAGCCAAGCTGATGCTGGGATAGTAAACTACATGCCTACATTCTGGCCAGGACGGACACCTCACCTTTAACTCTACAGTGCAGCATTGTCATTTGTTGTTATCATACCGTCTTCATAATTTTTGCCGTATCTCTACTGTCATTTTGTAAACACTTCTTTAAATTCACATTTAAGCAGTCTGTCTTTAAAAGTTCACCAGTACCACCCAAAGTCAATGTACAAGCCTCACTGGGGTGTGCAAACCACACTTTGTGTCTTAGGTTGGGTTCTCCAGAGGCAAGGATTTGAGTACAGTTTGTGAAGGGGCTTTCCGGGTGGCGCAGTGGTAAAGAAACCGCCTGCCAATGCAGGAGACGCAAGAGATGCGGGTTCAATCCCTGGGTTAGGAAAAGGAACCCAGGACGCACCAGACAGAGTGGGGAAGTGAGCCGGGAAAGGAAGCATGTGTGTTAAGCAGGTCACCATCATGGGCAACCAGGGCTCAGTCCCACTGTGGGCCTCCAGGATGCAAGGGAGATGCATCTCAGGGTTATCTCACTGTGGAGTGAGGGAGCTGGGGTATTTATTCTTTAATTCTCCTTTCTCACTGGCTAAGAGCTGTTCCTGAAAAAATGAACACCCTGGCCCTTCCTACACACCCCAGGAAGGGCTGAGAGCAAGCCCCAAAGCCTGAGCAGGGACAGTAAATGCTCAAAGGATACAAGCAAAGCACCAACATCGTTGATTAAACTTTGGGATGGGATTCAAAAGCATGGGCTGCCGCTGGTCTGGGAGGTAGGGGTTCCCATCTCTGTTTCATCGCTTTCTCGTTTCCATGCACTCAGGAGAGTTCTTTAACCTCGCCGATGTTCCATTCCTGACATCTGAATGTACTGTCCCGGCACTGAGCTGAACGCGTTGAGCTCTCAGGATCCCACGAGGGACCAGGAGCTCCTGCACCAGTCCAGGCTGTGGCTCATGCGTGTGTGCTTCGAGAAGACTCAAGGGTGCTCAGGCTGCTCCAGGGCCTCCCTTACCCAGGCTGGACCCCGCACACACCGTCAGGTCACTCATCGCCCCAATAGTCTAACTGTTGGTGGCTCTGAGTCCTAATCCAGGCCAGGGGTCCAGGCAGAAGTCCCAGCTCCACCCATCCCCCCGTGGAATTAGAGGCTAAGGGTGACGGTAAGACATTTTCTCAGCGAGGCAGAACAAATCTAAGCTGACAAATCCTCTTCTAGTCATCCAGATAACCCTGTCTTCTGTTAAAGAGAAATCCGGAATTTAACACAATGAGTTCATTTCTATCTCAAACACCTGGGGGTGCCTCTGGTCAGGTGCCTGGGACCCAGGCTCTTTCCACCATGTGGCTCTGCCCTCCTCTAAATTCAAGAGGTTCTATCTTAACCAGAATGTCTATCTAAATTCCATCTGGCCACCACACTGAGGGACGAAGTGGAGGGGGAGGGGGGCTCATGGCTCACGTTTTAACCTCTTCTTTCTGGAAGTGACACTCATCACTCCTACTCACAGTCCATTGGTGAGAACTAGTCACATGATTCTACCTGGATGCAAAGGAGGCTGGGAAATGTAGTCTTTGAGCAGACCCTTCCCTCCAACAGTTCTTCAGTTCAGTTAAGTAGCTCAGTCATGTCCGACTCTTTGCGACCCCATGGACTGCAGCACACCAGGCCTCCTTGTCCATCAACAACTCCCGGAGTTTACTCAAACTCACATCCATCCAGTCAGTGATGATGCCATCCAACCATCTCATCCTCTGTCGTCCACTTCTCCTCCCGCCTTCAATCTTTTCCAGCATCAGGGTCTTTTCAAATGAGTCAGTTCTTCACATCAGGTGGCGTAAGTATTGGCATTTCAGCTTCAGCATCAGTCCTTCCAATGAACACCCAGGACTGATCTCCTTCAGGATGGACTGGTTGGATCTGCTTGCAGTCCAAGGGACTCTCAAGAGTCTTTTCCAACACCACAGTTCAAAAGCATCAATTCTTCAGCTCTCAGCTTTCTTTACAGTTCAACTCTCACATCCATACATGACCACTGGAAAAACCATAGCTTTGACTAGACGGACCTTTGTTTGCAAAGTAATGTCTCTGCTTTTTAATCTGCTGTCTATGTTGGTCATAACTTTTCTTCCAAGGAGCAAGCATCTTTTAATTTAATGGCTGCAATCACCATCTGCAGTGATTTTGGAGCCCCCCCAAATAAAAATCTGTCACTATTTCCATTATTTCCCCATCTATTTGCCATGAAGTGATGGGACCGGATGCCACGGTCTTAGTTTTCTGGTTCTCAGCCTGGGCACTCTTGGCACTTGGGGCCGGATGTCTCTCTGTTGTAGGAGGGTTAGCAGCATCCCCAGAACCTCCTCCCAAGATGTCTATCGCTGCCCCTCCCCCCACCGTTGAGACCTTTCCTCCACAGTAAGGAAGGGGTGTGAAAGTCTGGGTTGTCTTGTCTTAGCTTCACGTGTGTTCAGGGCACCTTCCACTCATGTGCTCCCCAGATGTCACTGATTATCCTCACAGTGTTTTAAAACACTGGGAACTTGCACAAAAGATTTGGAGTTCTGGCTTGGTTGAACAATTGGAAGGTCTGCTCGCCTTGCCCCACATTTCTGCAGGGCCGAGGTCAGTCAGAGCTGAGAGACGGCTGCCCGTCACGGGTGTACGGCTCCTGCCCGCCACAGTCCCCAGCATTCCTGTCTGCCCTCCTACAAGAAGCCCCTGTGGACTGATGTCCCCTGTCTGGCCATGGTGGAAACTGGGCTTGTGGCCTCTGCCTTATTCTGGGCCACACCTGGGAGATGACTGTGAACGGGCTTCCTGTCCTCAGGAAGCTCATGTCTCACGGAAGATAATGCCAGAGGGAATCCCAGCGCAACGGGGAGGCAGGAAATGTGGGGGAACAGTTGTCATTTGTTGTTCAGTCGCTCAGTCGTGTCTGATTCTTTGCAACCCCATGGACTGCAGCACGCCAGGCCTCCCTGTCCACTGTCTCCCAGAGTTTACTCAAACTCATGTCCATTGAGTCAGTGATGCCATCCAACTGTCTCCTCCTCTGTCGTCCCCTTCTCCTCCCGCCTTCAATCTTCCCCAGCATCAGGGTCTTTTCCAATGAGTCAGTTCTTTGTATCAAGTGGCCAAAGTAGTGGAACTTCAGCTTCAACATCAGTCCTTCCAATGAATATTCAGGGTTGATTTCCTTTAGGATGGACTGGTTGGATCTCCTTGCTGTCCAAGGGAATCTCAACAGGCTTCTCCAGGACTTCTCCACTGGGGGCATAGAGGGGCACCTCTCCAGCTGGGGGCACAGGTGGGATGGGTACAGAGATAAGGCAATGAACAAGCTGGGGCTTGACGAGGAGAGGACTGGGGCAGGGCTTGAGGCCACAGAGGGGAACTTCGAGGGAACCCTGTGGGGAGACCCGAGCGGGAGGACCTACGACTCCATTCCAAGAAGCGAGGGGTGACCTTGGAGCCCCTGGGGAGCCACGGAAGGTTCTGGAACTGGACGTGTGCATCGCTTTCGAAAGACCATCTTGGCTGCCAGCTTGGAGGGCAGCTTTGAGCAGAGCTAGAGGCTGAGAGGTCAGCAAGAAATCTGCTACAGGAGGCCAGGCAGGGGATGCTGGGGCCATGGAGACAGGCAGGGAGAAGCAGGCCCCAAATCTGCGCCTGCGAGTCTCAGTCCTGCTTATGAAGAAGGAAACCAGACCAGCGTGTGAGTGGGTGGGTGGTTAGCAGACCAACTGAGAGGCACGTCAAGAGGGAGCAGGAGACCTACAATGCACCTCACACCTACTAAGCATCCAAGACACGCAGTGAAGTTGCTGCCTCGGGGCAGGGAGTGGGGGTGTACATTGGACACATCCACACACCCCACCACCATCCCATGACCATCCTGTGACCCGGGCACTGTCATCCCCATTTTACAGATGAGAAAGCTGAGGCTTCGCAGGGCGCAGTGACCTGTTCCGTGTTTCTTAAGTGACAGCTGCAAGTTGAACCCTTGACCCCCGTGTCCACCTCCCCCAACCCGCTCCGAGGCACTCATCTCTCAAAGGAAAACAACCCAGACCCCATTGGCCGCAGAAGCCCTTCGATGGGGTGGTGAGAGCCCCAAACCAGCGGCGTTTATAATTAGCCCTGGTGGCTCACCCCCAAGACCTCCCACCAAGATCTAGCCCCAGCCGATCCGGGGGTGGGGTGAGGGGATTAAGTTCTCAGAAGAGGATTTGGGCTCCTGTGTGGCTTCCCAGGGTCTCCTTGTGAGGCTGCCTTGGTCACGGCGCCAGGCTCCTTTCTGACCCCTCAGTCATCTGCCCCAACCTCAGGATGGGGGGCACACACGTGACCCACCAGCCCAGCAAGGGCAGGCCGGGCCAGTTGGCCAGTACCTCGTCCCCCTCCCTGCCCACGAGAACCAAGGTTTAGAGTCGCTGAGGCGGTGGAAACACGCTGCAAGCAGAGTCCAGACCTTTCCACGGGGCTCCCTGAGTGCCCGGGACCCTTCCGAGTGCCTCACAGGGTACCTAACCCGTTCACCCTCCCAACCACTCTCAGAGGGCAGGGACCGCTGCTGTCTCTGGTCTACGGATGAGGAGATGGATGCAGAGAGAAATCTGATGACTTGTGTGAAGCCGCACAACTCACAGGATATGGAGGAGGACATAAAGGCAAAATTGGGCTTCCCTGCTGGCTCAGGCGGTGAAGCATCTGCCTGCAATGCAGGAGACCTGGGTTCAGTCCCTGGGTTGAGAAGATCCCCTGGAGAAGGAAACGGCAACCCACTCCAGTACTCTTGCCTAGAAAACCCCATGAACGGAGGAGCCTCATAGGCTACAGTCCACGGGGTCGCAAAGAGTCGGACACGACTGAGTGACTTCACGGTAAAGGCAAACGGTGCGGCTGCAGGGTGTGAGGTTTAACCATGCGCCGGGCAGGGTGAGGGGCAAAATCGGGGTCAGGATTGTAACCCTGCAAAGATTCAAGGCGGTGGGCTGCCGGCATCAGTCAGGAGATCCTGACCCCCTGGTCCTGGGCCCTTGTCCTGGCGGGAAGCCCCCAGCAGCCTTGGGCAGAACCGTTGCCTCCCCCTGCCCAGGCCAGGCCAAGTGGCCCCAGGCTCTCCGAGGTCAGCCTGGGCTTGACCACTGGCTGAAGGGCCCTGTCATCAGGCCTCCTGGCCCTCAGGTGACCTGGTTGGGGAACAGCGGCAGCTAAGAGGCTGTGTCCTGATGCCACGGGACTGGGCTGGGATGAGAAAGGGCTCTGGGGCAGGGTGTGGACAGGTTTTTGGTTTCGTTTTTTCCTGTTTGTTTATTTGGCGGCCCTGAGCCTTAGCTGCGGCATGCGGGGTCGCGTGGAGTCTTAGCCACTGGACCCCCAGGGAAGTCCCTGGCCAGGGACTTGGAGGTGTGGTCATTCCCTCTTCTCCCAGAGCCCTTGCAGGGCCTGGGCCTGAGTAGCTGCTGTCTGTTCTCAAGGCATGAGGGTACCGTCCCCACCCTCGGGGCAGGAGTCAGTGCTGGAGGGGTCTTCGGCCCTGAGCCCTCTACTCCTGGGGGTCTCCTGGGGGCAGACCTCCTCCTACCATCCCCAGACAAACTCAGGGCTGGAGTCGGCTTTTGCACCAGAGAGGAAGGCAACCAAGAGAGGGTCAGACACCAGGCTGAAGTCACACAGTAAAATGGGCAGAAGACCCCAGCCAAGGGCAAACCCCCGGCAAAGGGTCCTCACCATCCCCTGACCCCTGGACATTGCGGGTGCCAGGGAGAGCGGAGGGAGGACTCACAGGGGCCCAGCGCCTTCCTCAGGCTGGCGTTTCAGTACCCACCCCCCTCCCTGACCACCTCTTCCCGCTCTCTTAAGTAGGGCACATTCATTGACTCTCCTTTTCAGTTCAGTTCAGTTCAGTCGCTCAGTCGTGTCCGACTCTTTGCGACCCCATGAATCGCAGCACACCAGGCCTCCCTGTCCATCACCAACTCCCGGAGTTTACTCAAACTCATGTCCATCAAGTCGGCGATGCCATCCACCCATCTCATCCTCTGTCGTCCCCTTCTCCTCCTGCCCTCAATCTTTCCCAGCAGCAGGGTCTTTTCTAACGAGTCAGCTCTTAAATGAAGGTCCAGAGAGTGACTGGGGCCCTGCTGCGGCTGGTGGTCAGCGAAGACCAGAGGAGGTTGGGCTGTGACCGAATCGGTAAGATGATAGCTTTGCAAGGAGCTGGAGGAAAGATTATTCCAAGTGGGGTAAAGCAAGTGCAAAGGCCCAGGGACAGGAATAAGCTTCACATGCTTGAGCGACAGACATAACCAAAGTGGCTGGAGCCCAGAGAAGGGGGAGACAGTAGGTGGGTTAAGGTGGGAGGGGTGGACGGAACTGTGTCCCACGGGGAACGACAGGAAGTGCCTGCATCTTCTGTCTCAGGGAAAGTCAGACGCGCGAGTGACACGATCCAGCTTATGCTTTGGAAAGATCGCTCTGGCTGCCAGGTAGCGACCAAGAATGCCAGGAGCTGATGCCGGAGGGCAGTCCAGAGGCCTTTCCGTTGCCGCGGCTGGAGGTGGTGGTGGCTTGGGCCAGCTAAGGATGGTGGTGGCGGGAAGGAGCTGGATCTCAGACACGTTTGGGAATTGAAGCCAGCCAGGTTTGCTTATGGACTGAACCCTGGGGGGCAGAGGAAACAGCGGAAGCAGGGATGCGCCTGGAGTTTAGCATCTGAGCACCTAGGCGAAATGTCATTTGAGCATATGATGGAGCAGATTTGGGGAGAAAATAGTTGGTTTGGATCACGTTAGCTTGGAGATGCCCGTTGGACTTTAGACACGCTGGTAGGAAGTCAGAAAAATTCTGGAGTTCAGGCAAGGAGCCCAGGAGCTGGAGGCAGAAGGACAAGGACCACCATGGCACTTAAAGCGACGGGGCAGGGAGAGGGGGAACGTGCCCAAGGTCACGGGGAGCCGGTGGCCAGGATTGGAGCTGGGATCTGTCAGACTCCACAACCCATGGGGGCTCTTTCCACTCCATCAGGCAGTCACCGCTGTGAACAGAGGTGTAGGGGTAGAGGGGGGTGGGCTACAAGATTCCGTGGGGGCAAGAAGGAGCCCCTGGAAATGAATTTGGGAACAGTTGAAATCCTTCCAGCCTGGGCTGCCCACCCCACCACTACAGCCTGGTGGAGCTCCTGCCGAGCATGGAGTCCTGACCTCTGCCCATTGTACAGATGGAGAAACTGAGGCTCACAGGAAAACAGGACTGAATGCGAGGTCTTCTGCCTGGCAACCCTGGCGTCTCCACCCACCACTAAGGAGGGTTCCTGTCTGAATCAACTCAATGGTTGAGTTGAAACCACCCAAAAATGATAATCCTGAAGGGGGTGGATGTTTCTCTTGAGCCCTCAGGGGGACCCAGGGCCTGGGGCCTTTCCCTCCTGGGCTCCCCCCAAGGCCGTGTCTCTACCCTGCCCTACCCAGGCCTGTGTCTACGCAGTCCAGCCACCTCCGGCCTTTAGGATCCCTCCAGTCCCTCGCAGGGCAGCCTCAAGTCTAGCACCAGGCATGGCTCCTGCCCCATGGCCAGGATTGAGGGCCCCCCTGGCCCCTGCCCAGACCACCCAGCGCCAGGGCCTGGCGGAGCCCAGCGGGGCCAGTGGGCAGTCTTCCCAGGCTGGCCAGTCGCGGTCTGGCTCCGCCCGAGGGGGGCTGCGGCCTGGGAACCACTAGCTGTCTCCTTGGGGAAGCAGCTGGGATCTCCAGAACAAACAGGGAAACCACAGGCCCGCGCCCCACCCGAGGAGGGGAGCTGCCTCTGGCTTCATCTGCAAACGCCAGTGGGAAGGAGCATGTGGACAGGGAAGGCTGGGGGGCCAGGAGCTCAAAGCCCCTGGGAGTGGGGTGGGCTGGGGGGCGTTGCTTGGCTGAGCTGGGGTGGGGCGTCTCCTGGGCCTCAGGCCAGGAACCAAGCCTGGGAATCAGACTGTTCTAGGTTCGCATCTGGACTTGGCCGGTGATTTCGCGGTTCTGTGCCTCAGTTTCCCCTTCTGCAACAACGGCCGTGGTCGCCCCGGTCTCCCAGAGCCGTGGTGACGTGACCTGGAGTTGGCTCCGTGCAAAGTGCCCAGGCTCAGCGCCTCAGGCACAGTAGGCCTGGAAGGACTTCAGTCCCTGAAACCATCTGGTTCACCAGGAGCCAGAACAATCCTGGGGGATTCCTACGTCTGGCAGGGCAGGCCGGGACAACCTCGCTGATTCAGAGCTGCGGGGAGGGGGGCCGGGGGAGCAGCTGACTCCACCGAAAGCCGCAATTAGAGCTCAATTTACAGGGACGCTGTTAGTTCTTCCCAGGCCCGGAGTGATTACAGGCTCAGAGCTAACCCGTTACTGATGGGGTGAGGATGCAGAGGGTCCCGTCCAGGCCAAGGCGGGGTGTCCAGCCCCTCCCCCTCACTGTACGCCTGGGGAAACCGAGGCCCGAGCAGGTGGGACCAGCTCCAGGTCACACCGCAGGCTGGGGGGGCGGGGGGCCTCGCTGTTGGCCAACGGCCAATCTAAGCTCCAGCCCCAACTCTCACTTCTGTCCGAAGGATGGATGCCTTGCTGATCTGGAAGCCAGAGGCACCTTGCGGGAGCTGAACTTCCTTGAAAAGGAGAGATGGGGCCAAGAGGGCTGAAGCCCCGAGAGGAGATGGGGGCTGTCGGGATGGCTCAGGGAGGCTCGGGTCCCGGGGCCTGGACTTTGGGGCCAGCCACTCCCCGCCCAGCCCACAGGGGCCTCAACATGCTACCAATAATAACAGCAGTAATCATGACAGTTCCCCCTTCTGAAGCTCTCATCGAAGGCTGGCCTCATCTCACACCTTCATCGTGGCATAGGAGGGAGCTGCTAGCCTTATCCCCATTGTAGAGATGGGGAAACTGAGGTCCCAGCTGGTCAGTGACTGGCCCAGGCTCACACGGGGAGCCAGCAGCAGCGCTAGCCCTGGAACAGGTATGTTCCGACTGAGGTTGGGTGAGATGCCACAGTCCTTTTTCCCTGGGCACAGAGCCAGGCTGTCCTAGTGAATGGTAACAGTGAGGGGGGAATTAGCAAGTGAAAAAACGAATGAATGAGCAAAAAGGCTGTTCAAGGGACTCCCCCGTGGGGGAGGTGTGGGAGAACCACAAGCCTCTCCTTTGTTGCCCACTCCAGGAAGACCCCTGAGATTACTGGGTTAAAGGAAAAGGCCCAAATCTTACCTCCCCAGAAACAAGTGTCCTCAAGTTTCTGGGTCCCAGGAATCCCCCAACTTATTCAAACGTCCCCCTAAGGAGCCCTGAGCAGCCACCTCTTTGGGCTGCCCTCTGCCTTAGTCCCCACCAGTCCCTGGGGCCAGAGGTCACCCTCCCCCAGTTCCCACACCTGACCTGTACCCTTGCCCAGGCTGGACTCTGAGTAGGGGTTGGGGTCTACGGGGAGAGCGGGGTAGGCAAAAAGCTGGCATCATCTCTCCATGCCTTCTCCGCACTTTCTCCTCCTCTGCAGCTCACTTTGGGCATCCCCTGGGGTGGGGGCAGAACACACTCCAGGTGGATCCAAGCAGCTTGGGAGGTCGGCGTTGCAGCCTCTGCTGGCCAGGCACCCTCCCACTCCCGTGGGCATGGGCTGGGAGAATTCTTCACTCATTTGACAAATAATTATGAAGCCCCTACTATGTGCCAGGCCCTGGGTGAGGCTCAGGGGCTCAGGAGAGACCCTCCCTTCTGCTGGTTCCACTGAAGAGGTAGCTGGTGTCGTGTGAGCTCCATCCACCAAGGCCCCGAGGACTGCCCCCACCCCATGCCTGGAAGACTGAAAGCTGCCCCCATCAGACCGGGATTTCCCCGGGGTCTTGCTACCACATCCTTGCCAGGCGGGGGCGCCCTCAGTCTCTAAAACCTGCTGTTGCTAAAAAATTTCCCACTCTTAAAGCCTCCCAGGAGAGGGCTGCCAGATAAAATATAGGATGCCTAGTCAAACTCAAATTTCAGATAAACAAGGGAGGATTTTTAGTCTGTGTCCCAAACATTGCATGAGGTATACTTAAACTAAAAAATCCTCCCTTGTTTATCTGAAATGCAACTTTACCTGGGCTCGTGGGTTTCTACTTGCTAAATCTGGCAACCTTACCCCCGGAGTTCATTCCTTCTGCTCGTGCCCGGCCGGGCCGGGCCAGATGGCCCAGGTCATGCCTGGACACGGCCCCTGCCTGCCCGGGGACAGCTCCTGCTGGCTCCCGGGACGGCGCTCCTTCCCTCGGCGGGCCCCACCTGCAGCCCCAGCTCCCAGGGGGACACCTGCCCCCTACCTTGCACGCACAGTCCAGCCGACAGGCTGTCAGGAAGGCTGCCGGGGCCTCTTGCGTGAGGGACCCAGAGAGAGGGGAACAGAGGCATTGCCGCAGAGACTCCAGCGTCAGAGACAGAGAGGCAGAGACCCAGAGAGGAAGGAGCAGGGCGAGGAGGCAGAAGGAGACGTGGAAGGTGGCTAAGACAGACCGACAGAGAGCTTCCGGTCCAGGAAGCTGCAGCAGGCGGAGGGTCCGGAGAGCCCACCAGGGTTCCTTCGGAGTGGCTCAGGGCAGAGGCTGGGCCCCTGCAGCCCAGTTTGGGGCCAGGGCTCTGGGCTCTGGATGGGCCGGCCTTGGGCCGCAGCCTGGGGTCTCCGGCGCCGGCTGTCAGGGGTGGGGGTCCTCGGGGCCCCTCTGCCCTCTCTGCCCTTGCCCTGCCTCCCAGGCGCCAAACACAGGGACATTGACAGCTTCCCAGAAGGGCCTCTGGGGCAGCCAGAGTGGCGTTTAAAATTAGCCTTGCTAACCAGATCTGGTTATTTCAGGAGGCTCCGTCCCTGGCTGTCCCCTCGGCAGGGCGGGACCTCCACATTCCAGGGTCCCTGGTTAAGTACCCCCTGTGGCCTGAACAGCAGAGAACGTCCAGGTCGCAGTCCCCTGGCGCTGGGCGGGCCTGGGCCTGTGGCCGGCTCTTTGGCAAAGCTGCCCCAGGGCAAGACATGGGCGTCCAAGGACACCCCAGCGGCTGGGAGATGGGGGGAGGACCCCTCCTACTGGGCATGGGGTCCAGACCAGGTCCCTTAGAGGCTACAGAGCCTCTTCATGGTGACAGGTAGGACTCTGCCCCCATTTTACAGGTGGGGAGGCTGACGCCTGGGGAGACAGGTCCCCACTCTGAGGCAGGGAGATGAGGCTGCGGGTCAGCCGGGCAGCCAAGCCCCTCCGCAGGGGTCTCTTGCCTCCTGTGTCTGGAGCAACCTCTGACAGCTGTTCGCAGCACCAGAGTCATCTCTAAGCCAAGCCCAGGGCTTCCCGAGGCCCGGAGCCTCTCACCCAGGCCCTAATTCCAGCCTCGGGTCCGTGTCCCAGCTCGCCCTGCCCACCTCCAAACCCAGGACGAGCACGGAGCTGGCGCGGGCACAAGAGAAACAGCACTGGACACTTTGATCACAGAGGCCGGTCTGGTACTTGGCCTCCCCGGGCCCCACCCTGGAGCCTGGAAGGGTGGGGTGGGGTGGGGGCCCCGGCTGGAGCCCAGCCCTAAAGCTGGTCGTTTCCACTGATGGGGGCGCAGGCACACCCAGGCAGGCCAAGGGGGCCAAAGCGGGCGCTGCTCGCCCAGCTGGGCTCCAGCTTCTGCGCTAGGTCGCCAGGGGTCCAGAGCGGGGGTGGGTGGGGGGGCGGCGGGCACCCAGTAACGGGACACAGCGGGATACACCCAGTTCTTTTCTGGAAGGATCATCAAGCCCAGGGGAGCCCTGGAGGCTGGGGTTCAGGGATGCAATTGATCATCGCACATTCCTGACACCCGTCCCGGGCCAGCCACCTCATCGCCCATGCAGAGAGCTGGCCCCATGGCCTGCGATGTGGGTGACGGAGATGTCCTCATTCGTGGCTAAGTGCAAGCCCCCCACAACGCACCGCATGCTGGGGCTGCACCGAGAACTTCATGAGGCATCACCTCACTGAATCCTCCCACCCGGACACTGAAGGCGGGGCTGTTAGCATTGCCCGAGGTCCATGCGCCCAAAGTTACTGAGCTTATAGGAGGTAAATAAACTCAGAGCTAGGCTCTTGATCTTGGGGCTGGACTGTGGCTACTGGCCCTTGGTGGGATGGGAGGAGGCAGGGCCCAAGGGGGTGGGAGGGGGGTTAGAGAAGAGTGGTTAGGCAGAGGAGGGAGTTGGGGGGTGAGCTGGGGACCCGTTGAGTCTACCCTGGTGGATGGAGCTGGAGAGTCAGTCACCACCCCTGGGGGGGCCCCAGACATCCGAGGGTCACAGCAGGGCCCCGTCAGGAAGGCCCTAGGGTGCCCCCAGCATCCTCCGGGGAGGGCGTGGGGGCTGGTGGTGGGGAGGGCGTGAGGCCAAGGCATCGTGAGCCCCCCGGGGGCCCACTTCCAGGCCCCAAATGCCCCAACCTGCCCTGCTCCCTGCGTTCCTACCTCAGAGCAGAACCCCCCACACCCCGTTCACCAACCTTCGGGCGGACCCCTGAGCGCCTCCCAGCTCCTCCCTCAGCCCCTTCCTCCAGACGCTGGACTCCCAGCACCTTGCAGACGCCCCGTGTCCTTGGCAAAGGGCTCCTGGACCGACGCTGCCCGGCCGGCCGCTGCCAGCCACCCCCTGCTCCCGGTGTTGCGTGCTCCACGGCTTCCCCACTGACCTCGGCACATCCAAGGCCATGGGGCCTCTGGCCTGGTCCCTGCCCTTGCCTGCCCCCTCCACCATCACCATCACCTTCCCTTCTAGCTGCAAGCGGTACACTCAGGCCTGCCTGCGCACCGGCGGCTCCCTCCCCACGGACACTACGCTAAGCCTTTCCGGGGGTGCTCAGGCACCACAGGGTCTTCCCCAATCCCCCCTCAGCCAGACTGGATCCCCGGGCTCCTCCCACGTCTCCCCCACCCCACCCTCCCCCGAGGCCCTCATCGCCCCTTTATCGCCCCAATTGCTCTGCACCGGGGGAGCGCTTTCCGGCCGCTGGGCAGGTTCAGCCTGTCCCCGCCCCCCATCAGAGCAGGTACGCGATCCCTTGGCGCCCCCTGGTGGCCACACAGGGAACACACGTGACCTTCGCCCACCGGGCGCCCGACTCTCTGCTGGGTGTTCCACCTGCACCCGCTGGAGGAATCCTCCGGACGGACCCCCGGGAGAAGTACTACCACTCCCGCGTTACAGAAGTGGAAGCAGGCTCGGAGAAGCTTCTAAGTTTCCAGCACCACCAGCGAGTAGCAGGACTCCAGCTGGTGGGCGTGAGTTTGAGCAGGCTCCGGGAGTTGGTGACGGACAGGGAGGCCTGGCGTGCTGCAGTCCATGGGGTCGCCAAGAGTCGGACACGACTGAGCGACTGAACTGAACTGAGCTGACTTCAAAGCCAGGTTCTCCCCGCTGGGGAGAGGGAACAAGGTGGGAAACGGGCAGAGGGGAAAGCCACAGCTGGTGATCAAAGAGCCCATCGCTTGGCCTCGGAGGTGTCTGCAGACCCAGCAGCTCTGCTTTGGTGGGGATGGCGGGGTGGGGAGGTTGGGGGGTGGGGAGTGGTGGGGGTTCGTGAATAGGCTCTTGGTCTTGACCACAGCACCCCTAAGATCTGTCTGGGGTTGATCTGAGAGGAGGGAGAGGGTCACACGAAGTCAGGTCCACCTCGGGGTACAATAGCGATAAATAGAATTTATTTTGTACAACTGTTACCGACACACACACGCGGCCACAGGGGCTTCCGAAACGGGTGTTGGGGCCGGAAGGCTGCCCTTTGGCGTGGTGCCTAAAAAGTGTGGACACACACAAGGATGTGGACTCACAGCAGCTGTGCCTGACTGCCCGCTCTGTGCGGGGTGGGGTGGTGCAAAGGTGAGCCAGCTGAGACCCCTCGGCCTGGAGTGCCAGGAGCAGGAGGTGCTGGGGGTGGAGCCGGGGGCTGGCGGAAGAGCCACGTGGGCCCCCCGACACCCACAATGGGGTCACTCGTCTGTCACGTAGAGGCGGTGGGCAGGGCCTCCGCAGGTCTGCGGCACACCGCCTGAGGGTCTAGGAGGTGCCATGGGCACAGCCAGCCCCCTGCCCCTCAGCCGACCTGGGGCCCCAGGAACCCCAAGGAGCAGGAGAGGGTGACGGGAGGCCCCCGGGAGGGCAATCCTCCATTCTGGGGCACTGCACGGAGTCTTCAGTGATCTCTGAAAGGATCTCGTCCATTTAGAGCCGAGGCACCCAGAGAGGGAGCGTGAGGGGCCGAGAGTTGCACAGCGGATCCCAAATCACAGGCCAGGACTCAGGACTCCCAGCCCAGGGCTCCTCCTCGCCACCGCCTCCATGGCAGGCTCTGTGTGCACTGAGATGTCTCAGTTCTCCTTTCCAGCTCACTCCCTCGAATCCAGAGCGGCACCCAAGGGTGATGGATGAGCCAGGCCTGGAGTCCCGTTCCAGCTGACCTCTCCCCGCCCCAGCCAGCCCCCCAGCCCAGGGGGTGGGGACGGTGCCAGCAGCTTCCCCGCTCCCAGGGCTGGACGGCTCCGCTCTGCAGAGACAGCCCGGACATGGGCCAGGAGGAGGGCTGGGGAGGCGAGGGGCGGGCCCCAGGCTGGTGCCGGCCTCGGGGGCAGAGGTCCCGTCCGCCTGGATCTGCCGGAGCATCTCGCCTCGTGCTTCTGCAGCCTTGTCTGCAGGGTGAAGGGAGACGGACGCGCCATGAAACAGGGAGACAGCAGTGGAGGGGTCCCACCCTTGGGACGGCAGGCTCTGGATCTTTCCATCCCAAGGGGAACCCCCGAGACCCCTCCCTCCCAATGATTCCCAAGTCCCTTTTAGGCTCTCGTCAGATCCTCTTAGCAACTCACAGGCAGAGGTGAGGCAGAATTTATTGACCCACTGTACAGATAAGGAAACTGAAGCCCAGGGTCACCTAGCATCTGAGCGGCAGAGGATTCAAACCTAAATATGTAACTCTCACCCCGCAGAGGTGATGGAGAAAGAAACAAATCGGCCCAGCCCTGCCTTCCTCTGCCCTTTCTCCCCCGCCGGCCCCCAACCAAACAGGAGCTGAGGGCTGGTACTGACCTGCTCGGGGTCACCTTCAGAGCGGCAGAGTGGCTAACAGCCCTGTGGTCAGAACAGCGGCAATACAGGCGCCGGGACAGGGGACATGGCAGACACGGGCGAGCAGAAGTCAGCGGTTGTGCCCAGACTGGACAAGCCCAACCCCTCCAGGCTTGGGGCAGGGGGGGTGCAGTGCGCCTTGGTCCAGCGCCATCCCTGGGGACCCCTGGCCTCCTGAGGCCTCTCCCCAACAGCCGATCCCCCTCCCGGGGGCAGGGGGTGCTCTCCACAGGCCCAGCCCCCAGGCCATCCATTCCACCCCCACCCAGGCCCCTGGCAGCTGCGCGTACCAGCTGGGGCGTGTGCTGTTCAGATGCTTCCAGCTGGATCTTGATCTCGGGACACGCAGGGTCCCCCAACTTGCCGGCGTCGGGGTGGGGTGACCGAGAGGGGCCTGGGGAGGGAGGCAGGAGGGAGCCACCTCACTGGCCGCGGGGAGGCACCAGGGAGATGGGGGCATGGATGGGCGGTCGGCAGCAGCGGCCCCCAACCCCAGCAAGCCCCTCCCTTGGGGACCCCCACGCTTAACTCCCATCTTTACCCCCTTTAAAGCCCCATCAACCTCCAAGGCCCTTCTAGAAGCCACCAGTCCTCCGAGCCACTAACTACCATAATAGATGGGATAAGGACCAGCCCACGGAGCCCAGGTCAGCGGCAGGCCCATCACACCCACCACCTGAGGCCTGAAAACGGGTCTCCGTGCCCTCCGTGCCCAGCCCTGGGCCCCGCCCATCACAGGAGTGGCCGCGCCCGCTGGGGGGCTGGCCCTGCTGGTACCTGGGGAGCTGCCTCCGCTCGTGGTACTGATGCTGTCCTCCAGCCACGTGCTGTAGATGAAGGAGTCCCGCTTGTGGGGCGTCCCGGAGGAGGAAACGCTCTCCTGGGACGGGGAGGAGAGCAGGAGGGAAGTTAAGTCCTTGCCCGTGGCACTGGCTGGCTCCCCCTCCCCTCCTCACCCCTCCTCTGCTATAATCCACAACCCCCCCCCCCGACCCTGGCCCCTCTACAGAGAGGGTGAGGGCCCAGCCATGTCTGCCCCAGGGGACCCCAGGAGGGCAGAGTGGGAAGAGAAGCGGACACAGACACACACACACTCTCCACTCATCCGTGCGTCCAAACCCTGATGTTCTCATAAGCCAAGCCACCGAGAAAAATCGAGAGGGGTCCTGGCCCTCCAAGAGCTCCAGGTCAAGAGGAGAGACAGGCTGGGAAGAGACCAGCGCAGTTCCAGATCCCAAGCCCCACGGGGTGGGGGCTCGGCGGTCTGCACGTGCAGCATCTGACATGGAGCCTGGCAGGGAACTGAAGGGTTGCGGGACGACACGTGATGGAGCGAAGGACAGAGCCCAGGGTGAGAGTGTACAGGGGCTCCTAACCCACCCTGGGACCGGAGAGGCAGGCTTCCCAGAGGAGGCGCTGTGAGGCTGAGCTGAGGAGGAATAGGAGCCAGTCGGACAATGGGGGAAGGGGGAAGCAGGTAGTGTTCCAGACAGCGGGCCGGCATGTGCAAAGGCCCAGGGGTAGAGTAGTAAGCCTGACTGGTTCGGGGGACTGGCTGAAGGAGCAGGGCAGACTGGCCAAAGGGTAAGAGGCGGGGCTGGGGAGGGAAGGGCTAGACCTTCAGTGGCCTCACAGACTGGGGAACTGGGGAGCCATGGGAGGCTTCGGAGTAAGGGAAGGTCAGCCTGCACTACTCCTTGGGACTGGGTCTCCTGGTCACAACTCAGTCACAGTCGGGCTCACGCTTCACCCCTGGGCATCATCTCCAGAGAGCACCCCTTTCATGCCGCCATGGGGCACCTCTCCCCCCTGGGCCTCTCACCAGGCCTGTGTCGTCCGCGTCCACGCCCTCTGCTTCCTCCACGACGCTGGCGAAGCTGCTGGCACTGGACGAGGAGCGGGAGAAGTCCTTCAGCACTTCTGCTCTCTGGGCCGCTGTCTCCGCTCTGCCACAGAACACGTCCCATCAGCCAGCATCCGCGCTGGGCACCTCCTGAGCCAAGACCCCCGGTCCCTGCCCTCTCTGCCCAGGCAGGCCCAGCCTGCAGCCAGCCAAGCTCCTCCGTGGCCTCTGAGCCTCCCTGATGCCACCATCCTTCCTAACACAGAGATCCTGTCGGGCCCCAGTCCTGCTCCTACCCTGGCTCCCCACTGCCCCCGATGAAGCCCAGTTCTCTTGGCTGTATGTTCAGTCAGAACTATTTATTTATACACCATTGGTTAATAGTTACACCATCGGTTAATAGTTACACCATCGGCACCATCATTGAGTGCAGATTTGCTCTGTGCCAGACACTGATCTAAGTGTGTTGACCCCAGTTATCTCATTGCTATCATTATTTGACCCATTTTACAGATGAGACACCCAGGCGCAGAGAAGGTGGGCACCCAGCCTGAGGTCACACAGCCCGAGGCCACCCAGCCAGAGGTGGGAGAACAGGCAGGATCCAGGCCTTCCACCTCCACAGTCTGCTCCCTTAGCTCTCTCTCAGTTTGGTCCCATGTCCAAGGTCATTTCTCCCCACGATCTCCACCGTATCACATTGATTATCCCAATGTCACCGGTACAGCCGGAGGAGCTCACGTCACACTGCACAGGATCTCCTGCCTTCTTGCTCCTGCTCAGAGAGAAACATCTACCCTTGTTCCTTCCTCCCCCCTTTTGGAGGAAAATCCACTGCGGGCCAAACCGTGTCTCCTGCCTGGCGCTCCACGCCTTCCCTCAAGTCCTAAAAAGTAAATTCACTTTTCAAACACCGGCCAGGGTGAGGGGGGACACCGCCTCAAGGAGGCCCTCCCTGATTCCTCCGCGCGGGGTGGGGAACGACCCTCTCTGCTCGGCTGTCTCGTCCTGTCCCTGCCGCATTTTCCTGCTTCCCTGTTCACCTGCCTGACTCTTCAGCCCAGGACGTGCCCTCTCCCCAGCCCTCTCACCCCGGGGCTCAGCTGACCAGCAATGAATGGAGGGCGGCCTCCAGGCTGGCCCCTCTGCTCCTGGGCCTACCCTCACATGGTGACCACGGTCAGCTTGTGAAAGCATCACTCCTCTTACACAAAACCCTCCAGAGCCTCCCTGCTACACCTGGGATAAAATCCAAAGTAAGTTCTCAGGCTTCCCTGGGGGCTCCGTGGGAAAGAGTCCGCCTGCCGAAGCAGAGAAGATACAGGTGTGATCCCCGATCCGGGAAGATCCCACGGGCTGTCGGGAAACTAAGCCCGAGCACCACGAGTACTGAGCCCGTGCTGGGAGCCCGGGAGCCGCAACCCCTGAGCGCTGCAACCACTGAGCCTGCGTGCCCAAACTACTGAAGCCCCTACGGCCCAGGCCCCACGACGTGAGAGGCCTGCGCCCCACCGCTGGAGAGGAGCCCCCACTCTCCACAGCTAGAGAAAAGCCCGCGCAGCAGTGAAGACCCAGCACGACCAAAAATAAATACATTTTTTAAAAAAATTCAAAGTTCTCACATAGCCTTCAAAGCCATGATCCAGCCCCTGCCCAACTCTTCAATTCCTCCCATCTACCGTCAAGGACCACCCAGGCTCAGCCTCACTCACTCAGCTCCAACGATACCACCCTTCTGCCGAGCCTTCAGGCATGCCTCAGGGCCTTTGCACGGCACCCTCCTCCCGCTGCCACGTTGCTGCCAGTCCGTCCTAACAGGGCCGACTCCTCACTCAGCTCTCAATTCCAACCTTACTCCTTACAACCTTACTCCTTACAACCTTCCCTGAGACCCCATCTAAGCCCCTGCCCCCACCCGGCCACTCTTCATTGCAACCTCTGCTTTATTTTCCTTCCGTCCTCGCTACCTGGAAGTAGCTTGCTAGATTCTGTTACTCCGGGCTGTCAGCCCCTGACTGCCGTCTTGCAGAGCGCGGCATGCACAAAGCGCTCAGCGGGTGTGTCAGAGGAGGACCCAGGAGAGCGCCCGGGCCCCCTGCTGCCCTGGGGTGGCCGTGTCCACGTTCCCAGGCAGCCCGGGACCCAGACAGAGGGGGAGAAAGAATGGGCCCGCCACTCCCAAGCCCCCCGGCTCAGCATGCCCCGAGCCCCAACCTGTTTTTGGTCGTGGGCATCTCTGGGGAGCTCTGAGTGGATGAGTTCTCCGACTTGGGCTCCTGGGAGACGTGCCCGCTGTCTGGGGTCTTCTGGCCGGCTGGGGGGCTCTCCCTACGGGGCACATGGGGGCAGCGGAGGGGATTCAGCACCAGGCCTGGTCTCAGGAGTAGAAGGAGCCCCAGGTGGGGAGAGGAGGTCCCGGGCGCTCCTGCCTCGTACCCACACCCCGCATCCTCAGGGGCCAGCCCCGGAGCGGTCCCCGCGGCCCCTGGGCTGACCAGGAGGGAGCAGGCACTGCGGGAGCACCTACGCAGAACATCCTTGGGAATTCCCCTGCGGTCCAGGGGTTAGGCCTTGGCATTTTCAGTGCCACGGACTCAGGCTCAATCTCTGATCTCAGAACTAAGATCCCACAAGCCTCACAAAGAGGCTAAAAAAAAAAAAAGTAAAAAAAGAGACAGGACATCCCCCATGGGTGGGGGTATAAGTGTCCCCTGGTATGGATAAGGAGACTGGAGTCCAGAGATGGGAAGGGGTCTGCCCGGGGATGTGCAGCCAGGACGTGGCAAAGCCAAGGCTTGAACCCTGGATTCGTGGGATTCCGGGCCCTCCTGCCCGTGAAGGGAGGGCCAGCTCACTCCTGAGACCTCAGGGCCCCTGGCGCCCGGCTTCACACGCACGGCGCCAGCGCCGTGCCGCTGCTTGTGTCCTCATCCCCGTTTTTTCTCAGCTTAGGACAATGAAGCTCAGAGAGGTACAGTGACTTTCCCGAGATCACACAGCCGCAGCGTGGTGAAGACCGGATTCACAGCCCAGGAACTATGCTCTGCTTCCCCGAGGGCTCCCTGCTTCTCATGCGGCGGGTGCGGGGCACACCCCACTCACACTGGTGTGCTTAGAGAGCTCCGCAGACCCCAGCTGTGCCCCTCACCCGCCGCGTGACCCGGGCCAGGCCCTCCCCTGACCTACGGCTCCCGGGAGCCAGCGGAGCCGGGACTGAGATGACGAGCTGGCGCACAGCAGGTCCTCGAGGGTGCGGGGGGGTGTCACCGGTGGGGACAGAAGGGGAGAAGGCTGGGAGTGCCCTGTTGTCCGCTTTCCTTCGCCGCTGAATGGGGGTCGGTGCAGGGGTGCGAGGCGGGGAGAAGGATGCCATCCCGCCCCGCCGCTCCACCCACCTCTTCTCCTGCACCTCCTGGATGTTCTCGATGCCGATGGCGCTGCTGCGGCGCGAGCCGAACGGACCCGACTTCTTCCTCGTGGGGCTCTTGCCAGGGACGATCAGCGACTGCGGGCAGAGGCCCAACTCAGTGCCCACCTGCCCCCGGAGTCCAGGGACCCCCACCCACCCACCCCACAGGCCACCCCTAAGGGCCCCTGCTGCCCAGGCCCCAAAGCAGAGGACCGTCCACTTCCCAAGAGAGCCAACCTAGTTTACAGATAAAGGAAAACAGGCCCAGAGACGGCAAAGGGCTCCCCTGAGGTCACACAGCAGGTCTGGACCCGGGACCTTAGGCAAAGGGGGCAGAGGCCTGAGCAGGGGGCTGGACAGCCCCTCCGGGCTGGGGCCGGTGGGGAGGCCAGGTCCTCAGAGTGGCAGCCCCCCGGGCATTACAGGACCTGCAGCCGGAGGGCAGCGGGGAGAAAGCAGGCACAGCCACCCAGGCCCTGCCCCACTCCAGCCCTGCCGGGGGAGGCTCTAGCCCGGCAGATGAAATACCCCCGCTTCAGTTTCCACGCACGCTACTGTGGGTCACCCCAGGCGCCAGAAGCAGGCCCCCCGCCCCCCGCTTCTCTGGGGCAGGCAGGCAGGACGGGGGGCCCCAGGGAGGCACAGTGGGGCAGGAGCCCCCAGGCCAGTTCACAGCCGGGACCGGGAGGTGGGCAGAGGAGGGTAAGGCGCTCCATGCAGGCCCGGCGATATTGGGGGACGTGCAGCTGGGGGCGGGGTCTTCAGGTAGCAGATCCCGGGGGGGTCTGAGCCAGAGCCCCAGGGGCCAGGGCAGGGCCAGAGCCCCTGGTGGGGGTTGGGAAGGGCTGGCTCTGGCAGAGGTGCCAGGCCCCAAAGCAGGTCGCTGAGTGCCGTCAGAGCTGCTGGCCCTCGGGCCTGTCCTGGGGGCTGGGGGGACGGGGGCGGGGGGCGGGGGGCAACGTCCCCAATATGGCCTCCATCCTGAGAGCGAGCAGAGAACAGCGCGTGCAGACAGCCTCCAGAGCCGGCGGCCCCGCGGACGACAACCTCTTCCACGGTTCCTATGCCTATGGCACTGCCTCGGCGTCCGAATCTACTGGCACTTTTCCCGGGAATAAGCAATGACTGGCAAGCGGCAGAGGGCGGGGGGCAGAGAGAGACAGACAGACAGACAGAGAATCAGAGAAGTAGGGATGGCAGGTCAGGGAGAGAGAAGTGAGACAAGGAGAGGAGGGAAAGACAGACAGACAAGGACAGGGAAGAAGAGTTGGGCAGGGGGCGAAGAGAGACAGGCCCGGGAAGGAAGCAGGATGAAACAGACAGACAGACAGAGACGGACCCGGGGATGGGACGGGCAAGAAGAGATGGAGAGGGGAGGCACAAAGGGAAGAGTCAGGGAGAAAAGCGGAGGAAAAGGAGCAAGAAAGGTGCAAGAGGGGAGAATGCACAGAGCAAGAAAGTTGGGGGTGGCGGGAGAGGGGGAGAGGAGAGAAAGGGAAGGAAAAGGAGGCCACGTGAAGAGAGGGGAGAGTTGTGCAAAAACAAAAACAGAAATGGCTCTGGTTACTGCCGTGGCGGGCCCGCTGGCCTGGCCCTGTCCCCGGGGCCCCTGTGCAGCCGCCCGCGGGAGGCCGGGCCCCACTGTGGGGAGGAAGAGAGTGGCCGGGGCATCGGGCTTGGAGGAGGGCGGGCTGCGGCTCCCGTGGCGGTGGGCTTGCTGACGGCTGGGAAACGAAGACTCGCCTTGCTCCCCCGGCCAGGCCAGACCCCGGGGCCAGGGTGGGGGTGGAGATGGGGGGGGTCCCTCCTGCCACAGGACACAGCCTCACAGCACTGAGCACAGGGCTTGCGTGGCATGCAGCTGACAGTCAATAAATAATGGATGGGAGGATGGGAGGACGGATGGATGGAAGGACGGATGGATGGAAGGATGGAAGGATGGATGGAAGGATGGATGGATGGGTGACAGAAGGAAAGACGGATGGGGAGGGGACAGCAAAGCAGCAGGCGCAGAGCTCAGGGCTGGCCGCTGGGCAGTAGCAAGCAGATAGGCCCCCCGCTGAAGGCCTTTTTCATCCTGCGCCCAGCACACCCTCTGTGTGTTAGTGGCAGAGTCCCACAGAGCCTGGCAGACAGGAAGTAATCACTCAGGAGAGGTCCACACGGAAGCCCAGTCCCTGACACACGCAGGCAGCCACAACCACAAAGGCCTCCGGGAGCACACGGCGGGCACTCCCAGAGCTCGTTCCCCGATAGGTAACGGGTGACCACTGATACCCAGGGCTCATCACAGCAGGCGGTTTCCTGACACATAGTAGGTCCTCATACAGCAGCTCAGGGCCTGGGCACACGGCAGACACTTACAGACGCAGGTCCACACGGGAGCCCAGGGTCTGACACACAACAGGGGCTCGCAGACACGCAGGGCTGGGCCCACGGGAGACGCTCACATGTCCACACAGCGACCGGGTCCTAATACACAGCTCACACGGCAGCCCAGGTCTGGACACACAGTGGGGCCCATCAGCATCTCAGAGCCAGACACGCAGCAGATGCTCACGCAGAGACCCAGGTCCTGACACACAGTGCGTGCCCACAGCCTGACACACAGTAGGTGCTCCCGGAAACTCGAGGCGCGGGAAGGGGTGTCTGCACAGCAGCCCCACTCCCAGCAAACGACAAGACAGGAGGTGCTCCCCAAGGAACGTGCGAGGGGGCTGACACGCTGCAGAAAGTCCCGGCTGGATAAGGGGTCCAGAGGAGGGGGGGGGTGCGCCAAAGGGCTGGAGAGGGGGCCGCAGGATCTCAGGGTCACAGCCTGGGCGCCTGACCCCCTGGACAGCAGTGGCGGGTCCTAGCCTAGAGTCCAGGGTGGGCCCTGGGACGGCAGGGCTGGGGGGACACTCACTATTCCAGCCGCCTTGGCCAGGTCGGGGTTGCTGGGCGCGAAGCTCCCGCTGTGGCTCGTGGACACGGTGTGGGGCTTCTTGTTGCTCAGGCCCATGGCGTCCATGGACTGGCTGCGGCTCCGGATGACCCGCTGCGGAGGTGGGGCAGGGGTTTCGTAAGGCCCCCCGCTCCCTTGGGGAAACCCAGGAGCCACCCACCGGTGTGACCCTCGGTGACCCCGGTAAGGCCCCTCCCGTGAGCCCACAGAGGAGTCAGCTCCACGTGTGCAGAGGGCTGTGTAGGCCCCAGCTCTGCCCCTAGCTTGCTGGGTGACCTTAGGAAAATCACTCCACCGCTGAGCCTTGGAGCCTCCCGACCTGTCGTGCGGCTGTGGTAAGGACCACAGGAGACGCGGAGTGACCCAAAGCGTGTGCAGAGAACGCCCCAGAAACGCCCGTTTCCTCCTTTTAAGGGTCTCTTTGAGCTTGCTTTCCTGCATGCTTTTCTTTCCTCCTCCCTCCCCTCCTTGCTTTTTTCAGACAACCTGCGCGGAAAGCTCATGCCGGGCCGGGGTTCTCTACCTTTGCTCTCACTCAACCCGCCCCAGGAGGCAGGCGCTGCTACCAGGCCCACTCTCCATGAGATGAAACCAAAGCAGAGGTGAGTCTGGGACCCAGATGCCAAACCCAAAGCCTAGGCCGTGGGCTCTGCTGTCCGAGAAAGGCTGTGACTTAATCCAGCGCCCACCAGACGCGGGCCCTGGGCCCTCCCTCAGAGAAGACAGCCCGGGCCCACGTCCACCGCGTGCACTTGCTGTCCCCTCGGCTCCCCTCAAGCCTCTTTCTCAAAGGCGGTCTGTTCACCTCAGCCCAGGGCAGAACTTGGGCGGCTTGGGCTAATCCTCTTATGCAAACCCACGTCTCCAGCTCTGTAGCCTGCCCTGGGGTAAAGGTGAGGCCCCGCCAGCCTGGCTGGGCACGTGGAGGATGGGCAGTCCGCCTCCTGTGGGTGGAGGGCACAGTGGCCAAGAGGTCACTGCCTGGGGACCTGCAGCCTGGGGGTTCCAGGCCCTGCGGGGGTCGGAGGGTGGGGAGGGAACTTTCTTTCTCCTCTGTCTCTCAGGCTGATGGTAGTCGCCGAGGTAAATGGGCACAGCTTTGCATTTTGTTTCTTAACTTACATTACACTGATCAAATTGCTTTACAAATAATTCTCAACAGCTGTATGAGGTAAGAAGCCATTACCCTAAACAACAGCTTAAAAAAAACCTGAGGCTCAGAGAATGCTCAAGGGGGTAAGCGGAAAGGCTGCAACCTGAATCCAGGGTGTCTGTCCTTTCAACACTAAGCTGATCATTCATCGGAAGGACTGATGCTGAAGCTGAAACTCCAATACTTTGGCCACCTCATGTGAGGAACTGACTCACTGGAAAAGACCCTGATGCTGGGAAAGACTGAAGGTGGGAGGAGAAGGGGACGTTACAGAGGATGAGATGGCTGGACATGATTTTGAGTAAACTCCGGGAGTTGGTGATGGACAGGGAGGCCTGGCATGCTGCAGACCATGGGGTGGTAAAGAGTCAGACACTAACTGAACTGAACCAGAGGCAGCCTAAGCGGGCCACACGGCCTAAGGCCATGCAGACCAGTCCCTCTCCTATGGCCCCTTGTTCACGTTCCTTCCTGGACCTCTGGTTTCTTTCCCTGGGTCAGGACTCGGGGGTCCTCGCTTCTCTGCCCTGACCTGGCAGACACCACCATTGGCACGGGAGCGCTCCAACTTTCTACCCTCCAGGCAGACTCCGCCCCCAGGCTTAGGCCCCGCCTCCAGTCATCAGCTCCTCCCCCAGCCAGAGCGCATCTGACAGCTCCCAACCGCGGCTCTGCCCGGGGCCCACGCTACGCGAAAGCCTGGGTCCACCCCGAGGCTCACCGTCCTCCCGGCTCTACCCGAAGTACGCGCCCACCTGGCCCGAGCTCGCGCCTATTCGCTCCACCCCGGCCCCACCCCCCGAGCCACGCCCCCCACGCGACCGCGCCTCTAGCCACACCCCCACCTGGTCCCGCCCCGCATCCCGGCACCTCATCCCCACGCATCCCCGCTCCATCCCCACCGCGTCCCCGCCCCATCCCCACCCTGACCCCCGCCCTTCACCTTAAAGGACTCGAAGAAGCCGCCGCCCCCACCGCCGTTCTCCATCCTGTCCTCGTCGCCCCCCAGACCCATCATGGACTGGCTGTGGATGTGCAGCTCCTCATAGAGCGTCTCCAGGAGGGCGGCCCGCGTCCGCTCCTGTCTCAGGACAGACCCCAGGGATCAGCCCTTCTTCCCGCACGTGGAATCCCGGCCGCCTTCTCTGAGCGGGAAGCGGGCCTGGGCCCCGGAAGCCTATGCCGGTTTCTCTCTGCGCAGCTCGCCCCACCCCGGGGGGCTCACCACGCCTCCTCTGAGCTCTTGCTTCCCCACGCGCCCCCTTCACTGCGCCAAGTGTGCCTCAGCCTACCTCCGAGCCCCTCCTGGGCATTCCTTAGGGACCCCTGCTTCCTCTCCCTGGATTCTGGCCCTGCTCACCTGTCGGTCCTTCCCCCAGGCAGCCCTCCCTAAGGCCGAGGTCTGAACATGGCTTTCCCCTTCCCAGGAGGCTCGGCTGAAATTCTAGGGGGTGGTGGGACCCAGCCGCAAGAGCCCATCCTCACCTCCAGTTTGGCAAACTTCTCTGCCTTGTAGCAAGCATATTCGGCATTGATCAGCTTTGTCAGCAGAAATTCCTGGAACTCAGGCCCCTGGGAGCCCCCAGCGTGGAGAAGAGAAAGGCGGGAGGTCAGGGGCACACAAGAGACCAGGGGCTGGGACCCAACGAGTCAGGGGCTGGGGCTCTGCTGGGTTCTGTCCTCTTCACTCCCGGTGCCCCAGCCCAGGCGCCTGTGAGAGCCCCCCTATGCCCTTCACGGCTGCCCACCCCTCAGGACAGCTGCACTGGGAGTCTCCCACCGCCTCGGTCTGGGGGATCTGTTGGGGGACTGGAGCCAAGGCTCCTTCTGAGAGGTGAGAGACGTGTGCCCCCATCCCCAAACACTGTAGAAGACTGAAATCGTCAAAAAGACAAGACTGGAGGGAAGGCCAGAGTCTGCTATGCGGAATGGAAAGCCATGATACAGTCTGCTCCGTGACTTTGTGAAACAGTCACAGTTCTTACCAAGATGGACAGAAAAGCTGGGCCCCAGCCCGTCGGTTAGGGGGGCCTGGCTGCCCTGGCACACAGGGGTTCCACGACCTAGTACAGCGCACTGTGCACCCCCAAGGCCCCCACCCACTCAGTCCTGCTCCGCCCGTGGTGGGGCTGGGGGCTGCCCCTCACCTTCCGAAACACAGCGGGGTCCGGGAGGGGTGGTCCAAAGAAGGGGACGTCATCTCTCGCCGTGACGGACACCTGGAAGGGAGGGCGGGTGTCCCTGGGGGGTGCCGACACCAGCCAGAGGCCCCTGATTCGTCTCCCTAGTCCGGTGCTGGGACATTGGGTGACTGCAGATGGGGTGGGCGGGCCCCAGGTTTTCAGCGGCTCCATCCTTAGTCCTGAATTTGAGTGATGAGGAGGGGTGGAGGGTCTCCGGCTCAAGAGGGCCGAGAGAAGGAGAAGACTAAAGGGCGGAGGAGGGTAAGCAGCCTCTTTGAGGGGACGGACTTCAGGCAGCAGAGAGGGCGGGATGGGAATCCTCCGCCATCATCCGGGCAGCAGCCGGGCTCAGAGCCCTCCGGAGAGCGCCCCTATTTAAACCTGGGAAAACCGAGGCCCAGAGAGGCCTTGCAGCGAGTGAGGAGGGGGCTAGGAGGGTGCCCTCGGGAAGCTCCGAGATCACCCACCTTGTAGAGGGGCCCGTCGGGGCCCCCGCCCTCGGCCTGCACCACCACGTATGCGTGCAGGAAGTTGGACGCAATCATGTCCGGCACAAAAGGCGTGTTCTCATCTTGGAAGACCACAGCCACGATGTCGTTGCCAATGTGTCGCTTCCGCTGCAACTGAACACAGGGCCACAGCCTTTCAGCGCCTGGCAGGGGGCCCAGGGGGCTGGGGAGGGTGCCTGCTGGGGTGGAGGGGGGCTGGGGGTAGGCAGAGGGCACATCTAGGGAGCTTCCCCCCAGAAAAATGTGGCGAGAAACTGGTCTTAAAATTTTGTTTTCTTGGAATTCCGTGACAGAGGAGAACGCTGAGGCTGAGAGAGCAGGGTCTTCCAGTGACCTAGGGGACTTGAACCCAGGGCCACCTCTCTGCCCTCCTCCTGTCTAAACACCCCACACATGGCCCCTCCTGAACAAGTTAAGTTCCGCTCGGTATATATGACTTGCTAAAATGAACAGAGAATCTTATTCAAAGAAAATGAAAAGACATTAAGGGTAAGGAAGAAACGCTTCCATTTTTCTCCCATGACGCCCTCATCCGCCTGGGGTGGAGGCGTGGGGGTCACAGTAAGAAGGGAGGCAGCTCCCAGGAAGCTTAGGGAAAGGTGACAGATCTCTGAGTTCAGCTCGGGGAACGTGCCTTGGGCTTCCTCATCACCAGGCCTCTGCAGAAGGTGGGAGCCATTATTCTCCCCAGGAACATTCTGCCTCCCTCTCCCACCTCCTCTGCAGCCTAAAAGTCACTTGCTCTTGAACGCTTTGCCTGACTCCCACCTCTGCCAAGTCTAAGTGCCCCCACGTGACCTGACAAAACCCTTCACTCCCGGTAAAAATCCTCACACTTACTGATCTCCTGCTCCATCAGTATCAGATACTGTGCTAGCCACTCTGTGCATCCTCTCACTTGGGCTCACCTGTGAGGTAGGTGCCATTATCATCCCCATTTCACAGATGTGGAAACTGAGGCTTCCACGGCATCATAGCCACTTTTCACCCTGCCCCTAACCAGAGGAGGCCACAAGTCGGGGGACTGGATCGCTTCCCTCTCCCTATACCAGGCCCCCCTGTGTCTGGTGTGGCGGATGCTGAAGGGGCAGGTAGATGGGGCACAGGAGGACAGGCGGGAGGCTACCTGCTGGGCGTCCCCTTCTGTGTAGGGCAGCTTGGTGGACACGTGAAACATGATCTCCTTGTTGCGGAAGTTGCAGTACACAGACTCGGTCCCCGTCTGCCCGTGGGTCACGTCCAGGCCTCCTCGGAACCTGCCCCAGGCACCGCCCCCAGGCCACGGCTCAGTCTCCAGCCCCAGCCCCAGGCGGAGCCAGGATGGGGGCTCTGTCCCTGCCCAGAGGCATGGGTCAGCTTCTCCTCTGCTTATCCCAACCCGGGGCTCACCCCTTGAAGTCCTGCAGTTTGACCTTCTGGCCCAGAAACTCGAGGAACTCCACAAAGGCGGGGCTCTCCTCATTGGTGCTGAAGAGTTCTTCCTCGGAGGTCTGGGGGAGGGGCAGCACGCAGAGGGCAGAGGTCATCGAGCTCGGGTGCCATCCCCCACTCACCCAGGAAGGCTGGAAGGGGGACCTGTGGCAGCCCCGGGGTTCCTGGGCTCGAGTCCCCAGGTAGGTGCTCTCCATGGCCAAGGTCTGAGGCCCCGGGTACGCGGGCAGATGGGCGGGGGGCGGGGAGGAGGAGGCCAGCACACCTGCCCGAGCTTCTGATAAATGACTCCGAACTTGAAGTTATTGCTGATAACATGCTCGTCGAAGGTGACAATGAGGCGGGAGGCCTGCAGGGAAAGGGTGATGCATGAAACACACTGCTTTTATTTTTCTTCCTTTTTTTACTTTGTTATTTATATGGGCATACAGCCGATTAACAATGTTGTGATGGTTTCGGGTACGCAGCGAAGCACCTCAGCCGTACATATCCATGTATCCGTTCTCCCCCAGACTCCCCTCCCATCCCGGCTGCCACGTAACACGTGCAGGGTTCCCTATGCCGTACAGTAGGCCCTTGTCGTTTATCCATTTTAGATATAGCAGTGTGTACATGTCCTTCCCAGACTCCCTAACTATCCCTTCCCTCCATCCTTCCCCACTGGGAACCATAAGTTCATTCCCTTAAAGTCTGACACAGTGCTTTTTCAAGTTGCTGTTTATGGCTCTATGGGCCAAGCACTGTGCCAGGCCCTCCACACGCATCATCCCATCTTCTTGGAAGGGGTCCATGAGGGACTCCTGCTACCCTCATTTCACAGATGAAGATGCTGAGGTTCCAAGAGCTCAAGGAACCAACTTAAGGTCAACAGTTGGCAGATGGCAGAGCTGGGGCTTGAACTCAGTTGGATTCCAAAGCCTAAGCTCATTGCTCCTGAGTTTTGCCCACGAGCTCCCGCCCCAACTCTGCTCTAACACCGGCCTGAAGTCCGGCTTTCTGTGAAGCCATCTCATCGTTCTGGAACAGACCGAGTCCCTCCACTGTGCTGTGGAGCCTTGGGCAAGTTCCCCTCCTCACCTTGTCCTCTTCTGTACCTGGGAGGTGGGACCTGATCACTGAGACCCCTTCCTTCAGGGGACCTTTCCTGGACCACTCACTTCTCAGGGACCTCACCTTGCTGGGGAATTCAGTCAGAGCCACAGGCTGTACCTGTCTTTCAGGGTCCAGCTCTTTTGAGAAGCCCCCTGGCTTACTGAAGATGAAGCCCCTCTCCTTCATCCCACACTTTCACTGTGTCTTCAGCACCCAGCAACAGAGCCGCAAGCGCAGCTGCCATCTGCTGGCTGGTACCTACGGAGCCGCCTGTGTTATCCTCTCCCCAGGTCCCCTCCGGAGTCAGAAGGCAAGGCCAGTGGAGCCTTGGCTCGGGAGCACAGATGACCCTTAGAAGGGTCCCCAAATGGCACTTGTGAGTTTCCAGAGGTAACTGGAAGGCAGTTAGCTTCCAGGCAGACAGCACTGGGTTCAAATGTGGACTTCCTTATCTGCTGGGCATCCCTAGATAAGGCACCAAGCCTTTCTGGGCCTCTAGTTCCTCTTCTACAAACTGCGGACTCTGCAGGCTTGTTGTGAGGATTAAATGAGAGAACTTAGGAAAAGTGCCCTGCACACTGCAGATGCCCAATCCATGCCTGACCCCCTTGTTACCCGCCCGCCCCAGGTCCAGCCATACCTTGGGGTACAGCACAGGATAGAATCGATCCACATTCACGTCTTCACACACCAACTGCAGGAGGAGAGAAGGGGAGGTCTGAGGATGGGCCCTCTGGACCTCCCGGGCCAAAGTCGGGTGGCGGGGGACAGCCGGACAACAGAGAGGCGTGCAGTCAAGGCTGAAGCCGGCCTCGGGGCTCACTGTCACTCAGAATAGGCTAGGGAGAACTGGGGGCCCCTGTCTCCAAAAGGTGCCCTAAAGAGTGCCCCAAACACACAGCTAGCGTGCGGGCATCAGGGGAACACGGAAGGGGCAGGACTCCAGAGACAGGTCGCAGCACCCAGGCCAGAATCTGGGGCTAAAGCCGAGGGTCTGCAGGGGCCAGGGCGCAGCCCAGCTCTGGGCCCGCTGGGGTTGCCCGCAGGGCTCCACCTGATGGAGCAGAGGCCTCACCTTTGCCATCTGGACCACGTTGGGGAACTCAGTGAGACAGGAGATGGGGATGACGTCATGGTATGTCCGGCACTTGGTCCTGGGAGAAGAAAACCCACACTGAGGGGTGAGGAAGGGGGAAAGGGAGACGGGAGCCCCGCCCCAGCCAGTAAGACCAGGAGGGGCAGACCTCCGGGAGGTCCAGGGGGGAGGAGGGGCCAGGCCTGTCTCAGGCGCAGACTTGCTGTGCAGCTTCAGGAAAATCACTGGCCCTCTCTGGGCCTCCGTGAGGGGGGCAGGTAAACTGAGGCGGGCTCGCAGACCCCGAGTCCGCGGCCCTCAGCTGCCGCAGGCCCCCCGCCGCGCCCTCACCTGAGCAGCAGCCGCAGATGTTCCTGGTCCCCGATGACGTCGTACTTGAGCGAGAAGACAAGGTGGCCCAGGGCGCTGTCCAGCGAGTAGTAGTTAAAGTGCTCCTGGGAGGACGGGGGCCAAGGGGGCGAGCGGGGCTGAGCCTGAGGCTTCCAAACCCGGCCAGAAGGCCAGCTCACCCCCGGGCGGGCGCCCCTCCCCAGGCAGCAGGTGCCGGGCTGATGGCACACGCTGCCTCAGACAGTGCGTGTGCGTGTCGCTCAGCGTGTCCGACTCTGCAAACCCCGTGGACTGTAGCCCGCCAGGCTCCTCTGTCCATGGGATTCTCCAGGCAAGAGTACTGGAGTGGGTTATCATTCCCTTCTCCAAGGGATCTTCCCGACCCCAGGATCAAACCTGGGTCTCCTGCATTGCACGCAGACTCTTTACCTTCTCAGCCACCAGAGAAGCTCTCAAAGAGACCTGCATTTAAATCCCAGCTTTGCTGCTGGCCAGCAGGGCAACCTGAGAAGGTCACCGTCCCTTCTGTGCCTCCGTTTCCTAGTCTATAAAATGGGAGTGAGGCCAGCTATCTTGTGGGAAGGCGGCAGGGGCTGGAAGAGACAGGGCCCGAAGCAGAGAAGGGGTTCCTGAATGTCTGGAGTCAGCTCGGCTCTCTGAGTCCTCAGCAAAGTCAGGACCACGTCTGCACACACAGGGCATCTCCCAGCCCCTGCCCTTCTCCGAGGTGGGCACACAGTGTCTGTGTGTGCGTGTGTCTGTGTGCCTGTGTGTGTGCACACACATGCGCTCAGGCGTGTCTGACTCTTTTGCGACCCCTGGACTGTAGGCTGCCAGTCTCCACTGTCCCTGGGATTTCCCAGGCAAGAATACTGGAGTGGGTTGCCATTTCCTACGCCATGGGATCTTCCAGACCCAGGGATCGAACCCGTGTCTCTTTCGTCTCCTGCACTAGCAGGTGGGTTCTTTACCACGGCACCATCTGGGAAGCCCACACAGTAGGTGCTCAATAAAAACATGCTGACTAACTGACTGTTCAACCCGTGGCTCTGTGGCCCCGAAGCCAGGACCCATCAGAATCAGGAAATGAAACATCATGAACACACTGGGTGGCTGACCCGGCCGGTTCCTACCCTCCCGCCGCCGTACCTGGGAAGCCAGGAGGTCGGGAAGAAATACTCCCCAGGGCCCAGGGGAAACTGCGGCAGGGCTGGCACCCCCGGAGTGCAGGGCAGGGCTGGCACCTCCAGGTTGGGAGGCCCCAAGGCCACGGGCCGGGGTGCCAGATTTTACCCCACGTGACCCTGAGTTCTCCTGCCAGCTTGGCTCCTCAGCCACGCCCGCCCCAGGAGTCATCATTGAGGAAGGAAGTCCTATTTAAATATAAACAGCTGCACTCAAAGGGCAGGAGGAAAAACATGCAAGGGCCAGGGGATGGACCCTACACATCCACAGCTCAGGGGCAGTCTGTGGGGACCTGGGGCAGAGACCTCCCAGTCCTGCTGGGGCACAGAGTAATGGAGACCCCCCAATGCATGGCACCATCTGCAAAAAGGGAGAGGCAGGCACTTGGCAAGGAGGGCTACATCGAAGTCCTCAGGATGGGGAGAATCCCCCAGATCGCCCCTCCCCCGGCCAGGGCCCGAGAAGCCCAAGGAGAGTGGGCTCAGGGTCCCAGGGGGTCAAGGCCAAAGTCACCCTAACCTCTGCCAGGACGGGGCCCACCTGTCATCATAGCTCCTCCAGGAACCCCCAACCTGTACCCCTTCCAATCCTCTGGTGCTCACGACTCCACCTTCATGGTGAGTGGTCACTCACTGCTGTCACTCATCACTCCGTCAGCAAACTCCTCTGAGTGCCAACTGTATGCTCGGTCCACACAGCCCCCCAGGTCCCACCAGCTAAGAGCCTCTGGACAGTGGGCTCCTGGAGTGCAGGTCGCCCTCCACTCATGGGTGGAATCCCCTGCCCGGTTCTGGGTTTGTCCCCAGAATAGCCTGCTGGTTTGGTTCCGGTCACCCTTTCCCCCCACTTTAGCACCCATACCCACCACATCAGGCCAACGCCCTGGACCCAGACTCAGTACACGCAGCCCCTCAGCACCTCAGAGAGTTGTGCCTCCTTCCCGCATGTGCACAAACACACACACACACACACACGCATGTATGCGAGTGCTAGGAACATGCCGGTGTGTGTGCTAAGTCGCTTTAATTGTGTCTGACTCTTTGCAAAGCTATAGACTGTGGCCTGCCAGGCTCCTCTGTCCATGGGATTCTCCAGGCAAGAATACTGGAGTGGGTTGCCATGCCCTTCTCCAGGGATCTTCCCGACCCAGGGATCGAACCTGCGTCTCTAGTGTCTCCTATATCGGCAGGCAGGCTCTTTACCACTAGCGCCACCTGGGAAGCCAGACTCTTCCCACAGCACGGCTTAATGGAAGGTCAGCCAGAGCTAGGTCCAGCTCCGAGCTCAGTAATTGTGTGACCTGAACCGATTCACTTTACCTCTGAGCCTCTTGTTTCCTCTTCTGGAAAAATCAGGACAGTCCTGATATCACAGAGTTAATCATGAAGACGTAATAACAGTTAACATTTTACCAAGTACCTACTATGGGCCAAGCATGGTTCTCGATGTTTCCCATGTGCTTTTATCATCCTTATTTTTATAGATGAGAAAACAGGCTCAGGAAGGATAAACAACTTGCCCAAGGTCACGCCATGAGTCGAGAAGCGCCCCCGGGATCACGAGACTGCAGAGCCCACGCAACATTCCGCCACCTCACTTGTAACTGATGGGACCTGGAATGTGGTCCCGGCCTGTGACCTCCTCCCCAGCTCCCGCTGCCTCATCCAGCAGCGTCCCCTAGGAGCTGGGCGATACTAGCATAGCACACACTGTCCGGGGCAGCGTCCCGGATCTGGGGAGGGTGGTGGCGTAGAGGTTGCCCCCGTCTGGGTCACCCCACGGCATTACCATCTCCCCACCTCAAGCTGCCTGAGCGCACGGCCTGGGTCTGCTTTGCCCACTGCTGTATCGCTGGTGCCCAGAACCGGACCGGGCACCCAGCTGGTGCTCATCACTTGCTCACGGAGCACTTGCTTGGCGCCAGAGGCCTTTCTATACGCCTCACAAATATCATCGCGTTGAAGGCATGAGGTGGGAATCACCACCCTCTCTGTTTGTACAGATGAAGAAACCAAGGCACACAGAGGGGAAAGCGCCTTGCCCAGGGCCCCACGTACTTAGAGGCAGACTCTGCTAACCAGACGCCATCACACTGCCTTGGTGACATCCGTGTTTGCTGACTGAATGAGTGAATCCATGACGCATGCTCCCTGGACTCCTGGGATGGCTGGCCGGCCCAGCCTCCACCCCCAGGGCTGGGCTCTGACCCCTCCCCACCCAGCCCAGCACCCCCAGGCCAGCGGGCCACCCCACCTTGCCGAGAAAGTGCTTCCGGTAGAGGCGGGCGGTGTGGTTGCACTCCAGCTTCACCTTGGTCGTGGGCGACTGCAGCGGCTCCGTCTCTGGGATGCTGGTGATTTCGTGATTGGTGCCTTCAATCCAGTAGCCCCCAAACTGGGGCAGCAGGATCAGGGGGAAGGGCCCTTCTCGGCCCAGGACCTGAAGGAGCACTCAGCTGAGGGCCACTCACCCGGCACCTCGGTGGAGGCCCTTAGGACACCCCCCCAACTCGGACCCGGAGCCACTTCTGCCACGGCTGAGGGATACCAGGGGACAGCCCGGAGCCTCCGAGGGTCCCAGGGCTCACACCCAGGGCCCCCTCCCACCTATCTGGATGGCTAGAAAGTTTGTTCAGGTTTTTACAGACAATGGGATGGAAAAAACCCAAAGGAACTTTTTGGCCAAACCAAACCAATTTTTTCCTGCAACCCTTTTCCTCCCCCTGCAGGCCCAGACCCAGACACACACAGCCTCGGAGGATGGGGGCATGGGGACAGGTAGAGCTGGGGGCCGAGAGGCTGGCGTGTGGGCTCAGACGCCTAAGGGTTCGAATGGGCTCTGAAGTCTTGGGCCTGTAAACAGAGGCTCCGGCACCCACAGCAAGGCCTGCGGTCAGGCTCGTGACGAGGAGGAGGACCCGGGTGTCCGGACTCCTTGCGAGAGCGTCTCCCAGGCTGAGGGTGGAGGCGGGCCTGTGGGGTCCCTGGCTGCTTACCTCGTGGACGCTCGGGTACGGAATGTAATCCTCCTCCGTCTGCAAAACAGGGCAGGGCAGAGGTCACCCTTTTCCTCCAGCCTCCCCAGGACGCCCGTGGTTCCGCCAGCACCACCCACCCCGGCCCCCAGGCGGGAGGAGTGGATGGGGCTGTATTCCTACCTCCGCATCCCACGGTGCGGGGCTGGGGGGTGGCCCCACGAGGCAGGGGCTGGGGCAGATTGAGCTCACTCAGTGCTGGCAGGAGCTTCTGGGCCCCCCTCTGCCTGGGGAAAAGGAGGCTCACTGCCTCCCCAGAAGACACACCTCTGGGCCGGTGGGCCTTAGTGCATGGGAATGGCTTGGAGGGCTGGTTACACAGACCGCTGTGCCCCACCCCCAGAGTTTCCAAGGCTGTGGGTCTGGGTGGAGCCCAAGAATTTACATGCCAACCTGCCCTCCTGGTGACGCTGATACTGCTGGTCTGAGGACCACACCTTGAGCAGCCTGGCTCTGGACAAAGCATGAGCCTTGTGCCCAGGAAAGCCCTCATCCCGGAAGCCCCGGGCCCACTCCTGCAGGAGCCACCGGTCTTCTTGGAGGGCAGGGGTCCCCAGTCACCCACCACAGAGCTCGACACCTACCAGGAGGCCTGCAGCCCCCACGCCAAGAAACTTCTGAGTCTAAAGAAACTCCACACGTGCCTTTCAGTCCTGAGTGTCCTGGCAGTCTCCTCTGGAGGGGCCACCCCCTCCCCATCTCTTGCCCCCCACTCCCCCAGCCTGGGCGTGCATCTTCCTGCAACTGCTCATCGTAGCTGGCTTCAAGGAAAACCTCTTACAGCAGGCTGCCGTGAGGGATGGGGCTTCAGTTCTGGGAAGGGGGAAGCCTGGAGAGGCAGGGTGAGTTTACAGCGGAGTAGAGGGGGTGAGGAGGAGTGGAATCAGGGCCCCAGGTCTATAGCAAGCAAGGATTTCTCTGCATCTCGGCCTCCCAGAGCACAGGGACTAGGTGTGCCCGGCTTCCCCCTTGGCCTTAGCACCTGGCCAGCAGTGAGACCGCTCCAGGAAAGGATGCTGGGTTCTCTTGGGCTGGCTGCTCCACTGGGCCATCACTTCTCCCACTCCTAGAAAGGGGGCCTGCCTCCCCCGTCCCCATCCCCTTCCATCCCCAAGCCCTTGGGAGCGCGCTGCTCAGGAAGCCGACCGCCCCCAGAAAGGTGGAGTGGGACCAGCATCCAGACCTACTTTGAGGGGTGGTGGGAAGGAGCATCGCTGTTCATCCATCCTGCTTCCCTGCAAAGAGAAGGCAGCACAGCCCATCACGGCCCTGCTGTGCCCAGCGCAGGGCCGCTCCCCGCTGCAGGCAGCACCCCCTCCAGGTAGATGGTGATGTGGGGGCGGGGTAGGGGTGGGTGCTCCCAGGGCAGGGTGCTGGGTACCCAGGCTTCCGGCTGGCCTCGGAAGAGCAGGCCCTCCTAGAAGGCCCTGGGGCTGAGGGAGGCGGGCAGCAGCTGGGGGCGCTGGCCGCTGCTGGGAGTGGGGGCAGGGCTGATGCAGGAGCTGGGGAGGGAGGCGCCGTGTCTACACAGATGCATGCTGAGAAGGAGCAAAAGAGGAAGGAGAGCAGGGAGGGAGGGAGAGGAGGAGGGGGAGAGGTGGGAACGGAAAGACGAGAAAACTCAGAGGCAGAGAAACGGAAAGATGGCGGGGGACAGGGTCTGAAGGGCGAACCAAGCTCAGGCAAGCTCCCGAGCTTTGTTCAAGTCCCCTGCCCACACCTCCCAACACCGACCCGAGCCAAACAGCAGGCAAGGGGCCTGGAAGACCAGAGCGGAGGAGCGGAGAGGGCAGGCAGAGGGGGTGGGGGCTGCCCTCCCCGGAACCTGCAGCCCAGCCTCTGGTTGGCCCGTGCCCTCTTCCCGCTCCACATGGGGGTCCTACAGAGCCTGCGATGCTCTTGGGAGACAGGCGATGCTCTATGTAGGTGGGGGTGGGTTGAGGGGCTGACTCCAGCCGCCTCCACAGGAATAGGAGCTGGGGAGACCCAAGTGGGGCCTGGGCCCGGGGTCAGCCAGGAAGCCGGGCGTTATCAGTGCCTGGCCTCTCTTCTGACCCCGACGGGGAGCTCTGGACGCCGCACTGTCACCGTCTCCCTCCAGCACAGTCAGCAAGAGCTCCCAGGCCAGTCCTCAGAGAGATGTCGGGCTGAAGATATAGCAAGGACCGACCCCCCAGCCCCAGCCCAGCCCCCTCTGTGGCTCCCCAGAACAGGCTTCAGAGCCCACCTCACCTGCATCTTTTCAATCATCTCAAACAGATCTGTGTTCTGCAAGAGATGGGGAGAGCAGGTCAGGGCTGGGGTGGCCCGGCAGACCCCGCAAGTCCCCAAGGCGTCTCCACCCACGCCAGCCCTCCTGGTCCTCCAACTCTGACCAATCCTGGGGACCTGTCCGAGCAGCAAGAGGGACCCAAAGGGACACGGTTTAGGCTGGGGCTCTGCGCCACGGACTGGCGGAGTCTGACCAGCTGCCCAGGGTCATCCACCCAGAGCCCAGGACCCTCACCAGGCAGCCCCCCAACTGATGCTCTGCCCCAAAGGAGGGCCTCAGACAAGAGTGTTGTGACCTTTAGGGAGAGACACACTGCAAGAGTGGCAGTGCTAGGATCGGCCCACGAGCCGCTCAGAGGAGCCCCAGGTTGCAGCTCCAGAGATGAACCCAGCTGGGATCCTGGGGAGGGCTGGCGGTTCCACCCACCTCTGGAAGGAGGACCCCACTCTCCCCACGAAGCAGTGTGGGCCTGGGGGCTGTCGGGGGGCAGGGGGCCGAAAGAGGATGCTGAGCAGTCCGACTGGCCCGATACCTGCGTGTGAGTGCACACATACCCTCCCCTACCTGTGTGTGAGTGCACACACACTCTCCCCTACCTGCATGTGCGTGCACACACACCCCCTCCTCCCTCTCACACGGCCGCCGGGCTCTCTCGAGGCCAGTCTGGGCACACACGGGGTTAATCCAGCCATCTGCCAGCTGTGCTTGGCAGCTTCGGCCTCTCCAGCGCCAACTCCCTACGAGCCTTCCTGGAAGGCGGCATCCTTGCTGGCTGGTGGGGCTGGGGGCTGGGCCTGGGAAGCCCCCGGAGTCTCTAGGAGGGCGCCCCTCCCCCAGCACCTTCAAGGCCTCAATTCAGTCGGCTCCTGCTGCCCAGTGGGGGCACCCGGGAGCTCACACACACGTGTGCCGTGGGGTTGTGCACCAGGAAGCACATACGCCCTCTTTCTCTCTCTCTCCGGATCAAACACACACAGGCCTGCACACCAATATTTAAACACAGTCTCACTGTACCAAAGAAAGCAAACACACAGAAACCCACATGCACAAATCCACCAGGTCTGTGTACAGTGCTTCTCAGACTCAGAGCACACATGAACATACACACACGCATATCAGTGTCCTATGTTGCACAACGGCACGCTCCCTCACACACAGAGGCCCATGTCCCCCAGGAGCCACACGCACAGAGGCAAACCCACTCCTGTGATTTGCTGTGCTTGCTTTTAGTCACTCGGTCCTGTCCAACTCTTTGCAGACCCATGGACTATAGCCCACCAGGCTCCTCTGTCCATGGGATTTCTCAGGCAAGAATACTGGAGCGGGTTGGGTTGCCATGTCTGTCTCCAGGGGATCTTCCCGACCCAGGGATCGAACTCGAGTGGCCTCCTGCAGTGGCAGGTGGGTTCTTTACCACTGAGCCCCCTGGGAAGCCCTACCCACATGAAAATCTGTGCAACGGCACCAGTAATTGACATAAAACTACACAGACACCACACGACCGCTCTCAAGACTGTGTGTTTGTTGAGAGACACATAACACGCACTTGCAGACACAGGCAGGTATGTTCATGGACGTGGAGCCACAGAGCCCCACCCCCACCCACAAGCTCGCCCTGCCAAACAGTCACACACCCCGTGTAACAGACACGACAGACTTGATGCCACAGCACTCTGAGAAAAAGGAAAAAAAAGCATGCAAAAACTAGGGGAGTGCTTAATTGCCAAGGATGAGGGGCTTGGGTCTGAACCCCCCTCCCACCCACACATAGAGCTCTGTGAAAGATCATGAAACACGGACACCCCACGTGCACCCCACTGTGAGGCCTGCCCACAGAAATGCCCACCCTGGAAAATGCACAATAGGTGTCCCTAGGAGATGGGTGACCCACGGCCCTCGAGGCCACACCCGACACTTGGGAGCTTGGGAGAGACAACTGCACAGGCAGTGACGGAGGAGACCACAGACACACAGTCCCGGCAGACAAACACGCCTGTCGACCGTCAGACAAACACGCCTGTCGACCGTCAGACAAACACGCCTGTCGACCAACACCTTGTACAACAAGCAGCATGTGCTGCACCTTGGAAAACAACAGCAGTTGTGTGCCCGAACGAGCCACACAGCCTCAACACACAGCCTCAACCCAGCGCTGGCCATTCCGGGGCACCTGTGTCCTCCAGGACACCCCACTTGGGGTGACCTCACCAGGAGCAGGCGCCGGGAGTCTCACCACCTAACACCTAACACATGTCACCTGTCACCCAGAGCGAGTAGCAACAAGTGACACCACGGATACAGCCTCACTCATGGACCAGGCGCCCTGACACCGGGAAGGCTGGGAGCCAAGCGGCCTAGGGACAGCAAGCAGTTACACGGGGACATTCAGACCCCTCGCTAAGGCGGGGAGGGGACGGATGAAGTGGTCCCAGGGCTAGCGCGTGCACACACACACACACACACACACACACACACACGGAGGGCCCCTCCTGCCCAGAGCCACGGCACCACCACGGGCACTCTGTTGCTTAGGCAGCTGCAGAAAGAGCCCAGGGCCTGGGACCCCAGGGCAGGGGTGTGCCCCGTGGCCGCGGTGGCCGGGTGTCAGCCCAGAAGCGAACACACCCTCCATGACGGAGCCTCGCACACCCGCCCTGCCCGGGACAGAGCCCGCCGGGCTCCGAAGAAGTTGGGCCGAACCGTCTCTCGAGGGACACCCCTCGGCCTTCGCCCCGGTCCTCACCTGCCAGCCGGCCCCTGCAGGCAACGATCCCCTCCGGGGACGGCCGGGGGGCGCCAGGGGCCGCGGCTGCGCCATCCCGAGCCCGGCCCGGCCCCGGCCCCCCGACCCCGGCGTCGCTCCCCCTGGCCCGGCCGGCTCCGGCCCGCGCGAGCCGCGCCTGAGTCCCCGCAGCGCCGAGCTCCGCGCTCGCGGCTTCGGGCTCCGGCGGCGCGCTGCCTGCGCTGGGCTCGCTCGGCGGCCCGGCCCTGAGGGGGCGGGGCGCCAGGTACGGGCGGCGCGGGGACGGGGCGGGGCTTCGGGCATCCGGGGCGGGGACACGGGAGGCCCCGCCCCGCACGGGCCCGGGACACTGCGCCTGCGCGCTCTTGCCGGCGCCAGAGCGGACACCGGAGCACCCGGTCTGTCCGGTGCGTCCCTACTTGGCCTCCTCTAACGTCCTTCTTCTAACCCCTCTTAACCCAGTCCATCCTAAAGGAAATCAGTCCTGAATATTCATTGGAAGGACTCATGCTGAAGCTGAAACTCCAATACTTTGGCCACCTCATGCAAAGAACTGAGTCACTAGAAAAGACCCTGATGCAGGGAAGGATTGAAGGCGGGAGGAGAAGGGGACGACAGGGGATGAGATGGTTGGATGGCATCACCGACTCCATGGACACGACTTTGAGTAAATTCTGGGAGGTGGTGATGGACAGGGAGGCCTGGCGTGCTGCAGTCCATGGGGTTGCAAAGAGTCGGACACGACTGAGCGACTGAACTGAACCTCCTCTGGGTACTGTGCCTCGGGGCCTCAGAGATGGGCTTCTTGGGCTGGGCTTTGGAGTCGGGAAGGAAGCGGTGGGGATGGGAGGCTTCGCTTGGAGACAGAGGGGTTTTCTTGAGCATCTGCTTAATGTTGGACCCTTTGCAAGTCTGATCCTCTCCCCACAACCAAGAGGTAGGAGTGTCACCCCCATTTTATAGAAGAGAGAACTGATTCCATGAGATAACGTTTGCTTAAGGTCACACAGCTAGGAAAAGGCAGAACTAGGAATCTACCTCCCTCCCCACCAATACCTGACAGAGGCAAACTGGTACTGTGGCTTCCCCAGGCCCCAGGCCCATACCTGTCCTTTAGTGCCCCTGACCCTGGGAGAGGGCAGGAACAGGAGCTGCCAAGGCCCCATGCATGGAGGGGACTTCAGGATCTGTGGGCTCTAGCTCTTCCCTTGCTACAACTTGCCAGGTTGCCTTGAGTGAGTCCCTGCCACCTCTGTAGGCCTCAGCTTCCCCATCTGCAAAATACAAGGCCTCCGCAGGCCGTTCCAGCTGACCCTGCACTGTGTCTGCCACCCTGAGTGGGGGCAGGGCCGCAGCACCCCCTCCCCACGCAGATGCCGGGAAAGCAGTAATTGCTTCCTGAGTTGTGGCCAAGTCAACACCAGCTGCTTCGGATCCTACAGGGCAGGGCTGCCCACCAGCTCAGTACCCCACCTCTCTTCAGCTTCCTGAAGGAGTTGTTGGCAGCTACCCACCACTCTCCATCTCAGGGCCCAGGGCTCCTGGAAGGAAGGTGCTGCACCTTCCTTTCCCCTAGACCTGGCTATGGGTCAGGCTGGAGCCCAGGAAGCCGGCGGGAACCCTGGAGATGTGTGCTCCAGACACGCTGTAGCTTTGTTTTTAATAATTAACAGCAGCAAATATTGATTTATGCAGGCACTTTCAGGCCTGAGCACTTCCGGGCACCCATCAAAATGCAGCCAGAGAAACATTCATTCCCACGCGGGGAGGAGGCAAGAGCTACCTGCATCAGTGGAGATGTGTGTGTGCCAGGAGTGGGGACTGCGTATGTGTGTGCCTGCAACTGTGTGTGTATGTGACTCTGAGAGCAGATGTGACTGTGTGTTCGTGGACATCCTAGGTGTGTCTGTACACGTGTGTCTGTATATACATGCATGTGCACACGTGCAAGTCTGAATGCATCTGCAGACGTGCGGATGTGCCCATGTATGCAGCGTGGGTAGGCTGTATATGTAAACAGGTGCAGAGTTCTAAATCCTTGAGCAGAAAAACCCCTACAAGGAAACAGGGTAGGGGTGCCTTGGGTAGCTCTGTGTCTATACCAATGCGGCTTCCCAGTGAGAGAGAGGTGTCCCTTCTGGGTGTTTTCTCCTGCCCTGGGAACATAATGAGGCTCGTCATCACTCAACTTCCTGATTGCGACTTTCCAAGATTACTTTCCCAGTCATCACCCTTTTGCAAGCAGGCCTGGTGGGTAGAGAAGAAAGTGTCCCCTCTATTTTATAGACGAGAACCTGAGGCCCAGGGCGGGGCAGGGCTTGGCCCATTGATGCACAGAGGTCACCTGCTCCTCGGACTGGGTCCGCCATCAACATTATTAATGTGAGCAGCGCCGGGAGAGGGGGACGGAGAACGTGTCACAGACCTGGGACCCTGCACCCCTCCCTGGTTTGCTGGGGACCCAGAAGGATCACTCAGTCTCTCTGGGCCTCAGCTTCCTTTCCTGTCAAAGGAGAACAATCCATCAACTGTGTCTTGATCCTGTGGTGGCCGTGGGCTGTGGGACGGGGCGGTCTGGAGCCTGCAGCCATCTGAGCCTGTGTTGGCACAAATGGAGGCTTCCAGCCGAATTGGGCAAGAGGCCAGAGCTAACCTGAGCAGGCAGGACTCAGGGAGACGGGCCCCACTGACCCTCATGTTTCTGATGGGGACACTGAGGCGCAGGGAGGGGAAGTGAACCCAGGCCTCCTGCCGGATGCTTAGGGAGACAGGCACTGGGAACCTCACTTCTGAACCCAGCTGCCATGGAGTCGCTCCCTTCCAAGTCCCAGGATCCACTCGGCCCAGTCATGGGCTGTTGCCCAGGCATAGACAGCAGGAGAGGATCTCAAGGACCCCCTGATATAGTCCCTAGGACCTACACTTGGACTCCCTTGGAGGTGGTGATCCCCCAAAGGTACACTATTCCTTGGCCATATACCCCTCCTGGCCCTTGTTCCAGGTCAGAGTTCTGGGCGAGAAGCTTGGCATATCCTGCGTCTGCTCTTTATTGGCTGTGTGACCTTGGGAAAACCACTTTACCTCTCAGGGCATCTGGATCCTTATCTCGAGAATGCCTACCACCCACAGTTTGATGACAAGACTGAGAAGCATGATATCTATGGACATGCTTTAGGATCTCAAAAGTGTACTGCAAAAGTGAGAGCTTATTACCCTCTGCATTAGAAATGCCACCAGACCAGGCACTCTGATTAGATAACATGAGTTCTGGTCCTGGACCCATCACATCCTACCTGTGTGTCTTTGAGCAAGTAACTTAACCTCTCTGAGTCTCGATTTTCTCATCTGCAAAATGGGACTAAGAAGAGTACTAATATAAGTCCACAGTAGTTATAGTTTGAGGACAAAATGAGATCCTGCATGCAAAACATTAAGAACCCACTTAGCCCGTAGTAAATCTCAGTAAATGCTAGCAGTTATTACTGGTATTGGACACCCTGCAGAAGTTGTTTAGTTATCTATCTCCTAACCAGACCACAGCTCCTTGAGGGCAGGGTCTGTGTCAGATCGATTTCTGGCACCTCAGCACCCAGCAGAAAGTTGACACAGGTCATGTGCCAGGCAAACATTTGATTTCGACGATAACAACAAGAATAGCCTCATTTACAGGACTTTTACTCTGTGCCAGATATTATGCACAGTGCTTTATCATCCGTTTTTCACACTTTCCCCCACTCCACAGGGCCACTCACTCTGAGAAGCAGCCCTGTGAAGTGGGATACTCTCATTACACCCGAGTTACAGATGAGAAAATGGATGGTGATGTTGATAACGAAGATAAGGAAGAAGAGCTGTTTGGCCAGTTTATTCCCAGCTGTTTGTCCCCCCAACCTTGCTACAGATCCTGGTTCAACCTCTGAGACTGTGTTAGCTCCACCAGGGGTGAGGGGTGGTATCCCCTTGGGGGGCTAAACTCCAAGCCGCATCGACCCAAACATTTTACCTCTGCACAGCAGTCACTGTTAGATATCTCCTGGCCCTGGGGGGGGGGGGCGGTCCTCCAGACCGGGGGCCCTTGGGAGGCGAGCACCTACCTTTGGGTGGAATGAAGCAGTCTGGGAGGGAACTGAGTCCACTCTTGGCAGGTCTAGTGCCTGAGGGAAGCGCTGGTTCTGCCCATCACTCCTCCTGGAAGAGAAGAAGAGTCTGAGGTCAGGGAGGGCCCCAGGTTGGGAGATCTGTGAACTTTGGGAGGAAGAGTCAGTCTCAGAACTGGGGGATGTCAGGAGGACAGATTTCAAGAAAGAGGGGAACCTGGGTTCCCCAGCAGGCAGGAGGTGACCAGGGCTTCCAACCTTCCCCAGAGATCAGCGGTATGGACAAAGTGTCCCTGTAAACTCTCCATTAGGCCTCCCTAGCCCATACTCCAGCCAAGAGGATGTCCACAGCCCATTCTAAAGATGGGAAGACTGAGGCAGGGGTTGGGGGTTACTGAAAAGGGCTGAGCCCTGACCTCTGGACTAAGCAAGGTATACCCATCCCTGAGCCTTTAGGGAGACAGTAGCCTTCAGGCTGAAAGGCCACCTGGGCCATTGCTATTATCAACGACAATAACAACAACAGACACTCACTGGGCTGACAATGTGCCAGGCCCCCTGCCAAGGCCCTCTTTCAGGCCCGAGGGCACAAGACTTGTCATCACACTGGTATTCCCAGTTTACAGGGGAGGACACAGAGGTGTGCAGAGGTCACACGGCGGGTCAGTGGCCGAACCAGCATCTGTGTGATGCTTAACCGACTCCAAGCCCAGACTCTCTGCCCACACCCGCACCCTCCCGAGGAACGGGAGCAGGTCTGGTGAGGGTGAAGTCAGCTCCTGTTACCTGAGAGAGCCTGCCGACGAGGCCACCTCTGGGGTCAAGGGGAGGAAGTGGCCAGTGGTTGCCGGGACGCAGGTGGCTCAGGGCTGGGCAAGAAGGCCCGGCTCCCACCCACCGCCAAGGGCCGCCCTGACGTGGCGGCTGCCCCACCCCAGTCCTGAACCAAGGCTGGTTCCTGGGAGGGTGAGTCATTCAGCCCACGGCCCGCTTGAGTCAGGGCTGGGACCGCCACGCCCAAGAGGGGAAGGGACTGTGGAAACTGGGCCCAGGAAGGAGACCCTGAGAAAGCTCTGAGTCCCCTCCCGGCTCACCTGGGCCCAGCTACGCAGGTGGAAAGGCTCAGAGGGACTGTCCATAGCCCCGGTGGGCTAGCGTCTTACCCAGGGGGCCCACATGGGCAGTCTTGACGCAGAGGACAGATGTGGTGGCAGTGACATTTGAGGCCCGTGACATCGTTGTAGGGGAGACAGTCCCAGGCACTTACCTGCTGTGTGACCTTAAAACAATGACGTACTCCTCTCAGCCTTGGTTTCCAGAAAAAAAAAAATTGCATCCCCCAGCCTGGGCAGCTAGAAGGTGTTCACTCAATGAATTCTTTCTTTGGCATTCATTCATTCGTGGTAAACTCTGCCTTCCCACATCAGGGTCTCATTAAGTATTTGTTAAACGGATGAGTGGGTGAATGAGTGAATGTTGGCAGTGGGAAGGCATTAAAGGTTTGTGAGAAAGAATGGCCTCCGCACGGGTTTCTGTAGATCACAAGGCCCGGTGACGTGGGGAGTGACTGGGAAGCGGGGGTGGGTGGAGAGAGGCCCGCAGAAATGATCCAGACACATTCCACTGAGGCTGCCACGGGGACCCTGCAGACAGACTGAGTGCCTGGAACTGTGTCAGGCATATTACATCCTCGATGCTCTGCAGGGAGGTCGACACTATTTATCCCTCCCTTTTTTATATATACTTTTTTTTGGCTGCGTTGGGTCTGAGTGGCAGCGCACAGGATCCTCGATCTTCCTTGCAGCATGCGGTATCTTTAGGGTGTCATGCAAACTCTTATTTGCGGCATGTGGGATCTAGCTCCCTGACCAAGGATTGAACCCCTCCTCTGCATTGGGAGCGTGAAGCCTTAGCCACTAAACCACCAGGGGTTTGTAAACCAAAAGGGGTTTGTAAAAAAAAAAAAAAAAAAAACAACACTTTTTTACAGATGGAAGAACTAAAGCTCAGAGAAATGAAGCCACATTGCTGAGCAGGTGACAGAGCCAGAATTTAAAGCCCATGCCCTAGACCGATCAGGGCCAGTGCCAGCAGGATGGAGAGCAGAACCTGGAAGTCTGAGAGTTGAAGCCAGGGGATGCTGGGTCCCCTTGACCGTGAGGACCACTGTGCTGGGAGCTCTGGCTGCCGAGGGGAGGTGTCTGCCATGACTGAGCTAGTCCGATGTGCTCCTTCTGTCTGATGCTTCCCACACTCCAAGGCTCCGGCTGTGGCCACTGCCAGTCAGCCCGGCAGCAGCTCCCTAACACGATCCTCTTCTAGCGCCGGCCTCAGTTTCCCCATGTCCCGCTGCCTCTCTCGCTCAGGACTGCTCACGCTGGCACAATCCTCGGTAGATCTCTCAAGGCAGGTGGGCGCTGGCTTCTGCCCGAGCCCCTCAGCTCTCCGCTTCCTGGCAGGCCTGAGTCTCCCCCTCACCGGCAACTCCTTCACCTACAAGGTCACTGCCGAGGCCCTAAGACGCCGGGCCCGGGAGGGCCTCCGGGATGAGGACAGAGCAGGAGGTCTGAGGCTCTCAGCCCTGCCTGCCCCGACCCGTCCCAGCCCTGCAGGGATTCAAAGACCATAAAAACCAAAGTCATAGCCTCCCCGTGTCTTCCGTGATTTTTCTTAATCCTCATAGCTCCCTGAAGAGGCAGGTACTCAAAAACTACCTGCTTTTTTATTATTTTTTTTAATATTTATATTATTTACGTGGCTGCTCCATGTCTCAGTTGCAGCACACGGGACCTTTAGTTGCGGCCTGTGGGATCTAGTCCCCTGACCCAGAGATCGAACCCCGGCCCCCTGCACTGGGACTGTGGAGTCGTAACCACTGGATCACCAGGAAAGTCCCTCAAACTACCTGCTTTGCACCACAAGGAAACTGAGGTTCACAAAGGATATACTAGTGTGCCCAAGGTCATACAGTTAATGAGGCAGAACAGGCGTTTGAACCCAGGCTTGTCACTCCAGAGCCAAGGATGTGGACTTCGGCGCATGGGCGACCAGGCCTGTGGACCCAGCAGGTCGTATCAGTGAAGGAAGAGTAACAGTAGCAACGGCAGCCAGTGGTGATACGGGACAAACGGTGTGCAGACCCTGCTGAAGCGGCTTCACTTGTATCCCCTCATTTAACCCTCATCTTTCAGAGGAGGCACCTAAGACACGGAGGTTAAGCAGCAGGCCCAAGGTCAGGCTGACGCTAAGTGAAATACAGAGGATCCGAACCCCTGAACCTCGGATTGAGATGCTGCCCTCATGCTCCACTATACTATCAACCCACCCCAGTGCTCTTGCCTGGAGAATTCCAGGGACAGAGGAGCCCGGTGAGCTGCAGTCCATGGCGCTGCAACAGTCAGACACGGTTGAGCGACTAGCACAGTTGCTCATAGTAAACAGCCTTTGCTTAATAAATACCTTTGGAGAAATGAATAAACCCAGTCGCTTGCCTCCCGTCTGCCGGCCTGATGCTTCCTCCTCCTCCTCCTCTCATCCTTCCTCACCTCTCACACACTCCTTCCCCACCTTCCCGGCCCAGCCTTCCCTCTCCTCTGCCTGTGATCTCTGCATTCCTCCTTCTGTTTGGTCGTTCTCCTCCCTCTCATGAACCTGAATCTCTCTGTCCCTCCCCTCTCCCTCCCATCGCACCCTTGTCTCCTCCTGGTGTCCATCATTTTGTTCACATGCAGCCCCCAGTCTCTGCCCCTCCCTACTTCTCTGGAAGCCTTCCTGACCCTATGGCCTGGCTCAGTTTATTTTTTATTTATTCTTTAATTTTTTGACCATCCCACATGGCATTTGGGATCTTAGTTCCCCAGCCGGGGACTGAACCTGTGCCCCTCGCAGCGGGAGCACAGCGTCTTAACCACTGAGCTGCCAGGGAAGTCCCCCTGGCTCAGCTTAAAAATGCTTTACCTTCCTCCCACACACGCAGCAGCTGGGGGGCCCCCCAGGGCAGACGGGGGACACGGGCTACTCGCCCCACTTCTCCTTTCTCCCGGCCAGGACCGCAGTCATATCTGCACAGCGCTCTGCAGTTTGCACAGGCGCTGTCTCAATCCCCACGGCAGCTTTGTGAGGTTGCATTACTATCAGCCTTCTTCCAGATAAGAAAACTGAGGCTCGGAGAGGTTAAGGGGCAAGCCCAAGGTCACACCGGGGAAAGGGCAGCGCCAGGGTTTCCTCTAGCTCAGGCTTCTGCTGCTGCTCTCAAGGCAGGTTGTCCCCAGGGACTGGGCAAGTCACCAGCCCCCAGTGGCCCCCCGGTCGCAGCCCCTGGTTCCAGCCGCCACCAAGCATCTTCCCGCTCCAATCCTGGCCTATCTGGCCTGGACACCTGCCTGCAGGGACAGGACATTCCTGGACACGGTAACAGGCGGGAGCCAGAAAGGAGGTGACTTGCCCAAGGTCACACAGAGAGCCGGAGCCAGCCTGGAGTCCGGGCCAGGTACCTTCCGGGGTCACCTTCAGGCCCTACAGGTGTGTGGCCTGCAGCCAGCTGGCTCCGGCTCCCCTCCCCCTCGGCGTGCCCGTCTCCCCCTTCGAAAGGGTGCGGCGGGCTCCCAGGCGGGATGGGCCCGGCCGGAAGCCTGCCGACAGCTCCCGGGTTTCTTGGCAACTGTCACTGCACCGCCTCCCCCTCCCTTATCTCCACGTCGAGGTAACAATAATAATTGCGGTGTCGTGAGTGCAGCTCTCTGTACTTTTCAAAAGCCCTCTTTATCTGCTCACGCCTGGGAGTCTCAAGCGGAACTGGAGCGGGAGATAAGGCAGTCACTAGGATCCTCCACTCCCAGAAGGGTAAACTGAGGCTCAGAGAGGTTAAACAACCATTTGGAAGTCACCCAGCAAGGCGGGAGGAGTTGGGGAGCCAGAACCAGGCTGCCCCCAGTCCAGGGCCCCAGATGCTGCACTGGGCTGGGGCGGGGGTGCGTTTTAGGGCGGAATCCACACACTGCAAAACTCGGGTCAGACCCAGAGTGGCCGGGGAGATGGGGGAGGCGGAGGACAGGGGACTAGACGCTGCCCTGGTCGCTTCCCACCTGTTAACCAGCTGGAGAGCTGGGGTGGGGGGCAGGGGGTCCTGTCTTTTTCTTTGACCTATAAAATGAGAGAGGATGTAGCCACCTCCTAAGCCATGGATTAGAGTAAGCCCGGCAGAAGTAGTGGTATTATTACTATTATTATTAGACACTGTCGCAGACAGCCCCGCCCTACAGGGCACCAGAGAGGTGGCTGGGGTATGCGGTGAGGAGGACTTGGCCCTTTGGGCATCCAGCAAGAACTGCCCCAAATGGAGCCCCCGCACCCCCCATGGTGGGCCTGGCCCCTGCGGACTCGCCCAGCCTCATCCCCACACACCCCCGCTTCCTGCCCTCACCTGGCTGGGCTGCAGGCAGCTTTTAAAGACAAGCCACACCGCTCCCCGCTTCCCGCTTCCCACCACCGAGCCTCTGCACAGGCTTCACCCTTTGCCGGGAGCTCCTTTTTCCTTCTTTTCCGCCTGATAAACTATCCAGGCTTTAAAATTCAGTTGATGATACAGATGAACCTATTTGTAGGTTCAGGGCAAGAGTAGAAACACAGATGCAGAGAACGGACGCCCGTGGACACACGGGTCCCACATGGGAGGGGGACAGGTTGGGAGAACGCACTGACATGCACATCCACCACGTGTAAGATGGAGCGCTGGTGGAAAGCTGCTGAAGGCAACGTGGAGCCCAACCCGGGCTGCGAAGACCTGGGGATGGGGGGTGGCTTGTGAAGGGTGGGAGGGAGGTTCAAAGGGACACACCTACCCGACTGAGGCCGCTGTACTGTAGAAACACAACATTGCAATTAGACTCCAATGCAAAATAATAATCATAAATGGAAAAAATAACTCAAGGGACAGTTTGGTGGTCAGAGCAGGTGACACATGACCCCCCAGACGGGAGGCCTGTGACGGGGCACCACGCAGGGGCTGGACAGCACGCAGAGAAGCTGGGAAGCTGCACTTGGGGGGCTTCGCAGGGGCGGAAGAGGGGCTCAGCCAGCCAAGAACATTCAGCCAAGATGGGTTTGCGGGGGGGCTAGGGGCTGGGGCCTAAGGAGCCCAGGACAGCCCATCACTGATGACCGGAGTTCAGGGTTCTCTGGGTCCCCCTGTGTCCATGAGACCCGCTGGTTCCACCAACCTGGCGACACACGTGGGGGGCGAGGGGACGGGGAAAGGGGCAGACATCACAGTGAGGACAGGTGCAGAGGGCTCCCCCTGCAGACTCCCAGTCCTCTGAGACGGGGCCCTCGGGAGGGGGCCCGCCAGGCGGCCTGTCCCCCAGTCACAGAATCAGGTCTGAGGGACTCTAATCTCTCAAAACCGGAGATTAGAGGCCACCCTGGAACTGCCCCCGCCCCCGGGGGCCACAGAGGCCCATTGTCTGCAGAGCTCAACCATCCTGCACTGCTTGCCCCTGGCCCTGCCAAAAGTGCCAGGGAAGGTGGCTGGGGCAGCCGTGGGCGAGTTTCTGAGAGGCTGGCCCACTCCTCCGGAAGCCCCTGGGGGGGCGTGGTGGAGGAGGTGGGGGACACAGACGTGGCTGCTCCTAGATCACCTCTCCCCAGGCACCTCTGACCTCAGCCGGGCCTCAGGAGGGCGCGTCCAGGGCAGGGGGAACGGGGCGGGGCGGAGGGTGGGGGAGCCAAGCTCTTTGATGCCCGATTATCCTTACAACAACCCGGATAGAGGCTGGTATCGTCACACCAAGTCAGAGACGAGAAAGCGCAGGCTCGGGGAGGTTGACAGATGGGCTGGGGTCTCACGGCCGCCCGGGGGCAGGAGGAGAGGACCTGAGGCTCCAGGCAGAGCCCTGGGGGAGCAGGAAGGTGGCACGGGGGGCCCCCACCCCGGCTCCAAGCTGGCTGAGTGCCGAGACACCCGGATCCCGGAGCTGCGCCAAGCAGTGGCCTCCCAAGCAAACAACAGGTTGGCAGCCTTGAGAGGAGAGGAGGTCACAGGACGGGCCCCCACGCGGGGGCACAGCACCTGGGAGCCAGGCCTCCCATCCGCCAGCTGCCCGCCAGCGCCGCCCAGGTGGCCCGAGGCCCGCCGTGGCCCAAAGCCTGACCCTCCGCCTGCCCAGACTGGCTCCTCCCTCGAGCCAGGGGGCCTCCTCCTGCTCCAGAATAACAACATCTGCTCGACCAGCGCTTTACAGTTTACAGGCTTCCTTTCCTCCCGACCCTCTCCACAGCCTCACAGGGGACCGGAGGCAGGGAACGTTACCTCCATTCTGCACGGGGCAGAGGCGATGACTTGCCCGAGGTGTCACCCCTGAAGCTCCAACCCAGCTGCTCGCCTCCTTGCCCACGGGGGCACAGGACAGCTGAGTGGTGGGCCCCCCTTAGCTGCCAGGGGAAGAGTGCCCGTGCCCGCCTCCCTCCATGCCCTGGGCCAGCCTCTGCTTCCCCCCGGGGCGGGACACCCGCAGCTCCAGGCGTCCCTTCGCCCACTCGCTCCGTCACCCTCCACCCCCTCGGTGCTCTGCATTCCGGTGCTTAGTCACTCCCTCGGGACTCCTGTCCTGACGCCCGCTCCGGGCCAGACAATGGTGCCGGGCGTGGGGATCAGAGCGGGGCTGGGCCGGCCTCCCCCACCTCAAAGCAAAGCCGGGTGACACCGCCCAGAGCTGTTCTCTGCTCTGCGGCCTCGGCCTCCCTGCTCGGACGCTGCACCCTGCAGAGGGGAGGCCCTGTCAAATCCCACCCTCTTCCTCCTAGCCAACAGGTTTAGCCGCCTCATGGGCTCCAGGCCGCTGGGGGGTGGAAGCTGAGTATACAGCAGGGGTCAATACATCACCAATAAGCTCCTGGCAGAGAGACAGCATCACCTCAGAGGTGTGGGCTCTGGAGTCAGACTGCCTGGGTTTGTATCCTAGCTCTGCCAGTTAACAACTTGTGTGTGGGGGCTTCCCTGGTGGTCCAGGAGCCAGGACTCCGTGCTCTCAGCACAGGGGGGCCCAGGTTTGATCCCTGGTCGGGGAACTGGATCCCACACGCCGCACCTAAGAACAGGTGCAGCCAAATAAATAAATAAAACAGCAACAGCTATGGGACTTGGGCAAGTTACTGAACCTCTCTGAGCCTCAGTTTCCTCATCTATAATATGGGGATAACAGCAGTGTCTGCCCCCAAGCACTGACGTGAGGGTTACATGAGATCATACGTGTAAAGTATGTAGACGTTCACCACAAGCACCTTCTGACCTTCCCGTCTCTCTTCCTTTTATCCCTTCCTCTGTAGGCTGCTGAGGGCTGAGACAGGGCTCCTGGGTGAAAGTTGGGAGATGGGAGACGAGGGTCCAACGCGAGAACTAACGCAGTGTAAGTTAATGAGCGCCCTGTCAAGCAAAGGCAGGCAGGAATGTAGGGGGAGATTCCAAAGTACGGGAACCGGAGGAGTAAGGGGGGCACAGGGCTTCACAGAGGACCTGCCAGGCGCCTGCCACGTGCGGAATGGAGTCCTCTTGACTCTCCGGCCTGTGGTCAAGGGCAGAGGTGGTGGATACATTCTTTCAAGGAAATGGACTTCCCTGGGTCTCCCGGGGCACATGGATTGCCTGCCACTCCCATTAAAGATAAAAATGTGCACCCACTCCACTTCTAGGCATTTATCCTCCAGAAATGCTCACAAAAAAAAAGACACGGACAGAGACCATTCACTGCCGCAGGGCTTGCCATGGCTGAAATCTGGAAGCTGGTTAAATACACACGGCGCGTGCAAACCACGGAAGACCATGCAGTGATGACAAAGGAGGTCTCGAGTCCTGACGGAAAAGGGGATTTGAGGCCTATCGTCAAGTGAAAAAAGCAAGTAGCACCACAGAAATCTCCCTTGTAAACATGTTCAGCTACAGGTAAAAGCTCACGAGTTATCTCTAAGAAACAGGACGACTGGGAGCTTTCTGCCTTCACAGGACACATTTCTCTGCACTGTTTGAATTTTTACAGTGAGCACGTATTATTTTTGCCATCAGAAAAAAAACACATATTAAAAACACTGAGCCCTATATGTCAGCTCACTGAGAACCTGACTCTTTCCGCAGTCACCCTGAGAAGGAGCTATTCCTCACTCCAAGGAGAGGCTAACCCCAAGGGAGGTTAAATACCACGATGGCCAAGGTCACCCCTGGCAGGAGTGACAGAGCCGGGCTGTAGCCCTGGTTCTGGCTGACTCTGAAGCTCACGCTCTTCCCCCTACACCCGGCAGGGAGGAGAGAAGGCAGGAGAGAGGCCGCCCAGGATGTTCCCTCGGACTCGGCCGTCAGGTCAGGGGAGCGTGGCCTGCCAGGGTCAGCCTGTGTGGGGACCAGGCTGTCTGCCTCACTTGCAAATGCAAACAAATGGACGCTCTGCTGCCAGATTCAGGTCCCTGCCCTGAGCTGCCCCCGGCTAGCAGCCTGGCAGGAGCCCACCCCACCCCTGGAACCACTCCCCGAGGCCTCAGCATCACCAGGCCGGTGGGCATGCACCGCAGCTCTAAATAACCTTCCAAGTTGATCAAGGTGTTGCTGGAAAAATCTGGGGTTGAAGGTCCCTTGCCACCTTCTTGGCGAGCGCCTAGAGAGGAGAAGACAGGTGCGTGCTACTGAGTCTGCGTAGACAGTGGATAGACCTAGAAGTCGGATGGACTTGAGTTCGAGTCCTGCCCAGGTCAAGCTCTAGCTGTGTGGCCTGGGACCAGTCGCTTTACCTCTCTGAGCCTCAGCTGTAAAATGGTGTTGATAAATCCCCCACGCAGAGCTGGCTGCTGGGAGAATTCAGTGAGATAACGTCTCTGAAAGTACTCCTAAGTTAGAAGTCACTTTCCACCTGCCGGGATGATGGGTTACGACCCTGCACGTGGCGGGGGAGGGGGCCACGTGCATGTCTGCGAACATGCGGAGCGCGTCAAGGGCCCTGCCCCGCCCCGCCAGCAAGCAGGTGGGGCGCACGGCGGCCACCTTGGCCGGGAGCTGGCACGGGCCTCCCTGCAGCGCTGCCTGGCGGTGCGACAGGGTGTGTGCTGCGAGGATGTGGGCGGGAGGCCTGGCAGGAACGTGAAGCGTGGGCGGGAGAGACAGCGCTCGTGTCTGGGGCGGGCGTGGGCGGCCGGCGGGCATGTTTGTACCGATCACGCCATCCCCCTGCCGAAAGGGCCCTCGTGGCTTCACGCCACGTGCAGGCTGGAGATTCGACTGCCTCACGCGGCCCACGAGGCCCCGAGCGTCTGTCCCCCCTCCCGGCCTCTGCACACACCCTGCGTGCGTGCTAAGTCGCTTCAGTCCTGTTCAACTCTTTGCAACCCTATGGACTGTAGCCCACCAGCCTCCTCTGTCCATGGGATTTCTCCAGGCAAGAATGCTGGAGGGGGTTTGCCGTGTCCTCCTCCAGGGGAATCTTCCTGACCCAGGGATGGAGCCCACGTCTCTTATGTCTCCTGCACTGGCAGGAGGGTTCTTTACCACTGGGGCCACCCGGAAGCCCCCTTGCACACACCGTATACCCTCCACCCGTTCCGCCCTGCCCGCTCCTCCCCCACCGCACCTACATGCTACACTCTCATCCTGTCTTTCTGGAGCCCCCTCCCCAGGCTGGGTTGGCCTGTCCCCCAACCCTGACCAGCTTTCTCAGAAGCCGGTCCCCGGCTGTCCAGGTCGGGCAGTCTGGTTTGCAGTTGTCACGGTGTGATTATCAGACGCTCCCAGTCTCTCCCACCAGAAACCAAGCTTGGACCGGATCTGTCCAGGGGCCAGGCGCACCGTCGATGCCTGACGCTGGTCTGCCGCGTGAGTGAATGTGCCCATAACCGTGTGCTCGTGACGAAGCTGCCGGGACTGAGGTCGGGTGTAGGAGTGTGCACAGGGGATATGAGTCGGCGGGGGGAGGGTGGCATCTCAAAGAACCTCTGGCCCACAGGAGGCCGGGTCTAGGACTTCTGGCTGGGGCACTCCGACTGGCACTCAGGGCCACGCGGGCTGCAGTGAGAGAGAAAGCCCGCCCAAGTTCCCCTGCGAAACCCCTCCTGAAACAGTCAGGCCCAGGGTCTCTGGACCCCACCCTCAACACTTGCAGGTGGAGAGGCCAGGCTGCCCCCTGCCTATGCCCTGCGCGGGGCCCCACCTTTCTGCCCACACCCCTCACCTCCCCCAAGGCTCACTCCCAGCCTGGCCTTGCATGGCTGGCCACAGTGCCCACGTGCCCCCCTCCCCGCCTGCCTCGTGAGCAGCAGTTCCTGATCTGAGAGGAGATGGGCCTCCCAACCCCACTGCCGGCTCGGCCACCTTACCCCCAGCTGCCAAGAAATGATCTGGAATGTTCCAGATTTGGAGAGGGGAAGCAATCTTGTTCCTGCCTCAGGGCCTGGACACATACTCTGCCCTCTGCCTGGACCGCCCTTCCCACGGTCAGCTCCTTCCCATTCAGGCCTTGCGAGGCCCTCCCTGGTAACCTGAGCAGAGTGGGTGCCTCCCCACCCTGCCCGTCACTACCCACTGCCCATCTGAAATCATTTGTCTATTAGCTTGTCTCCTGCCCTGGAAGGCGAGCTGCATGAGGCCAGACACCAGGTCTATCAGGGCCGCTGTTGTATCCCCAATTCTGAGATGTTACCTGACACATGCTAGGGCCTTGATAAGTATCTGCTCAATGAACAAGTGGCTAGTGGACACCTTGAAAGGTGAGGTGAATCCTGCTCCTGTTTACAGGTGTGGAAATTGAGGTTCAGAGAGGTTACGCCTCTAGCCCAAGGTCACACAGCAGACTGGGTCCAGGTTAGGAACTATCTGACTCCACTAGAACCCCTGCACATCAGAGGGTTTTGTAGCTAACCTTCCCATTGTACAGACTAGGAAAGTGAGCGTCAGAGAGCGAGAGCTGCTTCTCCAGGTCACCAGGGCGTCCCGTGGTCCGACAGAGCTGCACTCTCAGGCTGGGCTGGGCTTTAAAGCACCTCCTCCCTCCTGTCCCTCACCCTGAGGCGGGGACAACGAACAACCCCTCTGCACACAGGAAGAAACCATGGCTCGGCAAGGGAGGCACCGCCCAAGGTCACCCCAGCCAGGACTCCGTGCAGACCCGGCTGGCTGCAGAGCCGGCATTCTCAGGGTCAGTGTCAAGGTCAGAGCCCGGGGCTGACAGCGTGCTCACGCGTGAGCAGGTCTCGCTTCCCGGCAGGTGGGGAACTTCCAAAGAGCAGAGTCCACACCCTGAGCAATTCTGCCCCCACTGCCAGGACCAGCTAGCTTGTGGGGACGACACGGCAGTGCCCATGATTGCTGGCATCACTCTGGTTTTTGACCTTGGCACGCTGCATCTCATTCAACCCCCATGGTGATCTTCAGGGTAGGTGCTTGCATTGTCTTTATTTTACGAGAACCGGAGAAGTTAGCCTCTGCTGCACACAGCCCGGGACTCACAGCACAGCACAGGTGCTTTCTGCCGTGGGGAGGGCAGTGGATGATGGGTGGCCCTGGTGGGCCTCTGCCCCACGCTGGCTTGGGGGTTCAGACCCTCCGGGGCACCCACAGGAAGTCCCAACAGGGCTGGCAGGAACAGCCTCTCCCGCCTTCTGCCACCAGCTCCAGTTCAGTTCTGTACCCAGCACATGCCACTGAACACTTTTCTCCTTCATGTTGTTGACCTGACTCTTATTGGAACATCCTCTTGCCAGTGGCCCTCCCTCCCCTACCACGCACACGACATACTGCCACTCAACCCACTTCTGGGTGACCTCCTCCAGGAAGCCTTCCCTGATTCCCAGGTGTCGGGGAGGAGCTCTTCTCCGAGCTATCAAAACTCCCCACATCTGCCCTGTCAACATGTATCACCCCTCCCCACCTTCAGAACTGTCCCTCTCCTTATTCTCTGCCCTGCCCTTGAATTCCATGAGGACGGTGGCCTTGTCTGTCACCTCCATCACTATGTCCTCAGGGTGCAGCACAGGGCCGGGCTGGCCCTTAGAGGGTATTCCCACATTAAATATTTGTTGAATTAATTTGCTAATGAATGAGTGACTGTCTTGGGAGAGACCCTGAGCAGAGGAAAGCCTTTGTGAGATTTGGGGACATCAAAAAGGTCTCTTCCTTAACCCCTTCTCAAATGAGCCACCTCCACAGTGCCAAAAATTCGAGTATTAAAAATTTTAATGAGTCTTTCTTTGGTTTAACGAGTCTTTTCTCTCAAAATGCAAACGCTCACAGAGAGGAAAAACATCCACTGAGTCCGCACAATGAACTGATTTCATTCTAAGTCCTCCGTTGGGGTAAGCAGCCTGGTTCTCACTATCGTGGACAATCCAAGGTTCAGAGAAGCAAAGTAGTTTGGGCAAGGCCACACAGCGAGGAAGAAAAGATCAAGTTGGTATCTCAACTCAGATCTGCCTGAAAACAAGTCCTATGTTTCCATGCACCTCCCGAACAAAAGGACTGAGCCTGAGCATCGCTGGGATGTAGCGGCAAGCAGGGCCACCCAGACTGGGAACCTTGGCTGGGGGATCCCTGCCCAGAGGCGTGGTGGCAGCTGTGGGCACAGAAGAAGCAACTAGCTCCCCCGTCCTGTGCTCTGCGAGCTGCCCACCAGGGGCCTGCCCACCAGATACATAATAGATGAGGAGGCCCAGCAGGCTGGGCCCACCTGGCATTTCAGAGCCACTAATGAGGCCAGCCTCGTGCTTCCTGCAGCAGCACACAGGTCCCCGGGAGCCTCTGGCTCAGAGATGATGGCAAGGAGCCCCCTGAGGACAGGGGCCGCCCATTCAAGCCCCCCACTCTGCAGCCGCCAGGAGAACTGGGGCTAAATGTATGGGCTCAGACTCTGTGCTGCCACTCTTGGTTCACCCCTCACTCACTGTGCCCGGGGCCAGCCAGGTCCCCTCTTGGAGCCTCAGTTTCCTCATCTGTAAAATGGAACATGGACAGCAACAGTCTCTAGGTTGTAAAGCTGGTGTGAGGACAGAATGAAATAATTCAAACGAAGTTCTCAGCCCAGGGCCTGGGACCCAGAAAATGCTTTATATATGGGAGTAGATGGTACCGTTACTGCCATGGGATCTCAGTAACCAGATGGGCCTTCCTGGGGGGGATAAGCGAGGCCAGGCAGTGACCCCTGTTTCAGAAGTCCTCAGGACCACCTCACTCTCCGTCCCCCCTCCTCACCCCATAACCAGGATTTCTCTCATTTCTGTGGCTTTCATGTCTCTGGCCAACATACTTCCTTGGCAGGAGGAAAAGCTGGCCTCAAATCCAGCCTTTGCCAGCTGTGTGACTTTGGACCAGTCTTCAGCATCCTCAGTCTCGGCTTTGACCTTCAAAATGAGGACGCTAAGGCAACTTTCAGGATCATCATCATGACTTAATGAGACCACCAGAGCAAAATGTCCAGCACACACGGGCACTTAATCCTTGCCAGGTCCTGCCTCCTCCTCCCAGGGTCCCAGCTTTTAGGTTAAAGCTGACGCCCCTCTTCTCAGGGTATTTCCAGAACCTTCCTTCCCTCTTCACCCATGCTCAGATATTCCCCAACTCTGACACTGCTCTGCCCCACCCCATCATCTGAAAGTGCAAAGTGAAAAAGGGCAAGTAACTCAGTCGTGTCCAACTCTTTGCAACCCCATGGACTATAGAGTCCATGGAATTCTCCGGGCCAGATTACTGGAGTGGGTCTCCCGCATTAAGGTGGATTCCTTACCAGCTGAGCCACCAGGGAAGCCCAAGAATATTGGAGTGGGTAGCCTATTCCTTCTCTAGCAGATCTTCCCAACCCAGGAATCGAACCGGGGTCTCCTGCATTGCAGGCAGATTCTTTACCAACTGAGCTATCAGAGAAGCCTCCATATTTAATGTCCATTACGGCTGCAGAGCCAGATTAATCCACTACTCTTGCTGGATGTCAGAGCCACTACATGGACTCCTAATCCTCCCACTGGGCCTCATGCCTCCAACATTTGCACACTTGTGTGTTCTTCCACTGCAGATTGCTAATGAGGGGCAGAGGGTAGGGGAATCCAGCCATGATCACACCTGGCCTCTACCAGGCTTCGCTTCTCACTTGATCCAAGCTCTTAACTCTTAACCTTTAAAAAAAAAAAGGTGGTGAAAACCTCACCTCCTCCAGGAAGCCCTCCTAGCCTACTTGACAAGTTTTCACCTGCTCCATTCTCTGGACACATTCAGTTCAATCCCACATTAATTAAGCGTTTCCTGCATTCAGGTAGCTGGGCAAGACTGTGTGGAGGACAGAGAGATGAGAAGAGTACAGCCCAGCTCTCATGGGATTCATGCCGAGAAGTGGGCCTAAGTCAAGAGTAACTCAAGCACCTTGCTTTCAAGGGCCTCAGAGCCTGCCTGTGGCACAGTGTTACATGCGTACTTTCAGCACAACTGAGGTCAACTCACTGAAAGACCCAAGTCAGCGAATACTGTTGGGCAGCAAGTGGGGCTCCGAGAGGGGAAGCGACCTGCTCAAGGTCTCACCACTGGTATGTGGCGGAGGCAGGTTCAAGCCCACGTCTGTCAGACTCCGAAGGCCAGGCTTTTTCCACTGCCCCAGGAGTAAGCGCGTGCTCTATAAGCATGATAAGCAGCAGAAAGGCGTTCAAGGAGAGAGAGGAGGGGTGTGGCGATCAGGAAGGAAACACTCAACAAACTGACACAGGTGAGCTGGGGACTTCTCCGGCGGTCCAGTGGCTAAAACTCTGCGCTCCCAGTGCAGGGGGTGAAGGTTCGATCGTTGGATCCCACATGCCACACACAACTAGGAGTTCGCAGCAAGAAGGAAGTCGCTCAGTCGTGTCTGACTTTTTGTGACCTCATGGACTGTAGCCTACTAGGCTCCTCCGTCCATGGAATTTTCCAGGCTAGAGTACTGGAGTGGGTTGCCATTTCCTTCTCCTGGGGATCTTCCCGACCCAGGGATTGAACTCTGGTCTCCCACATTGCAGGTGGATGCTTTACCGTCTGAGCCACTAAGGAGGCAGCCAAATAAATATTTTTTTTTAAAGGAGGCCTTGAGGAAATGCGAGAGGAAGGCAGGTCAAGGAGAGGGTACAATGTGAGCAGAAGCCTGGAGGTGGGGCTCACAGGGCCATATTCCCATTAATCAGAAACACAGCGCATAAGAGAAATGAATCCCAGGCTGGAAGGTGAGGCAGAGACAGGCCTTGAATGCCAGGAGATCACAATTAATAATCAAAATGACTGCCCATTTACAGAGCACAAACCCTATGCCCAGGCACAGACTGGAGGTGAAGCAACTGGCTTGGTGATGGGGGAAGGGACCTAGGACCTAGCACCATGGACAGCAGCTCCGGCAAGGCATGGGTGGGGCAAGGCATCGTGGACGATGGGTAAGTCCTGGTCCTCCCAGAATCCTACTTTGTACATGTGTCAGCTGAGGCCCAGAGAGGGGAAGGGACTCGCCCAAGGTCACACAGTGGTTAGTTACTCTCGCTCCTAGACCTTCATCTCTGACTCTTCATTCAGGCCTCCCTGGAATGAGTTTTCTGAATCACTCCTCCGGCTCCAAATCGCCCCTCGAGAGCATCTATCAGATCTGTCCTTTGGCCTGGAGGTCCTAGGGGCGGAGCGAGTGACACTCTGGATTCTGCACAGAGCTTGGAAGATGGAGAACTAAATCCCAGCTCTGCCACCGATTAGCCACGTGAACTCGGGCAAGTCCCTTGTCCCCTCTGTGCACCATGATCTCATCTGTAGTTAAGGCCAACAGTCCCTGACTCAGAGATACGGTAAAGATCGTGTGAGACGATGCGGGTCAAGCACCAAGCGGGACCTGGTGTACAGTGGGTGCTTGACAAACGCCAGTTGTTGGGACACGATTATTGAACTCCTTGAAGGAACAGGCATTTTCCTCACCTCCACCCATCTCTCTCCCCACCCTGTCCCTGCTCTGGGCTTGGCATATGGCCTGGCACATGGTGGAGGCTCCAACTGACTTTGCACATAGGAGATGCCCAGCAGCAGGAGAGAAAACCCAGAGAGGGAAAGGAACTGACTCCAGGCGGCAGAGAATGTCAAAAGAAAATGAAAGGGCAGGCCCTGACGCTCAGCCTGGGCGCCCCCTGTGCCTCCCACCCCAGGTGTGGCTCTCTAGGGGGTCTCTGGCAGCAGGTAAGGCAATGGGGTCATTGGGAGAGATCCAGCAGCTGGGGAGCGCTGCCGGGCCAGGGGACCCCTGGAAGCCCTCAGCAGGGGCGGAAAGCAGGAGCCAGAGCAGCTGGGGGCTCTCCTGCTGGAGCTGAAGCGGCGTCCTGGGGAGCCAGGAGGCACCCGCCTGCAGGGGCGCTGGGCGGGGGGCTGTGAATCCCGAGGTGCGGCTGCACCTCCACCTACTGCTCAGTGTTGGGGAAGCTGTGACGCACCCTCCTCCAGAGAGAGGCAGCCTCAGACACAGGAAATGGGTTGGAAGAGGGGGTCCTGAAGGCTCGGTATGGAGTGGGAGAGGGGAGAGGGTTTGAGGGTCAGTGGAAGGTTAAAGGCATCTCCAGCCCAGCCAGGAGTCACCATGAGACAGGAGGCACAGAGAAAAGGAAGGAAACCCTTTCACTGAGGGCCTAAACTATACCAGGCCCTGCTTTGACTTTTTTTTTTTTGGTACAACTGTATTCTCTATTAAATGGGCATGTTAATCCCCATTTCACAGATGAAAACACTGAGGTTCAGAGAGATGAGTGACTTGCTGACAGCTGCACAGGCAGCAGCAGGCTGAGATTTAACCTGACTAGTCTTATTTCAAGGCTGAGCTCTAGAAAGAACTGTAGGGGAAAATACACGGGGCAGAGCTGGTGAGAGGGTCTGCCCATCCAACGCTGGCAGAGGATGAGGGGAGGGTCGGTGGGGCCTGGTCTGGTATCAGAGGGGGTGGTGATGGCTTGGGAGGGCTTCCCAGGTGTCTCAGGGGTAAATCCAGGTAAGTGGCTCAAGAAAATCCAGCTGCCAATGCAGGAGACGGAGGTTCAATCTCTGGGTCGGGAAGACCCCTTGGAGAAGGAAATGGCAACCCGCCCCAGTATCACTGACTGAGAAATCCCATGGACAGAGAAGCCTGGCAGGCTCCAGTCCCTGGGGTTGCAAAGAGTCGGACATAATTTAGTGACTAAACAACAACAAATGGCTGGGGAGTGTACCGAAATCTCAGCCAAGCAGCCCAGTACTGAGGGCCCTCAGTACTCACCACGCACTCTGGCGAAGGGCGAAGGACTTGTCCACCCTGAAACACAACGAGAGCGGCGGCAGGTGAGCGGGCAGCCCCGTCTTACCAGGCCTTGCCCAGCACATCAGGCCAACCCCTACCCACCTGGTCCCAGGACCTCACAGGGGCCTGGCGGAGGCACTGATGCTCTGAGACCGCCCGCCGTAGGTTGCAGGGGCCCTGATGCCACATTAGGGACGTGGGGTGTGGGGTGAGGAGGAAGGGAGGCAGAGCCAGGGGGAGACAAGCCCCCGGGGTTCAGGGGTTACCCCAGGCTGTCTCCCCTCAGTGCCTCCAGGCCCCACACCAGAGGGTACAGCGGCAGCGCCCCTCCCTGGGGACCCCCCACCGCCCTCCGAGGGCACCCTGGGGTAGCGGACGGCTCAACCTTCCCACTCCGCTGGGGCAGAGGGGCTCAGCAGCTGCTGGGACAGCAAATAAGCCCTGCTTCCTGGCCAGAGGGCAAAGGAGAAGGGGAAAGGGGCCCCAGATAGGACCCGCCATCTCAGGAGACACGAACTGGGGATGCAGGGCTGCGGTCTCCCGGGGACCACCTCGTGTGGGTGGGGCCCGGGAGGCCAGCGGAGCCAGGACTTGCCCAAGATCACGTGACAGAGGGCAGCCCCACGCCCCGCTGCCTCTGGGCGTCAGCTGGAGCGGGAGGCTCTGTGCCGATCACGGGTGGCTGGCCTGATGGCGCACAGAGCCCCCAGCCTGGAAGGCAGCTCTCGGGTCTCCCACCGCACCCGGCCCCTCTGCGGCGTCCCCGGGGAGGACGGGCGCCCAGAGAGGGGACACCATCCCTGCAGCTCAGAGAGCCCATGGTCTGCAACGTCACACATGTGCGCAGCCCCGAGGGCTCTGCAGCCGGGAGGCGGGTCCCCGTGTCCCTCTGACCACAGGGAGGCAGGCCCTGCTGAAGGTCATGCAACTTTCTGGCCAGCCAGAAGAGGGATGCCAGCTGGTCTATCTTCCCAGTCCCCTTCCAAGGTCCCAGACCTCCGCATAAAACAGGGGTCCTCCTGGCCCAGCTCTGCACTCCTCTGGGGTGGACACTTGGGCTCAGGGGGGACAGTACCCCAAGATGGACCAGGCACTCCGACTCTCCAGGCCCCCCCACCCAGGTCTCCAGCCAGCAGTCCCGGGAGGAAGGGTTCCTGAGAGCCAGGCAGACTGAGACAGGGCAGCCAGCCGGGGTGCCCAGGGTTGGGGTGGGGGAGCTAATGGCTTCTAAGGTTTCCTCCTCCCAAAGCCTCACTGCAAGGACTGGGCAGCCTCAGGAGCCAAGTCAGGGGACCCTGCAGGGCCTCCCCTGGACCTGCCTTTTCCCACCCTCCACTACCTATATGCACACGCCCGGCGTGCACACACACAGGCCCGGTCCGCCGGTCCGGGCACACACAGTCAGACACCTACCACTGCCACGCTTAAGAGACACACACAGAAATGCCACGGGCACTTGCGTCCGCGCACGTGCACAGGGGTATCCAATCGGAGCACGCACACACACACACACACACACACACACACACACACACTCACACACACACTCGCAGACTTACCAACACCGCAAGTTACGGCCCTGACACCAAGCCGCTCACCTCACACATCCACACAGGTTCACAGCTCCAGGCGCCCCCAGCCCCGAGGCGGACGCCGGCGGCGCGCGCGCTCCCCCCCAGCGCACCTACCCCCCGTAGGCCCCGAAGGTGAAGCTGCGCTTCCGGCCGCTCATGGTGCCGCCCGCGCCGAGCCGAGCCGAGCCGCTGCCAGCGCCCGGGTCACCTTGGCAACCCCCGGCGCCCCGCCCCCGGCCACAAGCCCCGGGATTGTCCGCGCCCCCGCGGGCTGCGGGCCAGCTGTCCCGGGCAGCCGCGCGCAGAAAGGGCCGCTTGTTCGCGCCGCCCTCGGGCTGGGTGGGGGGACAGCGCGGGGGATTCGCTGGACTTTCCGAGCGGGGACCTCTGGGCGGGGAGGCGGGGAGGCGGGAGGGCCGGGCGGGGCCTCGGCGCTGGCGGAGGGGCGGGGAGCGGGGAGGACAAGGCCCGTCCTCCGCACCCCCAGACCCGGGGCGAACCGGGTTGCACACTCTCTTCTGCAGGCGACACCCTCGTCCACCACCCACTCCCACCAAGAGCGGAGCTGTCCCCCTTGTCATCACGAGGTGAGGGTGGGGGGAGCCCCCAGCGACCTGGGTCCAGAATTTGGAATCCAGGGTCAAAATGCTTTGCACTCTACCTCGAATTTCTCACCTGTTTACAATAGGACTCAGTGGAAAAGTCCCTGATGCTGGGAAAGATGGAGGGTCAGAGGATGAGATCCAACCAGTCCATCCTAAAGGAAATCAGTCCTGAATATTCATTGGAAGGACTGATGCTGAAGTTGAAACTCCAATACTTTGGCCACCTCATGCAAAGAACTGACTGATTGGAAAAGACCCTGATGCTGGGAAACATTGAAGGAGGGAGGAGAAGGAGGTGACAGAGGATGAGATGGTTGGATGGCATCACAGACTCAGTGGACATGAGTCTGAGCAAGCTCCAGGAATTGGTGGTGGACAGGGAGGCCTGGTGTGCTGCAGTCCATGGGGTTGCAAAGAGTCGGACACGACTGAGCAACTGAACAGAGAGGATGAGATGGCTGGGTGGCATCACCGATGCAACGAACATGAACTTGGGCGAATTCCTGGAGATGGTGAGGGACAGGGAGGCCTGGCGTGCTGCAGTCCACAGGGTCGCAAAGAGCCGGACGTGAGGGGGTGACTAAACAACAGTAACAACAAAACAGGACTAATTCCCTAGGGCCCTTGTGATGACGGAAGGAGTCCATGCGTGTGGAGCTGTAGGACCGGGCCTGCTACAGGAAATGCTCAGTAAACGCCAGCTGGGAAGTCCTGCCCTATGGGCCAGGCTGCTCTCAATGAATGGAGGAGGGAAGAGAGGCCCAGTGGCCCTGCTGTTACCCACTCTCGGCCCCCACTCCCAGGATCGCCCCTGTGCCCAGGTGAAGAGGAACAGAGCAGGAAGGGAGATGACCCACCCTCTGCTCGAAAATGCGTCCAGCCTGGGTTCCCTCCCTCAGCAGGCTTCGGAGAGAAACTGGGCCCCAAAACCTTGAGCCGGTCGTGCATTCAGTCAGCAGACACGGCGGGCCCCCCCTCTGCCCACAGCTCCCCCAAATCTCAGGGTCCCCGGCCCCACCCCACAGGAAGCTGTCTTTCCCGCCCTAAGAAAAGATGCGTCAGGAGGCAGGGGGCCTGCGCCTGCCCCAGGACTCGCCCACCCCTCCCGAAACACCCAGTCTGCCTCCTACCCCCCACCCTGCACCCAGGGAGGCCCCAGAACCTTTCTATGGGGGTTTCTGTTCAAAGGGCCTGCAGCGGGGGGAGATGGGAGAAAGGACATCCCAGGACACGACCGCAGGGCGGCCGGGATTCTTCAGAGGGCCTTTCACCAACCGTTCCGCTGGGCCCGGAGCCCCGGCTCGGGGAGCTGCATTTTCCGCTGAGAAATGGTGGCTCTGGAGAGAGGACTCCACAGCTTGCCTCGCCCCGGCAGGGGTGAGAGTGTGGCCATCTCCTCCTTTCAGACATGGATAAACGGAGACCCTGGCTCAGAGCAAATGCCCCTCTCTTGGAGAACTCCCCCTGCCCTAGCCCTCCTCTCTGCCCCACCCCAGACCCCCTCTCCTCTCCACACTGGTGGGCGGGAGAACCCTCCGGAGCCCCCTGGGAGTTCAGAGACTGGGCAGGGCCCGTGTGATTTTCCCAATCCGGGAACCATCCCCTTGGTTGGGTTCTCAGAGGAGGGTCCCCTTGGCGGGGTGCCCTAGAGCCGGGGCCGGGCCCCTCCTGCTCTGGGCAGGGCTGCAGGTTCCTGGGCAGGGTGGGAAGCCCACTCCTCACGGGGCAGCCTGGTTGGGCTCTGGGAGGGCAACCCTAGGCACACTGAGATTGCCCCGAAGAGGGAGGAAGTCTCCCTTTTCTCAGGAGTGGGAGCGGCGGGGCACCCCCAGAGCTGCAGGGGGTGGAGGAGGAAGCACTGGGCGCTGGGCCTGGGTCACAAGGGCACGCACAACCTCAGGGCCGGGACCCGGGACCCCAGCCCCATCCCAGGTGGGGCGCCCGCCTGGACGCAGCCCTCAGCCTTGCCGGTCTCTTTTCAGTGGGAAGGCGTCCGCAGTGGGCCCTGCATGTCCGCTGGGCAGGGTAGCCAGGAGGCCTGCGATCTGCCAAGTTTCCCAGTCGGGTCAGGCCCCCAGGAGGCCCTGCTGGTGCTGGGACAGTGGGCCCTTGAGCAGGGCCGTGGGGGCTGCAGGGTTCCCACGAAGACAAAGAGCCTTGTGTGGGTCCGGACTCTTGGGCGCTGACCAGCTGCAGCTGGCTTACTGGCAAGAGCTGGGCGGGGGGTGTCACGGTCCCTCGGCCGACGATGCACAGGCCACCCCCAGGCCAGCCCCGGTCCCTCTGGCCACGGCAGAACCTAACGCCTCTTCTGAACCTGCAAAACCACCTCCTAGAATTGACCCACTACATCTCAGGACGGAACGCCAAGGACAAGGGACAGGAAAGCAAGGGCTCATATCCTCATTCTCATGACCCTCCTCAGGGTTCAAATCCCAGCTCTCTCCTTTGTCAGCTGTGTGACCTCCGGCAAGTCACTTGATCTTTCTGTGCATCAGTTTCTTCATCTGCAAAATAGGGTTGATGATGAACATAAGGGTACCTACTTCAAGGGGTTTTGCCAAGGATTAACTAATACTTTTAAAGCATTGAGAACAGTATTTGAGTCAAATGTGTTTGTTAAATAAAACTCTCCAGCATCATTTGTATTAGGCTGGACTACATGAAATTACTATTTTCTTTTTTGAATTAGCAAAGATGCATATTAGAAAGCAGAGACATTACTTTGTCAACAAAGGTCCATCTGTCAAAGCTACGGTTTTTCCAGTAGTCACGTATGGATGTGAGAGTTGGACTGTAAAGAAAGCTGAGAGCTGAAGAATTGATGCTTTTGAGCTATGGTGTTGGAGAAGACCCTTAAGAGTCCCTTGGACTGCAAGGAGATCCAACCAATCCACCCTAAACGAAATCAGTCCTGAATAGTCATTGGAAGGACTGATACTGAAGCTGAAACTCCAATACTTTGGCCACCTGATATGAAGAACTGACTCATTGGAAAAGACCCTGATGCTGGGAAAGATTGAAGGCGGGAGGAGAAGGGGACGACAGAGGATGAGATGGTTGGATGGCATCACTGACTCCATGGACATGAGTTTGAGTAAGTTTTGGGAGTTGGTGATGAACAGGAAAGCCTGGCATGCTGCAGTCCATGGGATCACAAAGAGTCAGACACGACTGAGCGACTGAACTGAACTGAAAGATGTATTAGTAAGAGTTCCAGAACAAACGAATGGCCATCCAGAGAGAACCAGGTCGGTAAATTAAGGTCCACTGGCACCATGCAGTATGTGCAGCTGTTGGAAGGCAGGTGGGTGGGCGGATCCATGTGTGGGCACCTGCAACAGCCTCTCAGACAGACACACAGACACGGGGCAGTAAGGGCAGGGGCGCCAGGCGTGGCTCTGGCATTGCCTCCCTGTATCATGTTTAACACTCGCCTGTGACAGGGCGCTCAGCTCTCTGCCGGCAGCACAGAGCTGGGGCTCGCTGACTGGCTCGGGGAAGCCACTGCCATCTTTGGGAGAGGGGGTGCCTTCCTCCTTTTCCTCCAGCCTCTCTCCTAGAAACCAGAGCCAGACTGCCCTCCAGGGACCAGGCCCTCCTTCTCAGAAGAAGCCTCCTCTTCTGGGCCACCCTGATTTTGCACCTGAGTTGCTCAAACAAGTGCCAGACAGTGTGAAGGAGGGGGAGAGCGGGCAGGGGTGGCAGGACTCAGAGCTCCCTCTCCAAGTTCTCTGAGCTAAACTCTGAAAGTCTCACGCCCCTGCCTCCAGCGCTGCCTTCCCAACACTCCACCGGGACACGTGAGGGCCCGGGGAGGGGCAGCCTCCTGGGAAGAGAGGCTCTTGGGCCTGGGTTCCAGCTGGGGCTGGTGGGGCCGAATTTTGCCAGCTAGGCTTAGCTTTAGTCGCTCAGTCACGTCTGATCCTATGCGACCCTGTGGACTGTAGCCCACTGGGCTCCTCTGCCCCTGGGATTCTCCAGGCAAGAATACTGGAGTGGGTTGCCATGCCCTCTTCCAGGGCATCTTCCTAACCCATGGATCGAACTCAAGTCTCCTGCATTGCAGGCAGATTCCTTACCATCTAAGCCCCCAGGGAAACCCAGTGGATCCCCAGTGACCTTCCATGCTCTCCCTGCCCCCTGTCATTCCCTCTCAGGCAATCTGCCAGGGGGCATCCTGAGCAGGGGGCAGGGCAGTGCTGGGCTTCCTGCCTTGCCAGGCAGCCTCCTGTGTTAACCAGTTTTCTTCTCTGGGTCTCTGTTGACTCATCACTCTCACTTTGCTGGACTAGAGATATAATCACGGAAAAATAACATTTGCCTTGAGAGAATTTCATAGGTTCGAAGCATCCTTTGCTCATGGCCTTTCTAGCCAAGCCGCACCCACCCAATCCCAAGATGCTGCAAACCCTGAGCTCCTGGAAAAGGCGTCTCCTGGAGGGTCCCTCGGCCCTGGGAACATAGGGAGGACTGGGTGTGCCTTCCCACACCCTGTCACTAGGCACCTGCCTCGTGAGGTTACTGAACCAACCATCCTGACTCTGAACCTCCCGTCCCTTCAGGGAGCTCCTGAGACCTCTGGCTACTGAGATACCCACTGTGTGTCTGACTCTGTCCAGGAACTAGGGGCAGAGGATGAACAAGACATAGTTTGTGTGGACCGCCGTGTAAACCGGCACAGAAACCTCACCAGATCACATGTGCCACCTGTCCGTGTACTGGGCACGGAGACATCTAACTCGTGCCTGTAGAGGTCATATCAAGGTCAAAGGCACGCAGACATGCTCACATGGACATCAGCCCACACTCCAAACCCACATGCACACTCCAGATCCACATGCACACACATATGCAAAGGGCAAATCAAGTTCACACCCACAGGTCCCAAATCGGTGAGCGCTCACCTACTGACTAGGGCTGGGTTTGTACACACACATGAATACACACCAATGACAGCAGATTCATGCACAGAAATCACTAAGGCCCACACACTTAGATCACACAAAATATACACAGACATACACGCGCACGCAGGCACACACACACACACACACACACAATGTACACACACATACACACACGCACGCGCGCGCGCGCACACACACACACACACACACACACACACACCCAGTGCTCAACCAACTATTGGGAAGAAATAAAGGTAGAGATCGAGTGGTGTGAACTACTGTCTCCCTAAGGAGAGGGGAAGTCAAGACCCCCTCTCACACATTACAGGCTGGGATCCGGCCAGCCTGTCTGTCCCGCCTCCTGCTAAGAGCCTGGCCCTCCCCGCCCACGTTCAGAAGCAGGTGAGTTGAACTGGAAGGGAGATGGCTTGTGTCCAGAGCGCCCCCCAGGGCAGCTGGGCTGACTGAGCCCTGTTCGGGGCGGCCAGGAGGCCTGGGCGGGGGCCCCTGGCTCTGCTGGTCACTCGTGTTTTCCAGCACAGTCTCCTCCCTTGTCGGGCCTCCACTGGTCCATCTGTGTGATGGGGGATGGGACGCCCTGAAATCCCTTAAGGTTCCATGCTCCCACTGTGCCAGTCAGGGACTCTGTGAACCCCTCATCCTGCCAAGGCCCCCACGTCGGCAATGACTCTCAGTGGGGGTGGCTCTGCCCCCCGAGAGCATTCAGGAAATATGTGAGCGTGGTTTTCATTGTTGCCGTTCAGTGCTGTGTCCAACTCTTCTGCGACACCACGGACTGTAGCCCGCCAGGCTCCTCTGTCCGTGGGATTTCCCAGGCAAAAATATTGGATTGGGTCGCCATTTCCTTCCCCAGGGGATCTTCCCATGCCAGGGATTGAACCCACTCAACTGGGTCCTCCTGCACTGGCAAGTATATTTTTTTTATGACTGAACCACCATGGCCCTCAGCAATTACTGGGATCATCTCTGTCACTCAGTATGTGAGGGCCAGCAAAGTTATGTCAGCAAGAGCCCCACCCGAAGAGACCTGTTGTGAATCAGATTCCCCCAGACATTCACTTGGGAGAAAGACCCATCTATCCCATCCTGCAACTTTGGTTTACATATGAATAGTTTAGTGTGGCTTTAATACATACTGAGTCTCCCAGAGATGTAATTACTGGAGCCATTCTGAACTAAAAGTCAGGCACCACGGTGAGATTTTCTACCCTTAAATCTAAAGGCTTTTTTTTTTTTTTTTTTAATATATGAGCAGAAGCAAGCATTTGGTTAATGCATTAGGTCCTCTGCTGCGATCACACCAGAGTCTTTATCTATGGAAGTGAGGGCTTTTACTCCTCTGACGGCAGTCTGTCCTTTGGTTTTTTTAAACTGTGTGTGTGGGTAGGCTTATTATCTGGGAATACCGGTCCAGGAAAATAAAGCACGCGTCCGCCGCGGTCCCGGGCGCCCCCCACTGGCCAGCACGGCAACGGGCGGACTCCAGGACCAGGGACAGCGCCCCGGGCATCTCTTCCGGGGAGGGCGGGGGCCCGAGGGGGCCTAGAGGATGCGCCCTGCACCCCGCGCCGCTTGCCCGCGCCCTCCTCTGCGCCCCGTGAGCGGAGGCGGCCCCCGAACCCGCTTTCCCCCCTAATCTCCGGCTCGAACTGCCAGCGCCTTTTCCCGGCCCACAATAGCACACCTGGGAGCCTCAATGGCGGCACCTGTGCAGCCGCCCACCGTGTTCCCGCCGCCCCCTCGCCCCCCGGGAGCCGACCGCTGGGTGTGCAGATCATGCAGACGCACCTACGCGCCCCGGGGCCTCTGTGATCATAAGGGCCCCTCCTGAGGCTGGTTATGCAAGAGTTTTATGTCAGCCCTGGCTGATGGGGAAACTGAGGCCGGCCCATAGAACAGATCCAGCTCTCTCCTGCCACCCCCTGGAGACTGTAGCCCCCATCACACGGCGCATCCCAGCTCAGTAAGGGCCGCTGCTAGTCCCTGAGGCCGTGTGCTGGCCACTTTCACTAGTTCAGTCTGCATGACCACCCTGTAAATCACTCCCAGTTCACAGACCAGGAAACATACCTTTTGAGAGGCTAAGTGGCTTGCCTGCCCAAGGGCCAGGAAGTAGAAATGGCTGTGAAGATCCCCTAAGGTTGGGACTTCGCTGGTGGTCCAGCGGCTAAGACTGCAAGCTCCCAGTGCAGGGGGCCCAGGTTTGATCTCTGGTTAGGGAGCTAGGTCCCACATCCCACATGCCTTTCTTTGGGACCCTGTGGACTGTAGCCCACCAGGCTCCTCTGTCCATGGAATTCTCCAGGTAAGAGTACTGGAGTGGATTGCCATTTCCTTCTCCAGGGGATCTTCCCGACCCAGAGATTGAACTCGGGCCTCCCGCATTACAGGCAGGCACTTTACCATCTGAGCTATCAGGGAAGCCCCAATTAAGGCCCAAGTCAAATAGGAAAAAAAAAAAAGAAAAGACCTTCTCCGCACCCCCCCCCCCCCCCGCAAGGTGACTCAGCTCTGACTCAGTCTCAGGGACATTTCAGCCAGGAAGAAAGCCCTTCAAACAGCAAACACCGCTGGCCCTGACACCCCGGATGCCCGAAAGCCTCTTCTGCCTCAGGAGGCAGGTGGGGTGGTTCCATGGGACCCCACATCCCTCAAAGAAAAAAAATCCACTCTCTCCATCCTCATAAGCCTTAGCCCCACAACGCACTTCCCAAGGCACACTCAGCATGTATTTGGCCGAAGCTTGCCTTCTAGGAACCAGGCTTCTAAATGGACAACCACACAGCCTGGGCACAGAGCCTGGACCCAGAGCAGGGCAATGTGAGCCAGGCATAAGGACACAGGCCTGAGAGCCAGACAGAGTGGGGTTGCAGCCCAGGCCTGAGTAAGCCTCAGTTCCCACATCTGGATAGCGGGCGAGTACCAGCTCCTCGCTCACAGGGTGATGGTGGGCATCAAACAGGCGGTGCACACAGACGGAGGGGTCCCCATGGCGCCTCGTGCCCGTGAAGAGCTAGCTTGGTGGTGGGTGACCTTGCCGTTGCCCAGAGTCTTCCTGGAGGCGTACGGAATGCAGAAGCCCCTGCTGAGTCACACCTCCATTTCTCACGAGGGAAGATCAGGCTACAGCATACACCATGGGCAAGATGATGCGCAGAGAAACAGGTTACCAACATGTGGTCTGTGGCTGGTATGGGGGCAGATGGAGGGGGAGGGCGGCCATCCTTGGTTTAGAAGGGTCTGGAGACCCCTCTACTTTACTGCCTAACCTCTGACCCTCAACCCCCAGCCTCTGAGCCCAGATGAGCTCTCTGGTCTCCTCGGCATAGAAGGCGCTCCATCAATGTTCAGGGAATGAATGGGGTGCTAGGTTGGCGATGAACAAAAGGAAGGACAAAATAAATTTTATTCCTATTGTAATACATACAGGGGTTGACAACAGTGTGGGCTGGGAGTCAGGTGGACCGGACTTTGAATTCTTGCCTCTGACACTTCCTACTTTGTGACTTTGGGCCATTTTCATAACCTCTCAAAGCCTCTGCTTCTTCATCTATAAAAGGGGACGGTGATGAGAAGAATGAAGGGTTTGCAAAGAGTCAGACACGACTCAGTGACCGATCAACAATAACGAGAATGATAGTGTCATTCATGTCAATGTACAGCAAAAACCACTACAAGTAATTAGCCTCTAATTAAAATAAATAAATTTAAAAAAAATAAAGAAGAACCAAATATGAAAAATACAGTCTATTGAATGAATGCTTGGGAGACCATACTCTTTAAATAAATTTTAAAAAAGTAATGATAGTGTCAATACTTACCCCAGAGGGTTGTTCTGAGAAGTCAGTGCTCAACCCTGGCACACAGTAGGCGCCCAATAAGTGCGGGCTGTCCTTAGTCCTGCTCCTGGGACTTGCGTCAGCACAGCCACACAGGGACCATCAGGAGGACCCGGGTCCAGCTCTGCCACTGTCAGCGGGACCGCGGGCAGTTCCCACCCCTCCGGCCCCCAGCTTCCTTCTCCGTGAAAGGAGGACTCTCCAAGCAGCCTGCTCCGTTTGATTAAGGGGGGCCGCCTGGTGTGGCCCCTAGAGAACAGATCTGCCCTCAGCGTACACCCTCTGCCCGGAGAGAGGGTGTGTGTTCCCCTGCACAGGGAGGAGGGCGCGCAACACTCAGAGTCCCTGAGCCACACCTGATGCCTGCCTCGTGCCCACACTGACCTCTCAGAAGCTGACCCCCCAGAAAACCCACCCCCCACACACTGTCCCCAACGCAGGACGCAGTTGTGAACCCACTCCACATGGGCTGTGGGTCTCAGGGGACACAGGACAGTGCAGTGGGCTCACAGAAAGCCAGATCTGGGGGTGGAGTCCATCTCTTTCTCTCCCTGAACCCCAGTTTCCTCGGCCACACGGTGAGACGCTAACAAAGGCCACGCGCCCTGCCAGCCCCGAGGCTCCGGCGCACACACATGGGAGGCAGCCCAGATGTGAAAGCCCTTTGTGAATTGCCGCCATCGGCTGCAATCATCATCATTATTATCTGTAGAATGAGGGGGTTGGACCAGCGGATCTCCACGGGCTCCTCTCCAGCTCTGATGCTGAGGATTTCTCAGCTTCTGAGCTTGGAGTTGATGCAGACTAGTGCGGGGTGGAGGGGGGTGTGCAGGAGAATCCAGGGTCTGTGGGGTTGGATGTCCCTGGGAACCTCTGCAAACAAATCTCCCTGATGGTCCTCTTCTCCCAACCTAAACCGGGATGCTGAGCCCCACAGACAAAAGGGAAACGGCAGGGCATGGGAGGGAGCCAGGGGGTTCGGGCCTAGGTCCCGAAGGTGTGGGGCAGCCCCAGGGTTTGAGCCCCACCACACCCCCTGCCCAGAACTACGCCTCAAACCCCCTCCCCATTGAATTCTGCATGCAGTACACCAAAGAGGCTAAAAATGGAATTCAACAGCCCTTAATTCAAGTCTCAGCTCCAGCCGCACGCCAGCTGGGTGACCTTGGGCAGGCTGTTTAACCTCTCTGAGCCTCAGTGGGCCTAATGAGGGTGGCTCTGAGGAATGAATGAGACAGATCCATGGAAAGTGCTCGGCACAGGGCCCAGCAGACCGTGAGCACTCACTGAAGGCCCCCCACTGTCTGTCATCACTCACCCCCCCTCCCCGTTCTGCTTCTCTCCCGCCGGGAACGCTCCCGGAATCCCTCAGCCAGCCAGCTGCCCACCAGGCTAGCACAGGGCAGACCCCAATGGCGCAGTTGGGGACGGGGTGGGGGAAAGGTCCCAGGTTTCTCCGCCCCTCAGAGGACCACAGAGGGTCACACCTCTCCAGCCAGGGGGGTCTGGGGCCCTGGCCGCGATGGAGACAGGCCAGTGCTTTGTCCCAGGATGGCAGTCCTGTTTTGGGGGTGGTTTGAAGCCCTGGGGAAGGGGCCGCAAGGGCACCCTACGCCCCTGGAAATGCTCCCACACCGTAGGTGGGAGCAGGTGGTAAACTGGGCCAGGCTGGAGTCCGCTGACCCAGGCTTCAGCCCCCCGGCATCTGTAGCCCGCTACCTGGGCTATCATGAGGCTGCTGGGGCGGGTGGCCTTGCTCTGGACCCCAAGTTGGGGACGAGGCAGCAGCGTGGGAGGTGGGCCTGCCCACAGCCTGGGGCCCGACCGGCAGTCCCTCCCAAACAGAGGAGCTGCAGCGGCCCTCTGATTCTCTGGTGGCCCTCACATTCTCTGATGTGAGCAGAGAAAAGTCCCCAAGGTCGCCCTCCACCCAAGGCCCAAAGTCCCAGCTCAGAGGAATGGGGTCTAGGGAAGGGCTCGCCTCTGGGTGGGGATGGGGCATCGCTCCCTTCTAGACCACCTGCCTCACCTGCCCACTCCCCCAACAGCCTGGCTGCGGCAGGCATGTGGCCACGGGAAGGTCACGGCCTCCCTGGCCACGCAGGAGTCTGTCCTCGCCCACTGTCCCCCACGGATCCCAGCACTCCCAGATTCTCAGGGGAGCCCAGGGAACGTGTAGTGGCAAGAAAGAGCGTGATTTCCCCGAGCGACACAGCACACCCGAGGCTCACCCAGCGCGGCCACCAGCTCCGCCTCCCTCGAGCCTCGGTACCAAGGCAGAAACGCACCCACCCACTGCAGCGATGGAAAGGAAGGCTCACAGAGGCCGGCACTGCCCGGGATCACACCGCCAGTGGGGTGAGGTCAGAGGGGGGCACTAGTCTCCTGACTTTCAGCACAGATGATGGCCCCTGGTTGACTGACTGGTTGGTGCCTTGGTCCTCTCTGGTGTTGCTGGGATGGAAGAGGCTGGCGCTCTCTCCTTTGCATACGGGAGGGAAAGAGGGCCCAGGGAACTAGGCAAGGAAGCCACACTCACCCAGTAGGGGCAGGCGGAGAACCAGGCCGGGCGAGCTCCTACCCAAGGCCTGCCCGCAGAAGGCTCAGTCAGTCCCGCCAGTGGTTTTCCCATTGACTTGCAGAGAAAATTCCTCAGCTTGGTATTCAAGGCCCTTGAGAAGCTGTCTCCAACTCACCCCTACACACACCTCACAGTGAAGCCAAATCGGTGTCGTGATTGCCACTTCTCTTGCCGTAGCCGTCAGTAACTCCACCCACAGCCACCATGACCATTCATCGACCACCTACCAGGTACCAGGCACTCTCCCCAGCGGGGAGACCCTCTCATCTCACGTGACAAGGGCAAGGCCAATTGCCTGGGAAATGTGAGATTACGGAAACAATTCCCACTGCCCAGCACCCCTCCCCTCCAAACATTAAATAAAAGGCTTATTTTTTTTTTCTTGCTGCAATAAAATATTTGACGTTTCTTTTTTGGAATATTTTCCTCCATATGTTTCTGGGGCTTGTTTTTCCTTCTGTGCATTCATATCTCCTGAGTGCAGCTCTGCGCTTTTCAGAGCAGCTCCCAGCCATCATGTCTGATCTGTATAAACAACCCCCTCCCGCCCAGGTAGGCAGGCAAACCAGGCCTTATCACTCCTGTCCTTTGAAGACGGAAACGAGGGACTCATGCAGAGTCACACAGCAGAGGCTGAACTTGAACTCCTGGCCACCCCCAGTGCAGTTCCTCTGAGTCCCCCAAAAATGTCCACCACAAGCTGGGTACTGACGTGGGTGTTTGCCTACATGAATCTTAACCCTCGAAACAGCCCCATCAGATACATAAAATGGGTGATCCCCACTTTATAAAGAAGCAGAATCTCATGCACACACTGCTGTATGGATAATATTTAAGTGGATAATCAACAGGGACCTCCTGTATGGCCCACGGTATTCTGCTCAGTGTTATGTGACAGAGTGGATGGGAGGGGAGTTTAGGGGAGAATGGTCACATGGGTATGCATGCATGCGTGCTAAGTCGCATCTGCTGTGTCCGACTCTCTGCAACCCTGTGGACCATCACCCCCCAGCTCCCCTCTGCACAGGACTTCAGGCAAGGATGTTGGAGTAGGTTGCCATTTCCTTCTCCAGTATATGTATGACTGAGTCCCTTCGCTGTTTATATGAAACTATCACAACATTGTTAATTGGCTACACTCTAATGTAAAATCAAAAGTTAAATTAAAAAAAAAACAAAAACAAAAGAAGACAGCTTCCCGGTGGCTCAGTGGTAAAGAACCACCTGCCTGCCAATGCGGGAGACACGGGTTCAATCCCTGATCCAGGAAGATCCCACGTACTGCGGAGCCACTAAGCCCGCAAGCCACAGCTACCAAGCCTGCGTTCTAGAGCCTGCGAGCCACAACGACTGAAGCCCGCGCCTAGAGCCTGTCTCCGCAGCAAGAAAAGCCCCCTCCGTGAGCAGCCTGAGCTCCGCAACTAGAGAGAGTAGCCCCCGCTCGCTGCAACTCGAGAAAAGCCAAAGCAGCAATGGAGACCCAGCCCAGCCAAAACTAAATAAATATTAAAAAAAAAAAGGAAACAGGCTCAAAGAGATGGAGTAATGGGCCTCCATTGGGCGGTTAGCAGGCGGCAAATTCAGATTTTTAACTCAGGTTTTCTTCCCAAAGGGGACCCCAGGGCGGGTGGCCCCAGGCTGGCAGGGGTATTTACTAGAGGAGTGGGTGGGTGATTTCACCTCCTCAAGCCTCACCTCCTCAAGCCTCACCTGAGCTGTGGCCCCAGAAGCTCCACCCTGGGCTATGTCAGGGACCGAAGGATGCCACACCCAGCTCACGTCTGTTACCGACCCCGGGACACACTACACACTCAGCACACTCAATACACGCTTCACGAGTGTGCAAACAAGGGCCCAGCCCTTGTGCCAGCCAGCACACAGCGAGGGGATCACAGGTTGGACTCCTCTCTGCCCGTGGGGAAGGCTGGTGCCCCGGCAGAATCCCTCTGTTTTGGGGTGTCTCCCGACCGACACCCTTCTGCCTCCTCTCCCTTCCTCTCTGAGTCACTGCCTGTACGAGCCTGCAGCCCTAAAAATAGAGCACATAAGGGGGCAGAAAAACATCACAGACGGAAACACAGCAGAAGCCCCCTGCCCTCGGGTACCCCCTGCTGACCCCAGGGCGGCCGCCCCGGGAACTCCTTGGACTGCCAACCCCTGCCTGACCTAGAGTGGACCCAGAGTCTTCCATCTGCCGGAGGTCCTTAGCCAGGGGTCCCCGCCTGCCCCCCCACTTTACCCAGCAGAGTCAAACTTTCTTTCCTCACTGGCACAGGGCTGCCATCTCACACCTCACACTCCCTCGCCAGGCGGAGCTGCCTCTCGGAGCTGGAGATGGGCCCAGAGAGGGGAAGCGACTTCCCCGAGCCACACGGCCAGCCAGAGGCAGGACCAGGCCTGGACTCAGAGCCAGCTCCTGGCAAGCCCTGGGGTGAGCGCCCGAGTGAGCAGGGCAAAGCCTGGAGTCCCTTGCTGCCCTCTGCCTACATCAGCCTGCCCTGCAGACGTCCGAGCCCTAGAAGCACAGCTCAGCAGCTGCTGCCCAGGGATGCCAGGCTCCCAGAGGCCCAGTCAGGGAGCCAGGACCTGGGCAGGCAGAGGTGAGTACAGGACAAGTCGGAGGACTCCCCTCCCTCCACCCCAGCTGGCCCCCAGCCTCGCGGAGAGGGCGAAGCAGAAAGCAGGACTTGGCCAGGTCTCCTGGAAAACTGGCAAAGGAAAGGGAACCCCAGGGCTGCCTGGAGCCTGGGCTGCGGGGTGTCCTGCCTCGGGAGGGGCCCTGGGGAGCAGCACGTCCAGGGGCAGCTGGGGAGAGGCTCCTCTGGCCCCGGAGAATGGGTTTGAGGGGAAGGGGGGCAGGAGAGGAAGGCCCACCGCGGGGGCACACCAGCTGGTTTCTCAAGATTCTCAGGGTCGGCCGACCCGGGCTCATGTGACCCAGAAAAGAGGGAAGAAGACGGGGCTGAGGCCGGGCTGAGGCGTCTGCCCAGTGGGATGGTACCCAGTTCACATCCCCTGCGCCGGAAGCTGACGACGTGCACGCATGTGAACCCCCACGGGGGCCGCGGTGTGGCTATCTGCCAGGTTCCCTCCTAAGGGTGTGCCCGTTCCTGTGTGTGCACCGTGCGTGTGCCCTGGAGGAGATAACGGGGCCATTATCTGCCCAATGAGGCCTCCGGAGGAGGCTCTCCTGGCCGTCAACACCCTCCTCTGCACGTCTGGACGGCCTGGCTCTCTGGCTGCAGTGCGGGTCAGAATGAGAGGCGGGGATCTCGGCCCCCGTGTGCGGGGCCCGTCCGCCTGCGTCTGGCTCTCGGGTATTCGTGGATCGGAGCGTGTTGGCACCCGTGTCTGGCTGTGTGTGCAGCCGGGTGGCTGCCCGGCGGTGTCTGACGGCCAGGACAAAGGCCTCCGCGGACAGACAGGTGGTGTGTGAGGCAGACCTGCCCTGGGGGTTCTGCACAGGGCCTCGGATCTGCAACAGGACAGCGGACAGGGGTGGGGTGGGGGGAGAGCGAGGTGGGGCAGGATCTCGGGGTTCCCATACCCCAGGCTTGTACTGACCCTGCTGGGGAGTGGTGACGAGGCCCGAAGAGCAGAGACACCCCAGCCAAGACCAGAGGCCAGAGGAAGAATCGAGTCTCACACCAGGTAGAGGGTAGATAGAGGGAGGTCTCTGGAGACCCCTGCCAGGCAGGACCAGGCACAGGAGAAGGCTGGGAGCTGGGAAGGTCCCGGGAGGGGGACGCTCACCATCATGGCTGCAGCCGGGGGTGGCAGAGAGCTCTGGGAAGCGGGGAAGTTCTGGACCCTGAAGAAAGGTGAGGTCCTCCTGGACCTGACCCAGCTTCCCCTCCTCCATCCAGATGCACCTTCCCCCTCCCCCATGCAGCACAGGAGAACGGATCACCTCCCCACCCCGCCACCCTGCCTTGACCCCGCCACTGTGGCGCTCTGCCTGAACCGGGAGTCAGAGAGCTGATGCTAGGCCAGCCAGAGACGGCTCTGTGACCTTGGCTGGTTCAGTTAGCCTCTCGGAGCCTCAGTTTCCTCATCTGTGCAATGGAGACCCCAGTTTCCGCCTTAACAATATTGCTGTGGGTGGGGAAGACACTCTGCCACTTGAGAATTAATCGTGACCCTGAAATCTTTTCTGAGGCCATTAAGATTCCCCCTCTGCTTCCCCCAGACCCTCCGACTGCCAGGGGAGGGGGGCCTCGGGCTGAGGTCCCAGATGGAGGAATCGGGGGCGTCTTCCAGCATTTGGGCATGACCACCGACTCCCCCCTCAGGTGCTGCCGTTCCCCTGTTCAGGGGACCCTGTGGTGGGCTTCTGTCTCAGTAGCTTGGGAAACTCAGGGCCATCCCCCTGCTCCGGCTTCTTCTTCCCCGTCCCCTGGGCAAGGAGGGACCACAGCCCAGGGGGCAGGGTGGACTAGAAGCCTGGGGAGGAAATGCTACCCCTTCCTTCACCTCCCTGCTCCGTTCAGACCCGGCTTCTCCCAGGGCTCCCTCCTTCTGGCCTCTGACTTTGGAGGAGGGGGATACAGGACGGGTCAGAGGCCAATGTATGAAGGGTGGAGTGTCCTTCTGGGTCCCAATCCCTGGCTCGCAGAAGGACCCCCGACAAAAACTCGGGGTCATGCACAGGTCGGGGTCTCACTAGCCCAGAGGGCGGGCACGCACCCCCTGAGCTGGTGTCTGGATGCTTGCGTGCGTGTGTGAACACAGATCTTCCCCAAGCCCTGGCGCCCCACCGCTGGCACCAAAGCGTCTGCGGGGCGCGGGGACCGCCCTGTGGATTCCCACCCTGTGGATTCCCACCGAGTCCTTAGATGCTGCGGAGCCAGGGGAGGCGACGAGAGGGCGCCCGACTGCGTGACGCGGGTGCCCTGCTCCGCTGCGGGTCGGGGACGGGTTTGGGGTGGCGGGGGGGAGCAAGGACATCACTGCCCCCTCCGTTCGGGGTCGTCAGACCTCCAATTCCCTCCTCTGAGGACCGGCGTGCTTCCTCCTGGGGGTGTCGGGGCTGGGCGGGCCCTTCCTTAGGGATCGAGAGAACGCACCCACTTTTCCGCGCCCCCTCCCCAGGGTGAGCGGAACACGGACCCCCCACCTACGCAGGGGGGTGGGACCCGAGCGCCCCCCATCAGCCGCGGCCTGGACGCATCCCTGGAGGCAAGGGGCTGAGCCGGCTCACTCCAGGCCTGCCTCTCCGTCCCCTGCCTGCGCCCCCTCCCCGCCGGCCGCCCCCCACCCCGCCCCCCGGGTCCTCGCCGGTGGCCCCCATTCCCCTGCCCAGCCCGCCCGCGCCGGGGGCCCGGGCCACCTCCATCCCTTCCCCTTTCCAGGGCCGCGTCCGCCGGGCGCGGCGCACTCACCCGCGGGCCTGGGCCGGGGGCGTCCTGGGCTCGGCGCTCCGGTGCCCGTGGCTGCCGCTGCAGCTCTGCTCCGACGCGGCTCCGCGATCGCCGCCGCCGCCGCCGCCGCCGCAGTTCGGGTTGGGGGGGGAGCGTCACGTGACCGCGGAGCCTCCTTCCCGGCGCGCTCCCCCCTCACTGCGGAGCCGGGGCCGCGGGCGCGGCGGAGGTCCCCATCCGGCCTCCCTCCCACCCACTCCGACAACAGGTCCCGGAGGCGGGCGCTGTGCGCCCCACTTGACAGGTCGGGAAACTGAGAGCCCGAGACGGGGAGGCCTAGCCGTGGAACCGGCTCAAGGTTCCAGCGCTCGACTGGCAGGGCCAGGCGAGGACCCCGCGGTCCAGACGACAGTCCCTGCTCCCCCACTCCCCCAGGGAAGAGGGGCAACTTCTGGGGCAAGTGGGGTCGACGCAGACGCAGAGCCCACGCCTTAGGCCCGCGTCTGCAGGGGCGGGGAGGAAGGAGAAGGCAACCCGGGTTTAGCGGGGTGACGAAGCCTTGCCCGCGCGCGCATCCTCCGCACCCAGGCGCCTGGCCTGCGTCCTGCCCGCGGCCGCGCACTGGTCCCCCATCCTCCAGCCGCCCCCCACCACACCCTGACATCCTCCTTAAACCCGGCAACTTGCTTCCCACTCTCAACCTCACCGGGAAACGGAGCGGGGCGGGCAGATGGCGACCCTCAGGGCACGCTCTAAAGGAGAAGGAGACGGTAGGCAGGAGACAGGTGGCATCAGGGCTGGAGTGCAAACCCGGGCAGGAAGGGGCCCCCGAGATGACCTCACTTGACCCCCGGGGCGCAGAGAGACGAGGGTCCAAGGTCACCACCGCGGGAGCAGCAACGCTGAGGACAGCTGAAAAGCGCCGGGGACCACAACGCACTGGACTCGCCTCCAAGGGACAAGCCTTCTAGGTGAACAGAGGACGCGGGCCCTGTCTACAGGCTGGAGCGTGGGGGGACCATGCGTGGGGGCTGCTTGGCAGGCCCGCGTCCCGCAGAACGGTGACTTCAGAGGGGATCGTTGAGACCTCTGGACCTCACATGGTGCTCTAGTAAGTGAGGAAACTGAGGTTGCCGAAGACAGACCTCCAACGCCTCTACCCTCCAAGATCAACCGGTGCCCGAGGCCCGTTTCACAGAGACGATTTGGGGGGGGGGCGGGGGGGCGGGATTCAAGTCTTGCATTCATTTTTGTTGTTGTTGTTGCAACATTTTTATTTATTTTTGGCTCTGCTGGGTCCGGCCCCCCCACCGCCCGGGCTTTTCTCTAGCTGTGGTGCGCAGGCTTCTCTTGTGGAAACAGGCCCTGGGGCAGCGGGCTTCAGAAGCTGTGTGGGTGGCTCCCAGGCTGTGGAGTCAGGCTCAGTCGTAGCACAGGGGCTTAGCTGCTCCGAGGCATGTGGGATCTTCCCGGGTCAAGGATCCAACCGTGTCTCCTGGATTGGCAGATGGACTCTGTACCACTGAACCCTGAGGGAAGCCTCCAGGTCTTGTATTCACTTACTCAGCGTATTTATTGAGCACCTGCTGTGTGCTTAACAAATGACTTCCACCTCCATTTTCCCAGCTACGGGATTCATTTCATTAAAGACATGGGGCCTTCAGCCTCGCTTATATCCTCTGCTGGAAGATCTGAGATCTGCAGGCCTAAGTGTTGACAACCAACTGTGCTGGGACCCGTTTCCCTGCCAAGACTCTCACTCCAGTCAAGAGAGATCAGAATTAAGGGGGAACTGCAGGCCATGCCTCACCCTCATCCCCACCCCCCACCCCCAGAAAATTGAAAGGGCAGAGGGGACGTAGGAATGGGGTCCATGTTCTTTCCAGTCCTTTGGGGTCTCATCTGCAGGCTCACCCCAGCCATGGGTGGGAAAGAGTTCCCAGCTCAGGATGCCTTGAACTTCAAAGAGCACAGGTGTGGCCTGATCCAGATTCCCTGGGTCTGAATTTCTAATAAAGTGTTGCAGCACTGCTGGTGCTATAAGGCCACAGACGTTATTTTAATTTTTTTAAATAGTTTTGGCTGTGCTGGGTCTTCGCCGCTGCGCGCGGGCTTCTCGTTGCAGGGGCTTCTCTAGATGGGGAGCGCGGGCTCCAGTGCATGTGGACTCAGTAGGTGTGGTACCCAGACTTAGTTGCCCCGTGGCCTGAGGGATCTTCCCGGACCAGGGATCCAACCTGCATCACCCACAGCAGCAGGCAGATTCTTACCTAGTGGACCACCAGGGAGGGTCCCAGAGACATCATTTTGAATAGTGCTGGCAGAAGAAGGCTGTTGAGGAAGAAAGAAAACTGCAGGGGCTCTGAGAGCAGCCCTCTATAGCCCTCTCATAGAGCCTCAGTCTATGCCCACCCCAACACCTGGGGGGCATCTGACTTCCTGTCAAAGCTGCAGGCCTGAGCCTGGATCCTTCTCAGGACACGCCGGGCTTTATAGCTTGATTCAAAGCTCTAATAAGGGGGAAGGAGTCAAATGAGACTGGTCAAAGAGCTTCTGGGGATACTGAGGAGGGATTCTGTAGCGCAGCGATTGCCTCACACGGGAGTCTTGTGCAGGACACTGGTCCTGGGAGACGCTGGGTGAAATCAAACTGAGTCACATTTGGGAAATGATGGTTGAGATCCTAAAGCCCTTCCTGGGCAGCATGCACTGGACTGAGCTGCCTAGAGCAAAGCCGGGCTTCTCGGGGAGGGCACACAAACTCCAGGGTTCTCTGAAGCACCACACCTCCCCCATCTTTTTTCATACATGGTGCCAGGAAGGACCCTTGAATTCAATTCCCATCAAGATTCTGGTGCCTGTTCAGCTTCTCCAGCTGCTCTCCAAAAGAGCCCTCCTCCCCACCATGTGGTGAGACACAGGCCACGGGCTCCCAGCTGGAAAGGGCTGCTGAGGGTACCGCTTCGGGCCGGGCTCCAGGGTGAAGCGATCATGCATCACGTGAGCCGCAGCCAGGGGCCCCACGGAAGCGGAGGCAGCGTGGAAACAAACTGAGTGAGGAGCCGCAGCTGTGATCTGGACCAGCAAATGCCAAGCTCTCCAAGGGCCCACGGTCCCACGGGCTCCAAGGGGCTGAACAATACCCAACCCTGGCTGAGCAGTTCCTAAAACGGAGGCTCTGTTGTGCCAGGCTCCCTTTCTTCTTTATAACCAAGGAGCTCTTCAATTACAGCACTTTCCTCTTTACAGAAAAACCTCAGTGCAAGAGGCCTGTGATCTCTCCAGTGTCCTGGGGGGCCACGTGCGGAGACTGTTGGGGGCCCTGGGGAGCAGGCAGCAGGCACGTGCAGACTGGATGAAGGCCCCAGAGCTCTGCTTTCTCTGCCCTATTTCAATCCAAACCACTCAAGACTGACCACTCATGCATGGCTGCCTCTGGGCACAAGCCTTCTCTTTTCCAAACACTTAATACATTGCGACCCAGCCACCAAGCCTGCCCTCCCTCCCAACTGCTGAAAAATGAGAGCTGGTTTAAAAAAAAAAAAAATTAAAAAAATAAAAATCTGATGTCTAAGAAGGCTGGAGAGTGAAAACGTGGGTGGTACAACAGTAAACTTGGAATAATGCACAAGGGAGTCAAAAAAATGGGAATGGAAATAACTCTCCTCTCTGCCCTCTGCCCCTCCCTGGCCAGATCAGAAAGATGAGCATGGGGACAGAGGGAGAAAATTCCAGAGGATTGGCTCCCCGAAGTGTGCTGTCTGCAAAGCAGCAAGTCAGGCTGAGGGGCTGATGAAGAGGGTGGGCTGCAGGGGTGGCTGGAACAAAGTCCTGCTCCGGTGAGAGCAAGACTGGATGAGGACTGGGAGTCAGCTCCGGGGCATGTCAGTCAAGGAATGTCCTGAGGCCTGTGTTTCTTGGGGGGGCTGCCCTGCTAATGCCAGACACGAAGCAGAGAGGCCGCCACCCGGGAGGATTCACTCTTGGATCATAGTCGTGAACACAGTTAGGAAGTCCCTGTTTTGAGGACTAAAGAGTCAAGCCTAAAGGTGGGGACGGCACTGGTCACACGCAAGTAATGGAAAACTCTCCCCCAGGGACCCTGCTGTGGCTGGACAAGAGCTTCCGGGTCCGTTCTTCCTTGCTGGGAACGTCTGTGCCACGCTGTAACAGGATGAGGAAAACGACCAGACCCCTGCCCTCAGGGAGCTAGAACAGTCCAGCGCTGACGAGGTTGATTCATTTCCTGGGATTTGGAGACGGTTTTAGGTGCAGACTAGGATCCAGCAAAGCCCTAACTCTGGCTCCCAGTTAAGATAAAAATAAATAATTCACTCTAGTTCTAGACAGTCTAGCATGGCTTGAAGCCTCCTTCACCCAGAGCCAGTGCATGCTACAGGTGGGAGGTGAGCAAAAACCCCAAACACAAAGCAAAGACTCACATACAGAAGACAAGTCCTTTAGAGGTGGTCTACTGGGGCATTTTCTCAAACACACTCCCGGGACTTGGAGGCAGGGGGTGGGGCTGGGGGTGGAGGTGAAGAGGTGAGGCCCCACTATCTTCACAATTTCTACACCCAACTTCCTTTTACAGCCAACACTGAGGCACAAACGGGAACATACTTATCCAGGATCATAAAAAGGGACGGTAGCAGTCCACTGTTCCCTCGGTTACAAACAAATATGCCAGAGGATGGGGGAAGGGGAGACCAAGATCCAAGCCTGCAGAGGCCCGTGTGCCAGCCGGCAGCGTTTCAGCCCAGGCGGCCGCTGCCCAGGCCTTCTGGCTTCCTCGGGGTGTGGCCCCCCACTTCCTGTGGCCCAGGGCCTGCCTTGCCTGGCAGCGCTAATGCCGATATGGAAATCAAGCTGCCGTTCCAGCTGCTGTTACGAGGCTGGGTCCTTCCCTGACCAAGAGCACGCTCACGTCGAAGGCCCTGGCCTGTGCAATCTCAGCTAGATCCTTGAAAGCAGGGTTTTTATTTTCTTAAAGCATGTGAGGGGAGAACAGATGATGCCCTCTATTTGAGATCAATACAGTAATTATGTTGGACAAGCTCTCAGAACAAACTTCAGGGGAACTGAGACAGCTTCGGGGGATGGCAAGGTGTGAAAACGCAGTGAGAGGAGCTACCGCGTCTCTGGTGCCTGTGGATGGAGCCCATCTGGCAGCGGGATCCACTTCTTCAGGGAACGTGGTCTTATCTCTGCTGGGGTCGGGGTGGGGAGAGGGGGGAACACAGCCGAGGCTTAGTTCAGTAATGAGCTGGTGCAGCTCTCAAAGCTGGAGGCAGAACAGTGTCCCCTAGAAAAGGCCAGACAACTCCTGGCAAGTGACAGAGGTGACTGGATTCACAAGATCAATTCTATAACCTCTTCCCAAAATCTAACGAGCCTCAGAAAAGATACTTAACTCTTACCATATGAACAAATGTCACCAACTTGTCTGAAACATATGCATTTTTTAAAAGTGCTGAATGTAATATGGTAAGCAAGTAACTCTGCAATCATTTGATAAAACAGGTCCTGGGGCTTATCTGTTGGGAAAGTTCCCCCGGAAGCACAAGAAATACCTGTCCCCTGGACTCTACTCTTGACAAGTATTATTCCGAAGTCTCAAGAGGTTAAATAAAGAATGAAAAACATGATTCTCAGGTCAGAAAGGAGCCTGAAGCACTGGCCACAGCCTTCTGCTTGGCTTCCTGCCTGCGCAGCTCTGCCTCCAAGCTCATGGCACCTGCGACTGATGTTCTTGGCAATGACAGTCAAGACATCCGAAGCTGCTGCTCTGGGGCAGAACCTGCCTATCACAAAGGCATAAATCGTCAACACTCATTCTAAACGTGTTTTGAATTCCTTTCAGCGTGACTCCACAAATAAACAGAGTCAAGGTGCCTTGCTGTTTGTCTATTAGCTTCGTTTTCCTTATGAGCCAAGAGGAAATACTTATGTAACAGAGTGACCAAATACACCTGTCCAGCCATTATTTAAATTCCAACGGCTTCCAGCACAAAGAATGTCCTCACGTTCTCAGGCAGCTTGGCTCTGTGGTTACAAGACCTCCTTTTGAAGACTTGAGGAAGGTTCCACAGCATTTCCTCACAAAGGCTAAAGTCAACTTACAAAGAATGATACAAAGTAATTTACTCCAAGAAAAATGTATTATTGTGTGGTTCTCAGTGTGGAAGGGTAAACAAAGCTGCAAATACTGCTCTAAGAGATAATACAGAAAGGAAGACAAAGGAAAGCAAAGTAACTTTTCTTAATTACGAGGTAAATGCTGAGATTATCTGCAGCAGGGTGACCCAAATTCTCAAACGTGCCCTTCCAATGCTGGCCTACACATGCAGGTGCGATCTGAACAGCTAGCAGACTCCTCGGCCCAATTAGCTCAAACGCTAGACTTGGAAAAAACCCACAAATGTTGTGATGGAGGCGTTTTCTGTCTCCCTACTAGGTTCTTTGGCCCTCAGGACTCCACATGAAGCTGTTGCTCTGTGAAATGACAGACAAAGTGTTACCTTTTTACGAACGTCTGTGACTTGGATTTTAATGAATAAAGGACTCATTAATAATCAAATCCCCAGCCAAAATTGGTATCTACACATTGCCTGGGTTTTGGGGGTGGCAAATTGCCAGCCTTCACAACCAGAAGCAGGTGGTGATATCTACCCTGCGCCTGGGGTAGTAGGGTGGCAGGCACACAGGCCATTGGCAAAGGGGTGAGAATCTTCTTACAATGAAAATGCTGGTTGTTCTTGAGATTGAACTTTGGTCACAGTCCCCTGTAACACTGAATAAACTGAACATTCAAATGCCAGAGAGAAAGGATGTGACACTCCTTGGTGATTCTGAAACAGGAAAGGCAGGCTCCAATGCTTATTTCACCTCAGCAGTTTGTTTAGATAGACATAAATCACCTCTTGGGTATTTAAAATGGGTTATTCAATCCTAGCATTCACTTCAAATATTAACCAGGGTCTGGTCAGCAAGCCCATGACTACACAGACCAACCAACTGGACATTTAGAGTATTAACAGATTCCAAGGAATTCCCTGGCGGTCCACTCTCACCACTATGGGCCTGGAGTTCAATCTCTGGTCCAAGAACTAAGGTCTCAGCAGCTTTGTAGCAAGCTCCCTCACCCCCGAAAAAAGGAATTAAAAATGGAATAAAAAATTGGCCCTGGATTCTGACATCACAGAAACAAAGGGACGTTCACTTCTTTTTTAATTGGGCAAAAAGGTTAACTGTAATTCTAGCCAACAAAGTCCATTAATACGCGGAACTAATACACAGATACTTACTCCCCATAGGAATGAAGACATCCAAATGGTGACCCACACCCCAGGTAGGTCACAACTTTGTACCAGAATGGCATGTGGCACCGGTAAGGTTGGGATTGAGGCATGGAAAGAAATATAACAGGGGATGGGGGTGGCAGTGACCTCAAGCTTCGTTTTACCTTTCACAGAAGACTCTTAAAGCAATAATAAAAGAGAAACGAACACATACCAGACATAAGAAACCTGATGGAGGGTCTCTGCACCTTAGTGTGCTCATCAGCCGAGAAGACAGTTGATCTCCATCAGCGCAGACAAGGCAAGAACGGACTTTAGGTTCCACGCGGTGCCTGTTCTCCCTGTACTAGATGGTGAGGTGGTGATGCGGGCCACAAAACACATGTACGCAACACTGCGTCAACTCTGGGGACCGGGGCTGGGAGAGTCCAGCCCAAGGCTTCTCAGCAGGGGCGGCCTGTGCATGCTCTGGGGCCTAAGCATTTCTAATAAATATTCATAGTGCTGCTGGTCCTACAGGGGCGACAGACATCACTCTGAGTTGGGCGGGTAGAACACGGTTAGGCTGGGGGAGCCCACCCCACTCCCACCCATTCTGCAAAGTTAACAAAGGAGCCAGTACTGGCTTATCAACCTTAAAGACTTTTATCACAGGGTGTTATTTTGTACCAATGCATGAGGGAAAAAGACTCAAGTAACACATTGGAAACAGATTAACAGCAAACTGGGAAAGGGTATAAGATTTCCAGGGACTACTGACATGTTTATGTCAATCCTCAGAAAGAACCTTGTCTGGCCAAACAGCTTCTCAGTAGGGAGAAGGAGGCATTAGTAGGGAGGAGGAGGCAGCTGCCTCAAGCCCTAAGTGAACCACACACAGGTCTTCACCCTGGGAAAGGAGCAGTGCTTGGCATGTTATTTTATGTTCAGCTTCATGGGGTGGCGGTGGGGGTGGGGCGATCTAAAATCAGAAGAGTAGCTCCTGGCCTAAACCAGGAGTCCTTTTCCCTGTCGACCTCAGGGTGGGACCCACAGGTTCCAAGGATGCATGGCTTCTGAGGGTCCTGTGTGCAATACAGTCACACAGACTCGTTAAAACGCCCCCTGCCTCCTCAGGGGCGCAGACTACAGACTGCAGACACAGAGGGAAAACAGAGGCAAGGAGTTGTAACGTCACCAAACGGCCACAATTACTGATAAAAAAGAGCTGTTCAAAAGGGATGCTGACAAGGTTCAGTTCAGTCGCTCAGTCATGTCCAACTCTCTGCGATCCCACCAATCGCAGCACACCAAGCCTCCCTGTCCATCACCAACTCCTGGAGCTTACGCAAACTCATGTCCATCGAGTCGGCTGCCAAGGTTACGGGTTCTCAAATTGAAACCTGCCTCCCCCATCCAGGATTTCAGTTTAAATTTTCAGAAAAGGGAGGGGTTAAAAAAAAAAAGGCCAAGCAAAACCCCAGGCTAAATAAAGTGTTAGCAAGGGAGATGTCTGAGTCAGCATTTCGGCCCAAAACTCTACTCAGAGAAAACAGAGAAACAAGCTCCAGTCTTCAATTCCATTTGAAAATCTTAAGATTTCTCAAGAATACTGTTTTGCTTCTATGTTGCTAATCAACAATAATCCTGAATTGGAGGACAGGGCACACTCCATCCACACATTTTTTTCTCTGTTAAATAATGTGATATAGATCTTTTCTGGGTGTTTCAGAAGAATGCTTTGAAAAAGAGAGAAAGTGAGGGAATTCCCTGGCTGTCCAGTAGTTAAGACTCCGCGCTTCCAATGTAGAGGGCACGGTGGGTTCCATCCCTGCTCAGGGAATAAAGATCCCACATGCTATGCAGCACACAGCAAGAGAGGAGAGGGGAGTGTGATTCAGAGATGGGATCTGGAGGCTGGGAAGATGAAACTTTATATATAAAAATCTGTGTTATCATCCAAATGGACTTCAGGCCATTTTATGCTTCTGATAAGGTGGTCAGATTTCTCCAAAGGGCAAGGTGTTATTTGATTTCCCACTTCTGAATAATGGGTTTTTTTTTCATAGCTCAGTTGGTAAAGAATCCGCCTGCAGTGCATCCCGGTTCGATTCCTGGGTCAGGAAGATCCCCTGGAGAAGAGATAGGCTCCCCCACTCCAGTATTCTGGACTGGAGAATTCCATGGACTGTATAGTCAATGGGGTCGCAGAGTTGGACACGACTGAGCAACTTTCACTTTCCTCTGAATAATAGCAGCACTGGAGGATGCTATCACGTGCAATACATTCGCCACCCCTTCTGCAATGCATGAAAGTGAACAGCCTTGGGAGATAAAAATGACAGACGAGCCCCTGGCTCATTGCAGCAGAGACACAGGTGCCACCTCCTCTTCCCAACACCGAGCGAGACCAACCACAGGCAGCGTGTGAGGGGGGTGCCCTGGGGCCGACACAGGGGTCTGATCCGAAGACACTTTCCCACAGTTACAGCAAGTTCTCCACTTTCATGCTTTATTTAAAGTAAAATATGAATCAAAGACAGGTACTGGTAAGCAGGTTATGTCTCTAAAGAATCACTTTTAGTTCAGAGCAGAATGTTGTCCCATCTACTGTGATACAAATTCTTCATGGACCAATGCATCTGGTATGAAACTCGAGCAAGGAAATAGAACGGAACTTTATTCCCTCCCGTGACTATAAATCTCATATGTAAACATGATTTACTGATACTGCTACTAAACTTGCTCAGTCTTTTACTTGCCCCTTCCCTCCCACCACCCCCCTTAAATATAAAATTTGAAACATTTCCTTCAAGTCTGATGGCCTTCAGTGCAATCTGCTTTATTTGACATAAGGCATTTTGGGACAGTCACTTTTTTGAATGGTTTTCTGCCTTTTGGAAGAGTCATGTAATGGTTTAATTCTTAAATCCACCTTTTATTTAATGCCCTAACATGTCAAACTCCTCTTCCCTTCTGGTCATTTCTGAGCAGTCAGCAAGTGTTCAAAAAGATTAATGTCCAAGTAGACCAGTACCTGGGGAAAGAAACACATGTGGAGGCACAGTTGTGAACTGCAAGGTTAAGGGTTCAAGTATCCCATCTGCATCACCAACAGGGAATATTACAACTTAGTGAGTAAGCACAGAAACCCTCTGACACTGAAAATAAGGAAATGTATGGGCAGCCTCCCGGCTTTCGGCTAAAGCACATTTCCGTTGAAAGCCACGTGACTCCTGTGCACTATCTTCACACAAGGAAATCAAATTTTATTGAAGCTTTCATTTGGTGGCCGTTTTTCATTAAAAAAAAAAAAAAAAAGTTCTGCTTTGTTTGTTTTGTTTTAACCACTTTGGGAGTTTCTTTGTAGTAGGAATGTGTAGACAAAAAGCTGCACTGGGAGGGAGGCTTTATTGAGGCCAGTAGCTTGACTCACTTGTTTGCAAAGAACCCCTGGTATTTGATTCAAAAATCACAACCTGTCACGGACCTCTGGACTAGGCCACAAAGAATCAGAATGGCAACAGTTACATCTGTAAAAGTCAAAGGTCTGAATTCAACTGTGTGCACAACCCTAGGGGCCAGGATGCAGGAGAAGGCATCGCTGTTTACCCAGTTAAAGCAATAATCCAAGAGATGCCTTAATCCTACATAGAGAAATGAAACCTTTTCACTGAACCTTATGTTCAGCAGATTCTTCTCCTCTAATTCTTATCAGTTACAAACTGTTTTGCTCTAAGATGGGACTGATAAGAGGAACTGGAAAAAGGTTATAAGTGCCCAACTTCACCCTAAAACGAGATAGAAAAAGCACAGTGGACATCTGGCAGTAGATACATCTAACACACAGGCCCGATCTGAGGCTTGAGTGCTGATACAGATAATGAAGAAGCTTGAATAAAAAATGCATTTAACTAAAATTAATTTCAGCCATGAGACTCAGATTGAATTAAATTTTAAAATCAAATTATAGGCTTCACATTAATAGAAAATTACAGTATGACTGTGACACTCATGAACAAAACATGACAAATGTAACTTACCTTTAAACCCTTCTTCTGGCATACACACTGGAAGGAAAAAAAAAAAAAAAGAATTCCAAATTGAAAAGACTGTTGCTACAGACAGCAGTAAGTTCACTTCAATGCCTAAGGATGAAAAGTTTAAAATAGCTTTTAATAACCTTACTCACCTATAAAGGTTACCTTTGAAGTTACGGATAATATCAAATGACAATCTTTGTTTTCATTTTTATCAAAGCAATACATATGCATCATTGAAAAAGACAAACACTGGGAGAACCAGGGATGTGACTGGAGGCAACATTCTGCGTGTCTGGGGAGGGGTGGGGGCCCCTCCTCCTGTCCACACTCTACAGGGAACAACTTTTGGCCTCTGCAGCCACATCTTCTGGTACTTAACCTCTGCATTTCTAGATGCTTATGTCGCTAATTCATAATTTTTGGTAATACCTAATAGTTTCCTCAGTCAAAGACAGAACCACCTCTAACATAACACACGGCCCCTAACCATCCTCCGGAGACACTGACATTTTTTGTCATTAAGCCAATCTCCAGTGTTTACGCTGTTTTTTTACTCCTTAACAGTGTTCATGGTTGAACCCTCGAGGGCATCCTGGTGATCGTTCTTGTCTGGTGTGTCTCTGTCTTTCTGGGGTTGGTAACTGCTGCATTATTTGTCTTTCATTTTCTCTGTACCGTCTCAGATTCAAGGGTAAACTCCACAAGACAGTCGTCTGTCACTTCCACTTTTCCCAGGGAACATGCTCCAATCTGGGGCGGGCGTGCTCAACACCCACTGCAGCGCTTCACTCCTGGAACGGCCCCTTGCCATCTTCTAGGGCATCTCCTCCGGTGTTGGATCCCTGTTTTCAGGTTCCACTGTTGACTTCTTTCTTTTTACTCTCGTTTAACAGAGTACACCCTCCCAGAGTAAACAGTAGGTGAGAAAGAAATTTTTTGAGGCCTTATATTCACAGAGCCACCAAATGCGTGTAACAGAATAGTCTAGTCAGAGAATTCTGGACTGCAGCTCACACTTCCTCATTCTCTTGCGGGCACTGGCCCATTGGTTTGTCCTTGACTTCATCTCAGGAATATGACTGGTTTTTCCTTCCATACCTCTAGATGTTTTAGGATCTTAATCTCTAGATTTGCACTTAATTGTACCCGGGCCTTGGTGCTCCCGTTTTTAGTTTCATGAATTGTTTTCTGTTCTCTGAATGTTCCCAACATACAGACTCTTATTTGCTCTCTCTCTCATATTGTTTACAGTCACTTTTAAAGCCTTTTTGTCCTTCCTGCACTGTCTACTTCCTGTTCAGCCTGTTGACTGATGTCTTTCGCTTCCACGCTGCTCTCTGCCCCGCTGTCCAGAGTTCTCTGGCTGTCCACTTCCACCTACAGAAGTGTGAAGGACTAAAAAGATGTCTCAAAACTGTCTGGTGGGCAGTGGTGGGCATCACCCAAAGGTTACCTGGGAGATGAACTACTTTTGAGAAAATATCTGTAGGCTATTTTCTGGAATTGCTCTGGTTTCCCTAGAGGAGGATCTCTTGCCTCCACTGTGGGAGGTAAGAGGTGGGCCGCCAGTGTTTGAACAAAGGCCTGGTCTCCCTATTTGGTAGTAACACGTCTCATTCTCACCTTTCTCCTTTAATTTCTTCAAAGAAACACAAACTCTACAGGTCAAGAAGAGGCACTGAATGGACATAAAGGGGAGGGCTGTGAGAATCTATGAGGTGGTGAGTTGTCTAACGGCTTCTTACACAGCTTCCGACCTGCCTTTGGCTTCAGACCTCACTCCTGTGCTCAAAGGCACCTGCGGCATCTAATTCCTGTGTACCTCCAGAGGCCCCACAATTTGAATTAGCTCTGCTTTTCGTTGACCTCTTCCATCTGCAGGCTTATATCTGTTTCAGTTTCCTACAGTGAACTAAATAATACTACTCTTTCCTCCACTTTCTAAATTTTCATAGATACCATTCTTTAAATAGCAGTAGTGTTAAGATTCTACCTTAGTGTGGAGAAGCTTTATTCAAGCTTAAAAGTAAGAACACCGTAGACTAAAGATTCAATAACTAAAACCCCACCATCATTGAACAAATACCTCAACAAATTCCCCAAACAAACTGGTCTTTTACCTTGCATGACATCGTCCATTGCAGCATAATCTGCAATTGGTTCATCAGCCTAGAAAACAAATGAAGACAATTCAAAACCGCAAGGGAATGGAAGCCAGGATGAGAACGCCCAACCTCCTAACACAAAAGGCTGGCCCCGGAGCTGACCAGTATGTTGTTCCCGGACACAAACACTGTCCAGGGGAAAACAGGGTTCAAGCCAGAGCTGGCGGCGTCCAGGATGAACAAATGACGCCCGTGAGTGGTGGACTGAGACGCATAGCGCCGTAACTGCACAGACTGCACACTGGGTGTGGCATTGCTTTCTTGCCCCTCAAACACCTTTAGATGCAGAAGGGTTCAAACATCCTCATTTAATGGATATGATTTCAGGTGCCAATGATGACAGCCTGAGTTGGGAGAAGTAAAATCAGTATGGTCCTCGAAAAATGTCGATTAGGTTAAAAATACATTTTCATCCTTCCCCACCATCAAGAGTAAAATGGCCAAGTCCTTTTAAAGGCAGAAGCGAGTGCTGAGTTCGAGCTTATGGTAGGATTAGCTTCAAGGGCAAAGAGGACAATGACCAATGCAGACTCCAGTTGCCCACCTCAAGTGCAAACCCATTAGTGACACGGGCTGCTTCTAGGATTTTAGACCGGGCTCTTCTGATTCAGCAAACCAAACAGGTTTTCAGAGTTAATGCCACAGAACCTACAGTTCCAAGAAAAGCAAGCAGAGGGAAGGGGCGGGGAGCAGGATGCGGGGCGTGTGTGTGTGTGTGAAGGGCCAGATATGAACTCGCATCACCCCTTCCAGGGCCTAACTTTATCTGGCCAGAATTGAAGCTCTGCCTATGAACAACATACTCCCTAGTTCAAAAACCTGCAGAATATTCTAACACATCATGCAGGGGGGATGCTTCTAGCCACCCAGAAACAACAGTGACAGACAGGCCCTGCCTGAGGGAGAGTAGGACTGGGCTAACCAGGCTGGTTCAATGAATCTTCATCAGTGACAAAGTCTCAGAAGCCCCGGGTTTCTAAAAACACACCTACCTCTTTTAAACCTTTTCTCCCCAAGGTCAATTTTCATGCCCTGGATGAGAATCTCACTGAGCCAATCAAAAGTATTTTGATTACTGTGGCCAAGCCTTGAGTCTTATGTTTCTTTCCGAGCTTAACTGGCTGGTACTTCTGGGGGGGGAGGGGGGGGATGTTTTAATAGGTAGAAGCACAGTTAAGTAATCCACCGATCCAGAATTCAGGCAGGAGGGTAAATCTAGATTACTTTAAACAAGAATTATGAAAAGCCCGCAAGACCCAGTGACCGTCAGGACTAAGTCTCCTGAGGCTCATCCAGACAGGCAGCAGACTCACAGCAGCAGCTTCTTACCACACCCGCCGAGGACCTGGGACTTTAACCACCACTGCGCCAGTTTACACAGGAGAATCCCCTGAATCCCTCAGGTACAGAGCCGTTCCTTACCTTTAACAAAATCACAGATTCAGGAATGACGCCTAGGGTTCCGAGGGTGGCACAGTCATCGCTTAAAATCTTTCCATCAATTGACAGGTTCTGGTCAAAAGGAGCAACTGAAAACGCATGCATGATCTGTGCCAATATAAAAGAAACAAAGGTTTGTATAAAACAAAACACTGAGACTTAATACCCTGTGTGAATAAATAATTCTAAGGAAGAAATAGAAGACTTCAGAATACAAAAGATACTACGGTTTGCAATCAACCCGCTTGCTTCATTCCTATTGAAATTGCAATCCCAATATATCTGGGAACATCCTTAGGGGGCCTGTTAGAGAATCAGGAGACAGTTGTACCCCCAGGTCCTTTTGTTCTGCATCTTACAACCCCTTGGTGGGTGCGGGTGCGGAGAAATCAAAGAGGTGGAAGGTGGGGCTGGGCTGACAGTCACTCCGGTTGCAAGGCGTGGGCACAGCTGTTATGGTCGCTCCCACTGTGCCCAGGTCCCACATCCTTTTAATAATCAAATCAATTTTAAATTCTTTCATAAGACCATTTCTAAATTAACCAGCAGGCTGTCTGGACTTTTCTCTTTGATTCCCTTCTGTGAGCAGCCTGGAATACAAACTTGAGCTGTTAGGACTGCCACATATTCTTAGACTGAGTCTTGCCTCTAGGAGTCAAATATGAATTTCTTAAGGGTAGGGACCATATACTCCACCCCAGTTCTAGCCAACTGTTAAATACATTCAGAAAGACTATTGTGCCTAATAAACATTCTTTTCAAATGCAGAAAAATGAAAAAAAAATTTTTTTTAATCACATCCAGGTAGTAAATACCAGTGTGAAGTAAGGAGGAGTTGGGCTCAGGAAGGCACACATAGATACCTTCAGCGATACGTTCTAATTCTTCACTTGGGTGTGTTCCAGGGTATTCATTTTATTACGCTGAACACCTGAGTTACATAGTCACTGAATGCACTCCACCACACTTATCTTTTGTTATACCAATATCCACGATGCGATACAGAAATCATTCTACCCTTTTATGCACTGATTCTGCTCTTTGAAAAAAATCCAGAAAAACAAAACAAGCAGCCCTGACCCATGTCTGCATAGAATTGGGCCAAGAGCTGTATAAGCTGGGAAGACCCTGACCAGAAAAGTGATTTTAATAACAGCACACAAGTAAATAAGAAGAGGGATAACAACCCTGGCCTCCTCCCTGTTAGGCCAGATTCATAACTGAACTTCTCCAAAGGACCTCAGGCCCTGAGTGGGGAGCAGAGGTTGATTAAACAGGGATCATCACCGATCCTTCTATGAACAACTGAGCCTATTTCTGGTGAGAAAGGACAGTTCTGCTGAAGCCAGCCCAGCACATGGGCATCAGGCAGAGGCAACAGCTCCGGGTTCATAAACATGACCCAGGAAGAAGCAAGCACAGCGGTGGAGAGGGTGCTCTGCTATCAGCTAACGCAGGCAATGTCTGCGCGCCATCGCAGAGAACGGACACACAGCACGTACCTCTAGACACGAGCACCGTCACGGAGGGGTGGAGGCTCCTACTTTGTACTTTGAGCCCACAGACAAGGACATTTCAATTCATTCAATGCCTAATGAAGATTTAGTACACCGTGTGTTGAATATTGTGCTAGGTACGGGAACTATAACGGTGAGGAGTAATCCCACCCCAGAGAGGTCCAGAGGCAAAAAACCACGCGGTGGGGATGTGGCAGAAAGCACATCCAGGAGCCGGCAGAGCTCGCAAGGGAGAAGCACGCTGTGTAACTGAAGGTCAGACAGGTTCTTCGGAAGAGCTGTGTGAAAGATGAACAGTGCTTCCTAGTGAGGGGAAAGTGCTATTTCAGAGTGTGAGAACAGGCCAAGGGCCTGGAAGTCTATGGCCTGCAGGATGATAATTCATAAACCGTAAGTGCAAGGAGAATGCTTCAGGAGAATTAACATTCTACAGGTCTGTGTGAAGCCTAACAGGAACAAGGAAAGCTCTGTTCCTACGGCTTCATGCTGCCTGCTGTGACGTGCGTGTGTGCAGGGGTATTTATTGGCTGAAATGAGGAAATGCAATAAGCAAGTTAGGAAAATTTCCTCCTTCCTAAGGTGGGCAATACCACCCGTTCAAAATCCATCTTTGGAAAAACGGAATAAAACAATTAAATACTGAACATGTTTTGAGAAGAGATGAATTTGTACTTCATTTACATTATGGCCTCATAGGTGGATGAATTAAGAACTATACATGGGTATGGTCGCTATCCTATTAACCTGGAAATGGGGTCTACCCTAAGGAAGAGGCGCCGTGAAACAAAACATGCACTATGTGCTTGAAAACTCACCCACCACCACCAGCTGAGGCTCACACGCATGCCCACCACAGCTGGAACGGTGCTCAGGTGGCTGGGCAAAAAGGTCCCGTCTACTGGGAGGTTTTGAAAGCACCGCCATGGAGCGCTGAGGGGGAATTATGTTTCACTGCCCTGTGACTGTCTGGTCACAGTGGTCCTCCACGTGAGGGAGGGAGAGGAGAGGAAGGACGCGGCACAGGAGCCATCTGAGACGCACACTCAGGGGGTTTCCTGCGCAGAGCTGCTGCCTTCTGACAGCTCGTCTGTGCAGGTAACATGCCCCAAGATGGAGGCTCTTGCTGCTGACTTTTGATTTACTCTTTTAAAAGGGCAAGTCCACAATAAAGGCAGCACAGGCTCTGACAATGTCTTGATCCACAGGGGCTGTTTCTGTAATTTAAAGGTTTTGAATGTTTCGAGGTTTACCACTGGCAAGCAGAAAGCTGGTGACAGAAACAAGCTTTCTCAGATGTAAAAGCTACAATAACAGAATAAAGATATTACGCCAACACATTTATTTTCAGAGCCATGGGTTCAACCAAGGGAAATAATGTTCCCAGGACAATCTGGAACACAGAACACCCTCAAAGGAAGCCTATACTTTTGCCTCAATTACAATGATAAATATCAGCACAAGGAAAAATGCATAACCAGTAAACTATGCCACATGAAAGTAGCAAAGAGGGAAACTGGGTCAACTTTTGGGATCTGTATCAGGGACTAAAACAGATAAGGGGCCAGATTTTTTTTTTTTTCCACGGACATCTTGAATATATCAGCCTCTCTTTCCTGGGTTTTGGGATGTACCACTGGCATCCTCATTTACAGTACTTTCGTGGTGCTACCAGGAAACAATGCCATGAGGCATTTTCATCACTCATCCACTGCCTAGAGGGGTGGAGTGGGACGAGACTGGGAACAATCTAAAATGAACCATTAAATGGATGTCAATATTTCTCTTCATTATTGGAAAGCTACTCAGAACTGCTCAAGGCTTCACAATGCCCCAAACACTTTCCCTCTTCACAGATTCTTGGCTAATTTTGAAAACTTTGAAGCTCTTTCTAAAGGAAGAATTATTTGAATTTGGGGACCCGACAAGTATTATTCTAAACTCAAAAATGCCCCCTCCCAACAGCTCAATACTTAGGGGCAAAGCAGAAACTTGTGAAGGTCCTGTAAGTGCAGGGCATGATTAAAAAGATCTTGTACTTTCCTCACCTGAATCTTCAACTCTTTCAGTGTTTGATTAGCAGAAACAAGGAGTGCTTTCTCCCCACGAACTTTCCTGTGCCGCATGCTCCGCCGGATGACTTGCTTCTGATAGGCTGTATAATTCTGGTGGGAGATCTTTTGCCGTTTTGTTCCTCCATTGCTCTACAGAGATCCAGAAAAACGCAACGAAATTACCCACACCATGACCCTGCCCAAACTTCACAACACAAGCAAAAGCACTTTATCAGCATGTTAACCATTTGAAATTCGGTTTCATCTGTGAGTAGGAACTCACTGAAGGTTCTTAGAAGGCTCAGACCAAGATGGAAAAAATTAAACTCTTGAACTGCACAAAGCTCCAGGATGTAAAAATGTATGTATTATAAAAAGGACATTTAAAGTGGGGGTGGGGGGGTGGGGGGGAGCCGGCCAGAAAAAGAAAACAAAGCAGAAGGGAAAGTTTGACCTTAAGTTGGAAAAACACAGTTATGGTACACTGAATCCTAATCTGTGTATTAAACATTTTCTTCTTTTAGTGAATGACACAGATGCTAACTATAAACTGCTGAGAACTTTAAAAATCTTAGGTTTGCCTTTAAAAAATATAGGTTTGCCTTTGAAATTGCAAAAATGTTTGACTTGAAACTAATCAAATATTTAGATCCAGCTTGTAAATCACAGAAAATACAGGGGAGAGAAATAAGTTAAAATGAGTAACAAGAGGTAATCAGCTGAATCTAGAATGTGAGACAAGTACAAGAAAAGGAACTGGTCTCTAGTCACTGTCAAAATGGAAAAGAAAAGGGGGCAGAGGCAAGGTAACTGTTCTGGAAAAAAGTCTGAAGTGATACAAAACAATGTGTATCTTGGTTGCACGCTGGTTTGAGGAGGAAAAATTGTTTAAGGCACATATGGGATAGCTGAAGAAATCTGATTACAGGTAAACAGGATATTGCCGTTTTTGATAAGAACTGGTTTAAGAACTTAAGAGGTGAAATGCCATGATGGGCACAATTTAAGGATGGTTCAGCAAAAAGTACCGGCATATGTAATATATACTGTACTAGTTTTAAGAAAAAAATAATAGATCAAAACCAAATATTTCTCTAAAATACTCTAATAAATGCCTCATCAATAGGTTAACAACCAGACAAGATTCTTCTGCTAACCAAGCCATGGAATGAATGAAACAAGGTTTTTAAAATACTCTTTTGCCCCGGTTTAATTAAATCTGGATGAGGTAAACCCCCAGGCTCCGGCTCTGGTCTCCACAGTTCTCACTGAGAGTCAGCTGTGCATGATCAGAGCGGTTTCGGGGTCACTATGGACACAGATGCCACATATTCATTATCAATGGAGCGCCAGAGATTCACAAAGCAGAGAGGAGGAGGAAGTAAACAGAACAGCATTTGTTGAGGGTGACAGTCCACTGGCTAGGAGCTGCACAAGGCTAGATTCAGGTCTCGCCGTGAATCTAAAGGGGCACACAGGTGATTCAAACATAAGAAACACTGAATGTGGGAGTTGACACATTTTTCTCAATCTCAACAATTCAAAAAACGAAAAAATGTGGGAGCTGGTAACATTTTTCTCAATCTCAACTATTAAAAAAAAAAAACTCAAATATTTTTCGATTGTGAAACAGGACCTAAATTTCAGCTAGGAATATAAGGGAAAATATCTATAACCTAAAATTTTACTTTAGAAATATAAAACAACCAAATAACAGAGCCCTGAGCATTAAGCAAGATATATTTTAAAATGAGTCTAAAAGCCTTTCCAGAATTATATTTTTTAAAAAATCCATAGAATTTAAATCCAACTTATCTGACAAAAACCAGTCCACTGGTTTTTAGAAGGCTTTCAATTACCTAAGTAATATCCAATACTGGGTGCATTATTAACCTAAATGGTAGATAAGGTCAAAGTCAAAGGAACTGGGTTGATCTAGCTTAGAGAAAAGAGGAAAGGGGATTTGTTCATGTCCATTAAGGACAAACACAAATGCACCATTTTATAAACAGGATTTAAAACAGCAATTACGGAAGCTTTGTATCGAGGTACTGCAATGTGTTACAAAGGAAAGGTCTGAGGAGTCTGAAATTCTGAAAACACTTGACATTCTTCTGGGACCACCTATCTTTTCAAAAAGGAAGGTTACACTTTATTTTGCAAGATGAAATTTTTAAAACATTAACCAAGAGTATTACAATATCCAAAGAATGAGAGGAAAGACAGAAGAAAATTCAAAGTATAAAGATAACTATGGCATAAAAAACAATGTTCTCTGACAAATACTCTCTATCATATTTATAAAGGGGAGATCTGTTGCCATCTGCATTTGAGGTACAGAATAGCAATTTAAAAACTGCTATAGTTATGACAACAATGGATAAAACTAGCCATTCAAAAAAGTTAGTTTCCCAAAAATCTAATCACTTGAAAATGTTTTTAAAAGTTTTCTAAGCAACCCTTGGGCTGATAAGGAAAGCATGAAATGACAGAAATAAGAACATTATATATATATATATATATATATATACAGTATATTGTATTTATTATATATATATGTATATAAAACTTTACAAATTGATTTACAAAGTTCACTGGAAGAACAGATAGATTCTAAACTGATTATTAAACCATACTCCCAAACAAGAGGGGTAGAAATACCATAACAAAATCCGCAAAATACGTAATTTTAATAGAAGAATTTAAGGTCATCACAATGAAAAATCAAAGACTAATATTGCTTCTAGTCACCTGACTAACAACTTTATAGAGACCTGGAAGTCTCTTCTATAAACTCCAGTATTATAAATGCTATTATGTGTTTTGTTTGTAATGAGAGGAGTTGAGTTTAGTAATTTTTTCATACATAAATATTCCATGATTAAGCAGCAAACCAGGATAATAGTTAGTTTAAGTCTTTTTTCCAGGTAAAAATTTAATCATTGCAGTGTATTTTAGCACCGTTTCTTTAATAGCAATTAATTCTGGAGTATCATAGTCCATGACTTTTCATGAGAAATCAGGACAGCTATAGCATGCTACCCAACGAAGAAAAGAGGGGAAAAAGGGTCCTGAGGCCCAACATCGCATACAGGCTACAGAGAGATGTCCAAGAGCTTGAAGTGACTGCTTTCGGAGCAGTGGAAGGTGTAACAATGAAGAGCAGCTTCAACACATACTTGATTAAAGTCTGGATCTTTTTCTCCATCCAGTTTAGCTTCTTCCTTATCCTCCTCTGTTTCAGAACTACTCACATTTAGCTCTGGAGCTGAATCCTTCATCACCTGAATGCGCCAGAAAAGAGAGAAGTAGGTCAGACCCTAGGGAGGGGAGCTATGGAGACGGTGGAGCTTTGACAGCACAACTTTATCAATGGCGGGGTAATGGATCAGACAGAGGATCAAGACACGAGGGCACTCTTGTTTTCTGTGCTCTTTGAACATGTTAATTTTATCCTAACACAGGATAATGTCAAGTTTGGCGAAAATCATCAAATAAAATGCATCTATTTTGTCTTTAATTCCAAAAACCCTGGAATCAAATTAATGAGGTGTCCAGAGAACTGGGTCAGGATCTACCTAAGAGCCATACTTAATATAGTGAAATGCTCCAAAAACAGTCCACAGTAACACCCTGCTTCCAAAATATACCCAAATCTATGTTTCGCCTACCCTTCAGGTCAACCAATGCAAGAGTCGCTACAGAGGTCTTTCTTATTTCTGTTCTGTCCATACCAGCTCCAAATACAATGGCCAGGGTGACATTTTGAAAGCATAAATGAGGTCACACCATGACCGCCCTTGAAACTTCAATGGCTTACATCTAGACTTTGAACAAAGATCCCAAATCCCTGGTATGACATATAAAATCCAATTAAAATTTGATTCCTCCTCACACATCACCTTCCCTCCTTGGGAGAAACTTCTCTCTACATCAATGCCGCCCACTATGGGAGTGAGAGGTGACAGAGGTCTGTTGAAGTTAAAACCACAAAAAAACCCAGTTTCTCAAGTCACCCCAGTGGCGTTTCAGATGCTCCACAGTCAAGGGTGGCTGGTGGCTACAATGCAGATAAAGAACACCTCCGTCCCCGCAGAAGCTTCCACTAGGCAGTGCTGCTCTAGACAGGACGACTGACTCTACTGCTCGAGGACGCCAGGCTCACGCTCCCGCCTGGGCCCACATGTCACAGGCAGCGTCTCTGACAGCTTATGCTCAGGTAAAACAACTCCTCCAAGGCGTCTTTCCCACCCCTTCCCTCCCAATTTAACAGGGCACCTCCGCTTCTGTCAGTCAAATAATCTACTCTGCTAGATTTCCTTCAAAATGCTTGTTCTTGTATAAAATCATCTTATGCATCTATGGCTTATTCTTGATCTACCTCACTAGGTACAGATAGTCTCGACGGTAGATACACTGGTTTTCTGCACCATCTGTGTCCCAGGACAGCTCTTAGCACACAGCTGCATTCAATCAATACTGTGTATCGAAATCAACAACTGACTAGACCTGCATAAGGCTTCCCTTGTGTCTCAGCTGGTAAAGAATCCGCCCACAACGCAGGAGACCTGGGTTCGATCCCTGGGTCGGGAAAACCCCCTGGAGAAGGGAATGGCTACCCACTCCAGTATTCCGGCCTGGAGAATTCCAGACTGTGCTCACGGGGTCACAAAGAGTTGGACATGACTGACTTTCACCTCACTTCACTTCAAACCCACATAAGAAAAGTCTTCTTAAGTGAACAATGCAAACAAACAAATAGAAGAAAATAATAGAATGGGAAATACTAGAGATACCAAGGGAAGATTTGAAGCAAAGATGGGCACAGTAAGGGACACAAAAGGCCAAGCACTTAACAGAAGCAGAAGAGATTAAGAAGAGATGGCAAGAATACACAGAAGAACTTTACAAAAATTTTTAACGCCCTGGATAACCATGGTGGTGTGGTCACTCACCTAGAGCCAGATACCCTGGAGTGTGAAGTCAAGTGGACCTTAGGAAGCATTACTATGAACAAAGCTAGAGAAGGTGATGGAACTCCAGCCAAGCTATTTCAAATCCTAAAAGATGATGCTGTTAAAGTGCTGCACTCAATATGCCAGTAAACTTCTCTGGTGGCTCAGACGGTAAAGCATCTGCCTACAATGAGGGAGACCCAGGTTCGATCCCTGGGTTGGGAAGATCTCCTGGAGAAGGAAATGGCGACCCACTCCAGTATTCTTGCCTGGAAAATCCCATGGATGGACGAAACTGGTAGGCTACAGTCCACAGGACTGCAAAGAGTCAGACATGACTGAGAAACTTCACTTCATTTCACTTCAGCAGTGGCCACAGGACTGGAAAAGGTCAGTTTTCATTTCATTCCCAAAGAAAAGTAATGACAAAGAATGTCAAAACTACTGTACACTGCACTCATTTCACACATTAGCAAGGTAATGTTCAAAATCCTTCAAGCTAGGCTTCAAAGTATATGAACCAACAAGTTCCAGACGTATAAGCTGTATTTAGAAAAGACAGAGGAACCAGAGATCAAATTGCCAACATCTGCTGGATCAAATAAAAAGCAAGACTTCCAGAAAAAATCCACTTTCTGTTTTATTGATTACACCACACTGTTTTATTGACTACACCTTTGACTTTGTGGATTACAACAAACTGTGGACAATTCTTCAGGAGATGGGAATACCAGATCACCTTACCTACTTCTTGACAAACTTGTATGCAGGACAAGAAGCAACAGTTAGAACAGGATATGGAACAACAGAATGGTTCAGAATTGGGAAAGGAGTACATCAAAGCTGTATACTGTCACCCTGCTTATTTAACTTATATGCAGAGTACATCATGGAAATGCTGGGCTGGATGAATCACAAGCTGGAATCAAGACTGCCAGGAGAAACAACCACAACCTCAGATATGCAGATAATACCACTCTAAAGGCAGAAAGCAAAGAGGAACTAAAGAACCTCTTGAGCATCAAAGTGGAGAGTGAAAAAGCTGGCTTAAAACTCAACATTCAGAAAACTAAGATGATGGCATCTGGTCCCATCATTTCATGGTAAATACATGGGGAAAATGTGGAAACAGTGACAGATTTTATTTTCTTGGACTCCAGAATCACTGCAGATGGCGACTGCAGCCATGAAATTAAAAGACACTTGGTCCTTGGAAGGAAAGCTATGGCAAACCGAGACACTGTATTAAAAAGCAGAGACGTCACTTTGCCAACAAAGATCCATACAGTCAAACCTATGGTTTTTCCAGTAGTCACGTATAGATTTGAGAGTTGGACCATAAAGAAGAATTGATGTTTTTGAATTTTGCGTTGTAGTGCTAGAGAAGACTCTTGAGAGAGATCAAACCAGTCAACCCTAAAGGAAATCAATCCTGAATATTCACTGGAAGGATTGATGCTAAAGCTCCAATACTTTGCCCACCTGATGCTAAGAGCCGACTCATTGGAAGAGACCCTGATGCTGGGAAAGATTGAAGACGGGAGGAGAAGGGGATGACAGAGGATGAGATGGGTGGATGGCATCACTGACTCAGTGGATACAGGTCTGAGCAAACTCTGGGAGACAGCGAAGGGCAGGGAAGCCTGGCGTGCTGCAGTCTACGGGGCCACAAAGAGCTGAGCGTGACTTAGTGACCAAACAACAGACCCACATAAGCTGATGTAACTGTCCCTTCTCCGCTCCAGTCCGACGGCTCCACCCGTCAAAGGCAACTCCAGGCAGTGCTCAGTGGAATCAAACAAGTCCAAAAGCAAGCCTGATCGTCACTAGTCACGGCCACAAGACGAACCGGTACCTTCTTATTATCCACAACTTTATGGACGTAGATGGTGGCTTGAGTGTATTCACGCAGGTCCCTCTGCTGTTGACACAATAAGCCTTCTCGACATTCTGGACAGAGTTCTAAGAAGAAAAAAGGTGGTTTTTTTTTTTTTTAAAAAAAGGTAAAATAGCAGTGGCTGAGGAATTACTACCAAAGAATGAAAGATCTAAAGGAACATTTCAAAGTTACCAGAGAGTATTTATCAAACTACTACTCCTATTTTTTAACGGCTGTATTTTATTATATGCAAATAAGTAAATTCATTTACTGTCAACAAACATACAAATACGGTCATTATATGATACTCTCCAGCTAAGGAATATAGAATGGACCACCACAAGATCTTTAAGTAGAGAATACAATAGTGACATGCTCTTTCCCTCCCTGCTAAAATTGTAACTTTTAACTACATAAACCAAAAGTGATATGAATACTTACTAGGCTCAGAAATATACTGTGTTTCTGAAGGGTTTGCATCTCCTCCTTCAGTTCTCGTGATTTTAATTATATGATCCACGACAAAGAGCTTTTGTATCATTTGCCACTCACTGGGCCATATGAGAGCTATACTGTGCAAAAAAAACACAACATGCTTTAAGACAAAAGGACATAATCCATCTGTAAACCAAAACTATCAAAACCACTATTTAATACAAAGAAATTAAGAAGGAAAAGATATACCAACAGGAATGGTAGTTTTTCAAATAAAAGTACGCTATAACTTTCTTTTGTATGAAAAAAAAGCAGTGAAACTAAATGTACTGGAGTCACATGAATCACCACGGCTAAACCTCAAAAACCAAAGCTGAGCAAAGACGTTAGCTACAGAAGGTAATGACATAACCTAGAGACACTGTCCTGGGTACTAGCAATTTCTAAAGAGAAAGCACGGCTCCAGGAAGGAGAGGGGAGAAATAAGAGCAAGTAGCCTGAGGCAGCCTCCTGACTTTCATGGAGAAGCAGTCTTTTTCCCCAGTATATGTGCTGCCAAAGCGAACACAAGAAGCAGTCTTTAAAAAAAAAAAAAAAAAAAGACAAGTCACCCTCTAGTTACACCAGAGGAAATAATCCTACAATTCAAGAAAAGATCAGTTCTTAAAATAGACTGTCAGACAAGACATTTCCTAAACACATTCTATTAATCATCAGAAACAAACATCGCATGAAGAGAAGAAACTCACAGTTTAGAATCTTCTTTGGTCATGGAAGCAAATGTAAACATGAGGCCCCCGTGGGGACACAGGAGAGCGCTGTTTCCAACCGATGACACAGGACTGCACCTGGTGGGTTTCCTACTCAAAGGAAAAAAGGACGATCAATATACTTCACTATGGCATGACTGAAGAGAAGGTTTTTTATGATTATTTTAAAATTAGAGACATTTTTCAAGGATATTAATAATTAAATGTACTTTTCAGGGTTATTCATTTAAATTCTCAGAAAAAAAAGGTTTCAGTATAGGCTATTATAGTAAAAAGTAAGATACCATGATCACGAGTCATGAATTAAAAATACTGTATAATCAACAATAAAAAACGGGAAATGGGTAACCTTTGGTATCTACCTGACAAATTTTCGCCACTCTTCTACAAAGAACTGTGACACAATGTAGAGGACATCTGTTTCCTGGAACAGAAAAGTCAGACAAAAGTATCTATTAACTCACTGCATTCTTAAGCTAAATCCTATAGAGAAAATGTCTCCATATACTGTGGGTTTTCCCTTTCAAGTTTCATAAATAAAATGAAAATAGAGCCCTCTAACAAGCAACCCAAGGAAGAGTAGATTCCTCCAGATTAGAAAACTACACAAATGTAAGAAAAAGACGATCTCATTATTCTGAAAGCACTGTTCACTCAGGAACTTGGCAAGGGCCTTACAAAGGTGAGATGCACTCTACCCCTCTGTGGGAATCATTATACCTCTGGCCAGTTACTGAGACACGGTCTGTTTTTGTCCTGGAACAAATTTGGAAGAGAAGTTTTCTGCTCGTTTGCAATCATCTTATGTAAGGCTTCATTTTCTTCCCCTTCTCTTTCTAAAATCTGAAAGAGATTCAAGCAGGAAGCAATCAACCATCTCTAGCTGACAGCACAGGCCCTGCCGCCTCCCGACACCTCCACTCAAAGTGCATTGTCAGTTCTCCTGGAAAATCAATCCCGGGAGGAGACATGTGACCCCGCAGCTGGCAGGACGCGGGCGGCATGCACCTTGCACTGGGAACAGCACTCTCTGTAACTTGGAAACTCGGGAGCCTTTGGAAAGTACTGCTGCAGTTTGCTCCAAGCCTCCTTAGAAACAAGCCTTCTTTCGTTTTCTGATATGCACAACTCGCCTAGGTCAAAAAGAGAAAAAAAGGGGTGGGGGGAGATTGAAAAAAAGTTAATACATACCTCCGAAAATCTACTTAATACAAATTTGTAGGGCTTCTTATCCTTCTGTTCCAAAGTGCTATGATTTTCTCTAACTTCAAAATCTCTAAATTTTTCATTTCATCTAATTCTAAAGGAGCTAGCCATCCCTTTGTCCTTAATCTAGCTCTTTCTTCCTGCCAGTGAAGGAAGCAATAAAAGGGCTTCCAGAGGTCTTGGGTGCCACTGTGGAGGTTGTCCAATAGCATTTCATCTCCACCTGCATTCAAACAGCACAATTTCCATTTTCTCCCATTTTGTCTTACCACTTTACTAAATTCACCCTGAACCAAAATGCCATTTTAAATGTTGGGCGATCCTCACAGTTAAATAGTAAAGCAATCTACTGTTAAGTCGGAAGACCATCTCCAGTCAACACCCAATTGGTTTGCTATTACTACTGCAAACACCGGAACCCTGCGGATCTTTAGAAACCTGAGAAGAGAAGAAGCAAGCAGAGTACTAGTCACCACCACCCTTCCTTTCCTCAGGTCACAGGAATGTCCACATGTCAGTGACCCTGAACCTCATCAGCCCCTCCTCGATTAGCTGTTCACACGGATACTGCCAGCATTCCAGCGCCGTTCTCCCCACTCTACCCCTCATGCTGTTTGTGAGTCTAGTTCTACTGCTTCAGCTGTTCCCAACAGACAGCGAAGTGCATACATGGACCTATATGGTTCATTACCCAAAAAAACACCTTTAAGTTTCCAAAGGAAACTGCTTCTACTGCCACTGGCAAGATACCTACATGCTTTAATAAGAGTTAGAAAGCCAGAGGCTTTCTAAATGTACTATCTTCTTTGCTTTATGTATTTTACATAATAAATAAATCAAGAATCAGAGAAATTAATACACCAAGGGTCACAATAATTGGTGAATAACGAAGCTGGCATATAAAACCAGATCTGTCTCATCTAAACTCCATAGTTTCTAATGCCTCAAAATGCATCTTCTTAACTTTCATCCATCACTTCCTCTTAGTGAGCTTTGACTAATCCTAAGAAAAGATTACACTGCTTTAATATATTTACTACTAGAGAAAATAGGTCACAATGTAAAAATTAACTTTATTTCTGAAGAGGAGGTTAACAAATTTCCTCTGAGGTTATGAAAACTTACTTTAAAATGCTTACCCTCAGACACGATTATGGAATTTATCATTATTATTTTTTAATTAAAAAATTTTATTATTATTATTATTTTCTTTTATGAAATTTATTATTTTTTTAAGCACTAACTGGATAATCAGACTTCAATTTAGTACACCTTTATGGTGAAATATAATGCAGCTATAAAAAAGATTAAAGCAGACTTCCATAACTGATTTAAAAATAATTTCAAGGCAATTACACTTTTTAAAGTGGCTTCTTTTTAACTAAAAGGACCCTTCGTCTGCATATATGTGGTATAAACAAATCTGGTTCAGAAAGGGAGAGAGAATGAAGGAAACAATAATACAAACACATATTTTAAATAGGATTCCAAAGGCTCTGGAGTCTACACTGCCTCTCTTTTGGGTAAGGGTGCTTTTTACTTTATGACTGGCTATAATATTGGATGTGCATTTCTGAGGTAATTAAACAAAAAGAAAACTCAAGTTTATCTATAAAGTCAGCAAAGTGCTCTAACACACGACCGTCAGAAGCTGGTTGATAAAGTGCTTTGCTTACTCCTAGCTATGCGTCTAAATTTAGCTTCACGTCAACATATCATGATTTAATATATCTGGATATTGTTTAACCTAACAATGAACTTTTACTCAAGACATATGAATTTTTAGAAATCAGACTTGTATCCTGCAATATGTAACACTCTCTTAAATCTTAAGAGAAAGCCAATAAGTTAAATTCATTTTGTAAGCAACATCTCTGAATACACGGATCAAACGAGTCATGAGAGATTTAATTCACCAAACATATCAGGATAATGTAATCCCCAAAGACTCTTCTGGTAAAAATAGAAATCTTGTTAACAATGAGTTTAGATTCTGGATAAATCTCCTCCCTGACAAAATCTAGTTCAAATCCTAATATTCTGGGTCACAGAACAACCAAAGAATTTGTAAAAAAAAAAATAAAAATAAAAAAAAGAAGATAAATTAAAAAACTGCTCAGCTCCTTAGTAAACAAGTGTAGTAAACAACATAAGTTAACAAGGAAGGTTAACTGTTAAATAAATGTAGAATGAAATGGATAAGACAGCCTGATGGATTTGGAATATCCACAGTAAATACTAAACTCTGTGACAGCAGGAAACCACCTAACGGAATGTAATCCGTGATTAGTTCACATAAAATCCGTGATAAATATACACAAGCTTTAGAATATGAAAATTCAAACAAGGATTTCTAGATAAAAATGATGTTTTAAAATGGCATTAAAACCACAGTAATGGGATCTTTAGTGAAAGACATAAAATCATAATGAAGGATAAAAAAGAACAGAGGCAACAGCAACAGATATTATAGGAGGTTAGAAGGTGGATGGATGAGATGCAAGAAAAATGAACTCTAAATCGACAAGTCAAGAAGCAAAAAGATTTACTACACTACAGAACTGCCCCCACAAACCCAGGAAATGGGGGTACCCAGAAGGGAACAAATTACAGTCTGTTTAAGAGACAGCTAATATTCTGACTCCCTCTTCTATACATTCTAAAGATACCTGCCCCCCTCTATACACAGAAGAAGACACAAGCTGCTCTGATGACCAAAATCTCGGGCCTCTGACTGGGGACGCAAAGCAGAGATGTGAGGCAGCGTGCTGAGATGCACGCAGCAAAGTGAAGGTTTCCGTACAGAAGGCAGAGGTTCCAAGCCCTCTTCTCTATAACCCTGAAGTGACAGTCAGCTGTGCAGTTTCCAGGAGAAGAACAAAAGACGCTTATGGAGAAATCTGAGCAGCCTGAGAGGAGATAATGAAATGGAGAATCTGCAGTGAAACAGCCCCGTGGGGACACCCAACGAGGAAGCCTGCAGTCCCCCGCCCTCACGCTACACGTGCGAGGCGTCCACGGAGCACCTCACACGGTACCTGAGTTGGGACCCGCACAGGGTGAAGCGTCCCAGGGCTGTGGACAGAGATCTTAGTAGCTGCCAAAAGTGGAAGGGACAAAAACCGTCTCCAAAGGGCTTTGGACAAACAGTACACTGAAAGATCCGTTAAGTCCTTCAAATTCTCAAAGAAAAGCATTTCTGACAATTGCACAACGAGGGGGGGACTCACCATCCAGCACGGTGACCTTCAGCGAACGACTCGCCTCTCTATGTCTCAGTTCCCTTACTCAGCAGGAGAATCAGTACAGTGATAAAACAGCCTCTCAGAGGGGGTGTTACACAGATTAAGTGAGTTAACATCTACACACTTAGAAAACTACTGGGCACGACATTCAGCAGATGTCCAACCACCATCGTGTTGCTTGCAAGTACTGTGACGATCATCACCGCAGCTCAGCAACAGGCGTTAATGTGAGGCCCCACATCCTGCACCTGAGAAACCTGCTGCCATGGACATGGCACGCTGACAGGTGATATCCACAAAAGCAAGAATTGAGGCGATGCTTTTTACCTCTGAGATAACAAGGCGCAGCAACAAAGCGGCTCTGGGTGGCAGAGCAAGCTAGAAGATCTAAAAAAAACCAGCTCATGTACCATTTCTGACAAGTTGAGGGGCATGGCACAAGTCCTGAAATCACATTCAGCTCTGCCGTGCTTTCTAGTCAAAGCTGTAAAACTGAAATGACAAGATGAGCGAGGTGGGCTGAGAGCAAATGTCAGTGCGCGAGGGAGGAAGACAATCGGTGTTCTGGCACCATCGCCCTGCTAAGCAGCATCAACGCGAAAACTTAGTATTTAACTACAGATTCCTCAACACTCAAAATGGAAGCACTTAGGCTCTGTGCAAATCTACAGCAAAAGGTTAATAAAAAAGAGAGTTGATATGAAAGCATCAGGAGAAAAACTAATTTACTTCTGGCTGTCCACATCACCTTCCTCTAGGGCTCACTTAATCTGCCTACCATTCAGGGTTACACATCTGCTTTCAAACTTGTGTTCCTACTGTGCTCCAGTAACGCATCAACTGTGTCTGACTCTTTGCCACCCCATGCACTGTAGCCCGCCAGGCTCCTCTGTCCACGGAACTCCCCAGGCAAGAATACTGGAGTGGGTTGCCATTTCTTCCTCCAGGATCTTCCAGACCCAGGGAACGAACCTGCATCTCCTGCACAGGCAGGCGAGTTTGTGTCTAGAAAGACAGGCATGGAAGTATCACTCATGTGAAAACTACTATCCCTAGTATCACCAAGGACTCTTTATTAAAAAAAAAAAAAAAAAAATCACTGATTTAGGGACTTCCCTGCTGGTCCACTGATTAAGACTTTGTGAGTCCACTACAAGGGGCAAGGGTTTGATCCTTGGTCGGGGAACTAAGACTGTGCATGCTACGTAGTGCAATCAAAAAAGAAAAAATTAGGCGTGAATGAGGGCAAGGGTTAGGCATCAAGTACGGGTTCCTAATGAGGCAATGAAGAGCTAATATAAGGAACTGATTAGGACTGACAAGAATTCAGAGTATTAGTCCCAGTCATAAAAAAAGGAATGAAATAGGACTTCTCTCATGGCTCAGTGGCTCAGAATCCACTGCCAATGCAGGAGATGTGGACTCGGTCCCTGGTCCGGGAAGATTCCATCTGCCTTGGAGCAATGAAGCCCATTCGCCAAAACTACTGGGCCTGCGATCTAGAGCCTGAGAGTCACAACTACTGAAGCCTGTGTGCCCACAGCCTGTGCCACTGCAATGGGGACCCGAGAACCACAGTGAAGACCCAGACAGCCAAAAATAAAGAGTGAATAAGGCCATTGGTAGCAACATGGATGGACCCAGAGATTGTCCTATTAAGGAAAGTAAGTGAGACAAATATAATATGATACCACTCACATGTGGAATACAAAAAAAAAAAATTTATACAAACAAACTTACCTAACAAATAGACTCACAGACACAGGAAATAAAACTTATGGTTCCCAAAGGGGAGGGCAGAGGGAGGATGGATAAGGAGTTTGAGACCAGCAGATACATGATACCACATATAAACTGGACAAACAGTAAGCACAGGGAACTGTACTCAATACCTTATAATGACCTATAATGAAAAAGAATACAGATGTGCACACTCACATATGCAGAGTCAGGCTGCTGCACACACAAAAGTAACACAGCACAATCAATCAACTATACTTCAATTAAAAAAAAGAATTCTGCGTACTCGCAGTATGTGAGCACACAACCAGAGACGCAAACAGGGGTTAAGAGATCCACCACTGACATCCCAGTGTCTCTGTGGGCAGTTTTTCCCAGGGAAGGGAGGGACGGGCAGAGGAAAGAAGGAAGCAAGAGTCAGTGGGGAACTTACTCAGTAGAAGGCTCTGAGAAGGAGATACCTTTCTGGCTTTCAGAGTGCCGACAAGGGGAAACCGTACGGTATATATAATGAGTCCCTCTCCAAAGAGGTGGGAAAAGAAACCTCATCTATTACAAGTGAGCTCTCACTAAAACCAAATACATACATAAACAAATACACAGGATTAATAAAGATTTGGAAACTATTACTAAGAGCATGTAGTACATAGTAGCTAGTCAATCAATGTCTAAGAAACTAAATCAGAAACAGCCCTAAGGAGAATATAAAAATGCTGTCTTCAAAGTGCTCAAATTTGGACAATGACATAGACACAGAAATGGGAAATAACTGAAATTCTCCTTCAAGCTCAGAAAGCCCTTCAATGTGACAAGTGATAAATTCTCTCCTCTAAAATGTGGGGAAATTCTATCCTGTAGTGTTTACAGTTTTTCTTGTAGGAAAAGGTGTGAGAGGCAGTGCCATGAAAGCAGGCAGCAGAAGCTCGCCGCTGGAGAGAGGAAGAGAACAGAACCATGAGATCACCGACGGTTTAGAAAGCCGGTTGCTCCACCATGTCTGCCATGTTGGGCGTAATCCCTGGGTATAAAATACTTTTAACAAAATGTGTATGATATGCTAAACACTAACAAAGGAAGTCTTACGCTTCTGGCTTACCATGTGGGCACAGAATGTCTTCATTAAAATTCAGTTCCTCCTCCTCCTCCTTCCTTTCTTCCTTCGATTCATCTAATCAAAAGATACACACATAATAACTCCTCTAGCTGTTACATTTCAAGTTCAAAGGAGCAAAGACACTGCTCCACACAGCTTCAAACACAGAAAACTTTAAAACATTCTAAAAATTAGACCCAGGTGATTCTGACACAGTTGAGCTAAGAAGTGTTTCATCTTTCCCTTAAAAGGAAAGAACAATTTCTGAATGGCAGTTTTACTTTTTAAAGATTTGAGTTATGTAAGAAAATATGCATTTTTTTTTGCAAGCTGAAAAACAGTTCACCTATCTTTCCATTAATTCTAATCTAGGTACTCAGAATACTGTGTCATAGACCAGGATAATCATATATATGTCATGTTCCTTTCATCCATTGATCCTTTAGGGCAACAAAAGAGAGCTTTATAAGGCTAATGAAATAAAGATTCAAACTTTAATATTAAACACACATAATTAAAACACTCCTTTTCCTATTACCAGTTCTCTTACAATGGCTGCATTTCCTGCTTGTCTACACTGTGACAACTGTCAATTTGTAGTTGTATATACCAGGGAATAGGTTCACATAAAATAAGTCCTAAGCACCAACAGATTAGAATAGTGATCCATGGATTTTCCAGGTTAAGCACATAACACATTTTTAATATACTTAACATATATAAAGAACATTTACTTAAAATTAAATTAATAAATTTAACTTAAAATTTATTTGTTAATTAGAGTCATTAAAAAGCTCAAGTAGGAAAAAAAAAAGTTCAAGTGGAAAAATGGGCAAAAACACATGACCAGGTGTCTCTGTCTCCTGATCCTCAATCTGTGGCACACAATCTGAAAATTAGGCAAAGCACGTACTGCATCTGTGTTTACAAACTAAGTGCAAAAAGCTGAAATAAGTTAAATAAGTAAATATATACATTCAATATATACATACACATATTCAATGTATATTATATATACATTCAATATGACATTTATTCATTCATATATTCACGTTCAATATATATCATATATTAAATGTATATTATATATATTATATACATCCAATTTATATATATACACATCAATGTATATTTTATATATACACGTATATATTCAATGTATAAATATATGCACTCAATGAAATTTAGTCACTAGATTTTAAAACACTGAATGTCTTGGTAAAGGAAGATCCGCAACTGTGCCAATGGAAGCATCATTCTGAAAACCCACTATTTACAGGGACATCTGGTAGAAAGACTTCGTTACTTCTACCTAGCTTCAAGATTTTAAAATCTTTGAATGGAGGAAGAGGGAGATGAGAAGCATTTTATTATTCTGAAAGCAACATGAAAATGTTTTTAATCTAGGACATCAAGGCATTTTCTATTATGGCATCAAACTTTACTTAAAATGAAGGTTCACTGGAACCCAAAAGGTGACACAAATGTATGAGACAGAAAAAGAATTACGGACATAGAAAATAGATGGTGGTTGCCAAAGGGAAGAAAGGTGGGAGAGGAATGGGACTAGGAGTTTGGGATTATCAGACCAAACTTACATATGAAATGGATAAACAACTAGTTCCTACTGTTTACTACAGGACTATATTCAACATCCTGTGATAAACCACAATGGAAAATAATATGAAAAAGAATGTGCATGTGTGTATAACCTAATCACTTTGCTGTACCCAAGAAACTAACATAAGACAGTAAATCGGCTATAATGTAAAAAAAAGAGAAGAAGAAAAAAAAGGAAAGATCACTGATATACATATAAAAAGGCTTGAAAGAACATAAGATATTTAATACCCTGGGTCACATGACACATTAAAAGTAATGTTTTCAATCTTTGTTTTTAGTGAAGTAGTTGATGTACAGCATTATGGAAGTTTTAAGTATACAGCACAGTGATATACAATGCACAAGTCATATACCATATATAGTTGTATAATACATTGACTATATTTAAAACTATCTTTTTAAAAACAATACAAAATAAAATTGAAACTAATGTTAACTTCATGAAGTATACAGCACAATAAAATACATTAACCGAAATAAAAACACTCTTCAAATTTTTAAATATTTTTTTAAAAAATCACAGTTTAAAATTAATAGTGGCTTTCGGCTTCACTGATAGCTCAGTTGGTAAATAATCCGCCTGCAATACGGGAGATCCCGGTTTGATTCCTGGGTTGGGAAGATCAGCTGGAGAAGGGATAGGCTACCCACTCCAGTATTCCTGGACTTCCCTTGCGGCTCAGTTGGTGAAGAATCCACCTGCAATGTGGAAGACCTAGGTTTGATCCCTGGGTTGGGAAGATCCCCTGGAAAAGGGAAAGGCTACCCACTCCAGTATTCTGGCCTGGAGAATTCCATGGGCTATAGTCCATGGGGTCGCAAAGAGTCGGATACAACTGAGTCATTTTCACTTTCTAGTGTTTCTACATTCTTAAAAAGAAAAAGAATGACATGAGAAGTCCCATATCAAATAAAATGATACAATTATTCAAATGCAGTAAACACAGAATAATTCAGTAAAAGGTTAAGAATATTAAAATAATAATATATGTAGGTAAATACTAATATCTGGAGATAGTTAAATGAAATAATTTATGGATCACTAATTGTATCTCTCAATTAATAAACTGTTAAACAATTTCTGTTTTAAAGTTAAAAGGTTTTAATGCCTTAACTTCCCATGATCTTATAAAATACTGATTACAAAATTAAACTGAGTGGTTGACTAACATGAATATCTTTTCCTATTTACAAGCATACCTCCAGAAAACTCCAAAGAATTTATAAGTAAAATGCTATTCAAAACCTGCCTGTTTCCCCTGGATGAAAAATACACAAGTTCAAAGTCATTCACTTAACGAACTCAGTCTTTCAGTGTGGCTAATAAACTATACATTGGGCAATTTGCAATAGACTTTTCTTAAAAACTTTAGCTGGAACAAAATTTAAAATAATTTTTCTTGGGACTAATTATAGAGACCCAGAGCCCAAAGCAGGTCAGGTTGTAAGGAATGCCCCTTGCTCACTCACAAATCCTTTATTTGTTCTGAGACATTTTTGAGTGCTTTAGACATCAAAAAATTGTCTTAGAAATTACATGGAAGGAATTAAAACAATTTTAGAGTCCGCCAGGCTCCTCTGTCCATGCGATTCTCCAGGCAATCTTTCCGACCCAGGAATTGAACCCAGGTCTCCTGTATTGCAGGCATATTCTTTACTGTCATCAGGGAAGCCCCAAAACAATTTTACCACAAACAAGTGCTTACAATTTTGTGGTATAATTCACAGCCACCTACAAACAGGTTTTACTGATAAATATTACCTTTATTCAAAGTGTTGCCATTCATTTTCCCATTGCTTTGGTCTGCATCGCCATCTTGCTCATCAAGCTGTTCAAGAGCCAGCTGGCGCCAACTGCGTAAGGAAGACTTTCCCACCCAAAATCCATCATTGCTGTGGAATAAAGAGAGAATGCAAAATTATGCAAGCAACATTCCTGATATCCTTCTCCCTTCTTTCCTTATAAAGATCACAACAAAATTGAATCAAAAGTTCAATATTTGCTTCTGCGCATTCATATTTTTTAACCTATGTTGGCCATTTTTACTCCTTACTATTAAATTTCAGGTAGTCAGACACATACTTTGTTAACATTCTTACTTCAGCCTCTCTCAAGGGGACGCCCTACAGCCTGCTAGAATGGTTTTCCATTCCCTTCTCCAGGGGATCTTCCCCTTAGAATGGTTTTCCAAAATCAGCATTTCATGATTCCGTGACACAGGCGAGCACCAGGCCTTGGGCTGTTTAGGCCTCAGATCCATATCTCTGCTTCCACCTTTATGATGGATGGAATAGAGCCAGGAGGGCTGCCACTCGGCTCTCTTTATCTTTGCCTCAGTGGCGATCACTGCAAAATTTATCTGGGGTGGCTAATCACGCATCACCTCCTTTCTTCCAAAGATCCCAAGTCTCTATTATCCATAAATGATAAGCTACTTGGCTTTTTTGCTTATGAAACAACATACACCATGTAACATACCTCTTTACTGTTGCTTTAAGCAGATTATTTACAGTTTTATAATCTTCGTTTAGTTGGTTCTTCAGACGCAACACACGACAACGTTCTACTACACATTCCTTACACAGGGCTTTCACTGAGACAGAAAACGAGAGAAAAGACAGTGTATTCATAGACAGGTTTTCTGTGATGAAATTGTTTTCAGCACTTCATGAAGCAATGAAGAATTTTAACCCAAAGTCACTAATTCTGACAATTCAGCAAACTGGTATACGTCCTAAATTATTTTGGTGACAAAAATATCAAGACAGCCATAGGGCTATCCTGCATAGGGAACATTGGTTATAAAACGTTATAATGTGCTCTGACTGTCTGCGACACAAAGTAAAACCTTTTACAAGAGTTTGATGCAAGTTTTGCCAGACCGTCAAATAATGGAGGCTGTAAAAGAGGGGAGAGCAATCAATGTATCTGACAACTCTATATGTCATGTTAATTGTTTAAGACCTTCGTGTGGGTATCAACCAGATCAATACTGTGAAGGGTACTGAATAAAATAATAAAACACTACTAGATGGCTTTCTCAAATGTATCCTATTTTGTCTTCTTTCTCAGAAAACAAAACAGAACTGAATAAGCAGTATCAGTTTCTTTTCTAATGTCGTAAATATACCATATTTGATGCTTCTTAACTCTTACTTGAGGTAGCAGATCATTTTTGCAAAGTACACGGAAGATGAGGTCTAAGCACAGTTTGAGTCAAATGATTATGAAGACCATATGAGGAGCAGTGACGATCCCACATGCCACAACTGAGACTCGGCACCGAAAATAAACAAACACTTAAAAAAAAGATCATATGATGATGACTTAATGCAGCACTCCCTTTTTAAGCAGAGAAGACAGCTCGTATTACCAGTTAGTCTTGGTCCTCCTCCATATCTACTGTAGAAAATGTCAGCCGCATATTCAGATATTCTCTTCATAATCGATATTTTATCGGGATGAAGCTTGTCGTGGGAACACAGGCAAGCATGATTATCAATAGGCTTGGTAGGTGTTGACTCATCCAACCACTTCTGCAGCCACTCAAGAGAGACAAATTCATAGGGCTCTGAGGAAGAAAGCAAGGGAAAAGAGCCTATGTATTTTTACAGCCTTCAGACTGAATGGCACATTCATTTTCCTCAAAAGACAATGCAAACTCTTTCCAAAGTTAGCAGAATCAAGAAGACTCATTGTTCAGGGAAGATGTCTGTGAGTACAGCACAAAGCAGCATTTAACTACCACTCAGCTGAGTTCCAGGAGCTGTGCATGGGGCCCTGTAAGATCGGCTGGTATTATTAACCACATTCTACAAAAGAGGCTTCCACAGAGAGAAGTGTCTTGCTGGATAGCACAGCAGAGCTCTGATCGGGACACCCAAGCTTGGTGACAAGCCACACTCGAAGCTAGTTCGCAAATCACAGAGCCTCACTCCCACAGTGATTTTCATAAACACTTGTCATCCACGTGGGATACACAACTGAAAGTTAAAATGAGAAGTCTGACTAGGTCTTACGTTAAAAAGTAACCTCAATCAGCTACAACTGCACGAGTCCGTTTAAACAACGGAACTTTTCTTCATCCAAGATGATACCGACATTGATTAAAAGGTAGTTGATTTCCCCACACAAATCCATATTATGTATTTCAAGAAATTAAGCTATGTTAAGCAACTTCTAGGATGAAGTGCACCAGAGTCAAATGTATTGATTCCAAAGTTGGAAAAATTAAGATACAGCCAGACACCTCAAAATGAGTTTTAATTTGGGAAAACAGAGCCCCAGAGTTCCGTAAAAGCCAAAATTAAAGATAAAGGGCCAGCTTTGATTACTTACAAAGATCTCCAGTGAGTCCCAGCATAAAACATAGAAGAAAACATACAGAGGTTGAATTTATATATTTGTATTATGATACTATTTCTGATGAGATCTGAGGGATAGACAATTCAACTCAAAGCCCATTTTGACCAATTTCACACTTCCCTGAAATTTACAAGTCTGAAAACTAACTTCCATTTTAAGTTCAGTGTAAAACATTTCAATTTTTACAAAAACAAAATTCAGAACTGTTGGATTCCTTATTTGTGCTAAAACTGTATATCATAAACAGAGCCTCGCAACTGACTGGTCAGCTCTGACACAGCGGCAGAGGAAGAGCCCGCGGACCACAAGTTGAGTCCAAGTTCTGCCACCAAGAAACTGAACTTGAGCAAGTCACTTGAACTCTCTATGCTTCAGATCTTTTACTTGTAAAATGAAGGTAATAATACCTGCCTTCCACCTACCTCACAGGGATGTTGCTGAATGTAAAAGATAAGATATGTGAAGCATTTTGAGCTTTGTTGGAGGAAAAGAGATACAGAAAAGTTAATCGTATATTTGCACAATATATAAAAGTGGAGACCTTAAGGCTCAGCACAGGCAATGTGACTGGGGCATTTTACAAAACATAATGGTGTGGAATGGTCCCTATCCAAAAGAGCAAAAAGGAACTCTTAGCATAGCTGATCTTCTCCCAGGGAGAGTTCCCATAGGCTAAACTTTTAGCAATCTCAAGGCTATCAATACAAGATATGAAGATCAGAAAAACCTTGAAAGAGCTGTATCAATTTCTACCAAGAGTCTCCCTAACAACTGGGGTCTACACTAAACAAAGACTCCTGGCAGTTTCTCAAAGATGTTCTCTATTATTGTGATTCCAAAGCATGGATAATCAACTAACAGGAGGAAGAACTCTGTCAATTGGGATAACAAACTGTATAAAAATCTCAGCATCTGATGAAATAAGAAAACAGCTATTAAAATATTTACCAAAGGAAAATGTATACTATGGTTCAAAGTTACTTATATATAGTTTTAAATGCCTGGATTTTAAACAGGAACTTTCTTTTGAAAAGGAATGAAATCTAGAAAGACCATGGCATCAAAAATATCTGAAAGAACTTACCTAGAGATAATTTAGGATTATTAAAAAAGAATTTATTTCAATTTAAATAAAAAGGGCCAAAAGTGTTCTGGTTTCTGGTGAGGTTCATACTTTATAGTAAATGACCCTTCTTTTAATATGTTCACAAAGATTTAGGAAAAAACATAACAAGATTTGATTGGCAGCACAAAACCATGGTCATTAATTTTGAGATCGACAATATTTTAGGAAAATATGGACTTTCTACCACGTATGCTAACTGTAAATATGAAAAAGAATGCTCATAACTGGCAAGAGTATTGATAACATATATACATATTCGAAGAACATAAGTACAGGTTCTTATAGGTAGAATGAAAACAGCCAAGAGGAGTATAGTGTAAATTTGACACGTAACATCTTTGGACCATGAGGTTTTAAAGCATGACTCAAAAATAGCATTTTAGTTTATAGACCCAGTAAGTCCTTTCTCTTGTCCTGTGAATCCAGGAAACTATGAACAAAGTCCAGAATAGATTTTGAGGTACCAATTCCTTTGAATAAATTTAGCGATTTGAATTACATGTTCACTTCCAAGCTGTTTCCAGTAAAATTAAGGTCAGCCTAACTCTTTATGATAATCCCAACTCTTGAAACAGAGTGAGAATAACAAGTTACAAAGAAAGCTGAGAATCAAATTAAGGTACAGTTTAGACAGAACTTTTGAGATATTTTTACAGATGTAGCAATTGATATTCATTTTTTGCTAAAAGTTATACCAGTAATGGAAAACTGAGATATCAAAACAACAAAACCACAAGTACAATTATGCTTGAGTATTTATTCTCTAAAATTAGTAAAACTATCTCTTTTTTAAGTAGGAGTTGGGTATGGGGCATTGCCTATGAAATGACAGAAAATATATTATTAACAAATGGCATACCAGCCTTAAAAAGTTGAGGTTTCCTTTATGAGGCATTAGATAGACTTGAATAAACATACATAGTAAAAGAATGAGCTGGACTGTGTGGGATAATTCTTAAGAAATTAGGTGTCAGCAGAAAGTTTTCCTATTCTTAGTCTATTCGATATTCAATTTCAGAATAATCTAACAGTATCATAAAACGAGCACTCGTATAAAAGAATGCCTGTTAATACTGTTAGCGCACAAAGTATGCAAGGAAACAGACTAGGTGAGTTGCTTCCATTGTAGCCTGAACAGATTTTTTTCTTTTAAAAATAAGCTAATGTCTCACAAATTAGAAATACTTGTAAGAGTTATATATGCAGAGTGCTGACCTAAGCCTCATAATTTATTAAGAGCTTCCCATTTGTAAAAGCACATGATAAGAATTATTCGGAATGATGCACATTCCGTTAACGCTGATTTACACAGTAAGTGCACGGGGTGTAAGCTGGCATTAACGGGCTATAAGTAAGGGTGGGCGGGGCACGTTTGCTCATGTACATCTGTGGACATGAAGGAAACAAGGCACTCATGGCAACAGTGCTGTCCCAGAATATCTTACAGACCAGCGCCAGCAGGTAACCTTTGGTACAGCTCCTTCACTTCTTCGTGCTTTGCCTTTCCTTTATCCACACTCTGCTTACGCATCTCGGCCATCTCCACACACCACTCCTCAAACTTGGAATTATCTCGATCTACCAGCTCCTGAAGAAAGGCTATTCAGAACAGGAAAGACAGAAAAACCTTTATCCTGTTTTCCAAAGACCAAGAACCGTGCTGAACTCTAAAGTACAACAAATGCTGGCTGGGTGCCCTCCAACCTGCAGGCAGAAGTAAAGCTGAAGACAGCCCCTAATAATACCAGGGGGATCCTCGAGCTGGTTCTCCATAATATCAGCCAACTGGAAACATCCAATGGCTCAGAAACACCATTCAAAACAAATGGCGCCACAGAGCACGGCACAGTATCAGGTAGAATGACAACTAGACTGCCTTCAGGAGAGCAGCAGCTCTTCCTTTTTTTTTAAATTAAGCCGAGAAGATTTATATGGAGAAGGCAATGGCACCCCACTCCAGGACTCTTGCCTGGAAAATCCCATGGATGGAGGAGCCCGGTGGGTTGCAGTCCATGGGGTCACTATGAGTCAGACACAACTGAGCGACTTCACTTTCACACACTGGAGAAGGAAATGGCAAGCCACTCCAGTGTTCTTGCCTTGAGAATCCCAGGGACGGGGGAGCCTGGTGGGCTGCCGTCTATGGGGTTGCACAGAGTCGGACACGACTGAAGCGACTTAGTAGCAGTAGAAGATTTGTAAGTGGCTAAACCCACAACTGCTTTACAAGCTGAACAAAACAATGGAACTGCTCTTTAAATTCATCTTTATTATCCAAAGGAATTTCTTTTTTTAATTGCTCTTGTTTTTCTTTAGGGAGGCCAGTGGAATAGCTCTGTGAAAGTCTCCTTTATTTTAAAACTTCATCACTTAAAAAAAAAATTCATCACTTTAAATCAAATTTATGATTATATGCACTTTCACAATTTACCATATACACAGTCAACCTATCATAATAGACAAAAGTCACCTGTTCTAATCATTGATCTTGGAGCAAGGTATTCAAAAATCTTTGCCTTAAGTAATTCTGGAAGATTGCGTACCTGGTACCTGAATAGTCGTGCTGGGTCTTTCTTGAGTTTGCAGTCTATAAACCAACATGTATGCGTTTCGAGAGCAGTGAGTTCCTTTGCCACACTTAGGTTTACGTGTCTGGGACTTGGAAGGTTCTGCTGAGGTAAGAGAAATCAAAAGATGATTAAATTAGAATTCCTATAATTTGCTCATTCTTTTCTAGGGGAGGGAAAGCAGTGTGGGGGCGGTGGTGATCACAGATAACAATTACTAAAATACAAACTAAAGATATATTGAAAGGCAAGGCAAATTTTGCAGGCTGGATAAATTTTTGAATGTTTATTAACCCTCAATGTCTGCCATATTCCATTTTTAAAAGCTGCAAAGAAGATGCTATTTTTCACAATGACTAACCTGAACCAAATATATAGATTTTATTTTCCTGTCAGTCTTAAATTAAAAAAATAAATCTAGGCTTAATTGCACAAAGAAACAAAATGAAATGTTCCCCCCCTCCCCCAAAATGAAATGAAATGCTAAGATGAGCCACTAATCTCTATGAATTCAGAAGTAGAAAATGTTAGTGTTTTACATGGCATGTATATCGCATGAAGGTGACCTTCAAATTGAGCTTGGTTATCCCAGCATAACTTTCTAATGGGCATGAGGGCATGGGCAGTTCTGAGGAAATCAAGTACCAGATCCTCAACTGCCAATGTACCTTTCTAAAATTGCTGAGGTTCCACTGATGGTTTCCACTTCTTTCAGTCATCTGTCTCCTACTCTACAAAAGAAAGATATAACCTCCTATCCTGTGACAAGTCTTATCTCATCAAAAGATTTATTCACAGTAAAATTTTGCTGTGTTCAATTCTTTTAAATTTCAATTCCTTTAAAACCTGTATTGGTTTTATCAAATATATAGGGATATCTATTTAAAACAAAAAACAAATGAACAAAAAAAAACCTCAGAAGCACTTTCTAACTATTTGGAGCTTTACAGTTACAGAAAACTTATTATATTCCGTCAGAACAAAATTCTCTAGGGTCAGGGCGATGGAAACACTAGTACACAACAAAAAGGAAATATTAAAAAAAATACTGTCATTCAAAAAATATCAGTTCATGTAACTTTGAAAAGAATGATGTGGCTGTATGGAATCTCTATGTTATATAATTTCATTTGGATACAAGAGTAATAATGCTGCAGTTTGTTTCAATATTTATAATTTGTCAGAAGTTATATTATTGGGAGCTACTTAAATTTACAATGAAAAATGCTGGATTTTAAAGTGTGCAGTGAAATACGAAAGTTGTTCAATATTTCTCAGAGAATACAGGAGCAAAAAAGCTTGAAGACTACAGTAGCAGGGAACTAAAAATCTCAGCAAGTAAAAGGAAAAGCTGTTGGTCATTTCTAACTAAAAACTATTAAGATTTAAGATGTTCATTAATTTGTGTAAGATGTAATATAAAATGATTCATAAACGTTCACAAGAGAATAATAAATGACTAATGGAATTTAATAACGATTCTCTATTTTTGATAAAGCATAACAGTAGCAATGCACATGCTGCATATAATGAGGCATCAAAATACTGGAATGGGGTTCGTGTAGAGTGTCTTCCTCTTGAAATGCTCTAAAACTTAAGACTATCTATATGGAGAGCCTTAGCAATGCTCTTAGTGCTATGATTTTCTTACTAAAAATGAAACATCAAAAAACTCAAGTAAAGAACAGTTAAATAAAACTAAAGTTTAATTATTCACAATTTAAAGCTAAATGTTAATTTTGTTCCTATTAAGAATATCACAATAAGAAAAAATACAAGCAAATGTTAATTAAGAGCTTGAGTATTCTTATTCTTAGGTCAAGTGGGAGCAACATTGCTATGTATCTAAAATGTGACTTAAAATTAGAAAATACTTGTAGCATCACACCTAGGTGGAGCACTACTCACAACTGGTAAGTCCAACATACCTCCCACTTTCACTTTTCAAGCTCTAGGGAGGTACAACTGATGAAAAAAAAATGGTGCACATAAAAAAAAAAGAGAGAGAAAGAAAATATTCCTTCAAATTACAACATAGCCGCTACACGACTATCTGCAGCAAGATTCCCCATGCCCACCTTGAAAGCCAATGTCAACGGCCACGGTCCTCTGCCTGGGCAAGTGGTACTGGTCCTTAAGAAAGGACAGTGACGGGGGACAGCCAACCATTCCCATTCCTTTTCCCTATTTGCAACCCACAGTCCCAGCAACAAACAGTAAGTGATTAAAACTTCAGCCAAGACGGTTCCTATCAGAACTGTCTCTATGTTATACAATAAACAGGTATTTAGCCCACGAAAACCACGGTGATGAGAACTGTATACTAGAAGCTATTGCAGGAGGCACGCTTTATGGCACACCTCATTACCACGGAACAGTAAGCAGCTTACTCCCCACAGAGGCGTGGCTCCACACTCTAGGGTTGGGGTAAGTCGCTTAACAGGGAGGGGGAGATACTGTTCAGAGAACAAAGTTCCTCTACTATACTTACTTCTCAAAAATATATGTCCTGACCCAGAGAAATATATAGTCCTGATCCTACTATATTAAATCTGCTACTCATAGTTTGTATCTTAATACTTAACCACCCTTTTTCCTAGCTGCCCACAATTAACCTGTTAACTGAAAATGAAACATACAACTTCACACTGTACTAAAAACAGGACATTACGGAACCATCTCTGGGGCAAAATCACTTTTTTCTGTCACGTCTGATGGGCAATGTGCCAGTGTCGTAACAAGGTCTGGAGGGAGGCACGCAACACACAATAGCGTGAACACCCAATCGTCACGCTCATGAACTACAAAAGGGTCCAAAATCATTTTTGATAAAATCCAAACATTGCTATAAAAGTTCAGAGATTTCATGTGTTTAAGAAATGCAAATAGCCTTGATAGTCCATAACAATTTTGGGCCATAATAATTTCTCACAGACATTTTTGTTAAAAAAAAATAAAATTATATTTTAAAAGGGCACTCACAACTTAAAGGTTTTACCTAGATCTTCCTCAATCCCTAGTTGCAATTTCTTCCCCTCCATCTTTTCTATGTCTTCGTCATTAAACTTATACCATTCGCCAGACTGTGGGTCTTTCACGTGGGCAATGTAGTGGCCAGAATAAGCACTCACTCCTCTGTGTATGAGGACCGCGCTGAGTTCATACACATAGGACCCACCTAGGAAAGGAGAAGGGGAAAAAGTGAAAGAAATTTTAAATGACATTATTTCCTCAGCCTGCACTGTAACGCTTACAGTTCTTTATGAATCCAGTAGAATCCAAAACATGTCATCTTAGATTTTAAAACTTTAGTCTCATAAAATAACGTGGTAGTCATTGTTTTTATCACCTCTCTGTGTCAACTCTATATTCCCTCTGCAGATGCAAAGCTACAGCGTTCTGGGCACTTAAGGGTTACAAGGCTACTCTGCAGTATACTGCCCCTCAGGCACTAACAGACTGAGCCATGTGCTTGAATGAATCAGTTGTTCATATTTTCTAACTTCTTACAAAAATTAACTACACACAAACTAATAAGATTTGAATGCAAAATCAAAAAGCTATTATTTCTAGAAAAAAAAGAGAAATGTTTTCTTAAAAAAAATCAGATATAAGTCATTGGTCCCACAAGCCATGGGGCAGCTGAGCCCACCTGCGCCACAACGACAGAGCCCATGCACCACAAAAGACCCACTGCGACCCCCCAAAGTACTGAAATAACCCACGGAACTGGCTGTGATGCCTTCACTGAAAATAAACAAGTAAAAGGGGCCAGTTCTCACAGCATGCGTGAGCAAGGCAGCCTTAAGCACTGATACTTGATCTGCGATGATACCGCACTCATAGGGACCCCAAGGAGCCTGGCAGAAAGAAACCTAACGTCTCTCGAGGAGGTGGCTTCATCTCAGCCCTAAGTGAATCTCCACAAAAAACGTTCCAGGGACTTCCCTGTTGGTCCAATCGTTAAGACTCTGTGCTTCCACTGCGGGGGAGCTTGGATGGATTCAAAGATCCCACATGTCACACAGTGCAACAAAAAGTAAAAAATAAAAATAACATAAAAAACTTTCCAGAGATAACCAGGTACAGAAGACCCGGTAACATTAAAATAACCAAATGGGACAGCAAAAAGAAACTTACATAATATTCCAACAATGTCAGTCATGGATTATAAAATTAGGCTTGTATGTTTAGAGAAGTGGGAAACATGAAAATACAGGCAAGTGACAGGAAACCTTAATACAAGTGATGCAAATTTTAATTAGAGGAACTAAGAGTATAAATTAACAAGAGTGTAAATAGATGAACTGATCCAGTTAAAAGATCAAAACTGTTAAATTAGATCTCGTTCATATAAATTTGAAATTCTTCAAAATACAGAGACATATCAATGATTTTTTCTCCAGCCACCAATGGCCAAGATGAACAAGCAGAGGAGGGACACTGAGATTTAACAATGGGCTAGGCTTCACCTGGCAATATCCCAGGAAGCAGAAGGGCAAACTACACTATAATGTTTAGGGGTACAAGTTTATATAGTAAAATGCTAAAGCAAAAATATAAAAAAAGTAGTGATTGCCAGACAACTCAGACTATTTCAGGAGGAAGGAGACTGCAACCAGGCGGATCACACAGGAAGCTTTGGAGTGGGTGGTACTCAGGAAGATATTCACTTCGTGATAATTCTCTGAACCGTTTATTTTTGTATTTTAATTTTTATGGATGTCTTCTATTTTATCATTCTTACAAGAGGAGGAAAATAGAGTGGAACAAGATATACGATATTTGAACTATAGAAAGACAAGGTAGGCCATGGCCTTCAGAAGGGCTGAGGAAAGGTGGAAGACAAAATCACTGAAGCAGAGAAGTCGTTATCAGGTCAGGTGAAGACTCTGCAACAGCGGCACTCAGCAGCATTCCTCAAATTATTACACATCAAATCATTAAATGATTCCTCAAATTATTATTATTGAAGACAGTAAAGCACAGAAGTATTAGCAGTAACTATGACTATTACCAATAGACACCAGTTTTTATTATCATGTTATCACTGTTGCAGATAACCTGATTTTATAGTTATCAATTCATTAAAAAAAAAAAAAGTACAGAATTATAATTCCAACTTTATGAAAATCCTTAAGCTGTGGGCTTTTCAGGCAAACAATTTAAAAGATCATTTATTTCTTTTGAGTTTTTTGTATGGTATGAGAACAGAAAAGGAACTGATGTTTGTCTGGCATATCTATTTCCATTTAAAGGGCTTCTCTGGTAGCTCAGCTGGTAAAGAATTCACCTGCAACGCAGGAGACCCTGGTTCGATTCCTGGGTCAGGAAGATGTGCTGGAGAAGGGATAACCTACCACTCCAGTATTCTTGGGCTTCCCTTATGGCTCAGCTGGTAGAGAATCCGCCTGCATTGTGGGAGACCTGGGTTTGATCCCTGGGTTGGGAACATCCCCTGAAAAAGGGAAAGGCTACCCACTCTAGTATTCTGGCCTTGAGAGTTCCACAGACTATATAGTCCATGGGTCGCAAAGAGTCAGACATGACTGAGTGACTTTGACTTCACTTCTATTACTGTATTACAAATCTCAGTATTTTAATAACTACATTTATGTGGTTTCTTCCAAAAGTCAATGAACTTTATTCAGACTTAATGTTGTCTACAGGTATATTAAAATCCCCAAGTAATATGGCAGGAGTTAAGACAGTAAGCAGGTAAATATTCAACAAATGAGAATCCCTCAGTCTACACATCTGTGTATCTGTGGGTTCACTATTAAAGAAACAAATAAATTTTCCTTTTAAAAACAGATCACCTTTTTAGATCTATCTTTTCTGTTTTGTGTGGATATATACATGTGCAGACACATAGGCATAAGAATACAGGAAAAATAAAAAGAATATGAAAGTGGAAGTGTTATTCTTTACAGTATGAATTGGACAAATGTATAATAAATTGAATCATGATAAGCTGAATCATGATAAGAACTATTAGAAATCATACACTGGAGTCAAGGAAAGGAATAATTTGGGAATTCCCAGGCAGCCCAGTGGTTAGGATTTGGAGCGTGGCCCAGAGTTCAATTCCTGAATCCACTGTGAGGGAACTAGGGTCCTACAAACGGCAAGGAAAAAAAAAAGAAGGAATAATTTGTACATTTCCTACATTCCTAACCCCCAAGAAACCAGTAAGTAACCAGGCTTCTCTAACTTCGAATAACTGACTATGTAGAGGAGGCAGGACGCAGACTGCAGACAGGGAGCTCCTGCTAAGTTTACTCAGCCAGCCAAACAGCACGGCAACAGAGCGCCTGGGAGCAGCTGTCCCCCTCCACAGCTGTGGATGCGGCGGGGGGCGCGGGGCTGGGTCTCCGTCATGCACTCGCGCTTTCTCTAGCTGTGGCGAGTGGGGGCTGCTCTTAGCGTGCCAGCTTCTCACAGCAGTGGCCCTCTTGTTGTGGAGCGTGAGCTCTGGGCGCACAAGCTTCAGTGGTTGTGGCACACGGGCTTAGCTGCTCCACAGCATGCGGGATCTTCCCAGACCAGCGATCAAACTGATGTCCCTTGTATTGCAAGGTGGATTCTTAACCACCGGACCACCAGGGAAACCACACAGGCATAAATTTTAAACTCCAGTATACTGACTAGAGAGTATCACGCATTTTAAGGCTTAACTATCACTTCCCCACCTTCCCAATCATTTCTTTTGAAGGTTTTAGATTATGGCTTGCCACCAGAACCTTTTTATGGAGACAGAGGTTATGATGTAATTTCTGTATTAAAAATTTCACAAACATTAACGTCAATCTTAAAACAGAAGTAAAATGGTCCATCCAGTAAGGGCAGGAGAGAAACAAAGGGCAAGATGTTTCTTTTCTCTAACAAGAATCATCCTGTTTAGTAAGATAAGGACTACCAAAGAAGAAAGTAATTAAGTTACAGCATAAATATTGCAACTAGGCCATCTAATGTTTCTGATAAAATATTTTTTAAAACCATGAATGGAGGCAATGTGGAGACCCTTAATTTTATGAGGAATTAGAGATATAGTAGTGATGCTAGCAAAGCCTTACTTTGCCAACAAAGGTCCATCTAGTCAAGACTATGGTTTTTCCAGTGGTCATGTATGGATGTGAGAGTTGGACTATAAAGAAAGCTGAGCGCAGAATTGATGCTTTTGAACTGTGGTGTTAGAGAAGCCTCTTGAGAATCCCTTGGAGTGCAAGGAGATCCAACCAGTCCATCCTAAAGGAGATCAGTCCTGAATATTCATTGGAAGGACTGACACTGAAGCTGAAGCTCCAGTGTCAATACTGGTGGCTCCAATACTTTGGCCACCTGATAAGAAGAACTGACTCATTGGAAAAGACCCTGATGCTGGGAAAGATTGAGGGCGGGAGAAGAATGGGACGACAGAGGATGAGATGGCTGGATGGCATTACCGACTCAATGGACATGAGTTTGAGTAAACTCCAGGAGTTGGTGACGGACAAGGAGGCCTGGCGTGCTGCAGTCCATGGGGTTACAAAGAGTCAGACATGACTGAGTGAACTGAACTGAAATGAACTGTAAGTGAGGCTAAAGCAACAAGAGTGAGTTCAGGAATAGCAAAGTAGTTTATTCTTTTATATCCTTAATTATATAGATATTGATGAACCATCAATCTTTGTTAGTATGTACTCACTCATAGAAAATAAAAATAACCTCTCAGCTCACCTAAGACGCCTCTGTTCTCAGAGACTGGCAAATAAAATTTAGTGGTAAACTCCTATTCTGTACTCAACACAAGTGGATCACAAGTTACAGTGTCTGAGCATTATAATTATCACTGCTTGGTAAAAATATTACCTTTGTGTTCCACATACGGCTCCATATCCAAAATTTCTGAGAAGCCAATGTAGGTATTCAGCTTTTTCTTATGTCCAGTTTGCCTAACAAGAAGAAAGGTAATTATAATTATATTTAAAACAACCATAAAACAATGTGTAAATTCTATTGGCTTCTTTAAATAAAATAAACTGGGGAGTAGCTAGGTAGATTTCTTTTTGTAATCTTGCTCAAAATATGTCATTGAATTGGACAATAAACAATCAACAAGCTAAAAAGTATGAATTTAAAGCGCTAATTCCAAACAGCACATTTCCAGACATTTTGAAATGAAATAAAACACACATATTCCAGCTATACACAAGAAATGCATATGTTAAAAAAAACTGCCTGATTTTAATTATAGAAGATCTATTTCTATAGAATGGGGGTTGCACTGCTGTTGAGTAGAAAATTTACTCAACTTCTTATAAAATAATATAAAATATTAAGGTAATTGATACCTAAATGTCTGCTTTTCCTTTGCAGTTTTAAATAATTTTACAGAAAAATAAGGATTCTCTCCTTCTCTAGTTCTTAATTATGACAGGCTCCATCTATAACTTTCACCCCAAAATCTAAAGTTTCAAATTAAAAGCATTTTACTATATCTGTCTATGGTAAAATCTGTACACATTGGTCCCCAGTGACCAGCCAAACACTGCGCCTCGCACATGTTTACCTGTCAAAGACAAAACGCATCAGCTGCAAGTTCAGAGTGCAAGGAAGACTAAGGAGCCGGATCTTCCTTGTTGCGTTCTGTTTGCTTTGACAGTTTTCACAGAAGTATCGATTGTCTCCTTCTAATTTTTCTTCCTGAATAGGAATAAGGCACATTAGTTTTTAAAAAAAAAAAAAAAAGATTTTTTTAATGATCAAAACTCTGATGCAAATTATAATTTCACTTTAGCTAACAGTTTTTACTCAAGCTGTTAGGATCAAGTTATTATAAACAATGAAGGACACATAAGATTAAGTTAGATTAGCAGTGACATTATTAACTTGTATACTATGAAACTGATGTTTCTTTCTGAAATGTATGATTTCAAAAATGCTTGGGTTTTAGGTCTTTTTTTCCTGATAATCCCATCTCTGGGAATTGAAGGAAACAGGTTTAAAAAAGAACTCATATGTACTTTAATGCACCAAAATTAATTTTAAAACAGTGAAAATGGGTGGAAAATACCTACAGGCACCAAATATGAAATTGTGTATACAAATTTCATATGCACACACAGTTAAAATTACTAAACCGCATTCATGACACAAAACTAAGAGTGCAGAAAAACTCAATGTTAGAGCGAATGGTGGTTTCTTTTTAAACGTTTCATGTTTCTATATTAGCTTTTTGTTACCGATTACACTTCAGTACAGTAATACAACACTAGTACTACCACTTTATTCGTTTGCTCCAGGGTGACACCACCTGTTTTCTTCACTCACATCCCCCAGTGTTTCTGACTAGCTGCGCTCCTGTCCCCATCTCTTAATGCTTGAATGTCCCAGGGTTCAGTCTTGGTCTTCATCTCTCTCATGCCCCTGGTGATTTTACTACGCCCTGACGTTTTGACCCTGAACCCTATCAAATCGAACATGCCCCAGCGCAGACTCCTATTTCCTCTCCCAAATTTGCTCCTCCCATACTCCTTCACATCTCAGTCATGCCAACTCCATTCTTCTAGTTGTTGAAGACAAAACCTTAGTAATCCTTGACTCCTCTTTCCCTCCATATCCAGTCTGCAAATTTCTTCAGCTCTACTTTGAAAAATCCAAACCCTTCTTATCATTTCTTCAGTTAACCCTTGGTCCAAGTCACCATCAACTCCTTCCATCTGCCCTTGCCTCACTGTTAGCCTTTTCTCAAGACAGTACTCAAAGCTTTCCTGTTCAAACAGATTACACTGCTTATAGCCCTTGAGGGCATTGTATTTCACTCAAACTTCTGACAAAGGTCTGCCAGGTTCTCTCTCTGATATGGTCCTTAGTTATCTCTACTATGACATCCTCTATTATTTTCCCCTTGTCTATTTATTTCAACCACACTGATCTCCTTGCTGCTCCTCAAACCTGCAGACACATTCTTGTCTTATGCTCTTGTCAGGCGAGTGTATGCTCCTCGGTTCTTTGTCTCGTCACAACAAAGATTTGTAGTGACGCTCTGAACCTGTTATTTCATCTTCCCCCGAATTCTTGGACAACTCACTACTCTACTTTTTATCACCCTTCCACATTTTCCATGCCCTGCTTTAGTTTTCTTCATTGCACTTATTACAGTTGATATATTAGATATTTCTCTTCTATTTATTTTATTGTTCCTTGTTGCTCCCCATACCACACTACATTATAAGCTTTCTTAAAGGCAAAAATATTTGTCTGCCTCATTCACTATGGTTATTCCAAACAGCTGAAACACTGCCTCAGCACTGTAAACACTCAGTATTTAGCTGAATGAATCCAATAAATGAGTACTTCAAGCATGCTGATGGTTGTGCCAAAAAAAAGTAGGAAAAGTACAAAAATATTTTAAGAAAGGAAGCTATATAATAAGCTTATCTACTATTCCATGTGTCTGTTCCTACATGATTACAAAGGCTTCTGATTAGCAAACTTTTCCACTCTGAACAAAAGAGAATCATTTCTCTTGTCTCTACATAAATCTAAACATACAGAGAGAGAAATATGGGGTGGAGGGGCTAAAGAGTGGTTATATTTTGATGCAAAAAATTACATTCAACACTTTCTGGGATTTCCCTGGTGGCCCAGTGGCAAAGACTCCATGCTCTCAATTCAGGAGTCCTGGGTTCGATCCCTGGTCAAGGAACTAGTTCCCACATGCCACAGTTAAGACCTGGCAGAGCCAAATAAATAAATGTTTTAAAAAAAAAAAAAAGAAAAACACTTTCTATTTCTCATTAAGTGAAAAAGTAAATTAATCTTATGTTAACATAGCTTACAACTTTCTTATTCTACCATACCCCAATCACACAAGCTTTTATACATACATAATTCTACATATAAAATAACCTGAAATAGCCAAAAATTATGTTAAGGTGCTTCTGTACTTTTTAATTTACAAAGTTTCTTCTAAATCATTACATAAACAGTCCGTATGGAGAAAAAGTTAAAATAATGAATTTATCCATTAAATCAAAAAGACATTCAGAACAGTATTTAACTGTTAAGGAGCAGAAATGACATATATGCCAAAATCTGAATACCTTCAAAAATTCCGAGATACAATCTGTTAACTGTTTGTGGCCTTGGATATTTAACTCCAGTTCATAAAATTTTGACAAAAGCTTAGATTCTCTGCCACACTGGTTGCAGCTATAATAAAACAGAGTGAGAACATTAAGATCAGAGTGGGAAAAGCAGTAAGGTTTTACTGTACTACAACCTGAAGATACAGAAAGAAACATTACCTTAATTCTTTCACTGATTTTCTACACTATGTACACTCAAAAAATAAAACAAAGTGATTGATAAGGTCATGCATTTTATGATTAGGAAAATGTTTAAGAATTATTTTACTTTTGGTATTGAGTAGGCTCCAATTTTGCTCTCGGTGGCTCACACCACAGCCGTAAAATAAACAGCAAGAGCTCAACCAGACAGTTTCCAACACCTGGATAGGTTCAATTGCAATTATCAAGTCAGTTGTTTACATGTTCCCATAGAAACATATTACTATAAATACCTCAGGTCCCATGATAAGCCACTAAAGCCATAACATGGACCTGAACTCAAAATTAGAAAACACATAAGCAACCGCTTCAGAATAAAATGTATCATGAAAAAGTGGAAACACACTTACACAGTTACATAAGCATATTCCCCACAGAACTGCTGTTGGACAATGTTCCTCACATCGGGATTCTTTTGTTTAGACAAAGTATCTTCCAAAAGAGACATAAAGAGCTTTGAAAATTCTTGGGCATCCTACAATACAGGTTTGAGTTAATTAAAAAAAAAAAAACAAAACCACATATCTTGCTTTTCAATTTGTTACAAACAGTAGTAAGTAAAATAACCCAGAAGCTGTCTGTACTTAGAACTTAAAATTTCTGAAAAAGGACTGCAGCAATGTTGAATCCATTTTGTGCCCGTATAGGAATTTTCAGAAATGGAATCAAGGAAAATGTGTAATATGCTAAGCAGTAAATAAATGCTCTAATTCAAAATAGAGGAAAATTAATTTTAAAAAAATTCCTTCATTTCTTTCTATAATGATTGTAAGAAATGCTTTTTATATTAAAAGATAAATAATTAAAAGAAAGGTTCTTACCTGCTGTTGCCCTGTGTCCAAGCCCAAGGCTTTCACAAACCCCGAGGGATCGATGTATCGCCTATTACTGTTTTGTAACAAGGCAAATAAGTACTGGAGATGCTCACAAATCGTTTGAGGCTCATAATCTATTAAAGAAATGTTTGTTTTTGAAAAACTGCTACCTTAAAAAAACATGTACACCTCGTTACATGAGGACATAATTAAAAAACTTTATGTCCAAACTAAATTAGTGCTTTATTACATTTTTAAAACTTTCAAACAAATTAGTAATCATATCTTTTGGAAGTAATGCCTGCAACCTTGGCTGTCCATATACATCCCCTAAAAGCAAGGCCTACCCACATCACAACAACAATAATAATCATGACTACAGTTTCTAGAGTATCAAATCCCACCAAAACATCCAATCCAATAAAAAGCCATATACCATATTTACTATTTGCTAAATATTTTAATATAATCCCCATTAATGGGAACTTGCCACAGAGCAAATGACAGCAATCTTCAAGCACATTTATTCGAACCTGAATGAACAACAGAACAATTTACTGGTAAGAACCCTAAAGTTTAGTTTCACGTTTTAATGAGTTCGGGAAAGAAAGTGAAGTCGCTCAGTCGTGTCTGACTCTTTGTGACCCCATGGATTATAGCCTACCAGGCTCCTCTGTCCATGGGATTTTCTAGGCAACAGTACTGGAGTGGGTTGCCATTTCCTTTTCCAGGGGATCTTCTCGACCCAGAGATCAAACCCGGGTCTCCCACATTGTAGGCAGACACTTTTACCATGTGAACCACCAGGGAAGTCATGGTTGGGGGAAGATATGCAAATAGGAAGCATGGATCAAGAGCCCTAAAAGGTCTGAGTTTTCCTTTCTGTGCTGCTGTTATCCATTAATTGCCTTTCAGCTCCAAATCTGCCCTTCTTTTTCTGCTCTGTACCAAGGAAGAGGAGCTCTGCTCCTCACCAGCTAGTGCAAGGTTGACTCTTGTCAGTAGAGGGCGCTGGAGGGCTCCGCTGTGAGCCTTCCCAGGCTCTGTCCGCTCTCAGCAGGCAGTGGCCAGCAGACTCCCCGCTAACTCACTGAGCAGCAGCTACTTTTGCAGTTTCAGCGGGATGCCTCTGGTGCGGCACTTCCTCTTGAATGACTGCCCTGTGAAAGGCCTGGACACTCTGTGCAGGTGATGCCAAGGCCCAGTAACTCCCTGAGGACCATGTCCAGCAAGGAAACCCATAGGGGTATCTGTTTCTTTTTGGCCATCCAGTGACGCAAGAGCCGACTCATTGGAAAAGACTCTGATCCTGGGAAAGATTGAGGGCAGGAGGAGAAGGGGACGACAGAGGACGAGATGGCTGGATGGCATCATCAACTCAATGGACATGAGTTTGAACAAACTCTGGAAAATAGTGAAGGACAAGGAAGCCTGGTGTGCTGCAGTCCGTGAGGTTGCAGAGTCAAATAGCCTTAGCGACTGAACAACAAAAGTGAGCTTGGGCAGTGCTTTCTCCATGAGGTCTGGACCGCAAACCTGGTCAGCAGGCTCAACGGCTCCTCTTTGTGTGTTCTTTTTCAGCCTGAGGGTTGGTGGCTGCTCCCCTATCTGCTATGTCTCTGTTTTTCAAGTCACCTTGAATTCTTGCTAACCAATTCCCCTAGTACTCTAACTTCCTGTTAATAATTCTTTGTTCAAGTCTTTGTGTAGTTTCTGTCTCCTGATTGGTCTGAAGGGTCTTTTACTACGACTGTGACTCATCCATTGCGAAAAGGAAGCCAACATTTCATTTGTAAAATAAAGATAAAAATCTTACTTCCTGGGGGTGCAGAGACTTTACAGGATATTAAAAGCTACTCAAGTAAGTCTATATCAACTTCAAATGTCTTATTTTACAGGTTATATTCTACCTGAGATCTTAAATACTTATCCAGTGCTGGTTTTCCTATCTGTAAAATAAGGCAAGAGTGGGGCTGGGACTAGAATTCAGGTCCCATCATTTCCAACCCAAAGCCTTCTCACTACATTGCACTGAGTCTGTTAACAGTACCCGGAAATGCACACTCTTATCAGAGAACAAGGTTAAGGACTTTGATGGAATATTAAAATCTAAGTGTTTAGAAACTTAAAAGAAAAAACAAAACAGACAGTCCTAAAGGAAATCAACTCTGAATATTTATTGGAAGGACTGATGCTGAAGATCCAACCAACACTGTGGCCATCTGATGCGGAGAGCCAACTCACTGGAAAAAACCCTAATGCTGGGAAAGACTGAAGGCAGGAGGACAAGGGGAAGACAGAGGACAAGATGGCTGGATGGCATATCACTGACTCAGTGGACATGGGTTTGAGCAAACTCCGGGAGATGGTGAAGGACAGGGAAGCCTGGCGCGCTGCAGTCCATGGGTTGGTAAAGAGTCGAACACGACTGAAGCACTAAACAATAACAAGTGCTTAGAAATTAAAAAAAAAAAATCACATCTTTTGAAGACACCTATTAAAACCACAATTCCCAAAGGAGTCTGTGGTACATTATTTTACAAAATAGAAATTTAGTGTCCAATTGTTATTGGCAAATTTGTATTCACCAATATAAATTTCTCATTGGTAAATTTATATTTCAGCAAAAACAATGTTAAAAATTAAAAAGGATCCATTTTCCATTACTCATCCTTTACATACACTCATTCTTTATCTTCTGTACCATTAATCTAGATTTACATATTCAGAACTATAGCTTTAGGGAAACAAACTTAAGAATTTTTAAGCACTGTTTTGAAGCAAAGATTACTATTAACAAGGACCAAAACTAGTACCGTTGTCTAAAGAGCAGCAAGAAAGAAGATGTGGGGCTTAGGAATCCTATTTTTTCTCTTTCAGAGTCAAAGGCAAGGGCCACGAGCCCAAATCAGATCACATAAATGACAGCACTGGATTTACAGAGTCAAAAAAGTTCCCAACTTGGAGCTCTTACACTGTATCATCTCAGAGAAAAACCTCTAAATAGACATATTAATTAGGAATAACAACCCACATATTATGCAGGAAAAAAACAAAGTAATTCCACTAGCAACAGTTTGAAACTGGTTTCTAAATTTGCAACGAGTGTACTCACATTATTAGTGGCTTGCTTTGCCAAGATTGGTTAATTTAATCTTAATTTTAGAGGGTATTTTGTAAGTCAGCATATTTGGGAATCCAAACAAAAGGCTGTGGTTACACTAAAGTATTTATTAAGCCTCTCAAGCCAGGCAGAAGAGTAACCATGTCTGTTTAATTGACTGATTTCTATCAAGCACTAGAATTTAATGGACTGCAATCACAGTGTATTACAGCAAAAAACTGTAGCTCAGGTTTCCTCTCTATGGTTGGCTCAAAGCGGTCTAGCTGGCAATAAGCTCAGGAGTGAGCCCTCCCCACACCCATCCCCACTCACCTTTTTCTTCTTGGATGCTATCTCCCATCATATAGTCACTACAGGTGCTTGGACATAAGTAGAGCGCCTGTCGAAGCTCCAGGTTAAGAAACCACACTTGGAGAAAAGTGTTGACGTAACAAGTGGCTCCAAGGTTAGTGAGGCCCACAAACGAGTTCTACAGACAGGAAAAATTTACAGTTATAAAATGAACTTTCTCCTAAAATAAAAAAAGCTGCCAAATGCTTTTAAAATTTAATCTAAAATGTGTTAAACTGTCTCAATCCCACAAGCCCCTCTCGGGAAAGGTTAAGGGATAGTTGTCTTGGAAGCCCCATGACTACAGGAGTGGGAACAGATTCAGGACAGACCACAGCTCATCACCAGTCTCCTCCAGCCACTTAAACCTGTAACTCGGAGAACAGTGAGCTCTAGGAAACATCAGTGCGAAGATGTGTCACACAGGTTTCTCCTAAGAGGTCAGCATTCAAAAGAAGGACAAAGTGAAACTTTCAGATAAATTATTTTCTATCCTACAGATCTGAGAGAATGGGGACGGTGGGGTAAGAGGAAGTTTGGTTTAGCCACTGAGTTGTATCTGACTCTTTTGTGACCCCGTGGATTGTAGCCTGCCAGGCTCCTCTGTCCAAGGGATTTTTCCCGGGAAGAATACTGGAGTGAATTGCCACTTTTTTCTCCACGGAATCTTCCCAATCCATGATCAAACCATGTCTTTGGCATTGCAGGTGGATTCTTTACCACTGACCCACCTGGGAAGCCTTTAGAAGGTAGTTACAACTTTTTTCAAAGATAAGGCTGAGAATTCCAAAACTTACAAAGAATCATTCTTTTTAAGAGAGAAAATACCTATACAGGTGACTATATTGTAAATGCCAGGCTTTATGATTAATATTAATGTATATTACAAAAAAAAAAAAAAAGTAAAACTATCCATTGTATAACATGTAAAAATATAAGCCAAATAAGGCCAAATCATATCTTTATGGGAGCTTGTTCTCTGGACTTACCCCCTCCTTTAAAGAGACTAAAAAGAGCTCTAAGTAAAACATGCTACATTAAAGCAAACAGAATCAGCACCAAACTAAAACTCTTCTTAAAAGTTTACTGTGTTACATAGCTACCTTTTTTAAAGCACATCATTAAGAACTGTTCCAGTTCAAGTGATTCAGAGTCTGAAATTCCACTACTGATCTCAAAGCTGCATAGTTACCTGACATCAGTAACAGTTTCTGAACACAGGCATAGAACAAAGCACAGAGGAATACCATATGGAAATCTCTTAGAAAATGACGGCTTACCTTTTTTCTCCTCTCACAGTTGGGGTCATCAATGTTATGAAAACTATTTTCATCTATTTCTCCTAACCAAATGTGTTCACCAATCCCAACCAAGCAATTTGGATTTCCTTTGCAGTTTCGTCTATGAAAAAAAAAATTGTATAATTAAAAATACTACAGTTTCATGATATGAAACATGCAAATTACAACTATATAATTTAAAAATGGAAAAAAAACCTATAATGATACTATTTTTTAAAAATTCTATTTCTCATCTATTAGATTAGCAAAACGGAAAAAGCACAGTATCACATCTGGTTTGTGAGGCTCTGGGGAAAGAGAATCCATTTACTGCTGATGAGACTGCAAACTGGTAGGACTCTTACAGAAGGGAATTTCACAATTGCTAACAAATGTGCTACATACACAGCTACTCACTGTCCTATCCATTTCATTTCTAAGAACTCACCGTGAAGATGCATCTCCAACAGTGCAGAAACACAAGCACTAGGTTATTCGTCACAACATTGTTTTTAATCGCAAAATGCTGGAAACAAATGACCAAACACAGGCAACACGGTGCATCCACAGGGTGGAGCGCCACACGACCGTGACAGCACACACACGGCGACCTCGATGAAACGACACAGAGGCGTTTCTAGGACGTGGTGGTGAGTGAAGAGCGAGCCGCAAAAGAGCTACCTACACAGCGTGCTGCTCTTCACTGTGAGAAAGACGGAGAAATAAACCATGCATGGGTCTGCTCACTGGAACACAGACGAAAACACAAGTGTACATATATGCATGACTGAATCACTCTGCTGTACAGCAATAATCAACACAACATTTTACATCAACTACACCTCAATTTAAAAAATAATAGTATTAAAAAAAAACACAAAAAGGATAAATCAGATACTAGTGAAAGCGGTTACCTAAAAAGCATGAGTGGAATTAAGATTTAAAAAAAAGAAAAAAAAAAGGTGTGTGATCCTTTCCTGAACATACCGTTCCATACATTGCTGAATTTTGGGGGCCATGTGAATGTCATACACAAATCAGTAAGGGTGGACGGAACTCTAAGATCAGCACAAAGAGTAACGTACTTCAGTTGAGTAACATACGGTGAAAGGAAGAAGAGGGGGCGCTAACCCAAGTAACCTGAACTCAAGCCGTCAGCAAGTTCGCTTAGCAGGATCAGGATGAAGAGGAAGGGAGGCGACAACGGACAACCCTTTTCAGAGATACACAGCATAACAAATCTGAAACATCCTATGCACTCTGCAATTTATTGCACTGAGGATGAAGGGAATCAAGTTTCGGAGAGGAAAGTTACAAATGACAGGAATAAAATGAACCCTACAGCGTTTATTAGGAATAATAGGTTTAAATCTAAACCCATATGAGTCCTAATACTTATGAACAGGTAGATTAGTGTTGCAAGATGAAATACAAGACAGTAGTTATTTGAATTCAGATAAATTATATATTTATATTTTTAAAAGCATTTGTTGTTTATCAGAAATTTGGATTTAATTGGGCAGCCTAAACTAGACAGCCTTTTTGTCAGCCGAGGACCTAAAAGCAATAACATGAACACAGCCAGCAACCAGATCTTAACTTCTAAATGCTCCCCAGTGGAAGAACCCAGGGCTCCTGGGAGAAATGGTCAATTTGAAGGCTGGGCAGGGAAAGTACAAGATGTACATGGACATATTACGGTGCCCCCTAAGTAAAGATGTACTCAAAGAGTGAGGAAAGTGAAAGGAAAAGTGAAGTCGTTCCATCGACTCCTCGCAACCCCTGGGCTGTAGCCTACCAGGCTCCTCCATCCAAGGAATTTTCCAGGCCAGAGTACTGGAGTGGGTTGCCATTTCCTTCTCCAGAGGATCTTCTCAACCCAGGGATCGAACCCAGATCTCCCAAATTGCAGGCAGACGCTTTACCATCTGAGCCACCAGGGAAGCCCTCAAAGAGTGAGGAGGATGTGCTAAAAGGAAGAGCTTGGATGGCGCTCCCAGTGCCCAAATCTGGAACAACTTGAGCAATAAAATGACTGGATTACAATCTGCTCTATAATACAGGAATTCACTGCATCTCATTGCAGATGGTGACTGCAACCATGAAATTAAAAGACGCTTGCTCCTTGGAAGAAAACCTATGACCAACCTAGACAGCATATTAAAAAGCAGAGACATTACTTTGCCAACAAAGATCTGTCTGGTCAAGGCTATGGTTTTTCCAGTAGTCATGTATGGATGTGAGAGTTGGATTATGAAGAAAACTGAGTGCCAAAGAATTGATGCTTTTGAACTGTGGTGTTGGAGAAGACTCTTGAGAGTCCCTTGGACTGCAAGGATATCCAACCAGTACATCCTAAAGGAGATCAGTCCTGGGTGTTCATTGGAAGGACTGATGTTGAAGCTGAAACTGCAACACTTTGGCCACCTGATGTGAAGAGCTGACTCATTTGAAAAGACCCTGATGCTGGGAAAGATTGAGGGCAGGAGGAGAAGGGGACGACAGAGGATGAGATGGTTGGATGACATCACCAACTAATGGTAATGGTAATGGACATGAATTTGAGGAAGCTCCGGGAGTTGGTGATGGACAAGGAAGCCTGGCATGCTGCAGTCCATGGGGCAGCAAAAAGTCAGACACAACTGAGTGACTGAACTGAAACGAGCAGCACAGCAGATGCCAAGTACAGACCGCTAGATGAAGGCCCCTGTGGAAGAAAATCTCTCCCAGTCAGTCTCCAGTGTGCCCAAGCTCCTTTTACCCCCATCAGCTTCAGACTACAGGAATGCAGGCAGTTGTTGCTATTCAGTCACCAAGTCACATCCGACTCTTTCTGACACCATGGACTGCAGCATACCAGGTCTCTGTCCCTCATCATCTTTAGAAGTTTGCCCAAGTTCATGTCCATTACATCGGTGATGCCATCCAGACATCTCATCCTCTGATGTCCTGTTCTCCTTCTGCCCTCAATCTCCCCCAGCATCAGAGACTTTTCCAATGAGTCAGCTGTTCCCATCGGATGACCAAAACACTGGAGTTTCAGCTTCAGTATCAGTCCTTCAACCTGAGTATTCAGGTTGATTTCCCAAGATTGACTGGTTTGATCTCCTTGCTCTTCAAGGGACTCTCGGGAGTCTTCTCCAGCACCACAGTTTAAAAGTATCAATCTACCTTCTTTACGGTACAGCTCTCACAACCGTACATGACCACTGGGAAGACCATAGCCTCGAGTATACAGACCTTTGTCGGCAGGGTAATATCTCTGCTTTTCAACACACTATCTAAGTTTGTCATAGCTTTCCTGCCAAGAAGCAACATCTTCTGAGTTCATGGCTGCAATCACCATCCACAGTGATTTTAGAGCCCAAGAAGAAGAAATCTGTCACTACTTACACACTTCCCCCTCTATTTGCCATGAAGTAACAAGGCCAGATGCCATGATCTTAGTTTTTTTAATGTTTAGTTTTAAGCTGACTCTTTCACACTCTTCCTTCACCCTCATCAAGAGGTTCTTTAGTTCCTCTTCACTTCCTGCCATTAGAGTGGTATCATTCACATACCCGAGATTGTTGATGTTTCTCCCGCCTACCTTGATTCCAGCTTGTAATTCATCCAGCCCAGCATTTCTCATGATGTGCTCAGTGTACAGATTAAACAGGGTGACAGCAGACAGCCCTGTCATACTCCTTTTTCAACCTTAAACCAACCAGTTGTTCCATACAGGGTTCTGACTATTGCTTCTTGACCTGCATGTATACAGATTTCCTAGGAGATGGGTAAGTGGTCTGGTATTTCCATTTCTAAGAGCTTTACACAGTTTATTATGATCCACATAGTCAAAGGCTTTGGCGTAGTCAGTGAAACAGAGGTAGACGCTTTTCTGAAATTCCCTAGCTTTCTCTGTGATCCAGTGAATGTTGGGAATTTGACCTCTGGTTCCTCTTCCTTTTCTAAAGCCAGCTTGGACATCTGGAAGTTCTTGGTTTGCATAATGCTGAAACCTAGCATGCAACATTTTAAGCAAGATCTTACTAGCATGGGAGATGAGTGCAACTGTCTGATGGTCAGCACACCCCCTTCTCGGATCACGGCCTTGTTGTGGTGTAGGGGGGCTTGTGTAACTCGATGAAGCTATGAGCCATGTCACGTAGGACCACCCAAGATGGACGGGTAACAGCAGAGAGTTCTGACAAAACGTGATCCACTGGAGGAGGGAATGGCAAGCCACCCCAGTATACTTGCCGTTGAGAACCTCATCTACAAAAGGACAAAAAGACACGCAGGCAGACGCCAGTTCGATCCCCGGGTTGGGAAGATAACCTGGAGGAGGAAATTGCAACCCACTCCAGTATTCTTGCCTGAAACATCCCATGGACAGAGGAGCGTGGGAGGCTGCTGTTCACGGGGTCACAAGAGTTGGACACAACTAAGCATGTGCGCAGAAGCAGCACGGGGATCAAGTATCATCTATCATCCTGTTTGTACCAATTTTCTTATAGTAGGAAAATAGCTCGCTCTTCTTTTTATCGGAGTACAGGAGACAGATTAAGGAGCCTGAGACGCATGTGCGACACAGGCACACATGTTTACCTGTTTGATGTGTAAACACCCTGGCCGGTTGACTCAAATTTTTATAACTTACTAGGATCCTAGAAAGCATCTGGATTTGCTAACGCTGGCTTAAACATCAAATTTTTCAAGGTCACAAGTAGTTCTGATTTAACCTAGGTAGACTAATACCACTCATCTTCCCTGAAACAGTACATTCTTACAACTCTATAACTATACCCAGTTATTCTTCTTCCCAGAAATCCTTCATTTTGCTTACAGGGGCATCTGGGAAAACAGAATCACAAAAACAAAGCATGAAGAGCAGTCACTCTGGGTCTCCCGTGGCTCTTTCCCACTCTACTATCTCATTTACTTACACATTAGTTGGCTTCAAGGCTAGGTTTTTGTTTTGTGTGGTGCATGCCTATCACTCTATGTGCCTCGTTTCTTCAGCTCCCCCTACTTTCTCACTTTTTTTTTTTTAATTTGGAGCTAACTGTTCCTTCATTCTTCTGGTTCTAGCAAGAGTTGCTGAGACACAGCTCCCATCCAGAACCCAAAAACAATCTTACAACATATTTAAAAGAAGAATTGAGAGGAGGACAAAAACAAAACAATCCCTCTTCAGTGGCAGGCCTTATGGGATGCATGGGACTTTGGAAGCTTAGTTGTCCCAACATTAAGAAGGAAATCAACATGCTGATTTGCATGAGAAATAGGTGAAAAAGGTTCCCAAATCCCTCCTTAGCTCTTAAGCCCAAGTGTTTTCCTGCCCTTTACCGTTCTGTCGCTAAGTCATGTCAAACTCTTTGTGACCCCATGGACAGCAGCAAGTCAGGCTTCCCTGTCCTTCACCATCTCCTAGAGTTTGCGCAAGCTCATGAACATTGAGTCAGTGATGCCACCCAACCATCTCATCCTCTGCTGTCCCCTTCTCCTCCTGCCTTCAGTCTTTCCCAACATCAGGGTCTTTTCCAATGAGTCAGTTCTTTGCATCAGGTGGTCAAAGTATTGGAGCTTCAGCTTCAGCATCAGCCCTTCCAATGAATATTCAGCGTTGATTTCCTTCAGGATTGATCTCCATGCAGTCCAAGGGACTCTCAAGATGTCTCCTCCAGCTCCACAGTTCGAAAGCATCAGTTCTTCAGTGCTCAGCCTTCTTTACGCTCTAACTCTCACATGCATACATGACTACTGGAAAAACCATAGCTTTGACTAGACTGATCTTTGTCAGCAAAGTGATAGCTCTGTTTTTTAATACTGTCTAGGTTTGTCATAGCTTTTTCTCCAAGGGCCAAGTGTCTTTAAAGGCTACAGTCACCGTCTGCAGTGATTTTGGAATTCAAGAAAATAAAATCTGTCACTGTTTCCCTTTTTTCCCCACCTATTTGCCATGAAGTGATGGGACCAGATGCCATCATCTTGGTTTTTTGAATGCTGAGTTTTAAGCTAGCTTTTTCACTCTCCTCTTTCACTTTCATTAGGAGGCTCTTTACTTCTTCACTTTCTGCCATAAGGGTGGTGTCACCTGCAGGTTACTGATATTTCTCCCAGCAGCCTTGATTCCAGCTTGTGCTTTATCCAGCCCCACATTTCACATAACGTATTCTGCACATAAGTTAAACAAGCAGGGTGACAATATGCAACCATGACATACTCCTTTCCCAATCTGGAACCAGTCCGTTGTTCCATGTCTGATTCTAAGTGTTGCTTCTTGACCTGCATACAGATTTCTCAGGAGACAGGTAAGGTGGTCTGGTATTTCCATCTATTTAAAAATTTCCCAGTTTGTTGTGATCCACACAGTCAAAGGCTTTAGCATAGTCAATGAAGCAGAAATAAACGTTTTTCTTGCTTTTTCTATGATCCAGCAGATGTTGGCAATCTAAGCTCTGGTTCCTCTGCCTTTTCTAAATCCAGCTTGTACATCTGGCAGTTCTCGGTTCACGTACTGTTGAAGCCTGGCTTGAAGGACTTTGAGTAGTACCTTGCTAGCATGTGAAAGGAGAGCAGTTGTACTGTAGCTCTTTGGCGTTGCCTTTCTTTGGGACAGGAATAAAAGCTGACCCTTTCCAGTCCTGTGGCCACTGCTGAGTTTTCCCAATTTGCTGGCATACTGACTGCAACATTTAATATAATCTTTAAGGATGTAAAATAACTCAGCTGGAATTCTATCACCTCCATCAGCTTTATTCTGCACTAGCCTTGATTTATTTGTTTAAATCTTTCCTGAATTAAAACAAACATCTCCTTAGATTTAACTGAGGCACTTCCCTTACATGACGTAGTTAGTTTCAAGATTCCGTCACCTGTGTCTAGAAGCCCTAACAAACACAGACTGACTAAATAAAGCTTTTTCTGTTATTAACTCCACAAGCCAATGACCCATTTCAGTCTGATAGACCCCCTAGATCTTTTTTTTTAAGCAAGCACATCACGCAGCTTGCAGGATCTTAGTTCCCCCACCAGGGGTTGAACCTAGGGCCACAGCAATACAAATGAGTCCTAACCACTGGAACACCAGGGAACTCCCAAATCTCCCAATTCTTAAAAAGAGCTTCCTCTAAGGTTTCCTTTAAGAACAGTTAACAAACACAGGGGGAAACATCTCAGCTCTGGAAAAATGCAAACTTAAAACAGCCATGAAAAATGTTTTCACTTACTTACAGAATTGGCAAAAAAAAAAAAAAAAGAATATTGATGAATCAGGGTAAAGTGAGAGTCACTATCCATCCTGGTTAAACATGAGAAATCTTGAGAAAATATTGCAAAATGTTAAATGACACCAACATTTTGTTTCAATACTTCCAGGCACATGTCCACAGAATGTCTGAGACTGAGGCAATGAAACAAAATGAAGAATTGTAATGGCTACTTTCTTCCTGGGGCTATGGATAGAAGAACACGAAGTGGCTGCAGCAGTAGGCAGGCTCCCCAAATGTCTGGGCTGGTACCCCAAGCAACTGTGACATCCCTTGCTGCGGTTTTAGACCAGTAAACACTTTGGCAGCAACGTAAATGATGGACTGAAACTGAACAAAGAAACACAATTTTCCTGGGAGAGATGAAGCCCTAAATCTAGTTTTGGTGGCGACGCGAGCAAGGGAAGAAAGCTGAATCCAAGCATCAACGCAGGGTGACCAACAGGACTGGGGACAGACTAGACGGCGCAAGCAAGGAGGAGAAGGGGACATCTGTGGTGATGCCCAGAGCTGTAAAAAAGGAAACCACTTCTCACACGTCAAACTCTCTGTGGGGGGTAGGTAGGGAGTTTGGGATAGACATGTACAAACTGCGACAGTCAAAACGGATAACCAAGAATCTACTGTTCAGCACAGGGAACTCTCCTTAACGTTATGTGGAAAGCCTAGATGGGAGGGGAGTTAGGAGAATGGACACATGGATATGTATGACTGAACGTATACATGTATAATATACATGAGACTCCAATACTCTGGCCACCTGATGCGAAGAGTTGACTCATTTGAAAAGACCCCGATGCTGGGAAAGATTGAGGGCAGGAGGAGAAGGGACAACAGAGGATGAGATGGGTGGATGGCATCACCGACTCAATGGACATGGGTTTGAGTAAACTCCGGGAGCTGGCGTGCTGCGGTTCATGGGGTCGCAAAGAGTAGACCTGACTGAGCGAGTGATACAGACTGATACATGTATATGTATCCCTTTGCTGTCTACCTGAAACTATCACAGTATTTTTAACTGGCTATATCCCAATACAAAATAAAAAGTTTAAAAAATAAGTAAAGTTGAGTTATATAAACTGTAAAGTGGTTAAAAAAAAAAAGTAGGCTAAGAATCTAAGGGTACAAATGATTTAAGCTCCTTCCACACTCACCACAGGTTAAGAGTAGTAGTTTTGGTTCTGTTTCACAGATCTCCAACGATCTGTCATTTAGAAGTATACCTTCCAGCACAGTGGACAGAAATCAACAGTCAATGAACACACAGTTGCTGTGCAGTGCAAAGAAAATTTACTATCTGAATGGGAGTGGAGGGTGGAGATCTGCGTGATCACTTAAAGACTTAGTATTGCTTTGTTCTTCTCCCTCAACACCTTTTAGTTTCTTGGCTCTCTGGCTTCGTTTCACACCCAGCCCAGGAAGAAATCAATGAAGAATGGCAACAAGCCAACTCTGCTTTTGGGGAAGACCCCTGACCATACTAAAGCTTTGCCGAATGCAGCACCAGATTCTGGAAAGTGATTTGTGTGTGTGTGTAGATATACACACACAGGCAGAAAACAGGTTAGACGAACATTACTGAAATGGTTCCAATAATAACCACTGACTGACTGAACTGTCCTTGAAAATTTCAAATTGTCTCTAACTGTGAATATCATCACTCTTATCAGAATGGTGGTTGCTTAGGATTAGTTAGGTCCAGGAACTCAACTAGTACCCTCTAATTAAGAACATTCTTGTCCCTCTATCATTTTATTTCATAATCACAAACCAGTCTCTCGCCAGATGTCAACAAGGAAGGAGGAGTTCAGAAGCCTCCCCAACTTTTGACAGGTGGGCGAGGGGAGAGGCTGCAGCAGGTCACTGCCTACCTTCAAGTCCTTTCTAGAACTTTGGTGGCTGACTCAACATTCCCTGGCTCCTCTTGTCCTATGTACTAGTCAAAAGACGACAAAACCAACCCCCTGCCATGATTCTGCTCAGAGAAAAAGGTCAACATTTCCTCATTTATAAAACAAGGGGGATGGGATTAGGTGAACACTAGAATTTTCTGATCTTTTTAATTTGGATCCCTTTAGAAGCCCGTGTTTATAGAAACACCTAAGTACATGAGACAGTAAGACCATTCTGCCCTTTCTGCCTCTAGTCAGAAACAGAAGATGATGAAAACAAGGGCGGAAGTGGTGCTGGGTAAGAGGTAGTGGTTGTGATCAGTCTGGGTGATCTGTGCTCAGCGTGCTGCTGCGGGGACCGTTTCAAGCTGCTATCAATCAATATGACCAGCATCAGTTTTCCACAAGACATGTCACAGTGCATAGGGAAAGTCAACAGTGTCCCTTTGTAACCAAAACCTATCATCTTCTAAAGGAAACGAGACTCTACAGGTTCACACATTCTGTCAAGTTGATATGCTCAGGTAAGAATTACAGGACCTGAGGAGATACCAAAATAAAAGACAAAGTCCCAGGCACCAAAGAAGCGCTCACAAGTCATGATGCAACAGCGAGGTGAAAGGACAGCTTCAGAGAAGCAAGCGCCGTGCTGGCATTAAGCACAGGCCGCTCAGCGGGAACCTCACAGGAGGGGACTGCTGCCAAGCTGGAAGTCTCCAAGGGCACACAGGAACTCACTACACGTGAGAGGAGAACCAGAGAGCCCTCCAGGCCCAGGAGAGCCTACGGAGAGAGGCCAGAGAGGCAAAACCAGCGGAGGCTTACAAGGGTCTTCCTGTGGACGCAGTTCACCACAGCTGGAGGCTTCGGGGAGAGGGTCTTGGAAAGCCGTGAGGCTGCAGAGAAGCAGGGGCTAGATCAGATCACAGAAGCCCTCAAACACTATGCATGGCAAGAACTCGGACTTTATTCCGGAAGCAACGAGGAGCCAATACACAATTTTACGAAGAAAAAGAACTGGACTGGAACTTTAGAAAGATCCTCTAAGTGGATACATGTATATGTATGGCTAAGTCCCTTCGCTGTTCACCTGAAACTTATCAGAGCATTGTAAATTAGTTACACCCCAAAATAAAAAGCTCAACAGGAAAAGAAAAAAAGAAAGAAAATAAAAAGACCAAGGCATTACCAGGCATTTGACAAAAAAATAAAGAAGGCTCTCTAATTACGCTTCTCAAGCAAGGTGGCTTATCAGAATCATCTGAAGATTTCACAAGTTTTGCTTTCCCAATCATTGCCATTCTCACAAAGTTCCTCCGATTTTTACTAAGTCTTAAGCTTCTAATTTTTTGTTTTAAATGGGAAATTTTCAAAGTCTAAATCTTGGCTCTTGGTGGGGAGCAGCAGTGAAACAGAGAAACAACATGGATGCTGTAACTAAGAGATGAGAAACAAGACCTGACACGTAGGAGAGAGTGGCTGACGTAAGAGTCCAAGTCAACAGTCCCCGGCAATGGTTATTTTTGTGGCGAGGGGAAAGAAGGAACCGGGTTGGACATATGTGGCTTCCTTTAAAATTATCTGTTAAAGGAAGGATGGGAACCACGGATTGCTTTCAGAATATTCACATCTGGAAATTCATTAAGTCTAGTGACTCAGACGGTAAAGCGACTGCCTATAATGTGGGACACCCGAGTTCAATCCCTGCGTTGGGAAGATCTCTTGGAGAAGGCAACCCACTACAGTATTCTTGCCTGGAAAATGCCATGGACAGAGGAGGCTGGTAGGCTACAGTTCATGGGGTCACAAAGAGTCGACACAACTGAGCAACTTCACTTTCACATTCACCTAACAACCTGATTTTATTTGAAATTCTCAATTCTGACCAAAAGGACGTAAGAGAAAGTAAACACACAGCAGAGAGGACGCATGAGGCATCAGGATCCCAGTGAAGCCTCGTTCGTACATGCAGCCACTTCATGCATGGCTTACCAGCCCCGTGGCTGCTCTATTTCATAAGAAAGAGTCCCAAGGTTAGATCATTTGACACCAGAAAGGCTTCTCTTACCCTTCATCTAAACGTTTACAATTTTTCAAGGCTGGTGTTGGCTTTCCAGGTGGCGCTAGTGATAAAGGACCCACCGGCCAATGTAGGAGACGTAAGAGATACAGGTTCAATCCCTGGGTCGGGAAGAGCCCCAGGGAAGGGCATGGCACCCCACTCCAGCATTCTTGCCTGGGAATCCCATGGACAGAAGAGCCTGGTGGGCCACAATCCATAGGGACGCAAAGAGTCGGACAAGATGAAGCACACAGGAAGGTAAGTTTAAAAAACTCCCCAAAGCAAAGTAACTATTAAGACAATATTAGTAAGTCCTCTACTAGAAAAGAAAACAAAAAAAGAACACAGCTCAGTGCCCAAGCAGCCTTTCAAAGGTCACCATAGAGCACCCCACCAGACCCCTAAGGAGAGCCCCTCCTCTTTCCACCAGCACAATTTCAAAGAAAGAAACAAACAGACCAAACTTAATCTACTCACTCCTGCTTGGTTTACTTTCTTTCTTTTTTTAAAAGCATTTTATGACATACTTCTCAAACTCAGCCATGGAGTAAACATGAAGAGTAAACATCTTCATCTTCATGGATTATAAATTGTCCAAAAAAAAAAAAATTAGTAGAAGTTTTTTTTTCAATTAAGTTAAGCAGACAAATTATGGAACAGAACACAAATTTAAAAGCCAAAACAAAACAAGTCCTAAAAAAAAAACAGTCAGAAAGGATTAAGTCCTACAAGATACTGAATCAGGAAGACCCCCAAACTAAAACAATGTAATAAAATAAAAAGTTCAGAAACAGACCCAAATACACAAGGTAACTTAGCATGCAACAAAGGTATCCAAATCAGTGGAGTAAAGACATAACCTTTAATAAACAGGGATGGAGCAACCAGGCAGCTACCTGCAAAAAGATACAGTTGGATTCATTTCACAATATCACTTCAGTACAAATTCCAAGTGAATCAAAGATTTAAACATTAATTAAAACCACAATAACATTTAAAAAATCAGCAAATTTCTTTTAATCACTGGTATGAAAGAGAATTGAGTCGATGACTCATCGTTTAGAAGTCACAAAAGATCCATGAATGTAATCTCATAAAAACTTTGTGCATGGCAAACCAATCCATAAGTCAAAAGACAATGGTACAGGCACTTCTCTGGTGGTCCGGTGGTTAAGACCCTGCTTCCACTGCAGGAGGCATGGGTTCAACCGCAGAGTCCATCAGCTACCTCGATAAGGTCCTCAAAACACAATGCTTTATGATCCTGACAGCCACAGCTAAGATCTGAGGCACCTTTTTTTTAACTGGGAGGACTTGCCTGGTGGTCCAGTGGTTAAGAATCCATCTGCTAATGCAGGGGGCTGGGGCTCGACCCTTGGCCCAGGAAGATCCCACATGCCATGGGGCAACTCAAACCATGTGCCACAAGCCAGAAGTACTTAAGCCTGCAAGCCCTAGAGCTCCACAAGAAGCCACAGCAAGGAGAAGTCCCGCACTGCAAAAAGAGGAGCCTCCACTAACCACCAACTACAGAAAAGCCCATACAGCAACAAAGACCCAGTACAGCAAAGATAAATTAATAAAAATTTAAAAATTTCTAGTTGTAGTGCTAGCCATAACTGGAAAAAAAAACCAAAACGATCCAGGACTCTAAAAGGACATTGCTGGGGTTCATCTTCAATTGGAGGATGAGGAAATTAAAAGCTTTAGAAGAGGTTCTTGAGACCTGGAGTGGCAACTAGAGAAAACCCTTACAGCAACAGAGATCCAGCACAGCCAAAAATAAATGCGTCAATTAAAACTTTTAGAAAACAAGAGAACTGGTTAAATTATAACACATCCCTCTCTACACAGTGAAATAGCACACAGCTATTAAATACAATAAGGCAGATCTATACGGACCAATAAATACAGAAAAAGACAATCCATCAAATAAAAACTTGCAAAAGTATATTATGGGACACCTGTCTCCTTTTTTTTGAAAGTAACAATTATGTTGTTTATATCTTTCTTATCTCTAAAATAAATGGCAAATGAAGGAACTTTAACCTCTGTTGGCTTTATTTCAGAGCCACCCTCGACCACAGCAGATGCCAGGAAAAAAAAATTTTTTTTGAATAAAGAATGACTACTCTGCATGGCATATAATATTTGTTGAATTTAACAGATACACAGAAAGAAAATTTAAAAATTCAAATAACAGCTGAGCCTGAGATTAAGGAGAGGTTTCTCACTTTCCTTTAAACCTTGGCTATACTAAGTAATCCTGCAAGTGTCAGGGCAGAACAGCAGAAAGACACGTAATGAACAAAACCCCGCAAAGACACAGGTTTCACAGAACACAAAACCCTTACTAAACGAGGAGCATGCATCACATTGGAGATTTTTAAAGTTGGGTTAGGCAGTGAAAGCACATCATGCGATGAGAGTGTGACTGACACAGTGCAGGGCCCCGCTGGGCTCCTGGGGACAAGCTCTTTCTGTGCCCCCCATTTCGTTGACACCAGGAAACAGCCTTCCTTCGGTCTCCTTGACCTTCCCTGAATTGTGAAGGGCAGATTGGAGCGGTCGTTCATGAGGGAATGGCAACCCACTCCAGTATCCTTGCCTGTGAAATCTGCAGTCCTCGGGATGCAGAGTCGAGCACTGGGCGACTAGCGCTTACTAACTAGAGCAGGGCGGGGCTGCGAGAGAAACAGTCAGGAGCAGCCTTGGGGCAAGGCCCCGGGTATCAGTGGATACACACAGCAATACCTTTGAGTTATCTGGCAGAGCCCGAAAGCTCCTGGGGGGGGGGGGGGGGGGAAGCTACCAGGTAACTTTGATATACTGCCCACAAGGCTTCCCAGGTGGAGCAGTGGTAAACAATTCACCTGCCAGCACTGGAGAGAAAGAGATGAGAGGATTCCATCCTTGGGTGGGGAAGATCCCCTTGGAGTAGGAAATGGCAACCCACTCCAGTATTCTTGCCTGGAAAATTCCATGGACAGAGGAGACTGGTGGGCTACAGTTCATGGGGTCACAGAGTCAGACACAACTAAGCAGGCATGCATGCTCCCCACAAGCATGCAGACCCCAGATCATATGGACCTAAACAGTGACTCCTCCTTACCTCACCAATAACCTGTCAAAGACTCCACAAGGTGAGCACACCCTTTTTGAATAATTACTATAAAACTTCTCACTATCTTCCCCAAGAATCGGACTATAAAGACTTGACTGTATGAGTTCAATTATGTGAGAGTCAGGCTATAAAGAAAGTTGAGCGCCAAAGAATTGATGCTTTTGAACTGTGGTGTTGGAGAAGACTCTCGAGAGTCCCTTGGACTGCAAGGAGATCCAACCAGTCCATCCTAAAGGAGATCAGTCCTGAATATTCACTGGAAGGACTGATGCTGAAGCTGAAACTCCAATCCTAACCTGATGCGAAGAACTGACTCACTGGAAAGGCAGAAGGAGAAGGGGACAACAGAGGATGAGATCCTTAAGACACAATGCTTTAAGATCCCGAGAGCCACAACTAAGATTCAGCATCACTGACTCAGTGGACCTGAGTTGGAGCAAGCTCTGGGAGTTGGTGATGGACAGGGAAGCCTGGTGCGCTACAGTTCATGAGGTCGCCAAGAGTCGGGAGTGACTGAACTGGGCTGATCTTCCCCAAGTTGGGACACGAGGTTCTGAGGGCATTAGCCTGCTGTGGCCCCCTTTGCCTGGCAAAATAATAAAGTGATTCTTTTCTACTTCACCCAAAATTGCCTCCGAAATTCAATTTGGCACTGGTGTACAGACAGCTGAGCTTTTAGCAACAAAACAACTGATCATCTTGGGTCAATAACTGATAAAACTGTATGGGATCGCGGGGTGTCATTATACCATCCCTCTCTCTTTTTCCCCACATCACATGGCATAGGGATCTTAGTTCTCTGACCAGGGATTGAATCCATGCCCTCTACAGAGCAAAAATGGAGTCTTAACCACTGGAACACCAGGGAAATCCTACTTCAGTGTATGTTTAAATTTGCCATAATTTTTTAATTTAAAAAAAAATCTGTTCCCTGACCTCTTCTGAGGATCAGGGACAGGTTAGCAAGGCAAACGTGGTAAAGTGAGAGAGGAAGTGCACCAACAGAGAAAAGGTATCACTGGAACATCAAAGGGGAAAGGCTCAGAAGAAGCCTGAGCATTGGATCCAACAGTCCTCATGAAGGGGTTGAGCCTGGAGCCAGGGGAAGTCACTTCAGTGTCTGTAAACTGGCCTAACAAGGAATCCCTGCCCGTTAGTGGTTTGGACTCAGGACTTTCAGTGCAGGGACCCAGGTTCCATCCCTCCCGGACCGGGGAACTAAGATCCCACTAGCCATGAAGCACAGACAAATAAGGGGCCTAACACTGACTTTCTTGAATGCATTACATCTCTGAAATGTTTTGGTTTCTCTGATGAAAACAAAACAGATGTTACACTCCTATATACAACTATGAAGTGTAAGTTCCAATTTTAAAAATTCAAATCAAGATCTCTACTGTCACAAAAAGAAATTAACATGACACCATATTCCACCTATCAGATGAAAAAGTATGACTAACATATTGTGTTGATTATGGAAACAAGACATTCTTACACACTGGTAGTAGAAATGCAAAGTGAAACCAACACTCTAATGGGACATCTAGCAAAATGGGTCAAAATGAAAACTGCATATCCCTTACCGAACAGTTTTACTGCAAGGAACCTGAAAGTGAAAGCGTTAAGTCACTCAGTCCTCTCTGACTCTTTGAGATCCCGTGGACTGTAGCCCGCCAGGCTCCAGGCAAGAAAACTGGAGTGGGTTGCCATCTCCTACACCAAGGGATCTTCATTACCCAGGGATCGGACGCAGGTTTCCTGCACTGCAGGCAGATTCACTGTCTGAGCAACAGGGGAAACGACGGGAAAGGGACTTATCTGACTACAATTCTCACTGGTTTTAAAAAGATGTGCAGAATTCTTTGTACATAAGATTTAGTATAGATTGCTTTCATGCTGTGAATGTACTAAGTAGTTCCAGAAAGTAAATAGTTTTGAGTCATCTTGTCTTTGCCTGTGGCTACACACTTCTTCAGCTCTGGCATCTCATTAAAAATTTTTCTGTAAAGTATTTAAAAGATACTGATAATATCTTAAAATTAATTATTTAATCTCATCTTAAGAGTCAGAAGAAATGCTTAAACAAAAGGGTAAGAGAAATCTTTCTGATTTTTAAATAAAAACTGCTTGGACTTCAGATCAGGCTGGTTTCAAAAGTACTAGTGACCAAAACAAAAGATAAATAAAACTACTGTGTTGCTATTGTCGTTTAGGAGCTAAGTCGTGTCCGACTATTTGTGACCCCATGGACTGTAGCCCACCAGGCTTCTCTGTCCGTGGGATTCTCCAGACAAGAATCTGGAGTGGGTTGCCACTTCCTTCTCCAGTGGACCTTCCCGACCCAAGGACTGAACCCACCTCCTCCCTGGCAGGCCGATTCTTTAGCACTGAGCCACCAGGGAGCCCCAGAATTAATGGTTCATTAAAGCAAAAGCTTTTTTGTTGCAAAGGGAAATAGAGAACCTACAGAATGAGAAAATATTTGCAAATACATGGGACTTATATTGAGAATATATGAAGAACTCTAACTCAAAAGACAATCTAATTTTAAAACTGGGCAAGGGATGTGAAAAGAACTCTCCAAAGATCTACAAATGGTCATAGGCACATGAAAAGATGTTCAACCTTATTAGTCATCAAGAAAATGCAAATTAAAACCATTAATGAAATACCAAGTCAGATCCACTAGAATGGCTATAAGAAAAAAAGAAACAAGTGTGAGGATGAGAAGAAATTGAAACTGTCGTACATTATATGCAAACTACTGCAGCCGCTTTGGAAAACAATTAGTTCCTCAAAATGTTAAATACTCAAAGGAACAAAAAATAGGTGTTCCAACAAAAACTTGTACACAAATATTCATACCAAAGTTATGCACAACAGCCAAAAAGTGGAAACAACCAAAATACCCATCAATTTAACTATATTGTGAGGTGTCAGTTGCCTTGATTCTGGTAATCACTCCATAATGTCTATTAAATTATCACGTTGTACACTTTGTTTTTTAAATATTGATTTGGCTGCACCTTGTCTTAGTTGAGGCACATGGGATCTTTAGTCGGGGCACTAACCCCACCAGGGATCAAACCTGGACTCCCTGCATTGGAAGCATGGAATCTTAGCCACTGAACCACCAGGAAAGTCCCTCATGTTGTACACTTTAAATATGGACAACTGTATCTGTCAATTATCCCTCAATGAAGTTGCGGGAAACTCTTTCAAATCCATCAACTGATGAATAGACAAAATGCGTTATATCCAACAATGGAATACTATTCAACCACAAAAAGGAATAAAGTACTGACAGGTGTTATAACATGGATGACCTTTGAAAACATTATGCTAAGTGAATGCCAGACAAAAAAAGGCCACGCATTCTATGATTCCACTTACTATAAAATATCCATGGGGAGGGAGGTGGGAGGGGGGATCAGGATGGGGAACACATGTAAATCCATGGCTGATTCATGTCAATGTATGGCAAAAACCACTACAATATTGTAAAGTAATTAGCCTCTAACTAATAAAAACAAATGAAAAAATAAAAAAATAAAATATCCAGAATAAAGAAATCTATAGAGACAAAAAGATGAGTGCTTGCCAAGGGACGGAGGAAGGGAAAATGGGATGTGACTACTAATGGATATGGAGTTTCCTTTTAGGGTGATAGAAGAAGTCTGGAAGGAGACCATGGTGATGTTTGTACAATACTGTAAGGAAACTTTATGCAGTGGAATTGTATACTTTAAAAACGGTAAATTTCATTGTGCATTTTACATAACTTTTACAATTTTTTGAAATGAAATTAAAAACCGACATATGCTACCACATGGATGGATTCTTGAAAACATGCTGTCAAAGAAGTCACTAAAGTTAACACACTGTATGATTCCATTTACATGAAAAGTTCGGAAAAGGCCAATTTAGAGGCAGAAAGTAGATCAGTGATTACTTGCATACTTGGGGTGGGGAAGATGGTTTACAAGCGCCAAACTAATAGATACAGGGCTTTTTTCTGGGGGGGAGTTGCCGTCGGAACAACTTTGTGAATATACAAACAAAAAAACCACTGGATTGTACACTTTAAATGAGTTGACGTTATTTAAGAAAAAAATCGCTTGGATATAAACCTTGTTACTGTTGCAGCTTAAAACTCACCTCTGTGACATTCCCCTTAGTGATCTCAGCCAATTTCTACTCCTTTCTTTCTATTAAAATCAGAACTATTTTAGTGAAAGAATATCTATTTTTTGGTTACCCTGGAAACTAGGTGGAGAAACTGACTGAAGCGTATCTATTATACAGGCTATGTCATTGCAATACTGCCTGTCGCCCTCCTCGTGAGCTAGACGCCCAGAACTTGGAATTATTGGTTTGCCTTATGGAAGCTCCCTAACTCGTTTCACTTCCCACACTAGTCTTTAAAGCTTCAGATCTGAGACCTTGACTTCCATTCCTCCGGGGTCCTGCCTCGAAATGTAACAACTCCAGAAAGTCTTTACTGAATACTTGCTAAAAGGCCACTGGGCATGGCCGTCTTGGCTAAGTCAATTCGACAACACTCCGGAACACAAACTATAGTTCCCGCGTTAAAACGTGGAAAAAACAGCTAAGAATTCGATCTAAAAGGAAAGGCAAAAAAAGGTTCGAAAGCTAAGCAGAAGTGAAGGAGAACACCAACACAGCTCACACTGTGTACTTGGCAAAACGGTACTGGGTCAGAGACGACCCCTCCCCCCCGGGGGGGGGAGCTAAAAAAAAAAATACTAAATTAGTGAGAGAGGGGATGTCAACTGGTGATGAAGGGTACCGATGACGCAGACTAACTATATATGTTTTCCTAAAGCCGCCCTACCCCAAAAATATGACCCAGCCTTCAGCGCCGACACTAATAACAAGACAATGATGAAATGCACTTCCAAGTTCCCAGTTTTCTAAAACCAAACGCCGTGCCGCGGCCAGGATGGAACGACCACCAACGTTTGCGAAGCTCTCCAGTTCCTGATTTCAACCATCCCCACCGCCATCTTCGAGGTAAGAACTCAGAACCTTTTCTGAAGAGCTTCCAGCATCATCACCTCCGTGTACAGTCCTCCAAGGCTTTGCCTTTCCCGGGTCGCCCAGAAGGCGGAGAGGAGGAAGCCCTCCACCGCGTTCTCTCCAAGCCTGAGAGAGGCACGCAATGGGCCGCCGTCTTCCTCCCCACCCCAACCGGAGCCCCCACCCCCGCCCCACGGTCTGGTTTTCCAAGGTCCGGCGCGAGGAGGGGCGCGAGGGCCTTTGCGCGGGCCTCACCTGCACACGCCGCGGATGCAGGGCTCCAGCCAGATGCGGTAGGCGGTCTCGATGTGCTCCTGCGACACCTCCTCGGGCCGCACCGTCTCCGCCCAGCGCCAGGCCGCCTTCTCCAGCTGCAGCCGCGGTGCCATGGCCTTGGCCCGGGGAGTGCCTCCTGAGCCCGGCCACCGCTGCCGCCGCCGTCGCCTCCACCGCCGCCCAAATGGGTCCCGCCACCTGCCAGCAATGAGGACCAGGCGGTGCCTCAGCCAGCTGACCAGTCAATCACCTGTGCGCGCCTCAGCCGCCGAGCCTGCCCGCCCGCGCCCGACCCGCACGACCAGCCGCAAAGCGCCGCCGCCGCCGCCGCCGACACCCGACGCCCCCAGCGTCCGCAGACGTTGAGGGTGTACTCCCCGCCGCGGCGTGCGCATGCGCGCGCTCCCAGAAGCCTTTGCGCCGCCCGCGCCCCTCTCGCGCCCCTCTGTCACCCTTCTCTTTCTCGTCTGACGGGCGGAGGAAGGGGAAGCCGCTATTCGAGGCTCTCTCTGGCCACGTCCTCACCGGCGCCACGGGGGAAGCGACGTCTCAGCCCCTCTCCAGGACAGCGTCCTGCACACCACTAGTCTCACAAGCCGGCGCCTGGAGGCTTGAAGGCTGCCTGTTCTTGCCCCTCTGGTACTTCGCCTTTAACCGTGAGGGAGTTAGGCGAGAGGCCACTCAAGGCACACCACAGGTCCGCTGGATTATGGGCTGGGACCTGAAACTTGGGTCACCAAGGAAAACCAGGGTCAGCTCTCTGGAAGATTTAAAACTTGATCCTGGACCGATTTCTGACTCCCTTTTCCCGAGCCCTCCTGAAGTCATGGCACGTTCTGGCCTGCTCCTCAGCGAGAACTGGACTACGTATCCCAGCATACATTGCCTGCTGCCGCTCCCTTGGGTGCGAGGCATGCTGGGATTCGTAGTCTTCGGAGGAATGGGTTTTCTGTGCCTTGGACTGTGCTGGAGTGCACGCGGGGCCCTGGTCGACGGGGGGCGGGGTTTCTCTACCCTGGAAGGTCTTCCTCGCAGGTGGCCAACCCTCCTCACTGTTGTTATCTCCATATGCTGATTTTGCCCTTCTCTAGGAACATTCCTCTTTATTCCTTTTTAAACCTTCCCATTATTCCATCTCTGCCTCTGGATAAAAGAGGAACCTTATCAGAGTGTTTTGCAAACTGTACAGGATACTGCCTGAGTAAGGATTTTGAGGACTTTACATTTAAGTAAAGAACCCTGGGGCAGGCTAAGCGCTAATTTCTGACTCAATAGCTAGCCAGGTGGGTAACCTTGAACTGTATGATTTTTTTTATTTTTTTGCCACACTTTGCTGCTGCTGGGATTTTGGTTTCCCCACCAAGGATCCACCCTGTAGAGTGAGCGTGCTGAGTCCTAACCTGGTGGTGGTGGTGGTTGTTCAGTAGCTTAATTCTATCAACTCCACGACCCCATGGACTGCAGCACGCCAGGCCTCCCTGTCCATCACCAGCTCCAGGACTTCACTCAAACTCATGTTCGTTGAGTCGGTGATGCCATCCAACCATCTCTTCTTCTGTCATCCCCTTCTCCTGCCTTCATTCTTTACCAGCATCAGGGTCTTTCCAGTGAATCGACTCTTCCCATCAGGTGGCCAAAGTACTGCAGTTTAGTTTCAGCATCAGTCCTTCCAATGAATATTCAGGACTGATTTCGTTTAGGATTGACTGGTTGGATCTCCTTGTGGTCCAAGGGACTCTCAAGAGTCTTTTCCAACACCACGGTTCAAAAGCATCAATTCTTAAGCGCTCGCCCTTCTTTATGGTCCAGCTGTCAGATCTATACATGACTACTGGAAAAATCAGACCTTTGACTGTACGGCCCTTTATCAGCAAACTAATGTCTCTGCTTTTTAATATGCTGTCCAGATTGGTCATAGCTTTTCTCTTAAGGATCAAGCATCTTTTAATTTCATGGCTGCAGCTACCATCTGCAGTGATTTTGGAGCCCCCCAATATAAAGTCTGTCAGTTTCCATTGTATCCCCATCTATTTGCCATGAAGTGATTGGACCAGATGCCATGATTTTCATTTTTTGAATGTTGAGTTTTTAAGCCAGCTTTTTCAGTCTCCTCTTTCAGTTTCATCAAGAAAGTACTTATGCTTTCTGCCATAAGGATGGTATCATCTGCATATCTGAGGTTATTGATATTTCTACCAGCAATCTTGTGTCAGGAGAGTGTAATTTCCTTGCTTCTGTCTTACTGAAACAAAGATTTGAAACAGGAGACCAATGTCACAGCACAGTTACAGCTCAGAGTTTTATTTGGCAAACAAAGGATAGTACCCTGTGGAGGTATGAGGGTGGGCCGACCCCAAAAGAGAGGCCTCAACCCATCTTGGCTACCTTTTTAAATACATTTTTATCTTCCCCACCTCCCCAACCCCCCACCTAGCTTCCCCTATGCAAATTAGGGCTAGCCAGGAAGGGGGCATGTTTGTTTCACCTGAGGTTCTCACTCCAGTCCATGGACATTTCCTTTGTTCCCTTGTTGTGGGCTTCTCCCTTTCTTTGTCTTTTAGCACTTTACCCTGTGCTTCATCCAGCCCAGCATGTCACATGATGTACTCTGCATGAGGTACTTCATACTTACATGACAGAAAGCGAAGAAGAACTGAAGAGCCTCTTGATGAAAGTGAAAGAAGAGAGTGGAAAAATCGGCTTAAAACTCAACATTCAGAAAACTAAGATTATGGCATCTGGTCCCATCACTTCCTGGAAAACAGATGGGGAAATGGTGGAAACTGTAACAGATTTTATTTTTGGGGGCTCCAAAATCACTGCAGATGGTGACTGCAGCCATTAAATTAAAAGACACTTGGTCCTTGGGAGAAAAGCTATAACAAACCTAGACAGCATATTAAAAAGCAGAGACATTACTTTGCCAACAAAGTTCCATCTGGTCAAAGCTTTGGTTTTTCCAGTAGTCATGTATGGATGTGAGAGTTGGACTGTAAAGAAAGCTGAGTGCCAAAGAATTGATGCTTTGGAACTGTGGTGTTGGAGAAGACTCTCCCTTGGACAGCAAGGAAATCAAACCAGTCCATCCTAAAGGAAATCAGTCCTGAATATTCATTGGAAGGATTGATGTTGAAGCTGAAACTGCAATACTTTGGCCACCAGATGCAAAGAATTGACTCATTGGAAAAGACCCTGAAGCTGGGAAAGATTGAAGGCGGGAGGAGAAGGGGACGACAGAGGATGAGATGGTTGGATGGCATCACCGACTCAATGGACATGAGTTTGAGTAAGCTCCGGGAGTTGGTGATGGACAGGGAAGCCTGGCGTGCTGCACTCCATGGTGTCGCAAAGAGTCGGACACGACTGAGCGGCTGAACTGAACTGAACTGAGCTCTACGTAAAAGTTAAATAAGCAGGGTGACGATATACAGCCTTGAGGTACTCCTTTCCCAATTTGTACCAGTCCATTGTTCCATGTTTAGTTCTAACTATTGCTTCTTAACCTGCATACAGGTTTTTCAGAAGGCAAATATTGTGCTCTGGTATTCCCATCTCTTTAAGAAATTTCCCAGTTTGTTGTGATCCACACAGTCAAAGGCTTTAGTGTAGTTAGTGAAGCAGAAGTAGATGTTTTTCCAAATTCTCTTGCTTTTTCTATGATCCAGCAGATGTCAGCAATTTGATCGATGGCTCCTCTGCCTTTTCTAAATCCAGCTTGAACCTCTGGAAATTCTCAGTTCACATACTCTTGAAGCGTATCTTGGAGAATTTTGAGCATTACTTTGCTAGCGTGTGAAATGTAGTTTGAACATTCTTTGGCATTGCCTTTTTTTGGGATTAGAATGAAAACAGACTTTTTCCAGTCCTGTGGCCACTGCTGAGTTTGCCAAATTTACTGGCATATTGAGTGCAGCACTTTCACAGCATCATCTTTTAGGATTTGAAATAGCTCAACTGGAATTCCATCACCTCCTCTAGCTTTGTTCTTAGCGATGCTTCCTAAGGCCCACTTGACTTTACATTCCAGGATATCTGACTCTAGGTGAGTTATATGATATCACACTCTAGGTGTGATAATCACACCATCATGGTTATCTGGGTCATGATCTTTTTTGTATAGTTCTTCTCTGTATTCTTGCCACTTCTTAATATCTTCTGCTTCTGTTAGGTCCATACCATTCCTGTCCTTTATTGAGCCCATCTTTGCCTGAAATTTTCCCTTGGTATCTCTAAATTTCTTGAAGAGATCTCTAGTCTTTCCCATTCTGTTGTTTTCCTCTATTTCTTTGCATTGATTACCTAGGAAGACTTTCTTATGTCTCCTTGCTATTCTTTGGAACTCTGCATTCAAATGGGTATATCTTTCCTTTTCTACTTTGCTTTTCACTTGTCTTCTTTTCTTAGCTATTTGTAAGGCTTCCTCAGACAACCATTTTGCCCTTTTGCATTTCTTTTTCTTGAGGATGGTTTTGACCACCGCCTCCTGTACAGTGTCAGGAACCTCTGTCCACAGTTCTTCAGGCACTCTGTCTATCTGATCTAATCCCTTCAACCTGTTTATCACTTCCACTTTATAATTGTAAGGGATTTCATTTAGGTCATACCTGAATGGCTTAGTGGTTTTCCCTACTTTCTTCAATTTAAGTCTGAATTTTGCAATAAGGAGTTCATGATCTGAGCCAAAGTCAGCTCACAGTCTTGTTTTTGCTGACTGTATAGAGCTTCTCCATCTTTGGCTGCAAAGAATATGATTGATCTGATTTCAGTATTGACCCTCTGGTGATGTCCATGTGTAGAGTCTCTTGTGTTGTTGGAAGAGGGTGTTTGCTATGACCAGTGTGTTCTCTTGGCAAAACTCTGTTAGCCTTTGCCCTGCTTCATTTTATACTCCAAGACCAAACTTGCCTGTTATTCCAGGTATCTCTTGACTTCCTACTTTTGCTTTCCAGTCCCCTATGATGAAAAGGACAGCCTTTATTTTTGGTGTTAGCTCTAGAAGGTCTTGTAGGTTTTCTTTGAACTGTTCAACTTCATCTTCTTTGGCGTTATTGGTTGGGGCAAAGACTTGAATTACTGTGATATTGAATGGTTTGCCTTGGAAACGAGCAGAGATCATTCTGTTGTTTTTGAAATTGCACCCAAGTATTGCTTTTTGGACTCTCTTGTTGACTGTGAGGGCTACTCTATTTCTTCTAAGGGATTCTTGCTCACAGTAGTAGATACAACAGTCATCTGAATTAAATTCACCCATTCTGGTCTATTTTAGCTCACTGATTCCTGAAATATCGACGTTCACTATTGTCATCTCCTATTTAATCACTTCCAATTTACATTGATTCATGGACCGTAACATTCCATTTTCTTATGCAATATTTTTTTTACAGCATCGGAGTTTACTTTCACCACCAGACACATCCACAGCTGGGCGTTGTTTCCACTTTGGCTCAGGCTCTTCATTCCTTTGGAGCTATTTCTCCGCTCTTCTCCTGTAGAGTATTGGGCACCTGCTGACTTGGGGAGTTCATCTTTCAGTGTCATATCTTTTTCCTTTTCATACTGTTCATGAGATTCTTAAGGTAAGAATGGCCCATTGGAGTGCCAAGGAATTCTCCAGTCTGAATCCTTAATGTGTGCAGTTCTTTATAGACAAATGTTCACTGAAGGAATGATGAAAATAAGATATGGTCCTTGCACTTGGGCATGGGTGAGGGAAGAACAGTAGAAACTCAAAGTAAGGTCCCCTTCCTTGGAAGGTTTGGAGTACTTGGGCAACATCTTCCCAGGAGGGATAACTCCTAAACCTGCTCTTCATAGATGAATAGAACTTAGCCAGGTTAGAAGAAATGTACCATTCTAGACAAGGGGACTACAAGGCAGACAAGGGCAGAAGAGAGAAACGTCTAGGTATGAGGCTACAGCTCTGAGCAGGGGAGGTGAGCCTTTGAGAGATTAACCATGACCTTGCCTTTATCTGAGGGACTCACTGAAGTATTTAAAGCTGGTGCGTGATATAAGGGGGATTTGCATTTTTTGTAACTTCCTCAGTCTAAGTCAAGGACAGAGGCTGAGAAACTACTTGTAAAACTATAGAAGTAAAGAAGCCAGGGATAGTGAATGAATGGGGCAGGGTAATGTGCATGGAATGAGGAGATAATGAATGGGGCAGGGTAATGTGCATGGAATGAGGAGATAAACTTGAAAGATCATTTAGGACATGGAATCGCTCCACATGGTGGGTTGGTCTAAACAAAGCCTGTTGAGCTTTCTGTTATTTGACCTTCAGGTCTAAGTCATGGCCCTTCCCTAGGTGCTCACAGCTCCCTGCGTCATTGCCTCACTTAGCACATGATGAAACTGTGAAGACTGTTCACTACGCTGTCACTGCTATATGCCAGTTTTCTAACTGGGTAAACAAATAAGAGTTTCTACCAAGTGAGATTAAAAAGTACAGAAAAAGAAAGTTTAGAAGGGAGATGATTTCTGTTTTTAATACATTACATTTTAAGTGCATCAGGGACATCCAGGTAGAGATAGCAGACACGAGTCTGAATCTTACAGGACGTACTGCTCCTGTACTACTGAACTGGGTTTTTCAGTTTCCACTGGATGAGTCTCATCAGGATTCAAATATGCTGCAATTTCTCCCAAGTTTAACAAACCCTCCTCTTGACTTCACATCCACTGCCAGTTACCATCCCACTTCTTTGCTCTTCTTTATAGCAAAACTTCTGGAACTAGTGGTATAGAGTCTTCTCCAGTTCCATAATTCCCCATCGTCCTTAAATCTATTCTAAATCAGGCTCTTCCCCTCCAAACCAATCACATTAAAGTCATCAAAGTCCTCCACATTGTGAAATTCAGTGGTTAGCTCACACTCTATTTTACTTGACCTGTCTGCAGCATTTGACCTAGTTTTTCACTCTGTTCTCTTGGAATTTTTCTTTTTGACTGCACTGGGTCTTTGTTACTGCGCGGGCTGCCTGGTGGCTGCGAGAAGAGGCTACTCTCTGATTGCAGTGTGTGGGCTTCTTATTGCAATGGCATCTCTTTCTGCAGAAGCATCGACCCCGGGCACTCAGGCTTCGGTATTGGCAGCACATGGGCTCAGTAGTTGAGGCACATGGGCTCTAGAGCACAGGCTTAGTAGGGGTGGTGCACGGGCCTGGTTGCCCTGCCACCTGTGGGGTCTTCCCAGACCAGGGATCAAACCCATGTGCCCTGCATTGGCAGATGGATTCCCAACCACTGGACGACCAGCGAAGCCCTAACACTTTCTTAATTTGCAGTGTTCCTGAACACTAGTTCACGCGCCTGATGCACAGTGAGTGCAAACAAACTGAAATGTTGGCATTTGGAGCAGAGAACAGTTTATTGCAGGGCCAGGTGAGGAGACCTATGGCTCTTGTTCAAAAAACCTGAACTCCCTTATGGTTTGGGTAAATGTTTTATAGGTAAAATTTGGGGTGAGAGTTGCAGAGTGTGTGACTTTCTTTTGATTATTTGGTGGTGAGATAAGAGGGTGCCAGGAATCTCCTTGAAGTTATCATCCCCCACCCAAGTAGGGGCCTTAGTTCCAGCAGAAGAACTCAAGATATTGTTATGTATATCCCTTGAGGAGGAACCAGGACCCTGCCCAAGGCTGCACTATGGTTTCCTGACTGTACCTCCCCTGTTTCTGAACTCCCTGCCCTCTGCGATTAGTAACTCTTTGAACCAGCCATGAAATTAAAAGATGCATGCTCCTTGGAAGAAAAGTTATGACCAACCTAGACAGCATATTAAAAAGCAGAGACATTACTTTGCCAACACAGGTTCATCTAGTAAAAGCTTTGGTAGTCATGTATGGATGTGAGCGTTGGACTATAAAGAAAGCTGAGCGCAGAAGAATTGGTGCTTTTGAACTGTAGTGTTGGAGAAGACTCTTGAGAGTCCCTTGGACTGCAAGGAGCTCCAACCAGTCCATCCTAAAGGTGATCAGTCCTGGGTGTTCACTGGAAGGATTGATGTTGAAGCTGAAACTCCAATACTTTGGCCACCTGATGGAGAGCTGACTCATTTGAAAAGACCCTGATGCTGGAGAAGGGGACAACAGAGGAGGAGATGGTTGGATGGCATCACTGACTCAATGGACCTGGGTTTGAGTAAACTCTAGGAGTTGGTGATGGACAGGAAGGCCTGGCGTGCTGCAGTCCATGGGGTTGCAAAGAGTCAGACATGACCAAGCAACTGAACGGAAATGAACTATACTGAACCTGCCCTTTGGAACACAGGGAAAGGTCATGGAGGCTGAATGAAGCCTGTTTTCTACCAACAGGAAATGAGAGACAGAGAAAGGATTTATACCAGAGAGTTCCACAGGGCCCTCAGTTTCAGGAGGACACCACGCTCTCCTGGTTTTTCCGTCACTCGCTGGCCATTCTTTTTCAGGGCCCTTTGCTCATTCTTTCTTGTCTCTCTAACCTGTAATCCTGAGTGGCCTAGGGTTGTGCTTGGACCTCTTCTCAAACTACAGTTACTCGCTGGGTGATCTGATCTCATGGCCTTAAATACCAGCTGTTGCTGTTCAGTCGCTCAGTCGTGTCTGACTCTTTGTGACTTCGTGGACTGCAACACGGCAGGCCTCCTTGTCCATCACCAACTCTGGAGTTTACTCAAACTCATGTCCATCGACGGTGATGCCATCCAGCCATCTCATCCTCTGTCATCCCCTTCTCCTGCCCTCAGTCTTTCCCAGCATCTGGGTCTTTTCTAACGAGTCGGCTCTTCACATCAGGTGGCCATACAGAGTTGATTTCCTTTAGGATGGAGTGGTTTGATCTCCTTACAGTCCAAGGGACTCTCAAAAGTCTTCTCCAGCACCACAATTCAAAGGCATCAATTCTTTGGTGCTCAGCCTTCTTTATGGTCCAACTCTCACATCCATATATGACTACTGGGAAAAAACATAGCTTTACTATATATATATACTACTATATATATACTACTATAGCTTTACTTTGTCAGCAAAGTGATATCTCTGCTTATCACTTCTTTAATTTACTGCCCCAAGCCCAAACTGTTTGTTTATTTATTATTTTTTATTGTTAGCTGTACTGGGGCTTCCTCACTGTGCGTGGGCTTTCTCTGGTTGCTTCGAGGGGGCTTCTTGTGGTGGCTTCTCTTCTTTCAGAGCCCTGGCTCTAGGGTTTGTGGGCTCAGTAATTGTGGTGTGTTGACTTAGTTGCCCTGTGGTATGTTAAATCTTCCCAGACCGGGAGCAAACCTGTGTCCCCTGCGTTGCAAGGCAAACTGTTTACCACTGGGCCACCAAGGAAGTTCCCAAACTCTGTTTAGATTCTTCACTAATGGGACATCCAAACCCTTAGTTTCTTTATCCTGTCAGTTTCTTACAAATGTACTATTTCTTTGTCTAAAAACTAAAACCTGCCTGCTTTGGCCATTTCTTAGGTCCCATTTTAACTCCCATGTGCATAAGTTAAAATTTGTTTCTTTTTCTTTTTTTAAACTATCTTGTCTCAATTTTATTAGTAGTCCAGCCACAAGAACTCAAGATGGGGTTGCGGGGGCGGGGGGGGGGGGGGATTTTCCCCTCCCCAACACCTCTTTATAGCCTGATCTTGGCTTAGCATGGAAACCAGATGAACATTCCTCCGTTCAAAAACCTCCAAAAACTCACCACTTCATTCAGTGTCAGCGACAAAGGGCCTCCCGCCCCACATTGCCCAGAGCTCCTTTCCGACCGCTCTCCCTTCCTTGCAGCTTGGTTCCGACAACACTCTCTCCCAGTTCCAGAACTACACGAGCGGACTCCTGCCTCTTCTGTCTGGAGCTTTCTTCCCCTGCAGAGCCACGGGGCTTCTCTTTCACATGATGTTTTACAAACGGGGAGGACCCTAGGAAGAAGGTCCAGAAGAACAATTGTTAGAAATGAGGAGAATCAGAGGAACTAAATACCTCAGAAGCTTAGGGAGGAAAGTTTCAAGAAGATGGGAATGGTCAGCTATGTTAAATTCCTCTTAATTTTCCTTCTAGTTTCTTGGCTGCCTTCATAATAAAATTATTAAAATAATTATCTATCCCAACACTGTCAAATATGAATATGAGCCACATACATAGTTTTAAATTTCCTAGTAGCCACATCTAAAAAAGTAAAAGAAACAAGTGAAAATAATAATATATTTAACCCAATACAGCCATATGTTTACATTTCCACATGAAGTCAATCTTTTAAAAACTTTAATGTGATTTTTTTTCACACTACATTTTGGATATCTGGTATGCATTTTACACTTCTCATCTCATTTGAAACTTGCCACATTTACGTTCTCAAAAGCCACATGTGGTGAGTGGCTACCATAGCAGACAGCACAGATCTATATTCTCTCGACTTCATCTCCTGTTGTAAAGCAGAAAGGGTAGGGGGTTCCCAGAGAAAGAACCAGCGTGGCTTCCTTGGTATAAGAGAAGCCATTTTAGGCTAAGCCATTTTGTGATCCAAGCCTGACCACAATGCTTGCCCTTGAATGGGTCTCAGTAGTTAATAATCGTAAGGAAAGTGAGGGGATGCTGGAACACAGGAAAAGCAGTCAAGAAAGATCAACAGTTTAGCAATGAAGCGCAGTCCTAGTTCTTCCTCAAGGAGTGTATATAATCAGGTTTTTCGAGAGCTGAGGCCCCCGCCCAGGTGGAGGATAGTAGCTACATGCTGAGGTCCCAGAACCTAAGGAATGATGATGCTGACCTTTGCTGACCCTTGCAACTTGGATCAACCAAAGTTGGATTCTGTCAACCTGTGCCCCAGTTCTATGCTGAATTCTCTGCTCAAGCCCCTTCATTAATATGCATGTACACTTAGCTGAGAAAGAAGAGAAGTGAAAGGCAAAGGAGAAAAGGAAAGATATACCCATCTGAATGCAGATTTCCAAAGAACAGCAAGGAGAGATAAGAAAGCCTTCCTCAGTGATCAATGCAAAGAAATACAGGAAAACAATAGAATGGGAAAGACTAGAGATCTCTTCAGGAAAATCAGAGATACCAAGGGAACATTTCATGCAAAGACGGGCACAATAAAGGACAGAAATGGTATGGACCTAACTTAAGCAGAAGATACTAAGAAGAGATGACAAGAATACACAGAAGAACTATACAAAAAATATCTTCATGACTCAGATAACCATGATGGTGTGATTATCACACCTAGAGTGGGATATCATATAACTCACCTAGAGCCAGACATCCTGGAGGGCAAAGTCAAGTGGCTTTAGGAAGCATCACTACGAACAAAGCTAGTGGAGGTGATGGAATTCCAATTGAGCTATTTCAAATCCTGAAAGATGATGCTGTGAAAGTACTGCACTGAATATGCCAGCAAATTTGGAAAACTCAGCAGTGGCCACAGGACTGGAGAAGGTCAGTTTTCATTCCAATCCCAAAGAAAGGCAATGACAAAGAATGGTCAAACTACTGCACAGTTGCATTCATCTCACATGCTAGCAAAGTGATGCTCAAAATTCTCCAAGCCAGGCTTCAACAGTACGTGAACCATGAG